>NC_067122.1:24773442-26144262 GCF_021347895.1 Acanthochromis polyacanthus | reverse complement strand
CATCTCTCTGTGCTAACCTCACAAGCACTAAACTTGCTTTTCTCCTTTCCTCAACTGTTATGAGATCTTGTGATCTGTTCCTTTGCGCTAGCCGTAGGATCCGAGCTACTACATTCAATGCAGTGTGCCATTTAGAAAATCGTTTGAATCTGTCCATGAAATTCTCTTCCTGAACTACACTGATTTGCAGCGCTTGTGTTGTTTTTATCTCAGGATCTCCTACTATAAGCTCTGGAGTTGCTTTAGGTGAGGAAATTTCTCTCTCCCAGAGAAATTTTGGTCCAGTAAACCAGTTGGAAGTGATCAAGTCTGCCACCCTGAGGCCTCTGGAGGCATGATCAGCCGGATTTTGATCAGTTTCAATGTAATCCCACTGAGCTACATCTGTCATGTCTCTGATTCTCTGAACTCTGTTGGCTACAAAAACGTGAAATCTACGGGCTTCATTAGCGATGTAGCCTAGAACTACTTTTGAATCAGTCCAAAAGTATTCCTGGTCGATCTTGAGTTCCAGCTCTTCTTTCAACATGCTGCTGACTGCTGCTGACACCACAGCGGCTGTTAGCTCAAGCCTTGGTATGGTTACAACTTTTGTGGGAGCGACTCTGGCCTTGCCGATGATTAATGAGCAATGAACTTTATCTTCACTCACCACTCGTATGTATGAACATTGACCGTATCCATAACTACTTGCATCTGAAAAATGATGCAACTCAACTCTTTGAGCTTTAGTTAGAGCTTCAGGAGCAAAGCATCTTGGGATTTGGAGTTTTTGCAGACTCTTTAGATCATTCAGCCAATTCTTCCACTGTGGGTGTAAGTCTTGGGGCAGCGGGTCGTCCCATGCTATGCCCTTTTGACACATTCCTTGTAGCACTTTCTTTCCTAGGAGAGAAATGGAGCAAGGAAGCCGAGGGGGTCAAACACAGATGCAACGGTTGAAAGGATTCCTCTCCGAGTTGCTGGTTTTTCCTCGAGGGATCCACTGAAACAGAAAATGTCGCTGCTCACATTCCACTTTACTCCCAACACAGTCTGCACAGGTAGATCGCCATGGCTGAGATTTACATCATGAACTCCACTTGCTCGTTCGCAGTCAGGAATGAACTCTAGGATTTCTCTGTTGTTGGAGATAAACTTGTGGAGATGCAGTTTCCCCTTTGCACACACAGTTTGTGTCTCTTTCACTAGTTTTTTGGCTTCATCTGCTGACTCTACACTGATGAGGCCATCATCAACATAAAAACTTTTCTTAATGAAGTTGGCTGCAGATGGATACTCTTTCTCATTCTCACTTGCTAAGAACTTCATACCATAGTTCGCGCACCCAGGGGACGATGCTGCCCCGAAAAGGTGAACCTTCATGCGATATTCCTTTGGCTCTGAATTGGTATCGCCCTGTTCCCACCAAAGAAAGCGCAAATAGTTTCTGTCCTCTCTGCTTACATGAAATCTATGAAACATTTTCTCCACATCACAGATAACTGCTACTGGATGTTTGCGAAATCTACAGAGAACCCCTGTCAGACTATTGGTGAGATCAGGTCCTGTCAGTAAGTGGTCGTTTAGAGCGGTGCCTTCATATTTGGCAGAACAATCAAACACAACTCTAATTTTTTCAGGCTTTCTCGGGTGATAAACCCCTTGATGTGGAATATACCACACATTTCCATCTTGTGGCACATCTTCAGCTCTCTCTGCTTCTCCAGCCTTCAAGTGACGCCCTAGCCATGACTTAACATAGTCCTGGCTTTAAACTTTGGATTTCTCCCCACAATTTCCTTTTCAAGGTGCTTCAGATCGCACTAGAGCAGATTGCTATATTTTCTGGTAGGTGTGGAACGTAGTTTAAAAGGTAAGTGGCATTATCTAGATGGCCATCTGAGTTCTCGTGTATTGTCTGGTTCAGGATTTGGCATGTAAGAGATATCATCTTGTGATAATAGTCTTTTTCCCCATAAATATTGTGTCTCATAAAGTCCAGGAATTACGAGGACTCTGATGACAACAGCTGGTGTTCCACACGATGGAAGCTCTATGACAGACCCACGAATGGCAGAGACCTGGTCACTTCTGTATGACATTAATCATTTGGTGAGTCTAACCAACAATGCTCCATCCTAGTCAGTCCTAATGGCATAGTGGGCTCTTCATCACCACCAGTAATAACTTGTCGTGGCGCTAATGCTCTGCTACAGTCATAGCCTATTAAGAGTCCGACTTCACATTCTAACAACTCTGGTATCTCTTGTGCTATACATTCAGATGTTCCATCTCTGTGCTGTTTGCAGCTGTGGGAATGTGTGAGGCGTTCAAGTGGGATGAATTCTCTGGTGTATGCAGGTGGCAAGTTAACTAAGCTATGTGAGGAAAACCCTCTGACTCTAAGACCAACTAACTCTGTCACTCTGAACGATGGAATCCTTTCCCATCAAAGTGGTAAGCTTTAACTTGACCGGCTCAATCCTGCTCCCATCTTCTCACACACACCACTGTCTACAAAGGTAGTGCTACTCTGCGTATCTAACAAAGCGTATACTAATGTCTCCGTTTCAGGGCTTGTGACCGATGAGAGCCACACAGGCACTATCATGGATGTGCTCCCACCATCACCTTTGTCTACAGAGCAAGAGAGTGAAGTTGACATTTCTGCTGTCTGCACAACAGCACGAGGAGATGTCTCTGGAGCTGTGTTGCGATTCTCATGCATCGGTGTTGGATGGCGTTTCTTGCATATGTTACAGGTTGCTTTGTTTCTGCAGTCCTTTGAATTGTGTCCTTTCTTAAGACAGCCAAAACACAGATTTTTCTCCAGAATGAATCTTTCTTTTCCTCTGATGTCTTAGTAGCGAATGTCTGGCATTTGTGGATGGAATGACTTTCACTACAGTACATGCATTTAACTGGGCTTGAAGAGGAATTAAATGGCATGTTAAACCTCTTGATTCAATTGTATCTCTCATGCTGTTCACCACAACAGCTTGAGTTTTCATTACTGTGTTAGGTTTTTCAGATTCTTTTGTGTCTGTGACCAACACATTGGCTTTTGCCCATTTCATGTCTCTGGAAGGCCTTTCTTCAGACAACTTCAAGGCACAAAGGGATGTTACAGGGTTGCAGGCCACATCTGCTTCATGAGCCAGAAACTTGGCAAACTCTTTGAAATTAGGATATTTCTGTGTGTCCTGCAGTTGCTTTGTTACATGACGGTTCCATCGAGAAGTCACCCAGTCTGGGAGTTTTTGGAGCATCCTCTGATTTTCTTCACAATCATTTAATATGTGAAGACCTTTAATGTGTGACATGGCATTGCTGCAAGCAGTCAGGAAATCGCTGTATTGTCGAAGTTTAACAGAATCTCGTGAACTAATCTTTGGCCAGTTATTCAGTTTTTCTCTGTATGCACGCTGGATCACAAAGGGATGACCGTAACGAGCATTCAGTGCTTCCCACGCTTGGCTGTAAGCTTCTTCATCCTTCCTGTAGAAGCTTCCTTCAAGCACTGACCGTGCTTCACCGCTGATGTACTTCTGAAGGTAAAACAGTCTGTCTGCTGGATTTGTACATTTTCGTTCTATGAGTGCTTTGAAACTAGCGCTCCACTCTATGAACTTCAGTGGTCTCCTAAGAAGACCGAGGGCTCAGGCGCTGGGAGTCTGGTGAGTGCCATTGTGTCATGTAATACTTGTACTAAAGAAACTTCCTTTGTAGCATTGTCTGATTGTACATTATCATAGTTTGTAGTGTAATGTAACTGTTCATCTTTTATCTCTTTGTTATTAATCACAGGGGGACAACTCACTTCATCTATTCCAGGGATCTCACCTGAGCCTGCTTCAGAATAAGCTTTCATCCTAGCAGCGATCACTTGGAGATCTCGCTGATCTTCCAGTCTTTTGAGCTCTTGTTTTTGTGCAGCAATTGCCGACTCCATTTCCATTTCTGCTCTTTTTGCGGCCAGTTGTGCAACGCAGTCTATTCTTTTTGCTGTGATGCTTTGCTGTTCTGATGGACATTTTGACTGCTGACTACCAACAGATTTGGGGATTGAGCCACTAAATATTGACTGGGCATATTCTTTGTCAAGCATCATGTGCAATCTTGCATTTTCTGCCTTTGTATCAAAGTCATCTTGTCCCACTTCGCTCATGCGCACTTTAAGCAGTCCCATCACATCTGCAGTTACTGCTGAGCAGGAATCCATCTTACGTCTAATATCAGTAGAAGGTGCAGACTGTGCTCGAATATTTTCATATGCCTCTTTCACGTGGGCTTCTGACTCTTCAACATTGTCCATCAAGCAACACAAGTCCTTGTCAGAGCAATCGTTTCTGAGTGAGCGGCGTACTGCTCTAACCTGTTCCTTCCATTTGTCGTACAACATAAACTTCTTCTCCTTTTGAGAGACCTCTTGCTGTTTCAGCTCCAGCATTTTGGGAGTTAACTTTCTCTCTCGTGACGATTTACGAGGTTCAACTTTGGAGGAAGGCTGTGTTATTGATACCTTTTGAACGTTTATTTTTGCATGGATATCATCAATAAGTGACTCTAGTCTCTCTATTTCAGCTTCCTCAATCTGAGATTTTAACCTCTCATTTAGTCTAACCAACTCTGCCTGGAGTGACCCAACAGGTTCGCTAGGACCACCACACTGTGATTCTTCACTATGGATTGACATGGCAATGAAAGAAAATGCTACTGCATTTAAACAAATTACTGCTAGCATATGTTTGTAGCAACAGTTACTCTTATAAACCCTTTAGGTGCACTTCTAAAGTGCATTTATACTCTTAAGTCAAAAACCATAGAACATTCAAACTAAGGCGAACCGTAAACATTTGTGATTTCACACAAGATGCTCAAAACTTATCTCTTACAACCTTTACAAATGTTCATACAGTTGTAGGTTGATACTCTCAAATTAAATGATTATTGTAGAGTTGCTCTTATCTGCCAGAAGGCTGAAAACCATGCTAGTTGGAGCCAGGTAAGGATATATGAAGAGTTGTAGCATTCGCTGGACAGCCTGCTTTCTGCTGGCGAAGTTGCGGTAGTTCGCGGGCGACGTTGCCGTCCTCTCTCGCAGCAGCAAGCCGGGGTGAAGTCGCGGTGCTCCGGTAGCTGATGCCGCCGTGCTCTCTGTTTTTTCCAGCAGGTCGTGATGACAGTCAGGCTGTTTCTCTTTCTCTAGCCAGCCATGGTGAAGTCGCGATGATTCGGTGGTTGACGCCGCCGCTCTCTCTCTCTCTGTAGCAAGCCGTGATGAAGTCGGGTGCTCCGGTGGTTAGCGCCGCCGTCCTCTCTCTCTCTGTAGCCGGCGGTCGTGATGACACCAACGCCGTCTCTCTTTCGCCAGCAAGCCGTGATGAAGTCAAGGTGCTCCGATGCTGAGCGCCTCCGTCTTCTCTCTCTCTAGTCGGCTCCTGGACGTTCCAGGCACGTGCAGTTTTAGCCGGCTTGCTCTAGCTTGCTAGCTTAGCAGTCTCCGAACATACGCAGCTCTCTCGTCGCTTAACACTTGGCCATGTTAGCGTCACGTTTTCACTATAACTACACGAGTTCCCAAATAAGGCCACGATTCATACTGATGTCCACTTCTTAATTTAATTCCATTCCTTCGACGACATATATTCCTCATACAGACACCGTGGACACATAAAAGTATGGACACCGTGAAAACTGGAAAAGAATTCAAACAAAGGTTCTCTCAGTGCGACATAAATAAAGTAACAGAACTTAAATACCATCAAAACAACCCAATCTTTACATAAAACAAAATAATTTACCGTGTGCGCCTCTGGAACTGTTGTGTAGCTTGTCATGGTAGCTCTGACCTTGCTCTGAGAGCGCGGTTACCCACAATTCCTGACAACGCCAGGTACTCTTTCAAAATAAATATCCGCATGTTCACAAATTTCAAATTAAATTAAATCGTAAACAACAACAAACCTTTCAACATTGGAATATGAGTTAATTCCTTTTCAATGTGGAACTTCAACAGTTACAAAGTTTTTTAGTTGGAAATACGCTGCCATGAATTTTGACATTGTTCTCTTCCACTTATTAAGTCATTTTGAAGTTGTGTTGCATATATTAGCTGTATTTTGTTGGATATGATGCAGGTTTATTATTATTTAATATTAAAAATAAATAAATCCAGGTTGCTATGGAAAAAATAAAAATGAGTATGTCAGATCCTGAAAAAAACTAATTTTAGTAGGGAATATATCAATAAATATAAACATTAAGTCACTATTTATTTGATAATGTCACATTTATTTATTTAATCTTATTTTTTCTACAGACTTTAATTTCCTAAAACCACTTTTAATTTTTTTTTCAGGAGACACTATGGAATGCAATTTTATTTAACATGAAAAATACATGTTGCTATTTATCAGCAATATTTATACATATTATGTCAGGGACATTATTTATTTATATTTCACTGTAGAACAAAACAGTATTTCATAGAATCATATTCATGTTTCACTTCATTGGGGTCAAAAGGTTGTTTTGCTTGTTGTAAGACCAATTTCGATTGAGGTGTAAAATAAACATTTAACTCCCAGATTTAGAAAGCAGCAGCAAACAGTATTTAGATGATGAGATCAGGACAGAGCCACGTAGGAGTAAAGCAAAACTCAAAACAACTCTCATCTTACACAAGAGCACCAAAGCTACTCAAGTGGCACTCCACTTGATCTGCGTAGATCATCACCTAATCACAGTAACTCCCGCTGTGATTAAGTGGACATACAAATGAGCCAGGCGTGCCAGAACTAAAATGAGCATTACTATAACAACTGGATGACAGAACAATGCACTTCTGACATCTTTACCCCCACAGTGGTTTCACAACAATTCACACCTCCATTCATTTCAATCTAATGACTCTGTTACACAACTCCTATGAGAGCTCAACAGATCCCATGTGACGGTGAGCAGGAAATCATTCATACAGTTGAAATAATGAACTCCTGCCAGTCAATAAAGCTGCAGTTCTCATTATATGATTTAATTCTAGGTGTCACCATGTCACATGCAGATTTTTGCCATATTCATCACCTTGTCAGAGTGGAAATATTACATTGTCAGAGCCCTGTGACCAACTGTTCTGCAAAGTTTTGCAGTATTACCAAATTCACAAGACTTTTACCTGGGAGAGTGAGGTTAGGATCTCCTATCAGATCTTGATTTTTTTCACTACAAGTTCGGTATTCACTTGCAGTTTGGTTAAGTTTGTGCACCAGGCTATTTGGGTTGAAATACATCCTTTCACAAGGTTACCCACATGTTACACAGCAAACTTCTCACTGCCTGAAAAGGTGTGACAATGACAACACCAGCAGAAAACATTTGGCTATGGTCTCTTCTGGCGTCAGTTTCTGACATTCACAGATTTTGAAAGGTCTGTTCAACTTCGCTGCACACTGAAAAACGATGCTAAAGGGTACCTGGTGTGCTCAAATGTGACACCAAGGGAACTTGACAATGCAGCCATATGTGACAATTTGGGGGTGAGAGTGGGCTTGTTTGGTGTATGGGTGTTGAGTATTGACCATGTCCATCAAAATGCCATCTTTGTCTGTGAGCGTGTGAGTACTGAGCTACTAGTGGGAAGATATTACAAGGTTTAAAGGTACAGCAAATGCTAAAATATAGCAATATGAAACTTGATTTGACAACTAACTCATGAAGGGTCATTTTTAGAGACACACTAGCAAAATTCTCTTTATCTATCCTGATTCTGAAACATCAGCAGGTCCTTTGCTACTCTCAGGTTCTCTCTTTATTCTGTACTGTGTATCTTATTGAATGAAGTGGATTATCTTTATGTAGGCTTGAACAACAAAACAACAGCGATATGTGATATCATCAGCAGTGATAAAAACATTGTTCGACAGAATGTTTGACAGCTTAACTTAAAAAATCAAATGAAAACCACTGTTAAACACTAAATATAAGCACAAAGGTTGGTTGCATGCACAAATTTCAAGTGTGCTAACTCCTGGACCTTGCTAATAGAACCCTTCACCCACCATTGCTCGCCCCATGACTGTTGTCCAGGTCTTCCAAAGTGTGCTAGTCTGTGGATGCCCAATCTATTCATCAACCCTGTCTGCACCTACAGTCTTCCCCTAGTGAAAGCTGCAGCCAGCAGGGACCAGATTCATAGTCTTAATACGCCCACTGCCATGTGTCCTCCACCACCTCCACCTCAACCTATGGCCTACTCCAAGGGACTCGACATGGATGGAGGTTGGTCCAGGGTCCCGGCAACCGTCCTTGGTTGCGCTCCATGAACCTCCAGGTACCCAAAGTTTACAAAATGTTACATGGAACATCTGCATTTTTTGGGTACATTTACAATGTGCATTTTGCACAGATCTTGAAATATCTTGTTTATTGCATCTTACGAATGCTCGGTCAGTTTGCATCAAAGCAGATTTCACCTGCTGCTACATCCCAACTTATTTTAATTTATTTGTAAATGATAAATTATTTTATTCATGCAAGTTTTTCATTGTTGTGCTAACATTAATGTGGGTATTGTTAAATAAAGTGGTTCTGTTGCGGTAAATCTTGCAGTTGTATTACCTGGCTGCATTTTTACATGAAGACAGGAATTAGCCTGATAGATTTTGTCAAAAGTCTACTTGGACTAAATTATTTGTCACTGAGGGTGAATAAGAAGCCCTAAATACACACATAGTATATAAAGATAGTGACTGTATTTAATGAGGGTGAGTCTGTCTAACAGGTTCTGTAACAACACCAATTGCATGTCTAATCATCTTATCTTCAAAAATTAAGAAGTAACGAGTAAAATGGTAGATTCACCATTAACACTGCCAAATTACCAACCGCTGCCAGACGATGTGATGGTTGTACTGGGGCCAAAGTTAGGTCATATTTTTTGCAGTATAACTTTGCTTTTCAAACTCAGTAGCCTCTTTTTTTCCACAGTGTATTAACACAGTGAAACAGTGGCTGAGTGTACCAGTACACACAGTATGAATGACAACTCAGGCCGACCTTCACCTTATCAACTGAATCAATGTGCAAATGTTGGCAATTTCATGCATATCCATTCATACCATTTAGAGCATTGAGGGATATTTGACTGCAGCTTAGTATGATTAGAATATTAATACTAAAGAGCTGCCAAGAGCAGGAAAAATGAAAATGTAATATCTCATCATATCATTTTGTGGTACCTAAGATCATGCGAGTCAGTCAGTGTGGCGAAAGAAACGAGGGGATGTGGGAGGTCTGAGGCAAAGCAGTGGCGACCCACATTGCGGGTCAAGCACGGATTCACACCCTGTAGCATTGGCTGGAGAAAACACTACTAATCTGACCAGAGTAGGTCAGTTCAAATATATGCACACACTCTCAGGCAAGTACACTAACACACACACACACACACACACACACAAGCCCACACACAGCTTACTCATAGTTTTGGCAAAGGTGGACAGGCTCCTCACAGCATTGGCAAAACGACATATTCAAAGGCGTGAAAGAGAGGAAGAGTTGCAGGGAGGAGGGAGGGAATTTATGAAAGGATGATTTGGAAACATCTGGGTCCACAATCAGTATCCCCCTCCCTCTAATTAACTTCCCCTGCATCCTCATTTTGCTCTCCATCCTGTCCTTTCCATCCTGTGTCTTTCCGACAACAAATCTCTCCATCTCATCACCCTCTTCCGACCCTCTTCCTTTTCGCTTTTGGCGCACCAAGAGGCCCGTATTTCTGCAGTTTGCCCGTAATGGAAGCAAATGTAGAAGCACAAACATGAAAAAAAAACACACACACACGCAACAGGAAGACACAAATATACACACATGGTTTGATGTAAGGTTGGTTTCTAATGCCATCGTCATGGTAACACTCCCTCGCTTCTTTGCTTGCACAAACGAACAGAGCGCATATCCCAGCAATCTGTGTGGATTCTTATGTAACTGCACAACCCCACGCACGCAGAAAGAGACAGACAGAAAGACAGACAGATAGATGGGAGTGAGTCAGTGCTAGACCACATAGTGAGAGCATCTGTCATCGACGTTATACCTTTCACTGTGACAAGAACAGTATGTACTGCTGTGCTACTTCAGCCTCATTATAAGACACACTCCGGCACACATACACCCACAAGCACAGGCTTCTTCAGTGCTTTCATTGCAGAACGTGAGGTGGAAATAGCTGTTCAACTAGTTACAGCAACACCACTGGCTCATGTATCAGCATGCTAATTACTACTTTGCCTTCCCGAGGGCACTGAACGTGGATATGGCATTGGGTTTGTGGGGAGAGGAGGGCTGGACAAATGAGAATGGGGTCAATAGAGGCATCACCATAGATATAATGAAGTGACTGGTAAATTCTGGTGGCAGCGTAACATGGGATAAAATCTGCGCAGGAAACAAAAACGGGGAGATGACGGCTTGTGCTGGCCTATTTATATTCTGTGTATGGGCTTAATGTGTGAAGGAAAGAGCAAAATGCAAGTGTGAAAGCACATGAGTACACGGCATCCTTCTATCTGAATGCTGTGGAATAGGAAGGTGATGGAGTGTTCCAGGAAGCTGCTCTCCACCTCCTCAGCTACTTGTTTACTTTCGCAGGCATGGAGTACCGAATCTGTTGCTTTTTTTTTTATCCGCTTTGGCAGTGATAGATTTGTATGTGTGGTTGGGTGATGCATTGCTCTCGCTGGTGTATGATTTAAAGATAGATGAAAACAGGATGCCAAATGGGTGAACAGGTTCAAAAAGGTTTGATTTATGCTTCATGGTAAAGCAGCAGATGAGTTTCCACCGGGGTAAGTCAGAAGAATAAGTTTTGCTATAGTTACACTGTTACATCTGAGGCACCCTTACAACAGCTGCACCTACTGTGGAACTGGACTGCAACACCCTCACGCTTCTTTATTTATTAGTTTGCAGATTCTCCACAAGTGGGAGCTGTTCAGTCACTGTCAGATTCGTTTTACACAACCTCTGACACTTAAAGGAAATGACAGTAACAGCAGTAGCATGTTTTGACCTGCAGCTGATTTGGATTTGTGCAAGTTGTTGGCAAGGAGCTTCTCCTCAGAAATGTAGCTACGTATCAAGGCTACAGCCACTGAACAGATACCACGTGTGGATCACAAAAACTGTCAGCAATGAGCTGCCGGATTTTTCCCTCACAAGTTCCTGATACCATGAGAAATTGATCAGGACAAGTACAATATGAAGCAAACTGAAAATCAGAAACATATGCATCCACCTCAGCCTTTTTCATGGCGAACAGGAATCACATATTTGTACTAGAGTGGATAAAGTAGCATAAATATGGCCTTGGACCAAACAGTCAGATACTACCACCATGTAAAATGTAACAATCAAGCTACCATTGCACTTAAAGCAAAATGAAAGAAAATGTTAAGTGCAGTGTGCGCGAGGAATAACCGTGGTGTAACAGAAGCCGGTGCACCGCTGTGCAAATCAATTAAATGTCAAATGACTCAGAATTGTATCACCTCTTAATATTACATTAATTCCACAATGTGCAGTGGAGTATTTCCTCTCATGAGCAATCAAAAACAAATACTTCACAAAGGCTAGACTGAAAATAAGGGCCCCAATGTAAAAATGCAATACAACAACAGCCAATATATCTATGGACATTGAGAGACAAGTTAGAAACCCTGTGATCATTGAAACAAAACTGAGCAAGCATACAGCTGTGATTTTCAGCTGGCCTAGCTGCATGAACATGGTTATGAAAATGAACTGTGGACACCAGAACTTTCTCGGTTTTGGACCTTTGGACTGTGTCTATCTGCATGTATGCATCATAGTTCCACATGGAAAACAGAGGATTAAAAAATATATATAACTGTGGGACTTCACAAAAAAGCTAAAAGGATACAGGACGATCGTGTTGAAACAATGGCATCCAAGAAAAAAGAAAACAGAAACTTGCTTGTGCTTTAGCACAAAATTCCCACATTAAAGTTAGCTAAATAAATGAAAAGAAGCTCAATAAATATCAAAAAGGTTATCTTTAGCCAGATGATGGTCTAGATACATTTGTTCTGCCCAGATGGGGTTTAGCATGTCTGGCATGAACCTGACCAGGATTACCATAGTGAATGCATAGCCCTAACGGTGAATCACGGATGTGGGCATATGACGATACGGGCTGTATAGGTACAAAATGTGATCAGGGACATAACATTTATAGATGGCATCAACAGCACCTATGAATATACCAGAATACTGGCTGACAAGAGTCTCTTAGTCTGCAGAAGCTTGGCAGAAGAAAAATATTCTAGAGTTTCTACAGCCAAAAAATAAATAAAAAATGGAACCTCTAGTCTGGTCAAGCATTTCCCCTGACTTGAATCCAATAAAACACCTTCAGGGTATTTTTAAGTCAAAGTTAGAGCAATACGATGTCTCCAGCAATAAGCAGCTGTGAAAAATAGTCTCTGATGAATGTCAGATCATCGCTTCAGAAATTTAGTATCCTTCATGTCAAGCCGAGGATTACTGAGTCTGTTTTCGAAAGTAGATCTGGACACGTTGCATTGGGTTTCTGGTGTGGTCCTTGTGTTTTTAATATAGTAAATCTGAACTTAGAAGAAATGCAACTACTGTAAGGTGGTACGATGCTCAATCACTTTGCATGCAAGTTCATGCAAAGCAGTGTGTTGACTTCTGTTGTATACTGTAATTTAAACATACAGCTACTGTTCCTAGTGGTGGTGGTGGGAGAAGTCCAACAATGAACTATAAATCAAAACCTACAACACTCCAAATAAATCCAGCTACAGTATAGGCATGTTCGATTTTACAGCTGCAGGTTTTCTTTGTAAGGGTCTATGACTGAGATTTTCCTTTTTCTATTTTACCACAACACCACCATCTCAAATAAACAGAGTTTGTGGCCATGGGATGGATTTTTACTCATTAATTTTTCTAAACTTTCACTAACGTTTGCTGCTACTATTATTAGCATTTTCACTTTTAATCCACGGCTGAAAAAGTTGTGAATAATTAGTAATGATAGTTAAAAGTAACAATATTACAATGACACATCTGCAACCACCTGTTAGCTTAAGTCACCACAAGTCTAACACACAGTTCTTGTTTACTGAAACAATAGGATAAAAGCATAACTGCAGCATTTTATTACCAGTTATAGCTGAAGTAAGTGCTGAGTATTAATCTCAGCATCCGTCTGGTTCCTTCTTACCTCACTAGCTGTGTATAAACTGATGAGCAGGCCAATAATTGCAACTTTGTTTCAAGGTGCTTCAAAGGGGTGAGGTGAGGAATTATGGTAATCGTTGGCCAATGGCTCATTCACAATTGGCTCCTCAAGATTGTCATGTTTGAGAAAGCTTCCTGGAGGAGCGGTGGGCCAATCGTGTTTTCTACTCTGAATCGGAGTACGTCTGCTTGTGGCACAGCCTGTGGTGCATGAAATCTGACTGTCAGGGTCTGCTGACGCACCTGCCTGCAGACATGCACTGACGCATCCGCACACACAAACACACACTTACAAACTGGTAATTGGGCTCATGAAGCCAAAGGACAAGAACAGCAAAATCTCGCTTCCTGTCTTTGTGTATCGTGCGAGTGTGCAAGTGGGGTTTGAGTTCAAATGCCCAGGCATGCTTGCGCCATCCTAAAACCAGGCAATTTCCTGCGAAGCTATCCGAGTGTGACAGCAGCAGGTGCCTAATGGGCAAGGCTTAGGAAACAGGGCATTACCACAATCCAGCAAACTCAATTGTATTAATCCTCGGGATTAGCAGCTTTAATTCTCAACACGTTTCCAGTTTAAAAAGTCTTATTTCCTTGCTGAAAATGGGAGAAGCACGAGGTGAATATTCAACTATTTCAAGAGTCACACAAGAGTTTGCACCTTGTTTCTGTTCTTAAAGGGTTGTTTAAACTTTGGCCTACAGCCACAACAAAACATTTTGTTGTCAAAGAAAAAGGGGCTTTCCCTGCAGGAGAAGTACGACCACAGGTCTCGGACTCGAATGAGAAAATGCTCTCAGTCTGTTTTGAGGACGCACCTTCAAATCTCTGGTTTACCTGTCAGTTTCATGATGGTTCTGGTTAATTAACCCCACGATCAATCCTCTGCTGATACTAAAGACCTACTGTCTTAACCCCACGCTTCGCGTTGCCCCTAAAACCACTGAAAACTGTCAGTTTTAATCTCGCTCCCTGCCACCGTCCTCCCGTCTCTCTAACACGCACGCAGCTTTCAAATAAGGGATTTAGATTACAGTGAACAGTGCTAGCTCCATGATGATGAAGTGTGTGTACTCTGAGGGTGAGCCTTATTGGAATTCATATGACGTTTGTTGACTCCCTTCATATAAACAGGTGGCTGTGTGGAGATAACGTACAGCATATTGTGCCTACGATGATGCTCCTGCACATGAACGCAAACACACACACACACACACACACACACACACACACACACACACACAAACACACACACACACACACACACACACACACATATCTTGTATTATGTGTATTTTTTTTAATCCTAAAGCAGTCAGAGGGACATTTATTAATCTCTCTATTTCAGAAAAGGAGCACCAAAGCCTTTCAGGTGTATGAGCAGGGATTCCTGAACAGATGTCACCTCGTATTCACCTAACGTGGAGCTGCAACAACAAAACAAAACCAGCTTTGTTTTGTTGCCATTGCTGCAGAAAGGTGCATAATAAAAAGCTCCAATTTTCCTGTTCCCCCATTCACTACCGCCATTCTCCCAGATGTACTTGCTAGTTTGTGTTTTGTTTTTGTTTTTTTATCACGGCTCAATTTCACCTATTTCGATTATTCCTCAAGGCATTCGAGTAGCTTGGATGTGCCTGACAGAAAGATGAAGACTTTTTTTTTGAAAAGCAAGGAACGGGAGACGTGGTAAGTGGTGTGTTTTTTTGGATTTCTGACACATGCAATCACATACACACACACAGAAATGTTTTTATTTGACTCCTCATTATCAAGGTAACAAGAACTCAGCTGCTACCTTGGTGATCAGCAGCCCCCTTTGGGGATGAGAACAAAATTAAGTATACATGTGTGTCCTTTATTTTGCTAAACGTGTACATATGTGTGTGTGTTTGTAGACCCGCATCTCACTGTGAAACTGCTCCTTTCTTTGACTGTAAAAAAATATGGGGTTTTTTGTCGTCTTTTGCCAAACTCTTGGCTGCCTTTACTGACACTACGTCTTCATGCTGACCTTGCCACATCATATCCGGTGCCAAGCCAACCTCTGCATTGATCTGCCGTTTCAAAGGCTCAGAGACACGGGCTGGCAGAGCTGACAGAGCCACTGCAATTCATCATGGCTAAATCAAACAGACGTCAGTCTGTGCCGGAATGTCTCGGAGCAATTGTTAAGACTTGTGTGTATAAGCCTTTCTTTTGTTCTTTCTGCAAAAGCAAGTTACAAGTTGGAAATGTGTGCATGAGTGCTACAGAAAATGTGTAAAGTCATATCCTAAAATATTCCCTTCCTACAAGAAAATTGGTAATTCAGGACTGTTTCTGTCCATGGAAGGCCATAAGCTTTGACAGAGACAGAGACGAGGTGATATTGCAGTTTCTTGGTCACCAATAGATGTTTATGCAATACGTTATAAATAACTAGATGCTCCTTTAACGAATAATCCCCTTTTTGAAAAGCCACCATGACTCACTCAGCCCACACAGCATTTATTTGAATATTACAGTAAACCACTAAAAGCCCTCTTACTGTATAAGGTCACAAAGGACTACATCATCGCTGGCTATTGACAGAGGAAGGTTCATTGGCACAGCAGAGGAGCACAGAACACATCTTCTATTTAATTTCAGAGAAAGTGAGAAATGAAATGCTTTTCGTGCCGGTATGATAAAGAGGGAAGGGGGCTTTAAAGTGAGGTGTAGCACAGATAGGAGTGCATTTTGCTCTGTAATGTGGAGGTATTTTTGGTGGTGCCTCTCAGCAAGAAGGTTCTGGGCTTGAACATGGTTTTCTTCATGGAGCTTGCATGTTTTCCTCATTTCTGCTTGGCTTCAGTCCCCAGTGACTCTGTGCAGAATAAGGGGGTTATAGCTAATGAACGGATGGATGCACTACTGTGTCAGTCAGCCTCAAAACAAACAAAGAATCAGACTGAGATAGAAAACCAATCAATACTGTTTGCATGCATCACATGTATTTGGGAGTTGTTTCTCGAGACCGGACTCGCGTTTCCTGTCAGAGACTTACGAAAGTTCTGCTCCAATGATTTAAAAACGCTGGCTGAATAATCCAGAGACTAAATACATTTTATGTAAAAGACTGCAAGTGCTCCCGCATTCAGTTAGCTAGCTTGTGTGAAATTAATGTGAAGAAAAATAACTTAACACAGTATTTAGGCTGATTTTTAACATGCAAATTTTTTAACATATTTGTAAAAGGATGCTAAAGTTACATGTCATTAAACATTAATGCAATTTCGATGATTTTTTTTCTTTCAACTACACACCCCAAATCAATAAAGGAGAAACTATGGATTAAAGGCAAACTGTTGAGATAAAAGGAGAGTGTTTGCTGTTGGTTGGTTTAGCCTGAAACACTATGAAAGTCCCCAAGTAGAACATGAATTTTTTTATGCGTTTTCTTTTTTTACAGTCTAAGATTTAAACTTAGACCCTTTATATTCGGCTACAAACAGCATTGCACAATAACCCTTTTCTCCTCCTGTAGACGAGGAGTAATGTTACTATTACACTGCAGCCAGTAGGATGTTGTGATATTTAATACTTTTATCACTGACAGTCTATCACATCTCCCCAGATAGACACCTTGGTTTCTAAACGTGTCTGCTTTTCTCCTTACCTCTTTTCCATTAACTTATTTATTCATTTGCCATGTCGACAGTGTTTTGTGGTATTAGGTGCTGCTGAATTCGGTGTAATTTCAGCTCCCTCTTCTGTTCATTTGCATGTCCTTGTATCCTTGATCTGTGGATGCCAGAGGTTTGGATGCATAATCCTCTGCCAATGTGATTGCCATAGAAATGATACAGCTATATATAGGTAAATGTATTCCAACAGAGAAAGCAATGTGCATGTATGTATATTTATCTAAATATACATATATATACAAACCCAAGATCTGAGCCCTTTTGACGCAGTGCAAATCTCCTACGGCCCTCGGAGCAAGATTCAGGAAAAACAAAATTATTCAACCAGCAAAACGGAAAACTGAAAAAAAAAATCAAAGACAGACTCAACAGAAACATAGATGTTGTGGAACTGAACTGTGAGTACAAACCGGCGGAATATCTGTTCACCGTGTGAGATCAAAGATCAAAAGCAGAGATTGATCTTTCAGCAGAAACATCCAGCAACAATAACTGTGTGGTTATTTAGCGACAGACTGAAAAATCCGGGGAAACCGTAGAAGAAAGTAGTCACTGCACAACGGGAGATATTGCAAGTAAGGAAAGTGTAGAAAACTGATTTGAAATGAAGCTTAGAAGGTTTACCATTTATTTTCTTTAAGAAAATGTTTATTTAATAATGCATTAAGTATTCCCTCTGTGAATGCAAGAACAGAAGAGCTTTATAAACCAAATACTAACTACTTGGACTCTGAAATGAAGTCTGTACACCACAGTATCTGTCATCACAGACAAGAGCAATAAGTTTCAAGCAGACTGTGAATGTGCACCCAGAGATCAGGCATATTCATGTTCCCAGTAAAACACACTCCTCTCATCTGACAGCCACTGATGCTGTGAAACGCTTCATTCATTTTCGAGATTTAAGCGCTCCGTTGATCCAATTGTAAGAAATCACACAGATATAAGGATTATGAAACTGCATTACGGCAACATCATTTAGCGACTAAGTGTTATTTTAACTGTCAGTGATGAACAACTATTCAACACAATATGCAATTTCGTTTTCCTTTAGGCGAGAGATTACGCTCAATAGCCTTCTTGCTTTCAGTTTTGACAAATGAGCGAATTTGTTTGCTGTGTCACTCATTTGTTCATTTAATTTACAGACGCCTGGATTTAAAGGATTGATCATTTGCTTAATTCACTGGAGCCTTAGGTTGTGTGCTCGCTGAACGTACTGCATTTATCCCTGAGAGAAAGCAGAGGGGGGAAACGAGGGGAGGGATGGTGAAAGCGAAGATGCACAGAAGATGTTTTACTTTGATGTGTTCGCAAACAAAGCCTAAGCTCACCCTAAAAGTGCAGATTTTTCAGTGAGAATGATGTAACACACACAACACCAACAGGGACTATTGTAGGCATCAAATTCAGAGTTTGCCGCTACTTTCTGGTGCCTGACAAGTTGTAGCAGAAACTTGTTTTGTTTTGTTTATAGCAGTGCTCTAATCGCCCATGTATCTCATTCTCTCCCTTCTTCACCCCTCATCGCTCTCTCCATCTCCTCTCCTCCCTCTCCGCCGTTTTCCTCCTTCTCTTTTCATCTCTGTCACTGTCCTCCAGCTGGCTAGGTGAGATAACTCCTCCACACCGAGATACTCTCGGCTCATTGGCCGGGTGATGGAACACAGGGCACCAATCAAATGCTGCATCATTAGTCGTGGCCATCATGAGGCGAGGCAGCGCGCTTATCTGGTCTTACTGATCCTGCACTGTCCTAAAGCATCCTTCACATCCAGCAACTCTCCTGAAAACCACTCGGCTCGAGGCTGTCTGCATAATGACCCCGTTTTGTTCAACACCTAATTTCTCTTTAAATGTGCAGCAATCGTACTTGTTTGAGACACAACTCAGCCTCTCACAATGGCTGACAAAGTAAAAAAAAAGATTGTTTTAGAAGGATTTTGCATATCTGCATTAGAGCTCCTTCACTCTGTTGGCTGGGCAGGATTTAATTTGTATGAATGTGGTTAGTAATTACACTTCAGCCACAGTTCTTCTTGTTGAATAAAAATGTCTCCTCTCTCTTGTTCGGGGGTGCAAATTGCCCACTCAATTTCCAACACTTAAAAGCATCTTCCATCAGCTTGGATGATGGAAGATGACTTAACCTGTGTGCAAGTGTACATGTGTTTGCACATGTCTGTGTCGAAGCCTGTTAACGTTAATGTGTCTACAAGAGGTACAAGCATTTATCTGTCTACTCGACCGAAAGAAGAAAAAAATGAGAAGAGGGAAGGGAGTATTCTGACAATAAAAAGGCGTGAATGAATGGTTGAACAAACACTTTGACAAAAATTCACATTCATGCCAAGAGTTAGTGGACAAGACATCACAATCATGTTCAACGTTACAGACAGCAGCTGGTTAGCTTAGCTTAGCACAAAGACTGAAAACAAGAAGATAATATAATAAAATGATCCAACCAGCACCTGTGTTCTCACAATTAACATGCATTATTTGGATTTCTTTGTTTTCTTATAGACCCTCTCCAGTTTAAATCCAGTTTTTTTGCCTTGTTAACATGTTTATATGGTGTTTGCTATACAGTAAAGGGCACATCATGAGGAAAACAAGTGGTCAAAACTCTGGCTGAGCACTTCCACCTCGAAACTGCAGTGTGCGCATGACACAACACAAACTAAGACTTTCAGGGTTTCACACACTGCAAACTTAAAGAACCAACCCTGTGAACTTTCCGAGTGGGGCTTTCTGTATCATTATTATTTCAGGGTTTCTTTTGGAATCAGGGTCCTTTTCAAACATGTATGGCTAAATTATTCCACCACTACAACTTTCCATTTTAAGGCACAGAGTAGTTTAACAGTTTGTGAGCAGAGTTATTTGTCAGCCGGTGCACTTGAGCTGCAGTGAGTGGTGGATGGGTGGGTGTAGACAGAAGCTCATAAATCTGTGCATTATAGAGAAAGCAATGGTATGGTGCTATGTGAACCCATATTAACAGAGGAAATTAGCATTTTTATGGTTAAAAAAAAATAAAAAAATACACAACTGTGATATGTAAAGATGAGTTGTAGTGGTTTAAATAATGACCACAGAAGGATTGTAATCTGTACAAAGTGCAACAATGGCAAGTTGTGTGTATACCTGTGATTTTGTTTTGTAACATCTTGGAGTACTGTTGCTCCTATGAGTTGCCAGGCAACCAGCAGGTTTCCTTGGAAAGAGTCAGGCTAGTCATTACCCCCTATTTCTTCTTGTCTTTGTGCTAAGCTAACAGGTGGAAAGGTGTCTTGGAACAAAAAAGCATTTCCACAAGGTAATAATTCATGTTTTTGTTGTAAAAAAAAAAATGTACAAGACAAGAGCAATTTAATATTACACTAGAATTTTTTTGCTTCCACCACTCTCTGTGAGTGCTGGTAGAGTCAATCATCTGCAAGTTCTAAGGTTTGGCTACGTGATGAAGAAGTGCTTGACGGCATCCTCGTTATCCAAGTTTTATGTCTCCAAAGTTAGTTATCTTGTAAAATCCACTTCTCAAAGATAGCAGATGTTGTGTATTAAATTCCAGTGATCCATAATGACAGGTACACAAAAGAGAAAGCTGATGGCATGACGGTGATAAGTTATGCTAAACTGAAAGCACAAATTATTAATTAGATATCACAAATTGCTAAATCATGCGCACAAATTACTTTTTTTGATTTTTCTGTAACACCTCCCAGGCTTCTTGCTAACCAGCTGCTCCGTATTTATCGTACAGACAAGACAGACTTATCAATCAACTGCTCTGACTCTTGGCAAGACAGTAATGAGCACATTTCCCCAAAATATCTCTTTTCTTTTACTTTAAAAACCCCTGAAGTGACCGTATAAAGTACCGTAAATACATGCCTGAATATGACTCGCTGTAGCTTCTGTCCTTCTCGATTCACTACCCTAAATTAACTCACATCCACTTATTATTATCTGCCTGACAAATACTAACCTTGAATTAAAAGGGTTGCTGTAAAAGAAAACATTCAGTCACATATTGCATCCTTATTAGCCATATTCTTGAAAGCAAATGTTCCTTTACTTTAGGCTGAATTGACATCAATTCCTACAACCTCCATTTCTACTCTCTTCCTGTTGATTCTCAGTGTTTTAGTGCCAAAACCACTAAGCTAACTGGCTTGAATTCGAATTTGCTATTAAGAGACAAGTATGGACTTAACTGCATTTGGAGGAGTGTGAGGATTTTTTTTTAATCACATTTGTGACAGTAGGATTCAAGCTGTTACAAGCTGCTGGTTCGTGCTGAGGGATGAGTGCGCCCTGGTGGTCCCTCATACACTGTTTACTTCACTGACACTCCAAGGTTTCAAGTCTACAACAGTCCTGTGCTGCCATCCTGTGTTTAGTTCCAGATGTGGACATGAGCGTTTTTAACGCTCCACAACAAAGACCGCATGGATGTAACAAACGCAGACACCCACTGTCTATGGTGCTGCCACCTTCTGGCTGTCCTAATGCAGGCCCTCAATATGTGCTCATCTCTGCCAGGATCACTCATCTCGACGCTGACGAACAGCACAGAGACAGGCTTGATCCCACTAAAGGTTTTACCGGTCTATCACCACCCACTAACAAGCAGGAGGTTGTCAGATTTTTCTGACAAGTGATTTGACTGCTAAGTCTGACCCTTGTTGGCGATCCTCTCGTCTCCTATAGCTTCAAATATGGCAACATTTCAAACAGAAAGGTTAATAGACAGGCCCGGGCAAATTAGAGAAGGTCAAACATCTTTGTTCCCTCTGGAATATCACAAAGAAACAAACAACTTAACGGTAGCACGTGTCTGAAAGGCTGCATCATGATTTGAAGAGCATTGAAATATAATGAGCTCCAAAGGGCAACCCCGTAGGTTTGTCTGCAGTATTTAGGGACTATGTGCGGCATCTGAACGCTGTGTGTGTCAAGACAATGTGTAACAAGGCAGGAGGTTATTATTCGTTTTGTTTTAAAGTGTACATTAAAATGCACAAATGGCTGTTGCTAAGTGAAAGAGTTCAGGGTTTCATCCACTAGGTGGTGCTGCAGATTCCTTTCATAGCATTCAATGGTGTCATAATGACGTTGATGTAATCCAGTAAAACCTGCAGTCATCCGGTAATATCATGTCGCACTTTAACGCAGGGCTTACCAGAATCTAATGTGGCTCACTTTGCTTGACTCATTTTAGTATTTCAAGAATAGAGGTCATGTTGAAAGGGCAAAATGCGTGGAAACTATATATAGGTCAGAGGAAGGTCACCAGTGGCAAAACTTAACATGACTGAGATAGTGACTGAGCAGAATCACAAATAACAGACAGAGTTACTGTAAAAAAAAATATATATATTCTCAAATACCTTCATATTAATGTGAAACTGTTTTAAAATATAACATGAGAAAGAGAGAGACAAATTCAGCATGTCAGGGCAAAAGCAAAACACATCTATGCAACATTTAATTGTGCAAAACAAACTAAATACAACAAAAATGAATCCGTAATGCTGAGAGGGGTTACTGTGTGTGTGGGCAGCAGAGTGGCGGTCATTCTGTATCAACTGTCCAATCACATCATTCCACTGAGGTCATGTTGACTCATCATTCCTATGCTGATAGATTTCCTCAACGGCTGCCATCAGCAGGCTGTAACTGAACCTCTGGGAAGATTAAAGAGGAAACACCAGCAGGTTTCATGATGTCAGCAGAGGCTCCACGCATCACCGCTTTATTAGTGCATGATGTTATCAAGAGCAACTTCATCAGTTTCAAAATAAAGGATGTGACAAAGCCACAACAACTAACTCCTGATTATGACCACTATCCATTAATCTGACCATTATTTTCTCAGTAATCAAACAGTTTAGAAGATTTAAAAGGTTTTGTCAGATTAACAGAACAAAATCAAAACAAAAAAAAATGTTTTCTAAGATTAAACTCAAAGAAAACAAGCAAATATTACGCATATTAGTATTTATAATATTGCAGGATTATTACTGGTATTACTATCTTAGAATATTGTATTATATGCAGGGATGTATGATGATATTGGTGTCATCATTAATATTGGCCAATAAAGCCATTAAAATGAAATGTTGCTGTTTGTTCAAAATGAACAATGACAGGCAGATAATGCAGCTCGTACAGTAGTTTTGTTAGAAAGTGTTACATAAAAACAAATCAGTGATTTTTCTCATTGAAGTTAAAGCTGTTCCTTTTTTGATTATTGAATGTGCATATTTGAAAACTGTTGTACGGTATGTTTACAACTCCCAGCTGGCCAACACACTAAGGTAGATATATGTATATGTCATGCTCATTTCCCCATGAGAGACCGTATTTTCTCTAAACTCACATGTAAAAATACTATGAGCATATATTGGTATCTGTGTCAGTAATCTGCCAAAATGAATTGGAAAATGTCAGACATCAGCAAAAATCCAATATTGAGCATCCCCGATAACGCAGTTCCTTGAGTGCTGTGCTGTTCTGTATGCACTTTCTTGTTTTGTGTTTTGCATAAGACCCTTCAAACATTATAGCAACTGTTTCTCCTGAGGTGATATTTACTTAGTGCAAGGTGAACCTATCATTTAATTCTGTAAATACCGATACCTGATGCATTTCCAGCTTGGAGTATAGATTATACAGATGTGTAGTGATTACAGTTATAAAGAAGCTCAGTCACGGTACATATAAATGATCATTATGACTTTGCTATAGCATTGTTTCTGAGGCGTTTTGTCTGTATTCTATCATTTAGTTTTCTTACTTTGTGTATTTGCATGAGAACCTTTTATGAGGTACTGGAAAACATCTTCTGCTATAAATGCTTTGGTACGCAGAAGTCTTCCATGCTTGTTTTTATATAGATTAACATTGTAAAAATGAATGGTGATATATATTTAGCACAAGGATAAACAATTATGTTGCCTTTAAGTCTATAAATACCAGAAATTGTAACACTTTTTCAGCATATAGGAAATACAGAGGTACAGAAATAAAAGTGATAAAAAAAGATTGGCTGTTTAATTATAGTATTACATGATTGCTTGTGAAGCTATATTTCCTTGTTTAGTTTAGTTTAGTTTTGTATATTTGTATGAAAGCCCTTCTAAGGATTACAAACTAGCTTAGGCTATAAATGCAGCGGTATGTGGCATTAGTCCATGACATGTCCCAGTAAAAATAAACCACTAAGGGCAATTCTATAAATACTCATTATTTTTTTTTAACTCATTACCATCATGTAATGATTATTACACAACCAGAGAAGCCACAGTACTTTATAGATCTTCTCAGTGATCATTGTGATTATCCAAAGAAACAGGTCAAATCTTATGTCTAGTATCTACTCAGCAATACACTGCATAGGGCAACCTATAACGCACACAGTGTATTCCCTCAATAATTCATCATAACCAATATGAGATGATCTACACACAACAGCTGTTTCCTATCAGTGGTTGCTTTCCTCTAGTCTGTCCCCCCTGTGAACATGAATATTGATGACATAAAGAAAGGCTGACCAAGCTCTCAGTCACTCTCTCTCCCCCTGTCTCCCTCTCTCTCTCCCCCTCCCTCCCTCTTAAACCCACACCCTGGATGCAGGCAGGCGTGCGCACACCGGCAGACTCACTCAGCTTCCGTTTCGCTCTCCTTTCTCCATCTCTCTGTCTCTATCACCTCCCTACTCTCTCCGCCGGTGGATTTTAGCCCACAGCTGTGTGGACACATTGGTAAGAAAGACCCATCTCTCCTTTGGTGTGTTCTTCGTTTCTCTGTGTGCGTGTGTCTCTTTCTGATGCTGTTTTAGCCAAACAAAGGGTTGGGGTGTGGCTGGATGGGCAGAAGCTGGCTGCTGATGGAAGCAGGGAAATGATGAGAAAGAGGGGATATTGAGGATGAGGGTGATGGTGGTGGCGATAAAGGAACAATAGAGCAAATGTTTGGATAATTGGGGTTGCTGATGAACAGAAAAGGGCGACGTTATGATTGCTGGTGTTAATATAAATGCTTGACAGAGGTGGATGTAGACACTATTTCAAGCTGAGGGTATGTAAGGAATGATTGAGGGTGGCTCTGTTAAAATAAAGTGGATATGTTAAGAATCTGGCCAGGTGCCCAACAGTTGTATTTCTATGTCAAACTGATTCTATTAGGCCCCCATTCAAATTCACACCAGTGAGGATATTTTTTAAAGCAGATTGGTTTGCAAATGACTGGCTGCAGGCTTGTGGGCTTGTCACATTTCCACGGCGATCTCTGACAAAGCAGCGGCTCAAACAGGCGTGACTGGGCGAGACTGTGCAAGACAGATTAGTCAGACCTGAGGCTAGGTTAGGAATATGACTGCAGTGGAGCCCGTGGAGCGTTGCCTACGTCCACGAGGCTGCAGGGGTGGATGCAGAAGGAGAGAAAGGGAGGGAGAGAGAGAGAGAGAGGGGATGCGGAGGGAGAGAACAAAGACTGGAAGCCTCGGACAGGGAAAAGCAGCGACAAAGGAAAGAACGGACAGCCGAGGGGGGAAACAGGCACATGTGAGCAACATGGGCATTTTGAAGGAGCGAATCTCAAGACAGAGCATGTGTGAGAGGCGGCCATGTGGGGGTAGTCTGAGCTGCACATGTTGTAGCCACTCCCTTTATGTGCAGTCACCTACAAAGACTATGACATATCAGACAGGGCTCTTGATGCCTCGTCAAATCACTACGTCCATTTGAATTTTAAATATATCGCCGTCAGTGCTGCATTATCCGTGTGATCCTTGACAAGAAAGGTCAAACGTGTGTGCCTCAAGTATCTTTCTCATCCCTCCTCCCCCTCCAGCCAAAATGTCTGACAAGCCTGACATGACCGAGATCGCCCGTTTTGACAAGACAAAGCTGAAGAAGACGGAGACAAAAGAGAAAAACCCTCTGCCCACCAAAGAGAGTGAGTTCCCTCCAGCGTACGTGTGTGTGTGTGTGTGTGTGTGTGTGTGTGTGTGTGTGTGTGTGTGTGTGTGTGTGTGTGTGTGTGTGTGTGTGTGTGTGTGTGTGTGTGTGTGTTTCAGAACGGTGTTGAAGGCTCGGTTTCCCTGCAACATTTTTTTTCCCCCCTGTGTAGCTACTCATCATCACCTCCAGTGCTGTCGAAAGAGCACATGCTCAGCAAGCAACAAAAACAAATAGCTGCAGCATCAGCACTTCATTGATATGCAGCAAACCCACAATAAAAATATCTGCATCCTCTTCACACAAGCCTGCCAACAGCATCTCTTTTTTTTTCTCTCTTCTTTTCCAGCCATTGAGCAAGAGAGGAAAGGCGACGCCACACCATGACTTGAGCACACGAAGAAACGAAGCTGAGATGCCACAGCAAAAAGCACTTTCTTTTGATTATCACAGTATTTGAATCTCGTACATTTGTCTTCAGAATAAGGGGTGCTCTTGAGCTCCCTGGGGTGCTATAAGGGTATATGGCATCCTCACATGGGGGCCCTCTTACCACTCTGAAAACTTGAGCCTGGGTGCCTGTCTTGCACTGTTAGCCCGCAGCTAACATGTCTCCAATATTGCCAAACTGGGGAGTGGTGTAGTGATGTAGCACAGAGAGGGAGGCAGGCATCCAGGCTAGGGGGAGGTGAGGGTTGTCTACAGACATAGGAGCAATCAAAGTCTAATCATGTGGGATGTTTTCTTAATAAACTTTTTACTTTTCTTTATGAAATAAATATGAAGACATGGAACCAGTCAGCCCTGTGCATTTTGCTGTCTCATTTATACAGACGTGGAAATCCATACACACACACACTCAACTGAGGGCAAACACACAACAAGATCGACATAAGCATTTATACTCAAGTCCAAACTCTAAGCTTAGTGACATTTGCATATTAGCTTAAAGGTTCAATAGATTCTAGATATAAACCAAAGTCAATGCAAGAAAAAAAATGTCCATATTCTACTGTTTATATAAAATATGCAATCCAAGTGGCTATAAAACATTAACACCCTAATAAAATAACCATAGATTTGTTAGATAAATCCAAATTGTTATTCATTCATTGTTGCAGATCTTCCCATTCTCCAACAGCTCAACAAGACTATAAAGCCAGGTGAGATGATAGTACCTTGCTTGCGTTTTAGGCTTTTTGGGTGACGCTAGTAACACAATGCAATAATTAGTCATAAACAACGACAGCAAATTATTTAGCAATGAAATGTTTTTAAGCAAAAAGTGTCAAAAGTGCAGTGGCTAGAGTAAATAGACGGACTTTACATTTTGAACTATTGGTTGGACAAAGATGAAGATGTGATATTAGGCTCTGTAGGAATGTGTTTGTCATTTCTCACTAATTTCTTTATGCATTTCATCAGCCTTAGGAATTAATCACCGAAATTAATAATGTTGAATAGAACTGGCAGATTTAGGTGAGCTGTGTCTGAAGTCTCTCATTGGATGAAGTATGAAGAGAGCTCATGGTTTCTGTTTTGTAACACTGGCTGTTAGTTACTCTAGCAGGCACTAGCTGAGTCTGTTAAAAGGATGAGGGGAAAATGTGGTCGCTATAAGACAAGGGGGATGAGAATTGGGGATTTTTACAATAACGACAACGGAAAAAAACATTAAATATTTTTAAAATATCACTGAACATTTAAAAAGAAACTATTTCTATAATTAAACTAGCAGTAAACTGAAGAAAAAATGCTCCAAAAATATTACAACAGTGTGAATTACGCCAATAATGATAATTTCATATATTCTGGCCTTCTTTTGGACTGATGGTAAGAAAACATCCAAAATAGACATCATATTCTATTGAGCATTAATGTAAAATATGGCGCAGGTCTACTAAATGCAATTACACCCTGTTTGCTTATTTAAATTTTCTTTTTTTGTTCTCGAAAAAATCTAAGATTAAAAATTTACTTTCATAAAGCAACAGCCAGGGTATCTACTGGTTGAAGTTTTTACCCATTAAGAGTGGTGTCCAATGAATGTTTATGGTATTTTATATCTTTAAAAGCAGTTTTCTCTTTTTCCACATGCTCTGGGCCAGAAATTTCCATTTTAGTAGCACAACAAACTTCCGAACGTTGTTGCTATCTATGCTCTGAGCCGTTTTACAGAGGGTTTTGTTCATATACTGTATCATTTACCTGATGTATAAATTATGCTACATCTAAAAAAATACATCTAATATATCTAAAAAATATATAGTTTTTTTCCTTATTGTTGACAGTAATTTCTGATTTATGAGGTGGCAAAGAAATATTCAATATGGTCTCTGTAAAAACCAAATGTCAACAAAATGAAATGGATTATTTCTAACAAATTAGTTTTGAATGTAACAAAAACAAAAACAATTGTGTTCGGTTCAAAATTACAAATGAAACTGAGCCCGATCTTAGACCTAAAAGTAGATAATGCTCCAGTGGAGCAGGTTGAAGAGGCAAAACTCTTTGGACAACACTTTCTCCTGGAACAAACATATAGATAACATAATCACTAAAATGGGAAAAGGCCTCTCAATGATAAGAAGATGTTCGGGACAACTGGATATGACAAAAAACAACAAAATCTTAAAAAGGAAAGCTACAAAAAGAATGACACAAGCTTTGGTGCTATCTTATTTAGACTATTGTCCTGTTGTGTGGTCAAATGCTGCATCCGGGGTGTTAATAAAGTTACAAACTTTACAAAATTGAGCTGCTCGAATAGTGTTACGCTGCGATTATAGAACCAGCACTGAACTAATGCTGAGTAAGCCAAGTGGTTTTCTGTGCAGGATAGATTTCTATATATGTTATTGTCTTTCCTTAAAAAATTATGTCATCAAAACAACCTGTAATTGTTTATGAAAATCTCACGTTTAGCCATGATAAGCATGATTATTCTAAAGCGGGGAAATTTACTTTACCTGCAGTAAAATCAAACAGCATTAAGAAAACGTTCATATACAGAGCAACGCATGCATGGAATAAGCTCCCAGAAACAATAACAAGGGTAGAACAAACACACAAATTCAAATCTGCAATCAAGCTATTTTTGATGCATTGAAATTAAACAAACACAAGTGGAAGGTGTTGTGTGTGTGTGTGTGTGTGTGTGTGTGTGTGTGTGTGTGTGTGTGTGTGTGTGTGTGTGTGTGTATTTGAGGATATGGATGTGTATATGTGCACAAGTATATATGTGTATATATTTGTATATAAAAGTATGTGTATATGTATGTATGTATTTATTGGGTTTTGGCAATGGTTATAATTTTTTTTTTTAAATGTTGCATTCCAACTTTGTAATTCAAAGTGACGTTAGCATCCGCTGAACTGTTTTTATTGGACCCCAGGAAGAATAGCGACAGCTCTGCTGCGCTAATGTGGATCCCTTTCAATAAATAAATAAATAAATAAAATGTCTACATAGGGGACAGAGGGACATTTCCAGCAACCATCCCTCCTGTGTTCTACTGATACATCGTGTTAGCTAATTGATGGGTTGAAAGGCTAATTGATGATTAGAAAACCCTTGTGCAATTATGTTAGCACATGAATGAATAGAAGTGTGAGTTTTCATGGAACTTCATTCTACCTAACTTACATATTTACACAAATCACTTGACAAGGAAAATTGATACAAAATGTATGCAACTCTGCATTAGGCCACAGATGAGCTATAACTTCTTTATGCAGCCTGTTATGTTTGACAAACGTACCGAATTCTACGGCTACTGTCCCCTACATTAAACAAGCCTAGCTACATACTTTACACCAAAAGACTGATTTATGGCCCAGAATCTCCTGACTGGTGTGGCTGACCGGCGTCACCATTCCTGCCACTTAGCCTCGGTCTGTAAAACCTGTCACCTCCTGCGTCTTTATTGCTCCATTTCTCTCACCTTGCGCTGCGAGTCATCCATCACTGCTCACTAGACAGCCTAATGTGTGTCGAATGTCTCGTAGAACAATGCCATTAAGGTGCGTTTTGTTCCATTAAGAATCGTGTAACTCAAAGGTCCTGAATCTGACATCTTGACATTTCCTGTGCGTCATTTTATCATCCAAAAGTGCACAAAGAGGGAAAAAAAGACTACAACCACAGTGTAGATATGATTAATTCCAATAACATAAATATTGATCTAATTATAGTTTTGACGGATGAGCCATTTTTTTAATCAAATCGTCAATTAATTATTTAAAAATGCCCCCACGTGATTATTTCCTTGACAGTTTCGATGTTTATGACACACCCAGCACCCACTCAGATTAGTTAGATAAGACTATTATTTGCTGTTATTAACCCATTAAAATCGTGAAAGGAGCAATCAGTTAGGCAGAAATTTTGAGAAATCCCAGGTTGATTAGACTCGTTCTGCATTGTGTAGCGGGGCTCCAGGTACTGCAGAGTGAATGTGGGTGATACCTAATTAGTGGGGATTATCCTCACCTGCACCTCCCCAGCTCTGTGCGCAGGACCTCCCCCAGCCGTCCGTGTATTGTCGTGCGCGCTGAGTGAATTGTTGTTTTGCGGGATTTTGAGTGGCTTAAAGAGGATTTGACAAATGTAAACGATACGTTTGTTTTTGCTGAAAATAACACGCACTCTTAATCACTAAACGCATGTAATGACAGAAACTGTCATGATGACTGCTTCTATAGAAAGATCATCAGCAGGATTAAACGTGATAAGACTAAAGATAATCCAGTTTTACTGCAAAAATGATCAGTATCAACTTTATGTATTTTAATAAAGGTTATGTCTGAACAAAATACACCATATAACAAAATGACTAAACACACTACACTGAAATTTAACAGCTGACACATTAAAGCTCCAATGTGTTTATACTCTTGTAAATTCCAGACTGTTTTCACACCAGGTTGTTTCCCAGGGAAACATCTATTATTCTATTATCATGGCGATGCCAATTTCGCCGATGTGTGAGGCAGTATTTACATGACTATATACCTTCACTCCTGAAAGACTTTAAAGCTTTGTTGTCACTGTGTGTCCCTCTGGGACACTGGTGCCATTTCCCAAACATTTCAACAACACAAGAAGCCTCGCTATGGCATTCATTACTGTATTTCCGTAATGTATGACTGCCTTTATTAATTATGAACCCTATTCAATGACTTCTGGTAAGGCCAATTTGTGTTGTGTTGTAAATGGTGCCTTATTGGGTTCTGTGCAGCAGCCCGTCCCTCTTGAAATGCCCTCACAATAAATCACTGCAGCACGTTCAGTTTAAAATAATAGCAGCTATGCGTAAAGTCGCAGCTCTGCAGTGACCTCAGTGCGCAAAGATGCTTGACCATTTGTCCAGCAGCATCATTTTCATCTTCTCAACTTTACCTGTAGTTTAATAAACCTAAAATTCAGTGGTTCTTATATGTATGTAATATTTCTTTATCTGTAACGTTCATATATAACACATATGTATGCTTCAATTCGTGGGAAAAGCATAGGAATAAAGCCTGGGAACGACAGGTGAACGAATGAATGAGGGGCTGTTAAACTGTCTGCATCACTTCTTTGAAGTGCACCGCCGGCTCCTATTTGTCGATAGGACGTGGCCATCAGTGTCGTCGTCGACGAAATTTCACAGTGAAACGTTACCTGCAGGACCAATCTGTCAATCAACGGGGCAAGACATAAATATCATCAGTCCGCAGTGGTACAACAACTTCATTTCCCTGCTTCTCTCTGAGCGCTCACATCTGGAATAAGACAAACAGGCCTCTGACTGGGTTATACAGCTGCTATGGGACCACTGGATCTCCACACAGCCATGGTTCTCCTCATGAGCTGTCATTTTCAGCTGACATCTGCGTGGTATGTTGATTATCTTTGGAGAAGTTAATTTCCAAATAGTTGTGTAACTCCTATTTACTGTGGCTACAGTGACCTGGGAGTAAAATGCTTGTTTTGCTTTCTCTCTGCAGGACAGTGAGCAACTTTCTCATGACTGGACCAAAGGTAAATACATTTTTCTGTTTATACAGATAGGATATACTGTGCGCGAAACCTCTTCGGAGGCACACAAATTCAAATATATTAGGCTACTCGGTTTTGTAATAGCAATAATAATTAGAATAGATATTATCTTTGATTCTTGTTTTTTTTGCATCCAGCCAAAAAATAAAAAATAACAATACCATTTGCTGTCTCCTCAAAGGCTTTTCTGACTTATGCGAGTAGTGTGCAAGTGGGCGCCCAGCGTGGAATACAAGAGTGCAAACACCAGTTTGCTTGGGAGAAGTGGAACTGTCCAGAGAGCACGCTTCAGCTATCCACACACAACGGCCTCCGAAGTGGTAAGATGATCCCCACATGTGTACAATACTTATCGGAGGCTGTAGTAAGGTGATAGGTGATGCGTTCACCTGTCACCTCTTGCGTAAAATGTCTTTTAGGCACTATACAAGCGCAAATAGTACACATTTTTGGACGCTCAAATAAAACAGTGCGGGTTTCTTTCTTTGTCACTTATTGTAGCCACAAAGGAGACGTCTTTTGTCCACGCCATCAGCGCTGCTGGAGTGATGTACACGCTCACCAAGAACTGCAGTATGGGCGACTTTGACAACTGCGGCTGCGATGATTCCAGAATTGGACAGACAGGTACATATCTATTTTGTGTGTTTTACAAACTGGAGGATTTAACTATATAAAATTGACCCACAGTGCAATAACACTACCTATTTGTGTTTTTTTTTTTTCATTCTCAGGGGGTAAAGGATGGATTTGGGGAGGCTGCAGTGATAATGTGGCTTTTGGAGAGAAGATCTCCAAACAGTTTGTGGATGCGCTGGAAGATGGACATGACTCCCGCGCAGCAGTCAATCTGCACAACAACGAGGCCGGCAGGCTGGTAAGATTTGATTCTGACTCAAGCTTGGCATCACTCATTTTTTGAAATGCAGTCATTTATTAATAACCCAGGTATGTGAGAGAGAAAAGATGTTACAAAGCCCCATGCAACTCCATGTCTTTAGCGGCATTTACGCGTGTGCTCAAATCCAAGAAGGATAAATGTGCAGGGCAGTTACATTTAAACCTCTATCTGTTGACAGGCCATCAAAGCTACCATGAGGAGAGTCTGCAAGTGTCACGGAGTGTCTGGAAGCTGCAGCATCCAAACCTGCTGGATGCAGCTGGCTGGCTTCAGAGATGTTGGAAGCTACCTGAAGATGAAGTACGCACATGCGAAGAAGCTGGAGATGGACAAGAAGCCGGCGAGGGCAGGGAACACCGCGGACAACCGAGGAGCCATCGCCCACACTTTCCGGAGCATCGCCAGGACGGAGCTCATTTACCTGGAGGATTCACCGGATCACTGTGTCAAGAACCAGAGCCTGGGACTGCAGGGCACAGAGGGACGAGAGTGCCTGAAGGGCAACAAGAGCAGGTCCCAGTGGGAGAGGAAGAGCTGCCGCAGGCTGTGCTACGAATGCGGCCTCAGAGTGGTCCAGAAGCGCGTCGAGGTTGTCAGCAGCTGCAACTGTAAATTCCACTGGTGCTGCACAGTCAAGTGTGAACAATGCACGCAAGTCGTTACTAAATATTACTGTGCAAGGAAAGAAGGTGAGAGAAAGCAGCAAAACAAAGCAAGGCGCAGGCACCGTGCGCGCCAACAGTGACTTCCACTTGTTGCATAGACCATGAACTTTGCATTCTCATTAGTGTTCCTAAAGTTGAGCATTATGGACTTCAGTTGGAATTATTCTGCATTATAAGAATGTCTGCCGCAATTCTTCACTATCACACGACCTTAAGCATCTGATGCACTTTATCTAACTGATAAGACTGTACATAAATAGCTTTTAGGGACCAGACTCTCCAAGCACTCCTTCATGTTGGAGCTTTGGAGGGACACTTGGTGGATTTTAGGGGTTTGTGAAAGTTGCCTAATTACCTCCGCCAAGGAGGTTATGTGACCCCCGGCGTTTGTGTGTCTGTCTGTCTGTTAGCAAGATAACTCAAAAACGCCTGGGCAGATTCACATGAAATTGTGAGGGGATGTAGACTATGGTAAGAGGAAGAGCTGATTTAATTCTGGTGGCAATCCGAACAGGATCCTGGATTCTGGATCACTTTGAATTTTTTAGTATGTTTTAATATGTGGTCCAAAATATGACAAAGACATCATAGGTTAGTATGTCATCCAACAAATTGGAGCAAAGTGTCCAGATAGCTCAAATGGTAAAGAAGGTGTGTCAGAGACGCAGGTTCGATTCCAGCTTATGATTTCTTACTGCATGGGTTTCCTGTTTTCCTCTCTATCCTTGGCGGAAGTCTGCACTCTCTGAGTGCTTTTCTAGTATTTTAATTTTAACTGAAAATGTCACAATAATAAATATTTTTCTAAATATATATATATATGTCTCAGGATGATTTCTTAATGGCAAAATTCCGTGTCTGTCTTTTGTATATTGGTATACCCCAGTGGCACACAGCCTTGAAGTGCGCATATAGGCGTTTCCTAAACCAGCCATCCAATCAGCTTCCTCGAGCTTCGGGAACAAAGAACAAGAGTTCCATTTGTCCCTCACTCAAATAAACGAGAAAGTTTCAGCATACCGGGTCAAAATACCACGGCCTCCATAGGTTAACAGCACACATGAAAAATGGAGCAGTCACTGTTTTGGCTCCTGTTTCTTCTATGCGTAATGTACCCAGGACATGCTTGGTAAGATATATACTGTCAGCATCTTTTTACGCACGAGGAGGCCAAAGACAAAATTATCTCACTCTTTATTCTTCTTCTTCTCAGGGTGGCAAGTAACTTTCTTATGACGGGACCTAAGGTAAATATTGATTATATTGGTTTGATAACTTTGTTTTCAAAACGCAATTCAGAAATGAAAAGAGTCTGGCTGCCTCTTCTGCAGGCCTATCTCACCTATGCAGGGAGTGTGCAGGTAGGCACACAGAATGGGATTGATGAGTGTAAATACCAGTTTGCGTGGGATAGATGGAACTGTCCCGACAGTGCAACCCAGCAGAAAGGACTGAGAAGAGGTACGTTGTGGTTTCAGATAAGATTTCTTTCCTCGGTCATGTGCGCAGGTTTATAAAATCAGAGAAACAAATAAGAAACAAAGTATTATTCATATGGAAAAAGTAGAATCGTGTTACAATAGTGGAGAAAAATCTGAATGTGTAGGCCTTCATCAGCACTTCTTTAGGATAAACTCCCTTTTTATACCGTTTGGCCAAACCTGAAATGGTGATTTTAAAGGTTCAGTAAATTCAAACATGTAGAAGATGGCATTAATCTTTTAACACGATCATTATTATGGGTTTTGTTTATTATGCATGCGTATTCATGGAAATAATAAATGTTTGACATGTATTTGCCCTATGATGCAATACCATAAACATTTTATGCGTTTCTTCTCATTTAGCCACTAGAGAGACGTCTTTCGTTCATGCCATCAGTGCGGCAGGGGTCATGTACACTCTGACCAGGAACTGCAGTCTGGGAGATCTGGATAACTGTGGCTGTGATGTTTCAAAAAATGGAAAAATTGGTGAGGATTACAGAAAAATAACATGACGCATATTTTCTTAATCTCTAACAAGTTACTGAAGCTTTTTAAGGAGAACATAACTTATTTCGACATATGAGCATTTAAAGTTGTATTCATTGCGATGATTGAATTATGTGAGTGACTGTGTGTGTGCAGGCGGTCGTGGGTGGTTGTGGGGAGGCTGCAGTGATAACGTGGATTTCGGGGAGAGAATCTCCAAACAGTATGTGGATGCGCAGGAGACCGGACAGGACTCCAGGGCTGCTGTCAATTTGCACAACAACGCGGCTGGGCGGCTGGTAAGTTGCTTTCAAACCACACATATTTCTCCAGCATCACTCACTTTTAAAGTCATTCGCTGCAACTAAATGTCCCTGGCTTTCCAACAGGCTGTGAAGGCAACCATGAAGCGCATCTGCAGATGCCACGGCATGTCCGAGAGCTGCAGTGTCCAAACGTGCTGGACGCAGCTGTCCGATTTTAGAGAAATCGGGAACTACTTAAAGATGAAGCACAGTCAAGCCCAGAAACTGGACGTCGACAAAAAGCGCATGCGGGCTGGCAACAGCGCAGACAGCCGGGGTGCCTTCGTGGACGCGTTCGGCAGCATTGCGCCGACTGAGCTCATCTACTTAGAGGATTCTCCGGATTACTGCAGGAAGAACAGCAGCTTGGGTCTGTACGGCACAGAGGACCGGGAGTGTCTGCAGCACGGAGACGGTCTGACCCAGTGGGAGAGAAGGAGCTGCCGCAGGTTGTGTCATGAATGCGGCCTGAGGGTGGAGGAGACGCGCACGGAGGTGGTGAGCAGCTGCAACTGCAAATTCCACTGGTGCTGCAAGGTGAACTGTGAGGACTGTTCTCAGGTTATAGTCAAACACGTGTGCGCCAGGAGGGAAGCTGGAGACGGGCATGGTTTTAGACGGAGATACCGTGGACCCAAATAAAACTTGAGTTTATCTGGATCCGTTATCAATTTTTGCACTTTGTATTCCCTTTTCCACCTCTCCTGATACGTGTGTCTATTTAAGAATATTCTGCTTTCTTTAAATAAAAGTTAAAAACAATCTAAAATTGTCATTTTTATGTTTTATTTAAAATAAACTTCATTATTCTGCTTAATAAATCCCATGGCCATTCCACATCCACTGACAGAAGACACAAGTTAGAGTAAGAATCAAGTGAATACACTAAATAGAGGATTACATGGATAACATGGTGCAGCTCACACCTAACCAAGGTGTTGATCCACTATCACTTTGATGTGAATGTGGATTGATTGCATTCAAAGAGCAGAGAGGCTTTGAAAGACAAATCAGGGAAGCATTTCCACCACTAGAAGTAAGGTATTTAGCCTAATAATCCAGGCCATTACTACCAATCCCACTCACATCCCACAGGGAATGTAAATGTATGACAATACATCAAAGTACAAAGGAGAAAGGCGTTTTTTGGTTGGTTTTTATTGAGAAAACTGAAGTGTTCTTCCCAATAAGATGGAGAAGTTGGTTATAAATAAGCGTGACTCACATTCCACCTTGGGCAAGTTAATTTCTTAATTTATAATTTGCAAGTAATTAGGTCTAAGAGGAGCCTTATCTCCGCCCACTGGCCTATCTGTGTCTAAAGGAGCCATTCATTTGCTTCCTTCTTTCCTCTTACCCCCTGTATCTCCAAAAATCTTCCTCTCAGCTGGATGTGTCATAAATCTGCCGCTGTCTCAGCTAAATGAGTGATGGCATGGATACTAGCATCATCAGGGGGTCCACGCCTGCGGGGCAACAGAGGGGGTGGGAGACTAACAGAAATGGGCCTGTTTGACTATCTTTACAGAGCAGTTAGTGTTGAAGCAGTAAATATAGAAGTGAGACATTACAACATGACTTATCATTACACTGTAGAGAACTGTGGCAAGACAGTACATGGAGGGTACTTCTCCCATTTCCATACATGCTTGTTGATTAGAAACTGCCAAGTCATGTCAGGGATTACAGAAAACATTAAAAACACACACGCACAGTGACACCTCGACAAACAGTTATGCAACGCCACTGAACAAACTGCATATGTTGATGTGAACTTTCAGGACAAAACTAGGTTCTGCCACTGCCAAAGGACAGAAAAGCAGCTAACCGAAATAAATCCCGACTGCAAAAGTAACACTCTCTCAGAGCCCAAAAAACACCTAAACTGCTCCCTCCCATACCTCCCCATTTGTCTGTTTACCTCTGGGGATGCCCTGGATTTCCCATGCTGTCCTGCTGTGCGTTAATGAAGGTTGTGCCCCACTGGAGGCCCTCACCGATCCACCCCTTATCTCTGCTCTCCGCTGAGGACACTACTGGCTCCATGTTGGTTCCCTATGATACTGTCGCATGGATGTGTCTCCCATGAGACCGTCTTTTCCCTGCAAAGTGGGACAAACTCCAAAGAGGATCTCTAAGATGTCTAAACAAAGGAAACCGGATTTGCTCGAGTTTGCTGAGGACTCCAACAAACTCAAGCAAGTTCATTTGCTTTCATTTGAGCATTAAGATTAGCTAGATGACCAAGACTCCTCACATACCATCAACTGTCAAATTAGCATCTAGAAACATGCTGGACTGAATAAAAACAAATCTTCAAACGTTATATCTGACACTGATTTGGACAAAATTGGCACATGGCTTACTGAATAATTACACTTTTTTTTTTTGCTTCATCCATAGTGACAGTATTATGTCTTTCATGTTTCCTCATCGGGACAGAGAAGGACAACAGGGGAAGGAGGCGGTGATGTCTCACAAGGACCCCCCAGGGGAACTCATGTATTCACCCAGACAGGCTTGGGGGTCTAGAGGTATCGGAGAATGATTGATCACCACTTCTCCCAGCTGCCCTCCTCTATCACCTGGGTGTGAGATACCAAGAGACCTGACACAGGACGGTCTGCAGCTGGAACACAAGCTCGGACACAACCTACAACAACGCAGTGTTATCAGTTAGAATAAAAAGTACGCTGAGGTCACAGTGACAAACAGCCGCACATCTCTGAGCAGCAATATTAATCAATGCAGATAAATAACACTGTTCATTTCTATTCCTGTTTCTGTCAGTGTAAAATGCATGCTTGGTTTGAGCAGCACAGTTCATTTAAAACCAACCACATTTAAAAGTGACACCTAAATAAAAACAGACTCAGCACAACTAGCATACCTGTGGTAGCATACGTCAGTGTGAAAGGAAATAAGCAGCTTCTTTGTTTAGAGCTATAGAGTCTGGTCTGCAGTGTGTGCACGCTCTAATAATAATTCTTCATGAAACCACTAAAACTTCCTACTTCTTTTACACGATGCGTCAGACGATGATTTAGCAAAAGCCATCATTCCATCAGACAGGTTGAGTATGCTGATGAATGACAAGTAAACTCTTAGCTTTTTCAGTGGATGTGACATTCACAAGACACAAGTATGAGTTTGAATCAGGTTCCTTCTAAAGTAGATGTGATGGGATGGAGTCCCCACCGTCTTGCCAACTACCTGAGGAATGTGAGTATTACAACAAAAAAAAGTATGTTTAAGTTAAAATACTACATTTTTCTATCTTCGTAAAGTCCTGTTTATAAAGTGGCGACTGACAAGTTTTTCGCTTCAGCTTATCCTTATGAAGCAAGCATTGACTGCATATTGTAATGGCTACAAATAATGACACCATAGGTTCTCTATAAGTCTTTCTTTAACTTTGCATTTCTGTCTGCCACTGGGTTCGACATGTCAAAGGTAGGTGAAGGCTTGATTTACAGTTTCGAAAAAAACAACCGTAGTAACTGTGAAAACTCTACATGGCATTTAGAGATCAGAATTTCTATTACAAGGTGGGGCGCTTTCAGTTGTTTCTTGCTTTGGACAATAACCAGGCTGTTAGCGACACTATGGACAAGCTTTCTGTTGCTACTTCCTGACATGCAACGTGTTCAAATATTTATCTTAAAGGAGCTATAAAAACAAGATATAATGTGCGCAACTTACAAACATATCAAAACTAGAAGCCAAATTTGAGTGCCAAGGTAAATTATATATTTTTACATTTTTTAGTATACTGTATATCATAACATCAAATTAAGAAAAAGTGGCATTCCCTAATACAATCTACTTTTTTAATGAAACTGTTTCAGTCATCTCTTAAAGAAAGCTCATTTTCCTGACATCTTATATCACATATGTTTTCAGCTTAAATTATCAGGCTGTGACAGAGCGGTGATGGAGAGCAGCATAACTGGAGAAGAGTTCATGGTAAGTGTGTGTGTGTGTGACCCTCTGGACTTCTTTCAGCTTTCACTATTTTGAAACATTCTGACTTTCTAACTTTTACAATATGCAAATCTACATAATCTAGCACATGACGGAGAGTGAACTTCACGCGTTTCCCAGCCTCTATGTTCCGTGAGTCTGACTAAATACATATTTATTTCAATAAAAGTACTGACAAATGATCAGCAAGAAAAAGTGCATCACAGTACATCACACTCAGTAGCAGAGCGGTAACTTTGATTTTAATATTTTACTGATGTTTCGGTGTTCAATCGTTACAGAATAATTACCAAGCTCCAAAGGGAAATCAACAAGGGACAGCAGAAGAAATCCTTTGGACATAAGTAAGGAAACAAATTGCATTTTATGACTTCAGCTGATTCCGTGACTAACCAAACAACAATGCCTAACTTTCATCTTTGTTTTTCGTGCAGATCAAAGGCACAGAAGTATCCAGAACAAGGTAAATAAAGCTTCAGTCCAACTAATTCCCTAACATCATAAACTAAAGCAATCTTTGCCTGACAGAGTTCCTTTTACAATTTACTTTCCAGCAGTATTTGTGCAGGAGGAAGAAGTTTGGGACTCTGACGAGTTTGTAAGTTAGCTTTTTGTAAACAAGATTTTGTCACAAACGGGGTCAAAGAATTTAATTTTATCAAAGTTACATCACTTAATATGAAACACATAAGGGGAAAAATGCTGTTGTGATCTCAAGTAAACTGCTTGTCTGGGCTGTGATCAGGACAATGAAAGTGATAATGACTATGAGGGTGTAGACGAGGAGCCTGGACCGGACAACTACATCTGTGCTTTAACTGAGCCACAAATAGCGGAGGAAGAAGACAGTGACGACGAGACATATGAAGTTCACCAGAGGCTGCCTGCTGCTGGAGAAATAATGAGGCCACCACCACCCTCAAGATTGCCTAAACCTCCTAACTGTCATAGAGGTAATGGCTAGCAGCTCTGACAATAGTGCCGAGCACAAAGAAATGCACTTGCAAGTGAAAACATCCATGCATTATTTTTTTTTAAATCCAAATGGGTGTTCATTTTTCCGGCACATGTAACTAAAGAAATGTGTTCAGATCCTGTTTGTGTACCATTGCCTGCTGAAAGAAGCTCAAAACACCCACCACCTCAGCCCCAAAGGAACCATATTCCTCAAAAACCTTCCAAAGCACCAGGTGATTGCACATTTATTCACTCCACAAGCACTTGATTTATCAGTTATATACTATGCTAATTTTGGATTTATTAGCTGATCTAATGAATGAAAAAATTATTGATAGCTGATCTAAACCTTGTGTAAAATGTTTCTTTTTCCCCATTTGTAATGCCAGCTCCCCAGTCCAATCTACATATAGACAAGAGTAAAAAGCCTGGACAACCTGTCCCAACCCAGAGAGACATTACTAAATTGAGTATGTCGTGTATATTATGTGATGTTTTCATGTGCATGTTGTAGTTCGACAGATAAATGCTTGAATTTTGGCACAATATTTAACAATTACATTTCATATTATCGACAATGTCCACAAGAGGGCAGTGCTGTCAAGGCTCCTGGCTCATTGAGAAGCAAATTCTATCGTGGAAGGTCCTCTAAGCCTACAGACAAGTCCCTCGGGTAGGAAAATCTAAACAGCTTAAGAGTCTAGTCACCTCTTGACCCTTGGTAATGTGAATAATCAACTTTTCTCGTTTGTTCTGCATTTAGTCCCTCCCCTCCCAGACCACGTGAACTCATTCCAGCTCCTCCAGAGCCAGCTAAGAGGAACATTTCAACATCCCATCCAAAGAAGGTAAAAATACAGCGTGAGGTTACAATAAAGCCACAGTTTCCATACATACTAATGAAAGGACAGACACAATAGCCCAGTTAGTGCACAGGCCATGTGTTCAAATAAACACCATCAACACTTTCAGAAGGGAAACAGCAGATGGCGACATTGTAAAATAATCCAACAGTAGGAACTCATCCATTGTGAGAAGCAAAAGTGCTTTTTAATGACTAGGCTGACTAGTTGGAATTATCTGTGATGGTTATTCATGAAACTCTTCTGACACTTAACAGAAAACAAGCCAGAATTATCTAATTAATCCCTTACGTTGGCTATTTTATCATGGTCCATCCAGGATTTGGATCCCAGCTGGTATGGAGGAATGATGACCAGATATAACGCTGAAGCCATCCTTAGAGATGTGAACAAGGTCAGATGCAGCTTTCTCACAGCCTTCCTATTCTGCAAAAGATACACACACAAACACGCAACCAAAACTTTAGACGATTACAACAATGTGAACTGGTGGCTGGGCTTGTGTGTGTGGTTTTCTACATGTATGTGTCTTTAAGGATGGAGCATTTGTGGTGAGGGACAGCTCCAAAGGCTTGTCTGAGCACCCCTACACCCTGATGCTGCTGAACCAAGGCAAGGTTTACAACATTAGGATCCGTAACCAAGGCAACTCCTACTCGCTCGGCAATGGCCTCAGCAACACAAAGGTAAACCAAAAACGATGATACCATTACCTGCAATGTCATAACGAAGGGATGGAGTCAGTACGCTCACTCGGAGTAAACGGAAAAGTTCACATCTTGCGGCATGCCTCGGGGAACGTCTGATGCTGACTTGTGCTGCTCTGCGTCATTAGGCCCCTGTCATCTTTTGTGTGTGCTGTTGTGCTACAGAGTTTCCCCGGGGTGAAGGAGATGATTACCCATCACGCACACACCCCATTGCAGCTTGCTGATGCCCAAGACCACAGTTCTGAAGAGAAACCCCAGTGTTGCCTGCTGCACCCTGCGGGACTATGACCAGAATCAACGCCCTACTAAATGTAGGTGTCTATTATAATTTGTGTGTATGCATGTGTGTTGTTCAGAAAATTTTAGGAACATCTAAACAAATGCCACAATCTCAAAGGTCAGTGTTACATAATTCCTGTTTTTGCTACATTCGCTCACATTTTTAGAAAACCGAACGAGAGAAAAAGAATGATTTTCACAGGGCTGATGGTTTGCATGTTTTGCTAAACTGTGCATTCATGACACACCGCATTACCTTCGTTCTTCACAGATCAGTTTCAGGTCAAGCTGGGGGCTGCTGCTTCACTGCCTCTTCGATTCTGAGAAACGCCAGCTTGTCAGGGTGGCCAACACAAACGATCAGGTCACACTGTCTCAGATGGGTTTGCACTGCCGGCAGAGAGCAAATATCTTGTTCTACAATTGCCTCAGGTCTACACCAACTATTACTGCACAGAAGACCAAACAATGACAAATTGACAAAAATGACATTTTGTCATGTCCAAAAAGAAAACATTATGTCAGAGTCTGTTAACTTGAGCATTTTGAACAGAGATGTACATACACTGTATAATGAATCAATAAGTGTCTTTTATTGTATTATGTATTGCTATACTGTATGAAATGACAAAAATGTAACAATAAATACTGTGTTCCTCTCTATTTTCTCCTGTTATTTCAAAACACACTCACATTTTACTGTGACTGCCAGTAAAGTATGTTTCTGTAGCCCTATGTCATTATACAAACTAATTTACAAATTTATATTGTAAAAGTGACAAAATTACAAAAAAAACATGTCACTGTGCAGATTAAATCCAGCAAATTTTAGAGTGGTGTTGGTATATTGGCCCACAAATGCTCTGCACAACAACAGAATTCCTGGAAAAACACATTTGAGCATTAAATCTTTGTTCAAATATTTTGTCTACTATCTTAAAACTAGCATCCTCTTTTAAAATTCTATTACACTGACAAGAATACATTTTTGCATGACTTTTAGTTCTACAACACGGTAAAGCAGGTGCACAAAATTTTGCACTAGCTTTTTAAGAAGAGACATAGAATCAAGTGTCAAGAGTGCCACAAATCATTCCACCTACAAATGTTTGCACATACTACAAACCTCAGATGTTTGTTTCCAGGCTGTGAGTCATTTAAATGAGCAAATAGTTCTAATCAAAGAAGACAAGTAAGCATAATACTCCGACTGCCTCTTTGCCCACAACTGTCCCCTCCAGCGAAAAAAAGAAGTTGCAACATCATATCTGACATCAGACAGTCTGATGGATATACTACGTGTGAAATCCGTCAGTTACTCCTATCTATCCATCAGCAGAATACAATCTGACAGGCATCATGTAACTCTGGACCGCTGTCATCTACAAGCAAGGCTAAGCTGGCGTACAAGAAGCTATCGCATTTCAGATCTGAGATGGTAGTTTCATCATGCGCTTTGCATAATTGCAAATCAATTGTCAAGAACATCTTACTGTCATGATTGATGCTTTGTTGACATTTTGGAGGTTTACAACAAGACAGAGAAAAAAAAACCCAGTCAAACATACCTGCCAGTTCATCCATGCAGTTAGACAAGGAGTCCAGCCCTCTCAGGATGTTTCCAGATCAACGCGGGCCGTGGAGGTAGCTTGTTCTGCCCCCTTTTCTGTGCTGTCCATCTGAAAAATGATTACATACAACAAAACATCATGATATACTACACACAAAATCTCACAAAGCTGGAGTGCAAGTTTAAATGATGATGGTATATTGCCACTAAAACTGTTATTAAAAAATGATGTGAGTATAAAAAACAACAGAACAGTCTTATTTCCATTTGTATTCATTTATTTAGTTATGAGGCTGAACAGATTAGAGCACTTCCATGCCTACAAAACAACTCCAGGACATGCAAACACCAAGTGGTAGCTGTCATTAATCACTAAAACACCTTTTTTTTTTTTTTTTTTTTTTTACTGCAAACACACCGACAAAACCAAGTGATAAAGACCCACAAAACATCAACGTGCACAAACAGTGCTGCAGCAACTGCAATATGAACTTGAACACAATGCAGTCACAGTAATGTGTGATACTTGTGAACTGAAAACTGATAATAAGCATCACATTTGAGCAGGTACAGTAGCAGCAGAATCAGGACGTGTTGTCCATCTCTGGCTTCTGGTCTGGGTCTCCATCAAGAGCATATTTGCATCTGTGATAAGCTTCTTCCAGTTGTTTTATTGCATCCGTCAGCTCGGGTCTGGTCCGCAGTACCACCATGTCATAAGCCATCCAAGTCAGCTGCACTACAGGTGGACAGAGAAGAAGAGGATGGCAATGCAGTTGTCAAACATTTATGTTAGTAACCACAGTTCCACACTCATAACCCAAAGCCGTCTGCAATCGTTTATTGTAACATTACAAGAAGCTTGCCCGGCATCGCTTCGCGCTGAAACAAGATAAAGTTTCATACCTGACATATTTTCAGCTTCCTCAATCATTCTCTCCAAATCTTTGTTCAGCTCCAACAAGTTGTCGTTGCTGCTCCGTGGAAGTTCGTGGGATGAAGGTGAATCGACCATCTAAATTACAAACGGGCATGGTGTTTTATTCAGCTGTCAGTTCGTCATACAGGCAATTCTCCGCGATAAAGCTAAAGCTAACAAGCCTCCTTGACGTTAGCTTGTCATGTCAACAAGGATAACCGTCAGTTAGCTTACGAGGCTACTAGCGCGGTTATTCTGAAAATGGTAGCAAACGCATCCTAGTCTAAAGTGAATATTCTCACTCATTAGTGATATGTCAAGAAATGAAACGGTATTTACGATTCCTAGCTGGACTTTGACGTGACGTAGTGTGTTGTTAAAAGGGTATTTTTCACCTCAATTCATGTTTTAATCTTAGACATGAATGTACCTTGAGAAAGTTGATTTCACGCTCTGTCCGGATAAGAAGTTCTCGCGTAATTTGAGGGGGATAAACGTTAATGTGAAAAACGTAAAAAGCTTCGAGACTTTTTTTTTTTTTTTTTTTTTGGGGGGGGGGGGGGGGGGGCTTAGTTTTAACAGTTATTTTATAAGACATTCTAGCCATTTTAAAATTAACTATAATTATTATATGTAGTTATTAATGCTATTGTATACAGAATTTAGAACATTATTAAAAGATGAAATTTACGCATTCAGTTAGACCTATTAGACAACCAACAAATGTGGAAGATTGACTAGCTTTTATGAAAAGAAATAGTTCCATGGTCCCTGTGTCACTATTTTGAGATACAATCCTCAAAATTGCTGCCAAGGCCTGACTTCTGCATTCTTTAGAACTACCGTTGTTATTCACAGAATTTCCAAATAAAACATTTAAGTGTAATATTAAATGTTCTATATATTCGAGACAAATAGGGAAACAGTAACAAAATGTTCAAAAAATTGTTTCCCCTGTCACTGTGGAGAATTATTTATTTTCATTGTTAAAAATCCATCCATGATAGCAGAACAAGCATCAAGTGTAAATATAATAATAATAATAATAATAATAATAATAATAATAATAATAATAATTTTTGAATATGGGAAAGGGATAAAAAAATTATTCATTTATTTATTTTTATTTCAGTCTGTTTAACTTTGTCTTATTGTCATCAAAAAAGTCTTATATGACTTGGTAAATGGTTGTATTTATATAGCGCTTTTATCCAAAGCGCTTTACATGATGATATGTCACATTTACCCATTCACACACTGATGGTGGGAGCTGCCATGCAAGGTGCTAACCACAACCCATCAGGAGCAATTAGGGGTTAGGTGTCTTGCTCAGGGACACCTTGATATGAGCTCAATGGGCTGAGGATCGAACCGGCAACCTTCCAGTTACAAGACGGTCACTCTACCCACTGAGCCATGCCGCCCCCGCCATGAATACAAATGGAAATAAGACTGTTCTGTTGTTTTTTATACTCACATGTCATTTTTTTAATCACAATTTACTTAACTGAATTAATGCTGGACGAACAGCATGAGTGGAAAAACATTTCATTGACAGTGAAGAAAACCCCCTGGAGGGACTAAAGTAGCTGACAGCTGGAAAAAAGAGAGAGAAAACAGGAACAGACTACTCACCTGAGAAAACAACCAATGAAACAAGACAGTGGGCGTTTCCAGAGGAAAAGATAAAGCAGGTATGACGGTTGACATCTTGACATTTTACAAGGACAAACAGACCAGAACAGAGTGGAGAAGAGTGCATTTGGAACCTTGGAAACAATCACTTGGCTGAGCTTGCGTTCAAACATCTCCAAAGGAGTGAACAAGAAAGAAAATTTTCTGGAGACGACAAAATCAGCACAAGAAGAGTGTGGTTTTTAGACGAAGAACATCCAAAGGCAAAGGGTCAAGTAGCAGCTGTGTGGTGAGAAGAAACTTGACCATGTCTTCATTTGAGGGCCAGGGCCAGTCTCCTCCTCGGTGTGGCCCACAGTTTCCCAGCCTTGGCCAGGAGGCCCCTGAGCTCAGCATGTATGGTGACTGTTACTACCCTCCTCCTTCACTGCCGAGTCCTCAGCGCACCACTCCAACCTCCTACGACCTGAGCGACTACACCACCTCCTCCCCGAACCCTTACCTCTGGTTCAACGGCTCTGGGATCAACACACCGCCATACCTGGCCACCACCGGCCCCCCTGGTAATCCCGGCCCACCCTTTGTCCCTCAGCACTACGGCATGCAGAGGCCTTACCTGGGTCCAGCTGGACCCGGGGGTCCTGGAGGGGAGCTGAGCTGGTTCTCTCTGCCCTCACAAGAAGACCTGATGAAGCTGGTCAGGCCGCCTTACTCCTACTCTGCTCTCATCGCCATGGCTATCCATGGAGCTCCAGACAGGAGGCTGACATTAAGCCAAATTTACCAATACGTCGCTGATAATTTCCCTTTCTACAACAAGAGTAAAGCAGGCTGGCAGAATTCCATCAGACACAACCTGTCACTTAATGACTGCTTTAAAAAAGTACCAAGAGATGAGGATGATCCAGGTAATTGCTTCTATTCATTTTTGTACTTAAGGCTATGCTTTAAATGTTTCTCTCTTTATGTGAGTAATTAAATCTGTTTACACATTTTCAAATCTCTTTGATATCACAGGTAAGGGCAACTACTGGACTCTTGACCCAAACTGTGAAAAGATGTTTGACAATGGAAACTTCCGTCGCAAAAGGAAGAGGAAGTCCGATTCCCTCTCCAGTGGCGATGGCGGTTCAGGACAACCAGAGTCAGGTGATAGCGAGAGGGGCAGCCCCAAGCACTCCAGCAACCCTGCCCTGAACATCTCTCCCACACCGGACAGGATTCCCTCCCCGTCATTGTCAGGTCCGGCGTCTTGCCTGAGCAGCTTCTTGTCCGAGATGCCTGGAGTGTCTGCTGGAGGAACCAGTGATGTGGGAGGTGATGGGTTAAGCAGGCCGCTGCAGATTAACCTTCCTTTAGATGGACCTCTTAGATCCACGCAGCCAGGGAGCTTTAGTGGCTACTCCCCCAATTCAGGTGGCCCGGAGTGGGTGCCACAAGTGCCACTTCCCCCTGGGCTCTCCTCCTCACCCACCCACTCCTCCTTAGGTTACACCAGCCCCATCCTCAGCCAGTACAGTGGCTCCGGCGGGCATTTCTATCCCACACTGAGCTCGACAGGCATCATCTATCACCGCGAGGGTACAGAGGTTTAATAAGACATTGAAGGGGGGAAAGTTGTGTTTGAAAAGACTCTTGATAAGAAATTTTACCTGCCTGTTGTTTAAGCAAGATTCTGTTGACAGAAAGACAGACAGACAGACAGACACACACACACACACACACACACACACACACACACACACACACACACACACACACACACACACACACACACACACACACACAAACGGCAGGTATGTTTGCGCTGACTGAGACAGTTGCGATCACTATAGCGTGTGACAGCAGAGTCGAAAGTCTTTGATTCCCACAGGAACAGCTGAGTCAGCTGCAGCCGACTATGTTTGTCACTCACTGACGCCGTAGTCGGCCTCACTATCAGATCCTTAGCCAGCTTTTATTCAAACTAAGGCTAGTCTCTATCAGATCTGACTCATTATTAACTGATCCTGAATTTGATCTGCTGACATCAGGCCATTCCACTCTGCTATCTGTGATTCTTTGATGGTATCACTGTTACAATGCTCAGACAGCACATTTAGAGGAGTAGTTAAATTACACCATTCTCTACAAAGCTTGTGTTCTCACTGCTATGAAAGATCAAGAACAAGTAAAAGTATAGACATTCTGTCTTGTTTTTTTTTTTTTTTTTAACAATCTGACTAACTTACAGTCTTGAAGTGTGACACGCATTTGCTAATTGTGCTTTGTAAATATGTTAATGTGTTGTGTAATGTTATACATATGGATTGTTGGGTTGTTTGTTCAAGTTTTATTGTACAAAATGGATTTGGAATGTATGGCATATGCTTTGTGTATTGTGTTTTTGATATGAATAAAGGGTTTTAGAGTTACAGTTGCATTATTTTTATGAATTTGAATGAATGATGGGTTACCGAGACAGGTCAGCCCACACTGTCAAACTCACACAAAACACTAAGAAAAAGTGGAGAAAGATAAAACTAGACAATAAGCACCTACTGACAGAAAACAGTCCTGTCAGAAAAGCGATGACCAGCAGTGTGGAACCTGCATGTCTGCGTAACCTGATCTTTGTGTGATGGATAGTTAACTGAATCTCCTAAACGGTGAAAATCCACATTCCCATGCTGTCCCTCTTCCCTCCGTTAAACTCCAAAATCCCTCCCTGTGACACGCCATCCGTGCACAGATACTGTTGACTGCATGTAAGCAGTTTTATTGGGGCAAAGGGGAGCAACTGTAAAAAGACAGAAAGGATTCTGATGATGCGAAATAACCGCTGAATGAAAAAAAAGTCACAGTGCTCAACGTGTTCATTCATAATTGCTGGGTGAATTTTACTACCAGGAAGTTATTCAAATTCCCACCAGTAACAATTCTGAACTAACAAAAGGTGTATATTTAGTAGAATTACAGCTTCATTGTCAGGGAAACAGGTTTTAACTGCAGAGAGAAAGTTTTGCTTTTTTTTGTGACTGTCATTAATACATAAAATACTTGGGAAAAACAAGCACTATTTTGTGGTATAGATAGAAGAATATATATAGGATAATGTAAAGAATGTGAAAAATAATATAGATATATAGATTACAAAACTGCAGTAAATTTTGAAATTCAACTTTATATGAAATTTTCTGCTATGTGTCTGGATATTACACTTGTAATCCACATAGTAATAGATAATAGATTCTATTTCATATTCAAACATTGCATTGAAATGTATTAACGTATATATGTGTCATTTATGTACTACTCTGCCAAATTTAGGCTTCAACATAATCATCAACAGTTATCTGCGCATATGCTATTTAATTAAATAGAAAACCTTTGATCGATGTCACCCTCAGGCCTTTATTTACCCTGAAACACAGGCAGCATGACAGCCATTTACACTAAACACAGGAAAAGAAAGAAGAAAAAGAAAAGAGCAGGCACTTCAAGCCCATGTTGAGTGGAATTTAACATCCTGGCACAAGTGTGTTAGTGGTAGGAGGTCAGCCTGTCAAAATTTGCATAACTGATTTGAAACAAGACGATGAGGCTGCATTTAGATGGATCATAAAGTCATGCTTTATTAGTTGTGTCAGACGTATCTGATTTAACTGTGTGTAATGTCCTGTCCCATACTGTGCCTTAAAGTGCACTCAGGGGTTCATTCATATGCAAATATAATAACTTCTCCTGCAGATTTCATGCTTTCAGACTGGACAAGAACATTTTAAAGAAGGCAGAGTGAAAGATGAGGGAGATAAGTAAAGAGAAAAGGGGATCAAGGAGAAAAGTACGGTAAATATAAAAATATTGCTGTTCCAACATGTTGCACTGCCACTCCAAATTGTCTTGGCACTTTGAGTAGTTTGTGCAGCCAATTAGCTTGTGTTTTTTCACCGTATCTTGTTCAGACTTTGTGCTGGCAGGTGAGAGGTGCATCATCAGAAATAGAGGAGGCCTCCTGCCTGGCTGATCCAGCGTGAGCTCTTCCTGAGTGTACCTGCCAACGGAAACATTATATGGCTTTCGTCTCAAGGACTTCATTAACAGCAGACACCAGCCTTCTGCTGTCTCATTCAGACAATTTCAAACTGATGCAAATTTGTAACTGATAATCACAGCGTGCATGGGGATGACATGTTCAGTGAGAGAATGTGGAGCTGTAGATGGAGCTTTGCTGATAAGAAACGGTAAAACCTGAGGGATTTACCTTACAGACTGCCTGACATCAGAGTCAGTTTGCTATGACTGAAGACACTACGTTCTTGGAACTTCCCTCAACTGTTTGTCTGTTCACTGGCGCTGAATATTTGCTTTATGTGGACAGTTAATTTAATTTGCAGATTACACACTTGTCTAACTTGACATAACATCCAATTATTATGCTTTCTTTTTCTTCTGGCATTTCTTCTCATGCTTTTTTCCCCCCTCAGTAGAGAGCTACACCTTAGCTTGTGTGAAACTCACAACAGCTGTTTAATTTTCTGTCTTCACCTCAGCTCAGTGCAAAAAACCCCGAAAAGACAAGAAAAGGAAAACTGATTATGATGCAAAATTAAGCTGACAGGAAATTCTAGTGAAATGTAATTTACATATGGGACACAGTGACTTCTATATGATTCAGGGATGCCAGCACAACATCCATCAATCATAAGCTAGTCCAGCTATGGACCTTCCTTGCCTCAGGCACTAAAATTATTGCTCAACAACGTGACACAATTAAACTCTATAAATCCTCATCTCCACCTGCCGCCTGGCTCGTGGCAGTCGTCCACACACCTGTCGAACTAACGGAACGCACACACACACGAATGATGTCTGTGTGTGTGTGTGTGTGCATCTGTTAAGTGCAAGGCATACAAGTGTGCAGTGTTTATAATATAAACTCAGACAGAAAGCGATTATACCTGAGCTGTTATGCATGACAGATTTGTGTGTGTAGGATCTGTCCTGATTATAGATATGTAAAAAAGAAGAAAAAATCACTCCTCACTGTTTAGTGAATGGATTTTGGCAAGTTTATTCCTCCCAAAGTGAAGTGATGCACTATTTGACATTTGCGTAACGGCTACCTTGAACTAAAAGTTAATTCTACCTGCTACCAAATCAACCGACAACACACACAAGGACACACACACACACGCGTCTTTTCTATTTACTAAAACAGTCATGTCCTATCAAAGCTGTTTAGTAAACGGAGGCAGGGAACGTGAAGCCTGGAGACATGTCGTCATGCTCACTGCCGCTGCTCTGCATTACCAGCTTGCTGTTATGTGTAAACATGCACACACACTCCAGACACACGCATACAGGTGATGAAAGGAGCGAAATCGGTCTCCAAAGATCTGGAAGTCACTGAACAACCTTTAGGTTTTCTTTGCTTGTCAGAGGTCAGTGGAAAAATACCAGAGTTTGTGCAGTTTCTCTAGAGCACAACATCCAAGTGCTTTTGGAACAGGTGCGACACACATTAAACTTGTTCCATTTTCCATTTTTAATGATTAAACAGTTGAATGCTCCTACTTAAATTGCTTAAAAATATAATCCTTGACAATGCCTGAATACTCCAATGTCCAGCAGCCTTAGTCCATATAGGAAAAGTCCGACTTTGCCCAAATTCCATCATTTTCCATAAGAAAAAACATTAAAAATCCAGCCGCTCTTTCCCTGTAAATTAGTACATCCTTGTGTCTCAGAGTCCAGAGAATAAGGGAGTGAGTGATCTCCCCTTCCTCAACATGGTTTATATACACGATTTAGGAAAAAAGTGAAGTTTGAAGACAAACACAGAACGCAGTGAGACTGTGTGTATATATGAATCATTGCTATTTCACCCTAAAATATTTTTTATGTCAACATGCAGTAAACATGGCGATATGAACAGGGTGTACAGTGAGGGAGGGAGAAGAAGGAAGATGAGGGGGAATAAAGTGTATACATATCTCATATCTGTTGAGCTGAATGAGAATGTGGGCTTATGTAACCCTTGTATTCTTGTAGCCTGTTTTCATTTTCCCCAATTCTTTTTCAACTTATGACACACTGAGCAGTTTGCTTTGTCACAGTTTAACTACTAGAGTGGGATTATTACAGACACTGAACAAGACAGTACTGATCATTGGAACTGATCTGTTTAAAATTCTGAATTAAAGTCTGAATATATGCAGAACAAGTTAAAAGTTTGGACACACCTTCTCATTTAATGTTTTTTTTTTGTTATTTTCATGACTATTTGTATTGTTGATTCTCAATGAAAGCATTAAAACTGTGACTGAACACATATGGAATCATGTCGTAAACAAAAAGTGTGAAGTAAGTCAAAACATGTTTTAGATTTTAGATTGTTCAAAATAGTTACCCTTTGCTTTGATTGCTGCTTAACTCTCTGGGCATTCTCTTGATGAGCTTAATGACCTGAAATGGTTTTTCTACAGCCTTGAGGGACTTCCTAGAGGTGCTGAGCATTTGTTGGCCCTTTTGTCTTCACTCTGCGGTCCATCTCATCCCAAACCATCTGGATTGAGTTTAGGTCAGGTGACAGTTGAAGCCAGGTCATCTGACGCAGCACTCCATCACTCTCCTTCTTGGTCAAACAGCCCTTACACAGCCTGGAGGGGTGTTTGGGGTCATTGTTCTGTTGATGGTCCAACTAAACGCAAACTGGATGGGATTCCTTCAGTTTTAAATAAATCCTCGGATGAACTTATCCTCAGCAGCAGAGGTGACTCTTGGTCTTCCTTTCCTGGGGCGATCCTCATGTGAGCCAGTTTAGTTTTTGCGACTGCCCTTGGGGATACATTCAAAGTTTTTGCAATTTTCCTGACTGGCTGACCTTCACTTCTTAAAGTAATGATGGACTGTCATTTCTCTTTACTTAGCTGATTGGTTCTTGCCATAATATGGATTCTAACAGTTGTCAAATAGGGCTGTCAACTGTGGACCAACCTGACTGTTACACAACACAGCTGATAGTCCTAACCTAACAAAGAAGACAAGAAATTGTACAAATTAACCTTGACAAGGCACACCTGTGAAGTGAAAACCATTTCCGGTGACTACCTCATGAAGGTCAATGAGAGAAAGTCAAGAGTGTACAAAGCAGTAATCAAAGTTGTTTTGAAGAATCTAAAATATAAAACATGCTTTGACTTATTTCACATTTTTTTCTTAACTACATAATTCCATATGTGTTCATTCATAGTTTTTCTGCTTTTAGTGTGAATCTGAAATGTAAATAGTCATGAGAATGAAGAAAAAACGTTAAATGAGGAGGTGTCCAAACTTTTGACTGGTAGTGTAGTCTTTAAAAGTAATGCTGGTCACATGACAGTGTCGGTCTGTCAGTCTCTCAGTCCTCCTGTTTTGGTCCAAACTGTATTATCTCAACAATTACTAGATGCATTGCAATTAAATTTGTATTCAGATTCATATCCCAGACTATGAGGCAAACTGACCTCTTATTTTAGCATCATTAATTAGAGATGTCTTGACAATTCTGAAATGGACGCTATGGTAAATTGGGTTCTCTTATGTAACATCCTTTTTGAACTTTGGATAGGTTCTGCAAAGTGCTTTTTAATATGTTTCTCATTCACCAATTTATACACACTCACACACTAATGGCGACACAGAGCTGCCATGCGAGGAGCTCGCCTATCAGAGACAGCAATTAGTAGACAACCTGCTCTAACACCTGAGCCCCAGCTGTGTTATATTAGTGCATCATGAAACTCTGAACACATATCCAGAGAGGGCCCAGAGGTTGAATCCTAATGACAACATTAATCTCTTGATTTTCCATGTTGTGTCACTGGCTCATCAGGACTTATCCTATATCACTTGAGGAATGAGTCCAAGGTCACGTCGAGTGTACTATAACAATCCTATGAAGGAAAATCAAGAAAATGAAGACTAACTGGACTAAAGCAAACCTGCACTGCATATTTAGGCATTTCACTTTGTGTTTTTCCCTCACTATACCTGGAGGAAAAGAGAAAATATGAAATACCAGGTGCCATTGTTTACTGTTCTCAGGGAGTTTTAGCTAATTTTATTCTTTCTGGAGCAAAATATAAAATGATTTTCTGATGTAAAAGCAGCAGATTCTGTTCAGGTCTTCTCGATGCCAGCTGAATCATATGAGTGGAGACTGTAGTTTAGCATGCAGGGCGTGGACTTATCTGTTTAGTAGGCGGCATGCATTAATAAACCATATGTGGCCCAAGAGAGATACATTTATTTCCATTAACTGCATCTGAAACGGAACCAGACATTATGCGTAGGTTTCTGACTGTTTTGATGATAAATTACCTACAAGAAATCTGCACCAATATATATATATATATGTGTGTACAAATATACATAAAATATATAGATTATACCTAATCTATACATTTAGATTAGGTATACAGAAACAAGCCAAGCATACCTCAATTTCCAGTCAGTAAATGTGGCAATTAGCCTTTAGCTATGACTCTAATTCAACATTTTTGCCCCAGGCAGAAACACTCATGTATGTGTGGTTGGCTTGGTAGAGAACTGAAAAAAAACTAACACATTTTTTCATTAAAAAAAATAACATAACTAATATGTTAATATAAAGCCGTATGCTAAACCTCACAGTTTTAATATTCAGAGGCGTTGCTGTAGTTTCGTCTTTATTTATTTATCTTTGTATTTATCTTCTGGTATTATTTGTGGTACACGTTAAAGAGAAGGCTGTCTGACAACTCTTTGCTTTTTCCTTCTTGCTTTGTATTCATACACAAGGTATTCAGCAATGTCTGCAACTAAACAAGACACACATTTAAAAAAATATTGCTCAAAGCCAGTGCATGTTTTTTCTAACAATGTACAGAAACTCTGACAGATTTTATAATGAATTTAACCTTTTTTAAAGTTATTTTCAAGTAAGAGTTTAGTTCTCTTCAGATCTCTTTGTTTCAGCTAGTTTATACTCATACGCATTGTAATAGCTCATTTTTATGTTAACTAAAAAGCAGATTTCTAACTTTTAAAAGTGCTGCTCAGTCCCTGCCTGTTGCTGATACTGTACCATTCTTATTAGTGATGAATGAAAATGGTAAATGGTAAAAATGTTCTCATATGCAGACACTTCTGTTCCTACAGTTTACCTTATTTTCTGCCAACCTTTAGTGTCTTTTCAATAGGTGTCAAGGGGACAATATCACCACAGAGGGCATTACTTATAGTCATAAAACCTTCAATATAAAGACATTCTGCTACCGATACAGTGCCTGAAGGTTGCCCTTGATGGGCCACATGTCACGTCTACTGTGCGAACAACAGTAAAAGTCTTGACAAAGCTGTTGGTCTGCGTGATCAACAGTGTCAGATACGTCTTCCAAACCCTCATAACCTGTGTTATGACACACTTCTCTGACTTCAGCAACATAAACAAGGTTCCTGACTGCACCGTTCTGGTTAGATAGAGGGATTTTCCTGCAAATACAGAGTCCGTAATTAAGAAAATACTTTTGATTCTTTGTAATGCGTTTACTTGATGTGTAAAAGCTGCACAAACCAGAGCCAAGTTCTCATCTTCTTGGACATAGACATGAGACAATTTAAAAGTCTTTTCTTGATGTTTTGTCACGCAATGCCAATTTTATTGCTGAAGTTAAACGATTCACGTCTGCCTCTGGTTTGGTTGAGTTAGCAAAAGAGCAGCGTGTTTATCATTAAGTGAGTCTGACACTGTCGCTGCAGATTAACAGTCTGTTTTAAGCTCATTTGAGATCTAACAGGGTGATAATTTTTGTCCCTCATGCAATTAGCTGGTAAATGCTCAGGATGAGTCATCTCCAGACTAGGTTTTCATATTATACTGGTGGGTGATCAATGATCTTGTTTTAGCAGAACAAATATACTTTATATTCAGGAAAGCGTTGAAAGTGTGTTTTAACGTTTTTAAGGATGCCATTTAAGAACAATAATAGTTCTTGAATTGTTCAAGAACAACAGAACAATGTTTGCATTGGATAGATCTCCTTTTTTTCCATCCACTGCAAGATCTGTTAGACACTGGCAAATACAGAAAGAGTAGTTGAAGACACTCTAAGACATCTGATATTTGTCTAACAATGTATACTAAAGGGACATTGTATTTGTATTTGTAGATCCAGTAAATTCCCTGTGAGTATCTTTGTACTACTGATTTTTCAGAGTATATTGCATTTTTTCGACCTTAACTGACAATGACAATTCTAGTTAATACATATAAATGCATGTTGCAAGTGTTCAGTACCATCAGGGGTTGTTTCAGCTCAGTTAGGCACATGGATGTTATAAAACGCTGTATTTAGACATTCAGTCTTGCCAGATTCTCGTTCCATTTGTAGTAACCTGAACAGGTGTAGGAACAGGTTTCTAAAATGGAAAGAGACCATCTAGTGGCCACTGAAAGAACTTTTGAAGTTTACACTGTAGGGCACTCAAGGGCATTATAATAGGTTGGTAAATTCACTGTGTGTTTCCATGTCGATCTCAGGCGTTATTAGCTCAGTGACTGTACCGTGACACTGGATCAAAATGCAACAACGTTCTGCTGTCAGCTAATGAAGGCACAAAAAACCTTTTTGAGCAAGTCCATTTGCTTTTTCATTATTTTGCAGGTCAGAGTGGGAATCAATGGAAAATTAATTGCCGGTTCGTCCCAGTGAATTGCAAGTTTTGCGCATGGCTAAACTGGACAGAAAATCAATCCACTGGAAGATCTTTATAAGTGGTCATTAAGTGAGCAAATAAACATATCACAAACCAGAATATGCAGCAAATGCAAGAATGTAATGTATTGTAGTGACTATATTAGTGATGTATGTGGAGGAATATACTGTATGAGCCGTGCAGTGTTATTAGCAGTGAGATGCTAATTGTTTTCGTGATTGTAATCTGTGGTATCTGCGAGATGTAGGATTTTACTTTGTATGCATACAGGCTGATTTTATAGTTATACTATTTTATCATAGCATGGCTGGATGACTAGCCTCACATACACCTCCACAGTGTACATGTATCCATTACATGTACTGTACCCTGCACCACTATAAAATTTTCTCATTGACTAATTTCCATATAAATAAGGCATGAAAGAACACGCACAGAACATTACAGCATAGGTCTGGGATCTGGGGGTTTGGAGGGAGACAATGAAGAAAATTAGAGAAGCGAGGCAGAGAGAGAGAGAAAAATAGTCAGGAGGATTAACAAGTGTGGGTGGAAGACAGAATTATTCACAAGTATCCAATAAGGTGTGATTGAGAAACAAAAAGGAAAGAGGTTACAGGACAAGTGAAAGAAGAAGACCATTTATACTGATAAAGGCCACTGAAGTGTGAGACAACACCAGGGAGCACAAGTAGCTCCTGAGCTGGAATAAATTAGTTTACTTTCCACATGGCAGTTGGTAAAACTGCATATATTTTCCCAAGATTCTCATCTACCCAGGGATTCCAATTCACACCTAAGTCGACTGCCAGTCAATAAATTGTTTTAACAGCACACTCACATTCAAAAGAAGTGCAACACAAATCCCTATCAGTCTAAATATATTCTGCACATAGAGTGGCTGCATATTTCTACTGGGCTGTTTTTGTTAATTTAGGGTCTGTCAAATCTACAAAATCCTCTCTCCTGTCATATTGAACTGGAAGTTCAAAGAATTAGAATAACAACGTATCAAATATGAGGCTTTTTTGAAGCGCTTTCATCAAACTTTGTACCGTGTGACACACATCTGATTGAATTTATCCAACTACCTGCATGAAACAATGCAGAGGGCATGTTTGCACAGAACACTTTGTACCCATAAATTCAATATTCAGACAGACTTCCAATTGCTGAACATCTCCACAGCTCCATTGCTCTTTGAAAGCAGAACCAAACCACACACACGAGTAGTAGTCAGTGAGAGAACACGGTTTCCTCATTTCCTCATTCCTGAAAAGCTGTTGCTGTGGTTACATGGCAGGGATAAATCATCGCCCGTATGACAAACAATTTACATACAGTATTCACAATGATGTGGGAGAACCATCAGGGGAGAAATTAATGGAAAATTGATTGTGGCTACAAAGAGAAAAAAAAAAGAGATGACAGCGACTATGCCAGCTTCATGCCCATTACCCAGTGATTGGCTATTTAGTTTAAATTCTGTCTGAAGTCATTACACATCCAGGAAACAACTGTGTACCTAATTATTCTCAGTGCAGTGCAACTCTTATGTCAGCTTACGTCTGTCCAGGCTAGATGCACAGCCTTGGCCTTCTGAACCTTCATATTCCCTTTGGGCTTTTCTCCAATTCTTGAGTAAATCAACTGGTGCATACTAATTGGTGTGTCCTTACCCCTGTGGCAAAAAGGACACAAACAGTGCGCATCTGTGTGCATGCATGTGTGACTGTTTGTGTGTGGGTGGGGGAATCTACTGGACCATGCAGATGATTTGGATCCCACAGCTGCAGGAAAAATCCTTCCTTAGACAGTTCACATCAGTACAGTAGATCCTCTCAGACACCATCCCCTTGTGGCCACTAACACCTACACAAAGGTGAAAACCATGTTCTTCCAACTGTACATACATTTTGTAGCATTTTCCAGCATTTACCAAACATTCACATTAAAGATTTGAAGCCTTTCATTATATCATTGTGTCACCTTGCTTGTGTCTCTTCCTTATAAGGATGGAGGAGCCAGAGTTGCCAAATGTGAAATCCTTTGTTTCACAGCATCAGTCTTGAGTGACACCAGTTACCTAAAACTTGCTGCACAGCTGTATCACCCTCCAATGACACCCACGAAGGTGCGTCGTTTATACGCGGCACCACCTGATAATAGATTTCTGCATAGGATACACCTGTGTTTCCTCAGTCAAAATCTTGCTTCTTGTCTCCTTGAGAAGCATTTATGTAATTTGAAGGTCCTCCATGATGGCAGAGGTAGAATGGTTTCTGGGTATGTTCAAACAAGAGAAAAGAAAGCACTTGAGGACATTACTTCTTCAGGAAGTTACTTCCAAAATCCTGTTTGACACAAATAAAAATAGGGAAAGTATAGATTTCTGTTTTGAGAATTCCTCTTCTTTAGCCCCTTGTTTGTGTATACAAGGGCCTAGAGAAGAAGAAGAAGCCTTTATAAGTCACAAATACATCTGAACCTTCAACTTTGCGACCAGTAGCCCAGAACCTCAACTGCTGACTCACCACTGCCCAGGGGAAGAAAGTGCACTGGTAGAAGACCAGTGAAACACAGACAATGGACATGTGATGCAGCTGTGCCACATGTCATATTAAATCGACATCGCTTTGAAATAATGGCTTCAAAGCAAGGATGTGTCATTGTGTTAAATGCCTGTTGCCTCCTCTCTCCTCATGTCTCCTCCACTGACATCTCTGGTGGGAGGGACTAAGATATAAGGAGAGGAGTCGAAGACAGGAATCAAAGATGTAAAAACCTCCACAGTGGATGGTGGCTTTGAGAAGCCAACACACTGCAACTTAAAGCTGCGGTGGAAACCTTCATAACCCTCTTCTGACAGTGAGTAATCACATAAGCACCTTCACCATGTTTTCTTCAGCCGTAATCTCTACCGTACATTGAGTTACCGTATGTGTCTCATAGTTGCTGCCCGTTTCAGCTTTGTAAAACCAATCATTGCTGATTGATGTAAAATGCATTGCGACCTGCGCTCCATTTCTGGGATGTTGCCACAGAAACCAGATTTAAAACTCTGATACAAAGTGCAGAGATTTACTTGGTGCTGCTGGGCGCAATCTGCGTTATGTGAAGTTGTTTCGCAAGGCCTTGAATGTACTGGATGCTGTATTTATTCTCGTGCACATGCTTTAAGAAATGACATAAAAAGAGTAAAACATATTCCACCAACATGACAACACATGTGAAACAAAGAAAATGAGCTGCTGATACAGAAAACACAAACAGAGAAAATGAAGCAAATACAAGTACTACACAAATTCTGGAATACAATGCAATAAAGAAAACACTGCCAAATCCTGAAAACACAACCAAATACATAAACAATGTAGGGTTAATTGCACAAATAAATCATGTGATCAAAATGTTTTAAAAAAACAACAACAACAAAATGAAACTTACATTTTAACCTTACAAATCCATTGTCAAATAGTAGATTTCAGGAACTTGATGAGTCGCTATGGTAACAAGTAAATGAATTTCTCTATTTGGCCGTCTTCCTGTTCTTTTCATCAATTTTACGAATTAGTGTGTGCTGGACAGTACCAGTTCCATGTTAACTGGGAGAAAATAGCCAGGAGAAACAGAGATAAGTACTGTTTTATTTACAAAATTGAATCACTAGCAGAAAAACCATCATGACTCAAACTGGAAAAAAAACTCCTTACAAGCCATGGTTCACACCTAAAAAAGACAAAGGATGAACTAAAAAGCAAGACCACAAGCAATGTAAAAGAGATAATACCCTCCTTCCAAATGGTGGTAAAGCACATCCAAGTTTGGCTCTAAACAACAACAGCACACACACAGTCGAGATGCTGCCCGAATGACCTATTGGCACCGGTGATGCCTCCTCTCTGAGCATTTGTGTTCCCAGGGGTGATGGGCAGGAGGGGACAGCTGTGCTCATTTCTACCTGCTGCAAGACTGGAACAAGCGGCACCCGAGGGAAGTACAGAGGACAAAGAGAAAACAGCCACAGCAACACACATACATACTCTGCAGAACAGCCTTTAAGATCCAAACAGTGGTTTGGACTACATGATGGTAAAAGGATTAAAAATGCACATTGACAAGGCCAATACAAAGCGCAGCATGCACAACCTGCCACACTTCTGGTCATTAGAGGGTACTGCCAAATCGCCATCAGACATGGGCCATTTGCAAATGAAGACAGCAGATGCTAAGTTAGGGACAGCAGTGTGTTATCCTGCACTCCTTGGGAAGCTTCATTAGAGTAATGGGGCTCAAGCAACACATTATCGACAAAGACATGCTTCTTTTTTTTTTAAAAAAGAAACAAACAAAACATGCTGATGTCTTCAGCAGCAGCGGTTCATCACTTGACTTAATGATGGATCAATTTTTGTGGCATTCATGAAGACCTCAGTGGTCAGTGGCCATGATGCAAATTATGACTTTCTACAGGTGTCAATCTACCAGCACACAAAACACACTCTAGTCAACACGTTAACTAAAAATACACGTGGTTGCACAATAGGGTAAATAAATGTGAACATGGTATAATGAGCTACACAAATTTTGTACCCTCAAAATACTGGTCTGTGAAATTGTTGTGGGAAAACATTTTAATGAAGGGAAGCAAGTACTGTCAATAAAATAAAAAAATATATAAAGTGAGTGCATGAATAAATAAAGACTCAGGTCAAATGGTTGGCAAAACTTGAAAATTTCAGTGTGGTTGGTTGCTAGAGTAGTGGTTGTTGTTGTTGTTGTTTCACATGGTGAAAGTGAATTTTGAAAACGGTAAAAAGCAGATACCCAAAGGAGAAAGGGGATGAAATTAGCAGCATATGGCAGGTTTATACCACAGGCTACATCTGGTGAATCAGAGCAGGTCTGGACCAGATCATCATAAATGAAACTATCAACCTCCTCGGGTGTAGAATGAACTTCACCAACAGCTATGTCATTTTCCATTATAAAATCCGCATCATCAACAGGAGAGCAAGGATGGACAGCCACCGGGTTTAGACTGCACATGAAGGTAGTGATTAGATGTGGGCACAAAACTCATCTTAATATCCTTCACAGCAGTATTTGCATCCCATTCAGACTTGAAAGTCAATTAAAGATTGTGAGCCAACAGTATTTCTAAATGCTGGAACCAGCCGCTGTTCCTCAGCCTTCCCAGTGAGACTCAAAACTGTTGAAAAAGAAAGTCTTAAAGCAAGTATTAGGCACTTTGAGAAAGATGCACTAAAACTCACCAAAGTAGGATCCAACCTCAGATTCATGGAAACCAGGAACTAAAGGAACAAGAAAAGCACACAGAGAGCACAGTACTCTGCCAAGTCTGCTCAGTCGTTCTATCATTTCCTACAAATGAAATTTTGACAAAATTCGTGACAAAAATCACGGCACTATAGAGTGTGGCCATTTAATATGGATGTACCCACAAATAAAATGACCTTGCACTGAGGACAGACATGTCTTATGCATGTGTACGTTATTTACGGACACCGAATCGCATGACCGAAATATGTAGTGGGTGGTGGGAATTCATGAAATTCGGAAACACCCCTACGATTTGATCAATTGTTCCTTGTATCATTTTCGATAAGTCTGCAGTAGTCGATTTGCAGGCAGCTGATGTAGTGTTCACTTGTTGTCGTAGTTACAGTGACGCCATGCGTTCTCGCATTGATACTGAAATCCTTAACAAATCTGTGAATCCAGACTATAAGCTGCATCACTGCCAAAATCTAATGAGGTGGTCATTGTGTAATTTCTGACCTTTCCTGAAAATTTCATCCAGCTTTTGAGTGATGTTGGGCACAGATAAACATACGCTGATCGTCACAAAACTCCCCCGTGTTCTTTGGAGGAGTAATAAAGGAATTTATCCGTATTAAATACAGTAGAACCAACTGGTACTTGTCCACTGGAGGAAGAAAAAAACTGATCCAGTACATGGTTCAAACTAGCACATTTTTATGGCTGTGTTTGCCTCCATACCTTTCTTAAATCCAACTCTCTGTAGAGCTGAAATTTACATTTACACTTCTCTTTGTCCAATTAAAGTCCATAGAACTTGAGATAGGAAGACCATAGTGCTCTGTTATTTCACATAAATCTTCTTTGTGCAATTATCCCATTGACTCAAAGGAGGTTTGTTTGCTCACAACATGTTAATAGTACACATTTCCATATTTACAGTCACAAGGAGAACACCACACACGCCGGTTTTTGTGGATTATTTTCATCTTTGACCAGTAAAAGAGCATCCAAAGAGCGTCCAAAGGTGAGCTGTGCCCTTTAAATTTTTGTTGTTTGTTGGAGAAATGTGTTTATATTACCCGCTGTGGTAATCACATCTGAAAGTGGTTTATACCGGCGGATTCATGACAATCTAAGCTTTCCATCAGTGTATAGTGTTTGAATCATCGCGTTGGCAGTGCCATTCTATTTCGAAAAATGCTTATGCAGATATCAAAACGGCCCGCCTACGGGCCGGTGAACAGCAACGGGATATGACAAACTTCTCAAATCTTACCTGACTCACACTAACCTATGTGTCTTGAGGCAGCTTTTAAAACCAAATATCAGTGACAAAAAATAGATCAAGACAAAATGAAAAAAATAGTGCTTGACGGAAAAACTTACACAGCTAAACTGGTCCTCCACTGTATTGACATTCAGACACATATTTATAACACAAATATGTACTTACTAATAGGACTGGGCAATATGACCAAAATTTTATATCCCGATATAGCTTATTTTATATCCCGATACGATATACATCACGATATAGCATATTTTTGGTAAATTCAATGAATGAATGGGACCGGGCAGCGGCATACCTTACAAAGTACGTAGTCTGATCCTTGTCGGTCTTTCTAAATCCAAACCACCGCTATATGACAGAAGTTCCCCCTCTTTTAGGTACGAGCTCGTCGGTTTGAGCTGGTTGTTCGTCATCTTGTTGTTTACATTGTTCTGAGTCGAGTCCACCGTCTTCCTCCATAGCTGTTTATGTTTTAGCTGCGTGCCAGTGTTGCCAACTCCTCAGTAAGGAAAGTTGCTGTTGGCTGTCCTAAAAGTCGCTAGAAGTCGCTAAATGATGTCATCTCCTAATTTGCATATGTCCCAGTTTGCATGTAATTGTAATCAACGTTGTAGGAGAGAGGAATAATGTTGTGGAAGAGACCAAAAAGTGAGTATAAAACACCCAAAATATGTTTTTGAACTAGAGGCTAAATGCTATGGTTTATTTTAGTATGACAGTGAAGAAAACATTTTCATTTATATTCCGCTCCGTAAGTCTGGATGGGATCTGTAGTGACTGCGCATGCGCGATTTATCTGTCGTCTGGCTGCGGAGTGATGTGGGTCTCCCCTAATCAGACACTGGGACTGCTGCGGGGTTACTGGACTGACAGCCTGTGGTTTGGGAGAGGGAGGAGCTCACAGCAGCAACTGCTGCTTGTTGAGGACAGTAACTGCAGAATGATCCGAGTTTTCCTGTCAGAGTCTCCAAAACGGCACAAAAAGTCGCTAGATTTGTCGCTAGTCGCTTTTGACAAAAGTCGCTAGGACACTTTGTAAAGTCGCTAGATTTAGCGAGAAAGTCGCTAAGTTGGCAACACTGCCGCGTGCGCCTGGGCTTGCCGTAAGGTAGGTCGGTGATGTAAAATACTGCCGTAAAGCGTGTTTTGCGACACTGCGATATAAACGATAGGATCTTCACATAATACGATAGACATTTCTATCGTCCAGACGATATCTATCGTCATATCGCTCAGCCCTATTTACTGATATATAATAAATCATCTTTCTTATCTCTTTCATTAATATTCTGGATAAGGCCCCAAAATTGTTGCATTCCCCACAAGGCTAGGGGACAAAGGGAGTAAAAACTTGATATTAACCAGGATTGAAAGACCAAGAGATAACAGAATACTATAAGTGTAATTTTATTTACAAATTCAACTTAATCCAGACAAAAAACCAGAATGAATCAAACATGTTTCCTGCAAATCATGGAAACTCATGGTAAAGAAAAAGGATGAACTCAAAACCTAAACATCAAACACCACAAACAACATTACACTCCCTTCAAATGGAAGTAAAACACACCAAAACTTGGCTCCCAACAGCTGCAGTGCATGCACATGTGCACGTTCCCAATCTGAATGCTGTCCAAATGGCCCATTGGCACCAGCGCTGCTTCTTCTCTTAGCCTTTGTACTCTGAGGCGTGATGAGCAGGTGGGGACAGCTGGGCTCAGGTATCTGCTGCAAGAGTAGGACTAGCAACACCTGAGGGAAGCACAGAGGAAGAGAAAGCAGCCACAACAGCACACACACTACGGCACGTACCACCATCCACGTGTAGTCAGAGTGGTGAGGGTGCTTTATTAGTTTTCTTGTGGTTTGTCTGTGTTTCCATAACTTGCAGTGTGTGGAGGACTTATAACAAGCATAGGATGCATATGAAAATTCTGATAATTTGAACAGCTGACACTTAATTTGCTTGAGTGTCAATGCAGCAGACCAGAAATGATTGTAACTGTCGGTTGGTGGTAGCATATATAATGCATGATAAAGCAATTCTCTGCAGTGATACAGCTATATTGCATGAGTGGCTGATGAAACTCAAAACAGGTCATCACAGAGAGAACAATAGGGCACAGAGTTATTATTGCCACAGACTAACACTCTCACATCTATCCATTAAATGTATGGGTAGCCAGCAGCCAGACAGCTTATCTTAAATTAAAGTCTGCATGCAGAGTGAAACAACTAATTTGCTGCCAGTAGTTCTCATGTATCCCCCAGCGAAAAAGTGAGTAATTTATTTCAAAAACAGTTTAAAAAAATATAAAAAAGTGGGTACACTTCCCATCACAAACAGGTCCGACCTATAGGAAATTTGTTCAAGGTGCAATTTGCAACATTTTGAAGATTAACATAGCATTATTGTTGCAGCTGCTATGTTAAGATATAGAGGAATAATGCCCTTCCTAGGAACAAGTGAAGTAACACTTCTTCCGCATGTTTTGTAATCCTGGTTTCTCTGCTGGCAGCCTGTCCAGCCGCACATGCATGTTGGTGTGTATGAATCCCTCCCACTGAAATTGCTGGCTTTGTCTGTGTTAATAATTGTGTTTACAGTTTGGTTGCAGTCAAATCAACCTCTCAAACAACAGTTAGCACAGAAAGAAATCAGAAACATCCATTTCCTAGAAACAAACAAACAAAAAAAATCAAAAATAAAGACAAACATCAACAACCTATCAAATTCCATGAAATACATGACACAAAGACAAGCTTCCCAGTGTCATTGGTCCACCAGAGCTGTCAGGATGAAGGTGACGGGATTCAATTCCCTGTACACCTCCCCTCTCGACTGTGGAATTAAATGAGATTCCATTGGGGTCCAGACGATAACCACTCCTGACACTCCACTCATCTGAATTTCAAGTAGCCTAGAAAAGCAAAAGGGACAGGACTAGCTCCGGGGAGAGGCTGTAATTCTGCAAGGAGAGACCATGGGTCAGTAGACTGATTTGATAAAGGTAAGTGTCCTGATGAAGAGAATATGGCCAAGAAGTTACATATGAGGTCAGTAATAAAGCAAACAAATCCAGAGGTGCATGTCTGGAAAAAGGGAAATGAATGGTGACAAAATCAGCTATAACCTGGTTGACTTGATCTGCAAGAAAGCAGAAAATCCATCATAGCTACGGTACAACAGCTCTTTACTGCAAAACTGTGTCTACATGGACTTAACACCCATGACCAGTCCTTTTCCCCAGTTCTGGAAAATGTTCTGGCTGATAAGATGACACAGATCTGCATTAAATCCCATGAGATCCACCAGGCAGCTTGATGGATTCACACTTGAGTTACTCAATATAAACAGACTGGAGTGCTCAGAGGAGGGGAGCAGGGGAAAAAGCATTTCACTTGACCAGTCAATGGAGACAACTGAGGAAAAGTACAAGACACGGAGAGAACCAGAGTCAGAAAATTATAGTGTTTCACAGTGTCTTGGCACTTAAGCGTTGCCACACTTGGTAAGTCTTGAGAGACACGTAGAGAACAAGATTTTGCTTTCTGTCTCACTGTAAACGTGCAAGAATATCTTCTTGGCTGATTTCTAAAGTTCACGGTAATAAATCTGAGAATTCTGCTTCCAGAAAGGAAGGTTATAAAGCCATTTAGAGTAAGCATAAATCTAAAGAGCAGCTGTAATTATTGTTTGTTGTTCAAGCATGGAATGACATTTTCTACATGGTCGATAGAAAGCCAAAACTGACTGTCTATTTGGGGTTTTTTTTGTTTGTTTTTGTTTTTGTAAAGGTTAGAAACTAGGGAAAACAAGTCAGACCATGTCTGACAGAAACAAAATCTGCTAAATACCACATCAATTTACACCTATATATATATATATATATATATATATATATATATAAATGACCAACCGAGAGAGCTAATAAGCATATTTTCAAAATGTCAAGAGTAGGCTATCCCTCTAACCTTTGTAGTCCCATTAGATTGTATAGCAGCATTTAAAAAATGAGGAAGAAATGGGGTAACTAGCTTGTTTTCACACCACAACCCTGACAGCTAAGTCAATAATGGATACAGGAGGAAAAATAAAGGCAGAATGCAGACCGGTGGAACTCAGGATGTTGGTAATGTCCAAGATCCTCAAGCTTGGGTAATAGGAGTGGAAATACTTTTCCTAAGGCACAATTCCCCCTTCAGGAACTTCTCCCACTTGAGCGCTCAGTTCGTTGGAGGCTGTTCTCGATATTTCAGTTTTTTCCAAGCTACATCCACCTACAGGTAACTACCTCTGGTGCCTCATGGTTTAGCATTGATATGCACATTTGAACACATTTCCCTGGAAATGTAAATCCCTATTTCACTTTTCTTTATGTTATGTTTTTCTTTATGTTCAAGCACAATGATCATGGAATTATCCCATGACAGAAACGTCAGATTGATTGTGCGAGAGATTGCAAACTCTAATTGCCCTTGAAGTGCTTCGTATTCCCATGTGGTTGGCCGGTATGATGGCTTAGGGGAATAGTCAAGGCCCACAGCTATGCTAGGGGAAGATAAAAATTGAATTTCTGATATGGTAGTAAGACTTTCATTCCTGCTGGGTCCTGCCAGAGAGGAGAATTCATTCTTTCCTGCTGCTGACAGCACCAATAAAATACTCCAGCTAACCTACAGGGCAGAGCCGAGTAGAAAGGAGAATGTGTCGTAGAAGCCTGCACATGGTCACAATAAATGCAGTGTAAATTCATTTAAGACAGAATACAATCCATATTATTACCCCACCAACACAAAATTTTCCCAATGTACAAGTCGATCCCCGAGGATAAAAAAGATCAACGCAATTTCGATGCAGATAGGATGGGAGTCAGATGGGTAATTGCTTGCCATTATCTGCAGACCAAAATTAGCATTCTGTTAAAATCTGGCACGTTTTCTTTGGCCTACAAGCTATAATTTCAGATCAAACAGTAAATGAGTTACTTATTCAGGTAGATGCCTGTCTGCATAGGATGTCACAGTGTCAGTTCTTCAAGATAATTATCGTTCATTATTGGATACAGTACTGCAAAATGCATTTCAATTGCTTTGTTGTTGCACTGAGTTCTCCACGTGTCTTTCAATTTGGGGAATTCGGTGGTTTGACCCTAGAATAACCTTGCACCCATTTCAAGGGGCCGCCAGCAAAATACAGAATAAGCAATGTTAACATCGAGGGAGTTAGCAGCTTATTTCACACCAAATTATTCTTTTTTTCCCCTCATCCTTCTGGGCTGAACTTCAAATCCCAAAGTTCTCACAGGAAAGCAGTGGTTCAGCTGTTCTTCTAATAGCCTCATTGTGTTTGTAATGTGGCTTCTACCTTTAAAATAGTTTGTCTTTTTATCTTTAGAACTTCAGCACTTCTTCACAGACTCAGCAACTCTTCACTGTACACTCAGTCTTTGTGTGCAGAAGGTATAAAATGCAAAAAAGTGACCCCTCCTGAATTAATTCAGAATTTTCCTCATCTCTAGTGTGTATTCTGGACATAAATGTTGGTCAGTGAGCCTAATCTTTATTCATATTGCTGAATTACAGATGTAGTTTGCGTTTTAAAAGAATAAACTGATTGGTTTGGATATTTTTGTTTCACTGGCTGCACAAACCATGAAAATCTCACGTAACTGAAAACAAGAACAAACAACCTGTTAGTGAACTTACCATTAGATCCATATTTGTACTGATTCATGAAGGACTAAGCACAAAGTTGCTAATATAAGTGCTCGTTCCAGTCTGTAACAAAGGAATTCGACTCTCCAACACTCCTGGACTGAGTCAGTGGTTCCCATTAGCCATCTTTTTTTAAATGATATTTCTTAGTCTTTGGGGTCTACTTTTAACAAGCTAATGCACCAAATGCACTTGTGCTTAGTAGTCCTTAGGTTTCTGCTCAGAGTCCCAAACAGAATGTTGTTTCATGCTCTATGAACACACTCTTCAAAGCATTTTAATTATACTTTTGTGCATATATTTCTTCAAAGACCAGATAGCTAACATCACACAAGCAACAAACTGCAAGGGAGAGATGAGAAATACTTTGGCGAACTTTTAGCAGCAAAGAGCAAAGAGATGAAAAGAGGGATGATATGGAAATACAGGGGCTGTAAGAGTCATTGTGAGATTTCTGTTGGAGAGGAACTTAAAGAAAGCAACCACAATGAGAATAAAATAGGAGAGAGGCAAGGCTAGAGCCTGACACTTCGAGATCAACAAGTGCAACAACAGAAGAAGAATTCTCTGAGAAACTGCGCAGCACGAAAGTGGATAGCTCACTCAGTTTCGCAGGTAAAACCCGTAAGTGCAAGCCAAAATCCTTGCCTAGTAGATCTTAAAGCGTGAAAACTACAGTTAAATCACAGTTTCACGTTCGCAGCTGGAGACAGACTGCAGAAATTGCTTTATCCTCCTCACAAGTACAGACAAAAGGCAAAAGGAGAGAGGACAGCTGGCTCAGAGGGAAAGCGTCTATGCCACATTAATTCATACGTCACCCTCCTGGACATGGCAGCCGTCACAGTCATTTAGGAGAGATTTATCTCTGTCCCTCTCGTGGGCAGTCCCATGACATTTCCATTTGTCACATGACAGCAAATCACCGGGACGGTGTACGAGCGGTGACGTTTCAATTTTGTGTTCCCTCAGTGAGGAAGACATGACTAACATCACCGGAAACATAGTGTATTTAAAATGCTTATTCGTACTGGTGGAGAGATAGAGACAGGAAAAGAAAGAGAGGTTGAGGTAAGACAGGGAGGGAAAGAGTTTCAGAAAAAAAAAAGTCTTATGCAACAATGGATTGATGGAGAAGAGCAAAAAAAAAATCAGAATGAAGTGTTGTTGAGTGGAAGATGACAGGTGGGTGGAGCTGGATGGCCCAAGAAAGGTTAGTGTGGCAGCAGGCCAGCAAGGTTAACTGTATGTATTAAAAATGAAAAGTGAACAAAGGGAGTGCTCAAATGGGAAGAGTCGCTAATTTGTGGACCTGAAAAAGTGACGCTGAAAGCAGAAGGCTCTCGTCTTGTACAAAAATGTACATCCAAGACAAATGAAGATCCTATTAATATAAACTTGATGATATCAGTTATTCCTAAAACCTGAAAACTAATGTTTGAAACGATATTTTCTATTAGCTCAATCACGTTGCACCACTGAAACTCAAAAGTCTGAAAGTTTGAATTTATGTACAGCTGGCACAGCCTGTTCGAAGTCCAGAAAGCACTTCATTAGGCTTTTACAAAACTACTGGTGCCATTTGTATCTCAGCCAGCTTCTGCCCTCGACAGATATTGTCACTTTTCCAAAGCTTGGACGTTTGAATTTGACTTCAAGCTTTTCCTAGATGAGATAACTAGATGTTAAAGTTGAATTGAGCGAAGAAAAGCAGCCTAAAGGAGGCTAATTTGGGAAAATTACATGAGATCAATCATCAACACAAAGACATAGACTGAAAAGCTAACTAAATTATGCAAAGTCAGCGAGCTAATGAACAAGTGAGAGAAATGGGCAGGCTGGCAGACAGATAAACGAGGATTTTTCAGGCTTGTAAGCGCGGAAAGAAATTGTAGGAATGCATACTCAATCGCATCTAGATGTGACAGCGGAATTAAGAAACAGACAGTTAGAATGAGGCAAGCAGCTGGATGCTGACTGAGTTGTCTGGCACTCGAACCTCACTGCTCTGGTTCTAATTATTCGTTAGCCCCCTGACTCACGGGTAAAACATGTACATCCTCCCCTTCAGGTGCTTCACAAACTGCTTCCATTCATCTTGTTCACTGCCAGGAACTGTGCTCTCCTGTGCAATTCACATGATTCCTGAAGTGGATGCAAACCTGATAATGGGTTGTTCGCCATCAGCATCAAGAGTCAGAAAAGAGGAGTCAGTTAGTTTCAGTCGTTCTATGTCTGCATCCCCCAAACGCCCGTTCTACTGCTGGGAAGCCTGTCTAGACTATTCTGTTTTTTTTAGTGTTTTCTGCCCTCTTTCCCCCTCATTCCCTCGGTTCAGGGTCAAGCTCATACAGTCATTAGAGCATGAAATTAAGAAGAAGAAGAGAGTTTGATCTTTATAGTCTGTTACTAATGCGCCAAATAACCTGGTGTTAGTGACTTATCAGCTCGTTAGAGGCCAGTTAGCATCATTAGTCAGTGCTGACAAAGGGGGGATCAATGCGCTGCAGCAGGTATAAGTATTTACACAGAAATCGCATAAGGCGCTGTAAGGCAGGATGCCCTAAAGGTTTTCTCACACATGCAGGGGCTCCAGCTAGTGTGTTCTCAGAGCTCGGGCTATATAATTAAAGCTGAAGCTCTGCTACAGAGCCAGAGGAGAGCGAGGAGCTCATAAAGATTAATCACACTATGTCAGCACTACTGGAGATGAATGACTGACCGTTTAGCACACAAAGGGCGTGGATCTTGGGACTGTGGGTTGACTGCTGTGTGTGGATAAGTCATCCCCATCACAATTATTGTCACCATTACCAACAGCAAGATGCTGCTGCTGCTGGTTATTGCCTGTAATCACCGTCAAGAGGATAAATGTACAGTCATCAACTTGGTTGTGTAATTCATACATTTGTGCGCTACAGTAGAAATGGTCATACATGAAGGTATTCTTAAAGTTTTTTGAGAGAAAACTGAGTCTAAAATCTCATCTGGGTGTTTTATGGAAGTTCAGACAGAGAAAAAAATTAGAGGAAACTAATACAGATGGTGACACTGATGCAGGGCAGCTTAGTTTTAGGTGAGGATGGAGAGGGTATGAGGGAATGAGACAGAGAGGAGCTTCCAAGCCCAGAAGGAGGTACAGTGTCAGTGTAAATTGGAAGCACAGGAGGTGGATACAGATTTAGGGCCAAAAGGAAATAGGGGGATAATAATAACAATTTCAGAAATAAAGGGACAGGGTGGTCAAACTAGATGCTAATGCATGTGTGGAGGTGGAGGACAGTGAGAAAAGATGTAGAGCAAATGAGATGCTGAGTGGCATAAAAAATGGAGAGGGAGAGAGGATGGAGGGGGGTTTTGCTGCACAGAGCCTATGTGGGGAGATGAATATAGCGGTGCAGAGAGACAGAGGGAGTTGCACAAACAGTAAAACAAGCAGCAGTAGCCCACACACCAGGACTACATTAGCCTGCAACTGTGGTTTATTGGTAGATGGAGGAAACACCGGGATTGTAATCACACATCACAAGTAACCAAGGAAAAGGGGAAACAATCTCAGCCTTTGGCAACACTTGGAGTAGAGGAAGGCAAGAAGAGTGGAGGAGGAAACAAAGGGTAGAGCTGGGAGATTGCAGGAGTGACCCGAGGTGGACAAAGAAAGCCAGAAGAAGAAGAACAAGAAGAAGAAGTGTGGCAAGACCAAAGCAGGTAAGAAAACAGGTGAGAACACGGCAGAGAATGATGAATTTTGATGGTATAGAGGGCTAAAAGGTGAAATGGGAAAGATGGTTATTTGGATGTTCATGCACATGTGAAAAAAAGATAAGAGGAGGAAAACAAAGAGACGCTTGGCCAGTATGCTTTTCTGTAGTTTACGGCAAAAGAGAAATAATAGGCACCGGTGGACTCGAAGAGGAATGAGAGGATAAGCTGAAAAATGCACAAAACAATGCAAAATAACAAATGAGACTTCAGCCTAAGCTGCAAAGCGGCAAATAAGAAGAAAAAAAATGCAGAAACAAACCAAAAAGAATATGCTGGCATGAATTAATCATAACTGACATGAAGAAAAACTAATAAGATCCAATAATATCACACAGCTCCTTAAGTGTTATTTAGACCATTCGGAAAGGAAATCAATAGTGTTCATATGTCTGATCATTTAGAAGGACACCGCTGTGTAAATAATGCATTGAATAATAAATTAACTTTGCTGAGGTTCTGTCAACATGTCAGTCCAGTGTTTGCAAAGACCGTTTTCTTTGGGGAATGGCTCAGAGACAAACACATGCATAAGAGAGCTGCATAATTTGGGTGAAAGTAAGAAGGCTGCAGTGTGTTACTGACACTGAGATTTATCTGGACGAGCAGAAGGGAGGGAAGCCATGGTGAGTAGCAACTAGACAACAGGGAATGATGAGTTAGAGACAGGATTAGTTCTCTGGGAGGCATGGTGAATAAACCATGAGGTTGTGGTTACATCAATCAGCAGGTGACTGACTAAACCTAAGACTTGGATGCTAAGAAACGTATAAAAACAGACATGTAAAAATGAAAGTGTGTTCCTAACCTTATCTTTGGTGCCATCTTCAATTTGTTTTGTGTTTCTGCGTGTGTGTGTGTGTATGTGTGTGGAACCTAAATGGAGCAGCTACTGGTATATTAATGGGAGCAGGGAGGCGGGGATCAATACAAGATGCCAGTGAATTTTACAAGGGGCACAGAGAAAGCCCAGTTTTATCACATCAAAGACTGAGAACTGCTGCTGTGCTGCAGATTTCCCCTGAGGTTTGCAATCACATTCAGCGAGGTGCTGCCACCTTTTGGTGAAAATGTTCTATCCTGTAAATTGTAGTCGTGCAAGAAAATGACTTGTAGGATGTGTTTTACGTGTTCATGTCTTGACCTTTGTCCAGTGTTCCTGTGCAGTGCTGCTGACCTCTGCCTGCTGATCCACGATGAACCAGCTGCACCTGCTGCTGATCCTTTTCCTGACCTTCAAACAGGGGTGAGGAGCCCGAGCTGGAAAATTCATGAGCAGTGTTAAGAACAAATATGAATACTGATATCCATACTAATTTAAAATGCAGTTTCATGCTCTGCAGCAACATTTAAAATCAATTTTCCAATGACTTGTATCTGATTTCTTCATCTCTCCAGCGGTTGCGTGTTCTCCAGCAACCACTGGGGAGAATGGAACGACTCTCAGCTTCAGCCAACAATTCAGAAGCTCATGAAAGGATACAACCGCTACCTCAGACCTAATTTTAATGGTACAAAATAGAGGAGTCATTTTAAAGTGGGCTTTTTTTTTTTTGAACAAGCAGTATTTCAAAGTTTCCTGTGCCTCTGTCCTGCAGAAGGCCCCGTGGAAATTGGAATGAGCCTTGATATCGCCAGCATTGATGCCATCTCTGAAATTAATATGGTATGCCACTCTTGTTTTTTCATTGTTGTGTCACTGGATGAAATGGGAGAGATGCGATGTGTGTAATTAAAGAAATAAATCATCTTCTCTTCATCATCTTTTCAGGACTACACTGCAACTATCTTCCTTCGTCAACGCTGGCGGGATTCCCGGCTGGTCTTCCCGGGAAATGAGAGTGTGAGCGTGGACGGACGCCTCGTGTCTCTGCTCTGGATCCCTGACACCTTCATCCCAGATTCAAAGCGCTCCTTTCTGCACGACGTCACCGTAGAAAACCGCCTCATACGCATCTTCAGCAACGGAACTGTTCTCTATGCCCTGCGGTACAACTCTTTGTAAAGGTTTTGGCTAATTGATTTGACATTTCCTGACATTTGATGGCCTTGTACTGTGGTATGCAAAAGTTTGGGCACTTCATTTCACTTTTCAAATATCACTCTGTTCATCTGCTATATGATATATTTATCTGAAACTGCTGATCCGAACAACCATTGATTTATAAAGGAAAATCTTGAAAATTGTCAGGGGTGCCCAAACTTTTGCATACCACTGTACATGTCAGAAAACAAGCTTTGCAGAACCTGTTGACCTTGTCTGAGGACACTGACCTGGAAAAACAGAAAATCTAATGGAGCTGAAGTGAAAGGAGGGAAACACTTAGATTTTTTTCTTTCTTTCTTTTTCATGTTGTTGCTTGCTGTTGCAATCGAGCGGAAATTGGCCTCAAGGTTCTACTAAAAAAAGCCAAAAAATCCCTTATGTATCATCACTCAGTCATATAACTTTAGGGAATGGAGCTGCCTTTTGGTATGTCTCGCACCTTTTCGACATTTCAGGCTTTTTTCAGAGAGTACTCAGAGTCACGGTAAAAATCTAACCTGACGTTTAATCTGTCTTGTTGCTGCCACAGAACTTTGTTTCGACTCCTTAACTGAGAGCAGAAAGGGCAGTTTTGTGCAAGAGACTCACTCATTTTGATTCATGAACTGTTAACATTGTCAGATTTTATAGTTGGGATTGAATATTGCCTGATTCACGAAGCTGTCCTCATTTTTGGAGCACAACAGAACTCCTATGCTGTGATGTCCACTGTTATAAGTAACATATCAACGGCAGATTATCCGTGAATTCCAACAGCGTAGCCCCTCATGCATGATTAATGCATCAGATACTGAAATATAAAGCCGACAGTTCAGAAATAAGTCTTTGTTCTGGACTGGTGCTCGAGGGAAGAGACTTCTCTGTGTTCACTAATGACTAATGGTCCTGGCTTACATCAGAAGTGTAGGAGTCTTCTCACAGGAGTTTAGACAGGTTGCTAATGATTTGCCTATGAATACCCAACAGCATCACAGCCACAATCGCCTGCAACATGGACCTGACCAAGTACCCCATGGACAAACAGGTGTGCACCCTGCAGCTAGAGAGCTGTGAGTACTGCCTGTGACCTCCATCCAGTGTGTACATGGACATAAATTATCATCATGCCATCCTCACCATCACCATTTTCATCACCATCAGTGTAGTGAGTATCCAACTGAACAATCAGCGTTGCTCTGAGCAGGCGAGAGTGAATGCAGCGCATTTAGAGCTTGTGTGTTGTGTTGTCAGGGGGCTATAACGTCCAGGATGTGGTGTTCTACTGGACCAGAGGGAATGACTCAGTGAAGGGCTTGGACACGCTGCGGCTGGCTCAGTACAGCGTGGAGAGCTACTATACATCAGTTTCACAGGCTGTATATGAAACAGGTGCTGTACCTGAGCCCCCACCAGTCCTCTTGCATGTGCAGTGCTTCAATGAAAAATTCTCGCAGCGCTGAGGTGTGCCATTTTGTCTTTCTCCACAGGACAATACCCGAAGCTGGTACTGCATTTTTCATTGCGCAGAAATGTGTTGTTCTTTATCTTGGAGACGTATGTCCCCTCCATTCTGCTGGTGGCTCTCTCCTGGATCTCTTTCTGGATCAGCCAGTCATCTGTGCCAGCGAGAACCTGCATCGGTCAGTAGCAGATCTTTTACGTGTTGCGATTTTTAGTACATACACTTATCATTTCTACATATAGATTCATAGAGTGCTTCGAGCTGATCATGTAAGGTTAGGTGGTACTTAGAATATTAGAATTAAAATAACATTTAAACAGAATCTTATCTTATGCAGCACAAAAAGTGAGTTTATGTGCCAAACAATGCTGGTTTAATGCCATAAATGCTACAATTCTGGATTTGACTGAGGGAAGAGATTACTTATTCTACTGACTAGATTTTTTACTTTAAATTGAAGCTCTATTGCTATGTGGCATCTGACCTATAAACAAAAGGATGACTTTGACCTTAGCCACTCAATAACTGCTGCTGTCTTTTGTCAACTGAAGTAGGGAGTGGGAGCTGAATAAAAGAAGTTCAGTACACCAAATTCAGTAAGACATTCAAGCTGTCATGGCCTTGTGAAAACATAGATGCAGAAAGCTTATGTAATTCAAATGATAAAGAAAAGAAACCAGAAGATAAACAAAAGAAAGCTAAAGGCAATGGAAGGAATCAGAGAATACAATGAGAGAGTGGAGCTGAACAAAGAAATGCCTACATTGGATTTCATTGCCAGTAAAAAGGAGTAAACCTCATTCCTATTTAGAGAAAATAACAAAACTCTGATGTGTCCCTCAGGAGTGACAACAGTCTTGACAATGACCACTCTGATGATGGGCGCTCGCACCTCCCTGCCCAATGCCAACTGTTTCATAAAGGCCATAGATGTTTACTTGGGCATCTGCTTCACCTTCATCTTTGGTGCACTGCTGGAGTACGCCTGCGCTCATTTTTACACCATGCAGCACCAGACCATGGAGGATTTACAGAGGGTGAGCAACATGCTTCCACTTGTACTGCAAAATCTGTATATCTATCCATGTACAGAGTGCTCCATTGAGAGCAAATCAGAAATGCAAATTAAGGAGCTAAATAATATGCATTGAGGCTAAATGTCTTCAAGGCACTGCTACCTGCATCAGAGGATTTACACAGGGTGAGCAGTGACATGCAAAAATTTACGTTAGATAATGGAAACACTGTGAGAACCGATCCCTCTGTTCATCTATTTGTCTACCCCTCAATCAGGACCTTCTGAGGGAGTTCAGTGAGTCTAATGGAAACGGCTCGATCCCCATCGTCAGCGCCACCCAACCAAACCAGTCTGTGGACGTTGGCTCCACCGCAGACGAGCCCGCTGAGCAGCCAGTCGACAGTGACCGGAAGAACCACACCAGGCCGAAAGAGAAGGCGACGAATCAGGGCTGCGGCTTGTCCTCGGTGAAGAATGCATCACGTAGGGCGGCATCGGTCTTCACTGTGGAAAACCCACACAATATTGATCGTCACGCCCGCACTGTTTTCCCCACAGCATTCCTCTTTGTCAATATCTTATATTGGCTGTACTATCTCCTTCTCTGAGTGCTGGTTCTGAGCGGAAGTGGAATAGTTCATTTCACCATCCTGAAGCTGCTCTACCTCCTCGTTTGAGACCCAAAACCAGTCGCGATTGCCTGGATCTGAACTGATCTGACGCAACCTTTTGTACCACGCATACAAAATCTTTTTAGGGCTACAAATTGGTGAAAAGAAGTGGGTTGGGACTGCAAACCAGAAATTCCTCTTTGTATCACGCTTTGTATTTAAAGCTACTGTATTACTGATCATGTATGAATAGGTGGCTCCCAAAATATTAGCATGTGAGAGTGGTGATAAATAGCCTCCATTATCTACAGACAAATCCATAGATCAAATGAAGATGAGTTAATTAGTTACAAACAGTAGCCTGCCTGAGCTGCACCACATTTACTGTGCTGCATTGAATTGCCTTCATTCAGTGACCGACGTGTTTTACTTTTCTTGTTCTGACTGTGATACATTGTTTGTATGAGACTGTATACTGTATATTTACTTCACAGCATATCATGAGAAATTAAAGGAATATATCAGTGACTGGGATGTGTCGGCGCATTTTAATGAGGAAGAAGTTAGGCCAATGAACGACTCAAGATTGATTTTCTGGAAAAAAGATGCAAATTTATTATTCCCTTATCCAGGTAGGAAAACAGTAAAGTGCAAAAATCGACCACAAGTTCAACAGAGAAGGTGTTAAAATGAAATATGGAGGACCATTTTGTTAGTAACTCAAGGAGTATTAAACTGTGCTCGATTGTGTGTCAAAGAGGGTCAAGGGATTGAAGGATTCTGTTTGCAGATGGTTTTGTTTAATAGAACAGCTTCAGCCCAACACGAGAAGCTGAATTTTGCAGTGACAAGAAGATAAAATATCATCCTCCAAGACACATAGCCAAATATATACATCAGATACAGTAATGTGCTGAAGTTTTAGGCACTTGAAATATCTAGATTTTCATCCCGTTATACAATCAGGGAGGCATGTGATCGGCCCCAAATGAAGCTAGAAGAAGGATTCCTGCAAAAAATGGGATGATTTTAACATCAATATGTCAATCTGAGATTATGTAAAAAGGCGGAAACAACTAAATCATCAAACTCTGAATTCACTGATATTTTTGCTTTGCATGAAGTTAACAGATAAATTAAACCTACTAACGGCATCACTAACCTTACTTTAGTGCCTGGAACCTTTGCACAGTGCTGCATGTCTCGTGTAACGATGATGATGAGGAATGAAACACAGTACAGTATAAAAGTATAAAACATACAAAACAGTAGTCATGGCTCACTATGTACAGGCAGAACAACAAAAAAAAAAACCTTTGGCATTAAAAAGGCCTATTATGGCATAAAAAACTGCCTCTCGTCCTCTAATCTTCCAACACATCACATTACTTAGATTGTCTTTCCCCACATATAAACATTTCTGGTGCCAACACAATTTGTGCTTCTCAACAATACATTTGATGCACTTTCTGTGTCTTTCTTTCATAAACTTTGCTTTCGTGCTTCCCCTTCCCCCTATATTTTAAACTTTTTTTTCTCAAGATGGTGAAAATATTTGGACACCGAGAGCGAACAGTCCCTGTAATCTGAATATTCCTTTAAGGCCGTCGGAAGAGTAAATATTCACTATAATGTACCTCCACCTAGTGGCTGATTTCTCCCATTACAGTTTCTATATTTCTTCTATCATCCAAAACAAAACAGGTCTGGGATTCGGGGATGCAGACGGAAGATTATTCTTAGTGGGAGAGAAGGTGGGAAAAGTCATTTCTCAATATCCATTTAGTCTGCAGTCCATTCCATGCAGCTCCTCTTAGTTTGCCTTCTTTGACTCCCATTCCTGCAGAAACAGGGGATTTATGTTCAAATAAATTCAAATGAAAAAGAAAAACATCCAAACTCATGGCACATATTTGCAAACAAATTAAGTTTGAGTCTTTTCCATTTTATGCAGCAAAATGGCAGTGCTAAGCAGTGTGGATAAAAAGCAATATCCAAATTTAGAAAATAATATTATAGAAAAGACCTCACAAATATTAGGATAATCAGATCAAAAAGTTAGACTGGTTTGACAAACTAGATAAGCATGTATCTGTTTTGTTAAATTACAACAGAAATTCAAACAAAAAAGCTAAATAAATGATTAAATAAAATAGGGTTGAATAGCTGCATGGTATTACAACATACTGTTAAAATTATCAGATCAATCATGAGATTATTTAATAACTGAAGCACAAAGACACCTGTAAAAATGTTTTTGCTGCTTCCTCTCACGCAAAACCCTCAACATTTACTCTCACACTTACAGACACTTCATTTTAAATGTCTAAAGTGACTGCACCGCCGCACAGAGACTGTCTGTTTGCGCGTCGGCTGTGAAAACCCATCAGACGATGCTGCGTGCTGCTGCGATTCTATTAACTCTCTGTGGAGACTGACAGGAAAATCTGTCCACAGTGGCAGCCAGAGAAATTGTTCAGGAAGTGCGTGTGCGATGGGGCGATAAATTTGATCCCCGCTACCTTTGCTTTCTGCATGACGGTTCCAGTAGAAGAGGCATAAACAGATGGAGGTCGCCGTCGCATCTCCAAGGCGCAGTTTACTGGTAAAGAATCGCTGTAGATGTTCTGGATCTTTTTACTGGCTGCCTGCACAAGATGATAAAGTAAAGGAGTACATATGAAATGCGCATGACGACAGACGTGTCGTTACACATAAAGCAAGAAATATACCTTCGCAGGGGGTTTATCCTCCACTGGTGCACCCAGCGCTCCTCCTGCAAGGCTCTTCTTCAGGTTTTCTTTGACCTGAGTCAGTCGGAGCTCCATGTCGACCCGTTCTGCCTCTTTGGCTCGACAGGCTTCCTCCAGCTGGGACACTCGCTTGTTCAGGAAGGGCTTCCTCCTTTCTGCGCCACAGAAATTTCCACAGATTTAAAGCACTATTCGAGTACTAACTGTCAGTGTAACTATGGGCTCCTCCTTTATACTTATTTTTTACGACATTTCAGATGCAAATATTCTACTTTTTTTTCACTGCATCTATTTGGCACTTACTTTTCAGACAGATGCTTTTATTTGCCACAAAGGCAATTTACAAAATATGAAGCTTTATGAAACACTACTCTTCCCAAAATATGTTCAAACATTAAAATACTGCTTAAATGTTAGTGTATCTTAATTTTAATAGATTTCAATGACTATATTCCACACAATACTTCAACCTGATATACAGTAGTGTATGCTAATTCTCTGACAGGGATGCTTCCTCTGCTACTACTGGCACTGGGACTAGAGGAAATTAGTTAATTAAGCATTGAAGACATTTTCATAACCATGTTGTTGGTTTTAATAATAATAGTTTTCTTTATCCCTGTGGGAGAACTGTCTTCTCACATGGCCCTCTAATAATAGAGGTCAGAGTACAGGGTTGAATAAAGAGCACTGAAACAGTATGCAAATTTGCTCACAAATACTGAACTATCTAGCTGCAAAAATCTGACTTAATGACTAATATCTTCATTTGTTCTATGCTTCTGGGCTGTATCTGTGCTTTGAAAAATGTCTGCTTCTGCTTGTCTCTTTATTTTCACCGTTATTAGGAATAGGGGACATACAATCAATGCATGCACTAGCTCTGTTGTTCTTATTTTCAGCAGCTACTTTCCTGATTTATGTAGCGAATTCTGGCAATTACCAGGAATGATTTGTGAGGCTTTTCATCGTCTTACCAGAGGCTGTCTTCAGCTCTTCTTTCAGCTCCCTCTTCTCCTGTCGAAGGGTCACTAGTGCATTTCGTATCCCATCTCTCTCTTTCTCCAGCTCCTCTTTTTCATTGTGGTAACGCTTGGCATCCTCCTCTGCTCGCGTTTTCCCATACCTTCCGTACTGGTTGGCATCTGGGTGGGAGCAAAGGTGAAAGATCAGACGTGCAGGGGTTGTGGGAAGAAGGCAAAACCTCTCACGTCGATCTGTCTGACCTGCCTGTAGAATTAAATCTATGTTCTATGTGTGAAGAGAATGATGTTGTCTCGTCACATGAAAGCGTGGCATGCTAATTGGACTTCTATTCATAATTGACAGAAAGAATCTGTGGGGAAGAACAATGACATCATGCACAAATAAAAGATAAACACACAGACTCCTGCAGACTGAGGGGTCGGGTGGTGAGACAGCGGATCTAATGCAAGTGTCCAATAAATCTCAGGTTACATCCTGAAGCTCTCAGCCCTGGAAAGCATTGCCTCTTTGATGTATCACAATGTGACAGTGAAGGCCACAGTGCAGAAACTGCATTAAGAAGAGCTCTGTGCTAGAAAAACACACTGATATCACTTTCTAAAACCCAGGACACTCATCCCCTCTGCTTGCACAGAGAGCAGAGACCAAATGGCACAACAGAGCAAATGGGAGCGGCAAAGGGAGATGGAAGAGATTATGGACAGAAAGTGAGAAGATGATCGAAGGGAAAAGAAGAAAGAGCCAGGTGAAAGGCTCAGATTTTATGGCTGTCAGTAAACTGGTCCACTGCTGAAAGGAGTGACTGTAACAGCACTGTAACACTGGAATCTACAAATCCTGTGTGAAGTAAAATAAGAGGGACCATCTGTATTATTTTTTCTTCTTTCCAGCAGCAGCTTGTCGTCCTTGTTTTTCATTATTTTTGTGTTCTTTTAAGTGGCACAGTTTGAACGCCAGGATGGGCAAAAAGTTGAAAAAACACTGTGTGATATATAAACATCTCAGCAGTAACTAAGGGGTTCCACAGGGATCCGTTTTAGGGTCTTCTTTCCTTAGCAAGCTGAGTTAATGACCAGGTCTAGCTGCATGTAGCTGTTGATTCCACCTATCTGTTGATGAAATTTTCTATGCAAATGCTGACACAAATGGCAATTAGTTCAACATAAAGAGCCCTCAAAAATGTAAATTGACTTTATAGAGCTTTTCTGGTAAAAATAAAGTCCATATGGTGTTTTTTATGCTGGAAGACGCATCGTGAATGAAATAAGCAAATAACACCATGGCTGATCAAAATGACAAAAGTCAGACAAAAAAGGACAAAATCACAACAAAAGCAAGAAAAAATGCTACATAAACGAGACACAATACGACAAACGCGAGAAAGAAAATGAGAAGAATGACACGAAACAAAACAAAAAGAGACAAAAAATTTGACCAAAAAGTTACAAAGTGACAAAAAATGGACAAACATCACAGGCGAGACAAAAAATTACACATATGAGAAAAAAAATGACAGAAGCAAAAAAATGGACAAACAACACAAGGAAGACAAAGAATCACAGAATGACAAAATACATACACAAAACAATGAATAAAGCAAAAAAAGAAAAAAACACAAGTGAGACAAAAAGGAAATACAAAACAACAAAGTTGATTCCACCTATCTGTTGATGAAATTTTCTGTGCAAATGCTGACACAAATGGCAATTAGTTCAACATAAAGAGCCCTCAAAAATGCAAAATTGACTTTATAGAGCTTTTCTGGTAAAAATAAAGTCCATATGGTGTTTTTTTATGCTGGAAGACGCATCGTGAATGAAATAAGCAAATAACACCATGGCTGATCAAAACGACAAAAGTCAGACAAACAAAGACAAAAAACACACTGTAAATGATGACTTCTCTGTAACTTTACAAAGCCATCCCAAGGGTGGAGCCTCTGGTGTTGTGGACCCTCTGGTGTCCAGTTTTGGCCCACGGGCCACATGTTTGACACCCCTAACATAATAGATCTATTCATTCTAAAGGACAGAATGTTGTGGAATTACATTTAAGCCATTTCAAGACAGAAAGGAATCATTTTCATGTAAGAAACTCTTGATATGTACGTATTTTAGGTACAACATCGAAATGAGATTTAGGAGTTAAATCAATGACATGAGAGGAACTTTAAATTATTTTTTCTAATTCTTGTAGTGCCTGACCATTTATCCACAAATGCTATGATGCCAATAAAGCGGTTTAAATAAAATGTGTTCCTTCAAAAATGGTCAAAAACAACTGGCTAAGTCTACATTCATCAAGCCAAAAAGCCACTTATTCACAGGACCATTCATTTCATCACAGTAATGCATGCTGTACAAACTGTAAACTTGACATATCTATCCCAACGGTGGGAAACATGTCTCCTTTTTATTTGGGAAACATTGATTAAAAAACTAAGTCCATATTTCTGTAACTTAGAGACTGAAATTCTATACTGCCAGAATGTCCACAGATCAATCTGCTTTTGGACCATAATAGAATTTGGACCACCCAAAGAAAATCTGTTCATGCTTTCTGCACACCGAGCAAATGGAGCAATCTTTAGAAGAGTCACAGTTCATCTCTATCATTATTACACAAACATCAGTTGAATGTGAATGTTTTAACTGTTAACTATGGCAAGACGGCGTGCACACTAAGTGCCTTTCCACTGTGTAATTATAGGTTTCAATCTTTCTGTCGAGATAGTTTATGAGGACGGGCTCAGTTCCCCTGGAGCTACTGCAGTGCTGCTTTGGAAAACCAACTGAACATACTTACTTGAGCCTGTTCGCTTGAGGGAGACTAATGGTTTGGTTCTGTCAGAGTCGCTACTTGAGAAACTTGAGCGTCGTTTGCCTTGATTCCCAGACTGCTGCCTGCGGTTCTCCCCTGACTGGGTGGAGCAGAGAGGAGGTGGGAGGACATGGCAGATGTGGGACGATGAGGGCAGAGGGTAAAAGAAAAAAAAAGTGTGCATATTAGGCAAAGCAAAAAACTGATGTTTTTATAATGATTTGAGGTTGTTGAGGTGTGTTTGTTTCTGGCTGTGGGCGGTGAGAGATGTGTTTAAGTGCACGTCAGTGGGGTTAAAAGGGGGTTTACAGGCTGTAAAACTGATATGACCTTTTGCCTTTGTGTCATCAGGCTTTTTCCCCCCTCTCCTATGCGCCACAGCATGCTCTTTCCAACAAAAAGAGATCATTGACAGGCATGTAACAGAGAACTGTCTGTTAACTTGGGTGACTGATATGGGGTGTCGCTTTCAGACACTGACAGCACACAACAGCTGCACACACACAGTTTCTAATCTGGTCACATCAAAGTAAAGCAGATGGTTTAACTAAACTCGTAAAATGCGTGTGCATCCGTCCTACCTGTATGTCCTCATTAGGGACCTCATCGTATGTTCTGGAATCCGTGGAGGTGCTGCTGGAGGATGTAGCCCACCTAGGATCGGAGAGAAAGTAGAAATTATGTCTGCACGAGGTCAAAACATCACCGCTCTGCTCTGTGACCTTGATTTGACCTTGTGTAAACATTCAAACACCTCCCCCCCTTTGTCTGCCTCACTCACAGGAAGGAATGTCTCGCTGCATCGCGAATGTTAGCGATGGTTTCCACGTCTACGTAGTCGTAATGCAGCGACTCCGGGTCTGTCGCAGAGCCCGTCTCTGCCAGGATGACACCGAGCCACCGTCCAAGCTCGTCGGAGCTGCTCGCCTGACAAAACACGCAGGATAAATCAGATTTGTAATGTAATTCCTAAAATCTCAACAATTTGAATATTAAAACCATATGAGTTCATTTTGTGCTTTTCTTTTTAGTGGCCGTGGAGCAAGGTTAAACACAAAGCTTTCATATTATAGGTCCAATATTCTCTCTTCTTTTAACTTTGTTTTGGTCTCCACCTACTCCTGAGAGAAACATCTGGCTCATTAAGTGCTCTGGAGTCGGTTTATCAGAGCTTTTAAACTGAAAACAGCTGCCTGGTGTGGATCAAGATAAGGCGGACGAGAGCAAATCAAAACATGCACTAAACAATAAGCTTAAAGTTTCTGAAAATCCTCCATAAAGCAGAGGTCAGTCAGGTGATAACTCTGTGCATTTTTCCTTAGTAGTGCAGCTTTAAAACAAAAAGCAAATGAACAGCCGTCTACCTCCAGAGCAGCCACCTCTGTGCTGTTCCGCAGGATGCGAAAGGCAAAGGGGTGTTTGGGTCCAAGCCCTGGAACCACCTCGCAGCCATGGAGAGGAAGGGAAGGCAGGGAGGCCCGAGGGTCTCCTTTGTCGTGGTAGAAGTGCAGGGAGCCTCTGCACACACAACACCACTGTTCCCGCCACACCTGGTTCACCAGCACGGACAGGTAGCCTGCACGGTGAGGAGGGAAATGGAAAATGATGCATCTGCCAACTTAGAGAGCTAATCGGGCAGCAGTGAGGCAGGTTCTGACCTTGTCGGGGGTCACTGTAGGAGGTCCGTGGATCTCCCGGCCTAGGGGGCTTCTTCTTGGAGAAGCTGATGATGCGTGTGATCTTACGGCCTGCAGCTAAAGCACCCCGCTTTACTTTACCTGCATCGAAAATGAAAAGATTAATCAGGTGCTTTTTGTCCAGATTCCTCTTGTGAGAACTATAATTCACTGAAAATGTGCGATAAAATGTGATGAAATAAGTTTTATTGCACCATGGGCCGGTTAAACCTAAAGACTGTGCTGTAAAACTGCAACTGCTGCTGTATTTGAGCAAACAGCGGGTTATTTCAGCTTAAGGTCTATTTTCTGTCTTCCTTTTGCTTCCAGACTATTGGATTTTGTCACACATGCGATAAAAAAATGGAATCCTTCCCATCAACTTCCTTTATCTTACACGGATGGTTGAGATCGCACCAGTATGGAAACTGTCAGGCAAATGACAACTGAGCAAACTCCTTCTACTGATGAAAACCGTGAAAGAGTTGCAGTTGGAAAACAAACCCTGAGTTAATATTCCTGTGTCAAACAGCTGCCGTACTGTTTCAAGGCTGTGCTTCTCAGTCTTACCGTTCTCCCTGCAGTTCTCTCCGGCTGACACACCCACACTGTCTGAATCTGATGTGTTCCTTTCTGCAGATAACCTCTGCGGAGGAAGCACACAAACACAGGTTTAGACTTTCAGCAGCTGAAGCCAAATTCTACACTGGGTCTCTTTGTTTGCCGGGTTCAATTTAGAGCGAAGCCTGTCTGCGCTTGTCTCTGACTAATAAAGAGCTAAACAACTATACTTACACAATCCTTCTCATATGTAATTCTGCTTTTTTCTTCCTTCAACTCTGTGCTGAATCTTCTGTCTGTGGTTGGTGCTTTTGTGTCAGAGCTTTTTACAGTTTACATTCACACAGATTGGTAAGCTTTCAAAAAGGATGTGTGACTCACTGTCACCCCTATCATTGGTGCCTTAACACCTACTTACACAACATAACTCCTGTTTGTGCCACAAGCCAAACACAGGTATTGCGGTTCACTGCGTTGAGCCAAACAATTGTTTAGGGAAAATTGATGGTGACAGCACAATTGCAGCTTACTGCAGACTTTTCCTCACCTCAGCTGTGACGATGAACTGTGTCTTGAGGATAAAAACAACGTGCACATGCTCACATAAACATCCTCTCCTCTACATTTACCTTGTCAAGTTCATTTTTTCTTGGAACGACAGGAGATGCAGATTCCTCAGGCCCTGCGCTCTGACCGCTGACCTCTCTAACAACCTGTGGAGATATTTTACAGACGTTATTCTGGATTGTACAGTAAATTGTCCTTCCTTTCCTGCTGTCAAACCCACTTCCAGTGGCGACTGATGCCTTTCTTCCCAGTCTGCATTCCTAAGGAACATGTAGCATTTTGCATCCATACTGTAGCATGCTAAATTTACCTTAAGCCATCTGTGAGCCTGCTCTTTGCTTTGTACGGCCAACACCAGTGCATCTCCGTTGGGTAAAGTGAAACGAAGCTCGTGGTGCTTTCTCTTGCTGTCTTTGGGAGCGTAGACTACAGTGCATTGGGGCAGCAGTAGGTCCACATAGGGGCATGTGTCCTTTGAGCTCTTATAGCACTGCAAAAAGGAGGACACACAGGATTGTGTAGGTTTAAAGGTGAGAAATAAGAAAATTATTATGAGCGCTCTTTAATCCTTTACAACACAAATAGTTTGTTGGTTTGAAAGTTATGGTATGTGTAAAAAAATAGAATAAAAACCACCAAACATACATCATTTATAGACCTAGAAACTGTAAAAACAGAGTGTTTCCAAAAGTCCTTAAACTAATTATCTGTGACGCTCTTTCAGGAAACTAAATCAGAATACAATTTTAAAAAAATAGTGCTGCTCAAACCAGATTCTGTGAAAAGAAAAATTAAAATTCTGTGTTCCTTAGTGCATCTGGAAAGCCATGATTGATGCAACTGTGACCATCAGTCACATGAGAAGAAAATCACAGATTTTTAGGCTGACCTGGGCTGAACTGCAGACTATGTTTACACAAAGCCAACAGGAGACAAGTATGGAAACAAATTAAAATGTAAGTGGTACAATTTCCACAGTATGTAGTCACCATTCTGCTAAAAACCTGTAAAAATGTACATGTTGTTTCCAATTTTCTAAATTTTTGTAAATGAAATAATATAATATAACTGAGTCTTACTGTGGAAAATACACTTCCAGTCATGGTTGTGCTGTTTCCACAGAGCAGCAGGACTCTCTAGTGCAATGAAAAACGAGCCCACAGCAAGTAAAAATGTGGCAGGAGCAAAGAGACGCCCAGACACTGCATGGGGTTCAGAAGGTTAAAAAAGCATGTGAAAGTGAACTTCTCACCTGCAGCCTGTTCTCCCTTATGACAGTGAGCTGTTTGGCCCACTGGCCAAAGCGTTTCTTACGCAGCAGGAAGGCACAGATGCGACAGTCTCGGGCAGGAGGCATGGAGCTCTCATCGGAGGGCCACTGATGAGTGAGTCTGACGCCAGGACTCCTCTCTTCCTCATCTTCCTCATAGGACTCATAAGAGCTGCTCAGGGCGTCTGAGTCATTGTCTAGGAAGCAACGACAGAGAAGATAAGGTAGAAAAGCAAACGGAGGGTTGATCCTGTAATGTGGGAAACTTGTGGGTACGAGTGTTCTTGGCTTACAGGAGTTTTTGCGGTGCGAGTTAATGCAGGTAGTTGGGTAGTGGTTTTCAGCGTCTTCGTATCCATCTTCTATAGAGTTGGGAGGGCTGGCTCTGACTGGAAATAGAAGAAAAAAACTGAATTTAACCCAATGTTCTATCATTTACTTTAATGTAATTGCTACTTTGTAATTGAGTTTGGAATGCAGCGCTATATGATTATGTTTGTATCATTTAAGGCCTGAGCACCGACTTAAAGCTTTTTGCAGATTTGACACTAAGGTTACCGAGTTGAGCCGAGGCGGGAGCGTGCTGACCTCGTGTGATTATGTACTCGGGCATCTTTCCCGGACTGAGGGGCACTGCCTCCTCGTAGTACTCCTCAGGAGGAGGCGTTGTGGGCAGAGGGGGAGGAGAGTCAGCCGAATGTGGGGCGGGGGAGTCTGTACAGCTCTGCCAAGGGAGACACATAAACACAAACATGACTCTCAAATAACCACATTTAGAGCTACATAATCAAAGAGATAAACCTCTGAATGATTTCCATAAATTTGACACATGGGCTCAGGGTGGATCTCTAAATCTTCTAACAGCTTGCAGATTGATGAGCGTGTGAGCAAGGGAAAATCCCACGGTATGGAATACAATCTCTCTGTTTTCCATCACTTTTTCTCTACAAAGCCTTTAGAAGGAGGTGCAATAATTATTTGGAAAGTTGAACTGGGTTAGTGAGTTATGACAATATGGACATAAAAAAACACAGAGCCCACACACACTGTGCCGTTTCGGCATTTGAAGCCAATAGTGCATATATAAATGAAACTTTAGCACGTATTCTCCACTTGCCTGTTTTAAAGTGTCAGTTTGTGTGTTTTTGTCTTCCTTCAGATCATCTGTAACATCCTTTAGATCTCCAAGCTCACAGTCTACAAAAGACAGCAAATAACACAATAAATTCCCGCTGTACATACACTCAAATTATGATATTTTCACCTCTGATATACATATAGGTATGTGTACGTTTTACATCACTAAACCCACCAAATGTCTCAAAGAGAGATTCGACAAAGCTCGTGCCATTTCTGTACACTGATGAGTTCATGTAGATGTAATCTGTTCCTGACACTGGAGGGGAAGAAGAAGAAAAAACAGGCATTTAGAGTAGCCACATACATATTAAAATAAGTGAAAAGATGACACTCATTCAGCTAAACACTGAACAAATTTGGCAAATAAATAAAAGCTGCTTCTGCTATCCCACAAAACACAACAAAATGTGTGCATTCTGCCTGTTTTTAGGTCTACAAACGCTTCTGTCTGCCTGAAGCAACAACAACTCATACAAAAATGAAATTATCAGTGATAATGATTGAACGAGGGCTGCAATTAATGATTAGTTTTACTGCTAATGAGCTGATTGTGTATTTTCTCAGTTAACTAATTAGTCGTTTTATCTATAGGATAGAAAAAAAATGCATGAACGTGTAAAACAGTGTCTATTAGTGTTTCCCAAAGAACATAATGAAGTTCACAAATGTCTTAATTTTTCCACAAATCAAGGATTTTTATTTTATTGTCATAGATGAGCAAAAAAACCCACAAACCCACACACAAAGAAAAGAAAAAAAAAATCTCATTTAGGAAGCTAGAACCACAGAATTTTGACTTCATGTGTCTAGAAAATACCGGAACTGATGAATCCATTATTAAAACAGTTGGTGAAAAACTTTAAAGTTAACAACAAATCCATTCATCCATTAACTGCTGCAGCTCTAGTTTGAATATCCTACAGATGAACTGAGTCACTTGTTCCATTTCTTTTCCTTTCTCTGACCTGATGGCTGTATCTGCTGCAGGAGGTTCCACACGGACGTCTTCTTCTCCTGGGTGGAGGAGCTGAGGTTCTCTTGGTCCAGCATCTTCAGCAGCGTGCCCAGCTCACTCACCAACACCTCCATGGCTGTACAGAGATGAGGCAAAAGGTCAGAAGGCGGGAGGACAAGGGCCCAGTGTATCAGCAGAGAGGTCACAGGCCAGACTGACAAATCCAAACAAACCCCAGGTGTCTGTCCGAAAGCCTGTTTCTGCTTTGCTTCTCCCGTGTCCTCCTTTCATTTTCTGTCACTTTGTCTCGCAGTTTGTCAGCGTCGATCTGCCGCCTCAGCCTCCCTTCCTCTCCTCCTCTGTCTAAGCAGACTAAACAATGATAAAGAGGCTTCGGTGACAGGAAGCAAGCCTGCTAATTGCTCATTAACCCAAAAAGTAAGTAGATCCGAAGCTGCCCAAAAATAGCAACACTTCAACTGCATTTGAACACAACTTCCTGAATGAAGAGTTGGAGAACACACAGCTCTGAAATGCTGCTGGCTCGCAGACAAATGGGCGCGAAAACTAGCTTCAATCAGCTGCCACTCTCAACGTTAAGAGGCTAAAATAACTGTGAAGCATTTTGGCAGAAATATGAGATTTTTTGCCCCGTGAGCCTCTAAAATGGATACGCGGGTACAGCTAATGGTATGGTTTGGTATAAGATTCTCACAAGGACCACTTTACTGAGCCCAGAATGAGCCAAATGTACCAACAAGAAGAGTTTCATTCACCGGGATCCGATCTTTATCTGGCAGATCGAAGTCATGCACTCACAAAAACACACAAGCTGGCTCAGACAGGCTTTCACAGGGGCCTGCAAGGTGCTGGAACTTTGAGGGGCTCAGATTATAGGAATATATGATTCACATCGTATGTTGATCTGAGAGGTGGGACTGCTCCACTCCCTGTTTTCACAACAAAACTTAAATAAACCACCTCGATCCCGTCGACCGCTGGACGCCCTGAGAAAGAAAAGCAACCTGCTGCTGATGTTCCTCCCTTTATCTTTTCTTCAACCACAAGCAAGTGCCATCAAACAACCCCTTCGCCCTTGGCTGTTTTCTTAACATCTTTGCATTTTAACACACATTTCTTTACTTCTTTAAAGTTCTCAGCGAAACCTGACGACAGGCTGAGTCACTGTTGGCTCACTTGTCTGCCTCCAACCCCCCTACTCCTCACTCACTCACTCACTCACTCACTCCCCCTTCTTGCCCCATTTTCACAGTCCGGCCGCCTTTAGACCTACTGAACCATGCATCTTGCTGAGGTCAGGCACGGGACAAGCCGCTGAGCCAGAAACCTCTTTGTTCTGGGGTGGCGGTCATATGGAAACGAGACCTGTTGCGCTAAACGCATGCAGACATAGACACACATGCATGGACAAAAGCCTGAAGCTCACAGGCTTGCAGGCATTTTGTGTATTTAGTGAAGTGTGTCAACAGTGAACATCATATTCTAGAAAAAGCGCCCAAGCCACTTTAGTGTGCAGGCTTTAAGAGCTTATTAATAAACAGAGGTGAAATGCGTGACTCTTAACACAGTGATCGTGCTCGTAATGACATGTAGATAAACCGGGAGATGTGTCTGTTGTTTGTCAGTGACGTATGTTTTGCATTTTAGAGCTCCCACTCCTTAAAGACAGACATATTTTCCTGAGGTGGGTCTTCCTATGGGTCAAACAATGCCCTGCCAAGGCCAGTCAAGCAGAGCTGTAGGTGTGAGTTCGCATGTGTCTTCTTTACTAGTGTGGTTTCCTTCCATTGTTACAAGAGCGTCCGAGAAATGGGCATGAGGAATTAATTCATGGGATGTGGAATGTCTCCTCATTAAGATCCGATTCACCCAGGGGAAATAAGGAAGTGGAGTTCGCAGAAGGAGAGGAAACTCATGAGAGTGGGATGTCTTGGCCTGGTGAAATGTTGTCTCCCTGCCAGAGGTTCCAGCTGTTTAGATTCTGGCTCTAGCGTACCACTGGGCTTCCCCTAACAAAGCGTAAGACAAAACCTCATCCACAGCGTGACTCATGCGCTGTGGAGAGGAATTGAAATTTACACCAGTCAGCACTAAATCAAATGCAACCCAGAAATCAAGGTTTCAAAGCGAGCACCATGCTCATGAAGCTATTTCACAATTTCATTTGGAACCGGCGCATTGAAAAAAAGCTGATTCTTCTATTTACTGTGTTATTCTGCTTGTGCCAAAAAAAGCAGCGAGGAAGTATTTCGTAGTATTTGGCAAGCGGGGTACATTAGACCACCCTTAAGTCTCCAGTCATGTCTTTATAATCAACACCACACTACTCACACAGGTTCTTGCACATCAAAAACAAGGCATGATCCTTTAAATCTATGCCGCAACTGTTCATGCGTGTGTTTGTGCATGACATGCGCCTTTGATGTCTTCAGATAAAACTGTTTTTTAGCCTAAAACCTGAAGGGGAACTACACACAAGTTATAATGTCATAGTGTTACATAAAATCAAGTGGGATACAGTTCAAATAAAGTGAGATTGGAATGTTTGCAGCTAAAAAAAACAAATTTAAGGCGAGATCTCATTCAAATTATAAAAGGAAACTCACAGACGCTGGCGCAGGATTGTGAAAAGCCATTCAAAGCTTGAAACATTCAAACATTTACATCCTCACACTTGCCTGACAATTGCTGTTAAACACCAGACACATTCCTCACCTTGTTAAAAGTGCGAGACTCTGCATAGTGGCTTTGTGTGCACATTTGGGGAGCAGAGAGAATAGTTTGTTTAACAGTGCAGACGCAGGCCTTTACCAAGAAGCTTACATTTGCAGACTCTGTACAAGCTGTAAGGCGCAGAGGGGAGGAGGGGGTGAGGGCGGAGGGGTGAATAATGTCAGTGAGTTGAGCACCTGTGCTAACATGTCCAACAAACTCTGATCTGAAGAATAATAGGACCTCAATCGGGTGCACCGGGATTTATTTTTTTCACTCCCTCCTCATACCAAAGGCTTCCTTCATGCTGAGCCTACATTTCTTGCCATGCATACACACACACACACAAATTATTTCACAGTGTGTTGAAAGTGACAAAATTGAGCCGTTCAGCAGCAACTTGTGTTTCACAATATCATTGCAGACAGACATTCCAGCTAATCACACAAGAATTTGCAACCCACAACGGGTCTTTAGAGATTTAAAAAATGACAATGTTTCACTATAGCGTCTGGGTGGCAAATGCTTTCTCAACAATCCAGCGTTACTGCCTTTTCTAGGTATTTCAGCCAGCTGGCATGACACTGAAGGCATGAAGTAAACATCACCTGATCTCTGTTGCATTGAGAAGGCAAGAATCCTTCACCACCTTAACATCCCCACAGCTGGAATGAATACTTTCCTCTTCCATCTTTACAAATCCTTGCACTTTTTTTTTCTTTAGCTTTAGATATCTGCTGTCTTTTCAAGCAATATAAAAACATTATTTCAACACTTACCCTCAACAGCAGTGGGTGAGAGTCCCACCATTCTCCAAAGTTACAGAAGAGACATTCATACACACAAGAGAAACTGTAGGAGATATTCCAGAGTCAAATCCTCCCCTGTGTGCTCCCTCCTGTGAAGTCTTTGTAGTGGAGGTGAGCTCCAGTCTGCTGAATCCCTTCCTCCATCTGACCTGTTATCTCCCTCCTCCTCCCTCTCCCACTCCGTCTCCCCTCCTCTTTTTTTGCGTTTGGGGGTAGATGGTGGTACTCTGTGAGTGTGTGTGTGTTGGATCGCCCTCCACTGTAATCCCAGGGATTGTATAGCACCTGGGAAAGGCTTGCTGTGTAAACACACACACACACACACACACACACACACACACACACACACACACACACACACACACACACACACACACACACACACACACACACACACACACACACACACACACACACACACACACACACACACACACACACACACACACACACACACACACACACGTTGCCTAATAGCTAACTCACATTCTTTATTCTCTCACATTCTTTCTCCAGCTTTAACGTGATTAACCTTTAACTAGCTGCCACCTATAGGATGCCAATGAACCCACTGACTTACTGGCTACAGTAGGGCATTGTACTGCTGCTCCACATTACAGCAACTTACTCGTAAAGATATCACTGGAAGTCTCTTCTGTTGGGTGCACTGATTTATACAGACAGGATTTAGCAAGTGCTGTGTATTGGAGGTTGGGGCAAGTTGAGACTTTTCAGAGTTACACGTGGATGACTTGTTGCCTGGAGGCAGACTCATACGCCCAAACACGACGAAACACGCTGCTTTCAATCACTTTGGCACCAACGCTGCACAAACAACTCTCGAGCACTCGCAAAACCAATACACAATTAAATTGTTGAAAATGCACAAACATTAACACAACACATTCCTTCTCCTACATTTATGCTTTTACTATCAACTGCCTGACACACAAAACTTCAGAACATTCATTGTGCGATTCTGACTGGAATCTTGTATGATCGCTTTCGGATAAAACTGATTAAATACATCTTACTGAAAAGATTATATTTTGGGAAATACGCATTCACTGCCTTGCTGAGAGTTAGGGGAGGTTGGCTTATTGACTAGAAACAGTGGTAAACATCTCCCCAGGCTCTGTCCAATGACAAACAGATTTGCGCATTTAATACTTGGTAGTTAACAGGTAATATCACCTGTACAAAAAACAAAAACAACTCTCCAGTGAAACCACAATGTGTTATTTTTATACAGTTTTTGTACTGATCGTGTGCTGATGCTCTCTGGGCATTTATTGAACTCAGCTCCATGTAGCAAAATGATTTTTCTTCCCATGAATCTGAATAGAACTCTATACTGTTGCTTTATTCTTTATTCTTTATTCACAGGATAACCCCTTGAGATGAATCATCTCGTTTTCGAGGGGGTGCTCCTGAATGCATAGATCTATGAAGTCCCCACCTCTTTCTCCAAACCAGCCTTTCTAATCGCTCAGCTCGAGCACACCAGTTCACCTACAAGTCTGCTCAAACACCATGAAGCTACTCTGCAATGTACAATAGTAATGGTTGTAATAGTTTCAAGGTGGACAACACCCTTGGTTTTAATGGCTTATTTCTTTCATGATTTGTTTTCCAGCATATAAACACCACCATATGGACATGTTGTTAGGTCAAAAACTTGATTTTAACTGGATATAACGTAGCCAATTTGTAGTGGTCCAGAACAAACATATCAATGATTAAATGGATTGCAAAAAAAAATTAAAACATTGCTGATTCCATTTTTTACAACCTCATAAATCCTAGAAACTCAGAATGATTGACTTTTAGTCTAAGTTTTACTTTTTTTTTCCCTGGGATACATATTAACTGGGCAGCAAAAATGAGCATTGATACTAAAATTGATACTAAAATTGTGTCTTTTAATGCTGTCAGAATACAAAAAAATAACAAAAAAACTTGAACTATACTAACAGTCTAAATGGCAAAAGTGTGGTTTGCATTAGAAAAGAGAAGAAAAGGTAATTGAGACTGCCAGTATGACCACACATCCAATGCCAGCTTTTAGAACCTGAGAGCAACAGATTTTAGAATTGAGATCTGAGACTGAGCCATAACGCCATCGGGACCAGTTATGAAAACATAAATCTCAGACTCTGGACACTTACGAGGAAAGGAGACAACAAAATGGCAAAAGATAGATATTGAGCACAAGATAATCTTCACGGAAATCACTGCAGAAATACCACTAAACTGAGGATGGCGGAAAATGAATGACAAATTAATCACACTAAAAATACATGCACAGAAATAAAACCTATATGCTCCCATTACAGTCAACGGCCTACTGATGCAGACAGGAACTTCTCTTAAAATCTAATTTAATACAAAAGCCAGACCTTCCCTGAGGCATATGTAGTGTTTCCCAACTTTTACAAATTCATCACTTCCTGTGACAAATACCGCAGACATACCCCAATAGGCTTGGTTACGGCCTTAGAAACCACTCCTCACTGTGACTGAATGTGAACTCTGACCTTTGCAGTAAAGTCCTGACCCCATATAGGACTGTGGATACCAGGAAAAGGACAAGAAAGCACACTAAGCTGTAAATTCCGCACCACTTTGCCTCACATTACAACTTGGTAGCATAGATCTCATGTGTTTTTTGTAAAACTAGAGCATTTGAGATAGAAATATTAAGGTAACTGATAAATTAAATTCGCGTACACAGTCAGTATCATTAGTCAAGTAAGCAAAACAGAACAAAAGGTAGAAACATAAAGAGGTAAGTCCTGACAGACAAAGTAGCTGTGAGAAAAAGTACTGTACCATCTGTGACTCCACAAGAGATCAGTATCTAATGAAAACTGCTGGATTTTTCTTGGAAGTCTCCCCTTCCTTGTTGTCTTTGGACATGTTGGATATACGACCATTTCCCAACCTGATCTGACATGAAAGAACGCTGCATTTTGAAGTCACTGAGGTGTTCAGAAACACAGCGAGGGAGTCTTTCTTTGTCAGCTTGATAATGTGACCCCACAACTTCTGACAGGAAAGCAAAAAAAAAAAAAAAAAAGATTTTTTGTGAAAAAAGCAGAATCTTATCTCATGTTAAGTGAGTCATAGGAGAGGTTTCACAGTGAAGAGACAACAAGGTTTTAGTGACATCTTCATGCCGTGTGAAGGTTATGTAAATACCACCATCCAACTCAGTCATCAAAGCTGGAACACGGACATTTAAAGAAAATAGCTGAGTCATAACATAAAAGCCTTTTGCAGACAAGAGATACAATCTGGTAAAGTGACGGCATTCTGTCATTCAGAAACAGGTCACCTTTACATGAATGTTCCTCATAGTTTTATTTATACCCATAACAGTAAAGGAGAGAGCCACAGCACACGAGTATTTGTCATATACACATGACCGGACAGAACATCAAGGTTCACTGAGCTATAGCACAAAATACTAAACTATTAGCAAGCTTATCACCATGAAGAACAGGAACAGTTTTGATCAAACAAGAAAAGACATTTTGCCCCTTTTTTCACTTCAGATAGGTGAGCTGCCACGCACAGAGGCACAGTTTAGCTTAGTTTTAGATCACAGATGTCATGATATAAAGATGGCCCAACCTGCCCCTAGATTATCAGTAGCTTTGAAGCTCAGAGTGGTTGCTCCAGACATCGACCGTGTGAGGCAGTGCCTGACTCCTAACTCCTGGCAAATTAAAAAGACAAAAAAGTTGACACACAAGTGGAACTGACATGCCATCTCTGGACCGTGGACTGTCCCTATGACAACAGCCCCTATCTGTCCCAAAAATGGCAGTGACATCTGTAATTATGCATAATTTAAGAACTTAATACAATTTTAATGGTTGAGTTATATGAGAATCCAACCCCTGTACAGATATCATGAATGGGGAAATAGTTACAGCAAGCAAAACCGTTTTTAGACCAGGCTGTAAATATGTTTATTTATATTGTGTAGATGAGCCTTTTAATATGGGCATCTATGGGGACTGACTCGATTTTTGAGTCAGCCTCAAGTGGCCATTTAAGGAACTCCACTCCACTTTTTGGTATACTCAGAGGTTGGCACTTGATCCGAATATTATTGTAAGTGCAATTCTTATCCACATACTACAGTAAAAAAAAAAAAAAAACTGTAATTGGTTTTGTTGTTGCTGCAGATAAATATTGGATTTACAGTGTCATGGCAGGCTATATGCAGCAGTCGCTCATTCATTGTTTGAATGAATGTGCTCCCATAACTATACCAACCTGCTTGATAATGCAACTGCATGTCTTTCAGGCTTGTGCCATGTTGAAAGTAATATGTCAGTGTTACCAGAAATATTGCTAGGTCAAACCCAAGAAGGTTGGAGTCTTGATTTTTAGAGGAAAAAAGCAGGATGCTCATTCAGACATGACGCCGACATGTTTAGAGCTCATCAGATTAATGAAAAGGAGCGCAGGTCTGAAAGGGGCTTAAGAAACACATGGGAAATTATATCTCTCTGTGTTCAGAAACCACAGTCTTTATTATAACCCTCTGTGCTGTATAGATGACTGAGGTGTGTGTGGTTTACATGCTAACAAAGGTGAAGTAAACCAGATGGCCAGATGTGCTCCAGCTTTTTAATTGCATTACGAGCTGTGCCAACAATGTCTTCTCTCACCAGCCTTTGCCCTATCATGATGAAATCCCCTCCCACTCTACTCCTCAGATTCCAGGCATTTCCCAGGAGTGACGGTTCTCCTCTCCTCACCCCAGGAGAAAACGTGTCCGGGCATTCACAAACTGATATCACCGGAGCCCACCTCAGATAAACAGAGACAGAACTGGTTCACTGAGAGAACGATACAAATCAGTATGATGACTGTAAATGTGACCCAGCAGTCTTCTTGTTGCTGCTTTGCATCATTTGCGACAGTATCTCGGATGGATGAACACACCCACAATTATGAAAGATCATTGAGCCATTGATTGAATGACTGTACACATGTGAAATGGGTTGTCTCGTCACACACCTTAGTTATCATCTGACTTTGCAGCTTCCTTAAGCTCTGCTGAGTATTTTAGCTGTTTTTAGTGTGTTGTTTTGTTTTTGAGCGTGTGAACTAAAACTTTGATTAACTGTGGTTAGCAATTATATGCTAAATATTTCTTTCTGGGGTTGGTGGATGGCAATACTGAGCTACAAGTTGAACATAGTGAATGCAGGTTTAATTACATCTTATTATCTGCTAATATTACTGGCTTCTTGCCAGAGAAGTCAGTAAAATTGATTATCCTCATTATTTTGTAGGCCTACAGCAATTAGTTGGCCAAGTTGGTAATGTTAATGTAGAAAATGCATCAAGGTGGTTTTTAAAAGTCGTAACTGCTACATCATGCATTTTTGGCTTCAGTTCTTAATCAGGTGGAGTCAGGGCTATGATTTTAGAAACTGGCAGCAGCAAAGTTCAGTTTGGTTCAGTTTGAAAGTTTCGAAGTATTCAAGGCTTTAAAAGGTATGGTAGTATCTTAAATGATCAAAAACCAAAAAGGTGCACTGTGCAAAGAATAGATGACATCCCACAGCAGCACAAACCATCAAACCAGCACCTGGAGAGAAAACACACAGCTACTTCTCTCAGACATTCATCACCAGCGATGGCAAACCACCATAAGTGCTGTCTGTTCATTAGTATAACTTGAATAGAATGTCTTGAATGACAAGAAAATGGAAAACCATCAGATAATGTGGTAGAAACCCAAGACTGACAAAAACATAATAGCAACAATGGCACCTATACAGAGAGAAACATAGCAGAAAATCACCACAGTGGAGATGCTTTGATAAGCTAACTGCTGAAGACCCTCAGAGACTGATTTAAATCTTATTCTCTATGCTGCCAACAAAATGCCTTTCCTGTCCTACATTGGTTAAAGCGCTGAGCGACTGTATGGGGTTGCCCCTTATAGAGATGGACTTCCTCCCTCTCCCGACGACATCACCTATCACCTCCGGCCTTCTGTTTCCTCTTCCTGTCAGCTGACCCACTCCCACTTTTACAGTACTGTCTCTAGTGACCCCATTCTCATTGCACTGTCTAGATCATTCACTCGATACAGTTGAATGAGTCTGCTTCTGTTGCTGTATTTCAAAGGGAGGACAACATAATGGAGCTCCTGAATGTACCATTATTACAAATCTTTATTTAGCAACCACAGGTTGATCCCTTGAGAGCAAGAATTCCTTTCTCATGGCTTTGACATGTACATTTATTATGTGGGTGGACACTTGAGACAAACATACTAGAATCAACACACATACTAAATGCAGACCACAAAGCAGGATTTGGGCAGCAGGTGAAGAGAGCATGTGGAAAAGCTTATTTGGTTTGGAGGAGTTGTAAAGGTGTACAAATTAAGACGAGAGGAGGAAAAACAAGTTCTCCCCACTGTTTTTATTGCACTCAGGAAGAAGCTTCAGGTTATCATAAAGTACAGCAAGGATCCCACATCCCATGCACTCACAAGTGTACAAACAATGCTATAAATACACTAGACATGGCTGCACATAGTTTAGTGAATACAATGGGTATTTTTCTACTGAAGATATTTATTTTTCCCAGTAACATACAGGTTGGTGCATCAACTTACAGACCGGCAGTTCATCTGATTGCTAATTTCAAAGAACCTATTTCAATGTAGGGGTGCAATGAACAGTCTGGATCTCCTACCACACGGCAAAAGTTTGACCATCATAGTGTGAAATACAATTTTACTGCTGTTGTGTGTTTATGAGGGGAACTTGGAGAACCCAGTGCTCTGCTAAGGATCGTGCCAGTGCGCTATCTTGCAATTATAAAGGAAACGATCCAGACAAACACCAAAATTTAATTGGGTGTGCTCCATCTCTCCATCACCCATGAGTCTTGTGATCTTTTACACCCTTACATTTTACCATCTTTCATTTAGCAAAACCTGTAATATTGTGCAGGCATTCCACAACACAGTTAGTCTCCAAACTCACATAAATCTGCATGACATCCAACAACACTGAGCTTAAATTCATCCTATAGTTGCAAATATTTGTATACATCAGTTAAACGGTGTGTGTATTTATCCTGCAGTCGCTGTCTCTAACAAATTCTGGCTTGAATCTGCATTTGCACTCCCTCTAATGAGGCCACTATAATGAGTTTGTACCAGAGAGAGAAATCTACTCAAAGTCATTAGGCCTCTTAAGCAGCTGGGGCGTTTCCATGGTGATAGAGTAGAAGAATTATGGGTTTGTGCACTCCCACTCACCTGCTTAATCATTAACTGGCTTTTGAAGGCCAGCCATGAAACACACAAACTTTAGATGTTCAAACATGCACAGACACACACACACACACACAAGCACACCGCTAAGCACGGTTTCAAAGCAGCTGTGTAACCTGGGATAGCCAGGGTTGCTATCTCAAAGATTCAAGGGCCTCAGTTACAGGTCATGCCAGTAAAGCACTGCGGGTCATTTTCCTGCTTGACGTCTGTCATGTTTGTTCAATCGCTTTTCCATTGCTGTAGTTGGCTTAAACCTGGGATTGAATTCCATGTCATCAGCTCGAAAAAATAGGTAGACCTGACCAACACCATAAACAGAAGATGTACACCAATGAAATGATCTCGGTGTGTATAGTGTAACATGGAAGACTACTGGCAATAAAGGGATCTTTCATATTGCACAATTCTCTGATGCCATTGTTTTTTTCTGGCTTGTCTTCTCTCCTCCTCCCCAAAATCTTCAAATTCATGCCTCCCATAATCCTACCGTGTCAAATTTACTGTGTGTGTGATGAATGCACAAATCAGCAGCTGATGATCAAGTGTGTGTGTGTTACCATTGCAACGGACTGGCTTGGGAATTTCCCTCTTTCCTCTAAAGTATTGTCTAATAGGCCATTTCTGCCAGTGTTTCTGTGGTAGCAGAAAAACTGGACAGATGGGTAGATCATGGAAAAGTGGGGCTGACCAGGTGGCATCAGGGTATTTCCCAGTGCAGCGTCAGGGTAAAGGTCAAAGGTCACAGAATTGACCAAGTTGTAGGGATGCATGTCTGCTAAAGCTCCTTATCCTCTCGCTCATTTTTTATCCTTTGCTCTGATTTATTCAGCTCCGGGATGGCAAAGAGGGCTTGACTCAGCCTGGTGCCAGACAAAGGCCCTACAGTGCAGTCAGTATTATTCAGATCCCATATCTGCCCAGAGTCCTATGAGATCATCACAATGCTATGTCTCCCTCACAGAAAAGTATTCACATACTGAGAAAGATGCTATTTTGCAAGTGGAAGCGCTGCTTTACTGATGCTGCACAGACAAGGGTAATATACACAGAACAGACACGCCTGCAAACACACACACCACACACACACACACACACACACACACACACACATGCACAGCAGGAGAAAAGAGGCTGCTTTGTGTCCAAGTGGGATTTCATGTGTCAATAGGATTTTGACCGAAGCACTGTCTTTAGTTCTTCCCCAGAAAACTGAGACACACTCTCGGCTTCTTTCTTTTGCCTAAGACTAAGCTTCATGTTCGGTATGAGCGGTCCTTGAGCATTGTATTGTGTAGTTCAAGAGCTTTTAAAAACATAATGAGGAAAATTTTAGTAAATGAACAAATTCTGAAGAGCAAAGCCAAGTGATTCATTTTCACTATATTACTGCACCAAGGAACGCAACAGAGTGATGACTGAAATTGACTATCAGCGTACGTTTGTCGGTCTGTGTGTCTGTGCACAATGATTACTCAACAACGGAATAACGGATTGGACAACTGACCAAGTGATTAGATTTTGGCAGTGACGCGGCTTATAGTCTGGATCCACAGATTTGTTCCAGATTTCTGTATCATTGTCAGATAGCAGCACCACGTCACTGTAACTATGACAACAAGTGAACACTACGTCAGCTGACTGCTGATTATCACATGATTGTGACCCTACTACAAGTCGACCACTGCGGACTAATCAGGATGCATCTATCGGAAATCATCTTGTTACAATATGCTGTCAGTTTGCAATGCAGCTTGAGACCAACAGGGTAAACAGGTCAAGAAGCCTTAAGCAACGATTGGGAAAGTCTTAAAATATCATGAAACAAAATAGAAAAGCTGTCTGTGTCAAGAGATCCAAAAAAATTTAGTCAAGAGTTTCCAATGTATGCATTATTGATACTAGCCCTGGGCAAATCAATCACAGAAAATATATTTTGTTGAATGAGCTCTCTCTCACTTCTTACTTTTCGTTATGTTGAGATAACAGCCAAAAATCTATTTAACAGCATCTGCTACCAGCTGTTAAACCTGGAGGCAGACCTGTAACGGTTGATATGAGGAGAGCTGTTATGTTGAGTCATGTTTGTCAAATAAAGAATGAGGAAATTTTACCACCTTCCAATCATATGCACTAATTCACAGATGATCATATGCGTGCTAAACAAATGAAAACCAGGATTGCCTCAAACCTTTTATGAATCTCTCCAGTCACATTAATGTATTACCAACAAAAAAAATGTGAAAACAAACCTAGATAGATGGCAATGTCGACCACTTTTCATGCTAAAGAGCACTCCCATAGGACATTACATGTGCTACTTTTTGCAAAAGTAGAAGTAAAGCAAAAAGACAAAAGATGGACCTATAGTTCAAGTTATAAGCTATAAACAAATATCACATGCTTTTATTGAAAATGTTAAGTATGAAATATGATTGTTTTTCCACTTAAATAATCAAACTGCTTTAAAAATAACTCATTTTTAAACAAATACAGATACTGATGTTCGCTTGGGCTAAAATATGTAATTCTCCAGAAATTCAGTTTCATCTTTTGTGGGTTCAAAGCAGAGCCAAATGTTGTCTGAAAAACTTAGTTTTAATTGCTAACTTCAGTTTACCCCTAAGGCCAAAAAAATTCCATTTCTCTAACTGTATATCCACATGAATCACGCTAAATTATGGCTGTTGTCAAGTAATATATAGAACAACATAACTAATAACAGGCTGGGCAAGTTTTATTCTTCCAAGTCTTTCTAATAAATCTGAATTCTGCCTTAGAGTATTGCTTGTACCTGTGTGCACGCACACCCCAGGCACAGTCACCTTTCTGCCTCAGCAGCAGGAAAATGCACCACATTTCTGAGTGTCATATGCGCTCCCTAGTCCACTGCTGCAGTGTTGTGCAGTATATCTCAATGGAAGCCCAGTATAAACAGCTGTGCAGAGAATGACCATTGCCTATGCACAATGCACATGTGCACACCCACAATGTGCACGTACACACATGTATCCTGCATACTTTGTAGCCATATGAATCATAGTGATCTTGTCTTCTCACTAGGATTCAAGGGGAATTCCACTCCTTATAGGGCTGGTCTACAATCATCCATAATTTACAGCTCATGGACGATGGGGCGCACATATATATCATACCTAATGTGTTATTATATGTTCTATGTGTGCTAGTCAGAATGGCTGCAAAGCATTTCTACGTCTGAAATTTTAGATACAATCAGATAGAGCAAACAAAACAGGGAACCTTATGAACCTTAAGTGCATAAACAAAAATTCTAAGGAAGGCAGATTCCCTCTCTTTGCATCCTGAGTCTAATTATTGCAGCTGATGTTCAAGTTGGTTAAAACAACACTGTATGCATTGCATCATTGTGGAGATAATGAAATGCAGGAGCTCAACTGGAAACAGCTTTCCGGTGGAGAACACGCAGCTTTTTAAGAGTCTGATCACAGTCAGAAAAGTAATTTGATCTGTAAATGAAGGTGAGTGTTTCTTTTTACTGGCTACAAAATTCATTAAAAACGGTCTTTGTTATGTTGAGCTACTTGTCGGTACAGTTTATAGCAGGATGTGAAACAGAGAGGTCAGACTGAATGAGAATTTGACATCCAACTGAACCACAGAATGGGCTTTTATTGTTGTGAAGGCTCTTTTGGAAAGTGAACAATGGGCACTGACATTTCAGCTACTTCATATTTAAAACTTACGGCAAGATCCAGTTTGTAAAACACGTTTAAGGACAAAATAAAATTGAAGTACAGTTGCTTTTGTAGGCACTGCTTTTGTGTTGTGAAGATGCAGATCACTGAATAGATAATGACAAATAAGGAATAAATGCACACCCAGTGAGGTCACTGACCAAAGCCAGATGACGACAGCAGGCTGCATTTTAATTGCGCTCTTTTGCCCTGCTAACTTAAACCCTCTGAACTCATGGCTGAACTCGAAAGCTACCAATTCAAATCTTTGTTGTGTCTCAATAATCCCAAAGACTCAGCTCTGTTTTAGGAAAAAGAATACACTGCAATTCAGAACTCAAACACACAGGTTCTCTTTTCATTCATACTCAGAGGAATGTGGCTATGCAAAGCTCTTCAACTTTACATGCATGTGGCAGACTTCGTGCTTGCATCAGCCACATGTTACATTTATGTATTATCTCTCTCAGATGATTGTTTTGTCCACAAGCTCTTCCACATGCTCCAAAAATCCTTGACAATAGCCACGATTCATCCTTTCTGCTGGACTAAATCACAGTCAATCCCAGTACTGCAATGCATCTCTGCTGGGACAGCCTCTCCCCTCTCACGCCCACCTGTTGCTCTGCTTCTCGCAGCGTACACCGAGGTGACTGTGGAAACTTATGACACTGCTGCTCCAGCTGGCTTGGATAGTGCATATTAAAAGGCTCCAACTATTCAAGCTCCTACCTGCCTCTTGTCAAACTCATCAAACTTGATTTGAACTCATGAAACGCCCCATAACAACCTGCGAAGGTTAAAACACAAATCAAAGTAACCTTTTAGATAAGCACAAAATCAGACTTTTGATAAAGTCCATTCACAAAAGAATCGACAACAATACTTAACTGTGTCAATTATTATGTTTCTATTCAAATTTGCAAACTGTGTCTCTGCAAGGAAGAAACCCACAGACAATTACCGCCCAACTCTGCAGGTTGCCTCAGTTCTATGGAGCCTTTTAGCATCCTTCAGCCCACTGTTTTGTGTTTTACAGCCCACAACTTTACTGTTTTGGCTCACTGCTCTCATCTGCAGGCAGCTGTTTCCAGCAACAAAAAACAGCTACGATAAAGCCAGTGTATACTTCCTGCCCAGCACCAAACAACACGAGAAAAGTTAGTGACTAGCTGCTGAGCCTAGTGCAGAATTTAGCAGCTAAAGAGCCAGACAAAGGTCGGTGCATGGAGACCAAAACGGAGCTAAAAGGGGTGTAAACTCATCAAAGATTTGCCCTACAAAGCAAGTTCAACATCATCAGTATGTGTTTTAGTTATCTGGCTACACAAAACAACTGCCTTGACACTAATAAGTCACACAATTGTTACAACCTGCAGTCCTGAACTGGTGTATGGATGTGTAAATATATTGCAGGATAAACTGCGGCTGCAGCCAAAGTCAGAAGGTAAAGCTGGCAAATGCTGACTGTGTGAATGCATAAGTTAATAGGCTTATCAATTTTACTGCCCCACGAGCAGATCAGCCTTAAATCAGTCGTCCAATAGATTTATGTATTGCCGGACAAGTTAAGTACACAGATGGAATTCTTTCAGGTGCAGTTCCTGCAGGTATTATACAGCCCTGGGGGCAAGTAGAAGAACACATAAAAAACCATAATTCAAAATGGTCAGTAGACTTTAGTGCTTTAACTAGTCTCTACTTAAGGATTATAGAGCTATACAAAAGCCTGTAGAAATATGAGGTTACCTTTAAATTTCTTCTCGGGAATCACGGGAAATAAAGCCAGAGAAAAACTGGGGTTCATTCTACTGAAAATCTAGATATCTCATATCTCTCCTTGTCAAGGAAAGAAAAGGATTTAAACACTCTTTAAAACTTCATGCCCATCTGGAGACTGTCCCACAATCCATGCACCAAGCTCTGCAGGATCTTTTAGTGTTGGCAAAGAGTGTTGACCAGACAGCAGTAGGTGTGTTTGGATGTGCTGCCTTGTTATATCGAACATAACCTGCTCCGGGGCAGGTTATGTTTCCAGCATAACTTACCACGTACCTTAGCAAGGAGTCAACCACTGTTGTAGGCCCGGAAACCCAGAGTGAAACCAGAAATGACCTCTCTAATGTCATATCCTCCAGTGTCCCATATGGACAAAACCACAACTCTAATAAAAAATCAACTTAAACCTTCATCAGATGATGTTCAATGCTGTTAAAATTTTAATACATTTTCTTAAAATAATTTCTCAAATAAAACCACCAAAAAATTCTCAAATCTTGATTCTACAAGGACAGGAGTTGCAACTTTTCTCTTCCACTGATCATTACAACCTGAACTTCCTTGTGTTTTATAACCACAAACAAAACAAGAAACTGGAAACACCTGTCACACCTTGTTGTATGTGAGTCTGAAATAGGTATTGTTTTGCTTCATATTCTGGCACGCTACAAACTAGATAACAGAAAAATTGAGCAATTAATATTTAAAGTAAACATCAGATCTAGCAAAAGCCATTTAGCAGCAGCTAATCAGCAGACTTAAAGAGCATATAAACAGCTGGGTGATCCTCAGGGATCTCCATGCATCATCGCGTGTTTACCCTGGTGGGGTGCACCTCAACACTTGTGTGTTTGTATGTGTGTGTTGAAAGAGACGGGAGTGACAGACGAGGATTTCCCCTCCAATCTGGGCAAAACCTGAAGACTTGCTTAACGACACTTTGTATACACACCAAACACATTTAGTAACATCCACATAATCCTCATGCACTGACAAGGCGAGGAAGGATGGGAAAGAGGTAAAATGAGCAAAGAAGAGGCAGAAGTAGCAAATGTGGCAAAAAATGGGGCTGTTATAAAGTGGTGGAAACAAGATAAAGCAGCACATGTGCAGTTTGTCCCCTTTTCTTGCAGCTCTAGTCAGTTGAGTTAAAAAAAAAGAAAAGAAAAAAGTCTATTAAGTTGGAATTTATAATCACTATCACATGTTTACCTGCCTGGCGGCTGGCAACAAATAACACTCAAGACTACAGCTCTGTAAAGCACACAGTGCAAAAACAAGATGAAATCATACATCTAATGCATTGGTCACATCATGCCTAATTAAAGCTCCTGCTGAAACCCAGGGAACATATTTATTTTTTCATTGCAATGTGGAAAAATGTGACTATGCAGGGGGGCAACCGTACTCCTCCCAGAGAAAACACATAGTGGTGGAAACTCATTGTATTTGCAGCTATTTCAACACAAACGCACGGTGTGTCTCCAGGGATCCTTATGAAGAACTCACTGCTGGTGGTGTCCGATATCAAACAATTACTAGCATGACCGCCCAAACTGTAAACATCTCATCTCCTCATCCAGATATTTAACTTGACTCAGGATGAGTGAGATTCACTTCCTAGAACAACAATCAAACTGAGGATGAGGATTTGGTTTCCTGGCTGTCCAAGCAGCTGAGGGGGGAAACCAGAGAAGCATTATTTATGTGTTTAAGCTGCACTATCATTGAGTTTTCTTAGATGTACAACTTCAGAGCAAATTACAGGTTAAAGGTGGGTGTTTCCAACTGATTCTAAACAGATATGGATGTAGTGGAAAACCAGCAGAGAATGAGCATAGATCCAGCTGTAATTTCCTACTTTAGTAAAGCTGAGTTAAAGCAATGAGGGTCCTGCAGCGAGAAGTGTGAGAGGAAGGAAAAACACGCATAGTGGATGTGTGTGTGTTTGCAGAGGGCACCAGGGTTTTGACAGCCACCAGAAATTAACTTCACACATAAAACAAACATGCAAATCCAAATCTGACGTTTTGCAGCAGGGTTCCAGGGTGACAACAAGTTGCCTGGACTTACATTTGGTGCCTTTGGAGTCCATCGTGCTGCTGATGCTGTCCATGTGCTGAGATTTACTGCAGGGCCATGAGTGACTGAGCGTGTGAAGGCGTGTGGAGAGCTACTGCTGCTGACACATAGAGGCGATACAACACAGATCCACAGGTCGAGAGCTGCAGGCCGCTGCTGCTGCTCTGCTGGGTCCTAAAGTCTGAGCCTTTTCATGAAGAAATGGTTTCCTGAAGTTGATAAAGTCTGACAGGATGCAAGTGTGATATTCTTACCACTGATGCCGCTTCATTCCTGGAGGGTATATAGGTTTTTGTAGCTTTTTTGTAGGACAATTTTGCGTCCCTTGTGTCCCAACTAAATCTACACAAGACGGCTACTACATGAAGGTGCTTTGTGCCATTTGTTTAACTTGGACAAAATTGTAAGTTTGAAAGTTACGGAGATTGTGTTGTGATTCTGTCTGCATTTGGCTGTTTCCCCTAATTTTTTTTATTGTGGAATAACAAGTCTAGACTTCTAGTTTCTTTACTTTTTGTGTTTACTTTTTGCAGCAACATTTAAACTTTCCAGGAGTGCATGGGTGTTTGTCTTTGTTCACATTCATTATTATTATTATTATGACTCTGCCAAGGAACACGGCAGAGTTCTGTGATGATTGGCGTACATTTGGTCATCTGTTTATCTGTGTGCAACATTACTCAAAAATTGAATAATGGATTTGGATGAAATTTTCAGGGAAGGTCTGAAATGACACAAGGACCAAGTGATTAGATTTTGGCAGTGATGCAGCTTATAGACTGGATCCACAGATTTATTAATGATTTCTGTAAAATTGTGAGATAACGGTATGGCGTCACTGTAACTATGACAAGTGAATGGTGACAATCACATGCTTGTGGTCCTACTACAAATCTACCGCTGTGAACTTATCCATCAGAAATCATACGACGACTGAGCAGTACTGCGCTCTCTGAGTTCTTTTAAGTTAGTTAGTTAGTTAGTTACTTTTTACTTTGGGGGGAGTCAACCTTGTGTGTCACTTTTGTGTCAAGTCAAATCACTCAAATTTTTATTTTGTTCATTTAACGGCCATTGGACCAATGTGTGGCATTACAAACTAACCCAACAAGACCCAGTAGTGTTATTTATGATGTCAATGTACCTGAGTAATTTAGAGATTAAGTGTTAAAACACTGCAATAGCTACACAAAATAAAACTTTACTGTGATAATGAGTAATAAGGGTAAGCCCCACAGTATTATTCACTCTGAAAGCTAATCTGACTAATTTAGAGCGAAAGTTACTTCCTACAGAAATATCCATGATAACCAAAAAAAAATAAAAAATCCTCCAAGGAGTCCATATGAGCAAGGTTTGCGTTCATTGCTTTTTCTCCTTTCTTTAATCTTTCTGTTTTTATTATATTTAATGAAATATTTTTGAGGAAGGCCTGCACAGTGGTGCCCAGATAGAAGATCCCTGGTTTGCATCCTGGCCTGGGCCTGGTAGCTTTCTGTGTGGAGATTGCATGTTCTCCCTGTACAGTGTGAGTACTCTAGCTTCCTCCCACAGTCCAAAAAACATGCTGAGGTTATTTGATGACTCTAAATTGTCATTGTAGGTGTGAATGTCAGTGTGATTGTTTGTCTCTATGTGTAGCTCGGTGATAGACTGCTGACCTGTCCAGGGTGTCCCCTGCCTTCACTCTAAATCAGCCTGGATAGACTCCAGTCCCGCCCCCTTCTCTGCAACCCCAGTGAGGATTAAGCGGTGTATAGATAATGGAGGGAGGTTACTCCAAAATCCATCCATCCATCCATGGATGGGTTTTGGAGTATCCTCCACCCACCAGGACCATCCACCCCATCAGCTGACATGATGGCTGCTGAGGGAGACTTCAGATAAATCCACTCCCTCCTCTGATGCGACTGCAGCTGCAGAGGTCATAACTGAGAAACCACAGCCTTAAACATCATCCACTGTATCTGCATCAGTGCTCATTTGTCAATGTCTCAACTTACAGACCAAGTTTGTTGCTTTCATAGCTTATATAGGCTGACTGTATGCTATTTTGAATAGTTTGCAACTATTTCTTAACAAACCGGAGTAAGACTTCTCTTTCCCCAGTAGGGGCAGCACCTGGTTTAATTACTACGTAAATGTGTTTACTTAAAGGCATTAAAGGAGATTTAATTTCCCACGACTTTGAATGTAGCATGCGCATGCGCACATACAACCTCTCCCTCACCCCCCTCTAACCTCCCCCCTCTTAACATTTACGAAGAAACGCCCCCCTCCAGAAACTTGCGTAGCACTCCTGAAGTTGTCTTTTACGGCTGGGTCCCCCTGGATCTTTATCTGCCATTATGTAAAAAAAGATGAGCAAAACAAGTCGCCAGCTAACTACGAAGCTATACCAAAGCAACACGTAAGTCCAAGGCGTACGTAATCTACGTAACTAGGCCTGAGCCGGAAGATTTTTGATTGACAGGAAAGGGAGCAAACCAAACGCTTCGGTCCGAGCGCATTGATTGGCTGATGTTTTTCAGGTCCTGCCATGTCCACAGTTATTTTTTTTAATTTTTAATTTTTTTAGAAACCATACATACAAGTCCACTAAAGGTCAGTATATTCATTTTATGTGAATCAGACAAATTAAACAAAAAAAATCCTCCATAATGCCTTTAAGCACTCTTGTATGTATATTATATTGATATTCAGAGTATATATATTTTAAAAGATAGTATTGTTCTTAAGGGGGGCATCTTATCTTGGTTTACCAAATTTGTAATATGCACTGTGTTTAAATAAAGGAATTATGTTTTTAAATTCAACTATCCTTCTCTATTGAGTGCTTATTTAGTTTTTTTTACAATGTTTGTCAATTGATTATTTAAGTATTTTGGTTTCACAAAAAGTTATATTTAAGAAACTAAAATTCTAGTGTTGGCTGTATTCACCCTTGTTTCTGATCTTTATGCTAAGCTAAGCTAACGAATGCTGCCTCCACCTACACGCATAATATGGTTGCCTATCTTCACATTAAACTGTGAAGTGAATAAGCAAAATAGTTTCTTTAAAAAACAGACTATAGCAAGTAGGACCAATAAACTGAGCAGACGGATTTTGAAGTTTTTGAAGTTTAATTTTCGTGACAAAATCAAAAATAACAGTATTCAAAGGAAGTAAAGTCTTCAACAACCCTGGATCTTGGTCGGTGTGTTAAATTCCTTGCAGAGCGTTTCTTTGTGAGTGAATATAATCTCTGTAGCTACAAAATTATTGGATTATCATTCTAAAAGAATATAAATAATAGTGAATGTATGGATGACTACAGCCCTCAGCCTAAAACATTTAGTCATCATTCTATTGCAATGAGTAGAAAACGTGGAACAGGAGGATGCAACTGCAGTTTTCTTTCTCTATTTCATCTACTGGATTGCACATTCTTTTAGGTTTACCGTACAGCTGCACAGTGAACTGTATCTATTGATGACCTTTTAGCTTACATGGAAGTGATCTGCTAAACTGTATATTTGCATTCTCACTTTGGTTTTCATTTTCACACAAATCAATGCAGGTCTCGCATACAGTTGAAAAGGTTTTGTCCACCTCCAATTGCTTGTTTCTTTCCATATCAATTAGTGTAAACTAGAGGGGACGCTATTTCATGTTAAAGAGCAAAAAAAGAAAACAAAAAACCCAAGGGACCAGGTAAACAAAATGCATCCATAAACCAAAGCGAAGTGATGCTGCAGGCTCCCACTCATTCTAATCACTCACACCGATAAAGTGTCATAAATGATATACTGTATCTACATTCTACTCATTCAGATTGCTGGTGCTGCACAGTCATAACTAAGAGAGCATAACAAATAAGGCAAAGCCAAAATTCTCCTCATTATGTTTTCGTCCTGCAGCTCTGGTCACAGACACTCTCATGTGGCCTTATAGGGGCATCCTCCACTCCATCCTCCAGGCTTAGAAAAGCACAACACCACCGTACGACAGTCTCTATTGCTTACACTCCACTCCTGCACGTAGCTGCGGCTGCATCGCAACCGTCTAACATTCAGAGTAGTTTAAATCAATCCACTGGACTTTAGGAAAATTCCTTGAAGACGTTTCACCTCTCATCCAAGAGGCTTCTTCGGTTCTGGTGGTGTTTGGTGTTGCCTCAGCTTCTAAACCTCTGTGAGGTGTGTCCAGGGTTATTATTCCAACGACCGATACCAAAACTCGTCTGACTACTCAACGATGGTCGTTGTGAGTATCGGTGGGGGTCATTGAAATGCACAGATGTCACTGAACCCTTGTGTGCTAATGGTGGTCATTAGCATGAGTCTGCTGAGTAGTTCTTTTGGGGAGTTTTGAAAGGACCTGATTGTAAATTGGTGAAAGACAATGTCAGAGATGGCTTCTTTCACTGCTCTCTCAAACCATCTGTCCTCCCTGTCCAGAATCTGAACATTGGTGTCCTGAAACAAGTGTCCTTCTTCCTTAAGGTGAAGATATGGATGCCGAATCCTGTCCTGAGGAATTGGCTCTCCTGTGTTGAGCCATGCGCTTGTTAAGTGGCTGTTTGGTTTCCCCTATGTAGAGATCTGAGCATTCCTCGCTGCATTTAACTGCATACACCAGGTTGCTCTTCTGGCTGTGTGGTGTGGGGTCTTTTGGGTGGACCAGTCTTTGCCTGAGGGTGTTATTTGGCTTAAAAAAGACAGGGATCTGGTGTTTGTTGAAAATCCTCCTCAGTTTTTCAGACACACCAGACACTAGTCTGGAAAATAGCCCTGGACACACCTCATAGAGGTTAAAATGCTGAGGCAACACCAACCACCACCAGAACTGAAGAAGCCTCTTGGATGAGAGGTGAAACGTCTTCAAGGAATTTTCTTAAAGTCCAGTGGATTGATTTAAACTACTTTGAATAACCATGACCTGGATGAATGAGAACCTACACAGGCAACCGTCTAACAGTTTATCAGTCCATCTGTGCATAATGTCCGTGTGGCCTTCCCTCGGTGTCCTGGAAGTCCACTCTGGTGTGACCAGAATTTGGTTTGTCGTGTGAGGAGATCTAGAACAGGATCTCAGGCATGGCAGTGTAACTGAGTAAAAGAATCTTCCTGTCCCCTCCTGCAGTCTGGCTCTACTTATGGCAGTATTCAACGGAAGTCCGTGAGCGATTAAAACAGTCGGGCCTGTTTCTTTAGCTCATTCCTCTTCCACAGAGCCAGCCGGTCGAAATCTTCCATGGTCATACCGAACACTTGCACAAACTCCTCTGGGGACAGGTGACGCTGAAAACACAGGGACAAGGAGACACACAGTTTTCAAAAGAACCCAATTGAGTCTCACATTCCTTTACTACACTATCATTTCCAGAAGGTCTCGTCCTTCACAATGTTTTGGGAAATTTTGGGGGATTAATACCTCCGAAATATGAGTGTACGTTCAATGATTCCACACATGTTGAGCTTTTCCCGGCATCAGAAAGTAATCAGGGGGTTTCTTGGCTGAGAATGGGCCTTTAGGGAATGACTACATACAAACAGCAAACATGACCGGTCCAGGTACAGTAAAAAGTAATCTGTGCATGTTGTCATTTCCAACCACTTCAAAAACCAATGATATCATTTTTGGTGCTGGTGCTACGTCCAAAAAGTTGAACTATGACACTTTGACAAAATTACTGTCTTTATTATTGACATTTACTTTTGAATAGGTATACGTATCATTTATGCAGTCGTCTTTTTTCAGCTACATTGTTGGATTTTCCTCCTCTTTTCTAGATGGTCAATGAAACAACATGTCTATACTGCATATCTTTATATTTGTAGATGCTTTCTTCCTCTATGTGGCCAAAAAAATGCATAATGTGAGGAAACAAAATTTAAAGAAGACAGGACAGTTAATTGAATACTGTTTTTAATATTCACAAACTGTGGTTGGCAGTTTGGCAGAATTCGAATAGAAAAGTGTGGTCCTGTTCATGTTTTTAACCGGACTCTCCTCCCAGCTTTGTTTAACCTACTGTCCCATTCAGAACTTACTTCCAGTCTGGCTCTGTCTACATCTTTAGGCAGCCTGTTCCGCCCTCTGGTGGTGACAATTAGCGATTCATAAGGGTAAATCTACAGGGAAGGAGAGGAACCACATTTTCAAACATTTCAAACACTTGTGTAGTTACAGAATCACTGGGACTATTCAACATATAGACTTCTTGACATGGATTGAATTGCTTAAAAAAGGAGGGGTAAAGTGTAAAACCTTACCTTGTACTCTGCTGGGAGAAGAAACAAAGAAAATCAAGTCAGTACAACAGAAGAAAAAGCCCCTAATTAAAGGCTTCAATCTAACATGGGTGAGGTGTTTTAAATTCAGATTAAATTACCTCTGCTGCCCCAGTTGACCTCGCTGCCACTGTCGTACTGGTACTGGTAGCAATCTGCACTCTGAGGCTGCAGGGGCAGACAAGGACAATGAGATTTACAAGTGCGGTGGGAATTTCCTAATAAAACAGCCTAATGGAAGAGGCAAAAGGTGAGAAAGCAGAAATCAGAAAAGAGCTGTATGATATTCGGACACATAATATGAAATATGTCAAAGAAGCAGCTCATCATGTCATGTGATTCATGTGACGTTCACTGTGGTCTCACCCGCTGCAGGCCGTTGCGCCGGTATCCTGGTAGTGAAGCTGACTTACAACCAAAATCTAAAATAGAGAACAGCAGCAGTCAAATATTACCAACTGCTGCTTACATTTTTGATATATTTTATGCATTCTGGCACATTAAAAACCTCAAATCCTGCTAGTGGATTTGAAAAGTGTGATAATTTTGCCAAAATCACACCATCTGTCAGAGCCAGAAAGTGGAAAAAGTGTTTTTCTGTCACAAAAAGTAACCAAACCCTAGCATAAAATAAACATCTTTCATCAAAAACCAATATGTTCTAAGTGTCTCATTGAAAAATTCACATACAATAAGGAGTTATCTGTTAAAAAATGAACAAATAAACAAAATAAAATTCTGTGTTCCTTAGCATCTGTGGTTAAAGACAGTTAACATTGGAGCAAGTTGTTGTAAGTCACATCCAGGATGGTGAAATACCTTTGTAGAATTGATGTACAGAGTAGCGTCAAAATGTAGATTGTAAAATGCAATTTGTAGCACGTAGAGGCACAGTTTTTTCCAGTATTGCCATTTGGAAAAATGTTGCATGTGTTAATTACACACTTTATTACAGTTTATTTTTGTAAAATATCTGATCAAAAAACACAACTTTCATTCTTTTTTGTCATTTTGGTGTGTGTTACTGCACAGGAGACATTTGTGAGTTCTCTCTACTTCTTGTCATGCTTCTTCAGAGGGTTAAAATCAAACATCAGTCCCTGGTTAGTGCCAGAAGATGGCGGTAAAGACTAACAAAAAAATTCCTATAGTTCCAGATGTGTGCTTGTTTGATGTGGGGTCACTGAACACATCATTAATGAACCAACTTTCACTGGAAATTTAAACTTAACAGCTACTGTTTAAATACACCAGAACCACAAACTGAAATACATGCAGGGTAAACTGTTTTAGCTTAATCACTGCAGCTTTTCAAAATAATAAACTTACCACTATCAGTGCTGTATTGTGATCGTGGAGCTGGGAAATAAACAGATCATACATTTACATGACATCTTACACTCTACAAAAAAACTACAATTGCTGTTGCATTTTAGCCTGCTCTAAATTTTGATTAAATTCCCCAATATTCAAAGGAATTTCTGCACTCATTTGACAGCCATCTGTCTAGTTAGAGGCCAAACAAAGAAACTAAAAAGGAGCAAGTTGAGAACTCATCAAGCCCTGGGAGGAACACAAAACATCAAAGGGGCAATAAGGCAGAAAGAGGCCAGGCAAAGACTCAGTGAAGAAAAGGAGAAGAAAATCCAAAAACATGCACACCAGCACAAAACCACACTGCATGCTTCACCGTCTAATCGCACAACACAAGGCTTGTACGGTTGCAAGCTTTTGTTGCCTCTCAACCACAGCCAGCCGAGTCCCGTTCAGTTGTGCTTCCTCCCATTTGAGAAACAGCTTTAATGAGAGATCTTACGGCTCATAAATAAAACAGGATATGGGACACCAGCTGTGAGAGCCAGATAGAGTGAGATAGATACACAGATAGACGGATGGACGGCGATCTAGCAGAGTAGCATACAGAGAGAGATTTCAGAAGAGGGAGGTGGGGGGGGGGGAAGCTGTGATAAGGATGCAAGGTGAGGAGGGAGATTTTGATGGAGATCTAGAAAAGAAAGTGATGAAAGGATGAAGACAGGCCGATGTCTGGATATCAGAGGCTGAAACAATAGCCCCGATGCATGAGCAGTGAAGCTTGGCGATTACAAACAGCAACAACTCTGGTAGCTTCAGGTCTGACTGTATCACATCTGGCGTTTGCTGCACACTCAGTTGAACGCCGTTTTTCTTTCAGTGGCTTGAAATGTTCAGAATCGGTGCGATCGGACATCCTCACAGCAACGACAGGCCACATCTGGTGCCGCTGCTGGCCTACCGCGGGTTCAGCAGCAGCTGTTCAACTCACTCATCATCTTTCCATCTCAATAAACCCCCCCAGCAGCCTGCAGCAGCCGTGACCCTCTGCGACCTGCATCCACAGCCTCACTGCCCTCGCCTCAAACCCCAACGACAGCAGATATTGAAGATGGTAAAAAACAGAAATAAAAGCCCTTGTGGCAACGTATATGATCACACTGAGGGATACAGTCGGAGGTGCCGGCGTCCCTGAACTTGCAGAAACAGACAAAAGAGGGTGATACGCAGAGGGGGGCAGGGTGGATCCTTACAGCCGTTAATGGTGTTGTTGTACGCTGTGGTGCCGTAGCCCGTAGTGTTCAGTGTTTCCTTGCTCCCACTTCGAGAATTCCTCGCACTGCCCCAGGGGTCGTTGTCATAGGAACCAGATCTGGCTTTCATCTCCTCCTTTAGGATCATCCTCCCGATGCCACTCCCAATCTGAGAGGGAAGAGAGGGAGGAAAGGAGCAGAAAGGAGGGAGAGAAAATGAAACCGACATCAGGGAAAATTTGCTAATTCAACGTACGGCAGAAATCACGAGAGAAGCAAATAAAGTGATGAGGATAGTTTAGGCTCCATAGCATTAAAAGTGCATTATTTATGGGTGTTTTTGAGGAGGGGACTCCAGCATGTGATGATGAAGAAGGCGAGATAGAAAATAATGAAGCTCTTACTCTTTGAAGACTCTGACTCCAACTCTCTTCATCTCCTCCCGTCGAGAAGCGTCTTCTCGGCGCCCGATAGGCTGAGAGAGAAAAGAGATAAAAGAGATTCTCTCGTACGAATGCACAGCTCCGAGTGGAACACAGCAACAGAGTAAGTGAGAAATATGACAACACGGTTACAAAGTGAACTGTACTCCGATGTCTGTGAGAAAAAAAAAAGATGTAGCTGGCAGCTCTAAATAAGTGAAGTGACAGGGTTTCCTACCCTTTGGGGAGCTGGTGTAGGGGTAGTAGTCACACTCTGACTGGGTATATGGCTCTGGAGAGTAGGTGGACAGTCTGGAGGATCTGAGGATGTCCTCGCTGGTCCTGCTTTTGGTGGCTGCTTCCACATGATTGTCTGGAAAAAGATGGATCGAGTGATCAAGGAAAAAAAACAAGCAGAAACACAAAAAAGAGTACTTCTGTTCAAGAATAGTTTGACATTTTGGAAAATATGCTCTTTCAGTTTCTCCCCAAGAGTTAAATGAGAAATTAGAAACCATTCTCGTATCTGTTGGTTCAATAGGAACCTAGAATTACGAGTCAGTTAACTTGACTTGAAGAAGGAAAAGTGTAACGTTTTCTACTTTGCACAGTGTAGTAAGAGACCATTTACAGTCATCCTACAGCCAGATAAATGTGGATTAACTGCTTCTGAAAGTATTGTGTGTTGTTGCTGCTAGCGATTAACTTTACAATGGAGAAAGTACTCAACTTCTAAATCAAAGACACAGAATGGCTCGTTTTTTCCAGTGCACAACAGGCCTGTAACTAGCAATTACGGTCACTGTTGATTAATCTGTCAATTAATCAACTTGATTAATTGATTAATTGATCATATGGCATCCTTTGAAATTTAAGGAACAATGCGCTTTACATTAACACAACTGCCACATTTGACAAGTGATGAAAACAGATTCAAACAAGATGAAACGGCTAAATCAAGATTTTAGACATTTTATATATCACATTTAACAGCTATTGTGTCAAAGTACCTTCCACTAACACATGTGGTTTTTGAAGTTAAGACTCTATATTGTTATTTATAGTGTGCTTTTAATCTTACTAATTAAGTAAAACTCTACAAAAAAACAAAGTACTTCTTTATGTATAATGTGCATAATGAATATTTAGGCTGAGACCCTACAGTGTTGTAAATATGTGGAATAACCCAAGTAATGCAGTGATATGCAACTAAAACAGAACTTATAACTAATATATCTTTTTCTATCAATTTCTACAACTAATGTAAATGTAAGATCACATCTAAATCAAAATAAATCCGTACTAATGAAGTGATGTTGGTAGTCACAGTGATGCGACTTATTGCAGGCAAACAGTGACATTTCTCCCGCTAGGTTTGACGGTCTTGAACTTGAATGTCTGTTGCTTATAAGTAAGGAGTGACTTTGAAAGCAGTTATTTTGTTATTAACCTCTGACCTTGAAAAAAATCAGATAAGGACCTTTGAGTATTAAGTCTGAGAACAGCTGATACAAAGCCTGAAACTAAATTGCCTTCTGGCTCCAGCTTTCCATCAATCACGTCTCTATCTAACTTTCAAAAAGACCATTGTATCTTGTTTCTTTCATCTATAGAAAAACCAGAGCGTGGAAGAAAGTCATCTGCCATTTCTTGCATTTCTTGGCTAAAGCAGTGACCTTCTGTACTTTTCAACTATCATGAAAAGGCTGGAAGACCTTGTGCCCAGTTTTTGACAAAACATGTTAATTAGTCAACTTTTGAGGTGTCAGTGAATTCAGTTTTCTTTTGTGTCTAGTTCTCATGCTAAACTAAGTCAGTCATCTCCTGGCTGCATCCTGAAAAGACAGACGCTTTAAAAGATTGGCATTGATCTCCTCATCTGGCTCCTGGTGTGAAAGTGAATTTCCCAACATGTCAAACTATTGCTTTAAGACTTAGCACTTTACGGTGCCAAACAAAACATATTAATGAAGAGCAGAGAAATGTACAGCGAGAGAGTACATTTACGCAGCAAATTCTCAGTCATCATATCCACCACTTCTGTCGGGGCAGATCAATATTTTAGCCAACAGTGGGAAAATAACATTAAAGTGAGTTCAGTTACTGCTCAGCCTGAGGCACACAGTCATTCCATGAGTGGTGTGAGATGATGATGTTGATGACACTCCGCACTGAAGCACAGTCAATGGAAGTCAATGGAAGTCAATGGACGTAACATGCAGTGTAATGTTACATAGATCGCTCTTCACTCTGTTAGCCATTAGCCATGCCAGCCCCAATCCACGACCCACTGAATTCCTATACGCATGGTGCATGACAACAATGGCGGACGCTCTCATTTTCAAGACTCACACTTTCACCTCAACTGAGCCCCACGCACACAAAGAAACACATTCAGAGCAAAGATTGACAGCAGACTGAAACTTCCATCAGAGGAATCGTGGCTGTAAAATATTGACACTGGATGACAAATACAGGAAGAGAGAGACGCACGCACACACACAGATATGAAATATCTATCTACCAACAGTGAATGAAACAGCGAGAGGAGGGAGATACTTACAGTGGTAAGGTCACCGGGTAAAGTGGAGCAGAAGGTGGAGGAGGGAAGTGAATAAAAGTGATTGGATGCAATAAAAAAGAGGTGAAAAGAAAAGGGAAACATTATTGGAGGCATCCCAGAGGGAGATGTGAGAATGTGAGAGCTTTGCTACCCATACAGAGCACAAGGTGTAAATCCCCCCCCCCAAAAGAAAAAAAAACGGGCTTTTGACACAGCCTCCTTTCCATACAGGTAGCAAACAAGATTAGTACATAACTGGCCTTCGCTGCACAAAGCAACTTCACATGTATCTGACGTGGCTTTACATTCTGTTTAGTGCTGAAATAAGAGAAAATCACAATCAATAGCTATTTAGGAAGACTTACAGGGCAGTAAGGATCAATATAACTGATGGGGACGATTGAGTTACATGTTCTAAGAAGGCAAGCTGAAAAGTTCATAAACTTGACATTTACAAAATATGCTGTAATATTATTTTCCTAATTCTATGCAAAAGATAAAGGTTGTACACAGACATATAATAGCCAGTGATGTAATAATTGTTATAACTGAGAAGAATGAAAGTATCTGCACACGGGTGGACACACTGTTCACTAACTAAACCCACACATACTGTACAGAGAAGCATGCAGGACAACAACAAAGATACACTATTCTCAATCAGGACATCTTGTGACTCTCAGCTGAAAAGCCTTCTCGAGTGCAATGTGATGAGGGAAGAATGAATCTTTTTCTTATGCATGTTTATACTCAAGCACGCTATCCAGATGGCTTCAGTGCATTTAAGTTTAATGACTTGTTAAAAAAAAGAGGCACAAATAGCATCTTGTTTTAACCATGCTGCCATGCTATTTAATTGAGCAACAACTCACATTTGTTTTCTACAATTAGCTCAATAGCTGTCTCCAGGTTCTGCCTAATCCTTTACAACACAGTAGCCCTAAACCGTAAACTGGCTAACCAGGCCAGACTGACGAATACAAGAAGACTCCCCAAAGCAAATATAAATTCCTATTATAATGCAGTTTTCCACTGTGCTTTGTTCCGTCGGTCTGTTCTATTCTGGTGAATTGTGTGTCCTCAGAGTCCCATGTACTCAACACTTGTCACGCCTGAGCAACCTTCACTTCATTCATGGCCTGTTGCAGCCCTATTTGCCATCAGGAACCTGTCGGGAGCTGCACGCAGAAGCAGCATACATATGCTCGTGGCATGCACACTAAAAACGCAGCTCTACTGCCACTAATGCAATAAGTCCGACTGATATTTCTTTTTTCTTTTGCATTTTTCAAAACAAGCTGTCAAATTCTGTTTCCTCTCTCTAGCACAACATCAATCCATTCCAGTCATCTGTTTTGCTTGGTGAAGGCTTCAGCTTCAGCAATAACTGGAACATCAATACTAATCGATGCTTTAGTATGAAGGGCTGTTGAGGGACATCGATAGGTCGGTAAAAACATCTACACCAAAACACAGCATGACTAAACCGACAGGAGGACAGGCAGGCTAAGGCGGGGCTAACTGCACTGTACCCGTTCTCTTATAGATGGGAGGCTTCCTGTAGATGTTGGGATCCCCTGTGGCTGAGGAGAGAAAGAGGAGATGAAGACGTGAAACATGGAGGAGGGGATGTGAACTGCTGGATGGGATGATGGTAACGGGAGAAGTAGGAAGAAAGAGGGATGATTGTACGGGAAGATAAAAAGAAGATGCGGTACGAGGGGAAGAATATGCCAGAGCGGTAATGTGTCGTATAAAAATACAACTTAGTCACATTTTTACACATCCTCTTTCCCACGGAACGTAACAGAACCTTTCTGTATGATTTGCAGTAGTGAGTGACGGATGATGAAATCTCTGTGAGAGTAATCAAAAGAAATCGAGTGCAGAGAGGAGATGAGGACTCCTACCTGGTACATGAAAATGTTTAGGGGGCTGGTTTGTGGTGGGTGTGCTTGACCGCCCCTCTTGGCCGTAATAAGGTGAACTCCTGCCACTCTCAGAGCCTGCAGCCAGCCACAGCCAATCACAGCAGAGGAAACGAGAGCATGAAGGAAAGCCTCAACACATGCAGATGAAAACTAAACAGCTCCCGTTCAAATTACAAAGTGACAACTTTTCCACTTGTGCAACGACAAAGACTACTGACTCAGTAGAGCAGATTTCTTCAAAGTGTCACTGCACATGTGTAAGAGTTAAATGAAATGGAAGCAGAGGAGCAACCGCAGCACATGAGACAGCCAGAGAACTATTCCGACAGACATTCTGCCCTAAGGCGGTGAATCTATAAATCTTACGAGACTTACACTATATGAGGGGTTAGTTATTGTCGCTAAAATAGAGGTAATGACAAACAGATGGAAATGACAAGCAATTTGATGTATAATAGAGGAATCATTTCACAATTAGGATAAAAACAATTATCATGACTCTACGATTTCTAAAAGCTCCAACTAAGACATTATTACAATAACAAACTGTAAAAAAAATGATACATTGTGGTTATATAAAGGGGTTATTGTCCAGACTGTGTCTTGGTTGGAGCCAAGGACTTCCTGGTGTCTCCACTGGTTACCTGGCAACTTCAGAAGCTGTAACCCTAAACACTGATGTTATAAGCAGACAAGGATTAAATGCCAGCTTTCTTACCAGGGTATCCATAGTGCTGTGGAGAGCGAGGCATTATGGGCGACATGCCTTGGCGGCTATATGTCGGCGAGTCAATATAACCTGGACTGGAGCACCGCCTCTGCTTTGCATCCAGGCTGTCGTAGTCCTAGACGAAAACAAAGGAGATGGTTTGAGTGAAAGAAGAGCAGGGGGGCAACGAGGAGACAAATAGCTTAGTGACAGCCAAAATAACAACACTTCACTGGTTTGAACTTGTCCCAACTGATCTGCTATTTACATTTAAAGAAAGAATGCTCACCTGAGAATAGGGAGAGAGCGTCCCAAGTGACTGCAAAATCAGTGGAGACAGAAAGGTTTTCATTTAGATTGGAGCAGTAGGTTAAGATTGTAGGGGGAAAAAAAGAAAACAACTATATTTCACATATGTATTTACCTGAACACAAGGAATTATCAGACAGTTTTTCAAAGTGATCTCAAGTAGACATGGAATTATACTGGAGTTGATAAAAGGGATAGTTTGACATTTTTGGAAATAAGCTTATTCGCTTTCTTAGATGAGAACTTGAGGACAACGTTCATATTTGTCAGACTCACTAAAGCTTTATATGTGTTTTTCTCATCTATACAGAAACTAGAATGTAAAATTGTCAAGTGCTTTTATTGGGTGATATGTATGTCTTGTTAGGACTTGCTAATGCGTAGATTTTTCTTTTAACTTTAGACATAGGATTACTGGCTGTTTACCCAAGTTTCCACTCGTAAGGCTAGGTTAAGCTGATCATCTCCTGGTTCTAGCTTAATAGTTAGCAGAAGATATGAGAATGGTATCGTTCTTCCATCTAATTCTTAGCAAGAAAGCAAAGTTCTCAAAAATGCCCAACTATCCCTGTGTGTGATCCATCTGTAATAAGAAATGCACCAGAAACTAATGTGAATTGACTGTCAGGCAGCACTTGAGGCTCATCATTTTCAGTTTTTACCAGATTTCTATTGAAAATTTGAAATGAAGTTTGATCAAAAAATATTCTTCTCAAATATGAGTTCTGCAAAAAGGACAAGATTCATGATTTTTTTTTTTTAACTGTCAAGGACCTTTTGCAAAATTGAAAGCAGACTTCCTGTATTAGAAAGTAAAGAGAGAAACCAATGTCTTTAATTGTGCCTCCTTGTGAAACTAGCTCTGCAGATGGAGTTTATAGATACAATTTAAGATCCAAATTTTCAATTTTGTCACATCTGACCAAATCAAAATAATCAAATAAAGAACCAAAAATTCCTGAACAGTTTTTCTCTGACAAATAGAAAACAATGGCAAAAACAGCAAAACAATAAGCCCAACAAACTACATGACAGACGTCTAATGAAGACAAATACTTTCATTCCTTCTGAAAATAGACCACTGATGAGAGCGATGCTACGTCTGGCCTGGAGTGTGTGGCAGTAGTACCTCCCCATAGCTGTTAGTGTCTAGCCTGTCATCAGAGATGTATCTGTGGTACGGCTGGTATGAGGAGGATATGAGGTCTGGCTGTTGGACCTCATATATGGCCTTGACCTTTGGCAGGGCAGCTAGGTCCTTATAATCTAGGATCTCATTCTCCACTCTGGCCTGGGAAGAGGACACACATACACCCACCAAAGACAGATACAACAGCAACGAGACCCAACGTCAAGCACAGGGACAATGCACAGAAACAAAAGTAGAATGAGAGCTCCACTGGTGATAGTGAGCAGATCATGCAGCAGTGAGAGGAGTGTGGGCCAGCAAGAGCTGATGAAGCACATACAAGTACAAACGCACACATGCACGCTGCAGAAGCTGACAGCACTGCGAGTTGTTGACCTTCAGGAGCTCAGCATATGTGGGAAAAAAAGCAGAGAGAGAGAGAGAGAGAGAGAGAAAGAGACAGGGAGGAGGAGTAGAGACAGTATGGACGACAAGCGTGCTTACGCTGCATTTCTCCCTCATCCATCACCTTAAACAGAAAGGTCATTGATTATGAGACGAGAGCAGAGTAGAGCAGGGCTGAGCAGAGAGTGGGGACTCCTGCTTGCATGCAGACAACTCTTGACATGCTAATACTACCGTCATACAGCAACACAAGGACTGAGGTCCAGTTTTAAAATGGAACTGGTCCAACTCTTCAGTGCACTTATAGAGTATATACATATATCGTTAAGTGCCCTATAAAAAGTATTCACCTTACTTGGAAGGTTGACATCTTTCATAACTTTTCAAAATGTAATCATGGTCATAATTTAGCCATTGTTGATAAGAATTAACAAAAAAGACTCTTTCATGTTAAAATGAAAACATATTTCAACAAAGTAATGTCAACTAATTAAACATTCTAACCTAAAATAAGTGATTGTGGCTGTATACTTTGGGTCATTTCTTGCTGGAAAATAAACCTTTTCCCAAGTCACAGTTCTCTTCCAAACTCTATCAGTTTGTCCTCCAGGATCTTCCTATATTTGTCTGCATTCATTTTAGCCTCTACCTTTACAAGCCTTCCAGGGCCTGCTGCTGATCGAAGCTTTGCCACATTATGATGCTGCCACCACCATGCTTTACAGTGGCATGCTGTGTTTGTAATGATGCGTGCACTTTTGTCTTCGTATACTGTAGTTATAGCTAGGTTGTACCGATTCACCAATGACCAGAACTACTGGATATCAATATCTTTATACTACAATCATGAGACACATTCATGCAGTCAGACAATCTCCATTCCATTGATTGTCGGACTTGAAAACCAACTGGTTGCACTGGTGTTGTATTCAGTGAGTCACATTAAAGGAGGTGAATACTTACGCACTCACTCATTTTGGGTTTTATATTTTTAATAAATTGACATTACCTTGTAGGAATCCATTTTCACTTAAACAATAAAGTATTATAGTGCAAAATTGTGTCAAAAAAGTCAAATAAAATCAACCATGATTAAATGTTGATATTGGTTCAATCTAAGGTGTTTGCCACCACTGTCCTAAATTAACAGCATTGCTGATTACCAAAGTATTTTTTATGATTCTTTATAAAATGTTTTAGGGGTTGCATGTTAATCTTGATTAACTTCTGACCTCAGAGAATTCATATCCATGTATAATACAGCTGAGCTTGATGGATATGATATCAGTTTCAAACAACTGGGCAAATTCAGGCCTAAAAATGGTATTAGATGAAAAGTCAATGGATCACCGATGTCAGTAGGTTTCTTCCTCTGAAACCTTTCCATATCTACGGAAAATGTATGAAGTTTGACAGATATTTCACTCAAAACAAACAATCTTTAAAGTCAGTAAGAGAAACAGAATTTGGGTCATACAGTATATGTTTGCAGGTGGGCAGCAGGTTTGCACAGGGCAGGACACGTCATTGACCTTGTTTGGACTAAAGTAGTGACATCCCTACAGCCACAATGCTAGCAATGCTAAAATGCTATGCTTTCAGTACATAGTCGTGCATTTTGGTTACTGATGACTGAAAATTAACATCACAAATATGACACATCAATAATGTGTTCATTTCTTTTGAAAATAAGGGAAACAGAACAGGGCCATTATTGGTGTGTGCTGGCGTCATTTTTCTTGTTGTTCACACTGTAACAACATTAACAAAGCTCTGACTATTTTTCAACAACTGCCACACCATTAATGAAAACAGAGGTTGGGACAAAGACAAGTGAACAGGCCAAGGGAGTGAGCAGCCTCTTGTGTTTAACCGTTGCAGGTGTACGGGTAGTGCTTGTGTTTCTGGTGTGATTTAAGGGGTAAGTTCAGTGGCAGTGGCAGCCAAAAGCGACTGAAAGCTGTAGGGTCACAGGTTACTTACACATATAACTCTACTGGGAGAACCTATGGAGGAACCCGGCGGAGAGATGGAGGCCTCTGACAGGCGTCTGTGCTGTGAGGTACAATAACACAGATGGAAGTAGAAAGGGGGGAAACGTACACAGTCAGGAAATGACACTTTGATTTCATTTGAGCGTTTTCATTTGAAAACTGTGGCTCACCCTGAGTCTCCTCTCCGCCCTCGCCGCCTGCTTGCATAATGGATGCCACACCTCACATCCTGAAGAGCAAAAGAAAGAAGGAAGACATTTCAGCATTGGGTGTTCCCACATGCCTTGCATTCTGCATTGTACAAGGACAAGTGTGCTCTAAAGAATGTGTGTGGCTGCATTTCGTTTTACCTGTCAGGTACATTTCCTCTCCCTCTTTGAACATCATGTTACAGCGGGCGCACCTTGCACAAGCCGGGTGGTAGTGCTTCCCTCCCGCCTGTGAACAGGAGAGGAGCGAAAAAGAGGCGTGACGGAACATAAATTATCATCATAAATAGTTTCACAGGTTGAGGGCTAATCTACAAATTGCACCCCCACCATCAGCAGGTCATTGTCTCCATATGTTTTCTACTGTGTATCACCTGACCACCAATGACCTCATAAAGTATGAAGACATTACTGAATAGCCTGTAGCAGGTTCATCAGCATGCAGCCATCATATGCTTGCCACCACCCATTCTTCCCCCATGCCATAATTAGAGCAAAGATCCCTGCAGGTCAGTCACATGAAGAAAAGTCTGTGTATGATGGCGAGAGAAGGAGGGCGGTAACATAAGTGAAGGACACAAGAGTGTGAAACATGTCCTTGGACACCGAGAGCACCTCAAGGGAACATATCGGAGCACATGGCACAGCTGAAATGGACACATAAAATGATGCAGTTCACGGTCCTGATGTTTCTCACATGTGTCTCCGTGGGGCTGATGGCCGAGGCGTGGCCCCGTCCCATCACCTCTGCCTTCCCTGACACACCATAAGAGAATGTCTATTTATAGAAGCACTGCTGAGACCTGAACTGTGTCAAGCAAACGCACCCAGCATTGTGTGCGGGCGGTGGGCTATTATGTCATTTTTATGCTGCACTGACTTATCCCGCTCTCCATAAAACAGATGCTTTCATGTGATCCGCAGGAAATCGGTAATCTTCGACGAATGAGCTCTCTCCAAGAACTGCCAGCGTGCAGCAGGGTTCTTAATTGTATCTGAGCCGCATCTTAACCAATAACCGTGCTCCTCCAGCGGCTCAGGTTACTGTGAAAGGAAAGCCAGGAGAGGATGCAGCATTTCCATCTCCTGCTTTCCGAGCAACAGAGCGCTTACCAACTGTGGTCACATAGTATCAATTCAGCAGCTGCTGCTACCATTTCTAATGAGACCCCCGATTTTCTCCGGTGGCATTAACAAGCTGCTAAATTTATTGCCAAACTGAGATGAGAAGTGAAACTCAAGAAAGGAAGGAAGATTTTATGACCCTCTGTCTTCCACTTCCTCACTTTATTTCTCCCCTTTCTCCACCTTCTCTAAAACTAGTCATTAAACTAACAGCCTTTGGCTCTGGAAATTTGGGCAGACGAGATGCTCTACAACAAGCCTAATCATCAGCACAGCCACTTGTGCAGACAAATTAGTCTGGGTTTTTCACACATATAGCAGGGAAATAATTACAGCAAAGATTTTAGACAAATTCCCAAAAATCACAATAGCATTACATTTTTAAACAGACATATGACTGACTTATTGGTACATGTTACAGTGGCAAGACTGAGCTCATAAGTTGTTCTTCTCCTGAATGGACTTTATTCTGTATGCCTGGGCACCATGTTCTCTGGATTTAGGCTGCTTGAGATCAGTTGCGTGCTGCATCTTAACTAAGAGCATCATTACGGTATCAAAAATTGACAGAAGAAAAGACCAAAGGCATGCAAGCGCACACATGTTTAGAGAGCAAGTGAGACAGACATAGAGGGAAGAGAAAGAGAGGGAGAGACATGCGGATAAAGGCTGACATGTCCCGATGTCTATAAATAGCCCAGAGAGGCTGACAGTCAGGAACAAAGCACTTTACACCAGCCATTCTGACAAGCAAAGGAGCACAGGGACAACAAGGCCCCGAGTGTGTGTGTGTGTAGATGTGTGTGTGTGTGTGTGTCTCACAAAGTTTTACTACGTCTGCTCCCTTTCCACAGGTCCCAACAGACCAACGAGACCCTCCCGAGACTCTTCCAAAACATTTAATTAGCATCTGCACTTTATCACTTTCCTTATTTTCATCCCTCTTCCCGTCGTTACCTTCCCTTCACTTCTTTCCTCCGTCCGCCCCGAAGCAGCTCCTTCTCCTCTGCTGTCTTTACATCACTGCTGACTACTTCTCCTATCTCTTTTTAAAAAATGCTCAAATGTTCATTTCTATCACTGCAGAATTTGCTTTCGGTGTGCGTCCCTCCATCTACCATCTTTTCCCTTCAGTCTTTACCCTCTGATCTTTTTATAACTTCCCCTGCACTTTCCACTCCTTCCACAATCTTGAGGGTTCAGCCGAGCTTTTAGCCTCGTGTTAGTGCAGGTACGCGCCGCTCAAAGAAGAAACAGCGAAAAAGACCAACGTTGGACTAACACAGAGCAGCTGAATTTGTTTTGGCTTAATAAAGCGGAGAAATGTTTTATTTTTTATCACCTCTCAATCTTAAGTCGCTCACTCCCTAAAGCACAGGGCGGCTTAAACAGAGCTGAGGATAAACTGCAACAGCGCAGTTCTGATAATGCCGATTACACACAGTCAAGTCCCAATCTGGATTTCCAAAACCACTGCAGATCTGTACAGATTTGGTGCATGTAAATCTCCGCTGGCATCATCTCATGTTGAAATCTGGTTGCATTCTCACCTCCAGCACCCTTCCACTGATGTATCTGCTGCAGGTTTCACATTTCACCCCATACTGGGCGTGGTAGTCTGCCTCACAGTACGGGACTCCATCCCTGCAACATATAAAGGAAGCTGCTGTAGTGTGGCAAATGCACTGTTAACCGTATCTGGCGAAATTGGATATGAAGAAGAAGCAGAGTCAATGCCATCAAAAGCAAACACCATACATTTCTCATCAGACATTTTTGTATTTGTACGTTGCTTGCATGTTGTTTCGCTCTATGTTTTATCCCTATTACCACTCACTTGCTGATGTACTCTCCTGTGAGGACCATGTTGCAGGTCCGACATCTGAAGCAGCTGACATGCCACTGCTTCTCCAACGCCAGGAGAGACTGACCCTGCTTGATCTCGGCTCCGCATCCAGCGCAGTCTGCAGACGGGGAGGGCGTGAAAGAGAGAAAAAGACGAACAGTTGAAGTGACAGAAAGAGGAGACGCAAACAGAACGGAAGAAGAAACATTGCGGAGTTGAAAGGGATGATAAGAGACAGAAAAGGGGTGTAACTGTACATATTTAAACAACCACAGTGCTCTTAAGTGTAGTTTTCCACCCCGTTGGTATAGCCACCTCCTTAATAAACAGCTGCACTAATGTGGGATGTTGTATTTCTGCACAGTCTCTCAACTGTAAGCACCGCTGAATATGATTTCATGCAGGCTAAATAGCCCTGGGGCTAAAACAGATTCATAAAAATCCCTTTCACAAGAGCCGTGTATGAATCTCTATCTATGTCTTTTCCTCAGTCATAAGCCCGCCTGCACGGTATACAAGCCTGCTGCACATTCTATTTCTCTCAATAAGATTCTCTAGCAGGTGTTATTGACCATCACTAACTGGGTAAGGAAGAAGAAGGACAGCACGGAGGCTCCCAATGATGCATGGCTGCAGAGTGTCAAAAAGCTGGAAAAGGGTCAGTGCTCCATTTGTTTCTATTTGGAAGACGTTTGGCTTAGCTTAACCTTTTCTGACCCGGTCTGCTGCCCCTGAGAGAAGCACGCTAGTCACCGGGGACTATTCCACTCAGCCTTGTCAGCCAAGACAAACAGCGTTTTGCGGTAAAAAACTGCAGTGTATAGAGTCTGGTTTCTGCAGTCCAAATAAATCTTTACTGTCATTCGGTGGTGATAGTGCTGAGTGGAAAAGGTCCAGTGCTTCAGCCGCAGATTGTGATTTTCTACTGAGTCATTCTACAGTTCCTATTTTAGAAACAGAGCAAAATAAGGTATTCGATCATCTACAAGTGCGCAACAGAATTTGTGACAAGGAATGGTTGGATATGGTTACATAAAACTAAATGAGGAAGGAAAGAAAGCTGTTTCTGCCCCGTTCTTGCCACACCTTCACCTGTGATGTAACTGAAGTAGTTTTCATCAGCTGTCAAATCAACATACTTGGGCACAGGCAGATGTTCAAAATGTTTGGCAGTTTTAGCATGAAGACATCAGCGCTACAGGAGGCATTTTGGGAAACAAGTTTATACAATTCACACCTTATATTTATTTGGGCAGAATTTTTGTTCTTCGGGCTCCGTGCTTCAGCAGTCTATTTTAAAATTAATGGATTCTAGATTAAAGCGCCAAGTCTCAGTTTTAATTTGAGTGGGTGCAAATCAACCTAGAAAGAACTGTGTGGGTGAAATAACCATTTTAACACATAGCGTCCAAACTGCAAAGGTTCAAAAGTAATTCAACAAAAAAATCAACCTCTATCAAAGTGATGGAAAGGGAAAAGTGTAAAGAAGAAAAGGAACAGTTCATGACCCAAACATTACCACCTTATCTGTCAAATATAGAGGTGCTTCTGTTATCGCTCCGGCATGTATACCTGCAAATGGAACTGGCAAACTGCCATTTATTGATAATTTCACTGCTAACTGAGGCAACTGGATGAATGCAGAAGTATATAAGTACCCCTACAGAAAAAAAAACATTATTGATTTGGGTCATAAGTGCAACTTTTGACTTTTATATGTTCTTTTATTTTTACAGTATATAAAGACATACACATATATCCTTGCTTTTTTAAACAGTTTTTCCATTTGGTTTATAGCAGCATTTAGGCAAGAGGCACATAGAAAATCTAGAGAGTAAGCGAGAGGGATGGCATGCAGAAGCTTCAGGTTTACACGAACCCTATAGGCGACCTATGTGACACCCAAATATAAACTTTATGATGTTGAATAAGAAGTATCCAAAGCCTCAACTGGATTTAACTGAGTGTCAAGTCTAGTCATTGAAGACTGGCTCTCGCATTGAAGATTCACTACATTAAGCAGGTTATTTCTCTGTAATTAATAACATCCATGTGTCACTCCAGTTTGCTCGATAATTTCCTGATGAGCCATAAAAAAAGACATAAAATACAATTTTAGAATTAACCATCTCCAGCCCGAAATCCGCCATTTGGTTTGAAAGGTATGTTCTCTTGTGAAAGACTGCAAAATTACACCATTTATCAGAGCCAGAGACTGTAAACGAATGACCAGATTTTTAACTATGCAGCAGTCTGTGAATGAATCCCATGTGACATGTGGTTCCAGTGGAAAACTTTCCACATACACACTTTATTTTACCGGTCTAATGTAAAATTAATTTGCTGCATGCAGATTCTGCAAAAAAATTAAAAAATTAAAAAATTCTATGCTCCTCAGCAGATCCGTGAAGCTAATAGCAACTAAGCTGCTAATAACAATAATATGACAAAAATTCAGGGATGTTTAGGCTGAGCTGCAGGCTGTGTTTATGGAAGCATAGAAATAAAATAAAAATGTAAACCGTAAAATATCTGCAGCACGTAGAGTCACCATTTTTTTCCAGCATTTGTGACACTTGTGGACAGCTGGAAGAATGTTGCATATGTTGATTTCATTTTTTTAAATTTTAAATAAATGATCAAAGAAATGAAACTTTTGTTTTTGTTTTATTCTATTTCCTGATTTATGGCATTACAATTCTGTTATACTGTAGAAAAGACATTTTTCAATTCCCTCTATTTCTAACAACGATTGTGCTGTTTCCATAGAGATCTAGAACTTTATATTGCAGTAAAAAAAATTAGCCTACAGTATTGAACAGAAACGCTCAGAATTGGTTTGAGATTTCGGGAGTTAATTGGGGTCATCCTTGAGACAGATCAGGGCATGAACTCTAGCTAAGACTCTTTTTGAATCTCCCTCGGTTAATAAAGTATCTATCTATCTGTCTATCTATCTATCTATGACTGGAAAATTTAATTCTCTACTTCATTTGTGCTGAATTAAGCAAATTTCAACTAATAATGCATTACACTGGGTTATTCCAATGTAAATAATTATTTTGCACTTTGCAAATGTATGCCTGCCATTTTTCCACCCAAAGCAAATACTTGCATTCTTAAATATCCTGCTTGTTTTTGCGAAACGAGGCAGTGCATTAAATTTAGTAACTCCACTCTGCGTCCCGTCTCACGAATTGCATCCTCATAAGACAGAATGATGAACATGTACCTGGGGAGCTGTTTAGATATTATTCTCGTGAATGGAGCAATCTGGGGGGGACAGTTATTCACTGCCTCTCTACCATCTGTTATTACTGCACAGCCAGTGAGCAGCAGCCTGCTGTCTGTATACTTAACAAATGATTCACTATCAGTCACTATCTCGCTGTTGGGCGATGATAATTTGTCATTTTCCTGCTGAATAAAAGCAAGACTGCGCACCCTGACACGTGCACACAAAATAGTCAGCTCATGATTTACTTATGCTAACAACTGTACACGGATGAATGTGCAGTGAATACGTAAAATCCTCTATTCCCTGCACTGACGGTAATGAATGAATGATGGGTCTGCTTGTGTTGCATAATTCTCAGCTGGCAGATCAACACGACAGGTCAGAGCAGTGATTTGACAGACACTTCATTAGCTAAATGAGCTAAATAGGCTTTATGGACACATCGTATTAGACTCGGCGCACGGTAGCGCCTGGTGGCCCTAAACAGAATGGACAGAGAGAGGCGGACTCCGGACTTACGGCTGGGCCCGTGGATCTTGATCGGTTCATTTGACTTGACAAGTGTGTGGGAGCACTGCTGGCACACGCAGTCCTTTCCACTGAACGTCACCCTGTCTCCGATTGGGAAGGGTTTACTGAAAAAAAAAAAAAAAAACAGGGAGAGAGAGAGAATTAACAACCAGAGCACAATAGGGGACAGAATGCCTGCAGTGATTCTGTGTTTACATCCAAGTGTACTGTTTGCATGAAAATAACAAATGGGCGCTGGCAGGAACATGATTGGGTGACAGACAGGCCATAATCCTGCTGACACAAGCTGAAAGCAGGCTGACATCCTCTATGAACCTGAAAATACATTCGCAAACAGTTGTGATGACGGACTAATAGGACGTTGATTGTTGCAGGAGCACCTGGCTGCACTGTGATTAAAGAGGCAATAATGTGACGCTGCCAAAGGCTTCTAAAAGGAAAACTGTCTCACAGAGAGAATAAAAACTTATTAGGGGGACTGTGTGGAGCGCATACTGATCTTAACCGCCAATTTCTGTCTCAGTCTAGCCATCCAGTTTGTCTCCCTAAACAATGGGAGCCACCAGGTCAGTGTTTTCTTAAAGTCACAGGACAATAAAGACGAGGAAACACACACACACACACACACACACACACACACACACACACACACACACACACACACACACACACACACACACACATGTTTGTTTTTCTATACCGGTGGGGACTTACCATTGACTCCCATTCATATCTAACTCCTAACCCTTACCCTAACCCTAACCTTAACCATCACCAAATCAATGCCTAACCCTAAACAAACGTTTTTGCACTTTTACATTTTTTATTAACAACAATATGGCCAAGAAAACGGTGTTGCCACCCGTGGGGACCTCATTTTAGGTCCCCACCGTAAGACAAGTCCCCACCTTTATAGCAAATAGTCAGGTCAAAGTCCCCACCGGTATAGCAGAAACAAGTACACACACACACACACACACACACACACACACACACACACACACACACACACACACACACACACACACACACACACACACACACAGATGTGCTGACAGGCTGAGAACATGACAGTAAGACAACAAAATCAATTCTGCCATATCACGATGTACTGTTTTGACTCTCTTTCCTCTCGTTTTCGAGGAGGCAGATTGATTTCTTTATGACTAGGGAGGATGCGAGAATGAATGGGGAGCTAAAAGGCTTAGGGAAGGCTGTTTAAAAGACATAGACGGCAGTAATCCTTTTACTCCCCCGTCGAGGCCTGGAGCCGGAGCCAAGACCCAGAGGGAGGCTTGAGTCTCCAGCAGAGCTCACAGTCAGCACACACGAGTGCTGTACATCCATGTCGTCACTTAGAGACATTCAGAGGGGAGGATATAGAAAGTCGTGTGCTTCTAGCGAGCCAGGAGCATTTTTACAACTGTGCGGGGAGGATCTGGCACATACAGTATTACACGTTTGCTCCTGTGTGCTTTCACTGTATTCAAAGAAGAACAACGTCCATACATAAAACACAAAGGACGGACAAGTGAGCTGAACAGATGAGCCAGCAGAGACATTTCAGCGCACAAATTATTCAACAAAGGCCCTGGTAAATACTGGAAGGAAAATAAGCTGGTGAAAACTGATAATGCCTATTATTCATTTAGGCTTTATTCTAATTTCACCCCTGAGCTGGTCCCAAGGTTAACCATCTGTTCTTAAACTCAGGCAATTTTTTGAAATGATTTTAATTTGACTGACAAGCTACACTGAGCGAAAAGCAAAGCAAAGCTGGAGGAGCCAGATTTTGACATAGGTGCCTGTTTTTGACAAGTTAAATCTTCTCCATGTATGAGTGTCTGACCATCTATTCCAACTTGAGTAACAAAAATGCTGTGATGGTGCAGAAAAGTGTCTCAGTCCGTATTTGACCTTGTCTTTACCTGCATGTTACTCTCCCTCCCTCAAGACGCTCTTGCCTTGTCAGCCTTTCTCAGCACTTTAAAAATTTACTGTGTTTACATATTTAATGCATGTTTTTTTTTTTACCTCCTTTTTAAAAAAAAAATGGTCACAAAAGTGAAGCTATTTCTGGCTTTAGCGATATGCCCTCTGGCTTTGATCACTGGCTCTTTTTTAGAAACTTGCAATCTGCCTTCATTAGAGCAAAGTCTGTGATGACAGGGAGCAAAAGGGATGACGATGAAGATATAAAGACAGACAACGTGGATGATTAAGAGCATGAAGATGATGACAGGAATAATGAGGATGATGAAGAGGAGCGAGAGGAAAAGAGGGTGTGTCGAGAAAAAAAAAGACAGGAGCGCGGGATAAGAATAAAAGGAGGTACAAGAAAGAACTGTGAGCAATGTGACAGGGGGCAGACGGAGCACGAAAGAGGAGATTCACCCTTCGGCTTCTGGCTGTCTCTTCCAGTTGACTCCACGTACACTGACAACACACACACAGACATCCCTGTCATTGCCAGGACTGCTCCGCTGACTGTCTTTGGCCAGTTGGTGTCAGTTCAGTTTTTTTTCTTCTTGCCCACAGCTGCTGGGCATGGCCGTGTGTTTATCAGCCAATGTCAAGCAGACACCCGACAACAGACAAACACTCCTCTCCTGGAGGCAAGGTAAGTAAAGATCACTCTTATGTCAAAACCTATAACACATGAAAACCAACGGGGATGGAGAGCGAATGAGAGAGATGCGTAATCCCGTACAACATGCACGTATCTGCAAGGAGAGTGAAAATGATGAAATCAAAAGAAGAGAGAAGCCAGCGGTGATGCTGAGTGTTCGTTCTGGAGGAGCTTAACGTGAACGCTGATGGAGGTCAGAAGAGAGATGGCCTACTTTTACTAAATCAAACAGTGCGAAACAGCAGGTTAATGCTCCTGTTGGAAGCTGAGCAAAATGGGAATCTATCTATCTATCACATTTGTTGACACTCACGATGTCAATCATAAGCAGACTGGCATTAATTCTTAAACAAACCACATCAACATAAGCCATCCTGCTAGTTCTTATTTTAAACTTGTGCTGCATCGATTCAGGCAGACTGCAGAGTCACGAGGCAGAATATAATGAATCATGGCAGAGAAATAGAAAACAGTCTTAGATTTCTTATTCAGTGTCTCCACAATCCGTCCCCTGTTCTCCATCCTCTCTTCTATCACACTATTCACTAACTGGCTATTAATGAATCCTCACAGAAGAGAAATCGAGATAGTACAGATAAAGAAGTCAAGTGATGCGCACAGGGCACAGATATTTACTGTATATTATGTGAAGTAGGAGGCTAAATGTGTTCTACTAGTGGGCAACAGCTACCGTATGCAACATTATAGTGCAATTTTAAGATGAACTAAATAATCAAATAGGCAACATTTTATATTAACAATAGATGCATACATGGGATCAGAAGAAACCAAACTGTTTGCTATTTATCAAAATACTAACGGATATACTTAGCAGCTAGCAAGTGAGCAGCTAAATAACCAGACATCTTCTGTCATTTTGAACTGGTGGAGACCAAAACAAAGCTAAAAGGTGAGTAAATGCTGCGTTGCTCCCAAGTAGCCAATAAATTCTGCACACTTAATTGCACACAACGATTTAAAATGCTTAATCACAATAATGTACAAGAAAAGCACGCAGAGAGCGCAGTACTCTGCCAAAGCTGTTCGTTCCCCCATTTTATTTTTGAAATGCAGCATTTGCTTATGAGTTATTGATGATCAGATATGAGGGCAACATAGAATGTAGTCGTTTAACATAAATTTACCCACAAACAAAATCACCAGGCATGTCTTATGCATGTGTATGTTATGTACAGATACCAAATTCATCCATCCATTCTCTATACACCGCTTTATCCTCACTAGGGTCGCGGGGGGTGCTGGAGCCTATCCCAGCTGACTCAGGCGAAGGCAGGGGACACTCTGGACAGGTCGCCAGTCTGTCGCAGGGCAGATACCAAATTGCATGACCTAAATATGTAGCGGGTGGTGGGAATTGATGGGACTCGGAAACACCCCCACAATTTAATCAGTTGTTCCTTGTAAAATGTCAGATGGATAAGTCCCGATAAGTCGGCAGTGGTTGATTTGTAGTAGGATCGCAATCGTGATCTTCAGCAGGCAGCTGAAGTAGTGTTCACTTGTTGTCGTGCTGCTATCTTGCAATGATACATAAATCTTTAACAAATACGTGTTATCCAGACCATAAGCTACATCACTGCCAAAATCTAATCAGTTGGTCCTTGTATCATTTCTGGCCTCCCCTGAAAATTTCATTCAAATCTGATAGTCCGTTCTTGAGTAATGCTGCACACAGAGGGAATAACAGAAGGACAGACAAACGTACGCCGATCTTCACATACAGCGCCCTCCATAATTATTGCCGCCCCTGGTTAAGATGTGTTAAAAGCCTTAAACTGAATTCAATTTTTATTGCAGAAGCATACTCTCACACTGAAAATTGTAGAAAAATGTGCTTAGGTGCTGTTTTGTTGGCAAAAAGGGGTTGTACAAAGTATTAACATCAGGGTTGCTAATAATTTTGGCATACATGATTTGATGTAAAATAATTATTTCTTAATGTGTGATTTTTTTCCTCACTGAATAAATGCACTGGAATTAAAGGTTGGATTTTCCTCTTTTTTTCATTGTGGTCCTATATTATTTAGAAAAAAACTGAATTTACAGTGCCCTGAGACAGACTGGTGACCTGTCCAGGGTGTCCCCTGCCTTCGCCCAAGTCAGCTAAGATAGGCTCCAGCACCCCCCATGACCCTAGTGAGGATAAAGAGGTGTATAGAGAATGGATGGATGGCTGGATAGATGGATGGATTTACAGTATTAGAAGCTAAAGAACACATCTTAACCAGGGGGGCCAATAATTATGGAGGGCGATGCAACTCTACTGCGTTCGTTGGCGGAGTGAAAGTTATCCAAACATCCAAAACTGCACCAAAACAGCCACACTCAGTGATGTGTGAAAACATTTTTTTCAAAATATGTTTGCCAGTACAGTAAACTGACAAACTTATTCATGTGATAATATGCAGTATCATATGTCAACTTATTTACAATCTGGTGAACATGGTGGAGCATTTAGCAGCTAAAGAAAATAATGTCTGCCATCGTGTTCACATTGGCCAACCAAATGCGCTCCTGGAACCTTGCATGTAGAAGAATATCTGTTGTGTGTGTGTGCTGTTTGTGGGTGATTGCGTACCTGCAGACACTGCAGACAAAGCACTTGGGGTGGTACGTGCGTCCCAGAGCAGAGACCACCTCTCCTGTGATGAAGCTGTCACAGCGGTCACAGCGTGTCCCGTACAAACGCTGATAGTCCGCCGTACAGATGTACTCGCCCTTCTTCTGGAAGAAGCCAGATCGTGCCAGATCACAGTTACACACTGTGGAGAGAACAGGTGGAGACAGAGTGAGAGTGGGACACTACAAACAGAGAAGCATATGGAGCAACTTGTGGATATTAGTGTTGCTATTTCTGGCTTGCCACACAAATTCAACAACATACCACTCAGCAGTATTGAGTCCTTTTTCTCTGAGTTTTGCTCTGGTACCTACGCTAGGCTGCCCTGTTTGTTTCAGTGTGAGTGCTGAACCTGTTTGTGTGGCCATGGTTGTTTGCTTGTCCTGTGTGTATGTTTGTCTTCACACATGGCTGCCAGGGAAGTTATTCACTTCCAGACAGTGGTGAGCCAATTTGGTCTGATGGGAATATAATGGCATAATCAGTGGAAAAGTCATTTTGCACTGAACAATGTGAAGACGGAGACAAAACAACAAACCACAAGTTCCGAGCATCAACAGAACATCGACTGCAGACTCATTACATACCACTCAGGAAGGCACAGAAATTACTTGCTGTATATTGCAGCACTGGGTGAGTGCACAGTTTGTGCATGTGTATCCATATTGTGTATCCTAAGCAGAATATATACGCTAGAGGCCTTTGCTGTGTAAATGACAGGAGATTCCAGTGGGTGTAACAGTATAGCTGAGAAGGATTTTCACAGATCAGTGGCCAGTGTGGCTGCTGGTGTCTGGTTTCACCCAGTCTGAGTGGTTTACCAACAGGAAGACTTGACAGTTATTGTAACCTCTGGCTGGAAAAACAAAAAAAGCTATGACCTGACAAACACAGCGCTGATGAAGGTCACCACATATTTAGATTCTATTTGGCCCTTACAGCCTTGACTCAAAGGTGACTCCCCTGGCGTGACACTGACACTATAATTATTACATAGCTACAATTAGCAGGAAACACATCTGCAACCAGCGATGAAACAGCTCAGCTGGTAGAGAATGGATTGTACATAAAAGGAACAGTTCAAAAATTTCCAAAACTACAAACATGGAGACATTATCACCTGGTTGTATAGCAACAACATCTTCAGAGTTACATATCTAAGCTCATGCTATGTCTTGTTTGCTTTATTGGTACAAAAATCTGCATTTTAGTCCAGAAAGTTATTGTCCCAAGTTTTTATGCTAAGCTAAGCAACTAGCTCCAGCTACATAGACGTATTTATTGTAAAGCTATGAAAGTAGTATTGATATCTACACATTACTCTTGACAAAATAGAGAGCGAGCATATGACTGAAGCAATTCCTTTATTTGTACATCCTATAGACCCTTTAATGACCCACGTCACGAATGACATCACAGCTTTAGCTGGAGGCAAAAGAGGAAGCCCGCGGCCGTGACCGAAAGGCGAAAGACTGAGGGACTAGGCTCTATCAACTTTTCTAAAATGTCGTCCTGCTGTGTTTTTGGATGCCAGAATAGGAGGAATGACATTGGCGAAGGCAAATTAAAGTTTTATAGGACACTCGTGCTCAGAGGGAATGAAGACAGTTGTGGTTAAATGCACTGAGGCGAAAAGACTGGACAGAGACGATCAGCTGCAGTCAATTCCAGCCATTTTCAGTACAAAAAAATCGCTAATTTTCTATTTGTAAACAAAAAATATTCAATTCAGTTCAATTCAGCTTTATTCCAGACACCGGGTCCAAATACACACACCATAAGAACAAGGACACAACAAGACACAGAAAAAAATACAATCAAAAACAATAACCCGTTAAATATGACGAGAAATACAGGGAATATTGGACGCGCATCGCGAGGTGCATTTCCTTGAAAACGACCGATTCGTGGATTATATACCGACTTAAAGACATGCTTTGGACAAAATAGTTTACTGGCTTGTGTCGTCTGGATGTAAAAGGTTGGATTATGGCCGTTTTTTGTGGAATATTTTCATCTGTGTGTAATAATGAACCCGGAAATGTGAGTCGCGCTGTGTACGTTAAAGCCGTGTACAGAGAAAGGATGGATGGATATTCGTTGTTTGTCGGACAAATGTGTTTATATTGCCCGCTGTGGTAATCACATTTGAAAGTGGTTTATACCGGCGGATTCATGAGAATCTAAGCTTTCCATCGGCGTATAGTGTTTATATAATCGCGTTTACAGCCTTCGAACATTCTTTAAATTCCTATGCAAATTAGTAAGTGTACCGCCGGCGGTACACTGAAGTTTAACGGGTTAAAAATGCTCGAGTTTGCAGCGCAAACTCCCAGCGCAAACTATATACTCCCAGTCCCGCTTGACTTCTCGCTCCGCTTTTGCCTCCAGCATAAGCCCCGCCCCCATAAAACGTCACAATGTTTGTAAACAAATAAAGGGTCTATGTTACCCCTCTTAATTCCAGAACTCACTGGCAGCTTTGAAAGGCATCCCAAAAATCACTTGTGACTTATTTACATTTTATTGCTCTGAGTGTAACAGTTTGTGATTATTGATTGAATTGAACATGATTGTATATTATTCCAAAGGTTTGATGAGATATACTGAGAAAGGCGCCACAAATGTTTTATTTTGAAAAACCGGAAGTGTTTTGCTGTGAAGGCGTCTACCTGGAACTGTGCTTCGTTGTGTCGCAGTACGGACTACTACAAATGAAACTGCAAGTTCAGTCACTCCATTCAATAAAAACTGAACAGTAATGTTCAACAAAGACATCCGAGCCTTTGTCATGATTCAAGAAGCTTTCACTACGTAACATCACTCAAATTACACAATTTCACAGAAACTGTGAAAACACAAAGAATCACTTTCTGTGAAATTTTGTGACTTGGCTTTCTGTTGGAAAAGTTATTTAAGCTTAAAATATGATATTTCAACAAAATCATTTTATTACGTCTTAGTCAATACTGTGCTAAAAATGAACCATTTGCTCAGAGCATATTAGGAGCCACTGGTGACTCAGCTGCAACCAGCAGCCTGTTGACTAAAACTGGGTTGAACTGCAGGCTGTGCACCAAGCAGAAAGGAGACAATATGGAAACAAATGAAAAATGTAAGTAATGAGTCATATTTGTGTCCTGTATTGTTAACAGCTGTGGGCACTTGGAAAAATACTGCAAAATTTGACACCAGTTAGTTTTTTTTCAATAGTTGTAAAATAGATATCAATGGAAATCCAACTATTTGTGATGTTGTAGATTTCTTCAAAGATAAATGAACCTTTGGTATACAGAAATCTTTGCATCTTACTGACTTCTGCTCATTAGGTCATGGATTGAAATAAAAGGAAATAGTTCAATTAATTAAAAACACATCCTTGTACCTGGCAACATGTGACTCCTGTAACACCAAAAAATACAGGCAGCACAAAAGAATTGTTCAAAAAAATGGACCAAAATTGAGTCTGAGTGTGTTTCATCAAATTATATCCTGAAATTGTTAGTTGAGCAGTATTCATTATACTGGAAAATGCTGTTTCTATGCTGAAGCCAACCAGCATGAAAATAATGAAATATTGTCAGCAAGAATAAACAGCCACGAGAACACTACCATATTCAGCTGGTGATGCTTCCAGTTGCTTCGACTACACTGCCCCCAAATCAAAGTAGATTGTGTCATTATGAATAAACATTTTAAATTTAACAAAGCATCCCTTTTCTAATTACGGAATGAAGCACCTCAACTACCAGTAACTTATTGCCATGACTGATATTCTATTGAGGCTGGAGTTGCTGCTCCAGGCTACACTTGGCTCCCTATAGGCACCAAGTTTTCAGTATTAGCCGGCAGGCTGAGAGTTCACAGACACACAGACTCACACACATGCACATAAACCCTTCAAAGGGGCTCATTTAATCTCAAGCTGTTTATGAGTGGAGCGTATTGACTTAATGGTGTAATAAAAGATCAATGGGCCCTCACTTAAAAACAAAACAATCTCAGCTCCCTCAGGAGGACAGAAACACATAAATCCATCCCCGATGAGATGGCAGTGTGCGTATGGAGAGAGAGGATAATGAAATGGGACAATGTGTACAGTGAGACATGATCATGGATCTTTATCATTGTGACGGGTCATTGGCAGCAAGGGAAGGTGGCTGCAGGATTGCAGAAGAAGGAAGGAAAGGGGATGCATAAGGAAGACCAGAGCTCTATGTTTTAAAATAGCCGGTTTATAAAAATGCGTGTGTGTGCAACCACATTTCCAGAACCGCTGAACAATGGCACGGAGCTTCAAAAAGTGTCCCCGCTGCATTTTGAAGCAGACTAACTAAAGCTCTTACCAGAAACCTAAATCACAGGCTATCCAATGCCTTCGTGGAAAAGGGGAACGAGAGGGTAAATATTTCCACATCTAATAAGCTCCTCCCCGTGGAAAAAAAAATCATTGTGTCTTCAAAATGCCATTCATTTAATAAAAACAATGTTTTATTCTTCTAAAAATAAATTGTAGAAATTTGACTGCTGTAATTTTCTCTGCTTCTCTTTTATTTCTCTCTCTCTCTCTCTCTCTCTCTCTCTCTTTTCCTTTCACTCGATTTCTCGCCCTCTCTCTCAAAATGATTTGCTTTTCAATCTCCGCCCAGATTGCTTTTCAAATGAGTGGAATCTGCTCAATTAGCTTAATGCGGTGCATGCATTAGCATACGGACGCCTGACCAAACCACAGCCGGTCGACCGGATCGGCTCAGACTGGATTGGATGGGGTGGATGGATGGTTCACCTGTTGGGTAATCACATTGTTTTCTTGTGACTGGACGATTGGCTGGATGCATTGCTAAGGACGTCCCCCTTCCTCAGTTGCCATAGGAGACGTAAGCCTTCCATGGTTGCCCCAGAGACAGCTAGGTCTGATGTGCTGGTGGCATATTTGCAGGTGCTGTGGTTCAACTACCAAACATAATCTGTGATTAGAACCAAAAAGCAGACTGAAATACCATGTTCTCACTTCTATGTGACAAAAACTACGAGGCCATCAATGTCTGAGGTATTTTGTTCCGACTTCACCACAAGAAAATGTGGGTTACAACTGAGAAAATTAAAAAAAAATGATCAAAAGCACCGTCCACAAATAATACAAACATACAAAAGTACATCCACATGTGTGTGTGTGTAAGTGTGTGAAATACATTAGTGGTGAAAATACTTGTGTACCATCCCTATTATCCAATAGTCTTTCCAATTTATGCATTTTTTAAAGCAGGGTATTGTGATTTTACTTACAAAACAGACAATAACTTACAGAATAGGACATGTTGTTAAAAATAAAAGGCCTGGAATGATAATTTAAGTGTTGTGCACATAGGTTATTGCGCCGAAAAGTGAATAATTATGTTTTGAGCTACATAATTTGACACTGAAGGGGGCACTCTGCATACTGAGCATGTTTATGTTTGAACTTTTGGGTACATTTTGCTAGTAATTTATGGAATGGACTTTTATTCAAATAAGCAAGGATAAAAAATTATTTCAAGCAAACTGTAAATGTTCCAACAGCTGATTGCAAACATTACTAAGATAAACAAAGCTTTTATAGCTCATGAGAACATTAACTGAGATTTAGTCGCTGCTTTGTTTGCATTTAAAGACTCGTCTGTTTTTGCGAGTTTTTTTCATGTTATAGAAATCACTATCATTACAACTGCAGATGATGGATCTGATCAAACTATAAAATTAACCCGAAATACCCAAAATAAAAAGGAACTGACACTTGCTCCTGTTAGAGGACACTCCTAGCCTAAACTAAATGCATCTTCTTACATGTCTTCAAAAGCAAACTGTTATCAGCCTACTTGCACGCAGGTCTTCTACTTTCCATGTCTCTCAGTTCAGTCATAACCATCAAGCAGATGTTTTAAACTCCCTCCACATGTTAGTTGCCAACACAGTGGGTGGAGCTGGGAGAGAGTTTAGTGCCTCTGCTGCTGCAGAGTGGCGGCTTCGCTTGGCTCCAAGAAGAAAGGTTTTGGTCACAGCCACACAACCAGCACCACATGGTGTGGATGCCCACCCATAAAAACAACAGCCCGATACAACCAGCTTGGAACCAGTATGGTCTGTTTTACTGTCCTATGAAAGGCCTTTGGGGATTTGTACTGCAGTTGCTCATGGGAGAGTGTGCAGCTGTTATTAAATATCATGGTCATGTTGAATTCCTCAGTTAATAAAAAGTTTTGTTTGTATCAGGATTATATTTTTTTTAAGGCAAACATAGAACTAAATTACATTAAAGGCTTCATTTCATCTATTTGCTCCTTTTATGATCTTTCCCCGAATGGCATTCTAATGAGGGAAGCTCAAAGAAATGCTTCTCCCGTTCATATTGCTCTTTATTGGGGCAGTGCAGGAAGTTAGCATCTACAGATCACAAGTCTAGTGATTAGAGGTTAACATGTAGGCTGATGTCTGCAGCTGTGGTCATTAGAACTGCACTGATTAGGCATCCACAGGGGGTCTGCCTGATTGGGTATTTATCTCCAGCCAACAGACGCAATTAAAATTCCCTTCTCAATGTCGGCCCGGGCCGGAACCCCGAAATAGTCCCGACACCCTCCCTCCCTCCTCCCCTTCTCTTTCTCTGTCTTTCCGTTTCAAAACTGCTTCCAAATCTTTGTGGCTCGGAGCACAAGGTCTCCACTTTATCTCTGTTTGCACCCTCTCTTCACGCGACTAGGGGGCTCAACCTCAGTGTAACCTTGCCTTTCTTTCACAGTGTCTCTCTTCTATCCTCAGTCCCCCTCCAGCTCCTCTCACCGTTACTCTTCCTCAGGTCAATATGCTCCTATTAGATCTTCATAAAGTGCTATTAAGTAAATGGACATGGTTTGGATAGGATGTCAAAGTGGCCCCACTGTGTATTCTAATTGTTTTAGTGCTGCTGTCAACATTATGCTAATTTCCAGGGCTTTTTTATCACAGCAATACAGGCAGCCACAGACAGTTTAGCAAAGGGATGTGTATATAACTGGGCAATGACAAGTTTCATCAGGGGAAGGACTCACCTATTCACCCCCACATCTGTGCTACCAACACAAGGCCCTGGCTCCTCTGCCCTTTCCCTTCCCCCGGATCTGAGGCCCTCTGATGGGAGGAAACACTTCAAGAGTAAATAATGTGTTTTCTCAAGTTGTGCCAAATGGTGGGGAGGGAGAAGAAGCGATCAGACAGACAGGAGGAGAGAAACAAAAGCCTACAGGCACACTCGCAGCTCTGTGAGGCCCAGTGCCTTATATAAACAGCATGGTGATCTTTAGCAGGTGTGTTTTCCATCCTCATCATTTAGTTTTAACATGTTAGCACACTACTGTTGGCTGATTAAATCAAGAACAGTTAGGGCTGATGGGAAGGATTTGGTCACAAGCAACAATTCATGGAAAATACAAGTTCAGGGTGAAACAAAAAAACAGGAACTTTTTAACAATCCAATAAAACCAAGAGTGATGGAAGAAAAGTATTTTATTCATAGTAATTGAAACCTTAAAACATGCCATTTAAGAAACAATGATGGAATTTTCATTTTTTAAAAATTACTTCCTGTAGATGGCGTCCTCCTGTACGAATGCATTCTTGAAATCTACCTGGGGCTCTCTGAAGAGTAAAGTGTACACGACTCGACCAAGAACTCTGGGTGAGTTAAAACAGAGAATTCAGGATGAAATTGACAGTATCCCAGCTGAGATGTTGCAGCGGTCAATGAGGAATCTCAACAGCAGATTTCAAGAATGCATTCGTACAGGAGGATGCCATCTACAGGAAGTAATTTAAAAAAAAAATGAAAATTCCATGTTTCTAAATGGCATGTATAAAGGTTTCAATTACTATGAATAAAATATTTTTTCTTCCTTCACTTTTGGTTTTATTGGATTGATAAAAAGTTCCCTTTTTTGTGTCACCCTGTACTATCCGTCCATTCATCTATTTTCTTCCATTCGTCAGCTCCGGTTGCAGTGGAGGCAGGTTAAACAGGGCCTGGCAGGGGTTCCTCTTCCCAGCAGTGTTTTCCATTTCCTCCTAGAGGGATCCCTGGGTGTTCCAAGGTCAGATGAGATATGCAATCCCCCTAGCGAGTAGTAGGTCTATCCTGTGGTCTTCTTCCCAGTTGGACGTGCCTGGAAAACCTCCAAAAGAAGTCGGCCAGGAGGCATCCTAATCAGATGCCAGAATCACCTCAGCTGGCTCCGTTTGACTCAGAGGAGAAGTGACTCTACAACGAGTTTCCTCTGCATGTCCTCATTCTTCCTCTAAGGTTGAACCAAGCCAACCTATTCAGGTAACCCATTTCAGCTACTTTTATCAGCAATCTCCTTCCTTTGGTCACTACCCAAAGATAACGATTATAAATGTGGGTTGAAACGTAGACCAAATATCTCTGAAGTATCTGGGAAGTCTGTGCTGATGATGGCACAAGAAGAAAAAGTAGAGTTAACCCCAAATGCTAAAGTCTAAATGATTCATTCTTGATTCGTTCAAAAATTCAGATTCAGAATCAGAATCAGAATGTTTCATTGCCAAGTTTTCACAAACAACAAATTTGATTTGGTATTTTAGGGAAGTGAACCTGTAACAAATCGATTAAACTATCTACGGATGTATAGACTACCATACCAAATTTTGTACTAATCCGTCAAGATGTTTTACTGAATTAGTGATAGCACTAGAGGAGGATCAGTGAAAATCAAGTAAGCTACAATTCATCCTCCTGAAACCATCAATATCTACGCAAAATATCATGAAAATCCATACAACGGTTTTTCTGATAGTTCAGTCTGTATCAAAGCTGTGGACTGTCTGACCGTCACTGCTGTCCCTAAAGCCACGCTGCAAGCATGGTTAAAGAAAAACAGCCACAGACAACAGAAGGAGATGTTGTCATAGAAAAAGGGAGAGAGGAGAGGGAGGCAGGCGGCTAAAGGCTAGAGCAGAGAGAAATCATGCGTGAGTGACAGGGTTCCCCTCGTATTTGGCTGCTGTAGTTGATGGAGACAGATGGCTGCCCAGTGGAGTCCCTTCATACCAGAAGACCAGCCCTGCTGCTGAGGCCTTCAGCTTTTAACCCTCTGAGAGCTGATAAGGGATTCAGCTGAGGGGAAAATAGGCGTGAATGAGATCACAGACAGAGATAAACACACCACCTGAGATGACGCTTTGCAATAAGCAGATGATGCACTTGTTTAGTGTGTGTATATGTGTGTGTGTGTGTCTGGGTAGTCGGTTAATGATCTTCTTTATCATTCCGAAATCCCTCCTTCTTTCTCTGAGCCAGACACTTGCACACCTAAGATAAATACACACATAAAGAAAATAGTCAGGGCCTCGGTGTATGAAAACCCCTCAGGATGGTGACGCTTGGGAGGATCAAGCAGAGGAATAATCCTTGTCATCTGTCCCAAATCCAGAGGAGTCGTCAGGGAGATGCACCGCTTCCTGCCGCGCTCCCTTCTCCCTTCGTCGGAATCTCTCCCTAGCAACCATGCATTGGTGTGGTGATTGGACCAGCGTATCAGTGGTTGCTATAGCTACAGGAAGCTCCCCTTCCCTGTAACCCCCCATGTTATTTTTTTTTCTGTGCTGTCTCTCTTTCTGTTTCTAACCTTGTTTTCTTTCTTTTTCCTCTTCACTTGTCTCCATTTGTCTTTTATTTCTCTCTGGCTGTTCCCAAAAGCTGTCTCTCTATCACAGTCTCTCCCTTGCCTTCGGAGAGCAACGGCGGTACAGTACAGTAGATTGATGTTATTGATATAGAGGTTGAGTTACGGGGGCTAACGACATCCAAAACAGAGGCTGGAGCGACTGAGACAGGTCTGCAGAGAGAGAGAGCAAAAAGATGCTGCGATTTAACAGGAGCCCTGGTGAGAATACTACCCAGAAGTGGAGCTTTAGCAGAACAGTCATGTATTTATCTAACCTGTCTGTGTAAATCTGCTATTCCCTTTAGCACTGTTTTATGAGAAAAATCTATTGGGTCTCCAAAAATAAATAACCACTGGGAGCGGCTTGGCAGTTTATGTGTGAACGTGTCTGTGTTTGCATCTGTCTGTTTCCCTGCTTGTATATTTGCTCCTCTGCCTCTGTGTTCTCTGTTTGGATGTGAGTCGGTTGCATGGGCACCTATTTTGCCGTCGCTTGCAGTTTATGTGTAAGTTAGCACTGTACTCGTGCCACTGACAGGCCCCGCTGTTTTTGCTGGAATCTTAGGGTGCCAATTATTCCTCGGAGGCTGGGTTAATGTGGTTACTATGTCATTGGGCCAGTATGCACGAGTCAGCCCATACGCCAGGAACAGAACGCCACATGGTCCATACACTACAGCCCGCTGCCACACTGAGAAGTGGTACAGGAGTCACATAATCCACATTTACACCCCCACTGCTTTTTTTTCTTTGTCTGGAGTTGATGCATCAGTCTCTGAGCTGGCTTCTGTCTCCAGCATTTTCCAGACTTCTTTTCTTGAGCTGATTGCGTGGCTGCTTCTTGATGCTATAATCAGCTGCATAATGGGTTCAAATGAGAGGTTAAATGCACATGATTAGTGATCTGTTCCTCTTCTGACTAATGCATGAGAGAGGAGTTATGATAATGTGGCATCCAGGAGGCATTGTAGCTTCATAAAGTGTGGGCAAAGATAAAGTGAAGATAAAATGATGGATGGGGTGGCTGTACGTATTTTTAGATGCTACAAGAGAATGTGGGTGAATGTAACTGTTAGTGTGTCCAACTGAATGATCATGATCTATTCAGTGGGGCACAGTCAGCCCTTTTGGGGAAAATGGAGACCAAAATATAGAAAGGAAAATAGGAGATGCAGGAAAAAGGGGAGGAAATAGCTAGGATTTTATGTCATGGTTTTGCAGTGGAAACTGAGGCGGACTGAGGCACATACACTATCATTGGTCAAGGTCAATAACCCAGATAAACAATCAAATGTTGAGGCATATCCCAACCACAGAGTTCATAAACACATGTAGTAGATAAGGCAATTGGATGCTGGCTGTGGATTGCCACTGCGGCGCAATGGTATAATACAGTTTAGCCATTAGCCTCCAAATCGTGCACTCTGCATGCCAATGTCATCCCGTCCCAAGATAAGAAATTGATTTTATGCTTGGTTGACTGTCATCAAGAAAGAAAAGGAGAGAGAAAAAGAAGAAGAAGACAGACGGACGGGAAGTAAAATGTTAGAAAAAGCAACAAAGAGATGGAATAAAAAATGGAAATCCAATCTTACATCCTGCTGTTGCATTCAGAACCATTTAACCTCAGAACATAGGTGGAGAACTAATGAAAAGCAGAGAATGGAAACAGACAACAGAGAATAGATGGAGTTTATGAAGTTCAAAAGAACATGCAACATGTTTGTGAGTGAGACTGGGGGTGGTTTACACACTGGACAATGAAAGCTTTAGAAAACTGCTGGTTGTGCAGAAGCACATACAGGAGAGCATATTACAGGCAGGGATGTGGAAGAGTCTGGCCGCACAATAGTGCCCCGTTGCCTCATGGGAAGAGGAGAACTCTCTGGAATAGGAGAGGGGAGGGTTGTTTGATAGGTGTGCTAACATGTTGCGATCAATGTCAGTTTTCCATGACTGTCGCACCGCTGTGAGTGAGAGGAAAAGGAAAAGGAAGACGAGAAAGTTAGAACCAGATTCAAGTGATGATGTAATGTTTAGGCGACATAAACAGCACCCCCATCCCCCCTCTTCTTCTTCTCCTTTCTGCTCGCTTTCGGTGCTCTCCCCCTCGTTTTTTTTTTGTTTGTTTTTTTCCTCTGGGGCACAGAAGAGAGCCTTCCGATTGGTTAATAGCACCATAGAGATGCTGAGAATATCCACCAACCAGGGACCGGGTGCCCCTTCACACCGTTACCACAGCAACCACTCACAACCACAGCGAGCGTGCACACATGTATAGATGCGCATGCTTGCATGCATGAGCGAACTATACACTTGTGTTTTCACGTGTGTGACAGCTACACGCGGGGAACATGCAACAACAACCTTCCAATGAACAGCCCAGAGTGAGTTCATCTACTGTACAGCGTCTGGTTGCCGAACAACACTGTGCTGCAGCTCAGACAGCGATAAACACGACTTACTCAGCTTCTCTGTGACAGACCGCCCAGGGAAGTTTGCAAAATGCCCCATCATAAGTCATTCTAAGGGCTGACGATAATTTCTAGTGCCAAGAGCTGAATTTATTTTCACGTGTATGGGACTGAATGATTTACCGAGATGGGCACTGGGATCAAATTAGAAGCACAAACATTTGCCAAACTGTCTCATTAAAAATAGATTTACAATGACAGCAGCCAGCACAATATCCAAAGACAATATAAAAAGACAAAAAAAACTCTCTGATATTAAACTGTTATTCTTTTGTTGTGGCAGAGATAATCTAATGCAAACTGGAAAATCCAAGCTTCCTCAATTTGGATCTCTTTGTTTGGCTGTTTGACAAAAAACATGTATTCAGTAGGAAGGAACAGTGCAAGATCTGCATACTCTCGTTCATTTGTACCAAAATTTTCTCCACGTAAACGAAAGAACCATCAAACTCTACTATTACTTTTGCATTCATCTACACAGCTCAATAAATGTATGAGTAAATACACGTAATGCAGCTTATAATGATGAAAAAATGTGATGAGACGACACATATTTCTTCTTAATATATCTTGTTGCTTTTTCATCTGAACTCATCTGCAAATGACTTAAAAAGTCACCCATGGCTGACTGTCTTTGCCGTAGAAATGAAAGTATTAACATAATACTGAGCACACTCGCTGCAGGCTATAAAGCGGCATGACAAATAGCATTCCTCGGTTCTTTGATTTCTAATTTGCACATTCACAGATACTCGATTGCCACAAGCCCATTTCAGACCTGCCCTTAACTCAGCAAATGTTGCCAGTTTTACACGTCAGCATCATGTTTGGAAAGGAACCATGAGTCAGGGTGATTTTGCTGAGCCAAAGAAAAAAAAAACATCCCCTGCATCAGATTGTCAGTTTTCTAAATTTTGCACGTTTATTCAAGCCAATTGCTTACAACATGAAGCTCCAGCAAATCGTTCTGCCCACACAGTCTACAGCATGTGGCCAATGTAAGCCTTAGAAGACAGCAAAAAAACATTTGATGTATTATTTACTTGCAACATTAGGAATGATCTGGTCTTTTCTCATAAATAACTTAAATTAGGCCTATATTCTGAAGGCAAAAGTTTGACTATGGCTTGACTTGTTGTATCTCTCTCAAAATAAAGTTGCTATAAACCACACTACTTGGTAAGTTTCCTTTTAAAATGTTAAACATAACCGACCAGGATGTGTGATTATGTCACCACTGTTTCTATTGTAGGTCACCAGTGCTCACCTGTAGCACTGCAAAGCCAGTTAAGTCAGTCTCATTAGACCACAGCGTACAACCAGAGGAAAATCCATTACAAATTGCCAGCACAACAACAAGCTACCTTAGCAGGAGCCTAAGTCCCCTACAAGGCACCTCTGATCCGTTCTAATCCCCACCGATTGCTAATAGTAGCACTCAGCATGTATACTACCAGTCAAAAGTTTGAACACACCTTTACATTTAATGGTTTTTCTTTACTTTCAAGACTAACTATGGATGAACACATATGGAATTGTGTAGTAAACAAAAAAGTGTGAAATAAGTCAAAACATCTTTCAGATTCTTCAAAATAGCCACCCTTCACCCTTTGCTTTGATTACTGCTTTGCACACTCTTGGCATTCTCTCAGTGAGCTTCATGAGGTCGTCACCTGAAATGGTTTTCACTTCACAGGTGTGCCTTGTCAAGGTTAATTTGTGGACTTTCTTGCCTTCTTAATGGGATTGAGACCATCAGTTCTGTTGTGCAGAAGGCAGGTTGGTACACAGTGGACTGTCCTATTTGACAACTGTTAGAATGGATAAAAAACAATCAGATAAGTCAAGAGAAACGACAGTCCATCATTACTTTAAGAACTAAAGGTCGGTCAGTCTGGAAAATTGCAAAAAGATTTTTAATGTATCCCCAAGTGCAGTCGCAAAAACCATCAAGCGCTATGACGAAACTGGCTCACATGAGGACCGCCCCAGGAAAGGAAGACCAAGAGTCACCTCTGCTGCTGAGGATAAGTTCCTCAGATTAGAGCCCAGATAAATGCCACACAGAGTTCTAGTTGCAGACACATCGCTACATCAACTGTTCAGAGGAGACTGACCAATCAAGCTTTTATGGTCAAATAGCTGCTAAGAAACCACTACTAAGGAAATGAGCAGAGATTTGTTTGGGCCAAGAAATACAAGGAATGGATATTAGACCAGTTGAAATGTGTGCTTTGGTCTGATGAGTCCAAATCTGAGATCTTTGGTTCCACCCGCTGTGTCTTTGTGCGACACAGCAAAGGTGAACGGATGGTCTCTAAAATGCATGGTTCCCACCGAGACGCATGGAGGAGAGGTGATGGTGCTTTGCTGGTGACACTATTGGGGATTTATTCCAAATTGAAGATACACTGAACCAGCATGCTGCAGCGACATGCCATCCCATCCGGTTTGCATTTAGTTTACAATGACCCAAGCACACCTCCAGGCTGGGTAAAGGCTATTTCACCAAGAAGGAGAGTGATGAAATGCTGCGTCAGATGACCTGACCTCCACAGTCACCTGACCTAAATTCAATCCAGATGGTTTGGGATGAGATGGACTGCAGAGTGAAGACAAAAGGCCCAATAAATGCTTAGAATCTCTCCAAACCCCTTCACGACTGTTGGAAAACCATTTCAGGGGACTACCTCATGAAGCTCATCCAGAAAATACCAAGGGCGTGTAAAGCAGTAATCAAAGCAAAGGGTGACTATTATGAAGAATCTAAAATATGAAACGTGTTTTTACTTATTTCACCCATTTTTGTTTGATACTTAATTCCATGTGTTCATTCATAGTTTTGATGCCTTCACTGAGAATCTACAATGTAAATAGCCATGACAATAAAGGAAAACCAATAAATGAGAAGGTGTGTCCAAACTTTTGACTGGTAGTGTAGACTAGGAAATGGATGAATGAGTGCATACAGTGGATCTGTCAGTGTGTCCGCGTGTGTGCATCGAGGCAGATAATGTGACCAAGATATACTGTCTCGTTTCTGGTCTACCACTGGAATTCCTATCCAACAATATATAACTTTACTAACATTTATGACCAGGACAACACAGGATTGGGGACTGTATAAGACAACACCTGTTTGTTTGGTCACTTCAGATGATTGTCTTCTCTAACGCTTGCTGTGTGGTGTTGTTACAGATTCAGTTTCTTACCGGTGCAGGTAAAACACTTGACGTGAAAGTGGGTCTCTTGTACTCGGACCACTTCCCCTTTGCATACTTCCCGGCATCGCTGGCACCGGATTGGTCCAGCGCTCCGCTCACCGCCTGTTGAGCCTTGGTGATAAGCTGCTGAAGACAGAAAAGTGTATTAAACAAAAGTACACATTTCATCACTATTTTGCAAGCTGGCTTGACAATCACAACTGAGCTGAACCTAAGCTGTCTACTCTTTGAAAGCACATTTGCAGTTTTCAGTGAGAGCTTTACTTGTAAGTCTTGAGAATTTTAAACATGTGGCTTAACGGGCCCACAAATGGTAAATTACGTCCTCTAAAACAAGTAGTTTAACTTAGTTACTGGAATACAGTAAAAATATAAGTGACATCTTTTTGCCTGGAAAAAACAGCATATTTCAAAAAAAACTAATCATCTATTTTAAAAACCTACTAATTAGTTTGAGAAATTATTTTTAAAAAATTGTAAATCTCTCCTTTTACCTTCCCCAATTTGAATATTTTCTATTTTTTTAACTCCTCTATGACACTCTAAACTGAGCATCTTTGGGTTGGGGACAAAATGAGACATTTGATGATGTTTTTTGGGCTTTGAGAAACACTGAATGACATTTTTCACCGCTTTCAGTCATTAAATGCAAGCTGATATTGGCAATCACATACAAACCATACTCAACATTTCTGAAAAACACATTTTGTTTAGATTAAAATTAGGGCTGTGTGATATTGGAAAAACTAATATTGAGATATTTCGTTCTTTTGCAACATGTATTGTGAAAAAATACCAAAATTGTTGCCAGATGACTTGAATAAAGCTGTACTTGAAAAGAATGAATCATTCTATAATGAGTGGGGGATTTCATAGGAAGTGCTTCAGCACAGAAAATAAGAAAAAAAAGAATACTTTTACACAACACTGCACTTGGTTCATGTAATTGTGGGAAGTCACAATTATGATTGGGATCAATGTTCCAGTAAACTGACCATGCCTTTCTTTGACACAACTAAACCTTCCTTTTCAGTGTGTCTCTTCTATTCCTCCTTTATTTTACTGAGCACAAGTGGAGCCTGGATGTCAGCAAACTCTGTGTCTTGTAAATGCAGTTGTTTTTTTTTTTAAAAAAAAACTCTAAATTAGGGTAAATTATGTTCTATTGGACAGACTTCTTGAAGAATAGTCCTGAAAAAGAGCCTTTTGGTGCTGAAACAATGTATACTTATTAAAAATCAGGATGGATTTCAGCATCAGGCATAAGCAAACTGCTTTTCTAATCACATATTTCTTAAATTTATGTATCAGTCCACCATCAGACCTGGGGCCTGACTACACCGCATACTGTACCGAGTGCAGTTCACACAGTAAGATCAGTGTGTAGCTCTGTCAACACTTGTTGTGAAGCTGTGAGGTCTGACACCTATGTAAGCTGGGTAAGCTCCAGGCTTTCTCTCCCACAGTCTCTATTTTTCACAAACTCATACCCACACACACACACACACACACACACACACACACACACACACACACACACACACACGCTGCTGTGTCACTTGAGAAAGCGATTGGATCCCCTTACCCCTTATACATTAGCTTACATGTCAGACTCCTGCACGCCCGACAGCTTTTTTACACAGTCAGGAAAGCAAGTTCTCACATGCTGCCTTAACAGTACTTGAATATATGCTGTCACAAGAAAAAAGAAGTCAAAAAGATACATTAATTCGATCATAGATGAGTGAGGAAAATTAATTTATCCAAAACACTTATAGGCTATTAGAGGCTCTCTAAAGGTCCATCACCTCCTCTGGGCTTTAAACAGATTCTCTTTGCACCTTCAGGTTATTAGACAAGCAGGCTTCTAATACTGAGACTGAGTCAGAGCAGCTGGGATCAGTCTCTTACTTATCTCCATCTTCCTTGAGGAGCACGAGTGGTCCTACTCTCTGTGGAAGGGGTATAATGGCAGGGTAACCAGCTGGCATGACTACCTGAATAGCTGACTGAAGGACTCTGCTGCTTCAGTCGGAGCAGCACAAGCATATGGGCTGGTGTGACAGAAATACTGATTCCATTTCGCTGGATGAATCCTGGAGGACTTGCATCACTTAAAAAGTCTAACAGCCTTTCACGTGTCAAAGCCTGAGCACTCTTTGCATGCTTGAAATTTGACAACGGCATATTCGCAGCGTGTGCGGGCGCGAGGGAATACATTCATGGGTGTGGGTGAAAATGTATGCATGAATCTAGTTGGGATTTTTTTTTCCCTTCTCAGGACAGCAGCGTGGGCACTGGAAATATGCAAGCATTATTATTTCCCACTCATCACCCATCTCCCATCTTCAAGTCTGTGTTAGTTCTTTGTTTGCCTCACAATGCTGGCAGCAGCACTGGGATCAACTAGCCAGCCTCATAAGTGCCCCAGCACTCATTCAACTCAATACATTCCCTTGAAAGTGTTTTTTTTTTTCCTCGTAAAACTGAACGAGCAACATTGATCCCATCAGGTGTGAATGAGAGATAATGGGAACTAAAAGCACAACATGCAAGCCTGTGCCAACACCTACTGAAAACACAGGACATGTATTTACAATACTGACCTTCTGAAAGCAGGCCAAAACCAACCTCTGGCACAGCATAACATCCTCTTCTTTGGCAGCTCAGCAAGGCAAAGTTGTGCAAAACTAACAACATGCATGAAAACTGAGCAAGGTGTGGAGATAAGATTATAAGATTTTTTGCTAGTTTTCATCAACCATGTTTTAATGAATGAGATGCTTATTTAACTTGTTGCATGGCAGGAAAGCAGAGAATCCAGGTACGCAATCAGCTTAGGGGGCCGAAGGATTACATATCTCCACCAAATTGTGTCAGGGTGTTCATTCTCATTGAATGCAGCAAAGCTCTCCTTGTCCAAATCCATTACAGAGCTCTCAAACAGTCCTCCGTGCTCTCCCATGCTGAGGTGTTGAGTCACTCTTCTAATGATAGCCACCAGACTACAGGTGCAATTCACTGACTCTAAATCAGCAGAGAGTGCCTCAGGACAATACCGCCGCTGGCAGACAGGTGATAACAACAGCGCTGCGGTCAGACAGTGTTCCTGCGGAGCGAGAGGTTGCTGCTATTTCTGCCCCTGACCTGACAGCCGCAGGGAAGAGCATGCTGGGAGCTCAGTCACAAGGGACGCTGGGAGATTGGTGGTGATAAGTGAGGGGAGTGAAGAGCGGGGCAGAATCAGAACAGAGGAAACACAAAGATGGTGTGGAGATAAAATGAATCAAAAAAAGCATAAAACTGAAGTTTACTTTTTAAAGTTCTGTTTAGTTTATACTAGCATGTTCATTATTTTCAGCTGTACTATTTCACAGTATAAGCTCCAGGCACTTTTCCAGAATTGAAAAACAACAAATCTAACTCAATTACAATATTTAAGCCACTTATTTGTTAGTGCTTAATATCTGAAGTCTTCAGTATGATCAGCAACTAATGCCTGTAATCCTAAGCGCAGCAATTATACCTGAAAAGTTTGTTTATTAGCAGGACAATTACAAAGATGTGACTTGTGTGGAAGACGTGCGGGTATACGTGAAGCTGCTGTGTTCTTCTCAGTTTAGCAACAACTCTGTGGTAGCTGGTGAGCAAGTGGTTAATGTACAAGGCATCACAGAGTGTGAACATCTCATCTGTGACTTCTAGGATGTATCAAAGACAGCTGAGAGTAAGGCTGGGCGATACAGACCGAAAGTCATATTTTGGTATTTTTAGACTGAATTGAGATACATGGTACACGATTAGCCACAACATTAAAACCACTGACAGGTGATTTTTATGACATTTATCATATTGTTACAATGCAATGTTTGGTGAGAAACCTTGGGTCCTGATGTCCATGTAGACGCTACTTTGGCAGGTACCACCCATCTACACATTGTGTGAAGCAGACCCTCCAAAGCAACGACACTTCTCATCACCAGCAACTTCCTTGGTGTGGAATGCCTTGAGGAACATGACCAAGAACCCAAGATCTCCACCCTGCTGTCAGATTTCCCATATCCCAAATAAACTAAGCACCTAGGGGAAGCCAGTGGTGTTTCCAACAAAATCCAAATGGCAACTTTGTCAACCGTTGCCCCATGTGCAGTTGTCACATTAAGTTTACATGCATCTAACTTTGAGATATTATTTATATCTGTGCTGCACAGTGCTTCATTCCGTGCAGCAGGAGAACTTGTGAGCCGGTGGTGGTTTTGCACGCAAACGCAGAGGGACAGTGGAGATGGAGCTGCACAGAGAATGTGAGCGAGATGAGAGATGCAAATGCTGGCACGGCTTGAAGAAGAAAATGTAATGCACCATCAAACTTTAGCAATAAAAACAATATTGTTTCATCTGATAACAGATTCATCTATTCTAAAAAGTTGATACAGCAGTCCACCAAGTAAAACTTTATGCAAACCATTCAGAGACCCTGCTGATGGGATTTTCAAGTTCAGTTTTTTTTTTTTGCACCTTCTGCGCCAGATACTAAATCCTGAAATAAAACTCTGAAGTATTGTGAAATCTGAGCAGCAACCAGCGACTCCAAAAGTTGAAGCCACTCCAATATCATAATGGCAACTACATACTGACTAAAAAAACTCTCATTGTGTTGAGTAGACTGGAAAATCCATCTTCTCTTTGAAATCTCAATGCTTAATATGGGTTTTGGTGACAGGTTTAAAATGCATTAACTAACAAGAACCACATAGCTACTTCAGGTGCACCTTAGAGTTGAAACAATACAGTTTGTCTACAATTTGTCGACACCAACTGCATAGTGAAAGCAGCAGTTTCATTCCTCCGTTAGTTTATACTGAGCTTTCAGTCACAGTACTGTTGTGCAAGGAGCACGATACGCAATCACAACTCACCTAAAACATAAGAAAACAGACCTGAATGATAGATAACCAAGCAATTTGTAAGCAAAACACTATCCTATGTGGGCCGCTGTATTGGTTAAAACAGAAGCACATCTGTTTACAACTGGACAGCCGAAAATGCCTCCATTTATAGACAAGTCACAAGATTTACTGCCTCAAGTAACTAAGAGACGAGCTGATGAGTTGCAAACACACAACCAGCGAGTAGTAAATTGTTCCCTTTGTCTGTAAGATGTCAGAAAATACAGAAAAAGCCTGTTGTAACACCCCACATCCTAAGGTGACATCTTCAGATGTATTGTTTCTTAAAATATTCACTTTACTATTATGTTTGACAAAGGAAAACATCAAATTCTAGCATTTGACAAACTAGAACTATCAAATATTTGACAGTTTTGTTTTTTTTTTTAAAAAAAGACAACCCAAGTGCCTTTTGCATCATCCAAAAAGCAAATTCTCTCTTAAACAGAAAAGATTTCTTTTAGCAATAAAAAACACCATGTCTTCCCCTGTCTGCAACCTAATGCAGCCAATGATCAGACCTCTCCATGCCTCCCCCAATCCCCTCTCTTCATCTCCCTCTGTCTCTGTCAGGACCTTGGGTTGGAGCATTCATCAGAGCGATGGGAGTGTCCAGTGATATCACAAACATGCTGTCATTCTGCTGAGAGAGAGAGAGGTCAGACTGCTACCGACAGTCTGAATGATCACTCAATCCTTCCGCCAGCCAAGGTCACGGACGCATCATCCTCCAAGACACAACAATGATTTGGCTCTAAGCTGAATGAGTCTCCTGATTAATCTTTTCATTCAAAGAAACAAACAAGCAAAAAAAAAAAAACGCCTCGAGTTTATAGCTGAAATGCTGTTATTTCCATGCTGTCCTCAAAATTTCCATTCCCCTGCTGGTTTTAACTGTTTTGCAAAAATCAAACTGAATACCAGTGCAGTTGCCACAATGATTGTAGCTTCAAATGAACAACAAAATCATGTGCTTGTTCTGGAGCTGGCCTGTAAATGCAAACCAGTTGTACGCGACTGTACATGAATATTCATCGGTCCATCCCAGGATCTGTGATTGCAGCTGTGCATCTTTGTCTCCCACCTTTGTTCTCGGTGTTATTGAACTAAGGCGTCTGGCATCAGGAGTGATAAATGGTGTTTGGCTCTGGTTGGGACTGCTCACCAGATGAGGCAGAAGCGCAGGGATCATATATGACGAGGCCCCCCTCCTTGTCTGCCCTTGTTCCAGCGGATTCTTCCCGTAAAACCAGGAAAGCATAACTGACAGCTAAACAGCACAGAATTAAAAAAAACACCATTTAATATAAGCCCTGCGACAGACTGGCGACCTGTCCAGGGTGTCCCCTGCCTTCGCCCGAGTCAGCTGGGATACACTCCAGCACCCCCCGCGACCCTAATGAGGATAAAGCGGTGTATAGAGGATGGATGGATGGACCATTTAATCTAGTTGTAAGTCCTATGTATGGATTTTTTTTCTTCTCTTCTTTACGCTCAAGGACACTGTCTGTCAGAGGGTCATTTACAGATGTCCTTTAGTGACAAATGAGCTACTCAGCTGTACTTATCCTTCACTGAGCCTCTGTGTTATGTTGTTTATTGTATTTCTTCATGAAGTTAATATAGAATAAAACAAATTCATTTAATGAATTACCTTATAAAATTTAACATTCATGGATCCCATAGGAACATTGATTATGACTTTATGGACTCTGTGACATTTAGTTTTTTTCACCATCTTAAAATCACATTTTCCCCTCTTTAAACACTCTGATAAATGACAAGATGTGAGATGCCAAAGCTGAAGCTACTGCAGGTCAAATCAGGTTTAAAGCGGTTTAAAAACTTGATTTTCAGCAGTGGGTCTTGTACATGCTGGTATTTTGTAGGTGAAATGTTTATGATGTTCACAGTTTTTGCTTAATGGGTCAATATTTGCTAATTGGCGCACAGATTGAAATGTCACATATTGCCAAAGTCTGTAGGATACGTTGTCTAGAAACGGTGGATATTTATTATGAAATGTCACTGATATGCAGTTCTGAGTGGCTATAAAACCCCACGAGACTAGATTGCTATAAATGTCTTAGCTGTAGCTTGCTCAAGAGAACATTTTTTTAAACTAAGAATGCTTGTGTTAAATTTCTCTATGTTTTTTATGCATATTTTGTCTGACACCTGAGAACTTTGCTCTGTAGCGGAACAGCAAGAGCAAGGAAGAGTCAGTGCTGCCTGTGATGTATGGCTCTGCAGATCCCCTCAGGTCCCTGAGCTCAATGATCAGTATATTGATCAACATGTGTTTTATCACTCCCCTGAAACACACAAACTGTACATACCCAATCCCACGGAAACCTCTCAGAATCCACTATTATTATCATCACTGACGATGCTGTTTCTCATCTTCCGTGTCACCACAGTAAGTATGTAAAAACCGAGGTCCTTCTCCATCAAACGCTGACCTGCTCCACCCGCAGTGCTGCGTCGTCTGCCAGCCAGGCAGAAAATAGGAGTCAGTCCAGACGTACGCCCAAAACCCAGTGACCATGAGAGACAGACGGCCCAGAAGATGAAGACAGACAGTCAGAGCTGTGTGTAATTACTCCGTGTGTGTGTCGAAGGCCTCAAGGCAATCACACCCAATGCAGCGGAAAACAGTGCACACAGCGAAGAGTAGCAGGCCCATTCATGTCCAAACCTTGAGAGTGTTGAAAGCAAAGAGGGGGACATATGTTTGACTGACTGGAGGAGGAGGAGGAGATGTTCTTTCCTCAGTGTAGAAGCCTGTAGTGCTTCAACGCCTAAAGCCAAAGTACAGACACGTCACACCACCGTCTGTGTGCCGTGACAATGCTGACAAACCCACGTGCTGTTAAATGCACGCGTCCATCCTTACACCACATGTTCACATGCTGCTCTAGTGTGTGTTTTAGGTGCCATCCTTTTGCTGCAAAAGTCACTAGGGCCTATGACAGCTCTCCACATGTTGGCTGCATCTGCTCCTCCCCCTCGGTGTCAGCTGAGAGAAGCATTTTGAAGCCCAACAAAAGAACTATGCTCATTGTCTCGGAGCGCAAGAAGCTGCAAACCTCACTCCCGTCAGGCAGTCGGGCAACGTCTCCGTACCACTGAGTTAAGAGCACCGGATGAATAATGTAGTGCCACACAATGACAGCCCAGATTATGAATGATGCAGTAATACCGGAGGGCGGACAGGAAGCGCTTGACACCGCCAGTTCTCAGAGCACCTGGTGCAGATCAACTTCAACAGACTGCAGCTGGCCCTCCTGACAGCTAAGGGACAGGAGAGAGGGAGGGATTTTCCTAAAGCGTTAACCTTCAGATCTACACAATCTGACCTGTAAATCACCCAGTGACAACTTGTAAACACAACATAGTGGAGGCATGCATATGAGCGCACACGAGCTGACCCTCCAGCCGTGCAGGGAAAGCCCTGATTCAGCTGTCAGAGGATCAGGGTCACAGTCAGCTGATACGAGGTCAGCTTAGCATCATGGCTGACCCCGGGGTGTTCTGGGATAAGTATGACAGGAGCCCTGAGGATGTCAGACTTGTTCATCACGCGGTGCATCACACACAACTAAACTCCATGAGACCAGGTCACAAAACCTCAGACTCAAGGGTTTCCTGCACCGGAGATGAACGTGTGAGAAGACAGGTGGATTTTCACAAAAAGAGGCGACAGCTGAGAGCTTTAAGGAGGATGAAAAAGAACTGCAAAGAAGAGCAAATGAGCAGATATTATGAAGGTTCAAGCAACAGCTGTTGTGTGGATGGAGAATCCCAATCATGCATCTTTGTGGATGAACCCAGCAAATGCCACTTTGACCTCCAGATATATTTAGCTCTACTATTCTCTCCAAGTCTGCTGTAGGGGTTCGGCACACAACATTTACAGACACTTGCACATTAGTCCCATGTAAAATGTTAATTTTATGTGACTATGACATTTAATATTTCTGTTTTTTGACATTAAAGTCAAACACTGATTCCAGCCTTATTATAAAGAATGTTTGTCATCTGTAATATATTCCAGCAAATGTGATATCTTCTATCCTGCTATTGTTCTGTGGTAGTTCTGTCACCCATTTGTATTGTCCTTGCGCTTCAAGTGGAGAGATAAAGCGCGCAAGAATGGACTTACCACTGGAACTCATGATGCCCAATGTGTTCTCATCCAAAACAAAGCGGCTCCGTCAGACAATAATCCCATAAAGCGCGAGAAAATCTTCACGAAGGCAGTTTATTCCCTCCGAAATTGTGCAATTAAGCATGAATATCCATTAAATGATGCTCCTCACTCTCAGCACTCAACACTGCTTCCAGTCAATTTCTGAGAAGGTGGACACACACAGAAATAGGGGTATAAAAAATGTAAGAGAAGAAATATCAGCGAGGATAATTCCTGTAATTAATAGAAAATCCGGAAAAAATCTCCCCTCCCCGCTGTGTGAACGTCGGCTGTGTTTTTTTCCTCCTTCTTCTGGCAAACAGTGACAACAGAATGCTGCTCACTCGGATTCCACCTTCACATTTTCGCTCCCGGCTGATCCCAGCTCCGCCGCGCTTCCCCGGCGCGTCACCGAGCGCCTCTCACACGCGTTCAGCACGGGCTCCGGCGCTCCCTTTCAACATAAAGCAAGCTTAATAATAATAATAAATAATAATAATAATGTTTTATGTGTTTTAAATTTTTCTTAAAAAGTGCTAAAGGTTCTCCATTTTTATTGAACTTTTGGTGGCAGCTAATGGCAAAAAAATCAGAGCTGGAACTTGTGATTATTTTCATTATCATTTAATCATTTGTTAAAGAAAACAGCAGAAAACAGAAACAAATCCCTGTCAGATAGTTTCTCATCTCCTAAGCTGGTGTCTTGTACAATGTTATTATGTCTGACTAACAGTCCACAACCCGAATCTTAAATATATGTTAACAGAAATTATGCAGATTCTTACATTAAATCCTTTTTCTTTTTCTTTTTTTGCAAAGTGCTATTATCAAAATAAAACCAGATGGGTCCATATTAACTCTTGAAAAGGGTTCAAGAAAGAACTTGTTTCAGCTTAAGTCCTGTTGAGTGCTGCTTGAGGTGCCGAAAGGAACCATTTTTTGGTGTTTTTTTAAAGATCCTCTTGCTAAGAGGTTTTTTCTGAAGCTAAAAATGTTTCTTATACGGCATCATTAGTGTAGCACCATCTTTACTTGTATTGTTTTTTAAATTCCATGTTACACAAATGCTTTTTTGAAAATAATAGAAACCGTAAAATCCTCAAATTCAAACACAAAAGGTCTTTGCAATCATTGTTCCCTTTTTATTGAATTTTACCAATCATATTTATGTTAAGAACTTTGACACACTAAATAAAATATGATGGGATTTCAAAAAGAATAAATATAAAAGAAAAAACAGCATGTCTTATTCACATACATAAACAATGCACGGCTTTGTTTTTGTTGTTCAGTCCCTGCCTTTAGTTATTCCTTCATTTATTCCTGAGCAAACCTTAATCTAAAACAGGGTTTTAAGCACAATAGAACAGGATCACTGAATTTGCTCATTAATATCAAAATAAAACTCTCTGATAACATTGATTACAAAGGTTCTTAAATAGAATACTATCATATCTGGAGTTCATACTGTTTGCACTGTTCATATTACCATTTCTCATATTTATTTTACTTCACATTGTTATTTATCTAGCATATTTATTTTACCTACAGCTGATTTTAATCCATAGTTAACATGTTCATATGACTCTGTTCATGCTGGTAATATCTTGTCATACTGTTTATTTCACATTCTCCATAAACTATATGCATTATTTATGCACCGGCTTCCTCCCACAGTCCAAAAACATGCTGAGGTTAACTGGTGATTCTAAATTGTGTGAATGTGTGTGACTGTTTGTCTCTATATGTAGCCCTTTGATAGACTGGTGACCTGTCTGGGGGTCCCCTGCCTTTGCCTTAAGTCACCTCTTTTTTTTCTTTTTTCTTTTTGCACTTCTAGTTTTATACTAAACTGCATTTTGTCTTAGCAAAGTTAGTCTCTTTATTATCAGTATCACAATAAGGTGTTCAGCAGCTCATGTGAAGCCCAGTGTCACCACTCACACTAAATACTACTCCAACCACACGATGCTATGCTCTAATGTTATTCTGGGATTTATAAAGGAGCACAAACTGTCATTAATTGCTTCTGAAGGTAATCTCTTAGAATTTTCTTCACGTGTTATTGTGAAAGTAAAACATCCTGGTTCCCGGTTCTGCTCTGTCTCACTATGGCTCACTTGATCACTTTCTTTTTATCCCGGGTTGGCGACGTCACCCTGAGCTGCTGTGAGCGCTTTGGGGACGCTGTACCCTACATCACTCAGAAAGAAGTCTGAAATGATAACAAGAGCCCGGTCCGAATTCATTTGTCACACCAGGTGGGTCTTTAACTACACATCCTGAGTGCTTGAAACATTTTAGATTATTTTAAGAATTAGTCAAGTCACTTTTATTTTAAACTGGACACAGTATTACGCATCACCATGGTCACATTTAGAGAACTACAAGGAATATTTGAAATTGATTTGAGGAGTCCGGGGAGGCTTTGTGAAAGGACTTGTTGGTGTTTTTGCAGTGCTGGGCTGGGCTTGTTGCTAAAACTGTCGTGACACCGCCCTCTTCTGGAAAACAGACGTAAGCAAATTAGTTAATTGGATTATTTACGGTGGAGCTGCTGGAGAAGGAGGAGGTGGAGGCCAGGTTAATTATGACACTGTTGACGGGCCTGCTGTTCTGGTATTGACTGAAGGATCACAATAGATGAACTGCCTTAACTGGCCTGTGAAGTTCTACCCAGACAGCACACTTGGGTATAAATCAGATTTGGTCCTGATACTTTGTAGTATTAAAAACAGAGCTGCCATCTATGCATTCAGGGCTCAGTGTTGTGTTTGTTCAGCGGTATCAACGTGGAAAGATCTCCATGTAACGGTGAGACACCCATCCGCTGTTTCCCACAACCATTAGTCAGACGAAAACATGTGAGGTTGGTCCAATGCAAGGAGAAGTCAATGACCCCAGACATTGAACAACATCCAGAATGTGAGAAAACAAGGTAGGAGCTGATTAACCTTATACTGATAAAGTAAGAAGGCACTGCCTGCAAAACTGCAGAAATAATCAAGTGAGAGAGATTATTCAGAGCAATTCCACCATGAATTTAATTGCACTTTGGATAAAAACAACATACAGCTCAGTATCATAGGTGAGTTTATCAGACTGCGTAGTGGTGCAGTATGAATCCCTTACTTTGCAATAGAATGATAAGAGAAAAACAAGAAAACAACAGCTCTTTTTTCTATTGGTTCATTCCAATTAGCTCCATTTTAGGATTTCCATATCATGTAACAAATTCTAAGTCCTACATTTCTTAGAAAACAGCTTATACAGATGAGAGGGAATCCCCCTAACTGAGCCTGGAGATTAGTCTAATTCTATAAGTTGACTATCAGTAACCTCGTCAAGCTAAAACTCCGCCTGAGGAAGCCTCAAGTCCCTATTTCTGATGCCTATTGTGTAACTGACACATTTCCCATCATCATAAGCAGTGGGCAAGAGAAGCAATTAGTTTCTCTGACTATAAATAAAAATGTGTGCCTACATGATAAACAGATAATTAACATATAAATGAAGGACAACCGAAGAGCTTACTGCTCTGAATGTTTAATATAGTTGCAAATGGCCATTAAATCCAAAAGCGGTCAGTATTTGGCAGCCAACTCTACATTTTCTGTGTATGTGTGTGCTGTTTTATTAGGTTGTGTGTGTGGTTTTATTAAGTTAACACACTGCCTTGTCTCCGTGTCCTGAGGAAGCCCTGGTTCTGAAGCCTTTAGGAAGCTGGACAATGGCGGGATGTGAGCGGCGCCTCACTCTCTCTCTCTCTCTGCTGCCCTGCACAGTCTTACCTCTGTGGCTGTCCAGCTCAGTAGCTTTATATGATGTTCTTAATTTGTCGTTCAGTCACTCACACAGTTAGGTTCATCTGCAAGCTTTGGAAAACTAGCGTGTGGACTTCAGTTACAGAGAAAATGATGGTGAATCATTAAAAACAAACAGATTTACCAACATGATGAACATCCGGTTGCTCTTGAGCCAATTAAAACATTATCTGACATTGCTTAAATAACTCAGATGAAGCACACCTCAATAAAAGTGTCCTAGATTCCAGTGAGTAAGTGTATATGTTTACTGTTGCAGCTCAGGTCAAGGCTGATTATGATTGTTAGGGATAATGATTGACTTAAATGAACCATCATCCCTGGGTTGTTTGCACGGTTGTGACGGTGTGTAGGTGGCTGCTCTGTGGACTTGACGGGTACTGATTGTGCTCCTGTGTCAATCCCATGTTGTGCTTTTGTCCTCCAAACTGATGGGGCAGAAAAACAGGAAGCTGGTCTTCCTGTGCACTGAAGGCAGCGGGGCAGCAGGCCGTCAGGTCAGCGGAGTGTTGTCACCGTCTGCAAAGCCGCCAGTGCCCCCATGATCGACAATAAAAGTAAACATCCCCTTGTGGGTGTTCTTACTGGAATATTCCTGACATCACCCTGGTCCCTCTTATGGAAACTGTTTCTTTAAGTGTGCCGAGGAGCAGTCAGCACAAAAGATGTTTCACATGAACTGCTGAGCACATGACAGACATGATCAAGATTTGGCTGTAGTCTGAATGTATTGCTGCATTGTTTTGAGCCTAATCATCCGCTCAGTGTTTTTCTGTTGGAGGTTATGCGTCCTTTGCTTGTCGATTACACTGAGGTCATGTGTCCACCATCAATAGCACTGATCAGCAGTATGCTGCATTCCTCACTAAGTCTCACAATCCACCTCCTTTGTCTGTCCACATGGTCAGAGGAAAGTATGCACACACACACAATTTACCGGGCTGTAATGCTACACTACTATCTCCACCCATTCCTGCCTATTTCTAATTTGTTGCTATTTAATACACCCACATTCTCTCTCTTCCCCCCCCCCCCCACACACACACACACACACACACACTTTTGCAAACAGAGCAGAACAAATGGTCTGTGTCCTGCAGTCTTGCATAGCCCATTGCATTATCACATGTGCAGTGCACGGCTGATATTCTGTGTTCAGGGTGACTTTGTCATGGTGCACTGGGGGCTGGGTATACACAATCAGTTCCTGAGTTTATATTTAACTAAGCAGGCAAAAAAAAAGAAAGAAAACATGAGAAACCAAAGTGACTGTCGGCTTGGGGATTATTATCTCCCCTCGCACAGATAGGGATGGACATGACCCAGAAAATGAATGACGAGAGGTTGCCCTTTTTTGTCGCATTGTCATACAACACACGAGGGTAAATACTTGACATTTACAGGCATTACAGTACATTTACTGGAATGCAGGCAGTGTGTGTTCGACTTGACAGGCAGGATTTCGCAAAGGCTTTTCACCTTTGGAATGAAGAAAAGTGATTCCTCAGGTATGGACTCGACATTGTTCACACCAGGCGAGTGTTTGTGCCTGTCATCTGCTGTCATCTCTGGGGGGTGCGACACACCAAGCTGGTGCGACCGGTGTTGTAGAATGGGGAAATACATAGTGTGTGATTGTTCTTTTTGTTGCTCTAAATTGGGAAGAGGTAGCAGATAATTACCAGGGTTTAACTGCTTTGAAAAGCTATATACTACTCTATTTATAACTTCCACCTTACAACCTCTTTTCATTGGTTCTCGTAGGCTCACACCTTAGCAGATTTTGAGTGAGAGGGGAATTGGGGTGAGTTAGAAAAAGAGAGAGAGGGAGAAGAGGAGGCCGTACCATTGTCCCAAAGCCATGATGGGAGGAGTTACAGCAAAAAACTTCCTCAGTCACTGACATGCTGTCTTGGATTGCCTCTGCAACACACATAGACACATATACCAGCAGACTCTCACAGACTTTCTGTCTTGTTTTTGGCTGTGGAGAATGATAGCAGTTTCAGCAGCTGTCATCACATGCAACTCACCATTACAACGGTGAAACCACGCGCACACAAAGTGATATATAGACACATTCTGCCACGCACACGAGGAATGAACTGAGGGAAGAGAGCTGGCAGCAGCACGGAGGTAAGGGTGTATTTTTCTGCTTTTAATGCCTTTATCTTCTCCCTAACTCTCACTGTGCCATAAGACTACTTCTGTTTAGGAATCACTGCTGTACTTTGTGCTTAGTCACGTAACCATAAAGTTGCTGTCAGCCCACAGTGTACAGGATAAACAGTGCATCTGTAAATGGGTAGCGATTTTCAAGCAGTGATTTTAGTTCCTTTTTCTTTTCACTGGTGATTCAAGCTGACTTACACACTACATGACACACTTCTTATGGCTCTATGCGTTAGTTCTAATAGATGAAAGAATGTCAGACCATGGGAATATAACTGATCTATCCTCAAAAGCCCAAGAATGTACAATTATACTTCCACAATGTTTGTTTCAGAGTTACAAATGCCGCTATGCAACAGTGTGGGAATCTCCCTGCAGGGAGTTCTACCCCAGACACACAGGCATGGTGGTGAGCTAACAGGGGCTTAGTCTAAACTTAGAGCCCATAACCCCTGTCTCATATTACTCTCCACTAACTCTTCTGCAACATATTCTAAATCTACAAACCCACACTGTACACACACACACACACAGACCCACTTAGACACAAACACCTCAAACAACCCGTGCTTGTCATGCATTTGAACACAGTGCTGACACCATATGTTTCTCATTAGGCTGAATGTTATTGTCACGGACCGCCGAGTGTCACAATTGTAGTCCCGGCTTTTTGCTGTGGCTTCAGACTGTGTCGAGACTATAGGGTCATTTATGGTATGTGGTCATTAGACTTAACTTATTGCCTGTCATTACAGGCAATAAGTTAGGGGTTTAGTCTGTAATCACGTGCATTGTTTGTTGGAGACTTTAGTGAAGTTGTGCCACAGAGTGCAGTCATTCGGAAGAGGAAGGAGTTTTGACGCTGCAGCTGCCAGGAAACAGCAGCTAGATCCACAGGTGTATCGTAAAGAGGACATTGTGACTAATACAGCATCACTAAACAGATTGCATTGTTTTATTGATAATCTGTATGCCTGAAAGTGGGACAGCGAGTGACCTTTGTGCAGCTTTTGTGGCTAACAAAGACCCGTGAATGCACATATCAGCCCTGTGTTTATTAGATTAGACATCTGTTGCACTATGAAAAACAAGCAGGAGAGTTTAGATAGTGTCAGGATATGCCCTGACACACCTTCAGTCTGTTTACAGCTTTCAGCTTCACAAGATGCACATGCACAGATTCAATCATGACCAATCAGCCGCCACATAAACAAAATGAAGACGTGATCTCAGACAAGTAGATCTTGGCCACTTGTATGCTGAAGCAATGCAGCAGTCTGGGTTTAAAGGAGGAAGAAACTTTATGTGTTTGTCCATGCATCAGTGACTACATGGAATGACAGCTGACAGAAGTCATGTCAGACATGAGTTGTTTCAATCATCACATCAAATTAGTTTTTCTCTTTTCTTTGTTAACAGTGTCATAAGTAATGCACAGTATTGCCATCAGTCTTTACAGATGTTTCAATGCTTTAATTGACACAATTATTATGCATTAAAGATTTCAACATATTTTGGGGTCGTCATTAAATCATAAAACTGATCAATATTTTGTTCTTCGTTTTGAAGATGACATTACTGGCAAGGTGTAAACTTGGGGTGTTAAGGTTGAAGTTTGTATTTATAGAGACAGCATCGAATGAAAGATGCTTTAAGTTGCATTGGCATTAAATCTTGGGTCCAGTTGTGTTTTTTGGAGTTAGGCTCAGTCATTTTATCAGAAAAGTAACAAATAGGGTTTTTTAATTTCCAAATTTGCTCGTCTAAGGCATTTAAATCCAGAGATGGATTTTATATATAAATTGATAAAATTTGAAATTCAATACTGATTATTATGTCTCAGTCTGCTGGGGCAGATAAATCATGGGAAAAATGCGATAAATACACGACCACCAATGATATGTAAATTCCTATTCCTATTTTGCTGTATCTGCATAAAATTTTTATATAAGTAACTGTAGCAGCATGTAAACTGTAAATTATCACAGTAAAATGTATCATAATATAAAAAAATGTATAATATAATATAATAAATTCAAGACTTCTACCTGTTATTTGGTTTAATGATGTTACAGGCTATGCTAATATTCTGTTAGCCTAATTGGGTTCATAGTATATCATAAAATTATCAAAACTGTATGTACAATAGAACACAAATAAAACAGCATAGTAAATATACCTTGCAGTTGCATACAGATTTAATATTTTTCATCATACTATATAGTGACATATCAGTTGGTCATTTCATTCTATGTATCCATTCAACGAGTTCTTTAATGAGTATTTTTTGTGCAAACAACACTTGGAGGTCTCAGGAAATGATGAACCTAGAATGACTTAACAAATAAATCTGCAACTAGCTTAAGCCGTTTTGTTTCGCTCTGTGATGAAAATGGTTGCAACAATCAGCTGTTTTGTTCACACTCGATGCATCTGGTTTAGCATTCAGCAGCGTTTTCCTCAGGGAGGCTAAAAACAACTTGTTTTCATTGCTACCAAATGACAAAAAAACACATTCTTGCAGCTTTAATTAAAGGGAAAGATGACAAAAACTCTCAGTAATATGACATTTTGACACAGTCAGATCAGGAATCCACACAACTCCCAATGTAGCATTAAGTTTGGTACCACTGGAGAGACAGTGTGCTGGAACATTGAATACCACTGTCAAACTAAAGGCCTCTGTCTACACTTAGTATGCTGACAAGAACATAATATATATATTTGTTTTTGCAAATAAATGCACACCCTGAACGGAGCCATTGTTGAAGGGCCACATAAGGTCAATGGTCGTGACCTTCCCATGTCAACACTTTTTCTTGGATGTACATCCTCCTTAAACATCATTACTGAGAGCAGTCAGAAGCCCCATTGGCTTTTTCACTGTGCAATCTTGACTTTCCACACCCGTCCTTTTCTTCCCAGCGACCTCACAGTGTAGAACGATGCTCTCCGGCTGTGTTCATGTCATATCTGTTACCCATCTGCTGGTGGAAAGCGGAGCTCGGTAAAACTGTGCGCTGTAGATAAACTGATCCTCAATCTGTGCCACCCGGCATCTCTCACCCTCACTTTGCTGTGACCTTGCAGCCCGTCCCTCTCGTGGCATTGCCTTACAGTGGATCAGCAACACACTATCCCAGAGAAAAACACAAAAGACACAAACATTGTCTTTGTGACACACATTCTGTGCATATTTTCACTAACCCGGACACACACACAACACACAGGGAAACTCTCACCGAGGCCTGCCCCCCACACACACATACCAATCACAGAGTGCTTTGTGCATTCAGTGACTGGCTGGGCAGCTACTGGAGAGAGAGAGAGAGAGAGAGAGACAGAGAGAGAGAGAGAGAGAGAGAGAGAGAGAGAGAGAGAGAGAGAGAGACTGGTGGGAGGGGGAAGATGGAGACAGCAGCAAGAGACAGAAATATTACAAAGAGAAGCAGACAGAGATGAGATAAGGCTTGCAGGGGGGACAGTAGAGACACATCCAGTCAATGTTAACTGGTGGAAAGACAGAGTGAGAGGGGCAGGAAAGGGAATACAGAAATAGGAAGGGAACCGGGGCTTGTCCAGCAGAGAGGAAGAGAGTGAGTTGTTGTTAAAGAGGCTGAGGGGAACTGATGGGATGGCATTGATCTCTGGGAGCTGCCGGCTCCTGGGCCAGATGGCGTCTTGTTGCTGCAGACCGCTCCTCAACTCTTCCTGTTGTGGACCGCTCATCAAAGTCTGCCTCTCCTCCTTCACAGGTCGGTCCCATCTCACTCTCTGTTATGTGCTGTCATGAGGCGGGCTACGTTCACATAGGCAGGAGCTTAGGTCTATATGCGACATGGGTAACACACTTAGCCAAGAAGGTAAAAAGGGCATGGTGTGTCTCTGCACTGTAGCAACATGACTCTGCTTGTGTTGACTCAAGCAGTCCTGTTGCTGCTAACTGTGCTCTGTGTTGTAGGACGGAAAGAATAGCCTGTTGTCCTCGTTGGCGTAATGTCATGTTGCATATTGTGTTGCTAAATTGTGCGCGCCCCATTGTCTTGTTGGGAATGCTTTGCATCAAGATAATAATGTCCTGTTGTGTTTTGTTTTTGCACTGACAAAGCATGTTGGAAATGAACAAGTGGCAGTCTAATCAAAAGTATTTCTGTTTGTATTTGGTTGCTTCGTTTTTCAGTGTAAATGGTGTTTGATAGTGTGACCACACTGACATGCCTCAGGGGCAGGGCGGCTGTGTGTGAAGGTTTTTCTGATATCAGTGCAGCTGTGCGTCTGTGTTGGGCCTGTGTGGACTCAGCGTCATTGTACACCCCCCCCCCCCCCCCCCCCCCACTCAACCCCACCCCACCCGACGACTCATCAAACTAACCAATGGCTCAAACTTTACGTTTCCACAATAAACCGCTGCGTTTGTCTCCCCCAGTCATGTTAACACTCTCCTCTGTCAAGAAACCTACTTTCTTTGAAAGTATAGTTGGGATTTTTGAGAAATACCTTCACCTGATATGTTTTCTTGTCATGATAACAAGATTGACATTGCTTTAATGTCTGTACGGTAAATCTATTATCAAGAAACAGTGAGCTTGGCTTGATTTAATACTAGAAACAGCAAGACTAACGAAAGCAGCTTAACTAGTTATGTACTGTTTGTCCAATTAGTACAAAAGCGTACCTATAAAGACTAATATATAGAAAAACTTCTAGGAGTTTCCATTGGTTACCTGGTGATTTCATCCTACCAATCAATAAGCTCATTAGCAAACCCTTGTAACATTTTGGTTTCTGTTGTATAATACATAAGTAACCTTTAGGAATACTTATAAACAGATTTTGTCCACTTTGCATTCTTTTTTTTTTACATTCATTATGCTAAGCTAAGTAGCTGCAGGCTGTAACATCATATTTACCATACAGACATAAGAGTGGTTTGGGAGAGAAAGCCAGTACGCATATTTTCCCAAAATGTCAAACTATTCCTTTAAGATGCACTGGCATATTTGGAACTTTATAGTGGGTATCTGATGATTAATTGATTAAAAGGGAGCACAGAGGAGCCAAAATTTGTTATTCTTCATTGATTTGCTTTCTTTTTACAGATATCTCTCCCGCAGAGCTGGATGCTCTTTGGAGGGAGCCACCGTATACTCTAAATGAACACTTCTCAGGAAATGACAACATGACTCAAGGTAAAGTAGCTCTGTTGCATAGAACAGCCAGTTCTGTTCTGAAATTGTCAATCATAATATTATATATTCTCTACTAGTATGAACAGCTCGTAAAGTTTGTGTAAGAGGGGGCACTTCTGCTTTTTCTGTGGTCGCAAACCAAGGAAGTCTTTGGGATATCCTCCCTGCACAATGGAACAAACTAGGGGAAGCCCGTCACTACTTTACTGCAAAAAATACAGTCAGCTAGTATAATGTGTGCAGCCATCTGGCCTGGTATTTAAGGGTTTGAAACTATTAAGATCCTGTTCATATGCTGAACTGAATTGCTAAAAGTACTGGCTAAAAAGTTAAAAAAAATAAAAATAAAAAAAAAAGATGACAAGGCGAATAAATGACTGTACCAGCCAAAAGTAGTAGATAAACAATTTAAAAAGTTGACTAAAAGTAATGGATAATTGGCTGAAAAGTCTAATAATGCTCATCTATCTGTACTGGTGTTAAGGTGCATTAAGAAATAATAATGATTTCTGTATTATTTATGGTACTAAATAACTTCCAGTTTCAAATAAATGAAATAAACTGTGGAATTTATGACTGTGGTGCCAGTAGAGACACATTTGACAACTGTGGTGGTACAACCAAGAAAAATATTGGAAGCTCTAAATCAAGCGTTCAGCCTGTCTAAATACCAACCACAGATATTGTTTTCTTAAATAGCACCAGTGATTTGTAGTTTATGTTATCTGGTAACACTTATGGTTAAATCTCCACGCCAGTCTGGCACTTGGAATACAAGCCGTTCTGCACAAACCATCACCTTGTGATGACCGTTTTGATAAAGTAGTTCCTGTCTACTACACACCTGTCTTAAACACACACAAAAAAATAATCTAAAAACAATATGCTGTTTAGGAAACACTGGCTTAACCAGTGACGGAGTGAGTTTTCCACCTCATGCTCTCATTTTGACCTTGACCCAATGATCATTTAAATTCAACCCAGCCAATATTTCCTTGATATTTCCCCTGTAGGAGCCTGTGAAGAGGAGGACGGACCTCTCGTGGAGTCAGGTGAAGGTGGAGTGGAGGCTGATAGCTACTGGAAGAAGAAAGAGGCCTTTCTTCGAGGAAGCAATGTGTCATTGGGAGAGAAATTCTCTTCAGGTACAATTCACAATGCACTAATCACAGCCCATTTGACTTGTGTCTTTCAGATAGAAAACCAGCTTCTTTGTCGTCAAGTCTAGACTAGCAATATATTATACAAAAAGGCATTTCCCATGGATATTATATTTATGCATACTGATTAAGCACATTCCTTCTGCCACTAATGTTTTTACTCACTCAGCAGTTTAGCTCCATCCATCACATTCCCCCAGGTTCTTCCTCTCAAATGGATGTAAATGGCCACAGTGAGAGTCCAGTAAGAGGCCTAATAGCTTTGTTATTCCTCCAGGGGCTCACATTGTGCTCACAAAGCATCTCAACGATATATAAGCTCTCCAAGAAAATCTTTAACAAACTCTTGAAAGTTTTGTCTGCTTGTAGAGAACAAAATTTCATTTCAGTTTGTGTGATATTTTTAAAACTTTTGCCTCCCCTTTTCTAGGGTTAATTGCATACGATATGTTTTGATTTCATTCTCTTTCACGACAAGAAATAAGCTAAAAGTTCACGACATGTTTTCTGCCTTTTCACTAGAAATCGTGCTGTTGTTCACGGGGCGGAGGCGCTCCAGTGTGGATCCTGACCGGGCCCTACAGGAGGCGCTGCGCACCCGACTCCGAGTGGTGGAGAGCAACAGCCAGGACGTCATACAGCTCTTTAAAGTGAGTGACAGTCAGACCTGACAGTGCAGAAGTTGCACAGACTTTACTGCACTTCTAAACATTCTGATATGACAAAAAACACTAATGAGTCCATTTGATGGAATATGATATATTATACAAGGATGTGCACTTTGTAAAGATGGCTTCATGCCCTGTTATGTAACATGAGACTTGTTTCTGCAGGACTTGTCTGCACGCCTGGTCTCTGTCCATGCTGAGAAGGATAGCTTTGTACTCACATTCAAGACTGTGGAGGAAATCTGGAAGTTTTCAACTTACTTATCATTAGGTAGGAAGCGGGTTTCTTTAGCAAGACGCTTTGGTTTATATGTTGTATTTCTTTTCCTATTATCCTCATCAGAGCAATAGTGTTGGATTACGTCTTTGCTGAGGTGGTATCTTAGCTTCTTTGCATGTGCTCTGTCCTAGGTTATGTGGCTCGTTGCTTGGAGAACTTCCTGTGTGATCAATCAGTCTGGCTGGACCCAGAGCTGCTTAGTGACTTGGAGATCAATGTAACAGTGGATGAGGAACATCTGGCCACCCTTTACCTGGGACTTTTACTCCAGGAAGGTCAGTAGAGTTGAGAAGCAGAGTCCACAGTGGATTTTTCTGGAATATAATGGATGTTTTGTGGTGTCAACAACACATACAGTAATAACAGAGGGAGAGAAAATGATATTTTTCACTGATACAAAGTGATCTACTTTTGCAAACAGAAATCAAATCCAGTCAATCAAACTGAGTTTTAAAAGTTTGAATCTATTCTTTACTTCAGATTTTAAAGCTTCGGTCTTTATTTCAAAATGCAAACACATTACTGACATTGTCAAAACTGTAGTGCGAGACCTTAAAAAAATATTGAAAGGACTCATTGTCAGAGGACTCCTAAATCTGGACACTTAATTATCTATTAAGTAGCTGCAGCTGCCTTTTGATCCCATTATTTTTAATCCATTTCTTACCGACCCCAATTGACGTAATGAACAGACTGCCACACAAATGGGTGCTTTATATTTAGATGAAGAGCTTTTCTGCTTTAGTCAGAAAAAAAAAATTCTCAAATATGAAAGACTTCTAATGAAGTCAGCATTGTTTTGACAAAAAAACATACATTTGCCTTTTAAAGATTTTCCACAGTTGGATTAACTTGAAACCAGACATCAAAATTGGATCTGATTTTTGAAATGTATTGCAAAATTTGTTCTGCTAAAGCGAAAACTATTGCACTACTTTGCACTGTGAATGCTTATTGATTTCCCTCCTGCCTGGTCTACACAGACAGCCTTACTTTCCCCTGAACGTTCCCCTAAGGCAAAAAGCTTCACGGAAATGTGTAATAGGACTGCAGTGCTGGCAAATAGTGATGAGAATTACATTAACTTAATAGGGGTAGGATATAAAACATCCATCATTTGCCTTTGACTGAATGAGGGCACGGTAGCTGCAGTGGTTTTGCACTGAAATCACTGTCTGGATGTATTCATGTGCTTTCAAACCATCTCTATATGTTTGTGTAGGGCTTTGCAGAAGCTGAAGCTGCGTACTGATACATCAGCCTCTTTGCAGGTTCTTTCTTTGCCAAGGCGCTGTTTACAAGAAGCGAGCAGGATGAGTACGACGAAGAACAACTGTCATTCAAAAAGAACGACCTGCTGATGGTGAAGGACACCGGGCAGGACAACATGTGGGAGGGCACCATGCTCTCCACGGGAAATCATGGTCTGGTGCCAGTAAACGCCATGCAGCCGCTGCCCTACCCCTTCTACCAGTGAGTCACTTTATGTTGCTCAATTGGCCGCTTAAGTGACCACTTCCTGGATTTGCACCGTGATAAGATTAACACATTCTCTTGTGGTGGACGTTCTTACATGGTAGTTGGTGTCGTTTTGTTAAATCGTACTTCCTGTTTGGTCAGGTGGTTCCTGAGGAAGTACCCAGGCCATGCTGGATGCTCATTGACAGACAAGGAACCGTTTGAACATTCTATTGGTAAAGCTATTCTGCATATTATGTAATTTTCACACATACAACATACTTTACTGCGTTACTTAAAGTAAAGCTTTCGGAGGTGGTTGGGAAGGAATTTCACGACATGCTTTTGTTCACAGCATAGAGTTTGATGGAAATGTTTGTTAAATGATTAGGTCAGCTCAACACGATTGAATTTCTGGATGTCTTTTGTTATAAAGTTGCGCAAATGTTGGAATTTACTTTACCAGAAGTACCTCCAACCCATCTGTATTTAAGCTTTTTTAAATGTCCCATTCATTCCTTGTTATAATTTAAGATCATCTTATGCCTGATCAAACAATGTGTTTAACTATTGGCCTGGAAACACTCATCTTACTCATCCAGTCCTATTCGTCTTATCACCTCAGTGACAGGTTCATGTGTAGCCACAGTCGACTACAGTCCAGGTGCCCCAGATGAGCTCCAGTTGAGCCAAGGTGATACTGTAGAGATCCAGGGTCTGCTGCTCCGAAGCCTGGACATTTTCATAGGCAGACACGCTTCCACAGGACACACTGGCTTTGTACACAAGGCCCACGTCAAGCCTCTGAACACCTCACCCCTGTAAGAAGTTCCGTATTTTCAGTTCTATCAGCTATTAATAATACATATCGTGCCTTGCTGTTAGTCATTTTACGATGTTGTGCTTCATTTCAACTTTGAAGCACTTTATTATAATCAAGTCCACATTCATTATGACTTATTTTAAGTCTGTTGCTTATCTTTAATGAAATCCTATTTAGTGTATCTGCAGTCTGAACAGGGTGGATTGGATCATGAGGTTGGAAAGATGGCTGAAACAATAATGCTGCCTTTGTCTCCCTCACACAGAGATGAACAACTGCTCTTTCTGACAGAGGAGGAGAAGGCCAGCCTGGGTCAAGTTAACCCATGTGGCTCTGAGCTGATTGACAGCAGCCTGCTGGAAAGACTCTTCCCGTCTGAAATCAGCTCCGTGTACAGGCTAGGTAAAGGAATGACTGGACTGATCAAGAGATATACTTTCAGGAAATGGAAAGGAAAGGAGCTGTGCCACATAACTGAAATATAGGTCATGTTTGGTTTCATGTGCAGCTTCTGTTTGTTTCCTAAATAGTTTGGGATTCATTTTGGGAGGAATAGTTTCCATTTTCTACTTCCAACTGGAAAACTGATGCTTAAATGGGTTTACCTTGTGTGTTTGCAGATAGACTGGATGACAGCGATTTCATGTACGTCAGGAGTCGACCTAAACATGGTAAAGTTATCATCTTAGTTATGATCTTAATGCATTCATACAACTTGAAAAGCTTCTCTGTTCTCTGCAATACACTAAAGTACTGTATCTGTTTTTTAAAAGATCATAAGATTCTTACAAGCGCCCGTCAGAGTGTCATGTCAGAGAGAAGTGGAGGGACGCCCCCATACCAGTCGTCCCCTCGGCCGTCTGTCTCTCAGTCCTCCCCTCGTGTGTCCGTCTATCACTCTCACAATCCTCTGCCGAGAGAGGGAGAGCGGCTATCCTTCACTCTGGACGACACATTCAGAGAACTGGACGAATTCCAAGAAGATCCTCCTCTTTTCTTGGAAGAGAACAGCTGGGATGGGGAGGAGTCCGAGCTCAGTGATCCAACACTGACCCTGCTCAATCACGAACACTTCCAGGTCAGGCTCTTTCTTTCTTACTTTCTTTCCTTCTTGCTTATAATATTTTTAATCCAGCCACATTTACAGTCAAAGATGTAACAAACAATAATGCTGAATGCAGTTTCTAAATATGTACTTTCTCTGTGTTGCCAGTAGTAAAAAGATTGTACCTGTGTGCATGTTTGCAACAGTTCCTCCACCATCACAACTGTTCTTTATTTCTTTCGACTCACTTCTTGGTCTGTAACTCTTGAACTTTTGTATCCATAAAAATCACAAGGATCAGCACAAGCTTGTATTTGCAAAGACTACAGTGCAAATGTGAGCACGGAGACCACAAAGAATTACTTGGTAGTTCTCCTCAGCTTATTGTTTTGGTTTTGCAGCCCACTCTTTATAGAGACTTTTCAACAAATCAGTCAGCACAGCCTCCTGACTTTACTAAGAGGTTTTCCAAGGCAGGAATTGAAGAAGCTGAATGGAGTTCAAACACACTTTCACTATCAGCTTGAAAATGGCTACACATTCTTCAAATTTTACCACATTCTGTGTAGCAAGATTCAGAATTAACTCACAAACAAAAGCATGAAAGGAACACTGACACTTCTCAATCCCATTAACTCCATTGTTACGTAACTGAAATCTTTTGTTTGCTGTTCTTCTAGGAGGAATTTCTGCCTCTGTACGACCTACAGTATTCCTTCTTGTGGGTGACCTTTAGCGGTAAGACAGAGGACGAGCTGTCAGGACACCTTGAGAGTGTCAGGGAGTGTGCCAAGAGACTGGGCATGCATTGGGCGCATCGACGGGCATGCTTTCTCCTGGGAAGACTGTGTGCCAGGAAGGTCAAGTTCTCCCAGGTATCTGTTTTAGATAATTCAAGGCAACTGAGTCTGGAACAAGACACCACAGGATACGGTAGCATTCATATAATCTTATGGTAATTGTCATAACGGTGTCTATCATATTTTTAATTTTAAGGTGACTTTCTCTTGAAGTGACAATCAAGTGAAGTGAGCATAATAATATTAGCATTTAAAAAGAGCAAAGGTTAAAACAAATACAGTAAACACAGATTACTACTGAAATTCTACATGGAGAGGCATTCATGTCTGGAATGGCCAGTTGTTACAGTTTGCATCTCTTGAAATCATCTCCTACATTCGCGTTTCCATTTCTTCTCAGGCACGTGTTTACTACGAGGAAGCTCTGAGCGTCTGCGTGGAGAGTTTCTCTGACACGCCGCTCCTCATCGCTCTCGTCACAAACCTCACTGCCGTCTACCTGAAGCAACGCATGACTGACAAACTGCCCCAGACTCTGGAGAAGGCCAGCGCCCTGCTCCTCTGTCTCCCCTGCCACTCCTTCTCGTCCACAGATGAAGTTGAACTCCTGAAGCTCCTCATGAGGAGATCAGTGGTGATGGTGGACAAACACCTGGAGGCTCGCGTCTGCTACCTCATCTCCAGCCTCTTCCTGCTTCTCAGGAAGACTGATGATGCTCTTCCCTTTGTCGAGCGACTCCAGTTTCTCTCAGTGACTCTCTCTGCCACCGAGGGTCGGCCCATAGCTCCAGTGGACCTCAACTGGCTCTTGAGCTGGCTCTATCATCGTAAATACATGCCTTACTTAGCGCTGGCTTCTCTGAGCCTGGATTCAAGACAAGACCACTCCCTCCACAATGTCTTCCAGAGGATTGACTTGTTTATCAGGAACTCTGTTCGTCTGAACCCGTGCTGGAAGGAAGGGACCTCCCTGCTTCCAGCTCAGATTGTTGTTTACCTGCAGCAGGCCCTGGCTGTAGCTGAGCAGGTGGATGATAAAAAGACCCAGAGGGATCTGTGCTTGGGCTTGGCCTCAATTTACCAGCAGTACGGTGCTCTGGATAAAGCAGTGTGCTGTGCTCAACAAGCTGTGGAGACGGGAGGCCACATCAATGAGGAGGAGGGCTTCGAGGCGTCTGTGCTGCTTGGGTGGCTGCTGGTGTTAACGGGTCAGGCTGAGAAGGCCCAGAGTCTCCTAGAACCACTGCTCACATCACTACAGGTACAGCAACCAAAGGCAAACAGCGAGCAATGACAATCACATGGGAAAATGGCGAACATTTGTATAAGCAGTGTGTCTTTTCCAAATGAATCTTTGTGCAGGGCACTGACTGTCCTACTCAGCGAGGTGTGATCCATAACCTCTTGGCTTTGTGTCTGAGGCATCAAAGTCGCATCCCAGAAGCAGGCTGGCATTTCCACTCTGCTTTGGTAATCTCCAGAGAAAGTGGAAACCAGAGGAATCAGGCCCTGGCACTGGCCAACCTGGGCTGTCTGGCACTGGTTGTGGGAGCATCTTGGGTTGCAGAACGCTTCCTTGTCAGGTCAGATAGTTGTTCTTTCATGGAAAAAAAAATGTTGCAAAGGAGTGAGAGTTTCTAGATCATGTTTTAAAATGGTACATTTTTTTTAATCCTATCTAGATCCCTGTGCCTTTTTCTGGAGCTGTGGGAAAGCCCGACAGACGAGGAGCATGTCCAGACCTACCTTTGGCTCGGGCGGAGCTACAAGGACAGGGGAAGGAGTCAGGACATCAGGGCTTGTTATGAGATGGGATTTCTAATTGCACTACACGCCAGAAACTTGCACAGTAAGTACAAGTTCAACCACTGAAAGTGAGCACATGTAATTTGAAGTCCCAGAGCTTAGCCACTGAACCTGACTAGCTGGACAACCCGTTCAGGCACATTTTTCACAGTCACCAGCAGGGCACATAAACCAACAAACACACACACTACACCAACCTTGTGACACACAGAAAGTAACATAAATCCAATTGTAGACTATTATGCCATTTATTCTGGTCAAACACAAGTATCATTTGCTCCTAATTACTGCAGTAAAAAACAAACAAAAAAATGGTGCCAATGTTAATATGTAAAACTTTATCAAATTAAAGAATTAAACATCTGATTATCATTTGTCTTCCATCAACTAAGCAATACGTTTTACAGCTAAATAATAATAATAATTATAATGAAATCTGAAGCTTTGGAAAATAATTATTAGACTGTGAATTTCATCGTAAATAATTACAGCATATTTGAAAATACATGAAAAAAATCTTATAATTTGCCAACACAAGCAATAAGATATGTTAAAATATGACATTTTGAAACTTAAAAAATTAACCTTCACATTACATGGTTGAAAACATTTTTTGAGCAACTATTATTTTGTGCAAAAACTGTATGCCCCCTGTCAAAAGTTTTGAGACATTTTCTTATTCAAATAAATTAGAACCCGTCTCAAAACGTTTGACAGGGGGTGTATATGTGAAGTCAACAGATAATCCAGACTACATTGTTTAAAGACGAGAATTGTGAGATTACTAAAAGACAGATATCTTGGTGCAGAAGAGCAGTAGAGCAAGGAAGCCATTGTTAAATACAACCTCAAGAAGAAAACGTAATATGACTCTACCAAACACAAAAAAAAGGAAGAAGCAGGAACAGTGGTCACAGTTTTCAAACAAGAAAAGCACTCAGAGAGCGCAGTACTCCGCCAAGACTGCTCAGTCGTATGATTTCTTATAGATAAGTCCTGATAAGTCCAGACCAGTTGATTTGTAGCACGATTGCGATCATGTGCTCTCCAGGAGGCAGTTGGCGTAGTGTTCACTTGTTGTCATAGTTACAGTGATGCTGAGTCGCTATCTCACAATGATACAGAAATCTTTGACAAATCTGTGGATTCAGACTAAAAGCCACATCACTGCCAAAATCTAATCACTTGACCCTTGTGTCATTTCTGACCTTCCCTGAAAATTTCATCCAAATCCGTTCGTCCATTGTTGAGTAATGTTGCTAACAGACTGACAGACGGACAAGTGCTCATCACATAACTCTGTTGCATTCCTTGGCGGAGTACTAATTATTTCCAATTGGTGTATTTAGTGGAAAGAATGTTTTTAAGTGTTGTCAAATCATTCTTTGTTACTGAAATCTATCCCAAATATATTTATGGAAAGTTGAAATGTCTGATAATTCAGGTCATAATAATGAGAAGACCAGGCTGTGCTTCATGTAATTCTTTTTCAGTGGCATTAATGTACCAGTATGTGTTGTCTCAGGACCAACTTGTGATTTTCATCACTACTTTTCATAGGTCAGATGGTGGTTGCCAAGGTGCTAAGCCGGCTGTACGCCGACATGCTGCTCTATGGTCAGAGTATCGTCTACTACGAGCACTGTGTGCTGGTATCTAGAGAGCTGAAGGACAAGAGACTAGAGGGAGAGTATCTGGAAATCCTCAGCAGCCTCTACCTCTCGCTCAATACCGAGAAGTGAATATTTGACTTTCCTTCCCACTCACCCAGATTCTCTGTCCATCTTTATTAAAACATCTCAGTCATTTATTTGATTTTTATTTCTGCATTGTGTTTTGCAGATCGTCTCGCAAGTCTCTTGACTACACCAAGCAGAGCCTGAGGATTTCTATTGATTTGGGCAAGAGAGAGGAAGAGTCAGAGACCTGGCTACAGGTGGGACGCATCTATTATCTCATCCAGGAGGACGAGCTGGCTGACATGTACCTGCAGGTGCGAATGAAGGATGATATGAGAGTGTGGAGTGGAACATATTTTAGTCATTCTCTTTTCCTTGTTCTGCCCTTTGCTCTTTAATAAAACTGGCATCCGGTGTATGCAGGCACTCCTCATTCCTGAGCAGCAGAGATTATTGATTTTATCGCGTCCCTGCTGTGCTCCCTCTGCTTCACATTCACCGCTTTCTTTGTTTTTTTTTTAAAAATCTAATAAAGTGTAATATTTCCCTGACAATCACAAGCATTTCAAATAGCACATGTGATTAACAATATGATTTGACTGACAGGCAGCAGTGAAGACAGCCCTGAGGATGAATGATTCCTACTTTGCTCTGAGCATCTATGAGGAGGCAGGAGATGTCTACTTTAAAGGCCACAGGAACCGCATGGCCTCACTGCCTTTCTACAGGGTGAGACGATGCAAAAAAGTACACCCAGCAGTATTTTTCAAACTATTAAGTTGTGGTTTTATTATTTTCCCTCTTGGCACCATGGATCTTAAAATAAACTCAGATTTTTTTCTCAGGATGGCAGTTTGCCATTTGCACGGAGCATCAAAGACGTCCACTCAGAGTTCCGTTTGTTAAGTAAACTGACGGAGCTGTTGATGAATCAAGGAGAGCAGGAGGAGGCTCTGCAGTACGCAACGCTGGCTGTTCAGATCGCCAGCAAAACAGGTACAGAGTGGCAGCATGTCTTAATAAAGATGGGAATTCACGATGTGCCTACTTTGTTAGTCACTATTTTGCTTTCTCTCCCAGGAGTGCGGGAGAATGAGCGGACAGCTTACCATCGTCTGGCTACAATTTACTACAGCCTGCAGCAGTATGAGATGGCAGAAAACTACTACCTGAAGTGTCTGTCTCTGTGTCCACCTGTCCTGCAGCACCCCGTGGAGGCTCGCTACTACACTAAGGTCTACAGTAGACTGGGAAACATCACGCTGCACAAACTCAAGGTACAGGAAGTGCTGTGAGAAAGTGGCAAACACAATGCTAGTGAAATTACCACAGTGCAAGGCTTTCTCCTCAGTCAAGCGTTTTACTGTTTTTCGCAGCTAAATTAACTGAAGAATCTTTTAAATACATGGAAGCAGTATTAATGTTTCATGACAGGGCGCCCTGGCTTTTGAAGGCACCCACAAGGAGACACAGCATCTGTAGTTTTATCTCTTTTATGTGGTTTAATCTGGTTTTATCTCCCTAATGTCAGTTCTTTCATACAGAAATTTAAAAATGACCAAAAAATAAATAATTTTTTTTTAAAAGATAGCAAAAATACTTTTTGTTGTATTAGTACTTTTCTGTGGCAGTAGGGAATAACATATCTATATATTATGAGCATAACTGAGTATTTTGTTGAATCACTCCTTCTCAAGCTTTCAATAAAAATCAAGGATTGCACCTAAGCAAACGATTTAGTTTCAGTTTCTGTAATCTGATTAGTTTTACAAAATTCTGAATAATTTGTCACAAAGCAAAGAGAATGTATTTTTTTCTTCTAAAGTCATTTTTTCCTAATCAGTTTTCATCAACAATTTGAGTAATAAATCAATGCGATATCTTCAAATAATTCAAAATACCCTCTCTCTGAAAAAAAACTGTTAAAATGGTATTTAAAACATGGCCCCTTTCCTGTCTGACATGACAAGTTTATTATCCAAACTCCATCCATCCATCCATCCTCTATATACCGCTTTATCCTCACTATGTTCGCGGGGGGTGTTGGAGCCTATCTCAGCTGACTCGGGCGAAGGCAGGGGACACCCTGGACAGGTCACCAGTCTGTCACAGGGCTACATATACAGACAAACAATCACACACACAATCACACCTACGGGCAATTTAGAGTAACCAATTAACCTCAGCATGTTTTTGGAGTGTGGGAGGAAGCCGGAGTACCCGGAGAAAACCCATGTATGCACAGGGAGAACATGCAAACTCCATGCAGAAAGATCCCAGGCCCACCCCGGGATTTGAACCGGGGATCTTCTTGCTGCAAGGCAAAAGTGCTACAAGGGAGTCTTGCTAAGCACTACACCACTGTGCAGCCCCACTAGGGTCACGGGGGGTGCTGGAGCCTATTATAATCCAAACTTTCCTTCTTGTTTATGTCACTATCCCATATATTTGCAAAGCCTATCAGCTTGTTTTGCCCTTAAAGAAAAAAATATACAATTTAACATTTTTTCTTGTTAAAGCCACTTCTGCTTGAGCTGCATTTCTATACTCACAGATCTGGCGTTTCAGTAGGTCCCTTGCTTTCATTTGGCCAGCTGACCAATCAGAGCAGACTGGGATTTTTTAGATGGGGCCATAAAGTAACAGGAGCTGAAATAGAGTGTTTCAGACAGAGGATGAGAAGAGGTGCTGCTGCAGTATACAATGTGACAAAAAAAAAAAAACAGTAAAGCATGTTATTGTCTTTTTGGAGACTCAAAAATGAATTTATAAACCTGCAGATGCCCATAATATGGACTCTATAACTTTGCCTGTTGTTCTTTTATGAGCAAGCCAAAATCCAACCTTCCAATGTGAAGATTATACATTTAATTTTGATGAGAGCAGCTCTGACCTGTGTTCCCTTTGCAGGATGCTTTTGATGCAGTGGGCTACTTCCAGCTGGCTCTGGCGGCAGCACTTGAGGACCAAGCTAACCCCGAGGCTCTGTATGTGGTGTACATGAAGTTGGCCGAGATCCATGGCAACCACATGCCCGACGCTCAGCTGTGCCAAGTTTACAGAGACAGAGCCCAGAGTCTGAAGAGAGTTTTGGCTGGAGTGGAAAGCGCTGCTGTTGGAGAGGAAAACGTGGATTCTGCAGACACAGAGTCTGGCCAAAAGAAGGAAAAGAACTTGGATGCTGATATGGGACATACAGAAATTCCACTTAAGAGAAATGGCATTTTTGATTCCGTACCTAAAGATGCAAAGTGTGAAGATGACCCACCTTTAAGAACTTGTACAACCCATGTTAACTCAAAGCACAGATCAGACACTAATCTCAGAGATGCCAATGTGAAAGAAGATCACAATCACTATCTCTCCGACACAGACAGTCCTTATCCGGATGTGTTTGCCTCTGAGACAGAAACCATTGCCAGTCGGTCATACAGTGACAGTATTTTCACTGAGTCTTTTGATACAGCTAAGGAGCAGATCTCAGACTCCAGCAGCTCCACTGAGACTTTACAAACTCACCAAAATGCAACAGATGGGAAAGACTTTGACACTGGCCACAGCATGAACAGTCAAATACCTGTTAATCACACTAGTGACATGACAGGACATGCAGATGCCAGAGACACTGATTCTGATATTCAGGACAAACAAAACACTCCGACAACAGAGACAGAGCCTCATACAGATCGACTTTAAAAGGAGCCTGATGTTGACTAAACTAAATGGATGAAGCTAAGCGAGGACAGCATTCTCAAATACACAGGAAAAGATGTTTCTGAGACACACAGCAAACACACAGACGTCAACAAGTAGTCTTCCAGTGGCACTTTATGTATGTTTTTCACTGACATTTTCTTCATCTGGCCACATCTCTGTTGGCCAGCAAACTGGTTGCAGCGTTCCAGCCTCTCATTATGGCACTAATTGTATGAAAGATGATGTTAATATTGTAAAGCTATCAAAGAGTTAGTTGATTCAAAGCATGTGCCTTATCTGTAATATACACTGTGGTAATTATAGTGCACTGTGCTTGTAATATATGTTTTCTACATTTTGTATCTCTGGTAGATATGACAGAAACATAAAAGCAAAATTATTTTTACTTTGCTAAATGTTGATGTGTTTGTCTATTCAAATATGGAAGAAATATGTTGACCCTGAGCAGCACACATCATGTACATGATTAAATCAGAACACGAGGTTATTTGGCAATAACAACATATCGTAAACACAAATGCTTTTACAAAAAGAAAGCACGTCATTTTATATATTTTTTTTATTTCTTTCTGCTGCTGTTTCCAGTATATGCTATTCCTACTTAAATGATGAAGAATCCAAAGTTAGTAATGTTTTAGTGTATTTCTCAGTACGTAATGGCATGCCAAGCTCACAGCTTTTTACAAAATTAAGATCAAGTCACTGATGAACAGGTTCTGTTTTTCTCAAAAAGGCTCCAAAATTTCCTGGAACAGCTGGGCACCAACAGAAAAAGGCGCATGTGTTACCAATTATGCTCCTTATTGAATTTATATACGTTTTCCAGCACTAGCAAGTATTACTTTTTATTTACAACAGGAAGTGTTTCCTTGGTGTGACATGGGAACTTCATTTTACGATTGTTTCTGTGAATTAACAACCGTAATTGTGTTTCAGAACGTACACAATATCTTCCCTAAACACACTTAGCCCATTTGTACAGGAAGATCAACCACGTTTGAGCCTTCTCAAGTCTATCGTCAAACTTATACTTGAGAAATTTTAGTTGTCAGTATGACAGTTGTATTTGTTTTATAGATACAAAATATCAATGGAGTTTCTTAAAGGAAATAGAAGAATCTACAGATTCATCAAGTTATGCTACAGTTTTCGTTTTTACCAGAGTTAGATATTGTGGTGTATTTTTAAAACTAACTAAAACTGATGAGTAGCACTGTCTTATTTCTCTGAAAGGTATTGTTTGATGCACCCAGATATGATCAGACTCTGAAGCTCTGTGAGACTATTAATAGTTACAAGTCTCAGGTCAGGCCTACAATCCTTTCAAGCTAAAAACTCACATGAAATTTTTGGTAAATTCTAGTGAATTCAGACTTGACACACTTAAATGTGTCTAGTGTCCTTCATGGTTTGAGATTGTTTTAATGGTGGAACTCCTAAAGCTTCAGTAGAAAAACCTGCTTCCATTTGAAGCGACTGCTGAAGACATGATCAACTCACTGTTGGAGACAAACACAAGCACCGTGAACGAACGGTTAGTTACTGAAATTGTGTCGCTTAACTCTACTCATGTCACACTAAGCTGTCTGTAATCAATAACAGGTTAACAGGTAAAAGCTGATATAAAGCGTCTGTTTTGTCTGTGTGTAAAACCTTTGGACATTTAAACTGAAGGATTTTTATGAGGATGATGCCAACCATCGTTTGACGCTGGTAAGACTTACCAGCACCAGATGACTTAACAATAATCTGCAGTAAATTGTTGCATTATGCTCATCTTCTCCTCTAAACTGCTCCTCAAATCTAATTTTACACGACAGTGTGGCAGTAAGCATCAGCAAGAAAATGAGGGATGTCGAGTTTGAAGCCAAGATGCTCCTCAAGTCCCCTGAGGCCTTACCTGCTGATTTTCAGTGAAAAAATGTCACATTTGACAAACATTAACAGTTAAACTGCTAGGTAATGACAGTAGCACCAGATTATGTCACTATTCTGAGAGAGACATTCAGCTCTAATGTGTTCAGCCTACAAAAAGTGATGATGGATGTAATTCCCAGACCTCCCTCCTTGTCTCCTATTAACCATGCAATCCTAGAAGCTCAGCAAACTGTCTGTTGGTGTCACGAAGGCCACTACAGAACGGATCGTTGATGCTCTCAACATTGTAAAGTGTCAGACCGCCTTCTAACATGTCATCAGAGATGACATGGTGCTGTCTATCCTACAGAAGTAGTCGTAGCAGAAAGGAGGAGGAAAATGTACAAAACAGCTTGTTTTTCTAACTGAGCAGGAAATGTAGGAAAGAAGGGTGGACGAGAAGAGATAAATCAGATACGCCTGTAAGCTGAGAATAAACTCAGCATTAAGATAAGATAAGATAAGATAAGATAGACTTTATTAATCTCACAAAGGAGAAATTTAACATTACAGGGCTCTTAGAAACAAAAAACAGAGGAGTGCAAAAGTCACGAAAGTGCAAGAACAAGATAATAAATATTGCACATAATAACAACTACACAGTAGTGTTATACAGTCTGATGGCAGTGGGGATGAAGGACCTGCGGTAGCGCTCCTTCTTGCACTGAGGGTGTCTGAGTCTTGTGCTAAAGGAGCTGCTCAGCTCCACTACAGTCCGGTGCAGTGGGTGGGAGCTGTTGTCCATGATGGATGAGAGCTTGGTCAACATCCTCCTCTCACCCACATCCATCACAGAGTCCAGTGGGCAGCCCAGGACAGAGCTGGCCCTCTTGGTCAGCTTGTTCAGTCTCTTCATGTCCCGCTCTGTGCTGCCCGGGGCCCAGCAGACGACAGCGTAGAGGAAAGCAGAGGCTACCACAGTGTCGTAGAAAGTCCTTAGTAGAGGTCTGCACACTCCGAAGGACCTCAGCCTCCTCAGAAGGTGGAGGCGACTCTGGCCCTTCTTGTACAGAGCATCAGTGTTGTGGGACCAGTCCAGTTTATTGTTGAGGTGAACACCCAGGTACTTGAAACTGTCCACTGTTTAAGAAGAACATAGTGAGAAACGGAGCTGAAAAAAGAGGGATTGGAAAACCAGTTTAAGTTCTAGTCATGTTGGAGTGACTTTGAAACCAAGAAGCAGCTAGATTTTTGAGTTTCCAGGTAATTAAGAGAGCATGAGTATTCTTATTTTTACAAATCTCTGGGGTTCTCCTCTTCCTTTGCCTCAGCTTAGGTTGCATTTTCCCTCCTACTCACCTCTTCTACCCTCCTTGGCCACTCACAAATACCGTACACCCACTCTCTCCCAAATGGCCTGACCTGAACTGCAGTGAGCTCAACTGATATGATCTGAACTGAACTGAACTCATTCTGAAGGACTACACGATGTTGACATTCCCCATCATGCACACGCAGTTCCAATTAGAAGGCAGCATCTGATTACTATATTTTCTAAATAATGAGCATGTCCTTGCATAGTTCATCAAACTTCATGGAAAGTATGACAAAGTGCTTCAATTAAATATTTTATATGACAACAAAAGTCCTTGAACAAGCACAAGCAAGGAATACAATAAAAGTATCTTACCTTAACTGCGTTTAAGTAAATACGATGAGTTATATGAGTTAATGTGTTTTTAAGGGAGAGTGTGATAACCTTGGCCATGTCTTCAATGCACCATAAGAGGGCAGTATTATATTGATTTTGCAGTTTGCTGCTCCGTGAAACCCTCACGATGCAGTTGTCATTTTCACCAGAAGTGGGCAGTGAAGGACAATGTCTCAGGCTGAAACGTGTTACATCAGCTGCCCTACAACAGGTGAATGAGAGGGACAGAGGTGAAAAAGAGACACAGATTCATCCTCCTGGCAATGGCAGCACTCCAGTCAGTGTGTAATGGAAACTGTCCTCTCTGTCACACTTTGGGCTTCGGTTTAGTTAAAGTGCAGTAATGACATTCATTTGTACAGGATGCTCCTTGTGTGACATAAAGAGTAAGTAAGAAGAAGCTGTGTTTCTTTTACTGAGAAACATTTCCCGTCTGGATGAGCTTAAAATACAGCCAGTAATATCTAGCTTTTTGATGGTGCTGCTTTGCTGCAACCACACTCAAGAGTATACTGTGTCTGATGGTATTTCTTGAATCACAGCAGTGAGACATTGACAAGCCCACATTTTATAGTTCAGTGCTGGCAAAGTGGAAGATGGCAGAGCAAGAATGAGAGTTCGAGCAAGGCCAAACAAACAGAACCTGCTCAAGATTAGTTTATTGTAACACAATGAGCCAAAGGAAAGGAATGTTTGCATGCATGATCAGCATGCTGAACAAAGTTGCAAGACATCTTCCTTCCCCCCACAGGCATGAGTTTCGAACAAGTTCAAAACAAGTCCAATTGTGCCAAAACAAGCACTGAATTGTTCTTCCTTTTTAAGTATTCCCAGGACAACATTCAAATGATCTTTAGGGACATAAGAAGTTTACACTTAACACTCCATATGAGGAACTACAGAAGCTCATTAACACCAACAACTGGGGAAAAAAAAGGTTGAATAATCTCATGTGACCCAAATTCTCCACCAAGAAACATGTCAAACCACATGTGCACAAAATGAATGTTTATTGTCTAAGTTGTTTGGCAATGGAGAGAGTAAAGGTTAAATACTCTAATAACATACATTAATTGTCATGTTCTTTGTTGTTCTTTCAAGACTTAGAGCTTGAAAAGCAGGTGACTAACTTCTCCCAGCTCTTAGCAACAGCCTTTTGTGTTCAGTTGTGCTCTCAGATTGAGAGAAAACACTTAAAAATAGCATTACTTGGAAACCAGTGGAGATACCATAGAAACTAGCGGGACCCTGTAACTAGTCTCATCATGTAAGCCAGGAATATCAGCAAGCAATTCAGCTGTACAGCATATTTATGCCGTTCAACGGTGATACACATCCACTGGTGGAATGTAGTCAAGTAACGTTACTCAAGTACATATCTGAGGTACTTGTACGTCCATGTATTTCCATGTTATGCAGCTTTACACTAAACCATTACATCTCAGAGACAGATATTTTTTTAATTATAGTGTATTTGTCTGAGAGCTTTAGCCGGTAATTACTCTACTCATACAATATTTCATACCCCTTCTTGTTGAGTGAAAACTGTGTGTCTCCAAATTTGGTGATTGTGAGCACAAACTGAAGAATTAAGTGTTCCTTTATGTGTGGGTAGAGAGACGTCTGTGACTTCTTAGCAAAATAAACTGTGAAAACCTTGGTGGCTTAGCTGGAAACTGCATTGTCACCAAAAGGAAAACAAGACTGTTTTCTTTCTGAGCTCATGGTTTTTTCGAGATACATGATTGTCACAGGGAAGTGACCCCACTAATATATGATGATCTTACAGACTATGATAGACAGCTGTAGAACAAGTTATCAAACAGTATATCTAGTAGTTAAAATCATCTTCATATTCAACTTCTGCAGCAGTAAAATGCAAGATACACATTATACAGCAGCATTATTAATCCATAAAGATCACATATATTAATAATAATAAAACACACACCACAATCAACACAATTAATAGAGAGTTACCGAGACGTCATCTACACAAGGTGGGTGGGTGATGCAATTGAGCAGAGAGCAGCACTACAGGCATGAAATATTAACAGGTATGTGACATACAGCATAGAAAGCATGTACAGTAGTTCAGGACTGGGATTTAAAAATAGTTCTTGCCATTACACTGGTTCACATGTTCATCAGAGTGATCCCATGGGGGAAGAAACTGTTCTTGTGTCGGGTTGTTTTGCCGTTCTGAGCTGTGATTCCCTACCAAGGGAAAGAAGATAGAACAGTTTGTGTTACCGAAAGTATACTGAATGCTTAAATATCTATGTGCTGATATGATCTGAAAATGTTTTATGTCACTGTACACAGTCCTTAACAAGAAAAGGACTCAGAGAAGGTTGTTCAGTCCCTTATATGTCATTGTCAGAAATGCAGCATTTTTTATTAGTTACTGATGATCAGAAATCACAGCGCTATAGAATGTGACCATTTGATATTGATGTACCCACCCACAGGTGTGTGTTATGCACGTGTAGATTACGCATGGTTACCAAATCGGGTGGCCTAAACATGTAGCAGCCGGCGGGAATTGACGGGACTCAGATACACTCCCATGATTTAATCAATTGTTCCTTGTCTTATTTCAGATGAGTCTGCAGAGATGGATATGTAGTAGGATTGCAATCATGCGATCGTCTGCACGCAGCAGTGTTCACTTGTTGTCATAGTTACAGTGATGCCATGCTGCTACCTCGCAATGATACGGAAATACTGAACAAATCCGTGGATCCAGACTATAAGCTGCATTACGGCCAAAATCTGATCACTTGGTCCTTGTTTAATTTCTGACCTTCCCTGGAAATTTCATCCAAATCCGTCATTCCATTTTTGAGTAATGTTGTGCACAGATCAATAGACAAACATATGTTGATTGTCACATAACTCTGCTGCATTCCTTGGCAGATTAATTATCCTGTTCAGTACATACACCTGAAAAGCATATAAAGCTATTTCCGACTTTCATCAGTGCAAACAATGCATCTGTTTATTTTTTATTTTTTTCAATAAGAGGGGAAATGCTCTGATAAAAGCCTAGAATCTATTTTAGCATCAGCTCTCTATACATCTGTGTCTAATTTATGTGTACTCATATAAAAAATCCATGAAGACTCTTGGACCCACAACTGAGGACAAAGGGATGGAGAAGATCTGAAGGAAACTGAACACAACAGTCAGAGCAGCTGAACTCTGAAGCAGATTTATTTAATCAAGCTATTTTATAAATCTATCAAACAAGTGGTTTCCGCATGCCAATGTACTGTACTGTAAATTAAATCTTGTTGCATTACTGAAAGCTTTTGTGCAAAAAGAAAACATGGCACAAACTGGTTTGGGAGGTACTCAGAAAGACTTGACATATATACACATACAGATTATACAACGTGCCAGTACTACATACACATACACAGTGGACGACATACATTGATCAGCTACAAAATGAAAACAAACCTCCTTAATGTTGTGTAAGACATGGATATAGGACACAAACTAAAAGATACTTTAAGTATTTGCAGTGTGATACCTCCATGGACCAGGCTTGCTCCTGATCAGATTTAATCAGAGTGAGATATACTGAGTTGGGAGGCTATGATAACATCAATGGCTCTTGGTCACGTTCCTCGAGCTGATGCTGAGCAGTTTTTGCTGTGTGACAGGGTGACATTGTCCTGCTATGATGGGGTGTATGTGGTCTGCAACAATGTTTAAGAGTATGATACATGTCTGTTCAATTAATAAGAATGTTCAGGGTGTTAGAAGGAGCAGAAGGTCAGGAAGTCACAGTGAAGAATGCAACCTCCTCTCGTCCAGAGGTGTGGTTTTCTTCACAACCAACATTTTACAACTAGTACCGGGTTCTGGCAGAGGCAGGAGATGTCTTGTTGTCTGCAAGAGGACTGTGAGCGGCCAGTCTGAAGTAAACATCCAATATGCAGATCTTCCATTTGGGTGAAAGTTTTGAGTTAGCTGTCTTCTCAAATGGTTTCTTACCAAATTTACAGCTCTGAGAAAAGGTCTCTGGATTCTCTGTGCGTCTATTGTTTATTCTGCTTCTCAGTCCACTACATGAGGTTGCAAAAACAAGAAAATACATCAAAAAGAAAGATCATGGAAGTATTCAAGCCAGCTAAGGCTGCAAGTTGATCCTTTTAGGGAAGTTTGGTTGGTTGGTCCTGCGTCTGTTAGAGTCATGGTCACAATACCACACTCCCACATGACGTACAGGATGACTAACTTTATTTACACAATGGGAAAAGTGTTGCACAATTCGAAGGTGTGTTTATGTTTGTGTATTTGCATTGTTTATTTGTCGCAATCAACATGGCATACAAGGAACATTCTAAACCTAATTACTTTCATATTTTGTATAAATTTAAACTGTACGCTAGTTCTTTCCTAAGGAAACGTGAATTACTATAAACCAGTTCTTCACATAGCAAACATGATTCTGTGAGCTAATGGCTTTCAATGCTTCATCTGCAGTCCCTTAATGGTATTTGAGATCCACATGGTACCACATTACTATTAATTAGGGTAATGTAAACAGGGCTACTGCTTACGCACTTGCCACTGCTGAGTTCTCATTGAATAATCCTAACAAAAAGCACTGAGTGTTAAACGTTACAGGGTACATAGCTAATTTGTCACAGTGTGACTTCAGTTGCATCATTTAAAGAACAGTTGCACGCACTCATTCTGACTTTTCTATCTCACTCTGTCCTCATCCATGACATCTCTCACCTCTCCTTAAGGATAATAACTCTTTTCTCTGGCTACGTTCTCCTCCACTGTCGTAACAGGTGAATGAGTTCATCACATCCACCACAAACAACACACACATATGCACTAAAACCACACACAATGCTCTATCGTTTTTCAGTTTGTCCCATCACGGGTGACTGCAGAGTCCGTGCTCTCTACAGTATTAAGCAAAATTACTGTCTACGGTTGACTACTCCAGCTCAAATGACTCAAATGACTAAATTTTCGTTCAATCAGTACAACCTTGTAAGTACAATTGAGTTGAGGTGAATAGCTAGAGCACCTTGTGATGAAAGTTTGGCCAGCAGGATTGGCTCTGGTTTCACTCTTTGCTTCCACAGATTTTCATTAGAAGAGGTTTATGTTGACAGTAAATGTCTCCTCTCACTCGACACAATGTATATATGAAGTTGTAACTGTCTTGGATGCTTTATCGCTGATAAAGCATTACAGGTAGGCTTTTCAGGTTCCTTGTGTTTGAACTGGATTCTTGCCGCGGCTTTGTGACTGGTTTTGTTTTTGACCTTATGTGTGTCTCTGTGTGTCATCAGGTCAAAATATGATCCTGGAGACACACGCTGTACCAGAACCTACCATTAACATGGTTTTGCAACAGAGTGCAAGAGACCGCCACTAAACTTTATAGGTGGGTTGTTGAAATGAAAATGAAGTTTGAGTTTGAAGATGGGTGTGTATGTATTCTGACCCATGAAAAATGAGTACAGGTGCCGGAAGTAGGAATGGTTCATTTGCCTTTTATCCACCATCCCCCATTCATTTTACTTTCCGAAGGTCTCATAGTGTGGCTCTTTTCTAAAAAGTCTCCAAACATCTCTCCATTTTTCAGCTGAAATGGTTCGTGACTGTATAACACCGAGTCTTAGCCCTGTTCTAAATGGGCTGTTTCAGTGTCTGCACCTTTAAAAGTGGCTGAGCAATCACTATTTTGTTGCTGCTGTCCACACTCCCTTCAGGAGGATGACTGTCTCTGTGCATCTGTGATTGACAACAAAACTGCTGACAGCACAGTAGCGAACACAGACATAGGAGGGATTTTTTTTACTGTTTAGGAGTTGACAGCATGGTTGTTGTTTTTAACTTGTGTATAGTAAGATTGTCACACAAGACTACGGTTTTAAAATCAGCATTTTAGTGATGCAGAACTGCACCTTCAACATGGTTTTGAAGTGAATGCTGGCTAACATGCATTCTTAATTGGCTGTCACTATTTCACATTCACGCCATTGTCTGACGACAGAAATACAAAAATCTGCAAATGAGAACAGCTTTATTTGGAATTCGGCTGTGTTACAATGCAGTATATTTGAGCACAGAGAGCAGGAGAGAATCAAACAGATGTAAACACCAGCTGAGTTTAGGTTGAACTGAAGCCAGACACGAAAACACAGGAGCCCACCTAGTCCTTTGTTTTTACTCTTAAACTGATATTAGAGTGTTTGCCTTCTCTATAATATCTCAGTTTAACAGTTTCCAATGAGCTCTGCCCTGTAGGCATATGATCAAAGCTAATACCAACATGATTGTCATTAATCACACAACATGCTAACACTAAGGATTAGCCTGTTGTTGTTCCTCTTCAGATGCTGGGAAAGCCTGAAGAGTTTTGTGTTCATTTTGTAGCCAGCAGCAGAACATTTGATGTGACTTGACTCAGTGACAAATACAACTGAAAATACAGTATGGGACCTTTTAAAAGTCATACAGTAGGTCTACTTCCTGTTTAAAAATATTTAAAAAGTGGCTTTACTTTGTTTTGTCATGACAAGATTTAGGAAATGTGAATAGCAAATGAAGTACTGCGTGTTCGTTGACCTGAATCTGATGGAACACTCTGCCCGTATTATAGTAAGTATTTACTATTGGCACTGGACGTGTTTTAAAATTCATTTCATAGATTCCATTTCACATGCAGTGCTTCTCTGTTGAGTTGTGGCTTACGGCTGGATACCTCTTTGCCACCGGACACTAACCATGAGCTGGAAAGACCTCGCACATAAATACATGCACACAACCCCACACACACACACATCTAGAAACATTTGTTGGCCACCTCTGCACACCAGCCTCACACTATCTGTAGCACCATATTAGGCATCCAACTGACAAGCATCTTTGTCCCACATGATTATGTCAGGGAATGCTTGGGGGGGATTACTGTAGTGTCAAAGGGATAAAGAGCAATCACACGGAGTCTAGTCGTGACACGTCTGGCTACAACGGATCAAGACTAGGACTTTCCAGTCTTGTTAGGAGACGACAAAAATGCTACAGTAATTCCCCTTCCGGTGTTCCTGAGTTTAACAATGATTTAAAACAATGAACATTTTCTGAACGAGACACATTTACGCACAGCGATGACCTGATTTTCGTCGGACTGTTACGTCTGTGTCGGCTGCAGGGCAGTCTTTTGAGGTGCATGGTTAATGTCAGTTTTCCATTTTGCCAGTCGAGCTGATGACTGCCCTGTATAACAATGAGGCTGCTGGCTGATAAATGCTTTCTTCCCTGCAGCTTAGATCACAGTGAACCATGCAGCACCACTACATACGTCCACAAGTGTATTGCAGCACCATATGAGCCACTGCTTTGACCTTTTTACAGCAGGAAAAAGTGGCACTTCCCAAAGCCATCAAAAAACACAATGGCCTAGAATGAAGGACACAATGCACTAGAGCTGGCTGGGTGGGAAATTGATTCCATGGAAGCAAATTATGACTGTTATTTTGTCTAATTGAGCCATTAGAGGAGAAAGAAAAAGACAGAGCTAAGGCACATTTTAAATGGTATTATTACACTGCATTCCCTTTGGTCGGTGTCAATGTGCCTGCAACTATCAGTAGCAAAAAAGAGACTACTAAAACTTGAAATAAGAGACTGACACTTGAAATTAATTCATGCAACCCTACCATTTGACTGTAAGCAGTTAACTTATTATATGTGACCACCCGTACGCTCAGTTACAGCAACTTTCTTGACCCTCGAAACGATAGCCAGAATGCATTTTTCATTACAGAAAACCGCAAACAGATGTGTGCAGTTTGTAGCCTGTCTGTTCTGTGGAGAGCTGCTCATATATTCTATACACAAGCGCCCTGGGAAGGTGTTGATGTAATACTCCTGTGGCCTCTGAAGAGAAAAAAAAAATCAAGAGCCACTTTATTATCGAATAAACAGAAAAGGGTGCACAAGGAAAACAGAAGTGGAAAATGAGAAATAAAGCAGTCGACACCAAGACACTATATGCTGTTGGAATCATTTATTTATTGCACGCAGCCAAGCACAAAACACAATGGTAACAATGTAAGGAAATAGTAAAGGTGGGCAAAGAGAGAGAAGGGAAAAGATAGCAAAACAAAGGGGAAAAACAAGAGAATCATTGGAGTTCTCCTAATGTTATGACAAAGATTGAAAAAGTTCAGACCAATGCTCATACTTTAGGTTGGCCTTGTTTGATTTTTGTGGTTCAAGCTTTCCTGAGTGCGACAAGCCAATAACTTTGTATGTTAAAACTTGTGGAAAAACCAGTGATATAGATAATGGATTTTATAACAGGTTTCATAATTTTATTGAATGCATAAAATGGATTAGCAGTAGAGTATTAATGTACTGGATCACTAAGCTGTATTCAGAGTGCTGATCTAAATGTGTTACACCATCTGGTTTTTCTAATCTCTGGTTTTCAGACAGTTAAGAGCTGGTAGTACAATTTTATTTTTGATTTTAAAGGTTTTTCAGGAAAAAGCCTGCGCAAACAGGCCAAGTGTTTTGCTGTCAGTGAGCTTGTTGTGAGTTCATAAGCTGGATAGATAAGATCATTTAAACTCAGATAAGTCATTTTTGTACCACTCTCTGGTGGGGCAAACACTTAAGAAGTACTAAAAGATAAAGAAGAAATAATCATCTGCTCTCCCTCTGCATTTATCTCCCAGAGAACATTTCAGACACCATTTATCATGTGATTAACTCTTGACCCTTACATGCTCCACTGGGAATTATATCAATAATGTCAAGTCTGCCTCATTGCTATCTTATTATTTGCAAAAATGATTTACAGCGCAAGTCGCATGAACTTGAATTCGCTTCTTTAGGTTACTCTGCTTTGTTGCCATGTGGGCACAGTTGTCCTCTGAAGTTCTGAAGCACACAAAGCAGAAAAATAGAAGAGCAGCTTTTCCTCAGATGACTGACATTTGGCAGTACACGATGTGAATGGACTGTCGGCAACAGTACATCCACAATTAGGCAGTGAGTGTTATTACAAAGATGATCGAACATTTGAGAGTTCATCTGAGGAAAAAACAAAAGCACTGGTCTGCAAAGATATGGAAAAAAAGTGGTATGGATGAGTCATATTCTCAACAGGTGGGCGAAAGTATGGGTGGTGCACAATAAAAGACAGGCCACTACAATGGTTTTACTGGTGGGGGGGGGGGGGGGGGACTTTCTGACACAGCTGGGGTCCATTTGTCCCCGTAGAGGAAAAGGTCACTGTGAATCAATACAAAGTCACTCTGAGCGATTATGTTTCTCCTATAATGACACATTTCCATCTTGATGAAAGTAAAATCATATCCCCATCCACAGGGCGTGATGAGTCACTGAGTGGTTTGATGATGAGGAAAATTATGTAATCATATACTGTGGCCTTTAGTCACCAGATCTCAACTCAACTCCTCAACACCTAGAAACAAGAAACTTTGAACAGACTGCCATCAGCAAAACACCAAATTAGGGAATATCTATTGCAAGAAAGGTGTCTTTTGAACGAAGACACTGTCATGCTGCTATAACTGGCCAAATTTGTTTGATTCTCTTTGAGACAAAACCTATTAAGCGAGGTTATATACACGAAGAAACGCTACATTAAAGTGAAATTTTGTAGTCATAATTCTTAATTTAAGTGAATGAAAAGCCACATCAGTCACATATATGAAATTAGTGCAGTCCAACGTTTGTCACACCTTCAAATATATCAAATTAGAATGATGAATTCCAGATTAGATGCCACAGATTAGAACTTCTTTACGGAGTGACATGTTGAAATTGAGGCTCTGCTGCTCTCGTTGCCATCAAAGTGTGTGTCATCATGCAAGATCTAAAGAGCTCTTTAAGGCCTTCAGAAAAAAACGTTGATGCGCATTCGTCTGACAAGGGATTTAAAAGGTCCTCCAAATTATTTGATATAAATGACTCACAATCCAACTTTGCATTCAGCCAGATGATCAAGTTAGTTTGTGATAATAATACTTTAAATGCAGCTCTTTTTGTTGGCCATAAATAGGAGTTTCAGAATTATTGGCGAAGTGATTTAAAAGGGAAAGTTAATTATGACATGTTGGTATCTATACAATTTGGGGTCTAAACATAAACAACAAACAATCCACGCAATTGGACTTACATGTAATTAAGCACATTTAAAATAACATTTTTTCAACTAACAACATCATAGCAACTATTAACTACAATACAATATTACCACACACTAAGATACACAACAACACCAAACAAACAGCGCTGTGAATATTACTGTGAATATTATGATGTAATATTGGGTTATAGATGAAGGAATGACTAGACCATGCCTGACAGCATCTGCTAAATTGGTGGAATTCAATTTGCCAAGAAAGAGAATTTAGAGAGGTGTGATCAGCAGTGGACAGAGGGGAGCCTCCTGGTCAACGTAAAAAAAAAAAAAATCTCACAAAGAGCTCAAAGAGAAAGGTTGAGTTGGTACTCATAAAAAGAGGTTGAGAAAAACTCAAAATAGTGCTTTCAGCAATGGTCTTTAAAATTGAATTTTGCTTGTCATTGTCTCAGGAGGGGACGTGGTGCAACCTCTGTCATAGAGGGCTGGTGTCCAGATGTCCTCAACAGGGCTATATTTTTAAGATATTTTCTAGTGGTTTATATAATTTCAAAACAGTAGACTATTGTAGCGCATCATCTACAAGTGTTTTTTCTGTGAGTTAATATAAAGGAAAGTTGAGTCCAAGAAAATAGATTGGTTAAATTGGTTTAGTTTAAGCGTTGTGCTTCAGGGCAAAGGGTCAGTTTCCAAGAGTGAGTGTCGTTCCTTTGATGCCGCTCATTAAGATTTTGACCCTGTCTTCCTGCAGGGTGAAAAGCTAGTCAGATTGGTTCTGGTGACTGTTTTGTCCTTTGTTGTCTGGGTAGTAACTGGGGGTATGAGTCAGTCACTGGGCCAAAATGTGGTTCAGATACATATCTTGGTGTCTTCATCTGGAAGTGTGTGCTGTGGAATCCGTTGGAGGTTTATCTTCCCACGGCCTTCTCCTGAGAACACAGACTTCACACTATCCTGATCTGTTTTTGTTTTCCACATCTGGTCAGATGTGTCCTGGGGCCTATTTCATTGAAGCAGGTTTAGGGAAAACTCTGAGTTTGTTAACCCTGAAATGAGGGAAACTCAGAGTTTTCCGTTTCACGAAGCGAGGTAACTCTAACCAGGGAATGCGGGGTAACTCTAGCCTGTTTCACAAAGAGGGGTAACTTAAACTCTCGGTCAGTTACCGCAGTAACAGACTCTATGACTCTAACCTGCTCACCAGCAGGTTTATCTGAGAAAACCTCGAGTTTCTCTCTGTCTCCGCCCTCTTTCAGCCACACACGCTGTTTCATTTCCTCATTCATTCAGTCAGTAAGCGAGCGAGTTTTGGCATAGAACAGCTTTTATTAACGATCCAGTAGATAAAGGAGCAGCATTACTGCACAGATAATTAAATATTCGTCGGTAGATTGTTATCAGACCGAGCATAAATGTTCTCGCATTTCCGGACAATTATTGGTTTGAGCGGTACCGTTTCGTAATCGTTTCAAGTCCATAATCTACATAAACAACCTAATCCGTCCTTACATTTACATTACCAACCGTAGTCATGCTCTCACATCCAGCAGATATTTTGTGTGTTGCGCTGTGGTTCTTTGCAAATGGAAGTTTTTATATAATGTCGGAGATGCAGAGCACTACAGTAAGACAACTGTATGCAGGACAGTCAGAAAAGTTTTCCTGGCTCTGAAACGACTTTTACTCGTCATTGTGGTTTTCCTGGACACAAACCTGTCAGAGCATCAAGGAGGATCCATGGGATTGCAGGTGAATGATGTAGAGATCTGTTAAATTCATTTTAAATCATATTCTGTTAATGACATTGTGCTGCAGCCTCAGACTGGGATAAGTCATTTTAATTTCTTTTAGGATTTCCCAGTGTTATTGGATGCATAGATGCACACACATCCCCATCACAGCTCCCTCACATCATGAACAGGAAGTCCATTCACAGCATAAATGTGCAGGTAGGCTACAGGTAGACTGACTACTGTTTCTAAATGTTAAAGACTGCATCATAGTTCAACATCTGTCATTCTCTGCACTGTCCAGATCATATGTGATGCTGCATACATCATTTCTAATGTGGAGGCCAAGTGGTCTGGGTCTGTTCATGACTCCAGGATTTATGGAGAGTCTAACCTGAGCAACAGACTGCAGCGTGGTCAGCAGCCTGAAGATTTTCACAATAGAATTCTCTTGTCTCCCTCCTTTAATATACTCTGATGTATCCACTATACATTACAGGAGAGTTTGATGGTCTTCTGCTGGGTGACAGGGGTTACCATGCCAACCCAGGCTGATGACCTCATACCCTGACCCTGAACCAGGCCCCCAACAGAACTTCAATCGGGCTCACTGCAGGACCAGAGCCCGGGTGGAGATGACCATAGGCCTGCTGAAAGCCCGTTTTCAGCGCCTACATCTCCTCAGGGTGACCCCTGAGAGGGCCTGTGATATCACTGTGGCATGTGTTGTTCTTCATAATATTACCACTATTAGAGGAGAGCAACACCCTGCCCTACAAACTGAAGACCCAGATGATGAGCCCATCCACCTGCAGCTATCCAGGACAGCAGAGCAGTCAGAGACACCGTATGCAATAATCCCTTTAGAGTTTAAGTCACCATCATCACCACCACAGCAAATAAAGACATGATGCACATTTCATTTGGTCTTCTTTATTTCCTACAAATAAAAGATAGTTCAGTTCATGTTCCAGTAGTTAACATAATTCACCTGTGACCATCACCCACCTCTAACTTGTGCTCCAGTCTTTCAATTTCCAGATCTGCCCTCCTAATCTGTTTTTTGGGATTTTTCTCAGCAAATGCAGTTTGTAAATCTGTTTTACTGATAACTGGGAATACATAGAGGACATTAAATTACACAGTTGCACATGAATTCCACAGAATGAACCTCTGGTGTTTCCTGAACATCCATCTCACTGTGTCAGTCTGTGCAGTGGAAGTTGAGGAACCATTCTGCTGCTGTCCAGCCATGCTCTGTTAAAAGGGATGAGAATGTGCAATACTTCAGTGTAGGCTAAATGTCACACTCTATATTCCACCCAAAATGTGAATGAGAAGAGAACTATCAGTAACATACCTCTATATGCCTTTCTGGATCCCCCTCTGTAAAGGCAGCTGACACAGTTTCATCCTCTTCATCCTAGATCAGTGACATGTTTCAGTACACTTAAACTACCATTTGGATAAATCTTTGGAGTGTTGCCTACTTACAGTTACAAGGTCTGTGGTGTGAAGGGGCCAAAAGACAAAAAAAAGACACAAAAGAGAACTAAATAATCATATATATATATATATGCATCCATGACATTTTATACCACCGTTTTATAGGCATCTGCTTTCTTTCTGTTGGCTGAGCAGAAGTCTATGTTAGTTTAAATAGGCTTAATTATTTAACAGGACATGATATGGATGCAGACATTTAGGCTATGTGTGGATAAAACAACTGCACAGTCAAACAGCCACTTAATATTTAGGCTACTTTACAATGTAAAACATGATCAACATGAAGTACCTCCATGAGATAATGCCGAGGTCTGACCTGTTTGAACAATGTTTTTATATTTCATCTTAAGCTTCTCCCCCGCGGGATTTCACCTAAATGGAATAACTTACTAGGCTGCCATTCAGACAGTTATACCCTGTAATATTATTACGATTACAAAGGACTACATTTAAACTTAGGCATTGATCCGGGCATCAGTGTTCTCCACGCCGTCGCTCTCTCTTTTGCAGCTGCAGCGGTGTTGCACTTCTTTCTAAAAACGTGTTCAAACTCGCCATATGAGCGCGTTAAAAACTTCCAGTTCAAAAACGCAGACTTTCGCTTCCCCGTTTCCATGGTGACTCGTCGAATCGGGGTTCCATTGATGCTGTCTTTTCAGACTTGCGGTGCACGCGCGTAACTCCGGGTCAAACTACTCCGAGTTGATTAACCCAACTCAAATCAGCCGTTGTGAAACCGAAAACTCAGAGTTTTCTGTCTCAGAGTAGATCAACTCAGAGTTGTGGAAGAAACTCAGAGTTTGTAAAACCTGCTTCGTGAAATAGGCCCCTGGTGTCCTCTGGACTGCTGTGAGCTCAAGTTTGTAAATGTTTTAACCTTTCAAGCTGAAGGAGGGAGATGAAAAACTGTGCTGCTGTTTTGGCTGGTTTACCATACACGGGATCCACCCTGGACAGGTTTTCAGCTTAACACAATAAATCTGTCATAAAGTAAAATCATCTACAATTAGATTTTAAATGACTCAGAATTGGCCAACCCATTAAATCCTAAAAGCAGGATGACTGATGCAAAATTTGATCACAGATATCTGCAGGTAACTCTTGTAAAAAAAAAAAAACAATCCAAATTTGCCAATGATAATGAAGGCAAACACAGGACTTTTTTTTTTTTTTTTTTAAATCACAGTAACACTTTTTAAGCATAGAGATGTTTGGTGCACACAGACAGATTTTCAGAACCTCTGTGAGGCCTGGCAGTGCAAATGTTCTGGGTCTAGGTTGCTTTCTTGCCTTAACAACATCTTCTGGTTAGCAACTAAACTGAGATCTGAGGCCATCTTTCAAACAGCTGAAATTAAACTTCTTGGCTTGTTTCTGCAGAATAATGATCCTAAGCACACTAACAAATCAACCAAGGACTAGCTTATAAAGAAGAAATGGAAAGCCATTGGACGGCCTCATCAAAGCTCAGATTTGAATTCCACTGAAATATTGCAGTGATCATGACATGGAATTGGAAGTACATGCAAAAAAGCTCTTGCAACTGAGGAAAATTTGCAGGAAGTGAAGAGCAAATCTCAGAAAGTCAATAACAGAGAGTGGTAGATAATTATGCACCTACAAGAACTAATTTCGACTAAAGATAGCATTAGTAGCTTCTGAGGTGAAGGGTTTAATTATTTTTTTTTTTCCTCACACAACAAGTATCTACTACATTTATTCATATTTTTGTTAAATAAAAGAGTGAACAAGAGGACAAAATGTTTGTTTACTGTTCAAATATGTCAAAAAAAGTCACCAATTTTCATGGGAAGCACTAATTTTTCCGCATAGCGCTATGGCTGACTGAAGATAGAAACAATAAGTTTCACGCTGTTATGGATCAGAGCATTTGAGGTAGTGTGTAAAAATATCATCCTAGTGGAAAAAAGCATGTTTGATAAGTAAAATATTTTTGAAGAGATGTGTTTTATTGCATTTACTTTGGCCTTGAAAGCAGAATTAAGCACATCTTCCGAGGTTATGTTTGCTTTCATAACCTCAGGTCGGGTGGAGCTACTTTTTCAGACGGGGAAAAACTGCGATTTGAGATGCGCCAGTGCGTGCACATACATCCACACACTCTCAAATACACTCACGCACATATGCTAGTAAGGCCCCAGGGAGAGATGGGACTGCAGACATTGTGGTGCCTTGTTCACTGTGGTCACCAGGGGACATATTGATCTATTAGAGACAATATTTTCACATGCTCACACTCTATGCAATCTGTCAATGCCACGATTAACATATTTGAGAAAATAGCCATACTGTGCCTAAAAAGACCACTTGTTGCTTTTATTCTTCTATAACTCAGACAACATGGTAGGTCTTGATGTGGGAAAATTGCCTTTTATCTCGAGTCCTTGAAGCCTGTTGATAGATATTACCATGCATGGACTTATTTAAAGGCCTGAGCTGAAAGTTGGTGAAGTAAGTTAGACATTATTGCTTGAAGTTTCTCTGTCGGTAGTGAAAATTGGTCATCAAGCTCCAGAGAGCATGCGGCTGATCTTCCAGACTTATGTCTGCACATGTCCCGGTGGATTGGCCTCAGTGCATGTCTAAACCCCTGGAAGACACGGAGTGTTTGACATGACTTAGACGGAAATTGCAGGGGAAATCTTGAGTTTTGTAGGATTAGTAGATAAGGGCGCAGAAGTGGATCCATTTAGCCTAGCCGCGCTAGACAACCCACGGCAGCGAATTTGATTCTCTGCCAGGGTTGACAACAAAAACGACAACAGTTGTTGACCTCCATTAGCACCGACTCTGAATAATCTTTCTGTTAACATGTCTGTAATATACTTGAGCTTCACCCATTGACTGTATAAATAAGGCTTCACTGAACTACCGCATCCTCTGATTTCTGGCGCTCTCGGAGCCTATTCGTTGCGCTGATCGGTTGTATACCTACCCAATTGCTGCAGAGTGATTTGATAGACAACATTTTAGCCCACCTCCCTCCCTGTCCAGCGTGCCTAGACCCTTGCATCTTCAGAGCATGGGTCTAGCGTGGCTAGGCTAGAATCCATTTACACTGAAGATGATTCTGCAGTAGCACTCATTTTCCACTGTAAAATTCAAGTGCAGAGGGCAAGACAGCAACAATGCTTTAACAAATTGCTTTTACATTTTTTTATAGAATTAGGGCACTCCAGTTTTACACGTTTTCATAGGCCATAGCATGCTGCCTTTAATTGCCTAATTATTAAGCTCACCCACATTAGTTACTGCTGCAAATAGATTTCATTCCCATAAGGAACAGTTTCTGCAGGGTCTGATTTCAGCCTGATATTTCTAGTCAACAATGATCAGTTTTGTCAGCTGAAATTGCAACTGATGCTAGCAGATTTTATCAGCTGTAGCGGCTGGTTGAGCTCACATCAGCAACATTTGTTGGTTGAAAATTCTAGACTCTTCAGTGGGCTCATCATATTTTATCTAGTTTTACTGGGGGGAAAAAACCAAGCAATTCGCAATACTTTCAATAAAATTTAAGATCAAACTCTGAATTCATTTAGAAATAATTCTGTTTGGCTCCATAGTTTCTGAAGCAACACATGAACACTGTATTTCATACATAAAGATCCCCACAATGTGTGTTTTCAGCTGTATAAAAACACTACTGCTAATAATGATAGCAACATCTATCATAACATATCTAAATTCAATATTTAAAAAATTGTTAAAATGGCACCAATAGTCTTCCACAATGTAGACTAACTTAACAAGGGCTGTACTTGTAGTCCACAATGTAGTCTGACTCAGCAGAAGTGGACTATGGGTACTGACCATGCATTTCACATGAATTTCTCATCTCTTTCTACTTTCTATGGGTTGTGATTGACAAAATCCCCTTCACTATGGGAAACAACAACAACAACAACCTTTGGGCAGTACGCTACTCACTAAAAATATTAAGTTTTGCTGAAAGTTTGGCTTGTGCAACAAAACAGTTCAGTTTTTCCCCATGAATTTTCCATTTTAATAGCAGTACTCGCCTTCCTTCATGCAAATATTCCATGAAAACAATTTCCTCATCACTATGTTGAGTCAGAACTGTTGGTGTATTCTGTTCTTACCCCATCTAAGACAATTGTGACTGGTTTAAAGAAATACAAATATGCGAGAACAGAATGATAATGAGGTGCAGCCAGACCATTCTACACAATGCTGTCAGTGCTTGAAAATGGTCTGGCTATGCAAGGTTACCCACAGTAATTTTGAATACCTTCTATTTCTGTTCACAGAGAATGTTAGTACTGGTATAATCTGGTCAGCTCACCTGTAAGAGTAGCGGATTTTCAATCTGACGATCCTGTTCCGAGCCCAGTCAATCCCATCTCCGCCGTAGACTTTCCCTGTGCAGCATCAGGAAGATCAGACCCTTCCTGTCTGAAGAATCAGCCCAACTCCTGATCGAGGCTCTCGTAATATCACACATCAACTACTGCAACTCCTTACTGACAGGCCTCCTTGCATGCACAGTCAAACCTCTGCAGATGCACATCTGGTTTTCAACCAGCCAAAAAACAGCTCATGTCACCCCAATGTCAGATGGCTTCACTGGCTTCCAGATGCCGCCCGCATAAAATTAAAAAGTCTGACACTTGACTGCAATGAAAACAGCTCCCTCCTACCTCTCATTCAGGTCTACTCTCCCTCCCGCTCACAACACTTGACCAACAAAAGGCTCCTGATACAACCAACAAAAACGGGGCCGATAGCTTGATTCCTCTGTGGTTCCCCGGTGGTGGAAAGGGTTACCAAACTCTGTTCCATCTGCAGAGTCTCCCTGAGTCTTTAAGAAAAGACTAAAAACCAGCACTTCATTAAACACCTTTACACTTGACAGCCTGAAAAAAAAAAAATAATAATCGTATTACATCTGCACTGCCTGTACGTAGACATCACGGTCTTATTATCACATTTGAACTTGTTTTATGGTTCTTATCTAGGTTGTTTTCTCCTGACTAGATCCTTGCTCGTGTTGTATTTATTCTCAGATGTACGTCACTTTGGATAAAAGCGTCTGTTAAATAAAACTGTAGAATTGTACTACTTTTCAAAATATGTAAAAGCATTAGTTTTCAATGACATCAATCACTGTCAAAAGGAAAACTCTATTTCTTTTTCTTTGATCAAGATAATCCACCTCCATAGGAGTAGTTCCCGTTCCCAATAAGGACAAGAGCCGCAACGGTTAGTCTACACTCTGATAGGATATCTAAGACCACCCACGCTGCTGGGAAATACTGCTCTGTTGAGGTTGTAACCTGTCGCCCCACAAACTAATGTGACATTAGGTTTTACTTGGCTTTGGAAGTAAAGCTTGCTTGCAGTGTCACTGTGGTAGGTAAGTAAGTTAGCTTAACATTTGCAGCACTCTCAGTCCTCACAGCTGGTCACATGCCTCATTTGGCTAAATGAGTAGAAACTGTATGAACATGATAAATACATCCAGAGTTATTACAGAAGATATGCATGTAAATTATACAAAGAATAGCCTAAATGCCTCATTTTGTACCTTCAAGTGTTACATGAAGAAAGGAGAAAGCAATAGATGTAATATGTCATTTAAAATACTAATTTAATAGTGTTCAGTCCTGTCTGTTCAGGATGACAACTTCTACGAAACAAAACTTTGTTTGGTTCTTGTTTTTCTATCAGATTGCCTTCCAGATCATGATGCTGCTTTTATGTTTCTTCCTGCACATGACAGCCAACAGGCAACATAAATATTTAGTTATACTGGTCACTGAGACTCAGTGGTGTACCGATTAAATTTCAATGATCAGAGGTCAAAGGTTGAGTTTACTGTGACCTCACAAAACATGTTTTTGGCCATAACTGAAGAATCCATACGCTGATTGTGACAAAATTCCACACAAATGTCTAACAGGATAAAATGAAGTAACATTTTAAATTCAAAAAGGTCAAAGGTCAGGCCAGGACAGACATATTTTACACTTAACAAAGCATGAAAAAAAATTTCTACTACGACTAAGTGCCAAATTTCAAGACATGTTTATGGCTCTATATATCTCTACTGTCTTCCTCCCTAGGTACTCTGTATAATCTATGATTATTTGGAGAATTGGGCAAGCATGCACTTTTAAAAGAAGAATGGAAACATTTGTCATAGTATCCCCATCTCCTTCCTGTCCATCCTTCCATCCAGATCCCATGCTGATGATTTTCCCATACTAAAATAGACTTAACTGCTGTCAGCGTCCATGTACAATGCATACCTTATTCTTCAACCTCCTTTCACATTTCAAAGAGAGAATCCATCACTCACTTCTGTGCTATTTAATGATCACGAAGGACACATCAATGGAGACGTTGCATGCGACAAGTAAATAATTTATTTCAATACAAATGTTACATACACTTGTTGTTGTTTTTGTAATAAATACCACAGGACACCACATATTGTCACAGGCTCCAATACCTCAACAAACAGTGACAAGAACTTGTGCGAAAATAGCTTGCAAACATTTAGTAAACATTCAGCTGAGTGAAGACCTTTTTTTTTCACTCTGCACACAGGAAAGGTTCACATGTGACAGGTTTTCATACAACAGCGAAAGCAATATTTAGCTATCATAGAAAATTCACATTTACAAGTGTCCACCTCTGGCAGCGTTTGTGCTGAGATGCTGCAGTGATCCTTTTCTCATGACGTTTTATCTCGTGTTGCAGAACTTCCACATAAATAGTGTGGTACAGGGGGATTTGACAAAATCGTTTGTAGTCATGAACTCAAAAGTGTATTTAGTTGTACAACGTCTCAACAGATATTTCATGAAAGTGCTATATAGTGCTGCTTTTAGTAAGTTAACTGCTTAATCTGAATCAAGTGGGAGTTATTCTCATGGGGCAAAGTGAATCTTATCTAACAGAAACAATAGTGGATCAGTGAGCACAGCATGGGTATTACCTCACCTAAACTTGGATCATATTTAAATATATGCTTTTCAAATACATGATTTTATGCTGAATATATGTGCATGCTACATTGTAAAATATCCTAAGACTTGTCTGAGACCCATAATCCACTTTTAAAAGACTCCTTTGTTTTAGCTGAGTCAGTATAACCATACCAGTGGGTAAAATAGAGAATCTGGGACCAGCCATTAGCAGGAGAACTGAATGTACATTGTCTGCATCAGTAGGCATGGTTCCAAACCATCAGCTGTGCTTGGAATGTGGTAGTGTCAGCTAGTCATTCAAGACTCATTGCACATAACAGTGTTGTGTCCTCCAGCAACTGGGGAGGTGAAGGCATGAATTACATGCCTTATTATACAGGCGTATTGGTAAAACAGTAACCATTAATAACTCTGAGACAGCAGAGGTGCAAGGATAGGGCACTGCCAGGAGGGAGCAGTGTGGATATATAGTTCATAACCTTAGGTCAACACAGATCACAAACACATCACCACAAATATAAAGCAGACATGCAAACGATCACTTCCGCAGTGCTTCTGAAATTACACGTTTTAGATACAGACTTTTTCAAAAACAGCATGGACTTCATTTAGAGCCACGGCATCAATTGATTGTAAGCAAATAAATGCAACATATTAAAAAAAACTTGGTCTACAATCTTTTGTGCTTTGTGCATGCTGGACAGTGAAAACATTTAAAAGATGCTGGAGATCACTTGTTTCGACATTCAACCCCTTGCATTTACTTTGCTGTAAAACGTAAAAAGAAAAACAGAAAAAGATCAAAGTAGTGGAAAGCTTGTTTTTCACATGGCAAACACTGACGTATGATGACACCGTATTTACGTCTGTTCCTAAGGTCTGTGACAACAGCACTGATCAAACTCAGCAATACAGTACATAGAGATTCCTCTGAGAGAACAAAGTTCACAGTTTCATGGCGTCATCTGACCTTATCCATGCAGAGGCAATGCTACATGCACTAAAACACAGGTCACTGACACCAATTTAGACTGGCAGAGAATCCCCGGTCCCCCCACCTCCCGCCTTCAGTCGCCACATTTAGCATGCTGTCACTTTGATCAGAACATACTCGAGACAGCCATGCTGGCAGGGGAAAGGGGTCACATCTGTAGCCACACCTTCATTACCCCTCTTGGTACTAATAATCTTGCAAGACATTTAATGTGGGGACAAGTGGCTGATTTCTCCAGTTAAAGTCCTGAAGGTTAAGTGCTCATGCCCCATTAATGCTCGCCTCTGTATAAAACTGACATTTCCAAGAGCCTGCGATCCCAAGATGGGCGATAAGAAAGAAAGTCTCATTTTAGGTTAGCCCTCTGGACCTCATCAAACCTGCAAATTGGAAACTGTATACTTGGTAATCCTCTAATCTTTTTTCATGTTGTTTTTCAAAGCAAGTTATCTGATTCTGCAGCGAAACAGCGGAGATAATGTATTTATTCATGTTTATTGGGCTGGGCTCAGCTGGATGTAGGGCGTTTCCTGGAGTCATCAAGAAGTGTCTAGAGAAGAGAGACCAAAACTGACTGAAAGAACTGAAACTGCACTCTTCTGTGGGCCCCTCCGAATCTTATCTGAATCTTAAACTGATTTCAGGAGTCTGTAGACACTGAGGAGACTCTGGGAACTGTCACTGAGTGGTGACAAAGGTGCACTATATAGGAGCACTGACTGTTTTTTTCATCTCTGTTTATTGGGCTGGGTGGTCACCAGCGTCATGTCTCAGGCCTGGAACTTTGTTATCACTTGGCTATTTTGACGCACTGTTTATTATTACGTGTGGTTTGTACCCTTGTGCCATGACTGAGGAAACGGATTCTCTGGTTTCAGTAAACACTGTACATGCTGAAACGCAGCAACCACAAGATTTAATAAACAAACAAGGCTTGTGCAAAGAAGGGGACAACTGCTATTGTTGCATAGAGGGGAATGAAAAGACTGATCGTTTTTCCTACACTTGTCTGATGGCTGGACAGGGTACCAAATGGTGGTTTATATGTCACACAGAAGAGCAGGTCGACAGAATGCAAGGTGTGACAGGTTTGGGCTGTGCATAGTAAAATTGAAAAAAATGTGATTTGGAATTCATATAAGAAACAGCTGCAAGATTTAAAGCTTAATATTCAGTATCAGCCACATTATCCATAAGGCTATCGGCTTTGCAGTGAAAGATATTGGATCTCTTACGCACTGATAACAGAATCTTGCTGATAGGGTGTACACAAACTTGCAAGTTTTATCTTATGACTAACTCAGGATGTCCACAGGCGTTTCTCAGAATGCACCAGAGATGTAGTTTACTGCGAACATTCATATCTTTGGTGATATCTGCTGGCAGCAGAAACTCAAATGCAACAGCCTGTAAAAGACTACAGCAGGGAGCAGGGCCTTACAACATTGCTGAGCAGTGAGGAGAGATAGAGTGAGGTTTGGTCACACCTGCTGCTGATCATCTTTCACACTCAGACAATCATAAAAAAAAAAGCAAACTAAAGGATTAAAATCTTGGTTGACTTGGAATGTATTTCTTGAAACAAAGCACCAAAGAGGCATCATTTTTAATCCTGCCATGCACCTCTTCCATTCTCTGATGGAAACAAGTTACTTGATAGGCGTGCCAAACCGGTGTGCTCAATAGGAGCTGACAACCCCCACTAACTTTGCAATTCAAAAACATTTTTTAAGTCAATCACAATCATGGGCTTTTTCTTGATGAATTTGGGGATAAATAGCATGCCCACAATTTTAGTTGAAGCCAGATGAATATCAGGTACACAATCCACAGTACATTTAGGTAAATAAACAGCTGAGATACTGCCCTAGTTAACCTCCTGTGGAAATCGAGTTAATGTGAATGTCACTTAAGATTCTAATATTGAAAGATGTGATGAGGTAGATGCAAAGGCAATTAAATCAATGTAACAAAAAGCAAAAGTGATCTACCTACAGTATTTACTCACTGTGTTTGAAAAGGGAAAGAAATGCTTTCCTCAGTTGAACATGGTTTGTACAGTTTCTTTACAGAGATTCTGCCACTCAGTTCGACTGGCCTTACCTTCATTATCAGTCATTTGGAAAAAAAAAAAAAGGTTTATGATAGCAGTGTAAACACATGGATTTCCTTGCCCACAGAAGTCTCAGAGCTCCAAGTTTACAGGGCAGTTGTTACAGTCGATAAGCTTTTGCTGCAATTCCCGTTTGGATCCACTGCTCTGTCCGCAGCACTACAGACCCCCTCTTCATTCCCCAGACAGCCTTCATTGGCATCACTGTCTTCTGAGCTGTTCTTACTCCTCCCTTGCTGCTCGCTCTGCCAGCTGTGCCTGCTGTAGATGTATCCATTCACGTGTCCGGGAGTGCTGAGTCGGTTCCTCTTCATGCAAAGGATTTCTTTGAATGCATACCTGAATTCAGGACTCCGGCAGTAAATGAGCGGGTTGAAAGCAGAGTTTGCATAACCTATCCAGTTGAGTATCCTAAAGGTGAGGTCAATGTCCTCCACTTTCCATATGGCCACCACCACATTGAGCAAAAAGAAGGGCAGCCAGCACAGAGTGAAGATCCCCATGATGATACCCAGTGTCTTTAGGGCTTTGTGTTCCCGCAGGCAAAACTTAACTTTTTTCTGGCCACGCCCATTGTTGGCCTCCAAAGATTTAAAGTTGCTGTTGTCGCTATTGTGAAAGCGCCCAACGCTTTGGTCAATCTTCTTCAGCTGGTGCTTGGCCTCCTGGAAAACGCGGCCGTAGACAAAAACCATGATGACCAAAGGGATGTAGAAGGAGATGATGGAGGAGGTGATGGCGTAGACCATGTTGGTGTAGAACTCGCAGCAGCTACTATTCTGAATGCACTCCTTAGCTTTCTCATCATCTGATGTCCACCACTTCATGTGGATGGGCAGGAATGATATTAAGGCGGCGATCACCCACACCAGCACAACCACAATGCGAGCTTTGCACTTGGTCAGCATCGACTGGTAGCGGAAGGGAGAAGTGATGGCCAAATAACGGTCTATGGCGATGACACACAGGGTCTCGATGCTTGCTGTCACACAGAGTACATCAGTCGCAGTCCAGAACTCACACCAGAAACTACCAAAGTGCCAGGTCTTGAAAATGATGTAGCAGGCACCGAAAGGAACCACAATGAGCCCCATGACGAGATCGGCGCAGGCCAGGGATGTGATGAAACAGTTTGTGACATTTTGGAGACGCTGGAAGCGGGCAATCGCTATGATAACCAGTATGTTGCCAAAGACGATGCACAAAACCAGTAAGGACATGATCATGCCCAGCAGGATCATTGCTGCCTCACTATAACCCTCCTCATTCCTAGAGAGGTCTGAAGACGAGTTCATCTCTGCACTCACATTGAGGTACACTGGGGGGGTTGTACTTCCCATCTGAAGAAACCATATGTGGAAAACACACACATACACAAGGAAGTGAATTTCATTATTTAAATGTAAAACTGTCTGATAGGTATAGAAGAAAACAGCAAATAGTATGCTTCCAGAAATAATACATGCATTTAAAGCTTGCACTGACAGCAAACTAAAAATGTGGCGCCAAAACCCATAAAACAAATTTATTGCACCCTGTTAGGCTCCAGCAAGTTTTGAAAATTTGTCAGACAAGTCAGACAGAAAAATAAGTACAAACCTCCACAGACAGTTGTTCTGCTTCCTGCCTCCCATACAAAGTAAAAATATCACTGCTCAGACAGTTCCTTCAAAGTAGTGAGGTTTACATGTACTTCCTACTTTCTGTCTTTCTTGAGCTCCGTGTGTCTCACTAACTCGGTCCCTCAGTTGAACAGTGTTTCTTCTCATGTGTCTCCCAGGCTATTTGTCAGAGCCCTTATAACATGCAGTGATGACATCATGGTCAGTGCTCAGCCAATCAGACAGCCAGCCTGTGGAGGGTGCTGAGAGCTCTCAGGAGTTTGAACACACTGTCCCCGCAGTCGCTGCTGCAGGGCTGCATGAGACACAATCTGCAAACACGAGGAAAAGCTTCACATTACGTTTTTATTTTTAAAAACAATATGCTAAATTGGTTTTTGAATGCATGTTTTGTGTTTAGTCCAGTTGTGCAGTCGTGGCCCTGAGGCGTGTCTAACAGTTCTCTCCGATTAGTCTGGATTGCATTAAAAGCAGGTGAAGCTTTGTTGTTTTTTTTCCACCTCTTAAAAAAGGTTGAATTCACGAGTTTTCCAACTGGCAAGTCGAACCAACATGATTGTATGATCTATGATTTACTGGGAGGTTTGAGTTTTACCATTTCTCTTGTCCTGACAAAACCTTGGCTTGTTCGTGTGTAAATTTCTGCCATAATATTTTACCTGTTTAACATACAAATTTATACTACAGCACACACTGTAAAAGTAGAATGAGTCATTGCAGGTACATTAGAATAAAGCACTTATTTCTATGTGATACGTAGGATTAATGTCTAAGGGTTAAACTAGAGAAAACTCCCTCCTATTTCTGGTATGATGCTGCACCCGCGGCCCCAGCAGCTTGACACTAACAAACTCTCACTCTATACTCTCAAAATGGAAAGTATGTTTTAGGGATTCAGGACAAATTTGCATTACATGCAAAGATTTGCAAAGTCTTGGTGATAAAATTGTTAGCTATTCAATGGCCGGTTTCTGTTTATCTGAAGTCCAATTCAAATTCTTAATGAACTGTATTAATGATGTGTTTTCAGCACAGAGAATTGGAACCAAACTCGGCCACAGACAGATGAAAAAGGGGAACTGATCAGATGTTTTTCTTAGCCTTCCCGTACCAAATCAGCATGATGGTTCCGCTCTAAAAACCATCACTATCACTGTGTGTTTATATATACACACACATATATTCATAGCTGAGAACGAATTTATGGAGAAAGCAAGTTAAGATCTTCTTTAAATTGAGAGCTAAACTCAATTAGCTGAAAGACTGTACCTACAAGTCATCAAAAATGCATGTGCTGTAGGATTTTTCAGTCAGTATTTATTATATTTCTGTCCTCATACTAGATTACTGTAGTGAAATGATCAGAGCTGATTCAGAAATTGCACATCAACACATAAGCATGTGTCAGGATTGTCTTGCTGTATAATAATTCTGGTGGAGTTCTCTTACAATAATCATGACTCATGGCAATGTTGTTGAAATACAGCTCAGCAGGAGATCAAATGAGGATTTTGAATAGCATCGCCATTATGTTAGACCATGGCTCTTGAAGAGGCTTTTGAGGAAATGGATTTCACTTCACTGTGGGTGTCACATGTGTATGTGCAATACAGGTCTCTGCTAAGCTCACCGAGGGAAGTGATGATGGTTTCCAGAGCTCCGGCCCTTCAGTGAATGCAGATGCCAAAGGCACTGTGCTTCCTTCATGTGCTCCACAATGAGCTCTCACAGACTCCACATGACTCATGACGCAAGAATAAATCCAACCAATGACTGCAATGATCTTAATCTCAATATTCGGCACTCATACAAATGTAAGAAATTATTCTATGTGACACATGTTTTTATCATAAATATCCCAGACAGCCATGCACCATCTCCTGCTATAAATTCCTATGCAGCTTTAAAATAATATTATCTGATATTGCCCCTGGAGTAGAGGCCCATGAAACCAGCTTCTTTGGGAAAATCTCACTGCTGGCTGATTACCATAAAATGTTCTACAGATATTCATCACACAAATGGAAAGCTATCTGTTGACCTCTGTGACCTTTTGTCTTGTTAAACATTTCATTCTATGTCAACTTTTCTTGGCAGATTTCCATGAACATGAATATACATATTGTAAGGATTAATTCAAATGTTTTGATGACCTTCGGACCTGTCTTCCTACAGCTGGACTGAAATGTTTACTTAAACAAAGAAAAGGGTCAAAAAAATGTATCCACACATTCCTCTGAAATTGAAACTGCACATTGTTACGATCCTGAGGGACTAAGACTTTGCGTTTTGAGCTTTTCCTCTTGAGGTAAAAAATAAACAGACTGCCATGAAATCTGATGAGCAAACTAATGCTCCACGCAGAATACCCATTTGATTTCAGTGAGTCCCAGGACTTTATTTCTTGCACAACATACATGACAAACCCACCGTGTTTAGCTACACTGCTGCTAAGTCAGTGTGTTATCAACACCTTGCAACACTCACAGTAGGACTGTGGGGGTACGTTAAACACCGCACACATCCAGTGCTTTGCTTGTTGTGTTGCCGTTGCCATCCTAAGAGATTATGCATTTGTCCCGTTATACTTCACAAAAACTGATTTTAGGATATGTGAAAAATGAAGCAGCAAAGACTCATTCTACCGTATTACCTTTACAAGATCTGTTTGTTTTTGGAGGAGGGTTTGCTACAGTGTGACGTTGGCTTTGAGCCCTGAGCTCCTTTGTGTCTAGCAACAGTCAACTCTTGCACATATTAAACTTCATATCACTGTAGTTTAGAGCTGCAGTGCATTTTCTAAATGTTATCTAGATGTAATTTCTGTTCAGCATTTTGCTTTGGAAAATGCAAGTCCTGATGTTCAATTAATCATGACGAGTTCTCTCCACCTGTGACATCTGTCTTCCTGTATCCTGTCACTTATGCGCAGAACCGTTTCACATTTAGATAACCCTTTAACTGTCTCACATCATGTCAACACTTGGTTGTCATGCATTGACTCTGTTCAATCAAACTTTGTTACTATGAATCAGTCTTTTCTCCTCACAAAGTCCTCTTTGTTTCCCACGTTACTTCTTTTTCATAGAAAGTTGTGGTGTTGGCCTGATGACCTACGCATGCTGCTCCCGCCTCCCAAAGCGATATTTTCCCTGTAATCTATGAGAAACAATACCTGGAGGCATTGTTCCTGTACGGAAAGGTTTTCAGGAGCATGAGAGGAAATCAGAGGTCCTAAATCCTCCCTTTCCCCTGAATGTCTCTTAAATGTCAAAGTTTTTAACTGGTAAAAAAAATTGGAAAAATTGGGGAAAAAAATTGTACAGCATGGACAGAAGAAAGCCAAGCCAATGTCCTTTTAAATGCATAAAGAATAGATTCTCTCCAGAGACCTCTCCAGCAAGTCTCATGAAATTCAGCTTGGCAATTCTTGCATAAGCCAAGCAAGCAAGCAAACAAACAAGTAGACAAATGGCACTGAAAGCACAAACTGCCAAAGCTAATACGTTTTCTTGCTGGAAGTTACAATACAAGACTCTCAGTAAAAACAAAATACATATACAAGCTATAATTTTTTATCAGTTTCAGTCATCTACAGTGGACCAAAAGGCAAAAAAAAGGATGAAAAAAATCAGAACATGATCCCCTAATTGAATGTGATGATGTGAAAAAATAATAATTTTCTCTCCTGCTGACTGTTCATTCGTGTCTCATTCATTCAATCTCTGTCTGATTCCAGGAATTATTGTTCTGGTCGGTCATGTTCTTATAATTCAGTGGAACAAAGACCTCCCTCAAGGGCATAATCCAGGACATGGACCACTAATTGGTTCTGTGGTGAAGGCCTCCATGGGATGGGGAGGCTGGTTCCACCCGACAACAAATGGATGTATGACCATCGAAAACCAAATATTCAATGCCGTTTGCACTTTCATGCAAACATATTTGCATGAAGCGTCCAAGCTGGCATTGCTTGTGGTTCACATAATTTAAAACAGAACAAAACACGTTTGCATATCTTAAATAGATGTGGCTATATATAGACTACACAGCTACTGACCGGGTATACAAGTCATTGTTCACCCAGTTTCGTCTTGATAAAGTTCAGACGGAGGAAGAGGTTGTAAAAACATTTTACTGTGCTATTCAACAACTTTTGGCCCGTGGCCTCCAGAGAGAGCTCCGCATATACAAAGCATGAATAAAAAAAGACTTTAAGAGGGTCTGACCAGTGTAACACGTATATGCTATAGGATGCCGTCATGTTTTAGTGTATAACAGATTGCTCTGCTTAACAGCTTGTAAATACGGGAGAGTTGAGCTTGTTTCACCTGCAATTCCCAGTAAGAGTTCCCCTACATCACCAGTTGTAGAGATTTATTTTCTGGGTTTTTCACCGTTACTCAATATGGTGCAGAGGGATGGTAAATGCCGCAGAGAGAGCAGGGGATTGACATGCAACAAATGGTCCAGGAATCGAAGCAGGAATCCGCTGCTCAGAGCGTATGAGGCCATGTGGTATGCAGCCTAACCACTCGGCTATCACTTCCCTGCACAGGCATGTAATGCTAATAAAAGTGATATCCATGCCAGCGTACAGTACTGTACTCAGTGGCCAAGGGCAGAATTCTTTCTTTCTTTCATTGCTTGGCATGACAAAGACCTCATGGGAGTCTTACTGATCAAGACATAGAAAAGGAAACAGCCACAGAGAGTATGAGGCTTTCATTTGAGAAGGTTAAAGGTTGAAGGCTGGGAATGACCCAGTGACCTATTGGTTCACCAGAGTGTCCTGTTGGAAGACAGCAGAGTCTGAGGCAGGATTTACACCAGGATTAATAGTGTAAATTAGGAAGTCAAGGCTGAGGTGAATTACTACTTTGTTTAATTGTATGAGAAGAAAAGTAATGCACTGCTGTCCTTGTGAGGATTTAATTATGGTGTGCCTTCTGCACCATTCAGCAAATAGCAAACCTTTAGTCAGCGCAGAGGGGATTCTTAATCCATTGTTTGGAAAACACTAGTGATTTAATCCCTTAACTACTTAAAAAAAATGAAATCCCCCTTTCTCAACTAGTTCCAGAAATGTTTTTTTATGCTCTGAGATCTCAGTGCCATTTAAGTCCTGGAAGTAAATCGAGATATAAATAAATGAGCAGCTACTATTTTGTCTCCCAAACATGCTGAATGAAAGAGATGGACCAGGGACATCTGGGGACCAATTGTGCAGCGATTAACCTTATATGTGATTTATTTGGTGCCAGTTAGTATTCATGGGACTGAAATAAGGATGCAGGCTGTTTTCTCTTCCCGCCTGAATTAATTGTTAGCCCTCAGACCATCCCACAGGGTGTTATTTATCCTTCCCAATGTATAGAATAAAAGATTTAGAATTTCTGACCTCCAGTGACACATCATTTGCAACTTTTTACTCCACAGTTTGTTTTCACTTGCTCTACTAAATTAAGAACTCGCACAATCCTTTGTTCCTCCAGCGTCTACAATGATTAATGTGTGAGTAAACAGACTGCAGGCAGATTTCTTTCTTGTGGAACCCTTAAGGAAGCGGCTCAAACGGCTCTCTTCCTATTCTGTTCCACCTTCAAGCTTCTGTTGTAGCGATTAAATATAGAAAATAATCAACTTTTGACCACAACAAGTGACAGAAATGTGAGACGTTATGGAATCTCAGGTTTTTGCTTCTCCGTGTTAATTTGGCAGCTATTCAACTAGCTGCAGTATTGTACGTTCCTCTGCCAAAGCTATGAGATGGGAATATAATCAAGTTGTAGCTATATTTCCGTTTTACCTTTCCTTGTAGTGTGTTTTTCACATTTACAGTGACAGTGAGAGAGACAGAGGGGGGCAGAACATACCAGCTGTGATGGTATCTTTATGTTTTCGGGATTATGCTAATAAAGAAGAGGGTCCTCCATTCCTTTGGCAGTGCCTAAACCGCAAACAGTTGAACAGAGCTCAATAGTTTATCACCTATTTATCACTCTGTTGTGTGAAAATGTACCACCCATCTGTCTGACTGCACTGGTATTTTTGGTAATGAGCAATAAAGATGCCACCATGAACCAGCCCTGTGTCTGCCATTCTTTTGTTTACAGCCTCAGATTATTAAAACTGGATCAGACAGTTCACAGCAACCTCATACGAAGTTCAAAGAGAAAAAAGACACAAAATTAACTTTGAGAGATTGCAACACCCCTGCAAGGCCCCACTTTATCCTCTGATGCTGCTTTTCTCTTTGTGTGTCCTGCTGCTGCAGACATCAAGCATAAAACTAAGTTTTATGTATCTAGTAGTGATGGAAGCATTTTAATTGGCTCATACAGAGCTACAGAGCTGTTTGGAGTTTAAGACATATTATATTTACTTATTAAGCTCACAATAATTGTGAATTGTCTGTTTTTGTCTAAACCACAATGAGGTGTGTGTTTCTTCTGCATCATCACGATATACTAAATCTGAGGGCAGTATATGAGCAGAGCCTGTTATCAGGATAAGTCCAGCAGTGATAATTGTGCAGCCACATGTGTGGTACAACACAAAATACAAACAAACCTGTTGAACTGTGCAGCAAAACTGACACAGCTAGAGATCGTGCCCCAATTACTGCTTTGCCGCCACTTTTTTATTTTATTTTTTATGTGATCTACAGTATACTGCATTGTATAACTGTGTCCTACTTTTTTTGGAAACAATTACAGTCCGGTGGAGGCCCATTTTTGCTGTGATACAAAGAACAGATGAGGTCTGGATCGAAGTTATGTGCCTGCACACTTTTTTTTTGAAGCTTTGGGGTTGTAAGCTTACAAGGAACTTTGAGGGATAATATAGCAATGGTAGCGAGGAGCATTTAAATCTCATTTTCTGCAGTAGAAACATCCCATATGACTCTGCAGTTCATTGCAGTGAAGCATGAAATTGGTCACAGACAGCAGGTAAGTCGCTCATTTCTTTCAAATTAAAATTAATGTGCCAAAAGAAGCATGAGCTTCATGACCAATGTGACATTAAAATATATAATAAAAGTGAAACATTGTAAGTGTAATTTGCACGAGTGGAAATTATGAGCATATTTGCATTTAAGTCATTGATCAGATGAATTAAAAGGCTTTTATGTTGCCTTAAAAGTCTTTAACACTTTTATGGTGCACATACTTTCCATGAAAGGAAATTGTTAAATAGACTACAAAGTGCTTTGCAGAGTCCAGCGACATTCATTCCATTCATTATCTAGACCCGCTTATCCCTGAGGTCCACGGGGTGCTGGAGCACATCCCAGAGACAGTCAACTATTCAAGCTCACATTCACACCTACAGGCAATTTAGAGTCAAGCCACTTAACCCAACCTGCATGTCTTTGAACTCTGGGAGGAATGTGGAGTTTCTGGAGAAAACCGGACAACATGCAAACCCCAGCAGCTTTTAATGGAGAACTCCCTTGCTGTGAGGTGCTAAACATTGACGGCAGTGCTTCTGAATTAGATTTACTGTGTAGGAACTGACCGAAGCTGCAAACTCGATGATAGAAACATTATACACACATGGAAAGCTTAGATTCTCATGAATCCACCAGTATAAACCACTTTCAGATGTGATTACCACAGCAGGTAATATAAACACATTTGTCCAACAAACAACAAATAACATAAACAGCACAACTCACCTTTGAAGGCTCATAACTAGCCACAGATGAAAATATTCCACAAAAAACGGCCATAATCCAACCTTGGAAACAAATTCATCCTAATTGAGTGTGTTCCAATATAAAATACTCTGTGCCAGTAGCACTTAAAGTGATTCTGACTGCACTGGGTGAAAATTCAGGTTGTCAGCTTTCAAATGAGACCAGGACCATGCATGTACTCCAAACAGTTCAAGAACAGCATTCAATTTACTTTGGGTACATCTTCAGTAGAAATTTCAGGCGGAATTGACTGCAGTATATAGGGTTAAATAAAGGCAGCTACAGCCGTGAAAACATTGGACATACAAACACAGCTGTCTCAGCTACAGTGCAATGTATACTGCAGCTGAACATACAAGAGCATCCAACAAGCCTGAATTTGATTTACTAATTAGATTAAACCAGCTGCACAAAAGAACATCTCAAAGATAATCCCTTAATTCTTTACATTCAAAGATCCTAAAGGCTGATAAAATATCTGTTCATATATCAAATGACGGTGTCGGTCCAGGAAAATAAGGATGGAGGTCAGACTAACATTAACTCTGAATAAGGAGGACAGAACAATTACACAACAGCTTTCTTTACTGATGGGTTATAGTCTCTTCTCCACTCCTTTGGATTTTAATGGATTCATATTTATATTGTGGCCTCTGCATTAAATTGATTCTTTGTTAATCTTTCAGTGGGCATAATAGTGCTAATTAAAAAAACATTCTTGGAGCAGTGACTGAGGTTAGCCACACGACAAAGAAGTATTTACTAGCCTCTTGTGTTATACTGCTCAGTTTGGCAATGTTATTTGTTGTGGAACATAGTAGCTAAATGAACACACACTAGCAAGTCATGCACATGTATTCCTGTGAAGATGGAAAAGCCATTGTCACGTACGGCTTGAGTCCTGAAACACACACACAGATGGACTCATACTTTAAAGTCTCTTCCTCTGCAACTTTTTTTTCGTCCTCTGAATTTTTTTTGGATGCATTTAATTTCTGCTGATCAGTCCACTTTTTCATTAAGTATGAACAAGTTCGTACTTTCCTCTTAGGGTTAATAGAAAAAACTTAATTTAAAACCAACATAGTATTGAAATTGTGTCTTCCTAGGTAGCATATTCTGATGACAGTTGCTTCAATAGAGGATTGTTCCCGCTCTTTCTTTGCTGCAGTGAGCCACCAGTGAGTCACACTCTTGTCTGGCGTATAGATAAAATGAACAACCAGGTCCTGAAATTGAAAAGGAGAAGCTTTGTTTTCCTCTCCACAGGTTGGGATCTGCAAAGCCTGAGGTCAGCCAGATGCTCAAGGTGCAACACATCAGTACCGACTAAAATCGGACCAACAGTTTCCTGTTTCCCTTTGAGGGGATTTCCTGTCAACTGAGGATGTCGCTGCGATAGAACATCACAGTCAGACCAGGAAGCAGTGATGAGTAAAAGAAGGGGCATGTAAAGGGTATAGGAACTTAACCAAAAGCTTAACATAACACTGTGGAGGAGGCTGCTACATGTTATCTCACTTCGTTCAAAAAACAGGATTAATGCAATTCATCTGATATTCTCCTACTATAAAAAGCAGAGTTTCCTTTTGTTGAAGCCACGAATTTCAACCCACAACTACATTTTATTCTGAACTCTGCTTTTACTTCTTTTTTATAATTCCATTGCTGATGGTGCACAGATGATAAGTTCATGAGTGATGTAATTGGCGGCCATGCTGTAGATGAGATTCTTGATTAAATTGCTGTGTTAGCATTAGCAACAAATAGCAACAGAGAATATCGATATACATCAATTATGCATGTCAGCATTTTAGAGCAATTTATTTTCGCCAGTTCTTGCTTGTTTTTTCTCTACAATGGAAGATCAGTTTTTTAAACACCGATTCAAATGTGGCTATTCCTGGAAGTAGAGCCAGAAAGTCCTCTTTGCTGTGTAGACAGGTATGTAGGGGGTTACTGACTGCCAACAAAGTGTGAACTTAACATTACTCTCCCAGTTGGTCACTGGTTTTTTTTCCATGCACAGTTACAGACTCCTGTTTGTGAAATTCAACCTCAGTTTCCAGAGCACAATCAGAATGATCTGCTTTGGTGAGGAGATTGTGAAACATGCAGAGAAACTGCCAGACTACCAGACTATCAGTGTAAAAATAGTACAGCGTGTATTTACAGTACCAATCTGGTATAGAGCTATCAGATGCTACCCTCATCGGTACCATCTGATAGCTACCACCTTTAGGATCTACGAAACTATTGTTTCGCATACAACTCTGCACTTTAACTTTGTACTTTTGCACTCTGTTTTTGTCATTTAAATGCACTTTAAATATATTGTAATTGGTTTGAATACAGTCTTCCTCGTTATACTTTTGCATTTTGATAATTGTACTATAAACCAACAACGTTGCACACATATTTGTAAATATTCTAATTTTGATTTTGATTTTGTTTTGCTTTGTTAATGTAATGTGTTTTATATGCATTGTTTTAAATAATGAATGTTTGTTTTGTATGGACCAAGGACTACAGATGGAAATTAGCATGAAGCTAAATCTGGTGCAGCCATCTTTTTAATGTAACTGCACGCTGTCCTTTTTCAAATAAACTTGAAAGAAAGAAAGAAAGAAAGATCAGAATATGCGATTATTTTTAAACATGCATTCACATGTGGGCTGTGAGACAAGAATGCTGTCGTCACAAACCATCTGCTGCTGGTGTTTGCGTCTCTTGCATGTGTTTATTCTGCAGATTGGAGTGACAATTGCTTCTCTGTGTCGTTTCTGCAGTGCTGACTGTTCGTGCTTTGCTGACTACCAATTAGATGCTCACCTTCACCATGTTAGAAGCAACCGTGCATGTTCGTGCTCAAAGCAGCTGCGTGAGAGGGTCAGAATCGACTGAGCAGCCAGCATGCATGAGCACAAACCATGACCCCAACTTTTGTGGGTCAACAACCCCTTAGTGCCGTTGAGGGCATTGTTGAGCATACAAACTTCAAATTTCAAACTTTATTTATTTGTATAGCACTTTTCATGCAGAACAACACAAAGCGCTTCACAAGAATTAAAAACAAAGAAGACAATAAATAAATACAAAAAAAAGTCACAACACACAACATGACATCATCAGTACATGGCGAGGCACCGAGGCTAGAAGGAAGACACTACCTTGAAGAGGGGGGGCAACCACACTGAGAGGGTCACAATACAGTGGGGGTTGTGGGGGAGGGGGGTGAGGTAGGGGAGGGGGGTGGGGGCAATTGGGGAGGGGGTATGGGGACCAAGGGTTTACACCCCCATGGACAGAAACAGCTTCCCATTTCCCGTGTGGGAGCCCCCCCGCCAGGAAAATACTGGAGAATTAAAACACTAGAACTGAAATAAATAAAATAAAAAATATAAAAATAAGTTAAAATAAAGGTTAAAACATGTAAAACCATAAAACCCTAAAAGTTCAAAAATCGAGTAATAATAAATAATAATAATAATAATAATAAAAAGCATAAGAAGAAGGGTTAAGAATTATCAGAACAAGTTCCTGGTTAAAAAAGATGAGTCTTGAGCCTCTTTTTAAAAATATCAACAGTCTCTGCAGCCCTGAGGCTCTCCGGCAGGCTGTTCCACAAACGGGGACCAGAGTAACCGAATGCCGCCTCCCCGTGTGTTTTAGATCTAACTTGTGGTATAAATAAAAGGCCCGCGCCAGAGGACCTCAGGACTCGAGAGGGTTGATATGGTAAAAGTAAGTCTGATAAATAAGAAGGCCCAAGACCAGTAAAACATTTATAAACTAATAAAAGAACCTTAAAATCGATCCTGAAGCGCACGGGGAGCCAATGCAGCGATTTTAAAACTGGCGTAATATGCTCCCGCACTCTGGTCCTTGTCAGCATTTGTGTGGCTGAATTTTGTAATAATTGAAGATTCAATATACACATGTGGACAAAATTGTTGGTACCCCTCAGTTAAAGAAGGAAAAACCCACAATTCTCACTGAAATCATTTGAAACTCACAAAAGTAACAATAAATAAAAATGTATTGAAAATTAAATAATCAAAATCAGCCATCACTTTTGAATTGTTGATTAACATAATTATTTAAAAAACAAACTAATGAAATAGGGCTGGACAAAAATGATGGTACCCATAACTTAATATTTTGTTGCACAACCTTTTGAGGCAATCACTGCAATTAAACGATTTCTGTATTTGTCAATGAGCGTTCTGCAGCTGTCAACAGGTATTTTGGCCCACTCCTCATGAGCAAACAGCTCCAGTTGTCTCAGGTTTGATGGGTGTCTTCTCCAAATGGCATGTTTCAGCTCCTTCCACATATGTTCAATGGGATTCAGATCTGGGCTCATAGAAGGCCACTTTAGAATAGTCCAACGCTTTTCTCTCAGCCATTCTTGGGTGTTTTTGGCTGTGTGTTTTGGATCGTTGTCCTGTTGGAAGACCCATGACCTGCGACTGAGACCAAGCTTTCTGACACTAGGCAGCACATTTCTCTCCAGAATGCCTTGATAGTCTTCAGATTTCATCGTACCTTGCACACTTTCAAGACACCCTGTGCCAGATGCAGCAAAGCAGCCCCAAAACATTACTGAGCCTCCTCCATGTTTCACCGTAGGGACAGTGTTCTTTTCTTCGTATGCTTGGTTTTTGAGTCTATGAACATAGAGTTGATGTGCCTTACCAAAAAGCTCCAGTTTGGTCTCATCTGTCCAAAGGACATTCTCCCAGAAGCTTTGTGGCTTGTCAACATGCATTTTTGCAAATTCCAGTCTCGCTTTTTTATGAGTTTTTTTCAGCAGTGGTGTCCTCCTTGGTCGTCTCCCATGAAGTCCACTTTGGCTCAAACAACGACGAATGGTGCGATCTGACACTGATGTACCTTGGCCTTGGAGTTCACCTTTAATTTCTTTGGAGGTTGCTCTGGGCTCTTTGGATACAATTCCAACGATCCGTCTCTTCAATTTGTCATCAATTTTCCTCTTGCGGCCACGTCCAGGGAGGTTGGCTACTGTCCCGTGGGTCTTGAACTTCTGAATAATATGAGCCACTGTTGTCACAGGAACTTCAAGCTGTTTAGAGATGGTCTTATAGCCTTTACCTTTAAGATGTTTGTCTATCATTTTTTTTCGGATGTCCTGGGACAATTCTCTCCTTCGCTTTCTGTTGTCCATGTTCAGTGTGGTACACACCTTTTCACCAAACAGCAGGGTGACTACTTGTCTCCCTTTAAATAGGCAGACTGACTGATTATGAGTTTAGAAACACTCAATTAAATGACACACCTGAGTTAATCATGTCACTCTGGTCAAATAGTTTTCAATCTTTTATAGAGGTACCATCATTTTTGTCCAGGCCTGTTTCATTAGTTTGTTTTTTTAAATAATTATGTTAATCAACAATTCAAAATTAATGGCTGTTTTTGATTATTTAATTTTCAATAAATTTTTATTTATTGTTACTTTTGTGAGTTTCAAGTGATTTCAGTGAGAATTGTGGGTTTTTCCTTCTTTAACTGAGGGGTACCAACAATTTTGTCCACGTGTGTATGTGAGGACTTTGCAGACCACTTCAGAAGTAAAATCAATGACATCAGGTTGAATCTTTGAATCAGGTTGAATCCCCCAGGGCTGCCGACCAATCAAGTTCGAGCTTCAGCTTTGTCATGCTGTCAATCAACGGTTACGCGCACAGCAAGCAAGCCCATGCAGAGCTGTGGGAGAGCTCCGCACTACGCAACCGCGCACACATTTGTTTTGCTTGTGGAGGAGAGAGCATCAGGGCTCAGCAACTTCCAGAAAAGTTACCAATCCCACGGCTTGTCAGGCCAAGAGACTGCAGGACGTTTTTTGGCTCGGGGTGCTCGCGTCGCTCCCCGACCACGGCCTCCATAGCCCGCCTGACGGCTTCGTTTAGATGCCCGACCTCTGGAGGAAGATGTTGGGGCGTCTGAGACATACTCTTCGTCAGAGGAGTCATGCAATTCTGAACTCTAGATAGAAATAAATAAACAATGTAACACATATACACGCGTAAATGCACTAAGTTTGATAAACAACGTCATCGAGAGGGATACACGAGTGTAATCACATATTGAAACTTTACTCTTTCGTCCTAGCAGATTCATGTTATTTTGGTATTAGGACAAGTTAGACTCAATACAGAATTCTAACGTAATTCCTTTATTATTTACTAAATGTACTAAATGTAGAAGAGGGGAAAACAGCAAAACAGGCAAGATGCTGCAGCACTCCGGGCACCACTCTCATGTACTGTGCGCGTGCACAAATAAAGGTGCGACATCAGAGGGAGGGACCAACAGTGTTTTGGGAGACGCTGCGATTCAAACTCCGGACAGCAGCTTTAAGTAAAATAATGGCAATAAATGTAACAGAGTCGGCCTGCCAGTGATGAGCCTTTGTAATCCTGACCTAAGATGGACGGAGCAAGCCTGCAGGATGAGGCTAATTAGCGTCATTATCACTCTAATGGCTTTTTGACTCAATAATGCAGTGTTGCATTTGTACAAAATCGCAGGTTCAAGCAGAAGAAGCTTGTGTCACTTGTTTTTTTCCTTCTTTTTTCTTACATAAATATGTTTTCCTGCCCTTCTCGTAAATTTATGTTAATACTTCCTGTGTAAAAACAGACACATCCTCTTCATTTCCTTGTCAGATCACTGCTCCGTGCAAAACAAGAGACCAGCACAGATGTCATCAATTAATCTTTGACCCATTTCTGCAAATCTGACAACAGACACACATACAGAGTGAAACAAATACACACACAAACGCACAGAGAAAGAAGAAAAGCAACAGCAAAAAGTAAACATAAGAAACTATAGAAACATAGAAACTAGAAACAGGGCTTTAAAAGAGTGATGCTTCACAGATGAAACATTACCTCTGCTGGTCTCTTGATGGACTGAAAAGATTTATTTCTTGTGAGTATAGCTTATGGCCATCACTGTGGAAATATTCTTGCAAGACCAAATTCTCACCGAGCTTTAATTCCCCATTAATGGTGGAACTGATGAAATTTTGCCAAAGCCAAAGAGGGTACAGCTTGTGAACCATCTGTGACCCGACTCACTGGGAGAAAAAAAAAGAGAAAGGGTACGCGCTCTGTATTTAAAATAAAGCCAGGGGAAAGGCTGTGCAGCTTAATTTTAACTAAACTACACTATGATTATATGGCAGTAAATTGTGAATATCAGGTGACAAGCGTTACTGTCCCACTATATTCTGTGAGTTCAAGGGAGATTCTTCACCTTGTGCTTCACATGTGTTCTGTCTGACCTGTGTGGACCTCATAGTTTCTAAATGATGAATTGTAAGTGTTTTTTTTTAATTATTTGGTATATTATGACAAACTGCTAGCCTAGCCCTGCTAGACCCATGTTCTGAAGGCACAAGGGTCTAGGCACGCTCGACAGGGAGGGAGGTGGGCTAAAAGGTTGTATATCAAATCACTCTGCAGCAATTGGGTAGGTATACAACCAATCAACGCAACGAATAGGCTCCTAGAGCGCCGGAAATCAGAGGATGCGGGAGTTCGGTGAAGCCTTATTTATACAGTCAATGGGTGAAGCTCAAGTATATTACAGACATGTTAACAGAAAGATTATTCAGAGTTGGTGCTAATGGAGCTCAACGACTGTTGTCGTTTTTGTTGTTGACCCTGGCAGAGAATTAAATTTGTTGCCGTGGGTTGTCTAGCGCGGCTAGGCTAGTTGTTTCCGGTTGTTTCTGTCAGAATCGTCGCGCCTCTGTCGTCACTTAGTTACGCCCGCCTTCTGACTCTACACGTCATGGTGATTCGTCTGGCCAGTTTTAGGAGAATCCAGCCTCGAGCCTTATGGAGGGTAACTAGACCCACCCTGGCAGAGAATTAAATTCGTTGCCGTGGGTTGTCTAGCACGGCTAGGCTAACAAACTGCATGACATTGCACAATAGTACAAAAGTAAAGAAAGTTCTCCTTATTAAAATGCAAAACTAGAGGGTTTTAGGGGTTTAAACTCAAACAATATAAAAAGAAATAAAAACAAGAGCCTATTTTATCATTCAGTAGCGCAGCTCCAAAAGAAACTGAAATTCAATCAAACTCCTTAACGAGTAAAAACTTTGTACGTTAAATAACGTGCATGTTGGACGGTGGATATTTTTCCGCACAGAGAAAAAGGAAAGGAAAATCTAATGATGTCTTTGGTTTCTGTGTATTGTAAGTTCTAAGACAACATCCCGGTTATGAAATCCAGATTTTAGCAGTTCAGAGCAGCGGCCATGATTGCACTGGATTATAATAAAATACAGCTATGTGAGCACAGAGAGCAGCAAACTTCTAAAGTCTAGGGTCTTTAAGAAACTTTTACACTGAATTAAATTGGAGTCTGCTGCCACTACCTTTGGCTAACAAGCTGCTTTTTCAAAGCATCTGTCAAAAACTGACAGATGCAATGATACAGCAGATATGTATTGATAATGAGAAAAACTTTGTTCTAATCGACTGTGCCAACTAATTCTGCCACCTGTATTAAAAAAGTTTCATAAAAAAAAGGCCATATTAAGTAAGTATGTTGACATGTTAACACTTGATAATTAACACTAAACACAAAGGACAGCCAGGACCGATTAGAAGTATGTTAGGTTTGAAAGGGAACGTTTTGGTGTCATAAACCCAATTTACAACTTAACCGGATTTAGAACAACAGAATTTTGGATTCCTGTACCAGTGACATATACTATTTCTACATTTTAGAGAACAATAATTAAGATACGGCAGTATGGAACCAAGGAAGCTGACAAACCGGCATAAGATTCTTGAGAGCCACCCTGCTAGGATGGTTTATAAAATGTTTAAAAGAGCCAGATGCAATAGAATCAAAGAGGAATCAAAGAAGAAGAATGAACTGTAAAAGTGGAAAAGTACTATACGTAGAATATATATACATATATATATATATATATATATATATATATATATATATACACACATATATGGGATAAACTTTGTAAGCTGTTGTCAGCGTAAAATCAGATACAACTTTAAAGAAATTTAAAGGTCAGAAAATGTAAGCCGACTGTAGATGTGGTATTTCTCTCAGCCCTGTAAGCTTGAATGTAGAGTTCAGTATCATCTCAGCTCAAATGATACTAATCTTATTCTTCTGTGCATCTGGTAAAGGAGATCTGAAAATTGATCTTCTCTCACAAAAGGTTTTTTTCTCTTCTCTGTCAGGTTTCGTAAGGGAAGTGATTACTGCTAGTCTTAGGCTGCTGAACCGTGTCGATGGATGGTGCTCTTTATTTTTTCTGCTTCTAGTTCTTTTTTTCTGCTGCCAGGAGCCACAATGTTCAGCACTTATCAGAGGAAGAAGCAAATTTGGATTGCATAACTAATTAGGAGCCAAGAATGAGGTCAGTGACTTGCTTGTGTTAGTCATAATGCATTTCTGACTCCTCCCTTCAACAAGATGGTCACGGTCTTATTAAAAACCATAAATAATGCATGAAGAGCGTGCACGATTCCTATTGTCCTGTGTCTCTAAAAAAATTTGTGGACATCGTTGTACTTCCACCATGGAAATCAGAACAGATGAATACTGACAAATCCTCTGGTCTGTGTGTTTTTACCCAAAATAAATGTTTCAGTTCACTGTCAGTTTTCTGCTTGGTAAAGAACAAAACATGGCACAATAGAACACTGACCTCACTTGTGGAAAAAAAAAACTACAATGGAATTTATGAGATTTAGTTGGCCAAACAGTTCCAGAAAAACTGACGATAATGTGGTCAAATGATCTCACTTCTCTTATTTATAGAGCGTCAAAGATCTGTAACTTTTCTTCATGTCAACGACTTTAAAGTGTGAGATGCTGGATTTTCTTCAGAGTGTTACTCAATGTAGTACATTTAGCTTTATTAAAAAGCAGCAACAATTTTCCAAAGACAAACCAGTATCAACAACCCCAATCCACTAATTCACCAAGCTTAATCAATGGGGTTGGTCGAACCTGATGAAGTTTCTCATCAAAAATCTTACTGACCGCTCAATGAATTGATCTGACGTCATCTCTGCACATCATCCTTCTATAGTATTCAAACATTTTACTATATTCTCAATAACATGAAGATATCTTCTCACTGAGAGGACTACATCCGCATAGCTGATGATTTAAAGTGTTCCTTAAGGACACTTGAGTAAAATGAAATGTACACAATGTCACCAGGGCACTTCTGGTCTCAGAAAAAAATGCATTTCTCAGGGCACATCATGCATTTTTCACAGCTTGGTTTTGTTCGTTCAGTTTTTAACAGCTTTCCCACAGGCCATACATCTCGTAAATCTTCATAAACAACAAGGAAATCCAACACTTTACTCCTGTTGTTTCTTTAGTCCCATCTTGTTACAAACGCTTAAACATCACCACATAATTGCTGGCAAACCGTGTCATTTGATTCCTCCTTGTCAGCCTCATTTCTTTGTCTTTGCGCCATTACTTCGACAGTTTCGCATGACTGTTCATTCTGTGGTCAGCCAACCAGCCAGACTAATGTTCCCTGACATCCGAAAACAGAACTGACAATCTTGGAAACTCTTGACTTTGAGGTGGAGCCCCGTGGTGTGTGCGTGTGAATACAAAGACGGATGGAGGGTGAGCGAGAGTGAGAGGAATTCCCCTTCTTGCCAGGTTTTAGCACACAAAGGTATGGACATGTGATGCTTGTGTTCCTCAATCTATGGAGAAGAAGGTGAACAACTGCTTTCCATATGGTGATAGTTTACTGTGCACTGCTACCAATTCAACCTGTATTTACTTTTATTGTGTTTTTCTGTGATAGAATCTCATCCGATTTGCATGCTGACAACAGGCATTGATTATTCTCCTTGTTTGGAGAGAGATAGGGTGCAGTCAGAGCCACGCAACAAACTCTGGCTGCAGCCAACAGCCTGAGTAATTGGAAACCTCATTTAGCAGAAAAGTGACGTCCAACAGTTGTTACAAACGCTGACATGTCTAGCAGTCAGAAATATTCACACATGGGCATGCATCTGCCAGGACACACACACAGTTGTAAAGCCACCCCCGAGGATCACAGTTTGCTCCTAATGATAGCTCTGGTGAGGACAGCGGCCAAGATCCGAGAGAAAAGCTTAAATGCCTCGGTTGGTCAGTCAGTCATTCAGTCAGTTCCTAAGTCTTATTCTTTGCATTTAAAGCAAGCAATAGGCTCTGCCGTTAGTGAACAAGCAGGCAAAACTGTTATGTAGCAGACTTTATCTTACAAAGTACTTGACAGAAACCAGATTTAACAAACAAAAAGGTATCTAAGCTAGACTGGTAGATAGAAAAAGGAATTTGTTGCCATTATTATACCCCTCAAACCTGTGTTTCTATACTAAATTGTGTTGTACACAGAAGATTTTATACGGTAGCTCAAACTAATTCTGAAATGTAACTGATTCCTGAAGCTAAAACATTTCATTCTTGATAAATGATTGTTTGTGGCATAGTAAATTTTCTAGGAATGCCTCATATATCAAATTATCAATACTCCACCACCTCAGCTCTCTCTACAACATCTTTAGTTCAAAAACCTAACACCCAGTGTTTAGGGTATTTGCAGGTAGGTGATGGGTCAACCGCAGTAAAAACATTACATAAAAGGGACTCATAAACTAAAAATGCAGTGTCGAAATAATGAAAACCAGCCTAAACCTGACTGTGTGCACTTGCAAGTCAGTGCACCAGTTGTTTTGGCCATTTGCACATATTATGACAGGGAAGTAGACATTAAGTGTAATTTTACCATTAATCGATTATGCTGTTTACCAGTGATTATGGTGAAATGGATTAGTATTAACTTTTGGTGGTATGTGACTTCTTATACTGGTGGACTAAGTTTAGCATCTGTATTTCATGGCTTTAACCACCAGTTAAGTGCAATTTCTTGGTGGCAAATTTTTTTATGAAATGACAGATTTTCACATTAAAACGATGGACTCCATTTGAACTCTACAGTTCATAGGAAGCAGTAGAGAATTTACATTTAAAGAATGAGCATTTCCCCTTTTTAGGGTGAGCAGCAGCAGCAGCAGATGCCCTTATTGCTGCAGAAATGCAAAATCTGCAAGATGTGACAAAATATGACCAAAAAATGCCATGCAAGTAGAAAATGACTTCAAAAATCTATCTTATTAAAAACTGGTTTGCTGAAGGCCACACAGTATTCTCAAAAATAATTACTTTGTGAGACTAACTGTCTAGTGACCTTGCAACCCGAATGTTTTTAGCTGTCTCTGTCTACACTCTGCCACAATTGAAGGCAGGGCAAAAAGACACGACATGATAATCATTTTGACACGGGGATAATAGCACACATCTTCAGACAGTCTCTCCTTCAGGGCATTTGTGTTGTTATACAACAAAACGATCACTACATGGGGTGGTGTTCTCTACATCCTCCCTCTTTAACCCTTAGATGTATGAGTGGATAAAAAAAAAACCACCTGGTGAGGTCGTTTTCATTTCCAGCTATTCTTTTTAAAAGTATTTTTCATATCATTACATTTAAATTTTTAAGGTACCTTTTATACTTTTAAAGAAATTGTAGTGTTTGTATTACTACCCAAAGCTCTATATCAGTGATAATATCATACAAGAGGTGATGCACAAACTTGAAAGGATGGAGAGCAGTAACAGATACAGGAAAAGAGTGGAAAAATATCAACAAAATAGATGCTGATGTTCTTCTATTGCTGTTCTGAGTAATAGTCTTCTTTTTGAGAACTCATTTTTCAAAAAATGTAACACAAACAATAATACAAATTATTACTCTAAACCAAAATGACAAAAAATACATAAAACTACACTGATACACTTATACAGATCATTTTGACCCAGTTATGGAAGAGTTTAGGGTACAATCACTCATGCATCTAAGGGTAAAACAAGCAGTACTCGTGTCTTATGAATGTCCTCTATGATTTGAGATTACAATAAGAAACTATTTTACAGAAAGAAACATCGACCTGCACTCACTGTCAACAAGACCATGCAAACTGAGTTTTAGCTAATTACACAGCCCTGCTGTGACCTTCTCCACTCTGTGAATGGACTGACCTTGGGCTGCACAAGTTGAGACTGGAGTCCAGTGCGGCCAAATGGAGCCCTGTGATTACACCACATTGATATGATCAATACTGCTCTGTGATAAACAGTTTTCATACAAATCCTAAGACTGCATCAGATACTGTGGCCTTTTATCCTTCCGTCTTCAATTACAAAACTCATCTCTCCTCATTACAAATACTGCCTGCACGAGTTGTGTCTGTTCAGTGATTGACTGTAGCATTGATCTTCATAAATGACCACAGGAGCTGCTTTAAAAATGAGCAGCTTGTAGGTTGTTGTTTAAGATTTATGAGCAGTAACTGGTGAATGAGTTTGTGCTAACAGCACAAATACATTAATAAGACAAAACACTCAATATTCAAGAGAATTTGAGCAAAACACTTCAATTTAGCTCCTCTACAGGTGTATCCTTTTTCAAGAGTGTGTAAGATGGTACGGTCACATTTTGTTACATAAAAAAGAAGAAAATATACTTTTTATACACTTTTATACATGCAATACAGATGAAACCAAAGCTACTGTTGCAAACGTGGACAACTGCACAATGTCAGGAGTTTTTTGGAAGATGAATGGTCCATTGAAGCAGGTTCTTCAAGTGCATGTTTCCCACAGAAGAACACACTATCCTTGCATGCCATCTTCCACCTAATTGTCACTCACACTGTGGATGACAGGATGGTAGCTACGAATCTGTGGAATGTTGAAACTGGGAAGAGCTACAGGCCACTTGTAAACTTTCTTAACTGTCTTCATTTAGTCTGCATGTAAACACTGTTTTGTAAGTGTTTATATTCTGGACTAAGCTCCTAGCCTTTGTAAATAAAAGTCTGTACATTTAGGGATTCTGTCTGTCAACTCTTGGTGTGTGGGTTTACATGCTCAATGCCACAGTTTTAATGTATTTGTGTGCTGGAAGGCGACAAAGTATACATGGGTGTGTGTCAGGTTTACTATGCTGAAACGGACTGCACACATTACTTGCAAAGAAGCTGCAATAATTAATATTTCTGTCAAAGTTGCTGGAGAACTAACTAAATATTGGCATAATTAAAGCCAGTTTCAGTAACTTTGGAAGATCATGGTTCAAACACTTCAACACTTACACGTTTGTAATCACTTCAATACATTTGCCTCATTCTCAAGTTGAACTATCTCCTTCATTTTGTCTTTTTTGCTACAATCTGTCAGAAACCTGGATGTTCTATTCTCCTTAAAACTAGATTTTTAAAAATCTCTAGTAACAATAGAAACTGATATTAAGTTTTCTTCCTGAACCTATGTTCAGCAACATGAGCTAGTTCTGAAATGACAAAGACCATATCGATTTCACAGCTACAGCTTTTTAGTCTGGCTCATGCTTTAGTGGCTGGAAGCTACTTTTGTTTCTTCTCTTCGACATGTGTTTTTGTGTGCATATGTATGTGACATAATATCGTACTGACATACTGTAAATTAACCTTCAAAGCAGACACGTATCAATGAACAGCTTAGTGCATAACTGTCAAGAGGGAATTTATTTCATTGCTAAAAATTAGGTTAGCGCCAAATAGCACATCTCGTACTAGAGTTGAATATGTGCACTGTAAAAATATATATACACTACCATTCAAAAGCTTGGGGTCACTTAGAAATGTCCTTATTTTTGAAAGAAAAGCAGAGTTTTCAATGAAGATAACATTAATCAGAAATATAGCCTAAACATTGTGTTACAACTCGGCTCGAAAGCTGTAACACAAACACAGTGTAGTGAATAAAAATTATTCTACTGCAACCAACCAATTCAAAATGGGCACAACAAACCGCAAACAGAGAACCCAAAAGCATGTGGCTGAAGCTCCCGCAGGCAGCCGCTTCTGTCAGAGAGAGAGCTGCAGTAGAAGTGAGGGAGGTTATCTAGAGTTGAGCCACTTGATCCCAGGTGTAGCTCATCAGCTGACGACCCTCAGCTCCAGAAAGACAGGGACACCTGTCCAGGTGGAGGGTCATCACAATCGTCACAAATGACTATTCTAGCTGGAAATGGCTGATTTGTAACCCTCTTGTCGTCCTGCGGGTCAGAGTGACCCGCTTTAAAGTTTTAAAAATGTGGAAAATATATATATTTTCACAGCGAAAACTTCCACATTTTCACATTTTTTTTAGGAAATTTTTTGAACATTTTTTGGTGGAAAAAAACAAATGAAAAAAAATGTTTAAGAACATTCACAAAAAAATCAACCAAAATCCAGTGAATTTCGCTGTCAAATTTGGGGATTTTTTTGTTTAAAAAAATAAAACTTTTGAGAGAAACTTTTCAGGAATTTTCTTCCTGAAGATTTCGCAAATTTTTATAAATTTGGGGAAATTTTTTCTGAATTTTTGGACTTTTTTCAGACAAGGCATCAACATTTTTTGGTAAGGACAACACAAGGGTTAATGGAATATCTCCATTGCGGTACAGATGAACATTTCCAGCAACCATCACTCCTGTGCTATAATGCCACATTGTGTTAGCTAATGGTGTTGAAGGGCTGATTGATGATTAGAACACCCTTGTGCAATTGTGCTAGCACATGACTAAAAGTGTGAGTTTTCACTGAAAACATGAAACTGCCTAGGTGACCCTAACCTTTTGAACGGTAGTGTATACTGATTTAGTTAAATAATTAAATGTTGTTGTATTAAACCTCTGTAAATATGTATATCAATCCTCAGATGTTACATTGAAAATTAAAAAGGTGCTTATATCCTTTATCATAGCAGGGAAGAACTTATGTGTAAATGCTTCATTCAAAGTTTTAACTGGCAAATGAAAGTCAAAGCTGAGAGGTTATCAGACCGATGAGTTACAGGTTGAAGCTGCAGAAACAAATATTAGTGATGAAGTTTCCTGAGGTCACGTATTAACAGGTCAGCACTGTGTCATGTACTATTATCGAGTAGAATTGTGTTCACCTTGTTGTTAACCCCATCATTTTCTCAGAAATTTTTCCATAGCCTTATTTCCTCAAGGCCACAGGTCAGTTCCTCGGCCCACCCTCTTCTCTTGTTTTCTGGCCCTCAACACACACACACCCAGCCTCGTAGCAGTTCCTGTCTGCTCAGACATTGCAAATAGGAAGTAAAAGTTGAGTCTCGGCTCAGTCTGTATAGTACACAACACTGGGCAAAAGTAAGGTCAGATGGATGGATTGTCTTCTTTGAGAGGTGCAACACAAATATTGCATTCTGTTATATTCATTCTAAAAGAATCTCTACAAAGCAGCTGAAAGTTTCTACACTTAAACAACCTGAAAACTGGCAAAATCAAAACAGATAGTTTATTACTAACCACATGTTTTGATTCAGTCACCAGGGGTCACTACCACTACCAGGCATGTTTTTCATCCACCAGGCTAGGGTTATGTAATTCATTCCAAAGACTGTTGACTCCTTTTGTTCTAACTGAGAGGTTTTGTTGCTGCTACCGGCACCACGAACCCCAACTAACTAATTAGAAATTCAGAATGCATGAACATGATGTACTGAGGCAGAACTAATTATTACTAGATTCTAGGAAATCTGAACACTGATCTGTTGATAATCAGTTGGTGAAACTTTGCATCAGATAAATTTATCTACAAGCACAGTTATCGTATAGACAATTCCACGCTTGAAGGAAGCATGTACAGCGGACAGTGCTGAAATGGCAAAACTATACTTGATTTTTTCAATTTTAGGATAACTTCTATCAATCTAAAAAGTGGTAAGACAGTGATGTGATATGCACCTTCAAGAACAACAAGTAAAGACAGTTTTCATTGTGTCCCCACTATAACTAGACACTGCATTTTATTATCTCCTCGTGCTCATGCGATTGTTCCCTATTTTCTTCATTTCAACTTTATAAATAAAAAAAACTAGTTGTTTTGAGGGAACAAATAAACAGCAGATCAAATGGCTTTACTTCCTTGAGCACCGTACAATTTGTTACATTTATCATTAACCTTTTCACTTGTTTACCAGCAAATGTCACGGCACGGAGATTCACAGAGATGCCAGACACGTTTGGTCAATCCATGAAGATTAATAACATTACAGTCTTCTTCAGTGAGAAAGAGTTATAACTAATCCAGATGGCTAAAGGTTTCTTATCTGTCTTGGAAAACTTCAAGGGTGTATGCATGTAGTGTTCCTGTGTTGTATTTTATACTAAATAACATTCATCTGTACGTACATATGGCTTTGATGAGTTCCTTAGTTATGATGAAACTGTCATCAGGAGGAACAAAAAATAATATCGCACTGACTGGAGAAATCATCTGGTTGACATTAGTGACAAGATAAGATGACAAGACATTTCGAGAGTTCCATGTAAATAGAAACTATTTCAGTCACCTGAAACACTGGTCTCAATATCAAGTTTCAGCATACACTTTTTTACAAAAGACTACAATCAGCATTTTAATACACCCGCAATTCTCCACTTCTGTGCAACATTTGAAGAGGGAAAATCCCTCAAAAAAGAGGCAGATAGCATTTAATAGTAAATTAGACTTTAAGAATGTCAGTATTTGGCTCATTGAACATTTGGTCATGCTGCAGCTATGCTCCTGTCGGTTTCATTAAACTCGTCCTGGCACATCTCAAGGATGCTCAGTTGGCATGTAAGACATTTGAAAGCTTGATTAACGTCTTTTGGCCTTTGTCTTGTTCCTCAAACCATTCCTGAGCAGTTTGTGCAGCGTGACAGAACACATTGTCCTGCTGATGGGAGGTTTGTGGCTCTGAGGAATGCCATTGCCATGAAGGATGTGTGTTTGATCTGCAACAATATTTAGATAGATGGTATATGTCAAAGTAGCATCCAGATGAATACCAGGACCCAGGGAGTCCCAGTAGAACACTGCATTGTAACAAGATGATCTTTGTTATTCACTTCAGCTGTTAGTGGCTAATCGGTGTAGATAGACATCCATTCACACTATGCTGTGAGGGTCATCAAATGTAACTGACCCCTGGCTAAGTCCAACTGCACTGCTGTAACTGTTCCCACTGCTGTCAAGTTTGCATTCTGACATGACACATGCTGGTAAATTTGCCCTTCAAAATCCCCTGTAATGTTTCCTCTATTATATAAACCACACGCCCAGGTTTGCAGTTTCAGCAAGTTTTTGGAGGCTGCAACTATCTATATAACATTAAAAAAACAATGTATACTCTTGTTCAGTATCAAACTGCAGGCATAGGTGAACATAGCGCAGCATTTAGCAGCTAAAGACTCAGATGTTTTCCTCAGAAGGTGGAAAAAGCTACAAAATAGGGTTTAAAGAAAGTTAGAAAAACAAAAACACCATTTCATTTAGCTTTATGTTGGTATGTGAACTTATGAGTATAATACTTGTCCAACAGGGACACAAAAATAAGAATTTTTCAGGTTTAAGTTTTTCTTTGACTCATGAAAAACCTGCACATATGTCTAATCTATGTTCAAAGTCTACATACATGCCAACAACCAAAGATAAAGCTTACATGTCCCAGGCTTTAATCCTCACACTACTCATATTCTTCCCCTCAGCCTTGGAATTAACATGAGTCAGCTAGTTAGCCAGGCATGACAACAGTCTCGAAATTCTTAGTCTTTGAAACAGGAAAGAAATACTCCAAAGTCTTTGAACATTGACTATCACACTTTTTAGAGCACCGTCCACACTGCTCAAGCACACCGAGAAACCCAAATTCGGACAGTCCAGTGCGTCTAGCAGTTGGTCAGCTATTTGCTGTTTAAGGGAGGGGTTTATCATTCTGTTGGCTCTAAGAAATATAGAAAATAGCTAGTGGAAGTGGGCATATATGAAGAAGATAAAAGGACAACTGTTAAAAGAACTGAATACATCAACATTATATCACTTAAGAACTCCTGGAATGAGCTGAACATCCCACATTTAATTGTGCAGTGCAGTAGTATCTATCAGCGGAGTCCTTCTGTCACACTGTCACTCTCTCTCCTCAGCCATTTTTATACAAGGGCCAAGAGGAAGCCCACCCACAAACCTTTCAGCAGAAGGAAATAACCTTTCCAGATTGTCCCCGCTGGAGATATAATTATCACAGTAGCCCTGGCTGTTCAGTGGAAGTGTTCCACCGGGCCTTGAATACCTTACCGAGTCTGTGACGCTGGTTTCCCATGGCCACCCATTACAGGAACACACAAACCTTGAACAGGAAAGAAAAGAAATATGGCTCATGCTCATATACGTAGAGCAAGTAAGCAGGGGTCATAACTGATGACAAGGTCTGCAGCTGATTAGAGTCTAGTCAGTCACTGTGGTCTCCTTGCTCTGTTTGGTTATTCTGATTCCCTGAATCCATGAATCTTTTTGCCTTCATGGGGAGTGTGAATTTCTGGCAGATCAAGAATAAAAGAAAGAAAAAGAAACCTGCACCCAAGACCTGGAGGTGAACTTTCAGGGGAAGCTTTTGCACCAAGCTGCTTGTTTGAGACAAGCGTACAAAAAGACAGGCATGTGGAAGGGCAACTTTTAACGTTCGTTCCAGTCACAGGGGTTCTAAAAGAGCTTTGTTCAGGGACGTCACAGACAGTGAGTTTAAGTCAAAGGTAAAGGGACCTGCCTCAGAATGAGAATGGTCTTAATTAAGCTGAGGACAGAAAGAAGCACTGTTGAGTGAGAGAATGACTGATCCAATGGGCAAATGTATTGCATGTGTTTCCTGGAAGCAGGGTGAATATATTGTGCCAGCAGACTCTTCGGAAGGAAAGGGGAACTTCTCCTGATGGGGAACCGATGAGGCTTCAGCTTGGCTCTTTTCTAATGTGAGTCAGACTAATTTAAACACTCTCTTTGTACAACACTCAATTCAAGACCCATTTTTATACCCACAGAGAAAGGGTTGTTTTAAGGATTTGCATGACAAGAAACTATGCTTGCACCGCTGCCTTCAGTGCACTTACTCCTGACTGAAGCCCCCAAAGCAGGAAATTTGTCATGATTAAAGATTAAAACAGACCATGCATAAAAAAGAAGTCTGTATCTTCAACATAAAGAAACTTTTCACCACCTCTGTCACGCTTTCTGTTTGTGTACATTTAGCGTAGTTCTGTCTGCGACCCAAAATATGACTTGAGGCTTCCGAGTGCTGCGTCACGCTTAAGTGTGTATTCAGCTTTCATGATCACATGGTCCAGCTTAATGGAGGGGTTAAAATTCGAGGCACATGTGAAGAGTTGGCTGAGCGATTTCATTTCAGTTCGCAAACACACAGGTGTGTGTGTGGGCGCATGTGTGTGTAAACTCGTTCCACTGCACTCCTGGTCAGGTGTTGGTATGTCTATGTCTCTGCGGGCCTGCATTTGAGTGGTGTATAGAACCTTATCTCCGTGTTCCTGGGCACATGATACCAATTACTCACAAGCAGACACCATATGCATTTCCACCAAATGAAACCTTGTACCCCTGAGTGTTCCCGATAGCTGGCGGTTCAGGCTGGGACAGCACGGGGCCAAAATTACCCCCGGGACAGACTGACTATTTATACCGTGGGCTACTCCTTATCACATGACAGTACATAAGAAATTACAATCAGAGTTTTTAAATCTGTCCATATGGTGTTCTGGGTATGTGTTATAACAGTGTTTTACTGATTTTGGCATGTCAGTACAACAAAGACACAGTTTTGATATTTGGAGCTTTCTTTAAACATGAACGGTTAAAAAAAATATATGAATTACATAAAATAAAATAAAATACTGAATCCCCCCCCAAAAAAACACGCAAATCCCCAGGGTTTTAGTCTGATGTCATCTAGTATAAATTTAGATAGAGAACAGTGGCTAAAAAAAATTGACACGACCCCAGTGACTGAAATGTGTTTTGTCCTCTCCGAACACATTTCTAAAAGCAGTTCTCTCTTTCATGGTCCTTATTCATCAACTGGCACCAAAACACAGAATGAAAGGCCAAGAAATATTAATAGAAGTATTTAGAAATTCAGCAAAAACGGAGGAAGAAAAGACGTCATGGGCTCAGTATGAATGTCTGAATGTTACTGCTCAATTTTCTAGGAGTAACCTGAAATAAAGCTGAACCATGTTATGTTTTTGTGCACTTATGGAATTTTTATCTGCAAAAGTAGTAAAAAAAAAATAGTCTGACTTCAGCCGTCTTACATCTGTGTTATACTGACAAAGATACATTAGTCAGTCTCTGTCTGAAGGCCCCATTCCAGTATTTATGACCTAGAACACTATGTGAGTAGCCAGCAGGCAGGAATAGAAAGGTGTGAACAGGTCTGGCTGGTCTGCTGAGCTCCTGCAGTCTGAAACTAATCTGTAAAGTACTACTAACAAAGCTTTAAGGTAGCTCACACCTCTGAAACGTTCATCTTTGTGCACACATGACAACTGTACTGTATGAGGGTCATGTGTGTACATGTTGTACATTTTTAACATGGAACGTGCGTAGACATTTTCAAGTGTCAGGCTGTAAACTGGGTTAAACATCCAAAGTCAGAAACAGTTGCACTTCTAATCTACAGCTTTGGATTTAAAGGAGCGCTGTATTGGAAAGGTAGATTTAATGAAGGCAGCCGTGAATGCGCCTGAGTGAGGCTCTTAAATTGGAGAGTGCTCGGGTAATTGCGTTAGAGAGATGCTCTTTTACCACATGCTATCTTACTTCCTGCAGGTGTCAAGCAAGGCAGCTTTAAATTGCTCACATTTCTATTCAGCAGCTCTGTTTTGTTTTTTTTTCAATAACAAGCAGAGCCAAGAAGTTCAGAGGATGAGAACGAGTAAAAGCAGCACCAACGTCAAAACTTGGTGCAAGATAGTTGCTCTAATTGATGTGTTCATCCTTACAGATATGAGTCATAACGTCGTAAGTTGAATGTGGGTGTTCTATTATCACCACGCTGTGTTTTCACAGATGTTTAATGATTGCGACCAACCTCCGGCAATTCTGTAGCACCTATTCCTGCCCCCATTAACTATTGACACAGTACAACATATTATCCCTTGTTTAGAGATTAATCAGCTAATGCAGTTTGAGGTGAACACATAAAAAGATTCCAATTATCTGATTATTACATGTGGAAAGCGTTGTAAATGAATATTCTTGGTTTTAGGATGTTGCCTGTGTGACTGCTATGGTAGGGGAAAAAAACTCCTCTATGAAACTTTTCTTTAAATTGATTTGCGCATTGGGTTGTAGGAGGGGATGACTCACCCCTTTCTTTTGCACTCACCTTCATTTCTGTTCTGCCTGGTTGCCATGCCCACAAAGATGCACACAGAGAGCAGAGGGTTAAGAAAAGACAAGCGCTGGCCTTGTTGTCCTTTACTTCGGGGGAGGCTAAAAGGGAAAAAGACAACAGAGTAACAATTAAAGACTGCTTGAGGAGAGCAGACACTAAGAGAAAGGTTTGGAAAAAGCATGGGCTTTCTTTAAATTAGGGAAATATTCTCGTTAATGCCGCCATTACGAGGACAAGACGCACAATGTAATTCATGGTCCTTCTCTGTAAGTGCCTCTAAAATGTCTTGAGTTGAAGAGTTGAAGTCACAGCGTAAAGCTGTAAAAAGCAGGTAGTGGCTGCTTGTTTTTTTGTTTTGCTTTTCCCCCACACAAAATCTAAGCTGAGCATTATTTTCATTTTGCAATCAAATCCCAGGAGAGTAGCAATTAACAGATGCCCTATTTTGAGAACGGATACAGAACATTGGCTGCCTTGTGAGTACATGTGTTGCCGTGGTCCTGCACACACCCCACTAAAGACAATCAGACCCTTGGAAAGCAGACGGCTATTAACCAGAGTACCATTTCTCTCTACAAGTGAAAATCAAAACAACACATGGACCCTGTAGTTCGTAATTTCTTGATTAATGTAATAAGCTTCCGTTATTCTACAATTCTACATTACCAGTAAACACATTTAGCATTTCCATTTTGCACTGTTTTTCCCCACAGGTTGGAATGCGGACTTATTTTCTATGTTAGAAGTGTCTACGTAGATTAAAAAGAAAATTTAAGAAAAGAGTTTATTCATTTTCTAGTGAAATGTTGGTCGAACTAGCATTGTTCTTGCTTAAGATGGAAGGTATTAGTGTAAGTAAATATCCCAACTGTTTCTGGTTTTGTTTGCAGAGAATCTAACCTGTTAAAAGTAAATGTCATGAAAAAAAATCACAGCAGAACTATCCAAAAAACATTTTAAAATAATAATAATAATAATCATGGCAGAAAGCATGGACATGACATACTGATGGTCACAGTTTTCTTCCATTGTACTGTGAGCACAGGCAATGCTCTGTATTCAGTCCCACTTCTGAAAGAAAGTCTGGTAAAAAAAGGACAAATCTGATTACACTGTAACCTTAAGGGACCTGAGAAAGATAAAAGAACACATGCTCTCTCATAGTTCCAGTAAAGCCCTGCCGGGTGTGGGCGGCCTGGCCTCACAGCAGAAATGTGGAGCCACGGAGTGATGAAGGCGCCCACAAAAGTTGTTTGTTCGGTGAGCTGAATATTCTTTATTGCAGAAATCAAAACCTTTGGGGCTAATGGAGTCACAACCTTAATGAAACACACTAACTACATCACAGATACAGGAGCCTGACTATCATCTGATCTTGACTAATAGAAGTTCTTTCTTCAGTTTTTCTGCATCAGAAATAGTTAGGGGACAACACTGAACAACTGGCCTTTGTGCAAACTGTGGCTGCACTTGTTTCACACTCAAGTGTTTCCAGAAATGTCTCTTTATCTCCTGGCCTTCTGTGAAGCTAACCCATGACACTCAAGTTCAAGCACAGTTAAGGTAGCATCACCAATGAACCAAACTCTCACATTCTCTTTAATATATACTACAGTCATGCTAGTTTTCAGCGTGGAAGTTCAAGTGTTTAGTCACCAAAGGCTTACTAATTTCTCTGCAAAAGCCTGGTTTACATAAAGATATGCACATTATTCAGTGCTTTGCAGCCACTTTGAAACATTGCGTAACACGCGCTAGTACTCGGAACAGACGTCATTAGAGCCCTGACAAACCACAGCGAATGGGATCTTATCACAGAGGTCATGACCTAATCTATCTGATGAATAGTAACAACAGTAACGTAGGAGTCAAAACAACATTTTAGACAACAGCAACACCTGCAGTTAGTCATTGTCTGATTTCAAATCTAATGCACTGATCAGGGTTGAAACTAAAAAGCAGCACTGTTTGAGGACACAGTGGGTCATTTCCAGGATCACTATGGCTCATTGCAACTTAAATATCTCTTTTTGTTCTTTGGCCATCTTCCCAAAGAACGTGTCAAAGTCTGACAGGACAAGAAATTTAAGGAGTTTTCAAGCAAATCATGAATCAGAATCATTCACCCGGACAAACATCAATCACAATTTACAGCTTTCTTTGACAACTGACTGTGGCATCTATACCATAATTTCTATCTATTTATAAATTGGTTTAGATTATCTGCCTTATTTTGCAATCTTTCCCCAATTAACCTATTAAAAACACAGAGGGAAAACTGCAAAAATGAAGTCGTAATGAAATTGGAGACAAGTGTTACTCTAAAGAAGATACACAGTAGACAGCAGTTGAAGCCTTTACATCCTTTCCACTCTTGTCTGTAGTTTTAAACACCACCAACTGTGAGAACAGAGCACTGAAACGAGGACCGGCACACTGAACTTTCCAGTCCTGCTTGAGAACAGAACATGCAGTATTAGCTTTGACGCAAAAGACTGCTGTATCAGTCTGTTTATTACCAGGATGGACAAAAGTTGGGTTGTTAAATCATTACACTTCTTAGCTTGAAGTTGTTTTGTAGCAACAGCATAGAAGCACTAACGTGACTGACCACAGCATATTGGTAAAAGACGCATGCGTAGGTGCACGTCCCACATTCAGGAGATAGGTATGAGATAGAAGTAGGCCAGGCGTGAGAGATATAAAAAGAGAGAGAGAGAGGTTCTGGTTTTGTGGTTCAGATAAGCAAAGCCAGAAATTATTAACAATGAGGAGCTCTTTTCATTATACCTCCTTGTCGCTTTACATGGTAATGGTGGATGTGACCTTGCTGCGTGGCCCAGGTTAGTGCCGTCAAAAGCGCAGCTGTGCCACACTAAATGAAAACGCATTTTAACATTTTATATTCCCACAATACACTGCTAATGCCATTGTTGCTTTCATAACAAGAAGACAATTATTTTTTGCAGGAGAAAGCATTCAGATCTTTTACGTCAGTCAGCCATTATAAGTCAAATTATTAAAAATTGGGCTCAAGTAAAAGTACACACGTTTTGACAACAAAATGTGGTTAATGTAACAAAACAAATGCAATGAGCGATATACTGTATTATTATATATGACATCATTCGACTAGTGAAGCATATTACTTTTGTAGCAGCCACAAGTAGAGCATGTTTAAACCACTTTATAGACAGTTTTACCCACAGAGACATCACGAGTCCTCATCAGATTATTAAGGATAAAGGAAAAACAGAAGTTCTGATACCCAAATGTTTCTTGAATGTTTTAGCTTCACTGTTTGATTTTGGTAAGATATTGGATAATTTAACATTTACTGAAATGCAATCATGTGAGAAGTTTGGTGGAGCCCTTAAAAACTGACAAACACATTGAATGTGGCCCAAACTACACAACACTTCTTGTAAGCCTGAAGTCCAAAAGGTTGGGACCCCCTGCTTTAATCGAATAATATGTTGTATTTTCAAAGTTTCAGTCATATACCAATAAGCCACATCGAATAAATATAGCAGGATAGAAAGTGTCATCTTTCCTTGTGAAATGTACTTCAGTGGAAGTACATAGTCCCATCAATGGGAAAATTAGGTAGAGTGCTTGAGTAAATGTACTTTCCAAGATTAGCAACCACACATTGGTGCTTAACAACCGAGATACTAATGTAGTCTGAGTGCTCACAACAGTAGTTTTCTTTCTGGTTCCTGTCCTTATCCAGCCTTCAAAAGTTGTTATTGCTGCACACACATGAAAAGCAAGCCAACATTCAAAAAGCATCAGTGAACAAGCTTGACTTCTTTACATGGAAAGCAGTTGTTAGATCGGATCATGTTAATGAAATTCAGGAGTGACAAGTTTTCATGATAAAAGAAGTATCAACATGTTAAACCGCTCCGGCTCAGTATTCTCCAACAGTCAAAATAGCTAAAGACACACCTTATGTGCTGCTGCTTACACAAAAGCTTTGCTGGTACTTTAAAGTCAGCGCTGAATAAAACTAAAAACTTTTCATTACCACATTTCAAACCCACATCAGGCAACTGTCTGGTGCAAAGACTTTCCAGAGAGGAAATATCAACTTCCACAGTTGCATAGTTCTGTTTGGGCGTACAGTGTTGCAAAAGATTCTTTCAACAGGCATTGAAGGTTTTACTTAATCTATTAGCTGGTGGTTTATTGTATGCTCCACCCAGGGTTATAAATACAATTTTCTGAATTGTTATATATACGTACATTTATTATGAAACAATGGCTGAGGGACAAATGCCCCTCCAGAAGCAGTAAAGAATAAATGTTTTCATGCGTGTGTACACAGTTTATACCAAGACATCATCTATGATTAAACAGGCTGACAGACTATAGGCAAACATTTCTTTGTAACGTCCATTTTAACTATGAAATATGTATGCAGTCATCCATAGCATCGCCTTAGCTCATGAGCATGACCATTTAATCCTAAAGCCTGCAGCTTTTTTCCTCATCATTTAAAATCTTAATCTTCACCTTGACTTCTCCTTTTATTTTCTCTTTCCATGCAGACATGCATGCTCCTTAAACTTCTTTATATGAACAAAACTAAATGTGTATTTAATACTGATGATTCAACTGGGAAAGTTTTCTTAGATGTGCTCTGTCATCTAAAATCTTACAATGTCTTTCAAAATATGTTTACACGTCTTGAAATGTATATAATTTTTCCTAAGCACATCTAAAGTACGAACATTAAGGTATCTCAGGATATTTCAAACCCACTTCACTTGTGACTAATGGCTTCTATTAAGCAGTGCATGATAGGCTTCGTTTTTCCACCCAGGTTTTGTGCCAAGATTGCGAGTGATGAATAATGCAGCTTTTAATTCCGATTTTAACTGAAAGATGCATTAGCAGAATCTCTAATATTAACGTTGTGTTCCGGAGGAGAGCAGATATAATTATAGAATCTGATTGCTCTCCATCTCCACCATCATCTCTGACGTGCTGTTTATGAAATACAAATCAAAGGGGATAATAGACTGGCATCCACCTGCTCACTCACCTGCATACAAATGGGAATATTTAGAACCTGTGACTGGGGAAGACAACAAAGAGGTAAGGTGTTCCAGGGCTTTTTTTCTCCTCTCTGCCTGTTCTTCTTACAACACCTCTAATTATATCAACTAAACAGACTGATGCTAACTTTAACAGCTTTTCAACCAATATTTATGAATGACAAATTTTTAAAAAGCCACTCTCCCAGTGCTTAGAGAATATGTTTTCACTACTTCAGTGTTATTTTATATCTTCGTGACCGAAGACAGATTTTAAATAACTGAGTGTGTTCGGCAAATATTATGGTACATCACTACTGATTCTATCTGATACTTTTTTGTTTTTGAAGCACAAATTATACAAGAGCATCTCCTTGATAGCAGTTGCTATAGCAGCAAGATCACAGATGCACCACTAGAGAAGACTTTGTATATAACACAATTGAAAGTTACAAAAAAAAACCACGTAAAACACAAACAATTACACAGCCAGATTGTGTAAATACAATGAACACAGATTGCAGCAAGGACGCTCTAAAACACAACTCGCTCAACCTGGGAGGTGAGGTGAGGTGCAGCAGATAATGGCTGAAAGCTATAAACATTTTAAGGCTCAGAGATGGGCGCTACATCACGAGTCTTCTTGTGGCTACTTTGGATTTGGTGGCGGATTAATGAAATGTAATGAGTTGGCTCTGCAGGAGTCGGGTGTGACGTATTCAGATGCGGCGCTGCTGCCTTCAGTGTGTCGAAATGTAATGTTCACACAACAGCTACAAGCCGAAAAAAGCTGTTTTGTTTCCTCTTGCAAGACAGCGTCCATTTGAGTAAATTAACTCTGATAATCCTTTCAGTAATAGAAAGTGGAGGGGAAAATGGTGAGAAAATGCAAACAGTCTCAGACGAAGAAAGAAACCCTTCTAAACCAATCTGAATTTGAACCATTATTGTTGTTGTCTTTATTTGTTTGTCCACATTTTTCCCCCTATAATTTCCTAAATCAGTAATTTTCTGCATAAGTATTGAGCTTTATCAGTGAAATACCATATCTAAAAAAAGTGCTTCTGGTTTCACAGCCCTTATGTAACGACAGCTGTATGAGACAGACTACAAAGCTAGATAACGCACCCGAAATTAGCACTGTGATGCTGGAAATCACTTTTTACAAATGTAAAATAAGGTGATAATTAAGGAACAAAAAGAAGCATCTTATCATACTCATTCTCAAGTATTCATATATTTATTCAAATTCATTTTATTTTTGCTTATTTATCTATTTATCTGTTGATTAATTGATCCATCTGATTTGATTTGCCACAGCAATATTTCCATGTTTGTGACTGCAGTCCCACACAGCAGCATGTAAAAAAAAGTTTTTTTTAGAACACTCAGGAAACATTCACAGTTGATCTAAAGAAATTGTGATTTGTAGTTAATGGGCTACAAAGAAAAGCCTCATGGTCTCTGAGCTGCACATATTTTCCCAGCTTGTTTAATGAGGCGAAAACGCCGGTGGATATGTCTGGATACGTGGCACAAGCTGACAAAAGTGCTTGGCTGGAATATAAAACTCCACATCTCACCAAATACACACTACGAGGCTTGCTTTTTAAACCCATTTACTTCACTCAACACTAATTATCAGTTACAACCGAGGAACATTATAACAGATTGATTATCTTTAGAATATTTAACATAGAAAATATAGAATATAGTGTCACAGCAAGATTTTGAGCTGGTGAGAGTGATTTTGAAGTTGTTTTCTTTTCTTGAATCAGAGGTCAAATCTAATGCAAAGACGATTCAATTGTTTGTTGATTAAATTGTTGTGGCATCAGACACTAGAAGCAACACCTCATCTGGGTGTGCACAAAATGGTTCAGTATTTTCTCAGTACAGCAGAGAAAACAAAAGAATTGCATAAAAACGTGTGTTTGTTTTTACATTTTTTCAATTCCACCCATTCATTCATCCGTCCACCTATTATCCAGACACCACTTAACCCTCATTAGGGTAACAGAGGGCTGGAGTCTATCCCAGCTGATTTAAGGTGAAGGCAGGAGACACCCTGGACAGATCACCAGTCTATCACAGGACTACACACAGAGACAAACAATCACACTTGCATTCACACGTACAGACAATTTTGAATTGCCAGTTAACCTCAGGATGTTTTTGAAATGTAGGAGGAAGCTGGAGTACCTGGAAAGAACTCATGCAAGTACAGAGAGGACATGCAAACTCCATGCAGAAAGACCCTGGGAAGGGAAAGACGCGAACTAGGGATCTTCTAGCTGCAAGGTGAAAGTGCTAACCACCAAGGCACTGTTCAGCCCCTTTGGCAATTCCATTTCTTTTTCATTTTTACTTAAGTCACCCAAATGCTGATATTCTGTCATTAAGAAAATAGATAAATAAATATCACACAGACAACATGAATCTCAGTAGTGCTCCCATCATAAAAGTCTCAGCTTTAGAACTGCCTAAAAGAATACAGCCCTCCTCCCTTTTTTGTCAGCACAAATCACTGGTTCCCACAGATAAACTCTTGTATCTGGTTGACAGTTTAACAGTGTGAGCTGCAGTTGCAGGTTCTGGCTTTACAGCTACTCCATTTAAAATGTGCAGTGGGAGTGGACACATAGTGACAGAGGAGTGAGTGGAACTTGTGCTCTCGAATTTCACAGTAAGCACACATAAGTGTTCAGATAGAAATCTTTTGGATCACGCGGCATGGCGGACTGAGGCTGTATCGTACAGAACTGGACATCCTGTACTGAACTGTGCAGGATGAACATACGTACCATTACAGCTTTAACAAACATGCACAGTTCAAGTATCTCCGAGAGCGGATATTTCACCACATGCCCAGAGCAACTAGAATGGTCCAGTTGTTACTACAAACATAATTAGAATTCAAAGCCAGCAAAGCATGAAAAATCATTTGGCAGTGTAATGACAGACAAGTGATGGAGCAACTGCATCATTTCTCTGGAGGAAGAGGAGACGTAAAGCCTTGATCATTCTGTACAACAGAGCAGCTGCAGGCCTGCATGCAGACAAAGATGTACACACTCTTCAGTGCATACTGCTATCAAAGATAATCTGACATGTTCCACATATGCACACTAGAAAAACAACATCCAAGCTTTTGCATGGCAAGGAGGTTGTTAAAACTGACATTATTTAAAAGTAAATTTTAAAAAAGCTAAATAGTATTCAAGACTGCTTCACAAAATTCAGACAAAGGATGCAGAAATGAAGGTCCAGCAAACACAGACTGACTGAGGAGGCAATGAAACTGAACTCCCATTGGCCTACACAGAACCTCTGAACCAGGAGTTCCTGAAAGTTGATGTCTAAGGAGTCAGGACATCTCCCCTCCTAACATTCATTTCCAGGTATCTGGGTGTAACACTTCTTGCTCGGTGAAGAGGGGACGGGAACCATTCCAGAAACTGGACTGGCTCATGTATTAAGAGATACACAGTGTCTCTGCAGCTTGTCAAACACTGTAAATCGGTTTAGTCTTGCATACATTTAGAAATACCTCATGTACTCAGCGGACATGAATCAAAAAGCAGAAACGTGTCCGTCTATGATGTAACACTCTCTGGCCAAGGAAAGCAGAACCCTGAGAAGAGAAATACACATCCTTCTTCTGCAGCTACAACCTAAATGGACAGTAAATGTACTGATCTGAGAAAATACACACTGCTGCAGTCTGTTAAGTACCAGAACAGGTGTTCCAGCTTTAACCGAGTAAATGCATTTTTCCACTTGCATCCTACATGAGAGGGAGATGTAGGCCTTTAAAAAAAGAGTTAAAAAAAAAAGGGCAGGGAACAGACAGAAAAAATAAATAATGACATGGAAGTCGGCTGAAACAGCAAACAGCAGAGTTACATAAGTAACTTGCATAAGTTGTGCCCATGGGAACATTTTTTTTCCTCGTTATCGGTTCACTTTAATGTCTTAATTGCGTATTTTGGTGCTCCTGTTTAGAAATATTTGGTTTTTCAGTCTTGAGATTAGTCCCAAATTCAGTCCATAAAGCCCTGTCTGCATAAATCTGTGAGGCTCCCTGCTGACCCAACAGCTCGATAAATCCTCAAACCTGCACGAGTGAACTGTGTTACTGCAAGTGCACAAACTAGTCAGTGCACATGGTAGAACAGATAACTGGATGCTCATTACATGCACTGTCATGTATGCTGTCCTGTTATTGTAAGCTGCTGGACACAGTTTTTTCAGCAAAACATAACAAACGCTTTCTCTTCTTGCAGTCTGTATATTGCCACTGTTGCTTATTGTGATTCAGTTGTCCCATCTTCTCACGGTGTTGGGCTGCTTAGTTCCACTATTTCCCTGGAAGGCATTTTTTAAATGAATTCTACCGTGGAAGAGAAATCAGACAGAAATTATTATTCTAAGCAGAGTATTTGTTTAAAATACGGCTGAAAATAGACACAAATGGTGCCATGATACAGGTGGTACAAGGGTACTTTAAGGCCTGTTGCGGATTACATAATAAACAGCAGTGTTTAATCTCTGTTCTTTAATCTGGTGGTACAAAAACGAGTTATTTTGCTCAATTATGGAACCGCTCTTTACTTTTAGGTCTGTTTTATATGTCTGTCTCTGCTACTAGCTTGTATTTCATCTTGTGTATTGTACATTCTAAACCACATGAGAAAACTATACATCTAAAAACGTCTGGTGGACTGATGTAAAAATAATGATTTGGGTTGTTTTCCCCCTTACAAGACAGTGCGATAGTGACATGATCCACCAGCTCCTCTCATTTCCTGTGAGTCTCTCTCATACACTTGCTCAAGTTATTCCCCGGGTAAAGAAAGGAAAAACAATGCCATGGCACGACCCTGCCTTTGAAGAGGCTGCCTCTTTAGACATTTGACATTCCGCTGGCACAGCATCACAGGTCTGCTTCTCCACATATCAGCCTGTGCAGCTCAGATAATACAATGTGACCAGACCAAAATAGTCCATTACATTGATTGCTGTTGCCCGCACTACCGCTAATTACGCATCACCCTCTTTGATCCAAAATTACACCTGAATGCATCGGAGATCTGAAGTAAAACCTTTAATCAAAGGTACAGACTAACAAATACCTTAGACCCTTCTTAGATTCTCTCTTTCCACTTATGATACATGACAACCTGCCTCTTCAGCGTTATACAACCAGGCTGCTCAGCATCACTCAACAGGTCTGACTGACAAGAATAACATACAGCATTTCACAAATGACTGGCCCAATTAGTGCTGTTTATGTAATCCACTCGTATTTTAAAAGTTTCCAAAGGTTTCCCTCCCGTCCAAACCATCCACATGCATATTTCTGACGATTTTGCAAAGAAACAACATGCAACGAATTCTGTTCACAGTCACAGATATACTGCAAGCCAAGGTTTTCTGTGAAAAATAAATACAAAACTAAATTTGAAAGGCACAGTAAGTATTTTTGACAGGATTTAACCTCTGTTTTAAGCTTTAGGTGCATAAGTGGGTCAAAAATAACCCCGTGAGGTTGTTTCCTTGCAATATCATTGCATGAAAAGTTTTCATCATTTAGCTATTCCTTAAAAAATATGCTTCTGATATCATGCCATTTCATGTTTTAAGTTTTCTTTAATACTATTTAAATTGTGTATATTTGTATTGTTACCCCAAGCTCTTTATTACTGATAATATCATGCAAGAAGTGATGCAGTGCACAAACAGAGAGTAACAACAGCTGGAGGAAAAGAGTGGAATGTCAACAAAATGGATGCCGATATTCTTCTATTGCCGTTCTGTGTGAAATCCTTCATTTTCTGTTATCAAAATGTTCAAAAGCTTGTATAAAGTGAAAAATAAACATATTTCAAACCTGAAATCATTCTTGTGTGGACAAAAGTATAAGACAAACAATAATCTAAATTATTATTCTTATCCAAAATGACAAAAAGTGACATAAAAAGACATCGATTCTTACATGGGTCATGTTTGACCCACTTAGGGGTCAAACCCTTAGATGCTGATTGTAGGGTCCAGTCAGCATCTAAGGGTTAAGGATGTTTCTGGCCTCATACTGCCTAGTATGAATATGATCAGATTCACTGAACAGTTAAGTCACATTTTATCACCTTCGTTTTTTCAGTTTCAACAAAGTGTTGCAAGCACAATTTTAGGGACACGATCAAAACATCATGACAAAGAATTGGTCAATTTACCCCTGTGATTGTCTTTTTTTTTCATATTATCGTAGGTTTAGATCATAGAAATCTCTTGAGGAAAATGTTTCTTTTTTCAAAACCTGACAAGACTTTCAATCTGTTTCTGTGTGAAAAAAAATCACAAGTCAACCCCAGATTGCAGATAAGGTTACTTTGAAACGAGTCTTGTCACAGGCTTTAGTTGAGAAACACCTACCTGCTTTTATAAAACTGACAAGACGTCCATGTTCTCTTTGTCTCTCTGTCATCCTTTCAATACAGTGACTATACACGTGACAAAAATGTGACGTTGCCATGGTAAGGTTCTTACATACTCCGCTGCACATAGCAGAATGGATTAGCCCATTTTGTCTCCAATTTCTCTGGCTTTGCTTCCCACTGGGGAAAAAAAAGGTTCAAAAGGCAGCCTGCAAGAATCCCAGACATTTGTCCTGTGTCACTATTAGGACACCAGTACAGGAAGAAATCCATTAATTATAGGAAAAAAATGATGTTGAAACAAATAAGGAAAGGGAGGAATATTCTTGTGGAGCTTGGTGCCGTTCCTAACACTTGGAGATAACACCCAGGCCAAAGGTTGAGTCGTTCAAAGCAGATCCAGTCCATTTGGACGGCTTAAGTCCCTGTTGCAGGCAGACGCTGGAAACGACACTCAAACGGAAGTGAGTCACTTGGCCTGGTTGATTTTAAGTGTGCTCATTTTATGCACACACACAAACACAGACAACAGTCACTGACCTCATGAGACAATCTGATAAAGTTATCAGACAGAAACAACAACGTCTTGTGCATGAACCAGCTCCTTTTTTTTATATTACAGTACCACCCACAGACTGAGCTCTATCTCAAAGACCATGAGCTGATAGAAAGGAAAAACTATCCTCCTTGGTAATAAAGATTGACATTCAGAGTTTAAATAAAATGGCCCTGTGTGGCACGCTGAAGCTAATCTTACACATTTTGATATCTGCAGTCTTTGCTAAACCAGTAACGGAATAATCCAAATGTCACAGTTTGAAAATGCTGTTTCAATTATTTCCTGACACATGCACACTTCAATTAACACCAGTATGGGAAAGCAGTGGAAGGGTGACGTCTTCATTCCTGTTTCATACGGCAATTCAAAAACATCAATTACGATTTATTGTATTTTATGAGATATGAATCTGGGGATAATTAACACCTCTTCTTCCTGTCTTCGTGACAAAGATGTCAATGTGCACTTCCCCATAATATCTTCCCTCGAAAACACACAATATGAAAAATCAATGTCCTGAACATTTGCTAGTAGTGCTTGAGGCCTATTCTTCAATTGATTCCTCACTTCCTCCTCTTTGTCTGTTGAAAAAAAATCATTGTTTCTCCTTCAGAAGGAAAAGAGATCCTGTTATGTACAAAAAGCCTCTTTACAAAGCCAAACCATCAGACCATTTGATCAACGCTTTCTTCTCCCACAAGTTTTCAGTGTGAAAAATGTGCCAAAACTTAAACAAAGTGACTTGCTAGCAGTGTTGGAGGAGAAACTTTAGAGGCAGCCTGGCACAAGGTGATATCATTTCACCCACCTACCCCTTCTCTCCAGTAGGTTACCCCTCACTGACCCTGTTCTTCTGAGAGAGGACGATAAACAGAGCGGCATCAGCTTGCATTTTACCTGAGAAACCACGATAGAGACCATGACGGTGTGGGACGTCAGTTTCATTAATAATGTTTTATCTGCAGCAAAAGTCTTTAAACTTAATTGAACTCTATGAACTCTCACATTTACTGTGAACAGGGCTTTGGTATTTAGGCCCCTTTTCCATTCATGGATAATTATATTTAACATAAAACTGGATAGAAACAAGGTTAAGATTGCAATATGAGCACAGAGATTTAATTAGGAAAAGATCAGTAAAAAGCGTTAAGCTTTTCGCTACATGCCATTACAATGATGAAAGAGCTTCTTGTCTGTACTCACTGCCATGCCAGTACAGTTAAGGTTGTGGCAATGCTGGTCTGTTGTTCACTGAATCGGCTGATTAGTTAAACCATTTTGGAGCAGACTGAAATACATCAGCAGCTATCAGATGGATTGCCTTGACATTTTTTGTGCATGTTCAAGATGCCAAGTGATTAAACTGGATGCTGTCCTTAGTGAATACCTGAATTTTCTCTACAGTGGAGGCATTTCAGTTGTCCTAGTGCTGTTGTTTACAGTCATATATTTACTTAACATCCAAAAATCTCCAGCTATGCCTCGTCTGGAGTGCTGCTGAACAAATATAAGCATGCGAACATGCTAAACTAAGATGATGAACACAGACAAGTAGCAGTATATGCTGCTGTCATCATGTCGTAGGAAATTCAAAACACATGTTGATTGTTGTAAAGTAAATTAGAGAAACCAAACAAATTCATTTGATTTCCTTTTGGCAGCTCTTTGCAGCAGTGGGAAGAATAAACTCCAATGTAACAGTAAGAACCAACTGAACCAGTTCAGGGTGGGCAGTCATCTGCTTTGACCAGATGGGGTGAGGTTATATTGGAAAGAACTAAGGACAGCACATAGAAAACTGGCAAACAACACACAAGAGGCCAATAAACACTTGGGAAGACGCTGTGACCAGTAACTGCAGATGAGACAAGTGGAGTCACAGAGGCCTGCATCAAGGACACAACACCAATTATGAAAGTGAAGGAGCACAAAGTTAGTGACACTCAGTTATGGCATAGAAATGTATGGAGAGAAAAAGAACAGAGAGGAGAGGAGAGAAGAGTAGAGTGCCTATATAATGAGAGTGGCGACAACTGGGGATTTGAAGCCATTTTGTTTCCATTCACTCAATATGGGATGCGCAGCGCGAGGTGCACATTCACGAAAACTATGGATTGTTTACTGATTTCAAGACATGTTTTGGACAAAATAATTTACTGGCTTGTTTTGTCTGGATGTCCAAGGTTGGATTATGGCCGTTTTTAGTGGAATATTTTCATCTGTGACTAGTTTTGAGCCTTCAAAGGTGAGTTCTGCTGTTTACGTTATTTGCTGTTTGTTGGACAAATGTGTTTATATTACCCGCTGTGGTAATCACATCTGAAAGTGGTTTATACCGCTGGATTCATGAGAATCTAAGCTTTCCATGGGTGTATAATGTTTCTATCATCGAGCTTGCAGCTTCGGTCAATTTAGTAAAATACGTTTTCCCGTCCGCCTGTACGGTGCTGCAGCTGTAAGCATATGGCTAACAGCATCCTCATGCTAACGGCGGCTAACAGCCCAGAAACAGGTGAACAACACGGAGCCTGTTAGGGTCATATGAGGCTGATAAGTGACTGCAGGTTGGACGGAAAACAGAAAATAGGAAACAGAAAACTGTCAGCTGTTTGTTGAATTGGAAATCATGTGAATGAACAGGGAGGCTGTTGTCGAAGCTCAGATGGGCCGCTGAAGTTTAACGGGCTAACCCGTTAAACTTCAGCGGCCCGTATTTCATGCATCTCCATGCATGAAAATGGTCAAAGTCAAAATAACCACAACTGCCTAAAATCACATCAAACTTTTCTGTCATTCACCCATACATCATAACATGAAAGTACATACATGGGACTAATCTGGCACAAAAATCATGATGAAGTCGGTTTCCATCCCACTCTCCGGACTTTATTTTCCCACAGTTTCCTTCTTTCACTACTCCTGGGAAATCTAAACATGTGTAATCCCTTCTCCGATCGATTTGTGCACCCAAAGGCACAACAGCCCGTCATTTTTCAGGTATTTATGAAGCCAAAAAAGTCCTAGAATTACTCTCTGTGTTGTAAACAACGTTAACAGGCATAACCGGCGTTCATGAATAGGAAACAAAATGGCTCCTATAGATCACGTGACCAAAATTTTTTGGACCCGTCATGTCGCCGCTCTCATTATATAGGCACTCTAGAGACTAGGTGTTCAATGCATTATGGGAAGTAAGCAATAGCTAAGGTATGGCTCAGGATCACTTGAGTCAGTCCTATGTTTTAGGTCTAATTTTAAAGCACAGAGGGTGTCTGACTCCTGAACCCAAACTGGGAGCTGATTCCAGAGAAGAGGAGCCTGATAGCTGAATTCTCTGAATCCCATTCTGCTTTTGGAAACTACAAGTAAACTTGCACTCTGATTAAAATGGTACAAGAAGGTCTATAGGACACAATGGACAGAATTGATATTGGATTGGAGAAGCTAATACAGGAGAAATACACTCAAACAAAAATATAAACGCAACACTTTTGTTTTTGCTCCCATTTTTTATGAGATGAACTCAAAGGTCTAAAACTTTATCCACATACATAATATCACCATTTCTCTCACATATTGTTCACAAATCTGTCTAAATCTGTGATAGTGAGCACTTCTCCTTTGCTGAGATAATCCATCCCACCTCACAGGTGTGCCATATCAAGATGCTGATTAGACACCATGATTAGTGCACAGGTGTGCCTTAGACTGCCCACAATAAAAGGACACTCTGAAAGGTGCAGTTTTATCACACAGCACAATGCCACAGATGTGGCAAGATTTGAGGGAGCGTGCAATTGGCATGCTGACAGCAGGAATGTCAACCAGAGCTGTTGCTCGTGTATTGAATGTTCATTTCTCTACCAAAGGCGTTTCAGAGAATCTGGCAGTACATCCAAGCAGCCTCACAACTGCAGACCACGTGTAACCACACCAGCCCAGGACCTCCACATCCAGCATGTTCACCTCCAAGATGGTCTGAGACCAGCCAGTCTGACAGCTGTTGAAACAATCGGTTTGCATAACCAAAGAATTTCTGCACAAACTGTCAGAAACCGTCTCAGGGAAGCTCATCTGCATGCTCGTCGTCCTCATCGGGGTCTCCACCTGACTCCAGTTCATCATCGTAACCGACTTGAGTGGGCAAATGCTCACATTCGATGGCATCTGGCAGGTTGGAGAGGTGTTCTCTTCACGGATGAATCCCAGTTTACACTGTTCAGTTCAGATGGCAGACAGCGTGTGTGGCGTCATGTGGGTGAGCAGTTTTCTGATGTCAATGTTGTGGATGGAGTGGCCCATGGTGGCGGTGGGGTTATGGTATGGGCAGGCGTCTGTTATGGACCAAGAACACAGGTGCATTTTGTTGATGGCATTTTGAATGCACAGAGATACCGTGACGAGATCCTGAGGCCCATTGTTGTGCCATACATCCAAGAGCATCACCTCATGTTGCAGCAGGATAATGCACGGCCCCATGTTGCAAGGATCTGTACACAATTCTTGGAAGCTGAAAACGTCCCAGTTCTTGCATACTCACCGGACATGTCACCCATTGAGCATGTTTGGGATGCGTATACCACAGCGTGTACCAGTTCCCGCCAATATCCAGCAACTTCACACAGCCATTGAAGAGGACTGGACCCCCCTTATTAAAACAAAACTGCACCTTTCAGAGTGGTCTTTTATTGTGGGCAGTCTAAGACACACCTGTGCACTAATCGTGGTGTCTAATCAGCATCTTGATATGGAACACCTGTGAGGTGGGATGGATTATCTCAGCAAAGGAGAAGTGCTCACTATCACAGATTTAGACAGATTTGTGAACAATATTTGAGAGAAATGGTGATATTGTGTATGTGGAAAAAGTTTTCGATCTTTCAGTTCATCTCAAAAAAAAATGGGAGCAAAAACAAAAGTATTGTGTTTATATTTTTGTTGAGTGTATGATGTCTTTTGGAAGTTCCTCAAGTCATTTGCTGTACCAGTTTGGATCAAATGAAGACTTTCCATAGAGTCACTGAGGCATTCTGATAATGAGGAAGTATTCATAATTTGCTTGTTTTTTTCATGAATCAAGGAATAAATTGACCATTCTGATGCACATTTCTTTTTCGAGCATCACGGTCAATACTTTCTGCAGTTCCAGAGTACATTCATTTCATTGTTAGTCCCAGCTTCTATGTTGCATCTGGTGAAAAACTATATCTTTCTATACCTTTATGAAGAGGACATAAGGTTAACAGACAACTGTCAGGGCTGCTGCAAAATGGTACCGATTTACACCGTTTCAGTGATGACTCAATGCAGCTGTTTCGGTGTAAAGAGTTGCTGCGTAAGATTTGCTGAGTGTTTTGTTATGTCTAAGAACTGCATCGCTCAGTTCAGCCTCAGAAACTGTAAAATATGATGGTAGACCTACACTTGTTTTATGATAAGCAGGAACAAAGAAACACTGGAATCATAGTGAAGGTACAGTGACCAACAAAAATATATCAAAACAAACATCTGCTGCCGCATATTTACACAGTATAGAACGACACTCAAATTTGAAATTTTAAATGTCCTATAAGTTGGATCAGAACAGAAAAACAATGATTGGGATTAAGAGTCCAGTACAGTTAACTGGGGAGTATTGATGTAATTTATTTACTATAGGTTCTGCCTCAGCTCTCTTTAGTCAAATCTCCTCTGACTTTCAGAGTATTTCACACTGGAAATCCCTCCCTTGGCGGTTTCATTTCTTTAGTAGAATAAATCTGGTCTGTATTTATTACTGAGGTATGTCAAGAGGAGGAACCACAGTGCCATCTGTGAAGTTCCATGAATCTGTGAATGTGCACACAGATTCATCTTCGTACAAATATTATAAAAATAGAGATCCCAAGGAAAATTTACTTTATCACTTCCACAAAGCTTGAAGAAAACTTATCCAAACAAATTCAATCTACGAAAACCTGTCTGCGAAGGACAGCAAATCTGTCTTCACGGGAACACAAAGGGATCTGTCAAAAATAAGATGAAATAGGCTGCGGATCAAGGCACAAAATGGACCACTTTTTATGAGCTGACCGTTCTATATCTCTGTTTGATGTTTTCCTCGTGTCTCCTACACATATGTGCACACACATTACATCATAACTGTCTTCACTTTTTCTCCCTTTGTTTCCCCTCCTTTCTACCCCTCGCGAATGAGATCACTGCACTGATTTCATTCCGGCTGTTATGGTTTGGGGGCATCTGGGAGACATTCCAGTGCACTCCCGCAGATCTCAAGCACATATAGAAGCTCTTGCCCAGCCGTGTAATTCTCAACAGCTGCAGAACATTGAGCTATGACACTTGAACGAGAACGCCAGCAGTTCTCAATTAAATCCGAATCTATGCTGGGAAAATTAAGTGCATTTGTTCCATGGTGTTAGTAAGTAATATTGCTTAAATTGGGCAGGCTGCACAAAAGACTAAGTTCCTGAATCCGTCAACTTGTGAAGCAGCTTTTAATGGAAGCTGTGTGGACATAAGGAACATATAACCCTCTGGGGACATCTAGTGGTCACAAATAAATACTACATAAATGGTTATTCTTGAAATACATCTACTAAAAACTTCTATTATTTACACACAGTTGTTATCAGGTGGCCAGTTAAGGCAAGCAAATATAGTACTATTGTTTTCAATGGGATTCCTATTTGTTCATATCGCTGATTTCAGTTTATCTGCAAATAAAAGTCAAATAAGTGATGTCAGTGACTGAGATTTTTTTCAGTCTCTGTCAACAGGCTTCAATTATTCTGCATATGCTTTCTACCACACATGTACGTGTACATGCAACATGTTCCAACAGAAAAGCAGAAGCTTCATGTTCTGCTTAACTCACAGAGTAAAATCAGCCAAACGGGTCATGAAACTGAGACCAAAAGTTTCATGACTGCATGTTTATGGCACTGCCTGGTATCACACATAGACTAAAATATGCACCGAGTGATCATTCTATAAAACAAAGAAAACCCCTTGTGAGGCACTGAATAAATACATTTTACCATTCTACGAATAAGACAGAATTACATTTATTTGTCTGCATTTGGATCATCCTACTCGCTGACTGCAAATTCAACCATGACAGTTGTATAGAGTCCAAATAAAACTTGAATAAATAGACACTGCACAGGAAAGTACAGAGAGATATAGAAACTTCATCATTTATACTGTCTTTCCTTTGAAGTTTGATTCACACAGACTGAATAGTCTGAAAGGAAATCTGGTTAACTCACAAGTTGGTTAAAGGCGTTTCAATACAGAAAGGAAAAATGACCTGTCTCACTATTCCTTTCAATAATTTGTGCAATAGTTCTTTGTTTGCAATTTGTGTAAGTAAGTCTTCAGTTGTGACACCACCAATGCTGGCTTGTTAAAATGCTTTTATTGAACCAACGCTGTAAAGGAATAGGCTTTAAGAAATACACTTCTTTGTCTACCTGGGTGGGTCAAGTCCAATCTTGTAATCTGCTCATATTTCCTTTCACTTCTCTTTTTACAATATCAATGCTACCTTTGTTGTCAGTTTTATGATTGTATCCCTACCACATCCTATTTCATTTTTGCTTCCTGGTTTGACTTTGTGATTAGATCATGTTTCTCATAACATTTTTTTCTGTTTGGTTTTTGTTGAAGTATGCATCAAACATCATCACTTGATTGCTTTCTATGATTTTTTTCTGTTCCCTTGAAGAGAATATTTGATTTAGCTATAAATAAAGCAAATAAATCATTAATTGGAGATTATTACATGTTTATGCGCTTCACCGTGACAAAAGGATAAATACCAAGCAAAAATATTATAGGATACATCATGAATGCAGTTCCTTAATATGAGGAAATATTGAAAAGCAGGTATTCAAGATTCATGGTCAACATTCTCTCACTTATCCAGTGTAGTTTTTCAAACCTAAGCCTTGTTTATTTCATCTGGTTGCTTCGTATTAAAAAAAAAAATGCTTTCTGTGGGCTTTCACCTTTTTCTCTGACAAATTTCAGAACACTCTGATGTTTCCACTTCGGCATGGGAATGCACAAATGTGACTTGAGCACCATGTAAAATCACCTGAACTACATACACATACCTACACCAGAGCAGGATGCCGAAACCAAATCTTCACAGTCGTGTCAAAAATATTCCAGCCTCATCTCTTTGTTCCTCAGCTACAGTAATTACAGTACCACTACAGGTGAAATCTGTTGACAAGTCAAGGCTTCCAGTGGCAAATATAGCACCAGCATGGCAAGCTGCCTGTGATATTCTGGTTACTGCTTGTCTATGAGATTCACATTTTCTTGGTAGAGGCCTTGGAAAGACATGTAAGTAAGTGCCCAGGGAAGTTGTTTGGAGAAGTTTCAGCAGCATCTTCTTCTGCGCCTTTGGAAATAAATATTAAATCATCTGTTGTTTTCTTTACTAAGGTTACATGACAGGCTCAGTTGTTGTATAATTTCCAATGGATAAGTCCCGATAAATCCGCAGCAGTCAATTTGTAGAAGCATCGCAATCATGTGATCATCAGCAGGTAGCTGATGTAGTGTTCACTTGTTCTGCCGCTATCTCGCAATGATACAGAAATTTTTAAGAAAATCCATGGATCCAGACTATAAGCTGCATCACTGCCAAAATCTAACCCCTTGGTCCTTGTGTGATTTCTGACCTTCCCTGAAAATTGCATCTAAATCCGTGAGTCCGTTTTTGAGTAATGTTGCAAACAGACAGACAGACGTATGCCGATCGTAACATCACTGCTGCATTCCTTGGCAGAGTAAAACTCTATTATTTCTAAAGATGTGAAAATTTTCACAATTCACACTCGATGGTCGAAAACATCTCCATTATTTTGTGCATCAGCTCGAGGGCAGGGCTGCTACACCTGGAGTCAGTCAGGTGCTAAAAATCAGAAACCATTAGCATCAGAGTCAGCAGATGCAGATGAGTATATGTCTCCACACAGAGGATCCCATTTCTGAAAACAGGTGAGCAGGACCTGAGACAGCATTAGGGGTCCCCTAATGCAACACAACAATGGCAGTTATCTGAGCTGAAGTTCCCACAACACCCTCTGTCTGAAGCAAACATTGTCTTGGTTTTACAGACGCCAAGAACATCACACTAGTGCAACTAGAAGAGCTGTGGGAAAATTGCATGGAGGAAGTGCATGAGAGGAAGAGAGCCAAATATGAAGAAGTACTCATCGATTGCCAGAAGCAGGAAGCAGCAAGAACATCACAGAGGCAGCAGAAAGACCCTTGAGATGGGTCTGGATCAGGACAGGAAAATCAGGGATAAAGGTTACCTTACACACAAGCTGCAGCTGTGATCAGCTATAGCTGGGTCCCTTGGGTGAAGGTGCCAGATCTTGAGAGACAGGAGGGTCATTCCATGAAATCGGTGCCTTTTGCGTCCCCAAGAAATAATCAGTCATACAATTATGATAACAACAAATTAATATTTCATTTAAAAATATAACATTACCCTGTCTTCTCTCCTTAATATAACATCAAATTAAAGTCAGTGAAATGTTATTTTAATTAATTTAAATTACTTTCATGCTGAAGAGGGTGAGGTTTTTGGCCTGTCCCTCACTGTTATTGTTGTATGTGTACAGGACTTTTCATTTGTAAAATGTAGGCAAAATGTTAAAATTTTTACATTTACATGTAGTTTAAAGTATGATCTTATTGTAAAACAGTGTTTTTGTAATAATAATATATATTAACCATTATAAATTACCAATTTATCGGCGTCCCCTGATTTTGTGTCAACCCTGTTACCCTAACTAAAAAAACCCTATAAAAATAATGGTACATTCCAGATTTGACAGGATTTAAAGGAGGTTGCATCGTCTCGGAACCAGGATGCTAACAGCTCATTGACAAGTAAGTTTCTCTCATCTCTGATTTGGTATTTTGAAGTTTTTTCAAGGTTTAACCAGGGGGGACAAGCATACAACGTCAATCCTGTTACCAGTTTTTAACATATAAACATAATCAATTTTCTATTTTTCAAAATATAATCAATATCTACAAGTAATCATCTTTCAAAGTACATAGCTTGCACTTTAACTAGCATTTATTTTAGCTAGCTACAAGCAAATTAGTTTAAAATGGTCAACCCTGTTACTGTCAACCCTGTTACCTTTCCACAGTAACAGGATTTGACATAATTAACAAATATTAAATAACACAGCCTGAGATGGCACAATATAGTTTCCTGTCATTTTAGACCTTCTGTGATTCCTGGCTACTTAAAAAATAAAAATTAAATATAGTTTAAATTTTACATTTTCAAAGTTGAAAAGGCACCGGTTTCGTGGAATGACTCAGGAAACACCCAATGACCCCAGGTTTCATCACTGATTATCTGTTCTGGTGCATCTAACAAAGCAAAACACATTACTACCTATAATATTCTATCAAAGGAGAATGCGAAGACCTGGATAAACGGCTGAGAATGAAATGGAAATTTTTTGAATAGAATCAAAATACATTAAAGTCGGATTCTGGATCAAGCTTACTGATATTTAACTTAGTATGAAATTTAGATAAACAGCATATACTGTTCGTCTTGTTTCCATCGTTCCCTTTCCACCCATTTTTCCTGTTCCTGTCTTTCACTCTATCCTGTATGAACAGCAACAAAAATTACAATGTCTTATGCATTCCTCCACATAGCCATGACAGATACTTAGCATTTGTCTAAATGAGTAGACAAAGACTTCCTGCTCTGGCTGTAAGTTATGTATGTACAGCAGTTATGTAATAATCAAAGCAGGCGGGCAGCAACCTATAGATGGTCATTCTACTGTTGAGAAACTCATTCACAGAGTACATGCATAGCAGTCCAGCACAAAGACAGATGGCTCACAGACTGAAGGTATCTCTCTCAGTCTCAGACAAACCTTTAGAACCAGGCATCACCTACAAACCTGCAGGTTAAACACTAAATAGTCAAATTCGGACACAAAAAGTCTACAAAGCCTTTGCCTGAACTATCTGCCAAGATGTTAGAATGAAGTCTCAAGCTGGAGAGAGAACTGACAGGTGGAGTAAAGGAGTGCAGCTTCAACTAGGAGACCCTAGATCATACTTGGTGGAGCGAGAGAGACAATGTACGGGGTGATTGAGCTGACTTGAGACGAGCAGAGAGGGAAGTTTTCAGACAGCACTCTGAGAAACACAGCAAGCAGCAGTCAGCCAAAACTTCAACTGTCAAGGATATAAACAGTGACACAAATCTCCAAGAGCTCAAGCTAGTCAAGGGGACTGACTCTCCCAGGCCCAGAGGCAGCTCACCACCAAGCAACAACCCAGGAAGATGTGAAATGAAGTCAGCATGGCAGTGCTAAAAACTACAGTTCCTCCAATGGTCACTTGAGGCTGGTTCCAAGAGGGAGTCATTCCCAATAGGCCTCCATGTCAAAATATCCAACTATACAGCAGAAATAAACTTGTTTTGTGGCAACTGCCAAAATATATTGTATCAAATATTAAGAAAAAAAATTTTTTTGGTTCTCCATGTCCTGTGAGAACTATCAGTCCAGTTTTTCCTCGCACTAGCAAGGCCAGCCCTGCTACTACCAGACATCTGGACTTCTTCAGAGGAGTATAGGACCGAATGCCAGCAAAGCAGTAGTGAGGGATCCACCGTCTGCCAACCCAAGCATCTTGGAGAAAGTTAGCCATGTTGGCTTCAGATTGTCAGCAGCAGCCAGTTAGGTGTAGAGGATCACAGAATTCCCAAAATCCAGCGAACCGTACACCCCTGGAAAAACAAGGAGTTGGATAAACATCAGCGATCCTCTGTTTTGTTTCACGTCTTAATATTATTTTTGCCTAGTTTAAATAAAGTTGAGGTTTTATTTGGTGTTAGGATGGCCTTTCTTATGGATGAATGAACTTTTCTTCAAGTAACTTCCTTATTCTGATTGAGTAGTGGGATCATTGTGAAAATCTGGAGTGGATCATTTTAAGATGAACTGAAGTATAATTGTGACGAACTACTTAAAAAACACCTGAACTGGTTATTTTTCTATTGTGAACTGTGATTAATTAAATGGACAGGAGTGATTTCTGAAAGGTTTTTGTTTCTTGCTTTATTTGATATAGAATTGAAAATGTTAAGTTGTTTGGTGTTCCTTGATGTATTTACTTTGAGTTATTCTTTTTTATAGTGTTTGCACAGGCAGGGTTGGTGTAAAAACATTGACATTAACTTAAAAGTGATTCAGTTTAACCAAGTCTGAGGTTCTCAGAACATTCAGCACAGTAGAGTTGCTGCTCCTTCACATCTGAGTACGTTCTAGGAAAGAGAACTCAGGGTAGACCCGGATCTCACTGTAGGGATTATACATCTGACTATCTGGCTTGCATCCACCTTGGGATCTCCCATGAGGAAATGGAAAACTTTGTGGGGGGAGACAGATGTCTGAAATTACGTATTTATCCTGATGACACCACAACCCAAACAGAGATAAGTGCATAAATGGATGGATGGATATGTAATGGTGTGACACATCACAATTCAAGGCCCAGAGTTGTTTGCATGGCCCACCTCAGCTCCACTACTGCTAAACATCCTTCCTCATTTTAGGATTAGTTAGGCTCAGAGTGTTGGCTCTGGCCAACACACTGAGCTTCAAACCTGCTTGTTAGAAAACCTATGGATGATGTCAATCTTTATATGCAATATGTAAGCACCCATAAACAGGACGGCTAGTGGTAGTCAGGTAAAAGCATTAAAGACAGTAGTTCCTCGTTGGGTCTTTAATAGGGCTATTTTTCTTTTTTGTCTGTTTTGGTTTTCGTTCAATGACAACGTTACTGTTGTTTTTGTGATTTCTGTATTATCATTTATAGAAAAAGACATTTAAAAAGAGAACAAGTCGTGTAAATGTGAATGAGAGATTGTTCTTTTTAATTTTAAAACGTAGTGAGTGACTCTTTAATTCAGGGAGGTTTTTCTTGCACTGGAAACACTCACGTAATCATTCATGCAAATATTTTTCTTAACTATTAAATGGGGTATGTTTTAAAGTAACTAATCCCCCCTCTCGTGCCCTATGTGAATGGTACATTCCAGCAGGTAACAGTGATTGTTGTGGAACATTCATTACATCATTTCAAAACAACTCACCTGAAGTTTCCGGTTTCTTTGTTTACACAGACAGTGATGTCAGACAGGAACTTTTGCAGAAGCTGACACGGTAGGCCTCCTTTCTGTTTTCCTAGTTACACTATGGAGGTTTCATAGTTTTGCACCGGCAGTTCGAACGTTTTTATTTCCTTTCAAAATGCAGTTTTAGCGAGAGAGAAAAAACGCTGAAACTGTCTGGGCTGAAACAAATACGCGTCATTCTGCACCAAGGTGTTTGCTGTCCCGACCAAAATGAAAGTGGAACACGGTAGGGAATCCGTCCAACTTGAAAGTGAGCAAACATCACGACCGCAGGTAGCAAACAACATGAAATTAAAGGCTACAAACGTCCAAGACAGCCACAAAAGACTTATGCTTGGCACGTTTTCAAAAGGTCACAAACACCCGTGCTTTCACCGTCACACAAGTGGGGCACACAAGTGGAAGTGAGTATTAGGTGACCGAATTCTTCTGTTCATCCAGACGCATTGGAAAGCGAATTTCCTCTGGACTTTTTCTATTCAAGGCGACGTGGGGAAGTTTCACCACGAGATGTCGATATAAAACTCTCCCACAACTGCAACATCCCCATTTAATCTGCAGGTTTTGGACAAGGTAGGGTGACTTTTTATTACTCGTTTGTTATCTGCTTATCTGCAGGGCTCTTTTTAAAGAAAAAAAGTGAGGTGAGTCAGCTAGGATTTGTTGAAGAATTGTTAATGTAAATAATTCAGTAACAGTGTGTGAATCATATTTCTGCATGATTCTGTTCAGGTAGTGTAAACAGAGATTAAGATGGATTGTATTACCAGTCAGCTGGCTGTGCTTTGATTTGGATGTTTTTAGAATAATGGAAAGAGGAAGGAGCATCTCTATTATTTACTCTCTGCAGCCATTAATTGGCTAATTGATTAGTTGTCAGCTATTAATACTTGAGGTTCATATTCTCTCATTTCAACTTCTTAAATGTGAATATTTTTACGTTCTTTACTCCTCTGTGACAGCAATTTTAATATATTTGGTCAGATTGATTTAATTTAAAAAACATTTTCTGGTATTTTTTAGACTAAACAACTAACCGATTAATCAAGAAAGTAATCAACATTGAAAATAAGTGTTATCTGCCGCCCAGCATTATATGCAGCTTTTCATTAAGTTAATTCCTTGAGGTATCCGGATGCTAATGAAAGCTAGTGATAGTGTGCTGCATGGATTTATGGGCTCAAATTATTGCACCGGGTAATTATAACAGCAATTTAATTGCTTCAATTTGTAGATTTATTGGCCTTTGTTCAGTTCTGATGCTTTTTTGCTTTTTCCCTCTCATTTTCTTGCTTTCTTTCTTTCTCCGTACATCCCTCTCGTCCCCTCATTTTTGCCCTCCCTTTATTTCTCTTGCAGATGTTATTTGTTTTCGCCGTCATCTGTGCATTTCTACATGTCAGCTACCAAAGTCCAAGGAGTCACTGGACTCTGCTGCCCAACAGTATGTATGATATTCACTTGAATCTGTAACCTCAGGTTCAAACAAATCTTCCTGAATCTCTTTTAATTCCGGTATGTCTGTCTCGATGTTCCCCCTGCTAGTTCTGGTTGTGGAGGTGGATGGTACTTTGAGCCAGCAGCCCCTGAGCTGCATTGAGCTGCCAGAGGAGCTTATGAGGATAGGCAACCAGAGCCAAGGTATTTTTTGGAAGAAGAATGGAAAAGAGGAAGCACAGAGAGGAAACTCATATCTGGTGCAGCTGGAGGAAAGCCTCGGAGGGGGCAACTACACCTGCCACAGCAAGGACGGATCGCTCCTTAATCACACCGAGGTCCTGATCTCAGAGGATGAAACCAAGAGGAGGAAGATTCTGGTGAAAAATGACCAAGGTATGGCCTACTTTCAAATAACACAGTGTCACATCGGCACAGTTGCTTAAACTGAAGACATTTTAAAGTACTTCCACTGCTAAATGTCTTTGTACTCTCTCACGTTTCCCATCAGAACATTATTTAAAGTGCTCCACTCAAAATTACAACGGAGAGTTCCAGTGCTCCTGGACCTGGCACCCCAGTCGCGTTGGCAAAGTAGCATTCATCAAAGCTCGACGGTAAGCTCACAGACTGCTGAAATGTTTTCTGGTTTTCCTGTCCAATAATAACACAGTTTGCAGACTCATATTGGAGCTGAGACTGCACAGTGACATCCATAAATACCTCCTAATGAAAGGAAGCATAACAAAGTACATTTTCTGTGATTCTGAGGGTCGAGGTCATGTTTTGGGATCAGATTTTCTCTAAAAATATGACTTGTTTTTGGTTAGTATGTTTTTTTTAATAGTGTTTTGTTTCTTTTTCACAGTACTTCTTTACAAAACACCACCATAACTGCTTTTTCACATATTTGCACGTGAGTTTTTGTTACAGAATCTTGTGTAATCTATATATAAATGCATGTTTTCACTATTTTCTGCAGTGTTTCTGACAACAACAGCGTCCAGTGTTCTTTAGACTCCAGTTCTCAGCAGTGGGTGTGCTTCTCGGATCACAGCAACTTCAGCTGCATGGTGGATGACAGCGGTCGCGGGATCTCCTGCCTGGACAAGCAGCACTGTCCTTACGCTGAGGAGAGTCAGCCCATCCACATCACTGTCTATGTCAGGACCAAGCAATTCCTGGTGGAGGACTACTCGAGGCATTTTTACCTGTCAGAGATAGGTGAGACATCTGCAGGGGAGGGGGTGTTATTTACTTCTGCGCACATGACAGTTTTGTCTTCCTCTTCCCGTTGTTGCTTTCATCTCACTCTATGTTCTGCTTCCCCCCTTGATAGTGAAACCTGGCAAGGTGAGGATCGTAAAAATCAACAGCTCTGTGATCGAGTGGAGTTACCCGAGCTCCTGGAGCAGCCCCTACTCCTACTTCCCCCTCACTTTCCAGATTGCACAGCTCAGGGGTGAATGCAGGAGGTGCAACAACCCGTGTACTGACTCAAAAGCTGCCACGGTAAGAGGAACTTGCAAGTAAAGTGAAAATAGCAAAGAAATGTCAAAAGTTTGTGTCAATGTCAAGAAATCATCACAAATCTGAGCAGAGGGCAAATGTCGTGTAACAGTTGTGATGTAATATGCCGTTTTAAATTTAACTTTTAGACCGAGATGGTCCACTCTCCAGGCATTTGTCAGTTTCCAGTGTGGCACAAGGCGAAGGTCGTGTGTGTCAGAGCGAAGGATGCCATCTGTGACTCACAATGGAGCGAGTGGAGCCATGTCAGGTTAGTCCCTCTCAGTGGTGTAGCGTGGGACATCCAGCTTTTATTCCACCAGTGTTGCTTACCGGTAAGCAACAAAGCTGGCAGGCAGCATGTGGGGAAAACACTGCCCCTCAGTGTTTTCCCCACATGCTGCCTGTCACATGAGTTACCTCCCCCACACACACGAGTACTAACACCTTTACAGTAGCTGTGATTTGCAACTGAGTTGTTTGATGTTCCTTTTAATGCCACTGTTTCCACTTTCTATACCTCTTTGCCTCCTTGCATTATCACTTTCATCGGTTTTTGTGGCTCTTAGTTTCTTCAAAAAACGAATACTATACTGCTGTCTGTGATGCTCAACAAATCTGTAAAAATTCTGCACATCTAAATAAGTCCGTTTTCATATGTTTTCCATTACAGTTTGAGGGGAAGCAAGAAAAACAGACGGCACAACAAGGAAGAAGCGTAAAAAACGAAAGATCCCATCGCTGGACTTCTCAAGCAATGCTACATGCTTTTATCTATTTCTATTTATTTGATCTAACAGCTTGGCATTTGTAGTGTGTAATCCTTATTGACAAGTGAAGAAATGAAATAAAAATTCAGCACAATCTTTTTGTTTACTGTGGCCTGTGTGTTCTCAATATTGAATTTTAATTTTTCTCACAGTCCCAATCAGCAGCTTCATCCTCGCTCCAGGCCATTGGTGCACGGTTTGCTACAGCATCAACTCTTCCTGTAACCCTTTTGCCTCAAATGAGGTTGGAAATGTTGACTCAGATCTCCTATTGTGTTTTACAGAGAACAGAAACACCAATAGTTGTTTCTATTTGGTCAACAAACAAAAAGTTTAGATGATCATGAGGTGCTCGGAGTCTTTTCCGTAAGTGGCTGGATGGGAGTGGGGCTTTTGGTGGAAACTTGCCTCCGCACTCTTGACAAATCACAGAAGCCTTGTTTTATCTGTTGCCTGTTCACTGGAAGCAGATATGGCACATGTGGTATTTCCTCCATCCCCAGCCAAGACAAACATTGTGTTGCATTTTCCTTCCATGTCTCTCTTGCTCTCACTGCCCTTCTCTTGGATGCAGCAACAGATTTGTCAGATAAATCCGTTTGCTGGGACAAATCATCCAGTATCTACTTTACTCTATTAAAAGATGTGGGCTGTTAACAGCTCTTAAGTTTACATTGAATCACCTGACAAACTCTGCTGATAACATAATAGAAGAGACTATTGTGAATCCCTGAACTGTCATTTAAAAACTGAGCTCAGACAGACTTCCTCAATAGGCCATGTTCCAGACAATCAAGCGATTGTTTGGTGTAACAGCAGGGGAGTGACCTTTAAACAACAGAAGGGGCGAATGTGCTTGAACTTAACACAAGTATCAGTGTAACTCAGCTTTGCAATGTCATCATAGTAGTTGAACAGTAGCCTGCTATAAGTGTGATGGTTTTTCAGTGCAGTTCATGTGACAGTGTTATTCATTATAGTCCAATGTAGGGGTTACTAAACTCTTTTTGATCACTGACAAAGTTCTTACAGGCAAGTTTTGAAACTCGGCTGGCAGCTGGTAATGTCTCTGGATAGTCATTTCAGGCTAAAAAGAGCCATTCCTGTAAGTTAAATGTGCACTGAGTAAGAAAAACTGCATGTCTAGAAACGTCAGTCAAACCTGATGAAAACCTGCTTGAAAAGTTTAGTGAATTTGCTCCAAAATGAGGTTTAAAAGCCCCACAGGTTGTACTTTTACCACTCATTCATCATGACAACACCACCATTGTATCTTTTATAACCATTTCCCAGTTCCAATGATTGTTTTTATTGGAAGAGGTGGTACACATGTCATAGATTCACCATCTTTGGTATTTCAGAATTCTCCCAAACTCTGAAAAAAGCATTTTTGAGCTGTACCTGAAGTAAACTGCTGTTTTAAATGAATCCCCTCCATTTCTCTGCTTTGGTGATAGCAGGTTGCATTTGTGGATTGTAGCAAATTGACATTCACAAGCTGATAGAATCTGTCTATTAACTAGTATCAACCATGTATGTAACCTTTATTCTAGTTTCAATTCAAGTGCAACATTTAGCTTTTGCTGTTCCTTCCGAATCATGTGTCATGGTGTCCACGTTTCCTGAAAATTTCTGCTGAAACCTAGCCGCTGTTCTCTGAAAGAAAGAGTACAAAGTCAAGAAAAGGAATGAACAGCAAGCCTGATGAGACAATCAGATTTTACATTTCACTTAAAGGTAAAGCAAATACTCAAATTGGAAAAATTTGATACTTCAAATTGACTTTCATTAAAATAGCAGCAAAACAAACTATTGATTTGAGAGGAATTCAATGATTTATGGACATCAGCTGGTGGCAGTAATATTACTTGTTAATTTAATTTGGCGGACTTACTTAATTCAGTTGTGTGTTACCAATTAAAACAATCCATTTAAGCTGATTCCACATTCTCCTTTCCAGTGGAGGTTTCTATTCAGGACTCTTTAAGTAGCAAATCTATGCTTTGGCTTGTCTCTGGCTGAGCCTCAACAAAATGAAGGAATGTTAGTTTGGATGGGAGTCTCAGAAAATGCACAGGAAGCAAGTAAAGTAATAAAGCTATACAGCCCTTGTATAGAATTTGCCAACAATTACAACTTCTTCTACAAAGACATGCTTTTTTTTTTTAAAGCAACCATTCAACAGCAATCAGTCATGGGTCTCCAAAGAAGGAGATATTTGTTTACAAATTCATCAATATAAATTTTTACGTGATTAAACTAGAACTATTATTTAATTTTATCTTTATTTTAAATAAATGATTCTCCTTCAGAAACAACAACGTTTCTAAGTGACCCCAAATTTTTGAATGGTAGTGTTTATATGTACACACGTGGACAAAATTGTTGGTACCCCTCAGTTAAAGAAGGAAAAACCCACAATTCTCACTGAAATCACTTGAAACTCACAAAAGTAACAATAAATAAAAATTTATTGAAAATTAAATAATCAAAATCAGCCATCACTTTTGAATTGTTGATTAACATAATTATTTAAAAAAACAAACTAATGAAATAGGGCTGGACAAAAATGATGGTACCCATAACTTAATATTTTGTTGCACAACCTTTTGAGGCAATCACTGCAATTAAACGATTTCTGTATTTGTCAATGAGCGTTCTGCAGCTGTCAACAGGTATTTTGGCCCACTCCTCATGAGCAAACAGCTCCAGTTGTCTCAGGTTTGATGGGTGTCTTCTCCAAATGGCATGTTTCAGCTCCTTCCACATATGTTCAATGGGATTCAGATCTGGGCTCATAGAAGGCCACTTTAGAATAGTCCAACGCTTTTCTCTCAGCCATTCTTGGGTGTTTTTGGCTGTGTGTTTTGGATCGTTGTCCTGTTGGAAGACCCATGACCTGCGACTGAGACCAAGCTTTCTGACACGAGGCAGCACATTTCTCTCCAGAATGCCTTGATAGTCTTCAGATTTCATCGTACCTTGCACACTTTCAAGACACCCTGTGCCAGATGCAGCAAAGCAGCCCCAAAACATTACTGAGCCTCCTCCATGTTTCACCGTAGGGACAGTGTTCTTTTCTTCGTATGCTTGGTTTTTGAGTCTATGAACATAGAGTTGATGTGCCTTACCAAAAAGCTCCAGTTTGGTCTCATCTGTCCAAAGGACATTCTCCCAGAAGCTTTGTGGCTTGTCAACATGCATTTTTGCAAATTCCAGTCTGGCTTTTTTATGAGTTTTTTTCAGCAGTGGTGTCCTCCTTGGTCGTCTCCCATGAAGTCCACTTTGGCTCAAACAACGACGAATGGTACGATCTGACACTGATGTACCTTGGCCTTGGAGTTCACCTTTAATTTCTTTGGAGGTTGCTCTGGGCTCTTTGGATACAATTCCAACGATCCGTCTCTCCAATTTGTCATCAATTTTCCTCTTGCGGCCACGTCCAGGGAGGTTGGCTACTGTCCCGTGGGTCTTGAACTTCTGAATAATATGAGCCACTGTTGTCACAGGAACTTCAAGCTGTTTAGAGATGGTCTTATAGCCTTTACCTTTAAGATGTTTGTCTGTCATTTTTTTTCGGATGTCCTGGGACAATTCTCTCCTTCGCTTTCTGTTGTCCATGTTCAGTGTGGTACACACCTTTTCACCAAACAGCAGGGTGACTACTTGTCTCCCTTTAAATAGGCAGACTGACTGATTATGAGTTTGGAAACACCTGTGATGTCAATTAAATGACACACCTGAGTTAATCATGTCACTCTGGTCAAATAGTTTTCAATCTTTTATAGAGGTACCATCATTTTTGTCCAGGCCTGTTTCATTAGTTTGTTTTTTTAAATAATTATGTTAATCAACAATTCAAAAGTAATGGCTGTTTTTGATTATTTAATTTTCAATAAATTTTTATTTATTGTTACTTTTGTGAGTTTCAAGTGATTTCAGTGAGAATTGTGGGTTTTTCCTTCTTTAACTGAGGGGTACCAACAATTTTGTCCACGTGTGTATATTATTCAGTGTTTAAAGACAATCAAAGATTTGTGGTCTTTTGTCTCGAAAAGCAGAAAATCACAGATGTCAGAAATATATTTATCGCATATTAAATCCCCCATAGATTGTGGAAAAAGTAACCAAATCATAACTGTGTGTAAATGTTTTGTATGTATGAAAACAGAAGAGATGCATTGAAGCAGATCTAAATACCCTAAAATTCCAGTGCCGTCGTTAACAACGTGGACACACAGATGCATTTATTTCCAAATTTCCATGTCACATGTAAGAAAAATCCAAGCAAACATCACACCTACTGTATAGTAAGCTACTATTTAATTGTGTTGGGCCGTAACGTGGTTGGTCAGGAGGTTGTGGTCAACCTTCTTTTCACTTCCCCATCATAAAAAGCAGAAGAGGTTCAGTGAGTAAAAGCACTTTTGGAACAGATGTTTCTAAAGGTTTAATCAGACCCATGACCTTTGATGTTTGGGCTGTTTAAAAGTTACAGAAGGCATTTTTGGGAAATGTTTCTAATTTTGTCATTCAATTTCCCACCAGCATGTGAACCAAAAGTAACAAAATGATCTACCGTAACCATGTGAAAATATTGAAAAAGAAATTTCTAGTATTACATTGTGTGATTCAATATGTGTCCTGGTCTGTCTGTTAAAATAACAGTTTATGGCCAGTGTAAGGTCATTTAACTGTGTTGAGATCTCATTTTGATTTATTTTTTTAGCTCTCAGTTGGCTGCAATCAACTTTTTTTTCTCCATTGTCCATTAATCTGTGCATTTTCTTGATGAATAGATGAATTTTTTTTGTCTTTAAATTCTTTAGAAAATATGCCTATTCTCATTTCCAGAGCCCAAGGTGGTTTATTTAAATTAGTTACTATTATACCAAAGGCTATTCTTTATATATTTGTGTCACCATTCATCAAGTTCTTATATTTATAACACAGGAGTCAACTAAGTCTAGGACTTTTTTGCACTGACTACACTCAGCAAACATATAAACACAACACTTTTGTTTTTGCTCCCATTTTTTATGAGATGAACTCAAAGATCTAAAACCTTTTCCACATACAAAATATCACCATTTCTCTCAAATATTGTTGACAAATCTGTCTAAATCTGTGATAGTGAGCACTTCTCCTTTGCTGAGATAATCCATCCCACCTCACAGGTGTTCCATATCAAGACGCTGATTAGACACCATGATTAGTGCACAGGTGTGCCTTAGACTGCCCACAATAAAAGGACACTCTGAAAGGTGCAGTTTTATCACACAGCACAAAGCCACAGATGTGGCAAGATTTGAGGGAGCGTGCAATTGGCATGCTGACAGCAGGAATGTCAACCAGAGCTGTTGCTCGTGTATTGAATGTTCATTTCTCTACCATAAGCCGTCTCCAAAGGCGTTTCAGAGAATTTGGAAGTACATCCAACCAGCCTCACAACCGCAGACCACGTGTAACCACACCAGCCGTCCTGCTCGGTCAAAAAAGAGTTTAGGTCTGTGAAAGGACATTTAGTTGTATGTTGAGATCTCATTTTAATTTAACTTTGCATACAGTAGTTCTTTTTCCTCATTGTTTAATTGTCTGTATACTATTTCTTGATTAGTGGATGAGTGTTTTGTCTCTAAATTGCCAGAATATTGTGGAAAATACCAGTTCTAATATCTCAAAGCCCAAGGTGACATTGAAACTGAATAATTAAATTTATAAAGCAGGAACCATCAAAGTATGGCTTTTTTTTTTTATTTGAAACATTGCTGAAACTATTTATGGGCTTGTTTATAGTATATTTAATTAGATCATTTTAATGAGAAACAAAACACTTCTGTAAGCAAGTACAACAATCAGTTTCAATAATCGTGACCTTGTTTTCCGTCTGACTGCAATGATGTTTGCATCACGTCTCACATGACTAATATGTATGACAGAATGGGTTGACAAAGCGAGACACATGACTGACGTGGTTGTACAGGAACAACACACGGCTTGTTTCCGATTAATGTAGTTAAAAGTGGGGAAATGGAATCTGTGTGTTTTTCACAGCTGTCAGTACTTCCGGTTCGCTGTGACTTTACACCGGTGACTTTCTTGTTTCTGATGGTGTCAGTTTTTAACAGACACACTTGTAGTTGACATTCTTGTTCAAATAGCAGTTTACAGTTATTTAGTTGTATTTTGACACCAATTTTAATTAGTTCAAATGGGTTTCCAATACAATTCAACTTTTTATCTGATTGTCAATTAATGATTTCATGTTTTTTTCTGTAAATTGTCAGAAAATTGTGAAAAATACCTTCGCTGATTACCCAGGAGCCTTGGCTTTTTTTTAACTTGAAATATTGCTGCAACTATTTATGGATTTTTTTTGTGTGTGTAGTTTACATTGAATTTATTCAGATCATTTTCATAGTACAAAAATAGTTATTACAGCAACCCATTACAATGCTCATGACCTTGTGTCCGGTGTACAGCTTTGTGTGGCTGCAATAAACTACAGAAAAGTCGGACTCCACGTGACCAACAGAGGACCAACATACGGTAGGCCTATGTGTCTGATTAATGTAGGTCAAAGGGTGGAGGTGGAAGTATGTTTGTATTTTTCACAGCTGTCTGTATGCAGCGTATTTGGAGTTCATTTTGGCTTTAGACCAGTGACATTCTTCGTCCTCACGGTGTCCGTTTCTACCTAACACTGACCAGAGCAGAAGCAGTCTTAAGCACTGAGATTTTCCTCTGTTTGCATTCATTTAAATCTGGTCACAGTTTACAGAATGGCGTCACCTGTCAGAAGACTCAGTAGTTTTTTGACACCCAGATACAGCAAGGCCTATTGGTGGACAAGCATTAGTATTTGGCTTTTTCAATTTTTAACTGATTTTACTGTCCATTAATGGATTACTAAAGTTCCACTCTTACACATTTTACCACTTCTTATTTTTTATTCTTTGAAGGACTGCATTAACTGTTCAAATATATTACAGACACGCTATACATAAAATGTTCAAACAGCAAAAATGATAAAGATTCTGTAGCTCCATTTTGGTTTTATGCTTTGGCAAAAATGCCCCTGACGTTTTAAAAGCAAAATGACCACAGATCATCTGATCTGTTTTAACAAATGTGCAAAGGAATACAAACATGGTTAGTACAGGTAAAGGCCATCCTTGGCTTTTAAGATATTGTTGAGCCAAATTCAAAATTCAAACAATTGCCTTATTTATATTATGTATATTATTTAGCAGTAAATATTTCATCACAGAAAATGTATGTGTAGTTAATTGTTTGATTTCAGCCAAACATTGAATTTTTCCTTGTGCCCAAGCTTTACCAATATATTCAATTTGTTTTGTACTGTAAACTGAATAACATTGAGTTTTAGTGTTCCTAAGATAAAACAAGCTGTTTGAAGAATTTATATAAATGTATATATGAATTGCTAAAGATCCACTTTTACGCTTTACAATCCTATATGTGGATATGCACATGTACATATGTATATAAAATATATACATATATTAGAAAGTATTACCTGAAAATCTGAGCTGTTATCAACACATTTAACATACTATTACAATAGTACAATACATAATACAGTAATGCATCTGGAACATCAAACCTTGGGTTTAATTCACTGTGAAATGAATCATTTCACTAAACGGTTTCCATTTCCAGAATTTAGTAAGGAAAGTAACCAGCTGCTTTGAACAAAACTATATGACAACGTACTCATCTGTAACCTAAAAACTCAACTCAGTACACAGATATATAGTAATTCAAAACAAAAATGAGGAAATCCAGAAATTTTGTCTGACTCTGGTAAATCCCTCTCTAGACAACAACAGATGTAAATGCTCCATCAGATGCTTTTTGTTTTGTTTTGGTTCAATTGAATCCACATGATTTATGTTATTGTCTGGGAACCGTTTACCTTCTCCTGTCGCCTGCACCATCAATTACATTCACTACTTGTTCTCTTGAATCCACAGTCCCTCTGACCTTGTCCCCATTTGCTGACCATGTTAATTAATGGGCACAGAAGTAGCCATTTGGACAGATGGCATTTATCTGCATGCTACTTACTATGCAAGTGCCACACTGGAGAAAACAACTGTCTTTTCGTGGTGGGAAGATGTTGTAGATTCAGTCGTGTAATGTCTTCTTAACGCCGCTAGATGGCAACATTGCACCTGCTACGTGTGTGTTTGATAGGTCTTGACCTGCAGTAAAAACGGATCGGAGGAGGATGTGTTGCCTAAAGGAGTTTTAAAACATGCAAATCACTTGTTATTTATCACAATAACATTTTGCATTTTTAATCCCTAATTGCAACTTTAACTTTGCCAACTTAAAAGCCTTCTTGTATTCCCCTTTTAGTTTGAAAATATTCCATCCTGCATTGAGGAGCCTGCTGGTGAGTCGTCTACATATTTAAATGATAAACATCTCTATTTGTCTCCTTTTATGTCGACTAGAGAGCATATTGTTAGACATAAGGCCCATTCTCCAAAGCATATGCCAGATTTTTTTCCCTTTTTTTACAACTTGTGATTTTTTTATGAGTCTTCTATTCAATCAGGCCATTATTATCATCAGCCCAACCTTTTGATTTACGAGAACATCTGGTAGTTGCGCAGAAGGCGGACGGCAGCGTCTACAACTCCCTTTTTCTCATCACTTACTTCAAAATGTCTAATAGAGTTATAACACGGGGGGAATTTTAATAGCCCTCCCATATGTGGACACTTGAACATGAGTCATAAATGCACAGACGCACCTTTACGTGGTTTGGATGGCGTGCGCATTCCCGCCTGTGCGTAATGATCGGAGAGACTTCGGAAACCTTGTGTCTGGGTGCCATGGAGTTACCAAACCGCGGTATTAGCATGGTTGGATCATCCAGGGGGCCCCCCTCAACTGACGTCTCTGTTTTTGGACACCGAGACGGTGATATTTGGGCTAACAGTGTGTGTTGGTGCTCGGGGATATAAATATATGCCACCCCAGAGGCCTCCAGTGTTCGCGCTGGCCCCTGCATGCCGACCAAGGCAGACAGATCATGGCGAAAGAGGCGGCCACAATCAAACAAATGTGCTGAAGGATCGCTCTGAGCGTGTGTGCGTGCGCGTAAAAGCGAGGCTGCGAGAGACATTTTATCTCACGTCGCTTTTATTTATCACTATTTATTGTATCGTGTACTCACGTGGTGGGCCGCTCACATTTCTCTTCCCACAGCAGGAGACATAAATAAACAGCTATAGACAATGATGAGATGATTGCTGGTGGTTTGGTGTGGAACCTTGACCATTTATGGCATTTATATCCCAACTCTGGCACAGTTTGCCTTGTGCGCGATATGGGAATATAGGTGGCGCACACAAAAAGTAAGATTAAAATGAAAGTAAAAGTCATTTTAGAATATTGGAATTACAGAAATCATTTTGTCTGTGACCTTTTCCCCCACTGTGATTACGTGTCAATTCATTTCAGTTCAACAATTGCTGATAAAATCTTAATTTTCAAAGATACCCTTCTGATAAACACGACTCTCTCCCCCTCCATCTTTCAATTTCATTATAATTAACCAAACAGTACTTACTGAGCAGATGCCCCCCGGACAATTCAATTTGACAATTTAGAGATGACTCTTAATGATCAGGGGGGAGAAAACCAGGATTGATGAGAAACAGGAGGAGAGCTCGTCACTTTCTTCGGGTTTGGCTGCACAGTTTTCATGCTTGTGAGCCCACTTGTGCAGTTTCACGCCTCTGTGAGCAGCCATGCAAATTATTTCTTTTTCTTTTTTTTATTTGTTACACATTTTGTTGTTTGTTTGTGAGCAGTTATTTCTGAGTGATTGCACATTTTTTTGGACAGCGGGACGCAGCACAGTTTAGCTGTAATCCTCATATTTATGTTGGATTCAGCACTTAGTCCCGCAAGATTTATGTAATGCATCTAATCAAAGCTAATTTCAAACCACCGGGCTGTAACAGAAAAATGTGCGCAGCGCCTGCCAGGCTTTTTTGGGGGGAGCTGAAACTTTCTTAAGCTCATAATCTGCCAGAGTTGATACTCTGAAAAACAACACTTGGACTGCTCAACACAGTTTATTCAGTTCTTAGGAGAAAACACAACACTGAAAATTCATTTTAAATGTTTGAATAAAGTCTGCTTTTCTCTTCCTTTCTCCAAAAACACGCGCATACATAATGTAAACAATTAAAACTGCGGGTTGTGGTTGTTCATGTTGAATTAATCTGACACATATACACGTAAGTAAACACAATTAAATCTGTACACAAGTGCTGCAACTGCTCCTCAGATTGTTTCCTCTCAGTGTGCTCTTGCGCATTTTTGTCACATACTAATGAGACAAAATCACTTTTATCTGACGCTCATTTGCAACATTTGATCGGATTCTGTTTCAGCTTGTTTTGCAGACACGCGGGCACATTTTCGTGCCTGCAGCTCAAGTGACAACGCGGTAAACAGACGATAGATGTTACAACCACCCCGGGTCTCCTCCTCAATCGCTGCCCTTTTAGTCTCGGTGCGCAAACTGCTTGGATTAAACTAATGTCCTCCCCGGAGTTGTTGTTGTTTGATTGTCGTGAATATATTATTTGTCAGGAGCGCACACGCCGAAATTGGCACACGTTTACGTACACACACACACACACACACGTCGCGCACAGCTTCTGGCTAAGTGGCTGGGGCGGGACACTGCGTGGGACGAGGCGGGGACAGCAGGCAGGCGGGCGGGCAGCGTGCTGGTCGGGTTGGTGGACAGCTGATTGTCCGTGTTATTAACTGTGTTTGAGGGCGTTCCCTGCTCGCCTCACAAACCACGCCTCCCTCACCTACTAGTTCTCTCCTGTTTGGCATCCCAGAGATGGTCCAAAGTGATTCCTCAGGGAAGAAAAGAGCGCAAATCACCCGAGCAGGAGCTGACGAGGAGCCGAGCCGCCGCTACACCCAAAAGGACTGCCTCTTAATTGCGCGTAATCTTCCGTTTCATTCATCTCGAGCAGAGGAGAAGACTTTGTAAATCAAGGAGCGCAGCGAAGGAGGGTGTTTCATCTCTTCGGGGTTTTTTTTCTGTTTCTCACAGTGGACTGTTTGCAAAAAAGAAACAAACAAAAAAACTGACATTTTGCTTGTGTTTCTGTCAGCTGCACCTTGATCCGGGGGACCGTCGCCAACTCAGTGCAGCCTCTCATCCTGCGCTTCCCCTTTCATCGTTCTTTGCGTTGCTCATCTTCATAGCTGCTGCTGCTGCTGTTGCTGCTTTCCCCCCCCATTCGTCTTTATATTTTTTTCCCTCTCTTCTGGAGTCGCTGACATGAGGTTGCAGCTAACCCCTGGATGCTGACAGCTCCCCTTTTTCCTTTCCACGTGTCGCGTCTTTTGTTTACTTTGAGAAACACGCGCGCAACTAAACGCCAAGTGAAACAGACCACGCCACTTTGCTCCTCTGACAGCGCGATCAAACAGACGCAAGAGGAGGGGAGGCAAGGGGAGAGGAGGGGAAAAAAGGAGGGAGCCACGGAGAGGAGGATAGAGAGAGAGGAGAGAGAGCGAGCGAGAGAGAGATAGAGACGGCGTTGAAGGTGCGTTTTGATGTTTGGCATCCACGAGAGCATCCAGAGGAGTGGGAGTAGTATGAAAGAAGAGCCCATGGTGGCCGGGATGAACGCGGTTCGGACATGGATGCAGGGCGCCGGAGTGCTGGACGCCAACACAGCCGCTCAGAGGTGAGCCCGAGGCGGCCTTGGCGCTGCGCTTCAGATCGGGGCGTGGAGAGCGAACCGGGGGGAGAAAGCGCATTAAGATGTGCGGTGTTAAAGACGGAGCGGCTGCATCACTTGGGGCAGCGTGCGTCCCCAGAGGACGTAGAGTTGTGGGATAATCACTGTTCCCGCTGGCATTATAGGGCTAAGTTTTTTTTTTTTTTTAGCTCAAAGTCCGACTTGGTAAAACACTTCATGTGGCTGAAAGAGATTTCTGGAGGGGGAATCACAGCTAACTGGGTTTAGAATAACTTTGGTCTGAAAAGTGAGCTGAGAGTTTATGTTCAGGCTCCTCGGCTCCCTTCGGTGGTTGTATCTCTCTTCTTCTTCTTCTTCTTTTTTCTAGGGTTGTGGTAAAGCAGAGCAGGTTACTTTGTACACTCTGCATGCATATTTTTTTCCCCCGTGCGGCTTTTCTTGCAAAATGAAATAAAAATATTGAATAAAGCTGGGCAAGTTTAGAATGAAAATAATCACAGTATGACACACTAGAGGCCTTCCAATCCATGAGAGCAGCTGACGTGGCCAAATTAATATAACAAAGCACATTTAAATATTTTAGTTGCAGCTTAATTTTATGGCTGCAAATTCAAATGTAAAGTGCACCTGCATGTGCAGAGCGTCTTTTATTGAATTAAATTACGCGTGCTTTTGGGGTGGACATTGAGTTTTTTTAAGCAGATCTCTGTTGTGTTTTGCCCCTTTTCCTTGAATGCATGTGTGTTTTAACCCGCGGTGGTGGTGGGCGCTGCTGCTGTGTGTGCTTGTGTCCGCAGCGGAGTGGGTCTTGCTCGGGCTCACTTCGAGAAGCAGCCGCCCTCCAACCTACGCAAGTCCAACTTCTTCCACTTCGTCCTGGCTTTGTACGACAGACAGGGGCAGCCGGTGGAAATAGAGAGAACCACGTTCGTTGACTTTGTAGAGAAAGAAAAGGTGAGTGTGTACGCTTAAACCATTTATTGTTATTATTTTTTTTAAATTACACGTCGGTTTTTATGAATAAATTCCAAACATATTGCGCACATTTCCGCGCAGCATGCAGTGATGTGTGACACGGTATAGTGGCCTGTTAAGTGATAAATGACCAAAGTAGCCAGACGCACACAGCAGGGATCACTGGTCCTAAAGGCTTCCCTGATGTGATTTTTACATGGGGTTTCCTGAAAGACTTGCCCTCTTCAAATCATTCTAATAATTATCACAATAATAATTCTTTATTATTGTAAAAATTCCTGCATCATTTTTACGCAAATTTCTCCTCACTGCCAACTTTTCTCCTCTCTTGCCGCTGCTGATATTGACTCATATTTTCCCTGACAGCTCAGCACAGCGTGCAGCCAGCTCCTGCAGGTGTTGTCAGTCGAGATATTTTCTGTTTTAAACAAACATCAATATTAGTGTTTGATAGGCCTAAAAATCGATCATGTACGGGGCTGATATTGACCTGTTTGCAAGTGGCGTTAAAAGAGAATGTTTTACGTATAAATGTGTGTTTTATTAATTAGAATTTACCACCGGCTTCTTTATTATTTATTGCATCCAAACGCCCCTCTGCTATTGGTCAGTAAAAACACGTCTAATATTGCGCAGTGATTTATTGGAGGGAGGCAATAAATATGCGGGGTTGTTGTAATTTAAAAAAAAAAAAGTTAAATGTCTGCAGGGGCATTTTAAAGAGTTTCCATTTCCAGTGTGAGGTAATAAAGTTGTAAGCGCAACTCTTTTTAAAGTTTTTGTTCTCTAAATATTGCATTATTCAGAGGCTTTTACATGTGGCCAAAATGGAGTAATTAAATCAGTTGGTAACTCTGTGAAAGTTTTTCTTTCTTTCTTTTGTGGACGCTAAAAAAATGAAATATGGTGATTTTAAATGGGATCCCACAGCGAGGGAGACGTAACATGTTTGTAATCTAAAAATATCAAGTTGTGGAGCCGCAGTAAAAGTCCCAGGAGGAGGTGGTTTGCTCGCTCTGACCGGGTGTGTTTGGTTTAATTTTCATAGGAAACGACGGGGGAAAAGACCAACAATGGGATCCATTATAGACTTCAGCTGCTCTACAGTAACGGTGAGTTTGGATTCCATAATTTTTATGGAGCAATAACAAACGCAGGGAGTGAATGATACGCCAAAGCAAAGTGAGGAAACTCTGGAAATAAATGTTACAGGAGGTCAGACCGTTGATTTTCATTGTGAAAGGGTACAATAGTGTTTTGTTCTATTTATTTAAATTACCGTGAATTATCAGCGCCGTGTCGTATTTGTGTGTTGCGTTATTCAGATTTTAAAAACTTTAAAAATCTTAATTACTTTAATTTTAATTATCAGGCATGTTTTATTTGTTGTTGTTGCTGTCCTTGTGCATCCTCCAGTAAATATTCTGTCTTCCTGGTCGGCCTACTTTGGCTGCAGCAATAAACAACTCCAAGCAGCTTAAATAAAATGTCTTTTTCACGGTTACTTTTTTTTTACTCCCTCGATTGAATAATTAGGTTATATTTGTTTTAATTTATAAAAAAAAAGGTGTGTTTCTTCCTGCTGTGCTCACGTTCACCATTAATAAATGTTTATGGGGTAAAATGAACAGGGTAAAGGCAGTAAATTCAATTTTTCAACCACACTAACAGCATGGCACAGAAAAACTGAAAGTCATTATTAACAGTTTGGACTCATAGTTTCCGTGAAGTGGCTCACAGGGGAAATCAGAATGAATAAAACTTGTGATCCAAAAGCTGGGTTAAAGCTTTTCCCTTCAGATGTGATGTGAAAGTATGAAAGCCGCAAATTGCATTTTAACATCTTTCCTTCTGTTCTCTGCAGGGATCAGGACAGAGCAGGACCTGTACGTTCGTCTCATTGACTCTATGACTAAACAGGTAAGAGGTTCTGGGTTTAAACAACAACAAAAAAAGAGAGAGAAAAAAACAAAGCTCCAAGAAATGTGCATCAGTTCGGTGGTTGTGCTGGTCTGAGTGTTGCCCCCCTACCTCCAACCGCCTCCCCCACCTCCTCCTCCTCCTCCCCCACCCTCACCCTGCTGCATGCCTGTGTCTGAGACCCTCAACTTCAGCACAGCACAGCCGGCTTGATAAACGACCTGTCTTACCTGTGGAATACATTTACAGAGGCCCAGAAAAGTAGAGGACATGTGTCCTCATACTCTACCTCTGCACAGGCAGCCAGTAAGCGGCGACGGTGTGTGTGTGTGTGTGTGTGTGTGTGTTTTATCAGGCTGTATGTACGTGTGCGTGTGATTGTGCGGATATCTCACTGAGGTGCAGAGGCAGTTGTGTGTTAGTGTTTGAGAGAGACAGTGATGCATGCCAGCTCACTCTTTGAGGACCTTGACCCTCATTTCCTCAATGTGAAACAGAACAAACTATCCCAGAGTGTGTTATGGCCAATTCAATCACACAAAGAAATACAGAGCAGCACATGTGGGCTGGCGCACACTGAGGGAATTCTCCGTTCGGATGAATTAGACAGCGAAGAAAGTAAACCCCCTTCAACGCTGTTTTGATATCAGGTCTTTTGTTTTGCCAATTCCGCCTCTAGTGCCATTAGGCTTGAAGAGAGTTTGCCTTAGAATGAAAAGAGTAGGAGGAGATGTTGTTTGTGTGAGAGCGTACGTGTTTGCATGTTTATCAGTGTGTGTGTGTGTGTGTGTGTGTGTGTGTGTGTGTGTGTGTGTGTGTGTGTGTGTGTGTGTGTGTGTGTGTGTGTGTGTGTGTGTGTGTGTGTGTGTGTGTGTGTGTGTGTGTGTGTGTGTGTGTGTGTGTGTGTGTGTGTGTGTGTGTGTGCCGGGTGATCACAGCCCTGGAGAGCATGTTGAGTGGGGTTGGAGGGGTAACCAGACTAGATTTTTGGACGCTGTGCTGTATGGACCAGATGGTGCACTATACTCCAGTCTGGCAGTCCAACTGCTCACTGTACACTGCATATAAACATACGTGCATGCACAAACACATATGCACATGCAGTAGTACACACACACACACACACTCACATGCACACACGCACACACAAACATACACACACATGAATTTCCCTCTTACTGTCTCTGTCAGAACAGAGCGTTCCTGTTCAGGAGGACTGGATTCCCACGATACACACATTTGCCAGATAGGCAAACACTGCTCCCAGATGAAAGAAACACACACACACACACATTTCTGTTTTTTTTTATTTTGCCCCTGCATTGTGTTTGAATTTTGTTTTCTTTCAGCCAAGCACCCTTAAAAATATAAATCACTGTCCTTATAAATTTCTTTGATTTTCTTTTTGCTCTCTTCAGGCGATCGTCTATGAGGGCCAGGATAAGAATCCAGAGATGTGTCGGGTCCTGTTGACCCATGAGATCATGTGCAGGTAAGACAAAACACACCGGGCTACGTCTCTCTTTTATTACCTGGCCGATGGTACAGAGCCGAGATCAAGATGAATGTTTTTCTCACTTTGGAGGTGTCTGTGTCGGTGTGAAGAGGGGGCAAAGACATGAGCAGCGCTGCTAAATTACAATAGAAATCTTATCATTTTCCCTTAAAGTGGGTTGGGGAGATGGGCCCTGGCCTATTTCTGTTGTGCGTCTCTGTGTATATGTGTGTGTGCGCATCCCTCTCATGTTCAGCTAATTAGGACAAGGAAAAGCTCATTACTCAAACCCATCCTCCTCAGTCGGTGTAATACATGCTGTTTGCTGTGTCCTGACAGTGAGCTATGTGCAGAGGGGGGCAGACTCGAATTACACATAAAATACAGACACACTCGCGCTCACTCAAAAGTAGTAAGCAGGCAAAACTCTCACAAGCCCCGTCGCATGCATTCGCAATCAATAAAAGCATCGCACAGCGTGGGACCGTCTCTTACAAGCCAGTCATGTAGAAGGACATGCAGAGTTGCATGTAGAAAAATGGCTAGTGGCAAAGCGTAGCCACTTCCTGGTTATCACACAAGGCAATTTAGACCACTTGTTTTCATATGCTGCAGGAAACGCTCGAGATCAGAAATCTGATCTGGCTCTCCAAGCCTCTTGTCCTGAGGGACTCGAGAAAGTAGGGGGAGGGTCAGTCTCTCTCCCTCGCTCTCTCCCCCCTTTTCTCTCCCTCTCTTTCTCCATCCCCTCCCACACACATACAGTAGATGCACACATGCAGTCAGACACAGGTACACACAGACATGCAGACGAGCAGACAGAGAGGGAAAAGGTAGACGCGGTGATACTTTTTTGGGGGGGTGGGGGGAAGAGGGAAAGGGGGGCTGACGGCACACAACACACTGTTACATTGTGCTGCAGTCAAATGATTCAGAAAGGACTCGTCACATCAGTATGCAACCCCCTTCTACCCAGCATGCACTACTCCCCAGGTCCAGTGGGACCACTCTGTGACCCACTTCTGAGGGAGAGAAAGAGCGAGAGAGAGAGAGGCGGGATAGAGGGAGGGGACGAGCACTGAGGAAAAATAGAGAACATAAGATGTCTGGCTGTGTGATGCCTGACAGAAATGGAGCTAACCTGAGCCCTGGAGGCTAATTCAAGTTTTTTATCCAGCCCCATTCAAGCTCGGTGCTTTAACTCGTCTCCTCCAAACTTTGCCTAAAATCGCCCTGCTGATCTCACCTACTGTAGTGCGAGAGCCCCGGTCTTACCTTGACGGGCTAAAACAGAAAATCCGACTCATGCTTCTGCTTGAACTCAAAAAAGTCTCACGCCCTTTTACTCCCGTTTCTCTTTCCTCTATGCTCGTCTGACTTCCTGAGCTGTGCCTTATCTCTGCTCTCTCTGTTGCTCACATTTTGGTGACTAACTCCCCCTTTGTCTCTGCCTCCCCTCATTCTCTCACCTCATCCCCCCCCCCCCCTCCCTTTACAGTCGGTGCTGCGATAAGAAGAGTTGTGGCAACAGGAACGAGACCCCATCAGACCCTGTCATCATCGACAGGTAAGCAAATTTCGCCCTTCGACCCCGGCCGACATGATGCTCAAAACGCGGCATGCATGACGGCGCAAAAGAGGAACTGTGTGCCAAACGCACTGCCAGCAAAAGTTGCAGAAGCATCTCGCAGCTGTGAAAAGAAATCACAACAAAATGTCACTTGAATTTCCAGTGATGTGAGCACATGAAAGCAATTTCTTGACATGCGATTTGGCTGAGAAAACGTAACCTGCGGGCCTAATAAAGCAGGCCACAGGTTGGTTTTCAGCAACTGTAATTGTGTGTGTAAGCAAAATGTGTGAAACAGAAGTAAATTATATTCCAGTGGTAAGCGTGTGAAGTGGGGGAGCAATCACAGAGCACTTAAGCTCAGCTTCAAGTGTGGTCAAACAGTGTTTGTGTGGTTGTGCTGATGACTTAGCTGATGAGTAGTTAGGGTTACAGCAACAGTCTGCGTGTGTGTTTCTGTGTATAAATCTTAGACGGGTGTGGTACCAAAGGTTGTTAGCTCCTTTTGACACTCGCACACACTTTTCTTTGAGTGTACGCCTTTCTCCTGCTGTCATAAACCACCTCGGACCGACGCTGCAGCTCCTGCGATTTACAGTCGGTCGGAAAAAAAAGCAAAGCCGCGCAGATTTACTGTCCTGCCTCTGCTGCATGCTTGTGTGTGGACGTACAGCGTGAGAGGAAGCATTTGTGTAGAGGAGTTCTTCAAGCATGCAGATGTAAGACTGGAGGAGATGCACGCTGAAGTGATTTTCCATGAAAGAGTAACAGAGTGGCCCTTTTTTTCTTTTTTGACTGTATTTTGTGATCCATAACTTTGCCAAATAACTGCAATGTCAGGTAAAAGTGAAGCACGTATTATGTCTGATTTGAATTTGTCGCATTTGAGCGTATTTGTGTGAGTGTTAATGAGGCAGTGACCTGTGCTATCTGATGAACACAGCTGTCCTGTTCTCGCTGCTGCTCTGTCAAAAGCTCCTCTTTACCTGTGTATGTATGTGTGTGTGTGTGTGTGTGTGTGTGTGTGTGCGCACAAGTTTGTGTGTGCGTGCGCCACCCTCATTCCGCTCCAGTGAAGCGGAAGGCCTCACCTCAGCGCTCCCTGAGACAGCTGCACCCCACCACGTGGCCTCAGACAACACGCCTGCCCATCACTCTGTGCCATTTTTCTGATTCTTTTTTTTTTTTTTTTTTTTGGTTGTTTTTTCCTGTGTGCATACTTGTTGAGTTTTCTCATCTGCGCACCCCGTCGCTCCGTCTTTTGCGAGGCGCCGGAAGTCGAAGTTTCTCCGAGTGCAGCCATCATGGCCGAGGCGGGACCGTCTCCCCGTGAACAGCTTCCCCACACCGAGCGTGTGTTGTGGTCGCTCGTTGGCAGTATTCCCCCGACGCCCGATGGCTCAGGTGTGAGGGCAGCATTAACGAACAACAAATTAGAACGGGGCGGGGGGAGGGAGGGAGGAAAACAGCAATATCTCCGCTTTCCTCTCCAACGAGCACTCTTTCTGGACAGGAAAATAGGTCAGGTGAGAGGAGAGCGGTTGGGGAGGGGGCGCTAGCTAGTTTTAAAGTGGGGGGACTGAAGGGGGAATAAGGAGAGGAGGGCTCAGGCGTTTGCTCATTTAGTACCAATATATTCTTGGCAATTGTAATAATCCGGGATTCATAAACAAACAAACAACTGTGAGGCTGAAACTGACTCAATTACCATGAGTTCCCCTCCTTCAAATTCATAAAGAAATACCATCAGCAGCCCCTCTCCACCCTTGAAGTTATTTAGTTCGTTAAATAAGGGCTCGTTAGCCCTCTGCTGTTTCGCAGAGATGATTAGATTTTACAGCCCTAATTAGCTGGGCTAGCTCTAACTCTTCTGGAAGAGTAATGGGTCTGATTGCCTAATTAGCTCTCTCTCGTTAAGATGGGAGAAACAGGCCACTGCAGCAAAACCGCAGGAATGAGGAAAAATAAAGTCAGCTAATGAGAAACTTATTTGATTGTTAGGAGAACAAATCTGGTACAGTGTGGATCGGCAGCGCTCTGGGTACTGTACACGCTCACCGGGAGAATCTCTCTCACCCCTGTCTTTATCTCGCCTCCTGTTGAAAAGAGAATTTGTTTGTGCTTTAAAGCATCTACAAGGAGCAATATGACTCCGATTTTAATTATGAAGCATATTTGTTTCGGCTATGATAGGGGAAGGCGCTTGAACACTTCTTAGATTTGTACTGAAGCAGAAAGAGACGCTCAACCACAGTCTGTCCCGCTTTGTGGCTGTTTTTGTTTCGGACTGTTGCGGTTGCAGCATCGTTCAGTTTTAGAAGTTACGCTGTCGTCTCTGACAGCCGTCTCTCTGCCGTCTGATCTGGAACAGTCAGCAACAGAGACGAAGACAAGCCGTGCCATATTTTGTGAAGTTAACCTCTGAGGTGGCGAGCTCTCGGAAATTCAGACAGACCTTGGCATGACATGTTGTGTATGTGCTTGACACTGGACAGGCGAAGCAGCTGAAAGGTGAGACGCTCCTGTGCGTCTCTTCCCCAGGGAAACAAGTGTGGTCCACTTTAGCCTCTTACAGAGACAGGATAATATGAGGGGAGCCCTTAACCCCCCAACCTCCACTTCCCCTTCTCTCCATCACTCCTGGTTAGCGTGGGGTTAATCATATGCAACCACTGCATATGATCAGTCTATCATGTGCACTGGATGGCTTTCAAATCGCAAACAGATTTCCCTCCCACCCATGCACAACTTTCCTTTCTCTCTGCGTGGTTTATCTCAAATTTTGTCTCCCCACAGACCTAATTTTGTTAATTTGCTTGGTACATCCATATAACTGTGGACAAATCTGTGAACCCTACTCGCTTTGGGGGTATGACTGTCCCTCCAGCACCATGTGTCCTCTCCTGCCTCCTACCACCTGTGTCCCGTGGTCCTTTCCTGCCCGTCCAGCTCCCACAGGCCTGCTGCAGGGTGTCCCCCAGGCAGGGAGAGCCTCTCTGGAGGGGTGGATAGAGACACTCTGCAACCAGAGATAAGCATTCACCGGTTAGCCATGCATAGCCCATGATCCCCCTTTCCACTCGCAGTGCTATAGGAGAGGCAACGGGGTGTCAAGTTTACATGCACGGACAATTCAGGTTTATTGCTGTTTTTGAGTGTGTGTGTGTTTGCATTTGCACACACTCCTGCGGCCCGCTGTTGATGTGGCTCATTTCCTTGCATGTGCGTCTGTGCTTGTGTATCTGCATCGATGTTGGTTATTTCCCCGGGAGTGTGTGTGTGTTGATAGAGGCCATTTCCTGATGAGTGTGTGTGTGTCTTGAGTGAAGAATGTCGGGCAGGAAGTGCTCCTCCCGGGGAGGGTGATGTCATGGCCGACGGTTTCCTGTTCTGTGAGCCAGTGGAACCGACTGAGTCTCAGCTTCACAGTGGGTAGTTTGCGCTCGCAAACCAGGTTTTGGTTCACCTTTCGCCTCCGTCAGGTCAGCACCTGGGGCCTGCTCCGCAAAGCGAGTTTACCTGATAAGCCAGGCTTATTTTGGTTAATCTGAATTAGTTTTAGGTTATTTCAGTCCCATAAACTAAATTCAGCGTCGTTCAAACTCAGTTATGCCTGAAAACTAACTTTGTACCAAAAAAGCTAACTATCAAGCTAAACATGAGTTGCTGTTTAACCAGAGTTCCTGCAATACTGATCCAACAGGAAAGCCAAGATTATACCACTGACTCTCGAGTGAGCTGCTGTATCATTTGACTGATTAACCAGCTTCACTCAAAATATTAAAAAAAAAAGGTTTACAGAAAAACAACCTATATATAAAATACCTTAAATAAATGACACTATAATAAACAATAAGATTTTGACTAAGTGTTCACTTATATCATATGTGGTGGTAAAAGTTTATGCTACTTGAAAATTATAATATTACTTTATTTTTTTGATATGTTTCAAAATGTGTTTGTTAATACATTTAAACAGTCTCAAAAAAGTAAACTTGAAAGTACTTATTTGGTCTTTTTTTGTTTTTTTTCCCCCAAAAATATAAATTAGTAAAGTCTGCAATTAAAGAACTAAACCTGTGTGGTACATTTTGTCAATCATGGTCTATTTTTTACTTGATGAGCTGATATTGAAGCTACGCAGGGCATTTCCTGTTTCATAGGCAATCAACTGAAATGGCATTTCTTGCACTTTTGTCTAGTTGTGTTTTTGGCAGCTGTATAACCTTTTTATGGTTATTCGATGTTTGAATTCTTCACATATTTTTAAGTGTAAATCAGTGTAAATTGTTTTTCAGTTCTCTCGTTCTGAATCGAATTAGCCTGACTGCTTGAACTTAAACTAAATGCTGGAACTTTTTAGCTCCCAGTGATTTCTTCGATTCATTCAAGTCAGGTGTTGGGCTTTAATCCCCACTTTTCTTCTCATGCTTTGTGGCCCCTGGTTTGTCGTGTTATCGAATCACCGGACATGTTCGGCAGGATCATATAAACTTTGTGTTGTGCAGTGTTCCGAACACAGTCTAATTTACTGATTGTTTGTCACCGTCCCTCTCATGTGGGGAACCCCCTCATTGTTTTGGTTGTTATGTTTGGATGCACTTCCTGGGGTGAGAGGTCATGTGTTGCCTTGGCTGGGCTAACGTGCACTAGTGAATAATGTATGTCATTGACTTTATGTCAGCCCTGCCAGCCCCCAAGCAGAGCCCACCCATGTTTAATTCATCCATCTCATTTGTGTGTGTGTGTGTGTGAGTGTGTGTGCCTGTGAAAATGTGTGTGCGTGTGTCATTTAGAGGCCCAGTCTGCACCTGTCCAGCCATTAGCCCCCTTCTCATTTGCATTTGATGCTAATGTGGTTTACTGGCAGCGCCTTCCGTCCCCTTAGCTTAGTTTCATTTTCATATCCATGACTGTGTTAGTGAGAAGGTGAACGCAAACTTACAGTACAGCTATCCTACATTCTTCTGACTGTATCTGCTGACACCTGAATCCCGAGGTCTTCATTGTTTGCGTTTCTTTACCCCCGTCTTCGGTCAGCTTTGTTTTTAATGCAGGATGGTTTTTGTTTCCCCCCTTTATTCCACTTTTCTCTCACAGTTGGCTTTCTGTTGTGTCTCTGACCAACTATCAGAAGCTTGACATTTCCCCCCGAGACAAAGAGAAGCTCGAAACAGAGTCATAAGACCCTGAGGGTGACGCCACTCAACTTGGTGGATTACATTATCTACTCTGCTCTTTTTTTAAAAACCTGTATGATCTTCCTTTAGCTTGATTTGGTGCTTTTCCTTGAGGGGTGGAGGTAAGAAGGAAAGGATGCTCATAGCACACACAGCCTCCCTCTCTTCAGAAGATTTTTTTTATTTTTATTTTGTTGTTGATGTGCTGTTTCTTTTTGTGCAGTCTTAGGGGGGACAGCTGCATTAGATGTTATGGGAGGCTTTGAAAAGGACTGGCCCTGAGCTGGTTGTGGTGTTTGTGCAGGGCTCAGGGGCAAAGAGGCAGAGTTGCTGGCTCATCGATATGCAGGCAGAACTCCCCTCCCTCAGGTGCTAGCTGCCTAACAAATCTGCCTCGCGCACACATAAGGAACACGCTCACATAGACACAGATGCAGCTCTCAGACAAACTCGGTGCACAAATACATATGCAGACGCACGCATGCCCAGTTTATAAGAATCCACAGGCATGCAGAAATATAGCATGCACACCGATGCACATTGACCCGCAGCTTTCTGCATCTGTTTGGTTGTGTTCTTATTTCCCCTGCGGTGCTTCCCCCCTCCAAGTGTTGGAGGAAAGTGTGTCCCCAGGGGATGGACGGCTACGCTGATTGACAGCAGGGAGTTTGGTGGTCCAGGAGCCTCTAAAACAGCCCTCTCACCCCCAACAACTGGCTCACTTTCATTTGCGAAACACCCCACAAGGAAAAAAAACACATCGTCCTCCACCAGAGTATACCCGGGTTTGCTTTAGGTTTGTCAATATGAAATGTCAAATTAAAACAAGTAATCTTTTCGTTTTTGAGGTAAGGAAACAATTAAGAACACATTGGAAATACTTTTTTAAAATTGTTGTTATTAATGCTTTAGTTTGTTTTTGTCATTTAATTCTTTCCCCAATAAACTAAACAGAGCTGCTATCACACTTTATAGGTAGTTAAGCTAATGTTCCCCAGCTGAATGCAGGTAGCAACCGGTTTATTAGGGCGCATAAAACGCAATTTACAAATGTCATAACAGTGAAAAGTTCTGGCTTGCATGACACAAGGAGTTTTTTGGCTGCAGCTACTGTAAATAGCCCTGTTGTAGCTCTATTTTCTCTGCAAACTGCTTTGTCATTACTGCTTGACATTCCCTGCTTGACCTGGCTGCTCCCCTTGGTTGTTCCCTCTGCCTTTGTGTTAGTGTTTGTTCTGTCCCAGAATGAAGGGGTTTGGCTGGCCAGAGCTGACCCAAATGAGTAGCGTCCTACTTCTCGGGGAGCTATTTCAGACATTTTTGGTGTTGGAAATTACCGGTTTAGGGAGATAGAGATAGAACGGGAGTTAAATAGAGTGAAGATATATTTACCATATGAAAGGTCTCATGTGTGAACGTGTGTGTGGCGCTGCGAGTGAGGAAAGAGTAACGTTTTCCAGGATTTAGTCCGTGACTCGCCCTAGAAGATGCGCTCAATTTGCTTTTCAAATGAGGCGTGAAGAGCATGAGTGTGTGCCTCTCGGTGTGATGCTATATATTTGGACGTGCATGGTTATGTGTGTGTGTGTGTGTGTGTGTGTGTGTGTGTGTGTGTGTGTGTGTGTGTGTGTGTGTGTGTGTGTGTGTGTGTGTGTGTGTGTGTGTGTGTGTGTGTGTGCGCACAGGAGAAAGGCTTTTGTTTTCCCACTGCGCTGATGTGTGTGGACAGTCTAGCACACAGCCCACTAAGTGCTCTCTCACAGCCAATGTGTTACATGGCTGCCTGTGTTGCTGCTCTTAATTGAATAGGCACACCAGCTCCTCTCAGTGAAGGATACTCAGGCCTCCTCTTGGCTGAGCCAGTGTGTCATCGAGCGGCGTAGCTCCGAGCTGCCCCGATCTCAGCCCTCGCCCGTGATTCATTGTTTACCGATTATTTCTGCTAAGTGAGAACGCAGACAGTATGCTTCATGCCAGCTTCATACCCCTTCCCCTCCTCCTCCCCTCCAGCCTTGTGTTTCACTTCCTATCAGCCAGTTTCCATTCCATCCCCTCCTTTGGTGTTTTACCTCAGCGCCGTGGCCCAGGATGTAAGTCCAGGTGTCCAGGATGAGTGTTTGTGACCCGCTGTGCCCGAGCAAGATGTATAGTCTGTTGATTGTTTTCCATCAATCTGTCCAGGAAGAATGGATCGCTGGCCAGGCGCTGTGAGCGGCGCTCTCAGTTTCACATGTCACAATAGAAGGAAAACCTGCACAGCATGGGGGAGACAGGGATATGTTGCGTGATGGTAGCAGTGGGATTGTGCAACAAAGTTATGACTCTTTAATCACATTCTGCTCATTTTAAGTGAGATTTTCCTTTTTTAATTTCTGGCATGATTCTTTTAAACAAAAAGAAAAACATCTATAGGCTACTTTGTTATTATATCACTCTCACTCCAAGTTCAACCTTTTCATTTCTGCTCTCATATTTGAGTTTTGTGACATTGAGCTCGACTAATTTGAGCAGTAATGTTAAGAGACGAAAGGGAATCTTCAAGGGAGCGTGTCTGCCATAATTAAACGTAAAGCAGGGACGTCAACACGCAGACAATTATGGTCAACAGCATTGTCCGATCAAAGGGACGATATAGTCTTACGCTCCTAATATATTCTTTTTACTTTGCATTAATCATCAACAAATGAGACCCAAGCACATGTCACTGTTCCACTTCAAAAAGTAGAGCTGGATTTAAAGGCCTTTGTTTGTGTTTATGTAACTCATGAGGGGAGACAAAGTAAGGCGTAGGCAATCGACTGAGACACTTTGTTGTTTTACACCGCCTCACCCCCTTTATGTGTGTGCTACTAACGTTGTTTGTTTGTTTACTGAGTGGCTTGACCTCGCTGAGAGGAATGTTCACTCGTTTCCTTTCTTCTGCGTCTCCTCCTGTGTTTGTCTCCCTCTGATTTTCTCCATCCATGTGTCTTTCTCTCTACTTTTCCCCTCCTTCTCTATCTATCTGCCCCTCTGTCTATGTCTCTTTTTCTTTGGTCCTCCCACTCAAAACTCCAGATTTAACTCTGAAGGTTTTTTTTTGGTTAATCACACTTGGAATCTTCCCCCCTCGTGTTTGAACGCTCTTCCTCGGCGGCGTGCTCTTCCTCGATCTCGGCGCAGGAGAGAGTCACGCTAATTATCCCGGTTATTGGCTTCTCCAACACAGGAGCTGTGATTTACATGAGGTGACATTCAGTTCAAACGCACAGACCTTTGCAACCTTTTTCTGGAAAACAATTAACAGCGCCGCTTTCTCCTCTGCCTCTCTCCTGTACCTTCTTTTTTCTCTCATGCTACACCACTCCCTCCCTCTTCCTCTGGCTATTGTCTTCGCACAAGCAGAGAAGATTTACTGCCTAAAGAATGAAGGGTGTGTGAGGTGCGACAGGCAAAATTGTTGGTGTATTTTCCCGAAGCAAGGGATTTACTTGCTTGTTAATTTGCAGTTTTCTAAGCAGAGTAGAGTTTGGAGGAGCGTTTGAGTGACACGGATGAGGTGTTAAGTTCAGTTTTGTAGAACTGCAGCTGATTTAGGTCTTTAAATTGTGTCACACACACACACACACACACACACACACAAAAAAATCAAAAGATTCATGCTTCTCCTCTGTATTCCCAAAGCTGACCCTAGAAAAATGAAAATGCACTCACTTGCACGCACACCTATGGACAGACGCATACCCCCACACAGGTACGTTCAAACACAAAGACAAACTTACAAGCGTGCCGTTAATGAAGCGCATCTCTCTTCTGTCATGACGCCCATGTTAGCATGACAAGATGTTTACACACACAATCACGGCGGCGCCTGTGATGTGGGCCGGGATGAAAGAGAGATGAGAGGAGAGGGAAAAAGAGGAGGCAGGGACGTGATAGTGAGCGTCGGGTATGGACTGCTTTTCTCTGTTTGACAGGAGGACAGTTGTAGCAGAACCCCACTGAGAGCCGAGAGTGAGGTACTGAGAGGCGAGATAGACAGACAACAGAGAGGGAGATGTACCTGGAGGAAAATATTCTAAAAAGGAAAATCTTCTTCTTCTTTTTTTTTTCTTATACAGAAGGACTTCTCTGAACTCGACCACATTCTCAAATCTGGAGGAAAACAATTAGATCCACCCGCTTCCCCTTGTCCTGCAGTGTAGATTACAAATGAGCAAACCTGGCATTTATCACATTACTACAAACATTTATTAAAGCTGGTTCCCCTCTAAAGCTGCAGAGATAACAGTGGGTAATTGCAGAGACTGGCTCTATTAGTTAAGTATGCCTAATGTCACTGCCTCAGAGCATTAATGGACGCCGTAGTATTATGTTCCTGCGCTCATTACCACCCCACTCCCCTTCAAACAGATACACACACACACACACACACACACACACCCTCTCCCCCCCTCCATTGACCCTGCAGCAGGAGTCTGTGCCACTCTAATGAGAAATGGAAAACACTACTCCGCAAGCTCCAAGACACACATACACACACACACACACATGCATATACACGGGCACATGCACACACGCAACGGGAGACATTACAAGGGGACAGAGGGGTACAACACTATAATCACACACGCCCAGGGAAACAATTGTGCCGTTATCAGAGTGATCACATTATAAAAGTTTAATAAACAGCAAACGGCCTAATGGTGAATTAGCCTGCATCTGCCCTGTGTTGTGCCAGGCTATAATTAGTGATTTAACAGAGACAAACAAATGTTTTTAGCCGCAGCTTTTCACAGTCAACAGATTTTTAGCAGGACATAAATTAGCTCGTTTGTCCCGCGCTGAAAGAGAACGGAGGACGGAGGCTCTCGCGGGGTCTGTGATCTGGACTCCAAAGACACCAAAAAGTCACAGACAGTCGCACAAACACTGAAGCTCTCTGAAGAGGGGAGTTTGGCTCGAGCCCCAGTCTGCTTTTCTAAGTGCCACTTGAGATGTGTATGGAGAGAGGCGGATGGGTGCTTGAGATTGTTGAGGAGGGAGAGAGAGAATGAAAGGGTGGGGGTGTGTAACGTAGAAAAGAAACAGGAAGACATGCTGGTGAATGACGTGGAATAAGACAAGAGAGGAGAGGAAGGGGGGGGGAGAAAAACCTTTTCCCTTCTCTCCTGGACAAGAAGGAGTAGCGCATCTATTTTGATACGTGCGTTTGCGAGCATTTGCATGTGCACATTTGTGCGCGGCGACATGAAATCGATGACAATTTATAATTTACAATCACGAGGACCTATCACTTTTTATAGGACTTCCATCCTCATTCATCAATATTACATCAGGACCCAGACTCTGGGTGTGAGGGAGCAGGAGGGTGAGAAAGCGGCTGAGGAGAGAGAGAGGGAGAGAATATGGCTTTGGTCCAGAGTGTGCGTGTGCGTGCGTGCGTGCGTGCGTGCGTGTGTGTGTGTGTGTGTGTAGTGGTGGTGGGGGGGAGTGTCGACAGAGGGGGAGGACGAGGGCATCTGCTGAGGTTGTAGAAAACATTGCTTCCAGCATACACAAATGTGCAAACGCATACCCCACCTTGTGTGTGTGTGTGTGTGTGTCTGCATCTGTCCGACTGTTTATGTGTGTGCATGCATGTGTGTGTGTGTGTGTGTGTGTGTGTGTGTGTGTGCATTTGCCAGCTGAGTGACAGCTTCGTATTGATCTGTGGGAGGCCCCGGTGTCATTAGACCCAGTATGGACCAGCAGGCACACGTGGAGGTCAGGGCACGGAGTTTGTGCATGTGTGTGTGTGTGTGTGTGCTTATGATTGTGTGTGTGTGTGTGTGTGTGTGTGTGTGTGTGTGTGTGTGTGTGGAGGACTAGGGGACCAAGTGTTCAGTAGTGACAGGCTCAAGCCTCTGAAAGAAAATCAATCGTGTCATAAGAGGAAGGTTTCCTCTAGCCTCCTTCTCCCCTCTTTCTTCCCTCCTCCTTATCCTCCTTCTCTCATCCTTCCCCCCCCCCTTTTCTCCTTTCATTCTCCTCATCTGGGAGGTTGTCCACAGACTTCTCCACTTATACCACATTCCATCTTTCTTTCCTTTTATTTTTTGGAGTCTCTCTGTTGCTGCACTCCCTATTGGGTCAGGACGAGGGGGTTTTGCACATGTGACGTGTGGATCAATTCGAGGTGTTACCCCGGCAAAAACGGAGCCATTAGTGACAGAACTGATCCTGGATCAGCCCTCATTAACTAAAAGGGCATGGGGACTGTTTGTCCAGATAAAAGAAATGACCCCAAAGCAGGGCCAATTAACTGAGAGGGCAGAGACTAGTTGAATTGATGGCGCGCGCTATTTTGTTTCGCCGAAGTTTGATTCGAAAAGAAACTGATAAGACTTTGTTTTATTGTGAATCTAAGCTGTCCTTCAGTTATTTATCATTAAGCATGAGCACGCACACACACACAGGGCAAGCATCCACCTGTTCTACTCTCCCCTCTCTTGCCTGAGGGGACTAGTATGGTAGATAACAGTTTGAGTGGGCCTGCTGCAAAACACTAATCAGACCTAACATTGCCTAATTAGCACAGAGTCCACTGATTGGCTTACAGCAATAATTAACACAGGTGAGAATAATTAGCTCCCCATAGACCTGTTTGTGCCTGTGTGTGTGTCTGTGTGTGTGTGTGAGAAAGAGTGAGTGTATGTGTGTGTGAAGGATGTTATTATGCAGTCTTGGTCCCCAGTGAGACTGAGGAGGCAGAGAGAAGAATCAAACTCATTACTGAAACCAGGCCAACCTGTGTTAGGTGCTCTGCTTTCCCACACCCAGAGAATTAGCCACGGAGAGATCCACCTCCCATTTCTCCCTCTCTCTCTCTTCATGTATGTGTGCTTGCGTTCTCTCCTTTCTCTCCGTCCCTTTCCCTACAGCTTCCCCCCTTTACCGATGACTGAAGGTGCGTTTGAGGAATCTCACCGCTAGGTGAACCTGCTAAGATAAGATGAAACACAGACACGGGGCATCCTTCTATCATATTCTGTCTCTCTGGTGGTCTGCTTCTCTCTTTTATCCCCCGCCCAGCCCCTCTTTCAATCTCTCTTCAGAATAGTAAGAACAAAATGTGTGTGGGGGGGGAAATGTTGCTGAGCGCGGTCTTCCTCGCCATATAAAAGGGTTGATCACATAACCCATAAAATTGGACACCATGATCTGCTAGTCATGGCCTGGCAGTGTAAAGAAGAGCCCAAAACACGCTCAGCCAATGCCTTGTGTTGCCTTCCCAAGACTGAGAAAGATAATGAGAAAGAAAGGAGAGACAAAGAGTGGAGAAAAAGGGGGACATTGTTTTGCTGAAAGACTGGCCGTCGTTCATCAGTCTGTAAGCAGCATGGTGTCCTCCATCTCACTCTCCCTGGTTATTTTTACCAAAGTGCTGCTTCTTTGATCAAGGCAACATCACAGAGAAGAAGACGGGCACGCAGACATTGAGAGGGGGTTAATATTGGAACACAATTGACGGCTTGTCACTTTTAGCTCCGAGGCACCAAACATTGCCGAGTAGTTAGTTAGGTGCTACAGAGGGAGATAGAGGGGGGTAACACACACACACACACACACACCTATGCACACACGTAGTACACCTCCACAGCTTTTTTTGTGCTAAATAAATAACAAGCAACGATGTAAATTGGTGTTTTCCTGGAGTGTGCGGCTGCTCCTGGGATGTATTTTTCATGTCAAGGCATTTTAGAGTGGTTTAGGAGTGCAGGATGTACGGGTAATGAATTTAACCCCCCCCAAACTGTGTGTAAACACACACACAAACATGCAGCTTTGCTCTCATACATATACACAGGGAAAAGGAGTATTTACCTGACCACAGGTGTACCGCAGCATTAATACGAGGCACATTCAAACTGATTCCCGCCTCCATCTCCCTCTATTACACAGTTGTTCTCCACCCACCGGGATCCAGGGAGGTGCCAGGGGCGACATCAGCCTATAACCATAAACTGGTAGAGACACAGTGGGAGAGGAAAGCTCATTGTTGGCTGACTGATCTCCAGTCTCTCGCTGACAAGCCTCCCATGTTCGCTACGTTTGTTTTTTGTTCTGTTCGCTCGTGGTAAACACTTGCCTCTCATAACAGGCAGCTACTACCTCTGTCACAGGGAGGCTGTCAACACAACGCCTGCCCGCACTGTTACTTCACATCACTCCTGAGCTACACGCACACATGCACGCACACGCACACACACACACACACACACACACACACACACACACACACACACACACACACACACACACACACACGAGATGTATGTATGAGCGAAATGGATGTACTCAAAGGCACCTTAAATGCATATAAGAGCTGTTAAAGCGCTGTTTATGGGAGGCATTTGCATAGTTTTCATAGCATTTTCAGTTTACACACACACACACACTCACACACACATTCCTAAGCTGCACTTTTCCACCACAAATACTCTCAACATGCCTTCCTGCCTTCAAAAAAATATATATAAATAAATAAGAATAAAATGAAAGAAGGTTGATTGAGGCAAAACAAGGAAGGCTGTTTTTTTCATATTTCCTGTTTCAATAATTAATATGCATGAGTTTTATGGCCGCTTAAGATGCGATCAATTATTCATTAACAGCATGTTAATTGCATCCACAGTCGTGAATATTTAACCAAACACTAAATCAATGGGGTCGAATGAGCAGCAATATGGACATTTTATAAGCTTTGCCAAAAATTAGGTTAGGCTTTAATGAAAACGGCAGAGAGCAGATTGAAAAGGGACAAATGCACAGAAAGAACCAACTTCACAAAAGGGAGTTAATGTTAGGAAGCAGACAATATGAATAAATGCAAGGTTGTTGACTCGTAATAGTATAGTCCGTGACTCTTAGCCTTTTCTTCTGCTTTGTCTGTTTTTTTTTCCTAATCTCCTCCTTTTTTAAATGGAGAGGGTGTAATCTCTTCATCTCTGCCCACTGTAGCCAGCCTTTTTCACTCTCAAAGACTCCAGACTCCTTTGTCCTGGATCTTTGTGTGTACGTGTGTGTGTGTGTGCAGTTCGTGTTTTTGTGCGTGTGTGTGTGTGTGCGTGTCACAGCAGTGTCTGGACAGTGACATTTCTCTGCTTGGATAACCATCGCGCCCTCTGTCCCTCTGTCCCTCCAGCCATGACGCAGGGTAATGTCACCTGTCAGTCTCAAGCTCCTACTTACAACCGCTCTCCCTCCCTCGCTCTTCCCCGCCTCCGCCCCCCGATGGCTCGCCCCTCTACCTCACCCACACATGGAGCATCACCATCGCCCACCGGCCTCTCACCATGACCCAAGCTTCTCCTCCCCTGGACCTCACCTGGGAGACAAAGCCCTCACCGTCCTCCCACTCCTTTTGTCCTCCTCTCCACTACCTCATATGACTCCATATCCTCTTGCTCTTTCACCACGCTCATATCCAAATGGCAAACCCCGCACCCCCTTCCTCCTCTTCCCCTCTTTACATTTGCCCGCAGGACTCTGGGATATGGCATGGGAAGACAGCACATATAGCGCACGGCAAAGTCAGGGGTGGGAAGTTGACTTCTTGCCTGGGCCCCGGCCTGCTCTGCGCCTGTTTTCAATTACTCTCCCTGCACTGGCAGGGTGGAGGTTTATGCATTATATGGGAATGTAATTGACTATAACTGCCCTCTTAACATTAACCAGGTGTACTAGCTGAGTGTGTGAGATTAGGCCCCGGGTCTTGGCTGTCATGGTGTGTGTGGACTGTCTATGGGGTTGTGTTGTTGTTGATGTATTTATACCCTGCTCCTGTGAGGTGCTGCCCATTAGCACCACATTTAAATCTGGCATTTTTTCCTGTGCGTTTCCGTGCGCGCTTGTGTTTCCGTGCGCGCACGCCGCTGCCACTTGTCCCTTTGTGCGAGTTTGATCATGCATCTGACTGCGTGCATGTAAGAACGAGAGGGAAAGTAAAGAAAGAGGCAGGATACAGATACAGCCCGCTTCAAGGGGGGCCTGACTTTACAAGGACAAAGTCAAAATGGGCCCATTCACAAGGCTGACACGCTGTGATTTGTATGTATAGTGGTGTGCAGCCTGCGGGGCACTAGCCCAGGGGCTATCACAGACACCCAGACCAGTGCACCAGCAGGGGGAGGTGATGGAGGCGAATGGAGGCAGAGAAAGTGTATGTGTGTGTATAAGAAGAGGGGTGTGTGGTGGAGGAAAGAAAAAAAGCATCAACAGGCTGTCAATCAAGCCCGAGCCACAGCTTGTCACTCTTCGATAGAGCTCGTCCGGGGGAGAATGGGAGTCCCTGGGACCCTGAGAGGAGAAAGGAGGAGGAGGTGCTGGAGGGGAGATGGAGGCAGCAGGGAGGAGGTGACTGTCTGTCTGTCTCGGCGACTCAAGCTTGATTTGATATTTGATAGCGAGCATGAGGCATTTGAATGCAAATCTATTTTGATTGTCTCACCGTCTGATAGGGTTAAGAGGAACCTATAGGGGATATGCATGTGTATCAGAGGGGCCGTTGGGGAGACACACAAAAAGAGAATTATTCAGATGGATTATATTACTCACCAATTCACTTGCATTAGGCCCTTTTTCCTCTCAAAGCAATATAAAGCTATTTAATCAGTATAAATATAAAAGGTAAGGGGTCAGAAATGTGGTTGTGTGGCGGTCCTCGGCTCCTTCAGGTTACAGCAGGACTGATGCTGGCGCTGTTTATGTGGAAAAACTTGGCAGCGTGTGTAAACATGGTGTACATTCTTGCGTCCGCATTTGTAAATGTGAGCTCGTGCAGGATAATTATGCTGCCTGTATGCATGGGGAGGATTGTGTTTAAAAGCAAGCATGCCAAGTAGGTAGACAGACGGACAGATAGATGGATGGATAAAGTCGGTATTACTGCAGTATGGAAATCCGAGGCTCAGTTCCCTCCCAATTAGAGCAGTGACTTCTGAAATGCCATAATACCCATTAATTAGCAGGCTGCTATTTTCTCAGTGATTTGGCTAATTAGTCTGCGAGGCTCTACACTATCTGGACCATTATTATTGGGCTGAAGCCATGCAAACACACTCACGTACGCACACTCGTGTTTGGGGTTGCCGCGCAAACACGAGCGCACACGCCGTATACATACCTTGCAAATGAAAGAGATAAACATGCAGCGCACATTGCGACAATTTCCCACAGTTGAGTGACCCTAATTTAAGTGACACCATTATATGCTTCAGTAGCGCAGCATGAGTGAGTCAAAGCCAAAGACGGGGGTGTTGATGAGGAGTTAGACACCACGCCGCCCTTTTCTTCAACTGTGTGCTCCCTGTATCATGGCATTACATACTGATAAAGCCCAAACAGAAAAGTAAAACAACCCCATCCTCCTGTGAGAAACAACAGGGAGGCATTTCAGACCCCCTCCCGTAATGACTTGGCATGTGTGTGTGCCGCTCTCTCCCCTCTTCGACAGTCCATCAGTGTCTCCCACCGGACAGACAGGCCACTGACACAGCACCATGAGGCCGGGAAACCTCTTCAATCACTCCCTCACTTTTCCCTCTCTGTCAGGCAGCAGAAAGGCGTGATTGATCTGTTGTTGCTCCATGGTGGTAAAGGAAAGAAGTTGTGTTGGAGTTTTTTTATTATTATTAAAACAACAACAAAAAAAACGCCTCCTTTGTGTGACAACCACTTTCATAAGTTTATTAATCATCTTCATCAATAATGCAGCCCTGCTGTTGGTCATCTTATGGCGCGTGTGTGTCTGCATGCCTGTGTGTGTGAATGTGTCTCCCGCACTCCTCGCAGCCCAGTGAACTTCATAAGTGTCCCATCACCACTTTAATCAAATTACTTATGAACCAAAATTGACAGTTTTCATTAATTATAAAGGATTATTCTAATTGCGATTCAAATTTATTCATTTAGAACAGACGGCATTCAGTAATGTTTCAGGAAATTTGCATATTAAATGGAGAGGGTAGGCCATTAGCTATGCTAATGTATGCATGATTCCTTATTTTGTGATTGGTGGGCCATATGTAGCAGGCTGGGGGTGTGCAGGTGAGGAATCTAGAAGGAGCTGTAATATGTTTGATAAACACAGAGGGACGCAAGGCCAAAACACGCACGTGCACATGTATACGCACGCACACACACACACACACACATGTGCTGTAGGAAGCCATACATCTCTGTTCAGCATCAGTCTCCCTCTGTCTTTCCTCCGTCACACACACACTCTCTCTGTCTCGCATTTTCTCAGTCTCTCCCACTCTCTGCTTCCATATTCCTCCCTCAAGACCCATTGGAGGGAACAACTTTTCACCCGAGAACAAACATGGCACACTAATTAAGTTTCTGATTTCTGATCCTGCTGCATTTAGAAACATAACCTTGAGCCTGTGCACAGTCACAGTCATAGTTATGATTTAATACGGTGCTTAAATGGAACAAAAAGAAAGAACTTTTGCAAGCGGAACATTCATCCCCACAATGTATGGGGCTGGTCCTGGGTTGACACAATGCTCTTTATCAAGCTATATATAGTCGATGCATTATGCATTAAGTTTAACATGTGCTTAAATCAACACTATTCAATATGAATACATCAGTCCTCAACTAAGGCAGAGAGGAGAACAGTTAGGGTAAATGACTGCGCGGGGAGGTACGCGGGCGAACATAAGCACCCGGTCACACACACCCTTCGGCTGTGCGGCGGTGTCTACCCAGGCTGATGACAGGGCCATTATTCACTGGTCAGTCCCACGAGGGCAGGGTTTGGGCCGGACAGGGTAGCACAGCGTCCCAGCGTTGCAGGACAGCGCTGAGGTGAGAGGGACCAGGACCCGTCATTACTCCCGTGGTCTGGGGGCCTGGAGCCTCTCTCGCTCTCTCTCTTTGTCTCTGTCTCGCTCAGATTAATGGGCCAGGCCCGACAGAGGAAGTGTTTCAATCAGCACCGCCTGCCAAGATTGTCCATCACCCAGACAGCCTCTTATTCATCATGGCTTTGATACACAAACACACGTACGCACACACATGCACAGACATATATTTGGTTGCATTTCCTCCCTCTGGTGCTCTGGTGTAAAGTTAGCCCACAGGTAGCGATATTATCAGGCTACAAGTTGTTGAATCCAGCGCTCCCTTCTCTGTCGCTGTTCCCAAGCAGGAGAGATCTCATTCCCTGTCTTCTTTTTTTTCCCCCAATGCTTCCTGCACTATTTCTCAGTTGAATTTTGAATGATCCTTTTCGGATGAAATGGATGAAACACAATTGGTTAAGTGTCTCTGGGACTTCTGTCCCCAAGCTGGGACTGGAGCTCCGGCTTCAGGGGGGAAACGAGGAGCGATCTCTCCCAAGTGGTGTTTCTCCCCGAGCGGCGAAGTCACGGCGAAGATCCCCCCGCTGACCCACTGTCTCCCTCCTCCAGGGTCCATTTGTTCTGAGAAATATTTAACGATGGGGCAAATTCAGCTGACATGACATGCACACACATCAAGCAGATAAAGAGGTGGATGGGACGATGCACGGAGTGAGCTGGAAATGAATTTTTCAGCGCAGTGAGATGTTCTATTTGAATAAATCATGACACTTAAGATAGACATGAGGGCAGTATAAAGGTGCTCACCACTACTTTGAGTAGTAGCACTCCAAAGGAATGGAGTGAAGTGTCTGAGTCTGTGAGATGGCCTCTCTACATCCATGTACCCCGATGTTTGTGTGTGTTTTTACATATTTTGATTTGTGATATTTTCTGTATTCGATCAAGTCGTATCTCTATCTGAATCTATGTGTCTACCTATCTGATAGTGCGGCCTGTTGAACTGGATGTTTCTCTTCCAGTCTTACCTAAACTGGGCCACCGCTGCCTGCTTCGGTCTGTGTCCGAGGCCGAGGGCCAGGCCCAGAGACAGACCTGGTTCTGGATTATTAATGTCCCCCCCTGTGGAGACGGGGCCCCCTCCCCCACCCAGTGCCCCCCTACACCCCTGGGGTCAGCCTGCATGGCTCCTGGTGCAAGGCCCCCTCATAAATCTCCCTAAATTAGTGTGTGTATGTGTGCGTGCGTGCATGTGTGTGCTTCCATGCTTAAACGTATACTGCAGGCAGGGAGACAGGTCACCACGAAAACAAGCCAGTCAGGCTCTTGGTTGAAGTGTCAGTGATGCATGGCGGAAAGAACGAAAGAAAGAGTTGCAGAGAAAAAGAGAGCGAAAATGAGAAATGAAACACAGGAAGGAAAAGAAAATACACAAAACAGGAGGTGAGGGAGATGTCTGATTCTGTGAGAGCGTCGGACTTCACTTTTAGTTCACCCGCCTATTTGTTACTGCGTTTTTTTGTTTTGTGCGCGCTGTAATGTTATATTTGCTTACAAATATTTACACTTAATTTGAGCTCTCCTCTGACTTCATTAGGATCGATTTCCTGAACAAATCTTAATGCTTAATTGCTGTAGTGTGGGATCCTCCATCCTTCTACCTGCCGAGATTAGTTCAACATGTCCCACGGTGGTAACAGGCATGGGGAAGTGCTGTTGTGTCACTTAGTTAACCCCCGAGACAAATGGCTCCCCTCCGGAGCACAGTGAATTACACACCTCATGAAGCATATTAGGAGCCAGACACAGTGCTTTTCTTCTGGAGATGATCTGTACAGCAGAAATGGATGGAAGGAGCGAAGAGGGCTGAGTTATGGCATCACCCGCAGCCATTTTTACAGCGCATCGGCATCAGAACAAAACAAGTGAGAGGAGGGGCAAGGAATGAAGAAATGAGGCGCAAAGATGTACAGCACAATTTTGAACAAAAGGCTGAAAAGAAGAATAAACTAGAAGTATCGAGGAAGATAAAACCACAGCTCTAAAGTTATCTATGTGAAATTTGACAAGGAAAACAACTCTTTACCTCATTTGTGGGTAATGTTGGAAAATTATTAGAAAATCTTACAGAATTGTCCCTCGGAGGCTCCCTTGCTGTTAGCTAATCGCTTAGACAATCTTTATCACCACTGTAATAATATTTAGATGCTACAGGGATTACTTAAAAGTTGTGTTATGATTGCTTTCCTTGTTTTGTTTTTTATGGGCAGAGGGTGATTTTGTGTTTAATTGCTCCAAAGTGACAAATAATGCCCGTTATGATATGATGAAAGTGTGAGGTCATTAAATTACTACAGCGACCGGCTGCATTTATTCGTTCGTATTCGCTTTTACAAATTTATGCCACGAGGCTTCAAGAGGCCAAGCAGTTATTTACACAAATTCACTTCCACAGCCATTTCTGAATTTGGGGGTAATTACGTGAGAGCAAAATGGTTTTATTTCATTTAATCCAGCCGGTGCAGCAATTTGCACTGGTAATATTTGTAGCATGTGGAGTCTTCACAGTGGAACAGCTCGAAACCAGCAAGAGCTTCTAATACAAACAAGGTAGAGGAGAGCAATAATCCAAACATGAGTCTGTGTAGGAGACAATAGCATCTATAAACCAACTGTCTACAGAGGAGATGCTGTTTGATTTTGAAACATCATATGCAGGGCCAGAATATAAAGACTGGATAAATACTGAAGTAAGGAGTCAAAATGCCCCCATAGCACGAAACATTTTTTTTTAAAAATTCAACATTTTGTTCTCAAACTGTGATAAATACATTTTTTTTAATCTCTATCTTATAGTTTTATTTATTATTTCCCACATTGTAACACTGCAAAAAAATCTAAATTAAGAGTTTTGGGTCTTTAAAATAATAGAATTAACCTTAAACCAAAGAATAATGACTAATTTATGTGTGACTATAGAATATAAATACCAAAAACATGACCTTGGAGGCACAAACTGATGAATTCTTATTGTGGAAACAAAGAAAAATGCCTGATTTCATTCACTGTTTTACACTGATGATGTTAATGAGAGTATTGTGCCTTTTTGTAAAGCCATAATTCCCAACTAGGGGTTTTTATACCCCCAAGGGGGTACTTTTGCAGTTGCCAGAGGGGCATTACAGGACAGACCAACAATAAATTTGTTTTTCATTGATCAAAAAGTGTAAAAACACGATAATAGGGAGCTTAAGAGAGCACTTGAGAGAATTACAGGGTATCGTCAGCTATCTGTCCATATTTACCGGTCAGCTGTCAATCAGATTATCCATAAATCCTTATGGTAATCTCTTTGCTGTTGCATATCAGCCACCCCCCCCCCCCTTCCCCCAGCGCACACCCACACTCTGTTGATCCATGTAAATGTGTGCAGTGGTGATTCCAGTCCCTCGGCTCCCAGTGGAGATGAGATGGAGCACAGAGGCATCAACTGGCTGCAGTTTTGTAATGTTTCCATGCGGCTGACTCCAGACACCTTGAGTCATGTAAATAATGAATCAGATGATGCCCACATGCAGGAGATCGAGGGGACGTGCTGACAAGTAGCGCAGCGAATGAGGCATGCTGACTTTCTCTTTGGCGCTCGGTATTCCAGCAGTCTTACTTTTTTTTTATTTCCTTTCCTACCACCAAAACCTCCCCCTGCTCTCTCCCCCTCCAAACTCTAATATTTAACCTCCTGATTTGGTCACCTCTGACTTTGGTGACCCTAACTCTCCTCCTTCCACTTATCCATCATCCATCCATCATAAACACCTCAGAGGAGGAGGAGAGAGACAGTTGGGGAAAGAGTGGAATCGATGAATTAAACAGGAGGTGCAGTGGGGAAGGTGGAGTATGTTGGACAAGTGGATGTAGTCCACAGCTGTCTATGAGGCTGCACCCTGACCTCGAAGAGATAAGAAAGTTGGGAGACCCTCAGTCTGTGGGGTCTAACAGCCACTGTAAAAAAAAAAAAAAAAAAAAAAAAAACTCCATCTCTCTACTTCATGAATTATTGAGATATTGGCCTACAGCTTCTAAAATATACAGGAGGGTGGTCTGTCTCTCCTTTCAGATTTCACATACTGTCTACCTCGTCCTTCTGTCTGTCTTTCTATCAGTTTCTCCTCTCACTTTCTGCTCTCCTATCTCTCTTTTTTATTTATTTTTTTCTCCCTTTAGCCCCCCTTCTCATTCAGAGTTGGCCTCTTGCGCCAGCGAGATCGTAAATCAGAACACAAACAAAGCCAAAGGAAGAAAAAAAAACAAAACAGCATCAGAGAAAGACAGTTTGTTATTCACTTCATAAGAGGCTTTTCTTCTTCACTTGAAGAGGAGCATCTACCACTAACCAGCTGTCATGCATTTAAAAGTTGTCAGGGATAAATTCACGAGTTCTTGTGTTACATCAGATGCTTGTAATGCACACAGCAGTAGGCCGGCCCTTGAAATGAGACAGAACTCTGGTCTGTCCATTTATCTTCTTTGCTCTCTCTTGTTTTTTCCTTTTTTCTTCTTCTTCTTCTCGATGAAGCAATTGTCCAAGGCACGCTGCTGCTTACTGTGTTTCTCTTGACATGTCTGCGTGTGTGCGTTTGCTCGTGCATGATTATATCTAAGGCGGTTGGCTCCAAACGCGCTGCCCAGTGCAGAATCCTAGCCATAACAAATGAACAGAGGGGAGAAAATAAGACATATGAAAGAAAAGCTGAGCAAAGGAGTGATTCTCTCTCTGGCTGGTGGAGATCTGTATTGTAAGCAGTTTCAGCTGTCAGCACTTCTTTGAGCTACCTCAAAGGGAGGAGGAGGGTGAGGGGGTGGGAAATGTTGTAGTTTTATTTTCCCCCTTTTGAGGGTTCCTGTTTATTTGTACACGGCGCTGTTTATTTTCGTGGTTCATTTGATTTTTTTTCCTCTTCTTTTTTTTTTTCCACAGACACAGACAATGCAGAAAGGAGAGTGAAGGGATGTACATTAGTGTAGTTTCAGTTAAAGAAGAAGTTGTCAGGCTTCAAGCCTTTGGGGTGGGGCTAGGGAATAAATTGTCAGCCGTCCCCTTTCTGTTCTCCAGCCCACCCCCCCGACTCTCCCCTTTACTCCTCCGACCCTCCCTCCTGCCTCCCTCCCTCATTAAGTATTGATGTGGGTAGCCATACTTGCCATCTCAGCCTATTAATAATGCATGGCAGGTGCTGTTGATGTGGTCTCTCACACTGAGATTGAGAGAGGCAGGAATGGCAACACTATGCTGCAGAGTAGCTACAGCACAACCTCCGTCACACGGCTGTACAGCTTGGGGGGGCCTCCGTCTGCCCCGGCGAGTTTATGGCGAGCTGTGACAGCAGCTCGGAGATGGATATACAAGGTAGCATCTTACTTAATATCCTGGAGCTGTTTTTACATAGAAAACTTCCTTTGTCGTAAACATCTGATGGATGAGGCTGGGATAGTCTATGAGCCTTGTCTGCCACTGCTGTTTTATGTCTGTTTTGTGTTTTATTGAACTACGCTGGTCTTTCAGTGACTCTCAGGTGCACTTCCAGTAGCTCATCTGTCTCTTTTCTTATCGCACACAGGTTCTTCCTCAAGTTCTTCCTGAAGTGCAACCAGAACTGCTTAAAGAATGCAGGGAACCCTCGAGACATGAGGCGTTTTCAGGTGACGCACAGCCATCTAATAGCATACAATATGTAACTCTGAGTTGTGTTGTATAGTGGTGGAGAACCACATTTACTCCTTCAGTGTTTTATTGCGAGGCACCAGACACAGCCACAGCATAACCTCACTCCCCTCGTAGAATAAAACAAAGCACTCGCAGGATGTCTCTCTAGGGAGAAGTCCAGAAGCAAACGAGCATAGTATGTTCCAACGTAGCAAAAGCGTAAATGAAGTTGTTCTAAAAATCACTGTATGACCAAATATTCCTGAAGTCTATAATCACAACAAAAAGCATTAATTCATAAACCTGCAATGCAGTTGTCGATAAACACTAGAGCTCTTGCATAAATGACATATGTATGCTTCCTTACTGCACATATGGTTTGACAAACTTCTTTTTTAATCATCAGGTTTAGGTATTGATTATTTAGTCAAAAGAGCTACAGTACAAATCAACTGAACTTCACTTTTTGGTTCTTATAAACATTTAACTATCACTCAAGGGGCTTTTTCAGAACTTAGGATTACAATGACGTGGATGACTGAGAATCTACAGACAATATATATTCACTTTACGGCTTGTATTAAACATGGCTGTAATCTATATTTTTTATAACAAGGGATCAATAACTGTGTAAAATGTGATAGGAGAACACTTGTAGTGATGATCCCATGGCAAATTAGTCCCCAAGTCTGCATTTTTCATATTATCATATAATTTTAGCATCTCTTAGCTCATTGTTTTTGACACTTTTACTGTTTTGGAGGATTCTCACTGCTCTCTTAACAGTTTTCAGGGGGGAAAAAAACTCAAATCCAACTGTACGCTTGTCTGCCTGCCACCAAAAAGCAACACAATTGCACAGTTGGTGTCTAGCTGGTGAACATAATGCAGCATTTAGTAGTTATAGATCCTGGCATTTCTGTCAGGAGGTGGTGGAAACCAAAGCATAGCTGAAAGGAGAGTGATGCATGACTTTTGGATGTCTGAGGGGCCAAATAGCAACTGTTTACTGATGTGTTAGCACAATGAGCTTTCAAGGTGTATGTGTTTTCAGCTATTTAAGTTTAAGAGGCCAAAAGAATCACTTATTCTAGATTTAAAGTAACCTAATGTAGAAATATATAGTAAAATAAAAGCAAAGCAAATAAAGTCCCCCCTCCAAATAAGCAAAAGACTGCAAAACTTCCTGCTCATACAGGAAAACTAATGCTAAACCTATCCTTGCCTCTTATAGAGAGGTAAAGTGTATTAATTCTACATTACATTATATTTATTTCCATTAAAATATATGAAGCTTTGGGCAAATAGAAAATAGAATAGTAGGAGTCATGCCCTGTTCTTAACTTGTTCTTAGGAAGCAGAACAAGATAGAAACTATTGCACACAGAAAGCAGCACTATTTTCATCACTAGTCTCTCAATATCTCTTGGTTTTCCTTTTCTCAGGTGGTTGTGTCGACCACGGTGAGCGTGGAGGGTCACGTCCTGGCCGTCTCCGACAACATGTTTGTGCACAACAACTCCAAACACGGCCGCCGAGCTCGAAGACTGGACCCCTCGGAAGGAACACCATCCTACCTGGAACACGGTATTAAAAGCAAGAACAAAACAGCCGGGCTCTCGCTCCTAGCTTTCTTTGTCTTCTTCACTTTCTTTCTCTCTCTTTGACTCCCCTCCCTCCCTCCTTCTTATCCCCCACCCCCACCAATGTCTGGCTCCACTCTCAACCTCTCTTCTGTCTATTCCCCTCAAACCTGCTTTCTTTCTTATCTCTCTCCTGTTTCCTCCCCGGATTCTCACTTTCCTCTCTTGTAGGGTTTCTAACTCGAGCTAAGAGAGGAGTGAGTGGTAGCTAGTGAGTCTCTTGTCTCTCCCTTGTGGCTTGCTCCCCTCAGGTCTCTGCCTCTGGGCCTTCTACTCTGCCTCGCATAAGCACTATGTGTCTTATGAGGTCTGTTCTGCTTAAAGCCAACACTGGCTTTATTTCCTCGGAGACCTGCTTTTATCCTCCAGCCCTCCATCACTCCCCATCCCTCAGGTTTTCAAACACACCCATGCACACCGTAAAAACCCCATGCACACACATACACACCCCTGCATGCACAGTCAAACCCAAACCTTTAATACTTCATAATGACATGTGCACATGATTTAGGAGCCTGCACTGATTCCCAACTCCCTAATCCAGTTATTTTCTCATTTCGATTTCCCAGACATTGAATAAGAGAAACATATTTTTTTTCTTTGAGGAAAGTCAACCTCAGGGATGATAATGACAAAAAAACTAAGAAGGGATTTACATGATGGTCTATACTAGATTGCATTAAGATTGAATGTTACGGTTAAATCTTTCTAATGACTATTCTCCAGAGGGAAGGTGGACCACTTGTCCCCACGACTGGTCTCACAGATGATTAGAAAAGTTCACAAAGACGAGACATATTGGAGACGTCAGTGAAACTTGGATCTTACACAGAGGGAAGAGTGCATACAGTACAATAACAGATGTTCCCTGTGTCAGAGAGATTTGTTTGGGAATTTCCTCTTCTCTGATTTTCTGTTCTCCTGGTTACGAGACTTAAAAGAAGGAACAAGAGGAGTGAGAGAACGGAACAGAGGGTGACATGGAGACGTGCGGGCACGATAAGCAGTAGGGGTAAAAGTGCGTGTTGGTAAAAAGAGAAGATAAAAATTATTTTAAAAAAGACAGCAGTTTCTATTTTTTTGTCGTTTTCGCTCCCTCCCCTTCTCCGCCTAGTGTGTGTTGAGTTTTGTGTGCAGGATACACAACTTTGAGGCCCATTTCAGGCAGTAATAGATGAGCAGTGCATAGAGTTGAACAGATGGCATCGAGGAACACCCCAAAGTATAATCCTATCACATGGATTCACGTTCCACCATCTGGTTAATCCACACAAACACACACACACACACACACGCACATACACACATAAACGCACACATCCACACATGCACATTGAGCGCACATAATATCAGCGGCTGTGAAAAGGAGGCATCTTAGGCCATGATTACAGCCACAGATTGCTGCTTGGTGAACGCTGATCTCTGCAGGCGTATCGGGGGGCTAAATATCATTCCAGCTTGTTGGGGAGGATCAACAGAACAGGGAGTCAGGCAAAGAGCAAAGGCTAGGCTGCAGGGAAAAAAAGTCTGCCTAGTCTGAAGTGGATTATGCCGCTTTACAGAATTACAGCATGTCTGACAAGCTGCATATCTGTTAAGGAGAGGAGATTTAGCTTGTATAAACATGCATTTTCCCAATGCTGTTCTTTTCTTCAATCACATCCGGTAATCTCCAAGTCCATAACACCGACAGATGAAGTCGAAAAGCACGCTGAATACCGGTTATTGAAAATGCGGTTTATTGTTGTTGTTCCATGTACTTTGTCCAGAGAAATGCAAAGAATATGCTTTTTCGGAGGAAAGCTTAACAAAAACGCATTACAAATGTACCAAGCGGGGGGCTGAAATGAGCCCGTGCTGTGGTCAGGAAGGCGCCTGGTGAGCTACGACATAGAAATATGAAACAGACAGCTGAGCAAGAGCTAAGTGTTTGGTTAATGAATCCGATGTATTCAGAGGGCAGAGCTCCTGTTGGCTCTGCTCTGTTCCCCGGTCGCATGGCCTTTGATCAGACACTGAGCACACCTGACATTTACACGCCCGCACGCTTTGCCACGTGTCATAAAACAAGCGCACTGCCGCTGCCCTCGCACACAGGGCAGGGGTGATGTTTAATAACGGGGTGCGTATAATCACTCTGATTAGTATTCCTCGCTCGCCCCCGACCCCTGGGAGAGAGGCGAGAGGTGATGTATGTGTGTCTCCGTGTGTGTGCTGGTAAAAGGGAGAGACGGAACGAAGAGGGGACTGGTGCCAATAGAAAAGACCTCTGTGGGCTGTCGTTAGGTTAGTTAGCATCTAATCTATTATGTCTGTGATATTTTTTTTTTATTTATTCCAGCAACGCCCAGCATCAAAGCCATCAGCCCCAGTGAAGGCTGGACCACAGGGGGCGCGACGGTCATCATCATCGGAGATAACTTCTTTGACGGCCTGCAGGTCATCTTTGGAACCATGCTAGTGTGGAGTGAGGTCAGTCCCCATGCATTTGTATCTGTGTGTAAATATTAAATAGAGGCCTTCCTACATTACTGTAAACTAGTGTTCACCCCTCTCTTTTTTTAGCCCGGGGTCCCCTTATATTGAACCAATGTCTTCATGTACCCACTCATTGCAGGTTATTGCCTTGGTTTGGCTCTGAGTGGAGAGCAGCTTAATAAAACTGTTTTTTTCCCAACTCTATTTGCTTAATTTGTGACCCCCTCAGGTTAGGAATGACTGTTTTTTACATTACGTCGCATACACTTCCATTAGCTGGTTAGCTAATGCTCAAAAGTGACAAAAATCACCATTTTTTTTTATATGTATAATTGTAATTGAATCCATTTGAGAGAACAAGCAAACTGAAAGCCACCGCGGCATAGTCTCTTGGAACTTGCAAAACTCATTTATCATTATTTTCTGGTTTTTAATAGCTTAAGAATGTAGTCAACTAATTGAAATAAGTAATAAATGGATTAATTAGTATTAAAAGCAGTAATTCATCGCATTCCTGTAAGGGCATATCAGAAATATTTTATAATGCGAACAGCAGCCTGCAGTCTCATTTCTCTCTGTGGCAGCTCTTATTTCTGTCATATCTCTGCTCACCTCCCCTCCTGTCTTTTATTATGTTACTATCTGCCTTCTTGAAAAATACGTGCCTATCGTACAGTAAGAATCCCTTTGTAAAGGAGCATCTGCCACATGACTAAAATGTAAATGTAGTGTATGTGTGAAATTGAAGGTCAGTGAGCGGTGCAGCTAAACAGCTTTCTCTTTAGTAAAGGAATAATTCTATAAAAAGCTCCTATATTATCTCGCCGAGAGGTGAGCGGGGCCAGACAATGGTAGAATGAAAGCCTAGCTAAGTGAGCAATGAAAGGGACAGTTAGAACAACACACACACACACACGTGCACGTACACAGAGTGCTGGCAGCAGCATTGATAGCTTTTGAGCACTGCTAGCTTTGAGTGCTAGTTGACTATAGCGTGCAGAAAACGAGCACTCAGTGAGGTCTCATCTGTGTTTTGTCTTGTTACCGTTTTCCTTCAAAGACCCTTCAGCGTGCGCACACACACACGCATGTACGTGGCGAGTGGGCTCATCAGCCACACTAAGTGAGCCTGTTTAAGACACAGTGGTGCTTTAATGTGACTAACGGCAGCTAGACAGCTTCGGCTGACAGACACAGAGACAGGGGCAGCAGAGACAAGCGTATTATACATTTACTTATGCTCTTCAATAGGCGTATGCAGAGGAAAGTGTGTTTTATTCATAAACAGCTAACTGCTTTTGAACCCCCTCTTACAGAGTCCATGTCAGCACTGATAACCATCCTAAGCCTCACAGTGACATTGCCTTGGGCTACGAGGCCACCTGAGGGCTTTAGCGCTAACGCATCATTTTCAGGCTTATTATACAAAGAAAGAAAGTCAAAGCTGCAAAGGAAAGGTCTGAGACGAGGAGAGAACAGTCTCCTGAGCACATGTTTAGATATGAAGTTTCACTGCATTAATCCACCTGCCCTCCTCTGCTTCTCCGTAGCTGATCACCCCCCATGCCATCCGTGTGCAGACTCCGCCCAGACACATCCCCGGAGTAGTGGAGGTCACACTGTCCTACAAATCCAAACAGTTCTGCAAAGGCACACCTGGACGCTTCATCTACACAGGTACGATTCATTTGTGGTGCAATCTGAGGGGATAATGCACATCCAATCTACCAAACTGCCGCCTTTTCTAATGCAGTTTTCTCCCACGTTTTCTCAATTCAACCTGCAGCTTATGAATACAGCGTAGTGTGGAAAAAAATAATAATCACATAAAACTTCTTCGCACGCTGGCTTTAAGTTTTATTAAGTCTCTCTTTTTTGCTATATCTGCTAAAAGCGACGTGGTGAACAGTTCATAAGCTGTCATTTCTCCGCACCGTTTCTGGAAGACAAAACGTGCATGCTAAACAATTTCAAATCCAATAGCGTGACTCAATAATTCAGCGAATAAGCCTGCTGATCAGAGGAGGAAAAGTATTTGCCCTCTTTTATGAAGCAGGTGAAGGTCAGGAGGAGGTTTAACCTTTTTGATTAGAGGGATTATTTAGAATTAACCCTGTCGAAGGCGTGATTCAGAAAGGAAGAGGCCCGTGCGGGAGAGAGCGTGTGCATGAATAGCTCGAGTGTTACATCAGAGTGTATCGGTGCAGAGTTATAGCTGTGCGGTGAAAAGAGCGGCAGAGAGAGTGAATGTGAAGCGGTGATTAACCAATGCGAGGCCACAGGTCCTCTGGGAGATTGTGAATCACATAAATCTGTCTGTAATCTCAACCACTGATAGACTTAGGCTGTAAGCCCCGGCTGGAATTGCCAACATTTGACAAAATCACAACTGAGAGAGAGCGTGTGCGTCGCATCACCAAGCATGCATTTTCTGCATGTTGTGTGTGTCCTAATTATTGTGCATGGACCGAATCCATGTCCATGCGTCACAGTTATGACTCAGTTTGTGTACTTATGGGAAAGACTGCGATAGGGCGCCTGTGTTTGTTTGTACATATGTGTGGATGTATACCGAGCACACACGCGCACGTTGACAAGTAACTGCATTACTAAGACAGAGGGCAGATGGGTGGGCAGCCTTTGCCATGCCAGAGCTGTCCAACAGCCCACAGTCTGCCAAACTTGTAGAGCTGTGTGTATAGAAGTGTGTGCTGGTGTGTATATGTGTGTACGCAGCCTTTTAATGTGCCAGACATGTGGGAACCGTATGCATAAACGCCCTATCGCTTCCCAGCCCTCCACTCTTTCACCTTGTCACATTCACTTATTCAAAACTTGCTTCTTTGAATGAATTCATCCTCCTCTCACTCTCTCTCTCTCTCTCTCTCTGCCTCTTGGCTTCTATGGAGGCACATAGAGGAATCTCAACAGGTGAGAGGTAGCAAGAGGTCACCCACTGGGAGCTGAACACATACACTGTGATGCTGCTTGCCAAGCGCTGGCATCTTCACAGTGACACAGTCAACCGTGTCGAGGCATAGATCCCAGTTCTACTTTTTCGCACACTTCACTTCAGCCACTGCTATGTGCCCTCAGTGGGTATTTGCACCTCTCACATAGCTCCTTTATCAGCCATTCTCTTTCTCTCTTTTTTTTTTCATCATTTTTGCTTTCTCCCAGCGAGGAGGAACCTGGTCACATTTGGTGTCTTGAATAAGAGGCGGAGAATGAGTTTGGAGCACAAAAAAAAGCAATTGATGTGAGTGGAGAGAGGTGGAGGAGAGAGAGGAGAGTGGGGAAGGATGCAATGGAAGGATCGAGGATTACCATGGGCCATGTTGCCCTCCTGGGTCTGTTTGGCACCAGTTTGAGCCCAGTTGCCAGTGGGTACTAATCATGGAGGATTGGCAGCACTGCATGGCAGCTGGCAGCTAGCACATACACACACACACACACACATGTCCACACAGCCACACACTAGCAGACATGCATATACTCATATATTACATGTGCATGCACGATCACACACACACACACACACACACACACACACACACACACACACACACGCACACTCTGAATTACATTGGGGACAGCTGGCATTGCTAATCAACTTCTGCTGAGGAGAGGAAAGCGAGCAGCTCACAGACCTAATTAAGTCAACACATACCCAATACTGCTGCTACTGCTGCTTTGCAAACATAACCGACACACACACACTCTCTCACGCATAACCCTATCTATAGGTTTATTTCTCCCCCCTTCACACACACACACCCTCCTCCGAGTGATTATTGATACTACAGAACCAGTCGCCGCCAAATGGAAAAAAATTCAGCTGTAGCTCCGGACAGAAGAGACAAGCATAGGGACTTTTGGTGCAGAGGAGATTCGGAGGGAAGCTATTACAGTAATGTGTCCTCTGCCGTCTCTGAGGACTCCTCTGCCATTAGACTTCAGAAAGCTCCAATTAGACTCATCAAAGGCAATTAAGCTATCCACTGATAAGAATAAAAGAATGTTTTTTTTTCATTGCCTGCTCTTCCTCTGTCTTTTTATCCCCTTATCCCCCTTCTGTTCCTTTCTCTGCCCTCTGCCTTACCCACCTCTGGGGCTGAGAGCTCTCCCTAATCTCCCTCTCTCGCTCTCCCTCTCTCATTATCAGGTCATTGCCTGCCCCTCTCCCCTCTCTCCTCCGCTCCCCTGTACAAATGCATCTCTGTGTTTGGTTGTGTATCACCTTTTACTGGATTGCTGTCTTTGTAACATTCATCAGGGAAGCTCTGACTTTTCTTTTCAACGCGCAATATAAAGTGATAATACTCCACCGGTGGGGCCTGTGTGTACCCATGCTTGTGTGTATGTGTTTGCATGCGCCAAACGGGGATACTGGCCATAGATTGGGGGAGTTGATGAATCACCCTTGTCGTTCAAAAGGCAATCCCTCCCTCCTCAGTATGCAGCCTTGTCTGCTTAGTGCTTCCACTACAGCTACTGCTGATATTAAAAGGCTCTGCTGGCTCACATTAAGGCTGGCACCATGCACGCCCACACGCATTCACTCACGCGCACGCACAAACATTAGGGGTAGTTTTTCAGCACTGAGTGCAGATTAGGTGTGTAGGAAACATCACTCAGCTGCACCAAGGAGGAGCAGGAACAGTGAGGGGAAAAGACAAAAGTCAAGAACAGAATTTAAACCAGCTGCTGCTGACATCTCTCTCCGTCTCTGCGCCTGCCTCTGCGCTCCAAATTAGTTTTAGGAGTGGAGGAAGGACTGTCAGTTGTCTGTCATTTTATAGACACAGACGCTGGAGTGAAACACAGATGATGCCAAGGAAAGTGTTGTAAGCATGAGAATGCTTTATAAAGTTTTGAGCCCTAATTAAACTGTCCCACATGGTGATGAAATCTGCATGTGACGCGCATTGAGAAAGACTGGTTTGATTAGACACCACCTGAGCTCTTTAAATTTGTATGGATATCAGACGCTGGTTGTGTTGATAACACAGTCTTATAGAAAATCTTTTGCATGTTTGTGTATATAAAGTTAACATAGACTTGGAGATGTATTCTACATTCATATACACATGTAATACACCTACACTCATGCATGAGTACATTCACGCATCACAGATGCACAATTGTGGCATGTAGTCATCTGGCAATAAAAGTGGGGTGCAACCACGAGCTGGTCAATTACTTGTCTTGCTCCTATTTGTGAATGCTGTCTTTTATTGAGCTTGGGCGGATGCCTGCTGTTGATTAAAACGGCTGGTCTACAGCTGGAGACAAGGCCAGCTGAGATAGCTGCATACATTCACGTTTACTGCACACAGTCTTAACTGCGAGGAAATTCACACCTCTATTTGAGATTGAGATTAATTTTCTGCACCATGTGGCTTGTCTTCCCTCTTTAGCATGCTCCGTTCTTATTACAGGAGCATCTGCTCCATGATGATGATGTAAATGAATTTCGAATGTAGATTATTTTATATCCTGCTGAAATGAGCAGCGTTCACCAGAGGGAATGATTTCTTATGTTTTCGTATATCTTAATTCAAGCGCAGCCTTTTCATCCCGATTTTTTAGAATTTGCATTCTCCCACTGAGGATCTATGCTGTCAGGTATTGTTAACTGTCGACAAGCACTTTTTGCAACAGATAATTAGAGCTTAGGTTGTAGTAGCATCCACACCTCCATTGATTTGTAGAATCTCTAATCCCCCCCCCCCAATCTTTCCCTCCTTCTCCCCCCTCTCTCAGGCTCAGCCTCTCCCTTCCTTTAGGAGCAAAAAGCTCTACTCATCTGTTTTCTTTGTATGAATTTCCAGCCATGCATTAGTCTCCCTGACATGTTCAAGCGATGCTTTATTTAGCTTGTCGGATTCTGCAAATAAACGCAATCTCAGGGTTTATGGAAAAATGGATAAAAATTAGATTGTAAGGTATTGATCTGGATTGTGAGTAGTTGGTGGGGGTGTTTTGTGTGAGTGTGTGTGTGTGTGCGCGCGCGCGCGTGTGTGCATGCATGCATGTGTGTGTGTGTGCGTGTGTGGTGTTGGGGGGGTGGTTCTCATCTGTGTGAGAGAGGAGGAGGGAGGGGTGGGGGGGGCAGAAATGAAGCCGTAATTCAGGGCTATTGAACCCCCTGCCACTGGCGGCATCGATCGCCAGGCAGCGCTTATGAGATCACACCTGAGCACTGGAGACTGCAGAGGGGAGGGAAGGACGGGGAGTTGGGGAGGAGGGGAGGTGAGGAGGGGTGTGACTTGGGAAGAGGAGGGGGGAGATGAAGGAGTGGAGAGTAAGAAAGGAGGTTGTGATATGATCAGCTCCTTACCCACTGTCTGAGGGCCTGTTAAGGTGTTAACATCAAGCCTCAGAGCCAATTACCTAACCCTGCAAGTACACTACCCACTCACCTCCCCACGCACAAAGTGTTGTGACACCGGAGGAGAAGGAGACAGGGCAACTGGACACTGACTGGCGATTCCCCTCCTCCTCCTCCTCCATCTCTCCTCCTACCCTTCTGTGTTTCCAGGACAACTCCACTGTTCTGACCTCTCAATTATCCCTCCTTCCCCCTCCATTTCCCAACCTCTTTGCATCCCAAACATCCACCCCTTTTTATTCCACCCCTCATACCTCCGACACCCCTGCTCTCCCCCTCTCCATCCACCCTGGCCTCCTCTCCTCCTTCGCCTACCTCCCCCACCCTCACCCCTTCATACACACTCCCCCTGCGGCTCTGTGGGTTATTATAGTGAAATATGAAGCGATGTGGATTCTAGGCTTCATGAAATTTCCATGAGCATTGATCTGATCTGATGTGGGTGATTGCTAGGTGAATCCCTCCAGTCCAGGGCTGTTGCTCATCTATTCATTTATTTATGGCAGTTATGTTTTACTGGCTTTGATTTGCTCTTCTGGAGAGCGACAGCTAAGGATTATAAATATACCTGTATAGGAGAGTGTGCTTTGAATCCTGGAGTGTAGCAGCGTACCACTCCTCTTTCGAGGCAGAAGAGTTTTTTTTTCCCTCCCAGCACTAATTCCTGGTGTGAAATGTGAGATATTGAGCATGGATATAAGGGCATAAAAAGCCAAGATAATCCCCAAAGAGACACAGCCAGGTAGTTAGTGGTGTGCGTTGTCCCCCACATACTCCTCTTCTGGTTTATGGTCCTTGAAAACGAGCTGAGACAATATCACTTCCTCCCTCAATTACCAAAATTGTCTCTTTATTTGTAATAGGGGTATCTCTGTATGTCTTGGGGTTTTTATGCTATTGTTCACTCGAGGCTCATTTGGCACATTGTGGAGAACTGATAAAAAATTCATCATAAAAACAAAAGCCTTTGAGATGAAAGAGAGGATGTTGTCGGAACAATCCCCTCCTCAGACTGCAGGCCTAATCCAGGGCAAATCCTCCTTAAGGCTTTAGAGAGATCAGAGAATAGGGAAGTAATGTCAAATATTTGTCCTCCGAAATAATTCATACTTTATTTGTTGCATGTGATCATCTCATTGTTTTGGCTTATTTTATCAGTGGACCAGCTGGCCTGTAATGTGTGTCATTCTTCGGAAGCTGAGCCTGCTTCTGGCATCTCGACTTCTACTTTTCCTCTCTTTGCTTCCAGCTATTCACCTTTCCTTTCATTCACTCTTATGGATTACTGGAACGGTCCGCTGGGAGAGCTGTCCAAATACGTTTGTGTTGCCAAAACAGAGCATCACCTATTCTTGCTCCTGTGCTCTCCTTTTTTTTTTCTCCTAGTTTGTGTGTTTGAGCGGACGGCTCGGGAGGAGCCATGGTGAAGTCACTAGAGGTCCAGCAGGACAGCTTGTACTCATAGCCTCTAGGGGCCTTTTTCTGGGGGCCGCCTAGTCAGCCTGGCTGCTCAGATGTGAGGCGAGCAGGGCATCAGCCCTCAGGAAACGTCCAAGCTGCGACCCACAGGGGAAACAGACGGACGGCGTAAACACATACAGGCGATTCTCACGCATAATGGCTCCTTTTTTCCTTCTCCGTTAACACACACATGCTAACTCTGCACAGGAGCAGCATCTTACGGGCCAGAAAAGTAGTCAAGACTGCATTGACTCCCCAGGCTGCCCGCAAAAAGAGGTGGAGGGTGAAAGACAGAGGAGAGAGAGAGAGAAGGAGACAGTACATTAGGAATGAATTATGTGGAGAGAGCACTTATCCAACAATCCTCCTCTGAAGTGTTTGTACTATAAGCCTCAGATCTTCATTGTATTTATTCTAATGTTTAAATATTCATGGTAAATCTTCTCATATTCAATTACCGTAGCACGACCACAGCATGCAGAGAGAGTGCTTTCTCCCTGCTGCCTGGATGATCTGACTGTGTGTGTGTGTGTGTGTGTGTGTGTGTGTGTGTGGGTGTGTGTATTGGTGTGCATGTGAGAAACTGTCTGCGTGTGTGTGTGTTTAGCTTGTTCCCCGGAGCGATCAAGCCTTTGTTATATTGGAACCAAGCTCTGTAATTGCTTATATTAGTCGCTGATCAACGCAAGACCACAGGACACACACACACACACACACACTTACACACGCATGCACACAAACACACATTCACTCCGCCTGATTCCTGACAGTCTTTTTATTAACCACCAAAGCAGGCGACAGAGAGAGATTCATTACATCACAGGCAAACAAAGACACACACCAGACTTAATAGAGAACACCCACATTTTCAGCGTGTTTAGTTTAATGTTGAAATATTCATGTAAAGCCGCGCTCGAGTCACTCATGTCTGCCGTCACTTGTTCCTCCCGCTGTATCTCTGTTGCTCTTGAACAGTAGGGGTTGTCATTATTAAGAATCAAGTAATAAATGTTTTTTTTTCCTCTCTCTCTCTCTCTCTCTCTCTCTCTCTCTCTCTGTCTTTCTGTCTGTTTCCTCTATGCTTAGCACTGAACGAACCAACCATAGACTACGGCTTCCAGAGGTTACAGAAGGTCATCCCCAGACACCCCGGAGACCAGGAGAGATTACCCAAGGTACAGTAGCTCCTCTCCTCTCGTGTGTCTGCGCTCATGCTGGTTGCCAAGAGCGATTATTTTCTAGGAATTTGTCTTGGTAACAGTGGTGGAGAGATGTATTGAAAACTTCTTGAGTTTCATAGCACACATGGATATATACATGGCTCAAGGGCAGCATGACCTCACTCACAGAGGGATAACTGTACACTTGACAGTAGACCATACATGACAGTACGAGGTACGCACATAAACATTTAATCGCACGTCTATGGTTATTTTCTGTTCAAACACTTTATTTGTGCACCGAATGCACAAGCAACTCTATTCATCCTTCCTCTGAGTATAAGGTCATTTAGACTGGCAAAGTGGGAGAGGAAAGGGGATAGATGGAGGGAGGAAAAGAGGGGGAGAGAGAGAGAGAGAGAGAGAGAGAAAGAGAGGGAGGAAAGGAGGTTGAAGGGAGAGAGGAAGAGAGAGGCAGAAGCAGGTTAGGTGATCCATCATAGCTGTCCAGTCTTACCTCCTGCTGGGTCAGTGGATCGAAGTCAACCCCGGGTGGACTTTATTACTTCCAGCACACACACACACACATCCACAAAGCAGCGCATACACACTCACACACACACGCAGAAATGGACACACACACACCCCGCCATGCCTGTACGTGAACACACACACACACAGAAACTCAGTGGAGGGAAGTCACCATGAGGCAGAGATGGAGAGCCCAGGTAGATGCAGAAGGAAGATAGAGAAATCACTTGTCCTCACTGTGTGTCATGTCTGGTGGATACAAGACTTGTCCCGGTGAGTTCTGGTCTTTAGCCTATCAACCCCCTGTATCTCTCTAAATATCTTTGTATCCATCCATCTCTTCTCCTCTCCTCCTCTTTCTCCCTCACTCGGTGGTGTCTCTTTCTCTTCTAAATGAACAGCGGTAGCTGGCAGGCCTGGTTGTTCATTTCAGCTCTATTGATTTGTGCCTTTATTGAGGTAATAACAGTTTGTCGACCACACTTCTCTCAACTGTTGGCCTCAATCATTAGAGAGGGGCAGGAGAGGGGCACACGCTGGCAACTTCTTGAGCTACAAATGTCCATTCACGGCTACCTTGGCAAAGCCTCCCCACGGTTGTTCTTAAGGTCACTTTTTAAATGAGATTAAACTGACTGGGATTATAATGCATTCCACTCTTGGCACCTTTTTTGCGAGGGGGATTGTTAATGAACCCAAACACGCTGAGGAGGGAACAAGCAGGATATATGCCAATGCCTGTTTTATCTCTGTATGTTGTGGTAATGATCCAGCATCCAGCTGAAAACAGCCCCCATACTGTGCTGCAACTAATAGTCAGGCAGTCAGAGTGAGGACGGAGTGCTGGGTAGCCAGACTGCAGGGTGTTTAGCTCAGGCTGTGCTGTAGCTGGGGGTCTGGGGCCGGCTAATGAGTGACCGCCCTGCCAGACGAGGCCAGGCTCTGCTCTGGATCAGGTTCCCCTTCCTGTTGACGTCTCTGTGGGCCTGACTTTACGGGAAGAGACCCTGCGCCCAGGAAATGGTCTCCCCTTACAGCAGCAGAGCTAGGGAGGCAGCACGGCGCTAACCACATTTATCTGTTTATCAGGATGACTCTGGAGCGCTGCCTAATCGTGTTTAGCTACTGGACAGATCCTTCTGCTAACGAGAGACTGATAGGTACAGACAGAGCCCAGGACCACGGGAGAGTGATTAATAGAGAGGAGGAGGAGAAAGTAGTTTTTGGAGACACAGGTGAGGAGAGACGGCAGATGTTGGAGGAGGAGATGCACAGAAAGTAAGGAGCTGGTGCAGAGAGAGGCCAGGGATGATTTAAATGACGGCTTCACTCGTCCTCCTGTAGCAGCGTTTCACTCCAGCCGCAGATCCGTTCGCGTCCTAATGCCTCACACTTCCCTCATTTCCCCTCCTCTTCCTCCTCCTCCTCCCCCTTCATCCCCTCCTTCCCTTCATCCATCCATCTACCTATCTAGCAATCCCTGGGAGGCATTGGGCGTCGAGGAAAAGTAGGGAGAAGGAAGCGAGGAGCGGTGCATACATACTAAAGAACCACTTACCTTCCTAGGGCCTCTACATCTCTCAATCACCTCAAGCAGGCCTCCTCTCTGGTCTCCCCTCTTTTTCGTCTCTCCCCTCCCTCCCTCCCTTCCTCTCTGCCTTCCACCCAGATAGTGCTGGTAATGGGAGGTTAACACAGAGGCAGCGCTCCCATTATTGAGTGAATTTAGCACCTCGGACAGCGCTCTACAATCTTTATTGCTTTGCTGACCCTCTCGTCATGTCCTGGGTGTGCTCGACAGCCTCCACATGTGCGTGGCTGCGTGTGCGGCTACGCCTCCGTGTGCATGCATGTGTGTGTGTGTGTGTGTGTGTGTGTGTGTGTGTGATATGAGGTCTGATTGAAAGGCGGTGTGTCACGGAACAGAGAGCACACATGCTCCAGGGCTTGTTCACAGCGAGGGATACACTCAGGAGAGTATAACGCACAGCGTGTGTGTGCGCGAGTGCAAGAGACAGAGGGGAGAGAAAGAAACGAGGGGGGAAGGTTGGAGGGGAGGGGGCTGCAATTTTCTGGTTGTCGCGCCTCCAGCATATATCCTGGCCCTGGCACATTAACTTTTAAAAAGGGTTTCGTAGGGCTGTAGGTGTCTACATCACACACACACACATAGAGCCTGGAGTCACACACTCATACACTCAGGGAGGGAGAAAAGAATAGAGACAGAGCGAGGAGAGAAAGGAGGGTAAGCGGTCGGAAAATGAGCGCGGAGAAGCGGCAACACCACGTTAGGATAAATGTTTGATGTGGGAAATTCCACTCGGCGGTTTTCACCTGAGCAATGATGTTCTACATTTATCACACAAAGTGGATGCAGGGCTATTCACTCGGATCATTACCAGGGTTAATACAGGGCAGGAGACGGGTGTGTCCCAGCTGACGAGCGGAGTTGTATAGCCGTCAACCTGATGATATGTTGTGTTAAATGAGATTGATGTGCGATCATGTAGGGGGGCCGAGATTCATGATCCGGCAGTGACAGAAGGGAGGGAGAAGATGTAGAAGATGGTTGACTGATAGAGAGATATAGGCTCATGTTTTATTCACAGATAACAGTATCTTCCTTCTGCTCTCCCAAACTGCCCAGCTAGTAACAAAGTGCTGGGATAGGCCCATTTCTCTTCCTCTCCCTTCCTCTGTCTGCCTCTTTCCTCTCTCGCACTCTCTGTTCTGCATTCACAGCATAATGTAAGAAGTGAAATGTAATAAAAGTGACTGAACTCTTTGAGCCGTCACACTCATGATCAATCCCCTTCCTCTTTCTGCGCTTGATTGTAGGAGGTGATTTTAAAGAGAGCAGCAGACCTGGTAGAGGCCTTGTACGGGATGCCTCACAATAACCAGGTAAACACAAAAAAGCACGAGCATCGACACACATTTCAACACAAACATCAATATCTTCTCCTTAGACGGGATTATGCTTGTGGTTTTCGGACCAGTGGCGACATCACAGGCGGTGTCTCCGCTGGCCCTGCAGCATCCTGCTGTGTTTGTGAGGATCCGGGACCCACAAACATACACATGGGAATATGTTAGCGCTTTTATCAGCTCGTACACCGAGGAGGAAGGGAGAAGAAGTCCAATGAAACTAAATGTGGAGGGAGGAGATGAGAATAGCAAGAGAGAGAGGAAGAGAGGAGGAGGAGATGTGGGATTAAGAAGGGAGGATGGAAAGCAGGGAGGAAGAGGCAGGCTAAAGATTTGATGAGTCTGGTAATGAGCATTTCCTCCATTTACTGGAATCAATCCCACCACCACTAGTGACCACTGATCAAAACCACTCAGCCGCTGCTTGAGTTTACAATATCTTGAGTGGAGATCTAGCATTCTTGTGAGGCTATAAAGTCTGCATCAAGGGTATGTTTTCTCCGTCTCTTCTCTTCTCTGTTGCTGACCACAACATTTTTCTTTTTTTTTTTTTTTACCCCCTCTTCCTCATTGTCAGGAGATGATCCTGAAACGAGCAGCGGATATCGCCGAGGCCCTCTACACAACAGTGCCACGAGGGCACAACCAGCTAGCCAGCCTTGGCAGCAGCTCCGTCCATGCTGGCATGATGGCCGTAAACTCCTTCACTGGGTCAGAAGTGGCACAAACAGCCAATCAGGGTGAGCAACTGGGGAAACCGGCAAAGTCACATTTTTTTTTCTTTACTTTTCGGGATGGATAGTAAAAAACGAGTGGTGCAATAGAGAATTTATTTTTCATGTGGGAAATTCAGAGAGGGTGATTTAGGAGCATGGAGCAAATAAGAAAGCAAAAGGAGGACGGGGGAGGAGGAGGCAGCGGTAGAAAACAGGGGAAACTTGAAAGAAGGAAAGAATGACGGTGAGAGAGTGAAGAATGGAGAAAAAGAGAGCCACGGATGGAGTACGATGGAGAAATATGAGTGGGTCCTAGGGGTGTGTATATTAGACTGGGGTCGGCCCCTGTCTGACAGAGAGAGATGTGGGTGCAGTCAGTGGTGATTCATCACATGTATCAGGGGAACAAGAGGAGAGTGGATGGACCAGCCTCTGGATATGTCTCAATAATTCCAATGAGCTCCCTATGTCCTTCATCTTCATCAGATATGAAGAAAACAGCAGATATCAGCTTCTTAGTTTGTTTAGATGAGAACTGGTAATTATTGAAGAGTAATGTGTCAAGACAGCAGTACTGAATTGCAGGTCTTGTTGCACTAGAGGGTCCTGATGTTCAATTCCAGCTGTTTTCTTTTTTCCTCCACTGCCAGCATGTTGGACCTGAGGTGTACATTTATAGCCTTCCTTCCTACATTGTCTTCCTTCTGTTAGCTGCTCCTGTAAAGCACAAAGCAGAGAAAGGTCCTGTCAGAAATACATGCTTCATTCTTTCTAAATTACAAGAGAGCTGCCGAGGCCTTTTAGTGTTAATGGCCTTATCAATATATCTCATTCTGGAGAGGAGCCAGTAAGGTTAAAGTCCTCTTGTTTCAGCAGTTAGATTGCTTCTAGATCCCTCTCGGATCATCCTTCCTCCGCTCTGTTCGTTGCTTTCTCGCTCTGCCATATGCCGTCTAAGATTTTTCTAGAATTTCTCCTGGCTTTAAATGCTCAAAGTCCATTTGACAAGCAGAAGGGAAAGAGTACTTAACAGCTCTGCATGTAGGCTTTTTTTATTGTTTTGTCTGTCATCTGCTAAAAACTCCGTAACATCTCGTCTCTCTCCGTCTCCCTTTCTTTCTCTGTCCATAGGTTTCAGTAGGAGTACAAGCAGTGTGTCCCCTCATGGTTATGTCCCCAGCTCCACTCCCCAGCAGAGTAGCTACAGCTCTGTCTCCACTAGCATGAATGGCTACGCTAACTCTGGCATGGCAACTTTGGGCACCTCGCCCAACTTCCTCAATGGATCAGCAGGCAACTCGCCCTATGCTAGTGAGTAAACACACCACATCCTAGAAGAAATAAACAAAACAACAACAGAAGGTGACAAAATTGCAGCGCAGAAGGCAAAAAGCTTACATCGGGGCGCTTTGAACATGACGGAATAAACCTTTGACAGGGATTGAGAAACTGAGACGGAAACGAGAATTGACACATGAGAAGAAAGTGTTGCAGTTCAGCTGGCTCATCTGTTTCTTTAAGAGCAGAGTCAAACGCAAATCCCCACTTTATTGGCCAGGGGAGCAGATCACCGAACACCCCCCTCCCGACACACACACACACACACACACACACACACACCACCACCACCTCTGCTCACACACATTCACCCTCTACATTAAAGACCCTTGATTAAATCAATAAACTAATTGCTAGAGAAGCAATTCCATTTCAGCTCTTTGATTCCTGGGTGTTAACAAGTATTTTAACAGGCTCATCGGCCCCACACAGACACTTTCAATCAATGGCCCCTCGGCCTGCCTTTGTAGGTCCAATTTTCATTAATTGATTAGTTAGGCCCCTTCATAAATGGATTATGACTTTATTGCAAGGATTTGTCAGGAAGAGCCATAAAAGCTAAGTGTTGGATAATAACAACAATAAAGGCAGAAGCAGATATCAGAGGGCAGGTGAAATACGACTCAGTTGATTGTAAAATCACTGAGGGGGAAAATGCTCTTAGTGTATTAGCAGACAAAAGACAAACCGAGGAGAAGTGGATGGATGGGATGATGTCAGAGGAAGACAGGATTTGGGTTGCGAAAATAACCTTCTGGTCATTGTTTTTTTTTTTTTTTATGTGTGTGTGTGCGTGACTTTGGTGATTGTGTTTTACGGTAGCCAGAGTAAATCCAGCTCACAAATATCTTGTATTAATCCTTCAATTTATTTGCAAGGATCCAAATAAAAATGTGTAGAGCTGCTATTTAAAATGTTGCGCCATTTTAAATCTTAACATAATTAACCGGAGCGCTCGTAATAATGTGCAGCTAAGGTCAATAAATTCACACTGAGGACTTTCAGGCCCAGTCAGAGTCATGTTTAATTCAGAAAAATTCATGGCAAAATCAATCTGTTCCAATGGAAATGCAATGATGATGCAATGATGCAATGTGTTCAAGTGTGGTAAACTCTGACCCGTGAGTTTGGCATACAGCAAAGCCATCTTGACGCTGCTTATATTTGCATATCTGCTAACTTGAGTGTACTTTTTATCCAGTTAAACAGGTGGCAATCCAAAGAGGAAAGCTGAATGTGATTGTGCCACATTGTGACATATGGCCCAGAACTGATGTTTAAGATAACAAAAAAAACCCCACAAAGAATCTGTGAAGAAATATGTTGCCTTCAAGCAGATGGTAACAGCTCATTTGTTAAATTTATTGGAACCACTGGCTCTGGCTGTTGAAATCTGTTGCTCGGTTATCTGTGATAAAGGTGACGTGGGAGAGCCTTGTTTGTAAGTTGCCCTGAAAACAAATTACGACTACCGCACTCCGAGTAGGTGAGGAGCTGTTTACCAACCCACTTCACCCCTTGAGCACAGGATGAGTCATCAAAACAGGCTGATCAGAGGAGAGTAAAAAGGGCTTTGGGCTGTTTTCAGTTGCAAGTTTCCAACTAAACACACTTTTTTGTCTTAGCTATGGAATATCTCATTGCCAGGTAATTGCTCAACAATGCGAGACGTTGCAAAAACAAGTCTGAGCCAGTTGATCTGAGTCCAAAACATTATCCCTCCTGCCATCATCCATTGACCAGTCCCTTTCTGTTCGTCCCGTCTGCCCGTCCTCTGCCCTCGGCCCTCTCTCTAACTCCCCCTTTTCTGCCTTCATCTTTCCTCCTCGTCCTTCTTCCCTGACATGCACCCCCTTCCTTAAACGCCCTTTCCTACCCGTCTGTCTCCTCTCAGTCGTCCCGTCCAGCCCGACCATGGCGTCGTCGACCAGCCTGCCCTCCAACTGCAGCAGCTCCTCTGGCATCTTCTCCTTCTCCCCGGCCAACATGGTGTCCGCCGCCGTCAAGCAGAAGAGCGCCTTTGCCCCCGTCGTTCGACCCCAGAACTCCCCTCCTCCCACGTGCACCAGCGCTAATGCTAACAGCCTGCAAGGTAAGATGCTCAACAAGTAGCCACCTCGCACTGATTTACATGAATTTGGAGCCACAGTTGATGAGCGTTTAAAGCTTTTACTGAGTGTTATTCATCCTCAGGCTTTTCTCCACCTCTTCTGATAACAATTTCTCACTTTTACCCCCACTTCTCCCTCCAATCTTCCTTTTCTTCCTCCTCTTCACTCCTGGTTTTTCCTTCCTTTGCCTCCACTCTCCTTCCTCACTTTAGATCAGTCTTTTGTGGACTCTAGCAAGTACTCATCAGCCAGCTCTCTGCAGGGCCTGGCCTTCTCCTGAAGTACGTTATCCCTCTCTTTCGTTTTCTCTTTGTTCTTTCCACCCCACGCTATCCCAGACCGCTCATTTGCACCATCCTGCCCTACCCTTCCTTCTCGTTTCTGTTTTTATTTGTCACTCTTGACTTGTCCGAGAGACAGCATGCCACGCCATATGTGTTCTATTTCCCGTTTTCGCTTCCTGCTTCCTGCCCGCGCTGCAGCGGGTGTCTCAGTAGGGAGGGCGGGAGGGGGTTGTTATGCCACCACGGGTCATTCTGTTCTCCCATTTCCACCGAACGCAGCGCCGGGGCCGTTCGTCTAGGCAGGATGTTGTATGGTGTTGAGATCCTGAGAGAGAGAAATGATGGATGGGAATCTTTATCAGAGCCCTAAGCTAAGCACTTCCTCACTTCCTCTGTCGGCGTTGATGAGCGCTGACCACGGTGACCCAAGGGCCAATGGCCACTGTGCGGGGATCACACCAACACACACATATGTGCACGCCCACACACGCGCACACACACACCGTTCTGTTAATCCCAACAAGCCAGAGACACTTAGGAAATAACCTGGGAATTAGTGGATTGGAGAGAGAGGGGAATCAATAGGGAGCCAATATGTTATATGAAAAATTCCTCCCCGTGATGGCTTCTGTGTAAAAAAAAAGAAAGAGGGGATGGGGGTTGGTGGAGTGTGGGGAGGTGAAGATGTAGGAGAGGATGATATAAGAAGGTAAAAATGCGAGTGGAGCTGCCTGTGTCGGGCTCATGAGTTCCATTTCCATGTTCGAGCGCGGCGCCCAGTTTCATCACCTCTGTCATCCCACGTCACTGCATTCTCCCTCTCTCATGTTTGAATTATGCTCCACAATGCACAATTGGCTTCCACAGTGTAACTGCTAACAATTAACAGCGGCAGCTCTTGCGTGAAGCTGTTCAGACGGCCCGTGAAAAGTTGAACGATGCCGCCAAGTTAGCGGCACAGCGGAGGGAAAATGTTTTGATTCTGGGGCCTCGGAATGAAGAGATAATGAGGGAGAGTCGTCTTTGTTCGCCAGATGCTGGAGCACATTTCTGTTATGTGACTGTTGTGATGACAGATGAAACCCAGCAATCACATGACTGACCTCTCTCTCTCTCTCTTTGTTGCTTTCTTTCTTTACCCCTCAATCTCCCATTCGCTCCTTCTTCCTCCCCCTCTTTTCCCACAAAGCAGCGATTCCTGGGATGATCGTTCCACCCATGTAGAGGATCTGGGATAGCTGGAGATTTGGGAATGTTGAGAGGAAAAGACACAGTAGCGGAGTCTGGCGAGTCTCTGTTATGCTCCGGAGCTGAACTGAAGGAAGTCAAGATAAGACGCAGGACTCTGTTAAACTCAGGCCTTTCCATTGGGATTTCATCTGAAGGGATAGGGGAGAAGGAAAAAAAGGGGACAATATGAACCTTTGTGATGTTATTTCCCTCTTGGTTGAATTAGTGTAGCTTCTCTGACACCGCGTTGGATGGAGTGTATAGAGACTGATAGTTTGCCCACAGTGTGACACTGACCTCATGAAAAGAGCATTTATTTATCTTTGTGTTTATGCCTGTAAGGTTTGGGTTTGATTACTGGAGGCCCCACGCCGTCTCGCAATCCGTAACTCGCACAAACAACAGTGAAGTGTTGGTTTGACCATGAAGTTTACGTAACTTCTGTCACAATAGGAGATGCTTTCTTCAGCTTCGCCGGCACGATAAAGCCACAGAACAACACACTGGCCAAATGGAAACAAAGGTCAACAACACAGAAAACAAAGAAATACAGAAACAAATAAAATCAACCTTCAATTTTGCTGCTAATTATCCCATAAAGCTAAAAACGGTCTATCAAAATCGCCCTACGCTGTTCCAACATCAGAAACCATGCCTTTCTGTTTTTCCTTTTTTTTTTTCTCATTTGGTTTGTTTGTTTGAATTTTTTGACAAAACTGTGAGGATTGAGCTGTTTGCAATATGCTTTTTCTGCTTGTCATGTGAAGAAAAGCTGACGATTTTAGCCAAAATTGACATTTTGTCTGAGATTTTAGTGAAGACTTGAAAAGCCAGAGGATGTGTGCGTCCAGCCAGCACTGTAACTGAAGGAGTCTAGCAAATATCAAATTAGAATAAATGCGTGATATATGTGATATATTTTTGTATATAAAAAAAATGTTGAATTTTTCATTTGACATTTCTTTTCTTTTTGCAATAGCTATAGTTTGAAATGTAAACATTAAATGTCTTAAGGCAGCTTCTCAGTACAGAAGATAGATTTACTGTGTGTTGTCAATATCTCATCTGCTAAACATGAGAAACATGGATTTGGATACAAAAAGGGGATTCCTGTAAAATATCCTATAAATAATGTATTTATCCCTTGTATTTGTACATTGACTCTCACCCTCGTTTAGTTGTGTTGTGTAAGTTTAATACAGTAAGTGAACATATTTCACAGTGTTTTGTTTCATTATTTACTGTTGTCTCTCACTATTTAAATGTGACTTTTTTTTTTATCTTTGTCTGTTTGTTTTGTATGTTGATTGTTTTGCATTGGTATACCATGCTTTCATTTGTTGATTCAAAACATGCCATTGTCTATTTTTGTATTATTTGTAAGTTAATAAAAAAAATCTGTTTTTTTTCCTTATGAAAATGTTTATTGTATGGCAAAAAAGTAGCATCTTATTCAGAGTATTTGGTTGAAGTAGATTTTTTAAGAATATAAACACACATTAATATATACTGTAAATCTATATCTTTTTGTTTGAACTCTTTGAGGCTTTCAGATTGATACTGTTCTTGAGCTGATAATATGCATGGTTTCTTCTCTTGAGTGACTCTTTTTTTGTGTGTGTGGAAACCAAGAGAACTAAGAAATTGCTCTGTTTTTCTTTCTTTGTGTTCCTCTTTTCCCCCCCTCTGTTCTTTCTTTTCCTGTGTTATTTATGCCTGCTTACATACTGTATCTATATACTCTTTTTTTTTTTCTGTCACTGTAATCTTTACCAGCAGTCTAGATGCCTTAACAATGCAAACCCATTCTTCATTCAATCACGTGTACAGTTTTCTACCCTCACCACAATTGTCTATTGCCACAGAGGAATTCATGAGAACTTGGGGACAAAGCACAAACCCACTCTGTTTGGTGGTGAAGCCAGACTAGAATACAAAGAGCCATAATTCAACAATCACACACACCCCGATGTACTATAATACTACAGCAATGGCACGCTTTGAAGGACAGGCAGAGCGGGCCTGTCTCAGCTGTGCTTGCTGCACATTAGTGTTCACAGAAACACTCGTGTCTTTTTTGTAGCGATTATGTAGCCTTTTTTTAATTAATGAACGGAGTCATTTCAACAGCATGACAGTAATATTTCTCAAGAACCACGGGATCACAACATTTTGAGCTGTCTTCATTGTAGTGCAGAGGGGCGCACAGTGAAGACGAGCACTGTCACAGCACAATTTTAATCTCCCACATGGAGTCGTAGGTTCGACTCCAGTACCTGACAGCTGATTCCCCCACATCACCAGTCCTCCTCTCCCTGTATTAGCCTTTGGACAATGCAGCTTCATTACAAGCTAAACCGAACAAGAACATGTGACGAAGCATGAAAAGGGAGCTCCTTGGCCCATCAGCCATTTCTGTAGTCTTTTCTTTGTGTCTGCCGTGTGTCTTCAAGCTGTTGCTGGACAGAGAATAGGGCTTTTCTCTCTGCTTTTCTTTTTCTAGAGCCTGGTTTTGTTAAGTGGGTAGAAAGGACCGTTTTAACAGAGGCGCCTGCTGACAGATGAGTGTTTTTCAGGCACTTGTGTGCCTGTGCCGGTCTGCGCCAGGGCGGGAGGGGCCGCAACATATCTGTTTCAAATGAACTACAGAGGTCTGTTGTCATACAATGGCATCTTTGTAAGCAAAGTTCCATCATGAATATGAATATCAGTAATGGGTGACAAAGTTTTGTATTTAGGTAACAAACAACAAAAAAAAAAAAGAAGATGCAAACCAAATAGCTGGTGTCTATTTTTTCCTCTGTTTGTCTTTGACTGCAAATACACTGAACAGCTCTATGATATAAGGGAAGAAAAAAATTCTACTGTATAGATTGTTATTGTTTTTGATGAAAACTGAGCTGTAAGATAACTTTTGGACTCTCACAATGTTGAATTAAAGTTACCTCTTGTCTGTGACTTTGTCAGGTGTCGTTTTATTTTTAAAAGTGACTCGTTCTATTATGATCAACGAGCAAAATAGTGATTCATTCAACCCATGGAGCACCGAGGAGGGTGGTTATTACGAATCTCTTCTCTTTTTTGACCGAAAACGTCTCCAAATAGCTGACAGGCAGTTGACTAAGAATAGAGAAGGACTGGCTTCGACTAATTCCACAGGTCAGAAACAGGCCTGCATCCCTTCCCCCGCTAGGCTCCTTTCTCTAATGAATCTAATTCATTAATGCATTACTGATGGCATGGTGAACATGGTTAGCCTGACAAGTTTCCTCCTAAACATATTAGTTAATGATGATTCCAAGGTTATTAATTGCAAAGGCACCAGCCCACCATAATTGAGTCATCATTTGCATACCCGGTCATCAGCAGAAAATTAATTTCTTTTTTATTTTTTGCATATCTAATTTAGAAGGCTCCGATTGGATTAGCTTGTGAAAACAGCGGATCCCAGGATTCTGCTGACCTCAAAGTATTTCCAGGGTCTCCACGGTAACTGGAGGCTTCCGTAACGCCAAGGGGGAGAGCAGGACGACCTGGAAGTACTGATGAAATAAGGACTCGTAAACACTGTGCATGTTTGCCTCCCTAATTGCCCCACAGGTTCATGAATGCACAGGGCTTTTTCTCCAGCACATCTAATAACAGAGTTGATAGTTTGCTGACAAACAGCAAAGTGGGTGGTTGGATGTACGATTTAGCAGTAAGAGGTGGGATATTGAATTATGGAGGTTACACACTTAGTCCTGAGGAAAATGAGTCCTGGAGCCTAATGTTTTTGATTAGCGAGCTGAGCACCAACGCTGTGCTGCACCGGACGGCTTTGGGGATTCAGCTTTCCCAAATGCAGCTTGCAGTGAAACACACACACTGAAACACACACACATGCACAAACTCATAAATCATAAATACACATAGACAAAAGGTGATCCCATTTTGCTCTTTATTTCCAGCAGCTTTTCAGGCCCAGATAGACTGGTCAGTGTGGGAGGAGGACAATAGGAGTGGGAGGCCGAGGGCAGCATGGAGCCAGCAGACCTCAGCCCTCTGGAGAAATAGCATTAAAGACGCTATTCCTGGAGAACTGCTCCACTGGATACAGCCGGCAGAGCCTTCGCACATCAAGAGAGGTGCTGTTCGGGAGCTTCTTCTGCTACTAGTATCCTAATGAAATATATTAATGCACACATTCCTCGCTCTCCTACTCCACCTCTTTCTTTTTCTCATTCTCCTCCCTGCATGGACACATGAAGGGAGGAAGAGCGGAGAGGCATATTTGAAAGAGAAACAGGAGTCCCCATGGGGATCCCCGGATAAAGAAAGGGAAGGAAAGAAATGGGAAAGGAGAGAGGATGGGAGTGTGCGTGTGATTGTGGGGGGTTCAGAATGGAGGCAGACCTAGACAGTGAGCAAAACACAAGAAGAGGAGGAATGAATATTAATAATATTCTGTGTTGGAAAATAGTCACAATGGACATCACAGAGATGCGTAGAGAGGCAATGGGAAGCAAGTTCCACTTCCTGGCCTTACTTCCTGTGTGCACACGAGTCACCTTTCCGCGTCTGTGTGTGCACGAACACGCAAGACGGAGCATGTTTGAGTGCAGGCATACCTCAGATGAGTGTGCACTCACAGTCTCGCTTACGAGGGTGTGTGGTCGTTTCCCACAGTAATTATCCCGGTGACTGTGGGTGTCTGTCTATGATCTGTGTGGTACCTGTCAGAGGGAGCCCAGCAGAGCCCGTGCTTTATACTCCCTGTAATTGCTGCTGCTAATTTACTGTGCGTTGGCCTAATGAGTAGGGAGGTGAGGGGCTGGGGTATGTAATGGATGTTAGAGAGATAGAGATAGAGAGATGGATTTCACCACTGCCGGCAGAGAGAGGGAAAGAAGGGGAGGAGGCCGGCCAACTGTGTGTGTTAAGCAAGCATGTAGAACACTTATCTTTATTGTTCTACTAAAATGAAAAAACACAACAAAAAAAAAAAGCAAAACAAAAGATAAGCTATTTGCCTCCCTCCCTTCTACTTTCCCTCTCCCCCCCCCTCTCCATCCTCGTCCTCCCCTCAGCTGACGGTACAGTGGCGACTGCAGCGAGCGCATTAGACAAGCTTTTTGTTATGTTGATTAATGATAAAAGCAAATCCATAAATAATATAGATTATTTATTCCATTTATTCACATGCTAATTAGAGCTAGGAGCAGATACCTCCGAGAGATGGCCCCCTTTTTTTTTCCCCTCTCCCCCCTCATCTGTTCCAGTGCAGCCGCACAGACCGACTGACATTCACACGGAGGCAGAGACAGTCACATATTAATGTCATTCACACTTTGAAGCACCAATGGTGTCTTGTGATGGGGACACGTCCACCCTTCATTTCTCCCTAATGAGGTCATGATAGAGGCCAGCGGTTTCTGCGCGCACACACACCCTCCGTTCCCGCACGTGCACACGCCCTCGCCGCACACTCTTGATGAGCGCTGGATTGACAGGGTCGTCTTTGATTGATGCACCGCGGTTCTTCCACATGTTCTACAGCTCACTCATTTAATTATGTTTCCTAAGCATCATTAAGTACCATTATATTCTATCATATTCTAATGAGAGAGGTGGCCAGTCACAGGACAAGCTAATTGGTGATTAATGTTGTGTATCAGTGAGAGACAACGCAAGATTGGCCGTTTAATGACACAACACTGTATTTAAGTGCTGAATATGTAAAAACACAAACAGAGGAGGGGGTGAAATTACGGAGGCTGTGATTGAAATCAAAACAGATATCGCCTCTTAAAGGTCTAATCTCTCACTTTTCCCCGTTGGCCTCACACACACAGACACACACATGCGCACACACACTCCTTGAATTATTCTGAATTGTTCACCTCTTAGCTGCATTACACTCACTTACTCAGATAATGCTGGAACCTGTCTGAGCAGACATAACTCACCTGCTCCTCGAGATTAACCACTAACTCAGTATTGATGCACTGCTTCACAGGTACACATGAGAGGGCACACACACACATAAGGCACACAGATACAAACATCCTCATCTGGTATTGACATGCCGCACGGCTGTAGGTGTTTCCATTTAAGGTCAGTCGATTGCCTTAAGTATGTAATGTTAGGAGGGGGGTCCGTAAACATGTCAAATTAGCAGTAATGAATGACCAGGCGCTTGCAGGGGGAACTGTCAGGGTGCACGCCCAGGACAATACATTACCCTGAGTTATCCTAGTCTGCCCTCATTGTAACACACACACAAACACACACATAGGCTGAGCAGACACGGGGTGTAAACTAGTGGGACCCATTCAGTGGTCACACACTCTGCTTTAATGGGCTGTGAGGCTGATTGGTGTCCAAGAGACGAAAAAGAAAGCAAGAAAAAGACATGAAACAAGGAGAAGTGGACGCATTGTTAAGAGTACGGAAAGTTCAGGGTAAAACATTCCAAAAACAAAGTGTTAAAGATTGACAGCCACGACCAGAATGGTATAAAAAAAATGAAGAAAAAATTTGTATGAAAATAGATAGAGAGATAGATAGAGGACTAAGCTAGAGGGAGAGAAAACAAACTGTGGTATTTATTTTTTCTTCTCAGTGTTGAAACAGGAAAAGGACCTCTGGTTTAATAAACCATGAATCCTTTCACAGAGAGTTTGTATGTTATTCTTCGGAGAAACAGATATGTGGGGAGGGAAGGGGAGACAGAGAGAAAGAGAAGCAGGGAGCAGCAGGGAGGGGAAAAAAAGAGATGCTCTGCAGCCATATGAATTTTGCTCTCCCCCCTCTACCAACGTGTACTTATACATACACTCCTCAGCCCACTTCCAGGCTGTATGTTAGTTTTGGGTTGGAAGTGTGGGGATGAGGAGGAGGACGGGGGCTACACATCCTCCTCGGTCCAGCCTGAGAGGAGAAGGAGCAGCAAAGGAGAAGTAAAAGACATAGTTTCCATCTGTAAACCATTAAATTCTTCTCTTCTTCCTCTCAGTATTTGACAGTTTGTGAAAATGACTCTCTAACATATGCACCCGAACACAGAAAACCTCCCGTTCACCACAATAATGCATGTACATGAGTATGTGGTACATCCCTAAGCAGAATGAAACTGTCCCCTTGAATTCCTGAGCTTGCTCTCACTGTATGCACTGTACTGTGGATATAGTGATAAATAAACATGTACACAAACATGAACCTACTGTCTCTGTATGTTGTCTCCTTGCCTCCCGCCCTCCTCCCCCTCTCCTCTCCTCTCCTCTCCTCTCCTCTCCTCTCCTCTCCTCTCTCTCCTTCCTGTAACAAAGGTTACATTGATCATGTTTCTAAAAGAGTCTCTGTATTTCCACATGGCCCTGCCTCTGATATGTTTTTCTTGGCAGATCGAACTTCTACTTTTGTCATTCACTCAGCATATTTTAACAAATTAGAAACATTAGAAACCAGGATCGCAGCAATGTTTTGGTTTGGTTTCGAAACTCTTACAGTCCCCACAATTATATTTCAAAACACGGGTGAATTGTTTGACAGCGGAGCGGAATAAAACCCTAAAACAACTTTTTCATTAGAAACACATGCTCGCGCAATTAGAACCCAGCATTATGTTAATGTGTGTTTGCGTCGGTTCATTTGTTGCCGTGTGAAAGGTTACGCCGTCAGAGGGAGCGTGAGGGTTAGAACGTGCGCTGTCGACGTGCACATGGACGTGTGAGGAGTGTGTGCGTGTGTGTGTGTGCGTGTTTAAGGGACAAAGGGACACAGTGCTCCACATAACAGCATTACAGATGGCTGTTGTGAGTGGTTGTGACAGTGAAAGCGAGTGCGTTCCCACTCCATACAGATGTACTCTGAGTGACCTTACAAACACAGTGGAACTAAAACAGGCCCCCTACCTTCTCGCTCTCACTCTGGCACACACTGTCACTTCTCACTCAGCCCTTGCGGGGCACTAAAAGTTGCTTCCTGAGCCAGGAATACATCAAGGGCCAAGAATATATAAGCAGGGAGCAGGGGAGATGCATAGCTACGGTCCAGGAAAGCATAACTTGGACTAAGTAAATATTGGACTGAAGGATTAGTAGCTTTTGCCACCTATAAAAGCAAGACCGGTATGCCAGGCTGAGTTAACGACCACACGCTCTGACTTTACCCTGGATTGTTTTACCGAGGAGCTGCTGTGGACAAAGAGGACATTTCAACAGGATCACTTTATGGAGGAAAAGAGGGAAAAACTAGAAATGACTTCAACAATTGCCCCCTTCCTTTCACTGACTTAGGGACCATTCAAAAAAAATGATTGGAGGCAGAAGGGGGGGGGATCTTTAGGTTTCACTTCATAAAAAAGAAATGCCCACCGCAGTTGCTGCTACATTTTTCTTTTCGAGGAATAGAAAAATGCCAACAAAACTCCCAATATCTCAAACTAATGTAACAAATTAGCACATTTCATTTCGCAATTGATAACTACAGATGTATTAAACAGTAAAGACAGCATAACCCAGTTAATATCTTTTTATGGTAATGGGAACTCCACTGATTTTACACATTGAAGTATAGTATGAATATGTAGGGGAAAAAGTCATACAAAGCCGTTTGTAGGTCCAGAGGGAGCTGCCTGAAATCAGATAAATTCTCCAGTGATGTTGTGCGAGTCAGAGTGGGATGCAGCTGAAGACTATAAGTTTAAAAATGAAAAAAAGAGAAAACGACAGTGGAGAAAGAAGCGAGCTTCCCCAATCTCATAGCTTGCTCCTCATATTTGCCTGAGGCTAGCAGCTCGAGGCTCCATTAGCTACTATGAGAATAACATACCTGAATCTCACGCTGAGCAGTTGGATTGCATTGTGGGTAATGTAGGTTTGGGGAAGAGACAATGCATGGAATGGAAAAGATTATACATCTGATTCTGGTCAGTTTATTTCAATATTTTTCTTAAACTCATCATCATGAGTGTGATGATGATAAACTCTTTATCATTAAAATAAATTCCACATTGTCTGCTAAAAGTTATGAAATGTAACTTTCTTAATACTGTAAAATAAAGCCTCACAAGGGGGGACTAAAATAAAGTATAAATCTAAAATGAGAAAAAGACCCTCCTTATGCTTTCCCAAAGAATTATGACTCCCCTCCTTCAACAAAAAGAAAAAAATACATAACCATCCTCTTCTGACCCCTCATAGTAATCTCTGTACAGTCTCTTTTCGTGCTTGTCTGGTTTTTGTTTTTTTAATACAAATATATTATAAAGGGTCTGTCTTGGCGCGATTCTCTGCTTGCTGTGATGTTGAAGCTGATTTAGATTTTTGTCTTTGCTTGCTCATTCTTTTATTCCGCCTCTGAGCCAGCTCTTTTCTGGTGGTGGATTGTGAAACAACAGGAATGTTTTTTATTCTCGTGCGGTCTCACCCACAACATTTGTTTTCAATTTGACAGATTTTGGAACAGAAATTCTTGGGAGGGAAACTGATGTTTGCATGAAGGCTCAAAAATAAGCTCTTTACAAAAATCCTCCACCTATCCCTCAAATCTCTTCCCCGTTGCTCTAAGCTTCTCTCTCTCTTTTACTTCCCTTCAGCTCCTCTTTCCTCTATTGGGTGAAGTCCAAACAAAGTCACCTCATCGTGTATTGTGGGAGAGATTGTAAAATTTTCATTGAGCCCATGTGGAAGTGATTTGGCTGTAATCTCCAGTAATTGTGACTGTAACACAGAAACAGGCTGGAACAGATTGGCCTCATATTTTTCTTCAGGGTCACTATGGGCTTATCTCAATATTTAGCGTCTTGCCTGATTGAGTTATCATATCACATTTGCTGTTAAGAGCTGAGTCATGTCAACAAATGTAACTGGAGAGCACAAAATGTTGCTTTAAATCACAAAGAGGAAGGTTCCGGTTTGAGGAAAGTACACACATCAATGTCAGCATGACCCGCAGAGACCTGACTCTTTTAAAATGCATGACATTTAAGAGCGCTAGTCGAGATCTGAAACAAAAATGTAGTTGAAAAAGCCACCATTACAGTGTGACCTATCCTAGATCTGAACTCTGTTTCCCCTGACCTACGTAACACACACACACACACTATCTCTCACACACACACGGAAAGTCAAGAGCACTCTGCTCGGTTGCTGCTGAGGTGCAAATGGTTTGTCTCTATGCATCACTGACCGAACGCTTTGCCTTCACCTCTTCTCTCCTCTGCCTGCTCCTTCTTGACTCTGTCCATCAATGCTCCACCTCACTCACCCTTCTCTTCCTTTGCACTTCTGCCTCTGTGCCCTCGTCCTCCCCTCCTCCCATAATTTGTCTCTTTGTCCTCTGCTCAATCGTAGTTTACATTTTTCTGACTCACAATTTGTTGTCTCTCTCCGCTGCCTCAGCCCCGTGGCCCTCACTCACACATCCTGATGAATGAGTAATCTTGTTGCATTGTACTCAGCCATCCTTGTCCGTGTTCGATAATGGCTCATTTGATACTTTCCTACTACTGTTGGGTGCGCGGCGGAGACTGAGAGCTGGAAGCCATGCAGTTATCATAAAGAGCGTGTCAACTGTGAAGCCACAAAGCCTACAAGTGATTAAAACCCTTCAACTCAGGGTTACTTCATCACAATCATTAGTCTTTTCTTGTCCTACCTTCTGGCTGTAAAACCCACAGAGCCTTACCCTCCCCATCCGTTAATAATATTCACTCTGCCTCTGATACATTAGCCAGTGAATGATAGGGCAAAGCCCTGGCCTAATTGCTTTTCTTCTTGTAAAGTCTCAATTCATTTTTGCTGAGGAGACACAGAGATGTGTGCCTATAGCGCGCACATACATGAGCCGACACACACAGACGCTCACGCAAAACCTGGCGCGCATACTTTCACACACTTGCACTCACACACAACCCCACCTTCCCACTGCTGTTTTATGATGGATGGGGCTGAGGATGCATGGGGGAGGAGGAAGGTGGGGGGGGGGGACTATAAGGCTGCGTATGTGCACGAGCAAGTGTGTGTGTTGGTTGGAAAAGAAAGAGAAAGAGAGAGAGAGAAGCTGAGCTGAGGAGCTCTGATTAACGACACAGAGAAGGGGTCCCAGAGGAGCTGGGGGAAGAGCAAAACTATCTGGGGCCAGCTGAGAGAGAGCGAGAGAGTATGTGTGCGTATGTGTTAGAGAGAGAGAGAGAGAGAGAGAGAGAGAGAGAGGGCACAAAAAAACAGGTAGAAAATGGGGGCGGGGGGAGAGAGATGTTTTCTTTTCATGCCTTTCATTACAACAGATTCACAAACACATGAAACTCTGCATACATCATCATCATCTGGAAATGGGAGTATGAGCTTTATCCACGTTGGCCCCGCTGCTACTCAATATTTTTCTCCTCCTCTGCCCAGCAGATACGACACACACCCTTCGGATTAAATCTTCTCGCCTTACCTACCTTACGATCCCGGAGCCCAGCGCCTCAGGCTTCTGTCCAGAGTGCTGTCAGAAGGGGAAACGGTGTGTGTTGCCAGAATACAGGCCATCACCTCTCCCTGATTGCACATGAGAGTAGAGGTAATGGGAGTGTAATAGCACCTTAAGTACCCTGCTCTCACTGACACTGGCTGTATAGCATTACCCCTTGGTCTGACTGTGTGGAAAAGTGTGTGTGTGTGTGTGTGTGTGTGTGTGTGTGTGTGGGTGAGGGGGGTGTACGCATTGGCATATGCGCAAGTTTTTCTTGTGTCAATCCATTTGTCTGCCATGGATAAGTGTGTTTCTGTGTGTGCTGAAAGGAGCCTGATCGAGGTTTGAGTGTGTTTTCCCTGAGGGTCGTCTGAGCTGCAGCGATCAAAGAGAGAGATGGAGGTTAACTGACCAGACCCGAGAACCTCCACAGAAGGACCTGAGGGACTCCTCTCTGTTAGCCCAGGTACCAATCATCTGACACACGCACATAAACACACACAATCAGTGGAGCGGTGAGTGTACAAGGGGGCAGTTTGAGTGATCCGGGGGGATTTAAAGATCTGTAGAGCCCAAACTAACTTTGTCACTTCACTCACGCAGCCATACCCTTTCACACAGTATCCATTACCTCAGATACGTTCGCTACAAAACATCAAATAGCTTTATCCCAACTCCTACCACAGTGCTTTCACAGAAACAGAGATGCCTTCCACTGATATGGAAGTCCTGTAAAGTGAGTATAAGTTATATAGCAGGGGTCCCTAGAGGAAAACTCAATGACTAGTCTTCTACTAGAAAGTTAGACTGTATTCCCGAGTAGCTCAAAGTAACGACTCGTGCTGAAGGACTGAGAGTAGTGCACTTCTGCTGGAAGTTAAGCTGGAAGTTGTGTTCTGGAACAGAGAGAGGGGAGGAGGAGGGGGAAAGAACAAGCAAGTGTGTGAACGTGTGCAACTGTGCAAATGTGGAGGAGCTGCAGGAGTGGGTGTGCAAATGTGCGTGGGTATGGGCGTGTGTGTGTGTGTGTGTGTTTGAAAGTGAATGAGAGATAACCATCACAGGCAGCTGCCGTGGTGAGGAGAGACGACTAGCACCAGCTAGATGCAGCGGGGAAGTTTTCTTGAAAATAACTTTGGCTACTTGTTGATTCCACGGCGGCTTACATCTGTTACATATATGTATCACAAGTATGCATACTTAGAAGCAATGCTAAAATTTAAAAATAATTTTCACAATTAAAGGTCCTGCATTGAAGAAAATATGCAGATGGAAGTACAGGAGCGCTTGCAGCAAAATGTACTTGAGTATTAAAAATAAAGTACTCATTATGGTGTCTTTCAGAGTTTTGTATAACTACGCACATGAATTATTATTACTATTGTATTACCATGTGAGCAGCGCTTTAATAAGACCGGCATGCTCTTTTCCTTGTAATCCAATTAAAAGATAAAAACCAAGAATGAATTGTACTAACCGCATTGGTCTGTATAGCCTGAAGTTTATTCCTCTACGACATGCAGCTCCATTGTTTCATAGAAATGAGCAATAACATATCAGTAAGCCACCCTGGGTGACAAGTTCCTTTATTATCATGAACAGGGACTAATCCCACAAACATTATACCATCCTGCTGCCAGAAATACAGTCATGTGAAAAAAAATAAGGACATCAAGTGGACACTTTGATCAAGGAAATGACACATAAAATTGTCATTTTGTAGCCATCTTCGTACTAATTTGATTTATTGTTTAATTTAACATGAAAACAATAAATCATTTCACTGTAAACTCACCTCCAATTTCAAGTGACTGTACCAGCAAATTTAGCCCATGAGCTATATTAGTCACAAAAACGTCTCCAAGAATTCCACAATTTCCTCACTAGATCCATGGGTAACTGTGCTGCAGTTGGTGTTAAAGTGCGTGCATCTAAAATCAGAAGTAGGTCGCACATATTGGAGCTGTTTGGTCACGATAACAATACAAATGTTTGGCACAGACCAAAGGCGCCAAAGGGGAAGAACATCATACCAGCTCTAAAGCCTGGTGGTAGAAATGTTATGGTTTGGGGTTGTTTCGCTGCCGCAGGGACTGGGCAGCGAGCAATCACTGATTCAACTGTGAATTCTGCATCATATCGAAAGAGGGCTTGAAGATAATGGGCGGCCATGTTTGACAGTTCAAGGAAAACCGGAAGTGTAACTTTAGACAGGATAATGACTTTTTGCACATTACAAAGACTGGTAAAAAGAAGAATTGGAGGAGTCACAGCCCAGATTTGAATCCCATTGAAATTATGTATAGATTTCAAACAGGCAGCGCATGCAAGAAACCTATAACACCTTTAAACTGAAGGAAGAGTAGTCAAAGCCTGCACCAAGCTGTTGTTAGAGATTCTGGACAAATATTCAAATTATGTAAAATGCTTACATGGAGTTATTTCAACGCAAGCCTCTACGGCTGAAGGTATACTTACTTTATCCATAGAAGAATTTGACATGTATTCATCTTTTTGTCAAATAAATGATTTTAAACAGATTTTTTTCTGCATTGTTCAAGTATTCCACCTCGAAATTTATTTGTGGGCTCTGTTTCCAAGGCCAAATGCATGAGTGTCCAAACAGGTTAAAAGACAATCATTTCAATTTTTTGCATGACTGTATTCCCTACAACACAAAATGTGTACTATTTTGGAGATGAAATGTATTACTTCCTGCTGTCTGAGTGATATTTGCCAAAGACAAGACTTTTTAAACCACGAAAACATATACTAGTGAGTAGTTAGATCGTAAAGATTTAGTAGAAGCAAACAAACATCAGTCTAAGCAGCAAAGACAGGGTTCAGATGTTACACTGAACAGTACTGAGAGACAGACCAAAGCCTTTTCATGGAATTTGTTGACATTCAAGATATAGAATAACGGCAGCATCCATCATCCAATCTGCTTGAAACAAAGTAGGACATAAGATGCATTTTCTGACCACAGTTAAAACCAAAAATGTTTATACCTGTTTTGAATACCCACACTCAAAGACAGGATTTTGTCTCTTTGTAGTGTTGACGTGATTGCACAAATAGATATAAGAGCACATTTCTCTTTCAAGGTGGCTTTTTCAGTGTAAGTTGCAGACACAGAAAAGTGATGGAAGTAATTATATGAGGAATGAAAAAAGAAGTACAAACCTTTCTTTTACTTCCATAACTCCACATACCTAATCAATTGCTGACTGTTTTGGGGGCATTTCTAACTTTGATTACTTTACATTTGAGTGTAACACAGTAGTGTTCCTACATTCAGCAATCACATGACCGTTACTAGTCAGTTGTGGTTGCAGTTCATACTTTTTTTTTTTTTTAATCTAATGGAAATTCTGAGTGAAGTGGCAAATATTAAACCCCAAAGTTTGGTTTACAACTTGCAAATTTGCAAAAATAAATATATAACTAAATTGCAGCATGAGTCTACTGACCTTGACTCTCTTCGATGTGCAACTAAGCCTTGATTTTATAGTAAAAGTAAAATTTTAGTGAAATATTACAAAAGTACACTTTTGGCTGATTTTAATTAACTTTGCTGCTGGCTTTTTGGTTATACTTTACTAAAGAGCATGAAAGAAAGATCTTGTGAATGTGGGCATGTATAAACCAGATTTCAGGTTATTTTGTTCACCGATATTACATCATCGTGTATCCCAGGTGATGGTGCAGCATAATGTAAAAGTAATGTAACTGTAAGAAATATAAATAAGGAAAGCAATGCCTTATTTAAAATAAATTAAATAAATAACATCTGATAATTTACTTTGATTGAGTAAGAACCCCAACACTGTTGGCTGAGGATTTGACAAAATGACAAACTGTTTCAGAAAGTTGCTCAAATAGTTGGATCTGGCTTCGTCTTTCTGATGATGCAAATTCTTGAAGGAAGAAAGCTGGAGAATCTGTTAGACATTAAGAGCAATACTAACGCCCTCCAACAGTGTTTTGGCTGGTCAGGTTTAAGCAGTTTTTAATTTTGTATGCTATTAGGTGGTTTACCCTATTTGATAATGCATATTGTAACTAATCAAAATGTTTATGCAATCACATACTGAACTGTAACAGAAGTTGTCAAAGAGAGGTTTTTATGTTGAAGTATAATAAAGTACATAAATAAAAGTATACAGCTGCATAAAATGGATATTAGTCTAGAAAAGCACCAGTACGTGCAGCAAGACCATTGTTGTCTCATACAGTCTGCATACTAGCTGCTTTTCCTCTGAGTGAGGAATGGTCAACTGTCCTTTTCCTGGAATAAACAAAGTATATCCTCTTCTCTCAAGTTAAACATGACCCGAACGATGACATTGAGATCCGGGCTGCTGGAGTAGGTGATGGAAGTGTGGGTTTCTGTGTGTCTGTGGAGGGGGTGGGGACCGGGATCCTGCTGCTGGGTAACATCTCTGTCAGGGCGGCTCTGCTCCGTCACCACCCCACTTCCACGCACACACACGCACACACTCCATCAGCACCCGCTCAGTGCTCATCAGTCGCAGCGGCGCACATGTGGCCGGAGTATTCTAAACAAAGCTTTATAAAGAGCTCAACTAAGACTGCCCGATGTGACAGTCAGGGTACTAATGACGCCTGGAGACCACTAAATACACCACTGACAGACCAACGGCCTGCATGCCATGCACACACACATCACACACAAGTTTTCATTTTGGCATGCACCAACAAACTCTTGCAATCACTATGGCAGGATGGAACACATGCTCACTGTGGCAAATACACAGATGCACACAAACTGATGCCCAAGGGCATCTGTCCGCAGCCTAAGAGTTCCCAACTGTTGAGGAGAAACAGCTCAATTAGCTCTGTGGAGGAACTAACGAAACACATCTATCCGTGCGCACACACCCACCACCCACACACATACACACTCAGAATCGCATTGATCCTTTCCCAGTCTGTGGCTCTAATTGGTGTGTTGATGATACTGTGAGAGTGTAGGATCCTTCAGGCAACCATAGAATGACTCCCAGCTCTTTATTTCTCATTTAAAGTTGAAATACACCCACAAACCCTTCCAGTTACATGCTGCAAACTATATTCTACCTGATATTCCTTCTGAGAATTTTGTCTTATCTTGGAGTTTAATCAAATTTCTCTCGAATGCTGTAACGCCATACCTGAAATCACTCCAGGATCGCAAAAAAAGCACACAATACAGCCTTAAAAATCCATTCCAATGCCATAAATATCTAATAGCTTGATGACTTTGTTGCTCCCATTAGATTGAACAGTTGTAAAAACCATCTATCCATTATGTGAATATCCATTAAAATTAAGCACACAAACGCTCAGCGAGCACCTCCAATTCAAATATTCGCAACCCACCCTCCCAGCACACACACATGCATGCATGCATGCATACACACTGTTACAGCAAGTTACTGAGAGCAAATGGGGTAGAGTTATTTCCATAAAGGGTCTCAGTGGGTCTCAAGAATCTCTACTCCCGCCGACTGGGAGCGATTTAGCGAAGCACACACTGGTATATTAGTAACTGAAGATGTCTGGGGACAAATCTGCTCTCTCTAAAACCCTATCCCTCTCCTGTGACCTCTAGAGCATTCACAACTGGGACTGGGAGGCACTCTCCATCTTTTGCCTACTCTCTTTTGCTGACTATCTCAGTTTGTTCTCCTTTTCTTTTTGACTTTTGGTTCTTCTCTTTTTCCCCTACTATCTTCTCTCTTTCTGGTGAGGAGAGTTGTCTTTTTTGTTGTCCGTATATATATTTATATGTATAAATTTTTTTCCCATCTTCTTTCTCTCTTTGCATTCCACCCTATTTTTCCACATTTCTCTCTCTTCCATCCATCCCCTGTCTCTCTCTCTCTCCCTCTCTTTCTCTCCATCTCCCCCTCCCTCCTTGGCCCCAGGGACGGACTGCTGATAGACTGTGTACACCAGCTGCCCAGGGGCTATTTTTAAGGAGCATTTGTCCTTCTCCTTCCCTCTGGAGACTGACTCAACCCAACAACATCTCGTCCGTGCACACTCACATGTGCGCACAAACACACACAGGCATTAACACATGCACTCATTAGCCCATGAGCATGCATGCCCCACACTTTCTCTCACACACACATCCTCCGTCCAAGGGCATTCTGTAAATGTAGGGGCAGCTTGTAGCCTACTGCTTAACTGCACAGGAGCCCAGGCGCTTCCCAGCCAGCCTCAGAGGGCTCATAAAGCTTCCCTCCTCCCAGGGCCTGGCTAATACTCTCCCTTGTTCTAACCCTGCCTTACAATAGTTTGTAAAACAATACTGTAAAACACTGTTGCCGAGTATTGCGTCAGGCTGCTTTCATCACTAAACCCACAGCAGCCAATAGCAGCCCTTGAATAATGCATACAGGAAGTCGGATGATTCAAGTTCCGTGGCATCCCGCGCACTGCCGCTTAACACCGCCGTTGTGTGTCTTATTTGACCCTGCTTTGCTGTTACGATGTACATACAAAAAAATGCACAGAAATAGGCATCTAATACCTCAAAATACTGCAAAAATGAGTAGTTGGATGTGCAGGAACGGAGCAGGAAGATGTCATGAATAATGTAATTAGTCTGCTCACTGCGAACACAATCCTGAAAAATTCAGAAATTACTTCAATTTTCATTCGTAACCTTGGTAATAATTGTAAAGGAATTTGTTAACAAGCTACTAAATTATGCTCAAAGCGTAAAATCTAGGCTGTGAACCTTGCTTTTGTGTTGTGTTCAACCGCCGCTGCTCAAAGCAAATGTAGAAGATAAAATGAATCCTCAAACAACTGCTCCGGCAACCTCGTTAAGACATTATTTACTTTCATCGTTAGCCAAGGAAGAGGACACTAAAAATCTGTCAGCAACCTGAAACGCCTGCTCGAGTGTCTGAGCACTGTTTAATTGTGCCATTTATCAGCCAAAAAAGCCTACACACTCATAAATAAACACAATGCCTGTGCAAAGGAATTATAAAAATGTCACGGCGAAACCCACAAGTGAGGCCAGTGTTGATGCATATTAAGCGATTTAGTCAGTGAAGGAGTGGAGCAAAAATATGATGGTTAATTTAAGAGTCATTAAAATTGTATGAATGTGCATTGCGCTTGCTTAGAGTGGGATTTTCTCTGATCGGTAACGATGAGGGAGAAAGAGCAATACAAGCTGCCACACATTGTGGTCTATAAACTCACTGATTGATCATGGCCAAGCAAACCTGAGAGAGAGGCCCAATCAATGTTTCTGAGACCGGGGAGATATGTGTGTGTGTGTGTGTGTGTGTGTGTGTGTGTGTGTGTGTGTGTGTGTGTGTGTGTGTGTGTGTGTGTGTGTGTGTGTGTGTGTGTGTGTTTCAGGGTACAGGTATGTGTGTATCTACATTCAAGTGTGCGCTATTTCATCTGTTTATGTTTACAACCATACATGTTTCATGCATACTGAAGTGGATGCTTGTGTGCGAATGTGTGTGTGTGTGTGTGTGTGTATGTGTGTTTGTGTGTGTCTGTGTGTGTTTGTAGATGTGTGTGTGCGAGAGAGAGAGAAATTGTGTGCTTCCCTCATTTGAGGAAAGACAATGTTCTACATTCCACAGGGGAACAGAGTCATTACCGAAGCAGGAACTGAAGCCTGGAGGCCACGGCTCTGCATGTAGTGTGAATAGATCGAGCTAGTTTCTTGCTGAGACGTGCTGTAGAACACTCACTCCGCCATTACCAGTGCCCTGCAGTTCAAGCCTCACTCCCACCTTATTTCAGCTGGGAAAAATAGGAAAAGTTGACTAAAACAAACAAGAATCTCACCTTGACAGCTCTGAGGTGAAGTTATCATCGCTTTATCTGCAAAACAACGCGACTAGCCGAATAATTTTTATATCAAACATAGAGTGAGTGTTGAGTGGACATTTTTGGAAGATCTAGGCAGTGTGCCTCTCTTGGCCCGGGCCTCTGAGGGATATGTGGGCTGTGAAGCCCTCTGCTGCCCTCTGTTGGAGACTGAACCTCAACCACGGTTCACACACAGTGCAGGTATGGACATATGGCAGCTGTCTATCACTAAATAACAGGTGTGCGAAGGCTTCTTTCCTCTCCGACTTTCCTTTTGTCAGTTTCTCTCCTGGCATAAAGCAGGCTCAGTATGGCCTGGGTTAATTTCCCCTGTTGCTGACACACACAGGTCGTTAGCATGGCCCACAGGAAACTATTGTTCCATCATAATAGACGGCAATCAGAGGTGAGGTCTGATAACGCCTGCTGTCACCTGATGCTCCGTCTGTTTGTTTCTCTCATTCGCTTTCTCTCTCTCACTATAGTGTTCTTTCCCTCTCAGTTTTCTTACGAGTTAAAGCACAAGTGCAGTTTCTGTGTGATGTACTCACACTTGCAGATACGTTGTACATTTCACAGTAATTTGTAGTTTTTTTCTCCTTTTTTCTCTTGTACTCTTAGCCACTAAATTAAGCATGACATATCTGGGTTGCGATAGCCCTATAACACAATAGCTAATGCTTCTATACAGCGCTGACTCTCTTTTGATAACACAAACGCACACATTGTGCACACACACACAGACACACCAGCTCCAACCAACACACAAGCTGCGTCCCTTTATAACCTCCATCTGCACATGCTTTAAAGAAATGTCCCTTTCTTTCTACATACAGTCATGAACTTCTTTCGTTTCATTCACTCAATTTTGTGACCTTTTTTATTCTTGGTCCAAACTTCTTTGTGCATTTTCTGAAATCCTTCTAGTACCAGCAGTGGGTTTCCAGGACCCGTTGCAGTCACAAACACAGTTATAGACTTTCAGCGCGCTCACAGTATGGCACAATAGTGTTGATTTTGATTGACACCATGGGTGATGTGCAGAAAAATATGAATATTTACAGTATTAGTATTAGTCATGGTAAAAATTCCAGTCACATCACATACATACGCTTAAACCACCCTTGATCTATAAACAGACTGTGAATGAACGGCCTTGATTGGCTGAGAGAATGACTGACAGTTGAACGAGTGGAACCTTTGAATGTGAAACTCAAAGGAAAGATGGGAAGCGTGTTTGTGCAGGTCCCAAGGGGGGAAAAGCCTGGGTTTCACACACACACACACACACACACACACACACACACACACACACACACACACACACACACACACACACACACACACACACACTCGCATACACACACACACACATTGTGATCTTGCTCTACTTTGGGCTGTGCTCCACATGAAAGCATCGATGCTTCCTGCTGTTTGAGACGAGCTGTGTGTTGCACTGCAAAAGAACATACAGGTCTGTATATACATGTAGACGGACAGGTCTGTATGGAGACCAGAGCAGGTGAGATTGTATCCATCTTGGCCTTTGTGGAATATCTCTCTTTCTCTGCCACTCTGCCTCATTTCCCCCTTCTGTCATCCTCCCCGTGTGTCTTTTTTATTTCCGTCTTTTTTTATTTCTTTTTATTTCCCTTTTTCTTCTCTCTTCTTCTTTCTTTTTCCTTTTCTTCTTTTTCGTCCCCAGAGAGCAAAATGAATGAATTTCCTTCACATCTTCACACACACTCAGGTGATACCAAATAGCAAAATAGCATTTTTCCAGTCAGTTTGTTTTCTTTATCATTCACACACACTCACAAAAAAAATATCTGGCTGCTTTATTTGCAAGTTCAAATTACATACAAATACACAACATTTTAAGCATAACTTTAAGCATATTTCTTTATGTCAGCATGTTACTGACTCATCATTCTCTCAAAATAATATTTAATATAGAAAGTGAATGTATCATCGTGTTCTACAAATGGCACTCCACAAATGTGGAGGCACTGTGCCCTTGACTATCCCCCTGCTGAAACTAAGTCTTAGCCAATTAACAACGTCTTCCACTAGGTCTACATGCACACACGCAAACACACATGTGCATGCACTCACACACACCCAAACCTCGCAGCTCATGGGACTAAACCTCATTAACTGCTCTGAGACAGACACTCTCTCTTTAATCAATCCTTTTCTAAGACTGCGCGCACATGGAGGAACGCTGACAATACAACGCAAACACACATACAAACACACACACACGCACACACATATGGGGAGAGGGAGAGGCTTAGATACATTCACACACTGGTCTCCCAGAGAGAAAAACATGGTCATTTGCCAGGGTGATTCAACTCTAAAACACCCTAATTACATCGACAAAGCCACTTTGTTTTGGTGCTGGATAAAATGTGAATGATTTAGCATATTATTATTATGCCTCTGAAATATTAACCAACCCCGAGGGACTTTATCTGCTCTTTTAAATATATGCAAATTATTTTATTTTGGTTTGGTTTGTTTCCAATGACTTTTGTGAATTGTGTTTGGATAATTAAATGAGTGCGTGCAGAAGTAGAATCGCACACAGTACCTACATGATATGATGATCTGCCAGATTAGCATACAAATTAGGAATGTTGCACCTCGACTGCTAATCGACTAACTTTTGTTTTCACTTCAACCTTGACCTATTTGAAACATCCACCCAGTGTTTCGCTATGGAGTGGGAATGTAAACACTGTTCCCTGGCTTTTAATTGATAAGACTCATTTGATATTGTCCTTCATTCCAAACACTTCTCATTTCACTTGTGTCAGGCTCTTTCAATTATGACTGTTCTCCTATCTCACTCTGTGCTTATTCACATAGCTCCACTGGACTGATGTTATACAGTAGATTTACTACTGCCACTGTGGTTCTGCATTGACTTAGCTCTCACAGCCCTGACAGATTACTGGGTAAACCAGTATTTCTGTGTGAACCAGGTACAATTTTCTCCTACCCAAGGTTGAGAAGTTCTTTAAAGTGACGTAGTGGACCTGGAGCAGTTGACGTGCAGAGCGCCAACATTTCAGCTCTGTCTTACTTCACTGATTGCCTTGTGAATCCCTGATGGGTTCCGCTTCGTACATAATCATTTCCCTAACATGGGATAATTTGATTCTATTACTCTAACAACAGCGCAAACAAATTGCCTACGTAATTTATTGTGCCAATAATAGCAAAAAACAGATGTGGTAATGGTACCTCGGCTTTCCAACCTCACATTTATATGGACTTAAACCAAACTGGATATAATCGTTAAAATACATTTATAAACACCCACCCAGCATTTTCAGTATCCAAACATGCCTAATTATGGTTTGGCAAAGTGGTGAAATTCAGCCTCCGCTTCTTAATTCTTGTACCCACGCAGCTCTAGATCTTTTTCCAAACCCCCCTAGGTCGTTTTTCACAACTTCCCCTCAGCTTTTCTGCAGCTTTTTCTCTGCTTATCGGGATGATTTCCTGTGAGGAGGTTCAAGATGCAAGCAACACATATCTCCATAGCTGTATTATCTTTACTAATGCTGCATTTCACTCCTCTACAGCAGGCTATCTCACTGGCTCTCTCCTGTGCTCTCCCGTGTAAACTCTACCTCCTCATTCACTGGTGTTCTATATGCCCTCTAAAGCCCTCTGCTCTGTCCCATTTCTCCCATTGCCTCAGGTCCTTTTTGACACCCCTGGCATGTTAATGGGCCAATCAGAGACACTGTCCTTGAGAATCTCACTTTGGCTCATTTTCATACCCCCCTTCTCCCAGATTTATAACCTCTGCTGCTTACAGCTCCAGATGTTTTGTTCTGGTTTTTACTCTCTGTAATTGCTAATTCAATCTGGCTGTAAAGGAGCAGATGCTCTCAGGACTTGAGCATACCTGTGTGGGTTTCGCTGCGTGTATGTGAACGCTTTCCTGTCCTATGTATAAAGCAACAGGATTTACTGTAACACCCCGACTCATAAACATAACCCTTCACAATTACTCCAAGCTCACTTACTCATGCAGGGGAATAAGACAACGGCGGTTTTAACTTGCAAAGAATTGCACACTGGCATCAACTTCCATTATACACTGCATTACTGTCACCCTTAAATCACCGCCGCTGAGGTTTGCTGGTTTAGCAGGACTGACAGTTGGCTTTGGAGGTCTAAACTGTGGCAGGAGCCTTCTCATCAGCCTCCTCACATTTTTTTTATCATCTTCCATCCTTTTTCTCACCGGGAAAGTGGCAATCCACTCCAGTTTAGAGAGAAAAATAAACAGACTGGTTATCCGCAGGAATGTGAACGCTACTTTAGTCCCATTAGGAACATCTGTGTGTGTGGCTTGAGATCACAGCGGGTTGTCTGCGCGACTTTCAACATGTGACAAGTGGCCTCATTGTTTTAGCATATTCAATACCTACACACTGTGCCAGATATTCTCTGTACACATATCTATGCGGCGCACATTTATTTACAACACATTTACATGAAAGCAAACACACATAGAAGCACACAGCCACCAGTCCTCGCTCACATGCCCACACATACACACACACACACACACACACACACACACACACACACACACACACACACACACACACACACACACACACACACACACACCACAGTGGACCTGTCATGTGTCATGGAGACAGGGGTCAGATACTGTGTGATGTGTGTGGGGGTTATATCGCTTGGGAAAAGGACTAAAGATCTTACCGGGGCTGCAGGAGGGCCAACAATAACAGCCTGAAATATAACAGCACCGAAAGAACCCTCACACTGACAGGAGGAAAGCAGGGCCCCAGCAAGTGACTCCACAGATCAGAAACTGTTCAATGGGCACAACGATGGGCGGGTTTGCTAATTCATAGCTAATGTGCAAAACAAAGAACATTGTTTTGTAATGACATTGTATAAAACGGCAAAGAAAAAGAAGACTGAGTGTTTCGAAGAGATTGGAAGCACATGTTTGCAAAGAAAGAATAATAGTGGAGTTGTGGAAGCGGCGTCTTTTTTTGTGCGCATTCCCAAATCGAGATGATGTCCTGACCACATTTGTCATGGGAACTTCAGCCGTGTAAACACACAGCCTTGACTCCCAGCGGTTGAACTGACTGACTGACACACACACTCACTCACATGTGTGCAGACACTGAACGCACTCACACCAGCGTAACACTCAGCAGCCTCCAGTTCCAGAAAAGTCAGAGTGCCCCCTAGTGCTGCTTGTGCTACCATTACATCATGTTTATCTTCCTCAGTATTTCATCTCCTGCAACTCAAAAGTTGTTAGTGACAAGTTGGTCTCAGTAGACCAAATTGATGATCAACCGAAGAGCAAGATGATGAATGGAATGCGCTTATAAAATATGAAATATCAAGGAAAGGCTGACGTTTTCCTTTCTTTTCATATCCAAAGACAGAATGTAGGTCTACACAAATTCTCGCGGCGACTGTTTTTTTCTGCCTCTTTCTTTTTGAAAATTAAATCTTTCCAAAGCTTGCGTTGACAGTACAACTTAACTGCGTGAAAGTTGCTTCAGATCAGTTTCTGACAATTAAGCCTCCTGCCAGCTCTTTCCTGGACTGCACTGTACTGTATTTAAAACAAAGCCTCCACACTCACACACATGCATCCTACATGTCAGTGTGCAGAATTCTGATCTTTAAGGACACGAGGGTTTTTCAATCAAAGCTCTGATTGAATACTTTGCCATCCTCAGCAGTCACACACTCACAGATACAAACACGTTGTTGACAGAGAGTGTCTTGAGCAACATCATTTACCACTTAGGCCCCTCCCCGAGGACCGTGCCATTCCTAATGCGTGGCAGATAGGTTGATAGCTCTGGTTTCTGTCGAGAAGTGCACGTCAATCAACAGCTCGCGTCAACGTCACCGAGGCAAAGTGTTTCTGAAAGATCTTTTAACTGAGTGCTTTTCTATCCATCCTCTCCCAACCCACACACAAACACAAAAACGCACTCACACATGCACAAACACACACGCAGCCATTTCCATCTCGGCAATCACTTCTCCTAGAGTTCTCCTTTTCGGACGTGTAACAGTAATTGAGGTTGCTCCCTTGGGTGCAGTGCATTCTGGGCTGTTAAGTGCTGTTTCTTGTTGTTGTTTTTTTTTCCTCAAATGGGTTGTATTTTCGCTATTGTGTTGTTCCTTCCTGCTTTCCAATAGAAGTGTAAGCAGTGGGCCATATTTACATGTATCATTAGAGAAACACTGTAGAATGTAGGGCATGTGAGGGCTCATATTGCCCAATGGAATATCAATCAATATGACAAAGAGCCTTAATACTTTTTGCACACGCCCGGTCACAAGAGAATTAAAAAAAAAAGAAAAATATCCCAAGATGGATGAAATGACTATTGTCCATCATTTCATTCTTGCTTTCCAAAAATTAACCCTAGAATAACAATCTATCTTATAGATAAGCTGACCGTATCCATATTTAATGTGACTCTCAGCCTTTCAAGGATGTTCACTTACCAGGCTGACCTCACTGCTCGCCACATCAGGCCTGGCTTGAGTACACTTGGTGACCTTTCTCCGCGTTGATGGCGTTGTCCGTCCAGAAGAGGGAGTGATTGATCTGGATTGACACAAACAGCCAGTGCCCTGCCTGGCCTGTCACACAGCATCACTGGGTCATTGTAGCATGCCTGAATGCCAGATGAGGAGGGATAGTGAACACACAGGGCGCTGACCTGCTGACTGTGACGTAAGCCTGAGTTTTTGGGGAAAGCTGGAGCTTATTTGGACAAAAAAGACAGGTTTTACAAGAGCGCAATAGGCTGTGTTAAGGGAAAGCCAAAGCATGCCGGTTAAAAGTGGAATTAACTAGTCAGGTGAGAGTAAAATGGCATTACTGGATGATATTGAAATCAATACTACATTATAATGCAGGTAGAGGCAGCAAAAATCTAAAATCCCTCTCTGGTTGCAGATTTACTACATAAAAACACAGTGACATATATGAAAGTTAGACATTTAGAAGTTCTTTTTCCATTGAAATGATCCCTTTATGCCTTTCACTTGAGCCATAATTTTTCATACATGTTGAACAATGTGCAAGATCCAGAGGTGAAACATCAGTTACTCTACTATTTTTATAATTCCTATTGTACAAAATAAGCTGTCTTTAAAAGAATAAGCTATCCCGTCGTTTTTGAAATACAGTTGCTCATCCTTTTTTATCTACTAGATGTTATAGTTCATATTTGCACATTTCTTATTGTACTTTTAAAAATGTCTGATTGTGTGAATGTCCAGACCTGATTGCACCTTGATTTCATTGCTCACTGTATACACAAGGACAATAAAGACATTCTGTTCTATTAAAGTGGCTTAGGCCTATTACTACACAGTTTCTCCCTTTAGAGTGCAGATATATGAAGTCCCCACCTCTCTCTCTCCATTGACCCCTCCATGCTCATTGCAGCTAGAGCACACCAGCTCACCAACGAGCTGTTTAAGTGTAAAGCCCAATCCTGATGTCCACAAATTGTTCAAGTGTATTTTGAGCCCCTTATGCACGCTTTTCACAAGTTTGTCTGAGGGAGTTACCCATAGTTCACAGTGTTGTGATGCTAAACATGGAGTTACCACAGAAAGCCAGAAGTGTTGCGAAAAGAAAAAAACAACAAAAAACAAACAAAAAAAACAGGTAAGCAAATAAGCATGGAAGAAGTAATAACCCCTAATGTCATAAGAGAAAAGGCGCTGACATATCAGCGTAAACACAGCTCACTGATGATTCATAGCAGGAAGTGTGTAGCTGGTTGTCATTGATGACAGAACGGAATGATGAATTCCAACTATGCTTACCTTTAAATGGTGTGCTCATGAATTTTTAAAAAAATTAAAAGATGTTTTAAAAAGCACCTAATACATAACAGTGTGAAACATGTTCTGATATTAGAGGTAGGCCACAGAGTGTTGTCCAGTTTCTATTCATATCATTCCAAGCCTTTGCAGCCTCTTGCACTCAATCACCTGCCAGGTGACGTCACGTAAGTCCATTGCGGTTACGCAATTCAGACACGCAATCTGAAGAAGCAAAACGATACAGAAAGCCCCACCCCGGAAGCTGGCGTCACTGGTTCCCTTGGTTTGTTACAAATGAAACTCGAAAAGTCTGTGTGCTTTTGAAACTGTTAACAATGTACCACAGTTTCACAGTGGAATGCTCTGCTAAAGTGTTGTCTGCTTTTTTCCACTCAGAATATGTCCTCTGGCATAAAAAAATGGGAAAAAAAATCTTCTGGAAATGTTAACAATATAAAAAAAAAGATTTTCACTGAATGAAATCCTTACAATTTCTAATGGAAAACTGTTGTTGGTACAATTTCAATGCTACCTAGCTCTTTATCTTATCTTTTTACACTGATTTTCCATTGATGCTAGTAAATAAAGAAAATATCAGATGATACATCACCTGATAATCTAGTAAAGTCATGTCAAGTCACCGTTGTTTATAAAGTACATTTAATGCAACAGCCAGTCAACCAAAGTGCTTTCCAGTGGAAAAATACAACTGGCATTGTGAAATAACCTGACAAGGGTAAAAATATATAGTTGAGATTAAGATTCTACAATGTTATTTCTGGTGTGTATTTACCTGACCCTATTAAATTTTGGTAAAATATGACATTACATGACAGTAATAAATATTAATGCTGATACCCGACAGTATTTAATTATAGGGATTAGCCTAAAAAAATAAATATCAAGGTTACAACCCTACAGTATTTTTAATTATGGGGATGAACCTGACTAAGATTGGATATATTAATATTAGAGTTAAGTAAACCACACAAATCCAACAATTCCTGGGATACCCTATGAGCAACTTTTTAATTTTTGTATTTATGTGTAATTTTGGGGGTTTTATGCTTTCTCTGTTTTATTTTGTCAATTGTTATAGATTTTTTTTTACTGTTCTGTACAAATGATTACATCATGTATCCTATTGTCCTATTGTTTTATGTATTCAAAACCACATTCTCGCTACATCTTGGATTTTAGAGATATTTAGTTGCGATATTTTGTGAGTTTTTGTCCACTGTTAAAGTTTACATGTTATCTGATTCAATCATCTCCACTCCACAAGCTGTATGGAAATAGACTTTCACACGGTCTATATTCAACACTCAGGTCCGTGATGGAGGGGGCCCTCAGAAACATGAAAGAAAAAACTATATCACCATTCCTCATGTAATTGTTTTATTCCAGTTATTTTTTTTAACTTCTAACAGTCGTTAATAACTTTTGCTGTTTGTTCATTGCTTCTTCATCAGTGAAAGGTTCATATACTTGGAGTATCAGTGGATGTGTCTGAGCACTCACTAGAAACTACAACTCCAATGCTGCCTTAACGCAGTTTTGATGACGCGACACGGGCATTTCCCGTAGCGAGCACTCCTGTTTGCTGCTGGTGCGTTTGCGCCTCCTGTCTTGAAAGGGAGGTGAAGAATAGTTTACTTTCCAGAGTTCAAGGTTTGGTGTCGGTGTCCGTCTGGAGTAAAGAGTTTCACCGAGGCTTCGAGCCCCTCATCACTGAGCCATAATGCTGAACATGTGGAAGGTTAGGGAACTGGTTGACAAAGCGTGAGTATCTCCTGACTATTTCACGTCTGTTCGGTGTTATTTGTGTCTGTAGTTTACCTGTTTGAAAGAGACACGTACCCAAAACTTTGACGTCACGTCACTCTAACAAGTTAGCTAGCCTGTGTGCTACTAGCGAGTTAGTTAGCTGACTTTTACAAACGCTGTTTGTCCTTAGTAAGAGTTCTCAGTGTTTGTCACAGTTATTTTACTTGTTAGTTTCGATAGTGTGCTGTGGCATTTGCAGTGTTCTGATACGACTGAGCGTGTCGGTCGAGTGTTTTCTCCGACAGTACAAGCTAACTCTTGTAGCTAACGAGCTAATTATGTAGCATGTCGGTGGAGGCAGCTAGCTGCCTCGGCTAGGTAGCTAAGCTAGTTTGACAGCTCCTCGACTGAATAATCAACAGGGAATGTTTATGCGTTATACGTTGACGGACATTCTGTCCAACCTTAGTATGGGGACCGCTGTCTGGAAGTATTTTTAAGAACTTATTTTAGTGTAGGGACGCTGTATTTTTCTGCTGTGATCGTAATGACACTTGTAGCCAAGTTACACTTACAGCAGCTGTACTGTAAGTTATATCAATCGTTAAACTTTGATTTACAACGCATTTCCTGATCACAGTTGTCTTCCCAGCCAAACGGTTGTTCTTTTTACGTCCAAACCTATTTGTTTAGTGAAACTAGCAAACACTGTAACACCTCAAAGTTCATCCAACGTCATATCATGGTGCAGTAGCTTTTTAAAATCACTGTGGCAACTATTATCCCTTTAATCTTACTCTAAATAAATAGTCAATTTAATTATGTCTGACATATCGCTTCCCATTGATAATCTGTCACTGTATTGTGATATCTAAGAGCTCCTGTAGAACTGAACTGCTTTATTACGTTTAATAAGTGACCAGTTATCTGCAGTGTTTTGCAAGTTGTTGGTGGTTGTCCAGCTGCTGCCTTAACAGCAAAAATATGATTATTTATTATTGATTATTGGTCTCTGTTTACCTTTCCATCAGGTTTTAGTTTAACTTGAATAGGAGATAATCAAGTAATTGTCAGATGCACTGTAAAGATAAAACACGTGAAACACACACAGTAAGTCCTTGTTGTTTGTGCACTTTTCTTTGCATAGTTTGATGGTGGTGTAAGTTCAAGCCTTCTTGTCCAGTAATTTAGTACCCCTCTACCAGACAGCACTGAATCTGGGCAACACTTTGGAGTTTGTGCTCCTTTTGTTCTGCTTTGGGCTCAGGTTTACTTTCAGCTGCTGACTAAACGTGACCGTGCTGTTTTGTAGTTTAGGCCTGTGGTAGGCTATTGCACAATTTTAACTCCCATCAAAAGTTCAATGACTGATTTTGTAAACTGACAGAATAGTGTGTTTGTAAGTTTAACCATGAAGTAGTCCTCTGACGCACTTGTCTGTCAGTGTCACCTCTAGTAACAGGTAGGAGAAAGAAGGAAAAGATTTACTTCATTTTATGACTTTCTGTAATTCTGTGGCAGGGAGGTCATTACCCTCTGGGTTTATTTAAAATTGTGGGTGATGAAATAACTTGTATATTGAGATAATTAAAGTATGATCAACTGTTTTTTGACAGAAATGCTTTTTTTCCCCAACATGTTTGAACAAACTTTGAGTCATTTTTTACACTGACAGTGGCATTATGCAACATTTTTGAGGTTTTTGCTGAGGCAGGAAAGGCAAGCAACATTTTTCATCCTGTTTTAATAAGAAAAGGAATTATGTGAAAAATGCAATGCAGTTGGGTTCATGAGTAGCTGCATGGGAAATGCTTTGACACCTGCAGCACTAACGCAGCGGAAATCTGTGTTATAGTGTGTCACTGTGAGAGTATCACAACTTCCGCTTTATCTTGATGATATCTAGGACAGCAGAAACCTCTGAGAAGAGATAAGCTGTTGCATCACTACAGAAATTTTTGCTGTCATTCATGCAAAAATATAGTCTTAGCTGTATCGTCTGTGTAGCTAGATAAATGCAGGATATATGAAATCAATCCTGAACTACATTATGATGGTCATATTTCCAAGCATATATAAAGCTTTGTCTGGGACTGAACCAAGTATTATATGAAGAATATCCTCATCAAAATTGAATTTCAGTTTCATGCGTATCTGGTACCACTCAGCACATAAAGTTACTGCAGTCTATGATCCAACTCAGAGACTGGTTTTAATCAGTCTTTATAAACTACCTGGCATGGCAGTTTTCAAATACTTTTCTTGGCATTAACAGAATTTTACAAAAAAGCATATGTTGTCAGAGTGGTAACCATACCCCACAGCTTTTAGCAGTAATACAGCCTGTGTTTAGAACCACAGAGAGGGTGTATCCCTGTTAACCCTACCATCAAATCAATGCTGCTCTTTTAGGCCCTGTGCATTTTATTGCCGATGTGGCAGTAGTGAGGGATGAGGAGGTGCAAGTTTCAAATTCCTTGTTTGTCTCGCTGTGTTTTGCCTAAAACTGTGACAGGGCCTGTTTAATTATCTGAAATAAGACGCCTGTTTCGTTATTCATTATACTTCTGTAATCCTGTGAGAAGCCATTCTTTTGTAAACTAACTGACAAAAAAGGAATATGCTCTTTGGGGATGGAAAATGGCTCAGCGACACATGCTCCTGGGACCATGCTTAGGAACTGGATACACCGCTCCCAGTGCAGCAGGCATTCCAGAAATTGACCAGATAACCAGTTTATCCAGTTATTCTCGAATACATATCAGATTGATGATTAAATCTCTATTCACAAATCAGGAATAGTCAAATTGGAATTTAGAGTACCTTGCATAAAAGTGTCCTTGACAAGCAATGCAAAGCAGGTAAACGGACGATAATGCAGATGAAATGGTTCCACCTCCTATTACTAGACTATTTCTTCCCCTAAGAAATCTTTTTTTTTTTTTTTTTTTGCTCAGCGTCTAGGCACACCTCCTATACAAACTAAACACATGAGAGACATTAGTTTTCTGTCTTTCAAACTGCTGATTGTCACAGAGTGCCACAAGTATCAGTTGATTTAACAGATATAAGCCACACTGGATTTGCTATTGTTCGTTCTGCAGTCATCATGATTGTGGTTATGTGAACAGCCTTTGATAAGAACAGATATTGCTCTTGATTCTGCTTCTTTGACATATTTATAATGGGTGCAGATTTACATTTGCAAGTGTAGTTCCTTGTTTTAGATTTTGATGTCAGCTGGGTTTAGAGCACACACAAACACGCCCTATTGTCCTTTTAGCCTCTAAAAGGACACGTGCATGGGTGTGGCTGTCATCAGAGCGCCTTTTATCTATTGTCCATGTTCTTGGTTGTAATGGCTGCCAGATATTTTTAAATAAAATAAACACCCTGTTGAACACTTGGTTTGTGCAGTGAAGATTGTTTTTGTCCTTCATTGTACTGTTTAGAACCAACGTGGTGATGAACTACTCTGAGGTGGAGTCTAAGGTCAGAGAGGCCACCAATGACGACCCTTGGGGACCATCAGGACAGCAGATGAGTGAAATTGCAAGGTAAGAACAACACACTGTGTTCTTCAACATGTCCCGCTGAAACACCCTAAGGTTATTTGTTAAAAAGAGCAAACCACAGAAAGACTACCTCAAAGTCCCTTTCAGCTGCATTTCCAGGAACTTTATCTCCATTTTGACAATGGTAACCTATTTAAAGTTTTGGGCCTTGCCTGCAAAAGTCCCTGTTTCCAAGGTAGCGTTTTTCTGTAGGCTAGACGCTGCTGTTCTACTTTTGGCAGTGCTGAATTGCTTTCAGCCACATGACTGCTACAACAGAAGTGCAACATTCATTCAAAATGCTGCAAGCACTGGTTGTGGTTTGAGATTTGGGCTGTAGATGGAACTTTTATTTGTTGTGTATTTATTGATATTCCATTGATAATTATGTGGAGGTAGAGAGACAGAAAATACACTGAGACTCAGTCTTAGTTTAGTAATTGTTTCATAGTGAAGATGAAAATGCAAAAAGGGAAGCAGAGAAAACACTAAAACATTATTGCTGTTTGTAAATATCCCTGAGCCTGTTTTCACAAAGGAGCTTATCTTACCTTTAGAAGTCCTTATAAATGGTGCTAAAAATTCCTTGCAGAATGGGTGTGGTTCACTGGGTGTGTTCTATTACTCATACTAAAATACTACATAATATGGCTCGGAAAAAATTGAGTATATCTTAATATCTAGTATGTCAGTGCAGTATGCCAAAAATACCAGGATGTCCTACTGCACCTGACTGCATTTGGCAATATGCAAGCCAGCTTGTTTTTCAGGTTATTTTGACCCACAATGCTCTGCACTGCGGAAAATGCGTCACATATGTCTCAATATAAAACAACTTGAGCTGATGACAGGCCATTTTGCATTACATACTGTAGCAGATATATGAGTAAGACTGTTAAAGCTTAAAGAACATTATTATGACGAATTGCATGTCCCAGTTTGTGTGCATGCTGCATGCATACTTTTGTAAGGACAGCTGCAGTACGCACTGTAAGTAAAATAAAACAGAAACATGATGTGGAGCGAAGCCAACGTTTCATCTATTAACTTTCTCACTTTGTCTACAGTGAGTGGCTGATAAATACCCGTCTGTACTAGTGCACAGATAAATGGATTGATAAATATTTTAAAACCAGATTTAGTTTGTTTGGTAGAGTAATAAAAGAAAAAAAATATTCACTTGATTAATATTAAAGGGACAGGGGATTTTTTTTCTTCTTTTGAATTGACAGCATAGATCATCCTTTGGTAGGATTGTACAACATGTGGCACCAAGTGTACCTGGAAATCCAGTACTGTGCCAGAAAACAGCTTTATTTAACACTGTCTGGTGTTGCTGTACACTTAATATCTTGTCAATTAAAGATGGTCTGAAAATTCCATTTGGATGATTAATTTTGATAGTCAGCGGAGATAAGTTCATCAATACTGCAGACTGAACTTAGACGTGCAGGGTTGTGTGAGCCACAATGTTTGATGTCATTGGATTGCTTTGACTTGTTCGAAAGCCAACTGCTTTTTTTATGTCGTTGCTACTGATTTGCCTAATCTTTGCAATTTTTGCTATGCAGTGGATATACAAACACAAATGTGCTAAATGAACTTGTACTTCCTGAAATGCTTCTTTCACTTCCTGGGGTTTTGTAGTTCAGCAGAGTCTTTAGCTAAAGGCTGTTTTAAGGAAGAACCGGTACAGAAGTTAGTTGTAATGCACTACTATAGTAAAATTTTATCAGTAAAGAAAAATATCTCCCTCTTTTTTTGTCTTCTGTGAATGTTTGTGTAAACAGAGCCACCTTCATGTATGAGCAGTTTCCAGAGGTGATGAACATGCTGTGGTCTCGCATGCTGAGGGACAACAAGAAGAACTGGAGGAGAGTCTACAAGGTGTGGCAGAGTACTGTTGCAATATCCCACAAACCCACGTGCTTAATTATGACACAAGGCTTGAAGGCCTTACCGCTGAGTACAGTTTTGATTAGTCCTAAAACTTTGGAATTGACCCAACTTAAATTAGCATAGATTTGGTTTTCATTTGGTTTAAACTTTAACTTCACTGCCTCTTACTTTCAGGCAAGAATCAGGTATCGGTAACAAATCTTAGCGTTAAATAAAAACATGTATTGTAATTGATAGATTTTTTAAAAATAGACAAACATAGTCGACCCTATCTGTGTAGGTTCTCATTCATCCAGGTCATGGTTATCCAAAGTAGTTTAAATCAATCCACTGGACTTATAGAAAGTTCCTTGAAGGTGTTTCACCTCTCATCCAAGAGGCTTCTTCAGTTCTCTGAAGTGGATTGATTTAAACTACTTTGGATAGTCAACCCTAAATCAAAACATTAAAATCCCTCAAATGGTTTTGATTCTCTAAGTTCAGAGAGGAAAAATTCTGATATCCACAGGACAAAACTTCACTCTAGTTTGAAGTCAGACTGTCTCCAACAAGACTTAGGATATGAATTTTGTGTGTGTGTGTGTGTGTGTGTGTGTGTGTGTGTGTGTGTGTGTGTGTGTGTGTGTGTGTGTGTGTGTGTGTGTTTTTTCCATAGTCCCTGCTACTGTTGGCTCATCTAATCAGGAATGGATCGGAGAGGGTTGTAACCAGTGCCAGAGAACATCTGTATGACCTTAGATCATTAGAAAGCTACCACTTTGTAGGTGAGGTATTATTCTGCTCTTTCTCATCTGCATCTTTTATTTTTCTGCTTCAGCATACTTGCTGAACTAAAACACTTTGCTTTCTCAATTTTGCTTTGATCAGGTGAGAGGCTTCTCTGCACATCAGGGTTGCAGTGTTTTGTATTTGTTAACAATAGCTTCAGTGTGAGCTGTAATGAATGAACGGACGCCCTAAGCACTGCTTAGTCCACAAACCCTTAAACCTCACACACGCACTGCCCTAAATCTGCTTTCACTCTTCCTGCCATGTTTTTGTTTCAGGTTCTGTTTACAAGCAAGGGCGCTCAGTGTTCTCTGCACCCAGATGTTCATATGTATCGCCTCTATGTGTGTGTATGTGTCTTTAATACAGGATGTCCCAAAAAAAACTGACATCATTTGAGATGTCCATATCGGAGTGGCTGCGTGGTCAGGAGAAATGATACTTAATGAGATTTATTTTGAGCATAAAATGTTTTATTCTACAAATTTCAAATGCAAAATTCTGGGGGATGGTAATTTTATAATGTTCCAAAGTTGTCACAGATGTTCAATGTGTGCACCGCTTGTGACGTGGCACACATCAAGTTGGGAGTGGAGTTCCTGCCACACTCTTGAAACTTCTTATGCCACGTCCAAATCTGCTTTCCTGTTGCCGCTTGTTTATGAAGTTTTCTAACAAATTCACATTGCGCATTCTCATTTGACTGAGTTCGGTCGTACTTCAATACACAGAACGCCTTGCATGTCTATTCCTGAAAGCAGAAAAATAAAAAGGATTTCTCTGTTTTTTGAGAAAAAGAGCAAACAAATTTAAAACAAATTATTAGGTGATGAAATTCTGTCAATTTTTTGGGACAGTTCCTAATAAATTACTCATGTTTTTTCCTTTGTCATCAAAACTCTGTCACTAGATGAGCATGGGAAGGACCAAGGTGTGAATGTGCGTCAGAAGGTGAAAGAGTTGGTGGAGTTTGTCCAGGATGATGACAGGCTTAGGGAAGAACGGAAAAAGGCAAAGAAAAACAAGGACAAATACATTGGTGTGTCGTCTGACAGCATGGGATTCCGTGGTTACTGTAAGTCCTCAGTTGAGCAAGTAAAATAAACAGAGTTATAATTAACTACACAAAATACTTCTGTTTTCTAATTAAGTTCATAGCCCTACACAGTCCTTACCCCCCTGTCTGTCAATAATTTGTCAGAAATAGTGTTGAATACAGGCAGCTGGAACTGATGTAATCGCTTTATGCTGTGACTGTTTTATTATATGCCTTGAAAACCATAACTATAAACACATGGAGGGAAATGAATGTCCTATGCTTCTGTTTCCTTTTCCGCCTACTTTAAATCCCCCTCTCCAGCGGGGGACAGATATGACTCCAGTGACAGCCGAGGAAGGTGGGACGACGACTGGGACAAGAATAAAGGTCCATTCCCCTTCAGTGAAAAACTGGGGGAGATCAGCGACAAAATCGGCAGCACCATTGATGACACCATAAACATATTTAGGAAGAAGGACAGAGACGACTCACCGGATCGATTCAGGTTGGACATAGCCACAATATTAGCATATTGGCACCAGATTAAAGTTGAAGGTGCAAACCACAAAAATGTTACTGAATTTGCAAAAGGTTTTGCGTCATTACTGAAAAACATCTGGTCGTCTGGCATGACATGTTACTTTTCGTGCAGCGACAATGAGGAGGACAGAGGTCGATCGTCCTACAATGGCCAGCAGAGAAAAGAATTCAAAGATGAAGAAGAGACTGTTACCACCAAGAGTGTACAGATTGTCCAAGCAACAGAGACAACAGCAAAGCGGAGTAAGAGAGGAGTACCATCAAAGAAAGTAGACCTTGGTGCTGCAGCCCACTACACAGGAGACCAGAGCCCAGATACCACCCCCAAACAGGTACAACAAGCACATATGAGCATATAAACTAAGATCAAACTTTATTTATGCAAGTTTGATTGTTTGCAGTGTATTTTTTTTTAAACATCGATGTTCTTTATTCCAGCCCCAGCCAGCAGCTGCCCCCCAGCCCTCCAGTACTGCCCTAGCTGACCTGCTAATGGTGGACACAACACCCAGTCAGCCTGCTGCCTCAGGTATAGCACAGTTGCATTTCTTTTGTTCCAGCAGATAAATTGGTCCAAGACTTGAAACTTAGAGAAACCACTAGTCTCTGTCCAAAAGGAAAAATATGTCTTCCAGTAGCTCCATATTCACCAGACACCAGTAAATCCAGGAGTAACATGTTTTAGTTCAGCATTACAACATGACAAACAAGAAACTCCACAGTGGCTACAGGCACACACTAGACTGTGTTGGAAGTGACGGTGCCCAGCTGCTGATACTAGCTTCAGATTTTGGGGACAGCAGGGGGAGGGAGTTGATGTATAGGAACTAAGTGCACCAGATGTTTTTGGAGGAGTCCCTAGTGGATGGTGAGGGCGGGAGAGCTGAACAGATGTTTGGTCTCCTCCACCTATCCACTGCTCCCACCCCTCCCCTCCCTCCTCCACTCCTGACACTGAAGGAATGCTAACTACGGTAGAATGACACCTGGAGCTCACTTGTTTAAAATTGACATGTCTATTTCTGTTTCTCGATGCAGACCTGATTGGTGGATTTGCTGACTTCTCTTCAACTGCCGCCTCTGCTGGGCTGTCCTCTGGATCTGGTTGGTTTTAAGAGTTTGGGTTTTTTTTTTGTTAGTGTGTGCATGTTTATGCTGTCCTGTTGCAGCCGTACTGTTAGAATATTCAGAGGGATGCTGGGAGGGAGCCCTGGCCATATGGAGCCTGCTACCTGCTCTGCATAATAAGAACAGACACACATCAACTCCTGTTATGGATGACAAGGAGACAGGGACAGAGGAAGAAGTTGGTGGGGGTGGAGGAGGCTCTGAGAGACAGAGAGAGTGAGAGATACAGCAAGCCAGGCCAGTTCAATGAAAATTTAAAATATGGCACCAGTGGTCACCGAGAATCTTGGATAAACTGGCCTTACCAAAGATGAAGCTTTTCATTCATTATCACTACAGCAGGTTGAAATTTCCTAGTGGGACTTCTGTTTGTTAAATATTAGACATTTACACAGCTCACAGTAGAAGTATCACTGTTTAAATGGTGGATATAGACATTCATGCTTCTTGTTTTTCCGTTCTTGTCCCTGCAGCACCAGCCTCTAACACCAATGGAGACTTTGGAGAATGGAACGCCTTTCCCGGAGGTCAGATGCCAGCATCTGCTCAGACCGTCAACAGTGGCGGTAATGACCTTTTTGGAGCCATGACAGCAGGTTTGGCCGCCGCTCCCGCCCCAGCTCCGGCCCCAGCTGCAGCCTCTGGTCCTGCCTCAGCTGACCTGTTTGACTTGATGGTGCCAGCTCAGTCCCTCACCTCCTCCCAGAGCCTCAACTTTAGCATGAGCAGCACACAGAGCATGAGCACCACAGTCCTGCCACAGTCTAGGTCACAGGTATGCATGGCTGCACTTATTCACACACGCATCCCCTTTTAATAATTCATTAATATACATATCGTTACATGACTCTTGTATTGGGCATAAATGGAATTCAAGTGGAAGCAAAATATCTGCAGTTAATAGCTGTACACTGTCATAGATATAGAGTTTAACTGATCGTTTCAGGGTTATCATGTGAGTATATTCTCTTTAGCCATGGATAAATGTGTTGGTGTAACTGTTAGTGTATAAAAATATAACATTCAATTTGAGTGATTTAAAGGGACTTTGATATATTTTAGAGACTCTACTAAAATATTCTAAAGGATTATTTTGAATCAGCCTTTGTATAACTGGGATAAGTTGGTATTGCCAGGCTCGTGCCTATGTTACCGTGTTAAAATACAAATATGGTTTGAAAAGTGCTTATTGTACTGCAGAAACTTTGTCTGGAATTAACTTAAATGATCCTGTCAATAAGAATTATAGTGACCCAAGAAACCACAACAAGCCAGTGGTTGTTAGTGAGAGGCCTTAAATACTCATTCTCTCCACTGTTTATAGCCTAAACATGTTTACACCCAGATACCAGTATTGACAAATAAAATCAATTGGGTTCAATGTACAGACAGGGGACAACTTTAAAGGAAAGATCTTTGACCCCTAAAGTGAATTGTGGCTTAGGGCTTTATTATGCTGGCATGGTTTCGTCCACTTTTCCCTCAGAGGAAGTTTCACTGCAAATCAATATAAAGTTGTTCTGTAATCATATTTATTCTGTGATGAAACATTTAATTCCTGCTGGGAGTTTTCTTTTCCAAGGTGAAATCGCCCCCATCCATAGGCCACAAATAGACACTGAATGCTTTACGTGTGAAAATGATGTGAATCACCTGCTATGGCTTTACAATCACCAAATCTCATCGTATTTAAAGATCTGTGGGAGATTTTGGGCCAATGTGTTAGACTTTGATCAGACTACTTTGTGGACTTGCACACAGACAGCTTCAGACATCACGAAGGTGTAGTTTGTTGTTGTACTACTTTCTAGTCCACAGGGAGGACTCCATTCTGTACATGTGCTGTAGGTCAGCATCTGTGTATTCTGCTTAAGCATACTACTGTCTTTGTGGCATAGTTGCGGCGTGAACTGTCTGTATGGACACAGATTTTGAGCTGCTAGGAGGCTCCTTTGGGAGATGACAATATGTATGTCACAAGGACCCTTGTGGACTTAAAAAGTATATTACTGGCCTTAAACAGCAGTCTGCATCTCCACCACTGCCATCATAACACCAAATGACAGAATATCTTGTGGAAGAATTGTTACTCCCGCTCAGTAGAGTTCCAGAGACTCTGAGAATCAGAGCTAAGCTGCACTGAAGCTGTTCTTGGGGCACATTGTGCAGTTTGTTTTTACTTTTCTTTCTAACACAGACTTGTTCTGTGCAAAATAGTCTACGATACATAAAGTGTGAAATGGATAACAGGTGTGGCAAACTATATAACTAACAACAATCCAACACAAAAGTTTAGGTTTTTTTTACACATTCGTCCACTTGCACACAGTTTACGCTGCTTGTTGACCACATCAGTCAGCAAGTTTGTTTGATAGAGACATACCTTGTGTGATTGAAAGACTGAGCATAAGCCTGATGGTTGAGAGTTAACACTCAGCCTCACCAGATGCTCATCTCCCCCAGAGACCGCCCACTAACTACCCACTCCTCCTGTTACTGACACAGAATGAAAAGAATGAGATTTGAGTTAGAAAAACATTGAAAACCCAACAAAAGCATACATGTGTCGACCGCATTTCTATGTTAAAAGGTTGTTGACCTACTTAAAAAAAAGCTTATACTTTGTTTCACTCTGAAGAATCCCACTTCCCCTTGTACTCTAGCTACTTTAGATGGTATGGTTTTAATGAGTTGTGAAGGAGACACGAGCAGATTGCTCTGACAGTATGAGAATTTAATGGGTCAGGTTAAAGGGTTAGGGCCTTGAATTATGAAAAAACTTCAGTTTTTTAGTGTGGGAGCTTTAATGTGGATTATCGCTGTATCACTGTATGCATATCTGTGATTTTTGGAGTGAATTAGCATTTTTTTTTCTCTAACATTGCATCTGTGCTAATATGCACCTCTGGCTTTACCAGCCCCTCCAGAATATGGGTGGTCCTTTACAACCACAGCCTATGCAGCCCCTCCAGCCTGCACAGCAGGGAGGAGCTGTGCAAGGTGCAGGAGCCAAAGCATCCCTCCCATCCACCTGGTCAGATCATTCAGTCAACATCAGCCTGGACTTCCTGGGCCCTGGCATGCAGCCCCCTAAGCCTAGCCAGCCCAGTCTCAACACCCTCCAACAAGGTGAGTGGATCAGTAGATCTGACATGAATTGCAGGATTCCTTTCAAAATCCTGTCAGTCAAATGTGGCTTAAAATTTGACACTTTGATTCACAAAGTGTGTTCTGTTATTTCCAGGTAACCAAGCACCTGCCAACATGCTCTCCCAGGGATTTTCCGGTATGAGTCTTGGACCTACAACAGTCAGACCACCTGTTAATCCTATGATGCATCCTGGTGCTGGCATGGGAATGGGGATGGGCATGGTGCCCAACCAGGGTATGATGGGGATGGGCATGGGCATGAACATGGGGATGCAACAGGGAGCTATGACCATGGGGATGCCTGGTGCCATGGGGATGGGGATGGGGATGAACCCTGCCATGGTCCAACAGCCCAAACACGATGCCTTTGCTGACTTTGGCAACTTTGGAAAGTGATGGAACTGGAGAGCAAAGATTATCAGGAGGAGTGGTGGCAGTGTCTCTCTCCGTCCACTGGCGAAGGATTGTGTTATGAGCTGCAAACAAAGAGTACTTGAATAATATCAACTATCATAATACAACACCATGCAATCTCCCTATCTTTTTTTTTTAAAGTAATGTAATGATATGGATCTCAATGAATGTGTGTGTGTGTTGTTCGAACCAATGATCTGTCTGGTCTGGGATGGCGGTCAGACACACACAGATAAGTGTGCCTTGTTGGTCAGTTATGAGTCAGTGAGTTGAAGGAAGAGAGTGCCACTGAGAGAATGTCAGGGGGATTTGCTTTATAACCTCAATCAAGTGAAATCGCCAGAATAGCAAAAAACAAAACAAAAAAACATGTATCAATAGCTGCGTAATTCTTTGTTTCTTGTTTTTGAGACACATTCTCAGTAACGATACTGAATGATGAGTTCGGATAACGTGATCAGCCATTTTACCTTTCTGCATACGTCGAAGAATGTCAAGTTACCTCTTTTCTGTCCTCGCTCTTCCTTTGACCTGTAAATAGAAATCTGGAGCTCTCACTATAAGTTATGAAGTTCAAATATGAGAGGCTGTGACAATGTGAAGAGTTGTGTCATACAGACCAAATCTGATATGAATTAAGACCTATAACAAAGCACATTGACACCTTCTCTTTGTACATAAGTGTCCACACTCCAAATGTAACTAGACTTGCACAGTTGGAGTGATTAATAATTGTTTGCAGTGGAAGCTGTTGATTATTCTGAAGATCTTTTTCCTTCAGCAGACCATCATTTGTGGCCTTTACTATTGATATCTATCTGCATATTTTTCTTAAGAATATTGTAATCACTTTGCATCCAAATGAGATAATCAGTAGGTAGAAAAAGCCTCGTACAGGGGTTGTGGGTTCTTCGTTACAGTGCCTGAAAGACCTTTGCCTTTTTCTCTTCAGTTACCCTCTTTGAAGGAGACAGTAAGACCCTGCAGAGTTGAAGATGGCTGCCAGAATGGAGCTTCTGTACTTTGTACAAACATGAAGTGTGTTTGTACTTGTGCCTCAAGCCAAGTGCACTGTCTTTCCAAATGCTGTTGTTTCACACATTCAATTCTATTTATCCAGTGCCCCATTTTTTCCCACTGTATTCAGGCCAGTGACAACCTCAGAGCTACAAAAACACCCCAGTTAAAGACCTATTACTGTTAATTCAGCACCTCAAGTGTTGATCGAGACTGTTATTAAGATTGTCTAATGCGTCTGTCTGTTAAATGTGCACCTTGGTAAACGCTGCCTTTCATTTTCACCTTTCATCTTCATTAACGTTGCACATTAAAACGACAAATCTTGCAAACATCGTCACTGTCGTAACAGTGGCCAGTCTAAGTCTGCATGTTTTGCAATTTATCAGGTACAAAACATTGAGAGAGGAAGCACTTTTACCGGCTGGGATGCAGTTTGTACACACCCAGTATGTTCTGTTGGTGAGGTGAAGATGTGTTGTGGGGCATCACAGCAGGAACAGCCCCGTTCTGCTGTACACCAGCTTTGTTGCGTGTCAGATGTACACAACATTTCTTCTTCAGTGGTCCAAGTGCCTGCCGATGGTGGCCTCCTGACCCTTGTATGAGTGATTGATAATCAAAATTGGACCTTGGGTGCCTGACATTTTTGGTATGTCAAAGATGAGATAAATAATTCACTGACCAGAGGAGAAGGCAGTGGGTTCTGAAGCCCCGGGAGGATTTAAGTTGTGCTTTTCTGCTCTCCCAGGGCCTGGAGTGGCTGAGCACACTAACGCATAGTAGCCCTGCATCGGTGTCTGAGGCATTAAAATGACCAAAATCTGTTTGCTGTTTTTTCTAATATCGGTAGAGATTGTTTTATGCGTTTTGTTTTCTACTTTGATTCATTTTGGTCCTCTCTAAAATGGGATTGTTACTGAAACACTAGTATATGCAAATGTAAGAAAAATCCTTTGAGAAAATTAATTTTTGCATTATTCCCATTTTGATTTGATTTACACGTCAAGATTCTTTATCTACAACATTAAACAGTTGATTGAAATTTGCTAATGGTGTGTGTTATTTGGTGTGCTGTGTCATTAGCCTCATTCAAAAGTGCTTCAAGCAGCAAAAGTGAAGCCGCTGCGCTTGGTTTTGAAATTACATTTACTTGATGTGAGTTTAACATCATTGTTAGCGGTAATAAAGGAAGCCCTTCAGTAAATCAGCACCAAATACATAGATTGTCCCTGCCAAGTTGCATCACTGTGCAGGTAACATATGAGCCAGAAACTAAATCGGATGAGAGCAGTACAAGGGCGTTACTTCAACGTGGAAACATCCAGTCTTTGTTGAAACAGCTGCAGTGGCTCAACACAACAGATGTTTCAAAAATTCAACTTTAACCTCTCACATTCCATACATGCTCTACGTTGTACAGCCAAATAACTTCATAATTTGTGTAATCCTTTGATCATTCAAACTGTTGAATTTTACAGTTTCTCTTAGTGAGAGATGGCCTGATTACTGTGGTGTAATACACTCAGGAGACAAATTGTGTAATCTAATCTCTTTACAATCCATGCTCGGCCCTTGTTATATTAAGGCTTGTTGGAACACACTTGTATGACAAACACAACTAAAACACAGCTCACATTAAACAATTGACCCCATTTTTCCCTCTCTGGAGAGGACTGTTAAATTAAATGGGCTATACTAATAATATTCTGATATATGAAAAGTAACAGTATATACAGTAGACATACAAACGCTCAGCTACTGATAGAATATGCCCCACTTATAACATAAAATCTATGCAAACAGGGTCAATTAATCTCTGCAGTCAAATTAAGAAAAACTAAAAGAAGAAAATAAAACTATGACGCAGACCCGGACACGCTGCAGCGGCAATCATTCTGTGCTGCTCGTCATCCAAAACTAACCTCTGTCATTTAAAAAGAAAAAGAAAAAAAAAAACATCTTTACAACTTCCATGAGATGCAGTAAATTGTGCTTTTATGGGTAATGTGCCCATTAAAGAGTAAAAGCAATCTGAGACGTCAAGACAAATGACAGCTTTTGAGTGCCATCTGCAATCTCTAGCTTCACAAACTCAATTATTCATAATGCATTTATGAAGTCCGCTGAGACTGCGCTGTCATTCCTGTTCAAACTAACGGGGAAATGCAACATAAAGGGACAAGCTCTTTGAGCTGACAATAGGCTCGCAGATGGCTCCAATGTGTTTATGCTGCCACCTGCTGGGGTACAACCAGAACACAGGCTTTAATGGATGACAGATAAGAAAACAAAACAACAGATTAGCATAATTAGCACCAATTAGCTTTTATTTCTCAATAGTAAGTAAATTTCTCTGGTGGACAGAGAAAATTCTCCATATCAATATGATATAACAATTGTCCGAGTGATTCATTTGAATCCAGTTAAATCGTAGCAGTCTCTTGCAGTATTTCATGTTTGTAGAAAACCTCTTTTTCCAGAGTGGATAATCAAACAGGAAAACAAATCAGAGTGGCTGTGGGTTAACCAGGACAACGTTCTCACCACGGATAAAGAGCTGGTTGATGTGGCGTGTATGGACCCTGCCATACGTCTGAGGACCTTGGGCCTTCAGTGAGACTTTGTGTTTGCCTTGTGTAGTTTCAACTTCCTGTAGCAGCTTAGACTCTGCTGTCCTGCTATCCCCTTTCACACTGGTGGGCTGAGCCGAGCAGCTTTTCGGTGTAGTTTTGGCATCTCCCGACTGATGCTTGCTGGATTTTTGTTCGGCTTCCTGCTTCTTTACCGGCTCATCGCCTCCTGAGCCTTCCTGGAGATTCAGCTTCTCAAACAACTGTACAAAGGTTTCAGTGACGTTAATATTTGTGGGTACAACTTAAGAGCATAAAGCGTAGACTGTATATAAAAGATGGATGTAGCCACCAGGTTGAAAAAATGAAGCCAGTACAGAAGTGCTTCAAACCTTTCTAAATATGTCTAAACATCCAGCAGCGGGCGACACCTCCAATTGCTGGTAGGTATCTAATTGTATAGAAGTTTAGGAGGAAATTAGACTATTTCTCACTTGATTTGTGACCTCAGTAAACATTTACCTGAAGAATTTATGATCTCAATCGTTAGTTTCAAGTCGAATTGAATGCAGTATGAAGTTAATTTTGTAAATTGTGGTCCCATTTACAGTAAAACAGACAATAAAGCAGGCTGTGTTTCACAGCGTGGTTGCCTTGGCATCGACAAGTTGCTACCATCAGGGTGTGTGTTTTATTTTCTGCCCTTGCACATTCCCTCTGGTTTCAAAAAACTAAGATAGCAACCGCCAAATTCCAAACTCAGTGCTTCAAAAACAACTAAAAATCAGTAGGAAATATATTTTCATCCGGAATACAACTCAGACTGGTACATACCCGTGAAACTGTGAGGGCTTTCTCATGGTAGAATGCCTCCCCAAATAGAGGCTCTCTGTACGTCTCATCTACATCCACCAGTGCCTGGTAAGGAGAAATGTATAACAAATGGTGAAAGACCACAATAAATAGATTCAATTCATGATTATTCAACGACGCATATTTCAGATTCAGCATATGGCAGATGTCCTGTAAAAAATACAATAAAAAAAAACACAAGTGAGGTCGCTCACCATATTCCAGAATTTGTCAAAGGCCACAACAAAGCCGGAGCAAACTCCCCTCAGGCCTTTAAAAGTCCGAATGTGAACTTTCACTCTGATCCTCTCCTCAACACATCGGTACAGCTCCCCCAAAGGACTGCCTTTACATACTGAAGACACATGACAAGCAGGCTGAGCAACAAATCATACAAAAACAACAACACAAAGACAAGATTTCCTTTAAAGAAATTGTAAAGTTACTGCTAGATTTTAGATAAATCATTTTAGGAATAAAGCAGAGCATGTGTGGACAAGTAAAAATCAGAAAATTAAAAAACAAGAAGATTGGAAGTGCTTGGATTTGTTTCATGTCTCATTTAAGAGATTTCTCAAGTCCTGGAAAGAAGGGAGTCCTCATTAATTATTCTCAACTCTCAACTAATAAATACCTGGAACTTCCCACCAATCAGTCTGTACTGTGGAAGATTTTTGAATGAGAGGTGAAATGTCTTCAAGACATCAAGATGAATCAAAACAGTTTAGAATCATCATGACCTGGATGACTGACAATCTGCCCAGGTGCTTCCAAGTGGGACAACATGGGCTCGATCTCTACAACATTTTGAAAATCGCATGATATGGTCTTTGGAATAACCAGATCTGAAACATCTGAATATCTACAATGGATCTGGGACCACCAGGAGACCTCCACAGACTTCAATATTTGTACTGAAGTAATTCTGGAGGTTTGTGGTGCCTCAATAACTGACTAGAAAACTTCTGAGTCATGAAAGTAATTAGTGTTTGGTCTATTCTGGTCATGAAGCAAAAGTGACAAACTTCTTTTAAATAGTCTTCACTGATATAGTGCAACTTCTATGCAGCAGTTCCCAGTGTTAAAGAGAGCTCCAACCCACTTAATGATCCCTCTAGTGAACCTCCAACAAAACTACGATCATGTAGCCGTCTAGTGCAACAGTAGTGGTAGGTGGTGAACGTACAGGGCATTCTCGTCAGGACATTTTTCTGGGGCCTCTGCTTCCTCTTCCTCTGCGTCGTGCCGCTGCTGCTCTCCCCTTCTTCTGATTCTGTTTTTTTCACCATGAGGTTCTTCAGCCTCTCGATGCGCTCCGGGTCCGCCACCCCTTTCATCGCCTTCCGCCGCTTTTTCTCCACATTCTCCGGCTTGGCTCTGCCTCGGCCGCCTTTGAGAAAGCTCTCGTACTCGGCCACATTGTTGAAGCACTTGATGTTTGGAAAGGGAAGAGGAGGCGCAGTCGGAGAATACAAGGCCAGGAGAGGATCAAATTTATCAGAGCAGATGTCTATTTTAAGCTCGTCGTCGTCACCAGGTTTACTGTCTGTCTTTGGCTGCTCCGGTGCCGATGCAGAGCTCGAACAAGGTGCCGTTTCTGTCTTCTTGCTGTCAGATTTTACACTTTTTCTTTCCCTCTCATCCATCTTTCTTCTTCTTCTGGTGTTCTGTAACGGTTAGCAATTAGCTTTGTGGTACATTACCGCCAACTATCGAATATAAAACTGAACGATTGTCACTACGAACCCAAATTCTTAAGTTTAGAACACTCTTTTAAATATAAAGGACCAATAAAACTCTATACATAACATGTCATGAGTTCAGTTGTAGCCCACTCCTCCATGTTTGAAACAGCCGCAGAAGAGTGTACAGTGAAGCGAGGGATTATGGGAAATGTCGTCAATTGAGTTTTCACGCCTAACTCGGCAGAAATTAAACACCATCGACTATAATATGACATTCAAGTTTGGTATTTCAGTATCAAAAATCGAATGTATGTATTGATGTGCAATTTTTCATATAATTGTGCAATAATAATGCTCCACGTATCTATGACAGACTCTATGAAAAAGAGCCCGACCTTAAGTTGGACTACAAGTCCCATAACGTCCCTGTCATAGACGATCTTTGGTTGCTAATTGTCTTTATACCACAAGAGGGCGCCTAAACACAAAACGACGACGTTTAAACAGCTTCTGTGAAATTCAGCTCGCCTTGATAAGTTATCAAATTAAGAAGCACGGGGGTAATTTATCATGTTTTAAGTTTTTTTATAATGTATAAGAAGCAATGGAGAACAATATTTTATTTGCTTTTGATTAATAGTTTCCCGCTTGTGCCCCGGAACGTTTGTTCAGGCTGCTGAGGTGCCACTACGACAGAATTCGTTGACGGACTGTACACAAACCAACGTGAGTGTAAGAAACGAGAGCAGTTTATGTATAAATGTAGATGTCAAGTAATTACGTAGCTTTAATCTCATGCTACATTAAATACCAATGTTTAAAAAATTAAAAAAGCTCGGCACTAGCGCGGGGAGTAAACATAGAGCTAGCTTACTGTTTACTGTAGAGGACTAACGCCATACATGGCATCTTTGTGTAAGTAACTGATATTAACAGTTGCTAATAGGCATTTAAACAGTAGTAAACCCATAATAGCCCCAGTCATGATTTGAATTCCTTTTAATTTTGTCTTGATGTTAATATGAAGTCGTTTTGGTCTTATTTTGGCAGTTTATTTAAATGTCATGTTTGTGCTCATTGCTCTTTCTCTTCAGGACCATCTTAATGCTGATTGGAAAGGCCTGCAGATTTGGTGGACGTGTTAGGTCTTGTGTTTTGACACCCTTGGCTCGTTTCTTTGTTAGTTCCAGCAACATGGCCAAGAGCAAGTTTGAGTATGTTCGCAACTTTGAAACAGATGACACTTGTCTACGTAACTGCTACATCGTTGTGAGACTGGATGGTCGCAACTTCCACAAGTGAGCTTTCTCTTTATTCTTCATTTCTGCAAAGACACGAGTGGTTTTGCAGATCAGCAGTCTTGAGACATTATTTGAAATTGTGGTTTTGTTTTGAGTTTCTTCTTGCTTTTGTTTTTTTCAGGTTTGCAGAGCAGCACAAGTTTACAAAACCCAATGACAACAGGGCATTGGGACTGATGACCAGGAGTGCACGATCTGTCATGGAAGAACTTGAAGATATTGTAATTGCGTATGGTCAAAGCGATGAGTTCAGTTTTGTTTTCAAGAGGACCTCCACTTGGTTCAAAAGAAGAGCCAGGTACTGACTTGTTGTCTCACTGTAGGACAATTTCGTTCTCACACAAACTTCCTGTAGCGTTTTATATCTTTGTCTGACTTTGTTTCTTCTTTCGCTTTCCTGACAGTAAGCTCATGACCCATGTAGCCTCCCAGTTCTCCTCCTCATATGTGTTTTACTGGAAGGAGTTCTTCGGAGAGCAGCCCCTACTATACCCCCCAGGCTTTGATGGCCGTGTGGTCCTCTATCCTAGCAACCGTAACCTTAGGGACTACCTCAGTTGGAGGCAAGCGGACTGTAAGCACCCATTTGTTCAGTCTGATTTATAAATCAGTATGTTTGTCCGAGAGTGAAAGATGTTAGTCTATGTGTGCTTTTTGTTTCTTTCAGGTCACATAAATAATTTGTACAACACAGTGTTTTGGACATTAGTGCTAAAAGGAGGGCTCACTACAACACAGGCAGAGGATCGCTTAAAGGTGAGAGTGAAACAAATATACTGGACATTATTTTAATTTGAAGTAGAAACACTACTGTTTTTACTGTTTGTATAAATAAGAAAGATAATGACTTGTTGATGGACATTAAACAACTCAAAACAAGAAAACCTGCATATTTAAACAGTATAAAGCATAAATAGATAGACAGATGAAAAACATGACATTAACAGTTAGAAACTGATACAAAAAGGTCATCCACACAGTATTCAGGGTGTAAAATGGGTCTACTCATGATCGCCCTACATTCTGAAACTAAAGGCTTACACTTACTAATTAATTAACAAATCCATTCCATAAGCATATCCATATCAAGTTGTTAGGCCCCGGCAAAAAAGCAATAATAAAAGTTTCCACCTCTCATTTCAAGGAAATTAATCACAGGCAGTGTTAATAGGCAAATAAATGTTTAAGCCATTTGTTAGATAGACTAAACATCTTTGTTTGAGCTTTACAAGAACCACCAGGGGAAATTTGAGGATCAAAAGTGGCATAAAAAAGAAAAGATTGTATCCAATATTAGAAAAAATAACTTTGTACTAAAAATTAATGTAGAAATGCACCTTAAAAGAACTTTTCCTATTTCGGTGGTAGAAGTATTGCACGAATATTGACCAACCTGTCAAAAATGAATACTGTTTCAGTAGGCTGTCCCTCACATTCTGATTTCATTGACAACTCAGATTATTCCTTTTCTGCGCCACGGAAAAGGAATAACATTTGCACGTGATTTACCTTTTCTTAAAGATGGCAGTAGCAGTATTTTTTGGCATCTGTTTAAGCCGAATTCCTTTGTAGTGAGTTTATCGTATAAATACCAGAACCTCATAGTCCACTTTCAACTGCACTGCATTATTTACATTCCTCCACTAAGGATCACCTGTTATCTTTATGAGCAGTCTGAGGCTGTAATGTTTGAAAGATAAATTGTTTTGTTTGATTCTTGGTCAGACCTCTGAGCACAATGCTGAAATATCTGCTCTGCCTTATGTATATTTTTTATTGGTCTTTATTATATTATTCAAAAGTTATATCTTATATATCAAAAACCATATACTGTTGTACTTTGATTACTTTTATTACAGCTCATCAAAACTTTCACAACACTAACCTTTTAGAATATTGCCATTTAAAAGTAATCTGAGAGTAAACTAAAGTCCTGCACCTCCTCCTGTTCTGTTTTCAGAACTGGTGGAAATGTTCGTTCTGGCTCAATGTTTGGGCAACATGAGTCATTCACAGCTCAACTCTTGTGATTTCTATTTCCTATATCATGTTTAAAAAAGTGAACAATGAGAAACAGGTTTGCAACGAAAAGATCACGAGATCAATTTACTTGTAATTCTAATTCTGAAGTAAATGAAACGTGACAGTAATAGAAGCAATCCTTAGTGTTGTCTTTAATTCGTCGCACTGGTTGTTTATTTTTGTCACACTGGTTGTTTATTTGTCGCACTGGTTGTTTATTTGGTCGCACTGGTTGTTTATTTGGTCGCACTGGTTGTTTATTTCTTCGCACTGGTTGTTTATTTCGTCGCACTGGCTGTTTATTTTGTCGCACTGGCTGTTTATTTTGTCGCACTGGTTGTTTATTTCGTCGCACTGGATTTTTATTTTGACACACTGGTTGTTTATTTTGTCGCACTGGATTTTTATTTTGTCGCACTGGTTGTTTATTTCGTCGCACTGGTTGTGTATTTCATTGCACTGGTTGTTAATTTTGTTGCACTGGTTGTTTATTTCATCGCACTGGTTGTTTATTTCGTCGCACTGGTTGTTTATTTCGTCGTACTGGTTGTTTATTTGTTGTTTATTTCGTCGCACTGGTTGTTTATTTCGTCATACTGGTTGTTTATTTGTTGTTTATTTTGTCACACTGGTTGTTTATTTCATCGCACTGATGTTTATTTTGTTGTTTATTTTGTCGCACTGGCTGTTTATTTTGTCACACTGGTTGTTTATTTCGTTGCACTGGTTGTTTATTTTGTCGCACTGGCTGTTTATTTCGTCGCACTGGTTGTTTATTTTGTCACACTGGTTGTTTATTTCATCGCACTGATGTTTATTTTGTTGTTTATTTCGTCGCACTGGTTGTTTATTTCGTCGCACTGCTTGTTTATTTCGTCGCACTGATGTTTATTTTGTTGTTTATTTCGTCGCACTGGTTGTTTATTTCGTCGCACTGGTTGTTTATTTCGTCGCACTGGTTGTTTATTTCGTCGCACCGATGTTTATTTTGTTGTTTATTTTGTCGCACTGGTTGTTTATTTCGTCGCACTGGTTGTTTATTTCGTCGTACTGGTTGTTTATTTCGTCGCACTGGTTGTTTATTTCGTCGCACTGATGTTTATTTTGTTGTTTATTTTGTCGCACTGGTTGTTTATTTTGTCACACTGGTTGTTTATTTCATCGCACTGATGTTTATTTTGTTGTTTATTTCGTCGCACTGGTTGTTTATTTCGTCGCACTGGTTGTTTATTTCGTCGCACTGGTTGTTTATTTCGTCGCACCGATGTTTATTTTGTTGTTTATTTTGTCGCACTGGTTGTTTATTTCGTCGCACTGGTTGTTTATTTCGTCGTACTGGTTGTTTATTTCGTCGCACTGGTTGTTTATTTCGTCGCACTGATGTTTATTTTGTTGTTTATTTTGTCGCACTGGTTGTTTATTTTGTCGCACTGGTTGTTTATTTTGTCGCACTGGTTGTTTATTTCGTCGCACTGGATTTTTATTTTGACACACTGGTTGTTTATTTTGTCGCACTGGATTTTTATTTTGTCGCACTGGTTGTTTATTTCGTCGCACTGATGTTTATTTTGTTGTTTATTTTGTCGCACTGGTTGTTTATTTCGTCGCACTGGTTGTTTATTTCGTCATACTGGTTGTTTATTTGTTGTTTATTTTGTCACACTGGTTGTTTATTTCATCGCACTGATGTTTATTTTGTTGTTTATTTTGTCGCACTGGCTGTTTATTTTGTCACACTGGTTGTTTATTTCGTTGCACTGGTTGTTTATTTCGTCGCACTGGTTGTTTATTTCGTCGCACCGATGTTTATTTTGTTGTTTATTTCGTCGTACTGGTTGTTTATTTGTTGTTTATTTCGTCGCACTGGTTGTTTATTTCGACGCACTGATGTTTATTTTGTTGTTTATTTCGTCGCACTGGTTGTTTATTTCATTGCACTGGTTGTTTATTTCATCGCTCTGGTTGTTTATTTTGTTGTTTATTTTGTCGCACTGGTTGTTTATTTCGTCGCACTGGTTGTTTATTTCGTCGCACTGGTTGTTTATTTCATCGCACTGGTTGTTTATTTCGTCGCACTGGTTGTTTATTTGTTGTTTATTTCGTCGCACTGGTTGTTTATTTCGTCGCACTGATCTTTATTTTGTTGTTTATTTTGTCACACTGGTTGTTTATTTCGTCGCACCGATGTTTATTTTGTTGTTTATTTTTGTCGCACTGGTTGTTTATTTCATCGCACTGGTTGTTTATTTCGTCGCACTGGTTGTTTATTTCGTCGTACTGGTTGTTTATTTCGTCGCACTGGTTGTTTATTTCGTCGCACTGATGTTTATTTTGTTGTTTATTTTGTCGCACTGGTTGTTTATTTTGTCGCACTGGTTGTTTATTTTGTCGCACTGGTTGTTTATTTCGTCGCACTGGTTGTTTATTTCGCCGCACTGGTTGTTTATTTCGTCGTACTGGTTGTTTATTTGTTGTTTATTTCGTCACACTGGTTGTTTATTTCATCGCACTGATGTTTATTTTGTTGTTCATTTCGTCGCACTGGTTGTTTATTTCGTCACACTGGTTGTTTATTTGTTGTTTATTTCGTCACACTGGTTGTTTATTTCATCGCACTGATGTTTATTTTGTTGTTTATTTCGTCACACTGGTTGTTTATTTCATCGCACTGATGTTTATTTTGTTGTTTATTTCGTTGCACTGGCTGTTTATTTCGTCGCACTGGTTGTTTATTTTGTCACACTGGTTGTTTATTTCATCGCACTGATGTTTGTTTTGTTGTTTATTTCGTCGCACTGGTTGTTTATTTCGTCGCACTGGTTGTTTATTTCGTCGCACTGATGTTTATTTTGTTCATTTCGTCGCACTGGTTGTTTATTTCGTCGCACTGGTTGTTTATTTCGTCGCACCGATGTTTATTTTGTTGTTTATTTTGTCGCACTGGTTGTTTATTTTGTCGCACTGGCTGTTTATTTTGTCGCACTGGTTGTTTATTTTGTTGTTTATTTTGTTGCACTGGTTGTTTATTTTGTCGCACTGGTTGTTTATTTCGTCGCACCGATGTTTATTTTGTTGTTTATTTCGTCGCACTGGCTGTTTATTTTGTCGCACTGGCTGTTTATTTTGTCGCACTGGTTGTTTATTTCGTTGCACTGGTTGTTTATTTTGTCGCACTGGATGTTTATTTCGTCGCACTGGTTGTTTATTTCAACGCACTGATGTTTATTTTGTTGTTTATTTCATTGCACTGGTTGTTTATTTCATTGCACTGGTTGTTTATTTCGTCGCACTGGTTGTTTATTTCGACGCACTGATGTTTATTTTGTTGTTTATTTCGTCGCACTGGTTGTTTATTTCATTGCACTGGTTGTTTATTTCATCGCACTGGTTGTTTATTTCGTCGCACTGGTTGTTTATTTCGTCGTACTGGTTGTTTATTTGTTGTTTATTTCGTCGCACTGGTTGTTTATTTCGTCATACTGGTTGTTTATTTGTTGTTTATTTTGTCACACTGGTTGTTTATTTCATAGCACTGATGTTTATTTTGTTGTTTATTTCGTCGCACTGGCTGTTTATTTTGTCACACTGGTTGTTTATTTCGTTGCACTGGTTGTTTATTTTGTCGCACTGGCTGTTTATTTCGTCGCACTGGTTGTTTATTTCATCGCACTGGTTGTTTATTTCGTCGCACCGATGTTTATTTTGTTCTTCATTTCGTCGCACTGGTTGTTTATTTTGTCGCACTGGCTGTTTATTTTGTCGCACTGGTTGTTTATTTTGTTGTTTATTTCGTTGCACTGGTTGTTTATTTTGTCGCACTGGTTGTTTATTTCGTCGCACCGATGTTTATTTTGTTGTTTATTTTGTCGCACTGGTTGTTTATTTCGTCGCACTGGTTGTTTATTTCGTCGCACTGATGTTTATTTTGTTGTTTATTTTGTCGCACTGGTTGTTTATTTTGTCGCACTGGTTGTTTATTTTGTCGCACTGGTTGTTTATTTCGTCGCACTGGTTGTTTATTTCGCCGCACTGGTTGTTTATTTCGTCGTACTGGTTGTTTATTTGTTGTTTATTTCGTCACACTGGTTGTTTATTTCATCGCACTGATGTTTATTTTGTTGTTCATTTCGTCGCACTGGTTGTTTATTTCGTCACACTGGTTGTTTATTTGTTGTTTATTTCGTCACACTGGTTGTTTATTTCATCGCACTGATGTTTATTTTGTTGTTTATTTCGTCACACTGGTTGTTTATTTCATCGCACTGATGTTTATTTTGTTGTTTATTTCGTTGCACTGGCTGTTTATTTCGTCGCACTGGTTGTTTATTTTGTCACACTGGTTGTTTATTTCATCGCACTGATGTTTGTTTTGTTGTTTATTTCGTCGCACTGGTTGTTTATTTCGTCGCACTGGTTGTTTATTTCGTCGCACTGATGTTTATTTTGTTCATTTCGTCGCACTGGTTGTTTATTTCGTCGCACTGGTTGTTTATTTCGTCGCACCGATGTTTATTTTGTTGTTTATTTTGTCGCACTGGTTGTTTATTTTGTCGCACTGGCTGTTTATTTTGTCGCACTGGTTGTTTATTTTGTTGTTTATTTTGTTGCACTGGTTGTTTATTTTGTCGCACTGGTTGTTTATTTCGTCGCACCGATGTTTATTTTGTTGTTTATTTCGTCGCACTGGCTGTTTATTTTGTCGCACTGGCTGTTTATTTTGTCGCACTGGTTGTTTATTTCGTTGCACTGGTTGTTTATTTTGTCGCACTGGATGTTTATTTCGTCGCACTGGTTGTTTATTTCAACGCACTGATGTTTATTTTGTTGTTTATTTCATTGCACTGGTTGTTTATTTCATTGCACTGGTTGTTTATTTCGTCGCACTGGTTGTTTATTTCGACGCACTGATGTTTATTTTGTTGTTTATTTCGTCGCACTGGTTGTTTATTTCATTGCACTGGTTGTTTATTTCATCGCACTGGTTGTTTATTTCGTCGCACTGGTTGTTTATTTCGTCGTACTGGTTGTTTATTTGTTGTTTATTTCGTCGCACTGGTTGTTTATTTCGTCATACTGGTTGTTTATTTGTTGTTTATTTTGTCACACTGGTTGTTTATTTCATAGCACTGATGTTTATTTTGTTGTTTATTTCGTCGCACTGGCTGTTTATTTTGTCACACTGGTTGTTTATTTCGTTGCACTGGTTGTTTATTTTGTCGCACTGGCTGTTTATTTCGTCGCACTGGTTGTTTATTTCATCGCACTGGTTGTTTATTTCGTCGCACCGATGTTTATTTTGTTCTTCATTTCGTCGCACTGGTTGTTTATTTTGTCGCACTGGCTGTTTATTTTGTCGCACTGGTTGTTTATTTTGTTGTTTATTTCGTTGCACTGGTTGTTTATTTTGTCGCACTGGTTGTTTATTTCGTCGCACCGATGTTTATTTTGTTGTTTATTTCGTCGCACTGGCTGTTTACTTTGTCGCACTGGCTGTTTATTTTGTCGCACTGGTTGTTTATTTCGTTGCACTGGTTGTTTATTTTGTCGCACTGGCTGTTTATTTTGTCGCACTGGTTGTTTATTTTGTTGTTTATTTCGTTGCACTGGTTGTTTATTTTGTCGCACTGGTTGTTTATTTCGTCGCACCGATGTTTATTTTGTTGTTTATTTCGTCGCACTGGCTGTTTACTTTGTCGCACTGGCTGTTTATTTTGTCGCACTGGTTGTTTATTTCGTTGCACTGGTTGTTTATTTCGTCGTACTGGTTGTTTATTTCGTCGCACTGATGTTTATTCTGTTGTTTATTTCGTCGCACTGGTTGTTTATTTCGTCGCACTGATGTTTATTTTGTTGTTTATTTTGTCGCACTGGTTGTTTATTTCGTCGCACTGGTTGTTTATTTTGTCGCACTGGCTGTTTATTTTGTCGCACTGGTTGTTTATTTTGTTGTTTATTTCGTTGCACTGGTTGTTTATTTTGTCGCACTGGTTGTTTATTTCGTCGCACCGATGTTTATTTTGTTGTTTATTTCGTCGCACTGGCTGTTTACTTTGTCGCACTGGCTGTTTATTTTGTCGCACTGGTTGTTTATTTCGTTGCACTGGTTGTTTATTTCGTCGCACTGGTTGTTTATTTCGTCGCACTGATCTTTATTTTGTTGTTTATTTTGTCGCACTGGTTTTTTATTTCGTCGCACTGGTTGTTTATTTTGTTGTTTATGTCATCGCACTGGTTGTTTATTTGTTGTTTTTTTCGTCACACTGGTTGTTTCTTTCGTCGCACTGATGTGTATTTTGTTGTTTATTTTGTCGCACTGGCTGTTTATTTCGTCGCACTGGTTGTTTATTTCGTCGCACTGTTGTTTATTTTGTCGCACTGGTTGTTTATTTCGTCGCACTGATGTTTATTTTGTTGTTTATTTCGTCGCACTGGTTGTTTATTTTGTCGCACTGGCTGTTTATTTTGTCGCACTGGATGTTTATTTCGTCACACTGGTTGTTTACTTCGTCGCACTGGATGTTTATTTCGTCACACTGGTTGTTTATTCCGTCGCACTGATGTTTATTTTGTTGTTTATTTTGTCGCACTGGCTGTTTATTTTTTCGAACTGGTTGTTTATTTCGTTGCACTGGTTGTTTATTTCGTCACACTGACATTTTATTTTGTCGCACTGGATGTTTATTTCGTCACACTGGTTGTTTATTTCGACGCACTGATGTTTATTTTGTTGTTTATTTCGTCGCACTGGTGTTTGTTTTGTCGCACTGGTTGTTTATTTCGACGCACTGGTTGTTTATTTCGTCGCACTGATGTTTAATTTGTTGTTTATTTCGTCGCACTGGTTGTTTATTTTGTCGCACTGGCTGTTTATTTTGTCGCACTGGATGTTTATTTCGTCGCACTGGTTGTTTATTTCGACGCACTGATGTTTATTTTGTCGCACTAGTTGTTTATTTCGTCGCACTGGTTGTTTATTTCGTCGCACTGGCTGTTTATTTCGTCACACTGGTTGTTTATTTCGTCGCAATGGTTGTTTAGTTCGTCGCACTGGTTGTTTAATTGGTCGCACTGATGTTTATTTTGTCGTTTATTTTGTCGCACTGGCTGTTTATTTTGTCGCACTGGCTGTTTATTTCGTCGCCCTGGTTTTTTATTTTATTGTTTATTTTGTCGCACTGGTTTTTTATTTCATTGCACTGGTTGTTTATTTTATCATACAGGATGTTCATTTTAGATTAAAAATCTCTCCAGAATGTTTTTTTAAACAATCTCCTTTTGCAACATTTGCAAATTGTTTATTCATCTTTCTGTGTATGAACAAATATAAGCCGCCAATCCACTGGTGATACAAGATTTAGAAACTGATATAATGTAGTTTTCAGCTGACATAAGAATTGTTATTCACTTAACTTTTAACACCGAACCAATTTCTAACCACACAAAAGGCTTAAAGGCCCACAGGAGTCAAAACAACAGAAATCTATTGCAGAGGCTTGGATATAAACGGTCATAATGCAGATATATGTACTTTCTGAGCATTAGCATTCATTATATATATCCTGGGCAATTTTTAAAAAAAAACTGATTCTGACTCCTATCCAATGTAAAAACAAAGTGGAAAAAAACTATTTTTTTCTAACTCATGTTTTTAATAGTATTTTTTCATGTCCATTCCAATGGACGCCACAACAATATGGGCGTAAAATGTCGGAAAAACGTATGAAAAATAAGGCTCGGTTTTTCCACATGGTAATCAATCAGATATAACCTAAACATCTGGAACTTGATGTTTGCATGGCTTTGAGTCTGTGTACAGTCTGTGTACTGAGACTACATAGACTGCATCAAGTTCACATGCATATATGAACTTGATAGGTGTATCACAGCATGGGTAGGGAACAGCAGTGAGGTCATCACCATGAAAACCCAGAGCCTTTATGTCTTATTATCATATTGTTGAAAAAAATTCACTCTTAGCTCTGCAAAGTTTGCTATAGTGGGGTGTTTATTGGTATTCCGGCATACGGTGGGCTGACCAACACACAGTATGAGCCTGTGAAGGTAAACCGACCCAGAGCATTCTGAGAGAACCCCTTTTATAGGGATGTCAGACGGTGGATCAGAGTGTAGGGAGGGGGCCATATGTAAACAAAAGGATGAACAGTGGTAAATTGTGCGCTAGTGTACACTTAATCATAATCAGTTTCTATACTAAACATGAAATCAAGGTTTTCATCTACAGGCTGAATTTCACTGAAACAAAAATCACAAAACTAGCAGTAGTCAAAATAACCAAACCAAGCAGTATGAATTTATAATTGTGTATGCCAATAGTCCAATTGTGTTTTTGATCCGTCGAATAATCCAGTAGGATTGGGTTTGTGTAATGTCTTTGAAATGCTGCACAAGTGATCATTTACACACGTGGACAAAATTGTTGGTACCCCTCAGTTAAAGAAGGAAAAACCCACAATTCTCACTGAAATCACTTGAAACTCACAAAAGTAACAATAAATAAAAATTTATTGAAAATTAAATAATCAAAATCAGCCATCACTTTTGAATTGTTGATTAACATAATTATTTAAAAAAACAAACTAATGAAATAGGGCGGGACAAAAATGATGGTACCCATAACTTAATATTTTGTTGCACAACCTTTTGAGGCAATCACTGCAATTAAACGATTTCTGTATTTGTCAATGAGCGTTCTGCAGCTGTCAACAGGTATTTTGGCCCACTCCTCATGAGCAAACAGCTCCAGTTGTCTCAGGTTTGATGGGTGTCTTCTCCAAATGGCATGTTTCAGCTCCTTCCACATATGTTCAATGGGATTCAGATCTGGGCTCATAGAAGGCCACTTTAGAATAGTCCAACGCTTTTCTCTCAGCCATTCTTGGGTGTTTTTGGCTGTGTGTTTTGGATCGTTGTCCTGTTGGAAGACCCATGACCTGCGACTGAGACCAAGCTTTCTGACACTAGGCAGCACATTTCTCTCCAGAATGCCTTGATAGTCTTCAGATTTCATCGTACCTTGCACACTTTCAAGACACCCTGTGCCAGATGCAGCAAAGCAGCCCCAAAACATTACTGAGCCTCCTCCATGTTTCACCGTAGGGACAGTGTTCTTTTCTTCGTATGCTTGGTTTTTGAGTCTATGAACATAGAGTTGATGTGCCTTACCAAAAAGCTCCAGTTTGGTCTCATCTGTCCAAAGGACATTCTCCCAGAAGCTTTGTGGCTTGTCAACATGCATTTTTGCAAATTCCAGTCTCGCTTTTTTATGAGTTTTTTTCAGCAGTGGTGTCCTCCTTGGTCGTCTCCCATGAAGTCCACTTTGGCTCAAACAACGACGAATAGTGCGATCTGACACTGATGTACCTTGGCCTTGGAGTTCACCTTTAATTTCTTTGGAGGTTGCTCTGGGCTCTTTGGATACAATTCCAACGATCCGTCTCTTCAATTTGTCATCAATTTTCCTCTTGCGGCCACGTCCAGGGAGGTTGGCTACTGTCCCGTGGGTCTTGAACTTCTGAATAATATGAGCCACTGTTGTCACAGGAACTTCAAGCTGTTTAGAGATGGTCTTATAGCCTTTACCTTTAAGATGTTTGTCTATCATTTTTTTTCGGATGTCCTGGGACAATTCTCTCCTTCGCTTTCTGTTGTCCATGTTCAGTGTGGTACACACCTTTTCACCAAACAGCAGGGCGACTACTTGTCTCCCTTTAAATAGGCAGACTGACTGATTATGAGTTTGGAAACACCTGTGATGTCAATTAAATGACACACCTGAGTTAATCATGTCACTCTGGTCAAATAGTTTTCAATCTTTTATAGAGGTACCATCATTTTTGTCCAGGCCTGTTTCATTAGTTTGTTTTTTTAAATAATTATGTTAATCAACAATTCAAAAGTGATGGCTGTTTTTGATTATTTAATTTTCAATAAATTTTTATTTATTGTTACTTTTGTGAGTTTCAAGTGATTTCAGTGAGAATTGTGGGTTTTTCCTTCTTTAACTGAGGGGTACCAACAATTTTGTCCACGTGTGTAATTCCTGTATGGTGGCATTGTAATCAGGAATCAAAGTGCAACACTCGGCCACAGTGATGGCGCATGTTACACCTTGTGATGCCAGTATGAAATCTGGTGCAGATATCATCATTTAAGGCTGCACAGTGGATCAGCAAGAAGATCCCCGGTTCAAATCCCGGCCTGGGCCTGGGATCTTTTTGCATGGAGTTTGCATGTTCTCCCTGAGCATGCGTGGGTTTTCTCCAGGCACTCCGGCTTCCTCCCACAGTCCAAAAATATGCTGAGGTTAATTGATTACTCTAAATTGCCCGTAGGTGTGAATGTGAGCGTCATTGTTTGTCTGTATATGTAGCCCTGCGACAGACTGGGTGTCCCCTGCGTTCGCCCGAGTCAGCTGGAATAGGCTCCAGCACCCCTGCGACCCTAGTGAGGATAAAGCGGTATATAGAGAATGGATGGATGGATATCATCATTTATATCTTGCATATAAGACATTAAATTGATTTTTTTAAAAACTACTAAGAATTAAAATGACTCTTAACTTCTAAACTTACCACCTATCTTACTCCTGGTTTCTTCCTCCTCATTTCCTGAATTCAAGGAGTCAAGTTCAGATAACTCTCCATTCAGAAGACGTTCAAAGAAGTCTTCAACATTATAGTCTATTATACTCTACAAGAACATTATGTACAAAATATATATATTTAAAATTTTATAATCATTAATAAATAAATTGTGACACCCTAATTTATCCATGAAAAGCTTACAGGTGTTTTGTTTCTTTATATACTGACACTAAACGTGTGTTGGCTAAACTTGCCCAACTCCTGATGTCCATTGCAATGGACATCGGACTTTGAAAAAATCCCATAAATTAATGATATGATATATGTTGAAAATGACTTCAAATATTATCACTTATAACAGTTAAAATTATACTGACTTCAAATCTGTTTGGCCAGCATGAACATAAATGTTTTTGATTGAAAATGGGCATTTACTCTTCCCTCTCTGCAGTCGCTCTGCCATACTTGTCCTGTCTGATGTCTGTCACTGTCTCAGAGCATGCTCAAAGTCATGGCATGATTGTGATTGGATAATTAGGGTCCAATTAGTAAATTTCATTGCTGACATCATTCAATTACAGAGTATTTATTGGTTTAGGGACAAAAATGTGTCACGTCCATTCCAGTGGTCTGAAGGAGTTGGTTTTGTTGGCAGAATGGATGATGAATTTACACTGAATGAGTTATTGAGTAGGAGCTCATTTTTGTACACACTTCTTTTTGGTAATATTTACATGCATGTGTCCCACTGTGTCTCTCTGTTTATAGGGAACATTAGCTGCAGATAAAAATGAGATCCTGTTCTCAGAGTTTGACATCAACTACAACAATGAATCTGCCCTCCACAGGAAAGGCACGGCCCTGATTTGGGAAAAGGTAAGCTGCTAGGTTGAGTTTGAACAGTTATTGCAGAGGGACTAATTTACTTCTACTTCAGTCTGTGATTTCTTTCATTTTATGTCCAATTTCAGAACTTGTAGGACTTTAGGATGTTTTCCAGGAAAGTTTGGCCTACTCCACATTTACATGTGTGCTTTTATAAACATTTTTCTTTCTTTAGTTCAGTCTTAAAACACAAAAAATTCATGTCCACTTAAAAACGCAAAAACATAGATTAAGAACATGCCACACCAACAGGTGGCAGTAAAACCCTAAAGCCATGTTGGCTACTTAGAAGCCTGAAAAAATCTATTAGCAGTTTTGGTGGGCTACAAATAGAGGTGCATCAAGGAAGATGGTGTCCTATGATCACACTCATTCTGATGCTTCTGTTTTGTCAATATAGTGGAACTGTATCTGTACATTTATGTGTGAACATACAAGAAGCAATCTTAGCACTGGTATTATTTTGGCCACATCCGTCATTCCACAAACTCACCTTATACAAACAAAAAAGATAACAGCGAACACTTTGACGTCACAAGCCAGAAACCCAGTTTCTCTCTGACAGCATGTCAACACAGCAAACAGAGTTTCTGAATATCTTTATCCTGGAAGGAGCTTTCCAAAAGCTCTGTTCTCCTGAGAACACGTGAAGATCTACTTGTGGACAATAGACATAAATACGAAGAAATAATACCTGTGTGTGTGTGGACAGGACCTGAGATACATGCTCTTTTCAACTGGAGCTGCTTTTGGGTGGAAAATGTTTCTTTCTGTCTCTGTTTTGTCCTATATGGTTTGTAAACGGGTCTAAACCAGTATTCTTGCCAATGCCTGATAAGCTGATATTTTACAACTCCTTTTGGCTGATTACTAATACAGTACATGTACATATTTTTCCATCCAACTGCAGAGAGCATCATGTATGTCCTGTAGTGGAATTATCCTAATATTATTCCTGCTCATATCATGATGGTCTACTGGCAGGTGCAGACATAAAATACAAGCCTTTTTAAATGTGCACATTTAAAGAATGACTTTATTTTCTGTTCAAAACTTGCCATCATTTTAAATAACATTCTCCAAATAAAAACTTTAATCCTGACAAATGCTTGTCATCTGTCACTGTTCATTTCTGAGCTTTCGTCAGCTGATGGCAAAGATGACGATACGATCACACATTCTTAATTTGCAATTTTGATAGACAGCAAGACTTGAATGTTGTTTCTTTTAAGGTTTTGCATGTTTGATCCAAGTCGCTGCTGTGATATTCAAATGGAATCTTTAGTTTTTCTTTTTTACTTAGAGGTCTATCATTGTGAAGACTTTAAAAACTCACTGCAAACAAAGACACTTCAACATGTGAGATTTGGTATGTAGCAGCTGAAAAACAGCTTTTTGGTCTGGTTGAAACGTTATTTATTAGATCTTCGCGCCATCACGACAAAGGAACTTACAGTGCCTTGTGAAAGTATTCGGCCCCCTTGAACTTTTCAACCTTTCGCCACATTTCAGGCTTCAAACATAAAGATATAAAATTCTAATTTTTTGTCAAGAATCAACAACAAGTGGGACACAATTGTGAAGTGGAACGAAATTTATTGGATATTTTAAACTTTTTTAACAAATAAAAACCTGAAAAGTGGGGCGTGCAATATTATTCGGCCCCCTTGCATTAATACTTTGTAGCGCCACCTTTTGCTGCAATTACAGCTGCAAGTCGCTTGGGGTATGTCTCTATCAGTTTTACACATGGAGAGACTGAAATTCTTGCCCATTCTTCCTTGCAAAACAGCTCCAGCTCAGTGAGGTTGGATGGAGAGCGTTTGTGAACAGCAGTCTTCAGCTCTGCCCACAGATTCTCGATTGGATTCAGGTCTGGACTTTGACTTGGCCATTCTAACACCTGGATATGTTTATTTGTGAACCATTCCATTGTAGATTTGGCTTTATGTTTTGGATCATTGTCCTGTTGGAAGATAAATCTCCGTCCCAGTCTCAGGTCTTTTGCAGACTCCAACAGGTTTTCTTCCAGAATGCTCCTGTATTTGGCTCCATTCATCTTCCCATCAATTTTAACCATCTTCCCTGTCCCTGCTGAAGAAAAGCAGGCCCAAACCATGAGGCTGCCACCACCATATTTGACAGTGGGGATGGTGTGTTCAGGGTGATGAGCTGTGTTGCTTTTACACCAAACATATCGTTTTGCATTGTGGCCAAAAAGTTCAATTTTGGTTTCATCTGACCAGAGCACCTTCTTCCACATGTTTGGTGTGTCTCCCAGGTGTCTTGTGGCAAACTTCAAACCAGACTTTTTATGGATATCTTTGAGAAATGGCTTTCTTCTTGCCACTCTTCCATAAAGGCCAGATTTGTGCAGTGTACGACTGATTGTTGTCCTATGGACAGACTCTCCCACCTCAGCTGTAGATCTCTGCAGTTCATCCAGAGTGATCATGGGCCTCTTGGCTGCATCTCTGATCAGTCTTCTCCTTGCTCGAGGTGAAAGTTTAGAGGGATGGCCGGGTCTTGGTAGATTTGCAGTGGTCTGATACTCCTTCCATTTCAATATGATTGCTTGCACAGTGCTCCTTGAGATGTTTAAAGCTTGGGAAATCTTTTTGTATCCAAATCCGGCTTTAAACTTCTCCACAAAAGTATCTCGGACCTGCCTGGTGTGTTCCTTGGTCTTCATGATGCTCTCTGCACTTTAAACAGAACCCTGAGACTATCACAGAGCAGGTGCATTTATACGGAGACTTGATTACACACAGGTGGATTCTATTTATCATCATCAGTCATTTAGGACAACATTGGATCATTCAGAGATCCTCACTGAACTTCTGGAGTGAGTTTGCTGCACTGAAAGAAAAGGGGCCGAATAATATTGTACACCCCACTTTTCAGGTTTTTATTTGTTAAAAAAGTTTAAAATATCCAAAAAATTTCATTCCACTTCATGATTGTGTCCCACTTGTTGTTGATTCTTGACAAAAAATTAAAATTTTATATCTTTATGTTTGAAGCCTGAAATGTGGCGAAAGGTTGAAAAGTTCAAGGGGGCCGAATACTTTCACAAGGCACTGTAAGTGCTTCCTGACTGCTTTACTCTTGTGAAATATGCAGAATTTTCAGCCTCTTTTGCAACAGTGCTACTTGTACAGTGAGATCACACTGTATCGTGTTTTAGTTTGCAAGAAGATGTGAAAGATACAAACAAACCAAAATCAGAAATATACAGCAGCATAGTTCTGTTCGCACATGAAAAATAAAGCTTCTTTCAGTTTCTCGTTGGAAGGAAACTTTCTCCTTACATTTAGCAGCTCATTCATAAGATTTTGACATTTTTGTGGTATCACAAGACACCAGTTTATTTATTGATTTTTATCTGGAATATAAAGATGAAGACTCTGACTTTATCCAGCGTATAAACTCAGCAGTCAGTCATTCTGAGCCCAAAATGTTGTACTGTTCCTTTAAGTTAAGTTTAATCATGTTTACAATTTCTTTTGTCCAGCGAGATGAGACTGTCACTAAACGCATGAAGCTACCAAACAAAGAGGAGAAGGACGTGGCGGTTACTCGTAGCAGGAGGCGGGTGGAGGCCTACCACTGTGACATTATCGGGGAGCAGTTCTGGGAGGAACATCCAGACATCCTGGAGGACGACAACTGCTAGCAGGAGAACAACTCTGGACTCGTCGAAAGGGATTCATTTTAGCAGCAGCTTGATATAGACTTTGTGTCAAACAACAGGTTACCCATGAAGCTGAGTATCCTTCAAAGAAGGTTTTCTAAAATTTCTGACTTTGCACGATGAATCTCTCACAGCTGGAACATATTCTTACTTTTGTTTATTAAACTTCTATCATAATGCTTTTAAGGTTTTTTGCTTTATATGTGTGATGGTGCCTGTCATGTTTAATGAGAGATTAAATTTGGTTGACTGAAATATAGCACAAACAAAAATGTAAGGACTTTAAATATCTGATTCTGGTTTAAATGGAAAGGATGACTAAAAGATGTTAAAACATAACATGAAAAGGATTTGAAAAACATTTTGTTGTTTGTGGACTAAGATCTCGACCAACCGACAATGTGAACTTGTTAGTACCGGGAATTGAACTTAAAACAGCAGTAAATTGAGTTCAGTTCACACCAACTTTCACATCACCCCTACTGTGCACGACTAGTCGTTTAATCGTTTAACCGCCTACTCATTTATTAAACGTTTAGTATTTTACTAGTCGGTTAAACGTTAGTGTGCCCCCCCCAAACGGGCGCCGCCATGCAGCTCTATGCTCAGGCGTAGAGCATGGCGGGCTACGGGCTACCTGGTTGATCCTGCCAGTAGCATATGCTTGTCTCTTTTTTCAACCCCCGCTATCCCCCTCATCATTAGCGGTGTTTTGACCACTCCAGCTACACCCACCACGTCCCTTCCTGCCACCCCGAAGCAAAGCATCGACTGTCATGGCACACCGACCCGCTGCCGTTACGCACAGACGCAGCGGCACTTTCTGTCTCAGTGGACGACTGAACATCTTCATCAGAGGGTGAATATTCCTCTTCAGAATATGAGTAAGCCATTACTTGACAAAGTACTTTGTCAGCGTTGGCCAGACCTTTCCGTACGGTGAGTTTTCTCACTCTAAAATGTGTCGTCTTGCACTCTGATACGCTCCGACGGCAAGTCTCGTCTCCTCGGTTTTCAAACTCTGTAAACTCCAAAACTTTAAATGAAAACACGCCCACAACTGATGCTCAGATTGAAGTTCCAGATGTCCGCCATCTCCTGGTGTACACTACATGATGCACACGAGGCAGTATATTTGAAGCTATGGCTTGTTGCGACTTTGGCGCTTAAAGGTTTAAATTGCAAGTTTTCCGAACAGACTAGTCGCCAATAAAATTAGTGACGAGGTGGTTCTGAAATTAGTCGAAATTCCCATCCCTATGTAACGCACAGAGGAAATGTTATCGATATACGTGCTAAATGTTTTCATTTCTTTACCCATGATCTCATTTCTGACCAAAATGAGAACACAGATGCTACTCCCATCTGCAGAGGAGAGCATTAAAACATCAGGAATAATTTAATAATCACAGAACCTGAGATAAAGAGAATTAGTTTATAGTCTGACCCAGGAATCTGCTCACTCTACTCCAGTCCGTTCCAGTGTAATTAGCTCTCCTAAGGTTGCTCTTCCAAAAATACATCCCCATTTGATATCATGACTGGTATTTAGAATACTACCAACACTTGATCATTCAGCATGTTTAGCATCTTTTCTCTTTGCCCACTGCTTTCTTTACTGAGAGGTTTTCAACAATGATTGCCCACTTTAACCTTCAACTGTCGATCTTTTTTCAGAGTTCCTAATGTTTGAATTTTAATGTTTCGGGAAGAAATTGCAGAGTGGTCGATATCACTTACAGCCTGTAGTAGGTACAAAAAAGGTTTATCTAAGGACAAAAATAAGCAGAGTAAAGCAGAAACCAATACTTTGACTGGAGTGAGAGGCCTTGTCTTGCAGCCAAGGCGGCATTTAGAGATGTGAATGGATCCATCAGCCAGCACTGTCATCAGTGCTAAGAATACCTCGCACACCCCGCATACACTCTATCCTCCTGACATGTGCTCTGGGGCATATTTATCGTCACACTTATAAATGACCGGCTCAGTATGAATGGCTGCTGGACGCTTGAAGTGGTAGAAGCCTACTGTATTCTGTTACTGCAGCGGGCTCGGTTACTGTCGGTAGTTACGGCTGTATTTTTGGTTCTGTGACCTTGTTTAAAGCATGTAGCTACTGTACTGTACTTTATGTAACCACAAGTGAACTTTCTATTCACTCAGTTGGAATCAGAGTGGAACAGACTCTATCCATTCTCTGTATTGAGTTAATGAACAATTACGCACAAAGAAGTTGCTATTTTCTTGATAACATAAAAAAAAGCTCTCCATTTCAACCCTCACTTGAGTCACTGATAAATTCAACACATCCGGTGACAACATGTGGCTTCACAGAAGAGAGGAAATCCAAGAAACCAGAACGTGTTCAGGCAAGTGGTGTAGTTATTTAAAGATAGTGTATATTTACATGCTGAGAATATACAAATGCCCACTGGGGGAAAAAGTAAATAGGATGCCACAGAAGTTTGTAATTGTTCCTCAGTAGGTCTTTTAAATAACTTCTTGTCCTCAGTTCAGATGAGGTGACGTAGCTGTGGAGACATAAGCTGTGTTCACATGTCATTCAGACGCTGGTTAACTTTTAACTCATGTCAGCCTTGAAGATAATGTGAAATTTTGACAGCCACGAGATCTCCCACAAGCTGAAAAAAAAAAACACTGAAGCCTTGCCAACATAACTGCACAGCCACCATTGTTTGCATTGACAACTAGATAAAAAACAACAACATTGATACATGTAATCCAACACATTTAAGATAAGATACATACACTGTCAGGATCTGTTGTCATTCAGTAATGAACCAATACAAATACTCAACATAGAATAGCCGCTGTTTGAGTCAGCTTTATTCCAATGATTGCAACGCTAGCAGTTCGGAAAAATCCATGAAAACTCTCCAGATGGAACAAGGGGAGAGTTTTTCTTTTATTGCCAACATTGTGTGAATGCAGCATCACAGTCAATTTACATTATTGACATTTTACTCCTATTTAAGGGTTGAAGATTTGTGCAGAGTACAACCAAGCCTGCAAAAACGAGTTATTTAACATCTTCAGTGGCTCTGTGGTCATTGATTCAACCCCTTAAAACTCACCTCTGTGTATCAAAGTTACATCTTCAGAAATTTTTCCATGAAAATTATCCCATAATGACTTGAAATCATGACTTAGATGTCTATTTCCAATCTCCCTTGCACATGTATGATTTTGCTCAAACACCATAAATCTTCTTTATCCCCTACACAATGGCTAGTTATAGTATTATCCATCCATCCATTCTCTAAACACCGCTTTGAGTCGTGGGGGTGCTGGAGCCTCGTTATAGTATTATGTTAATTTAAAAAAAAAAAAGATGCAGAAAGTCTCTTTGTGTGCAAAATTAGTTCCTTAGGTTTGTGACATATGGAACCCTGGAAGTTTGAGTCTGTGCTTTTGAGATAACCATTGGTCCACTGTAGTTTCAAGGTGAAAATGCTCAGCTGTGCATTGGCTGCTAATTATTTTTACTCAACATGTGTAATCTAACTTATAAAACAGCAGATGGACATGTTTGGAAGGTAAAAATAATAATAATTTGAACTGACAGGGGTTTTTAAGGTTGAGAAAATAACCCTAATGATGTCATAGTGGACTTTAAGACGAGTTAAAGGCTTCATGGCAAGCTGGTCATATGGGCTTTCAAAAATGTGGCCAGATAAGGTAAAGAGTGTCTACTTACCAGGAAAAAAAAAGATATTGATCGTTTGTAATATGAGAAGTGCAGGATTTAGCTTTTTTTCCTGAAACTTGGAAGTCAGGATACCTTCTATTGCTGGGAATGTGGCCATTCTTTCTATAATGTTTCTAACTTTATAGTACAGTAGTAAAATAGACTTTTAGTGAAACAATCATTGTAGGATCATCATGAAGACACTTCTGATTACATTGAAAATATTGATTGCACACTGTTCCCTCTGCAGCTTGCATTTCAAACGTTCTGCAATCACGACTCGGGTGTCTCGTTGCTCAGCTGGTTCATCTTTTCATCACATCCTGGCTTGCGTTGCCTCAGCTCGGTGTCCCTCTGAGGGGAGGGGTCGGTAACGAGGCAGGGATGTGCGCCCCGCGGTCTGCCAGCATCTCGTTCAGTCTAACGGCGACGGCTCATCGTGATGTCTCACCGGCAGATCCATCCGATGTGAACCGACCCGGGCTGCTCTGTTCTTGCACATTTATGTCTCAGTTCAGCGATTTCAATCGGAGCATTTTGCTTTTAGAATGCGTCCTGGAGCGCGTCCTCCTCCTCCTGCGCCTCTTCGTCCTCTTCTTCTTCTGCTCGATGCTGCGCGGTCCTCACTGTGTTTCATAGCTTTCCTGCACTGTGTCAAGGCTGCTGCTGTATCTGAAGGCGCTGTTTACAATGGTAAGTGTGTGTCGATGACTGACATTACGGTTTCTTCTCGCGACAGATCGATGCTGCCACGCATTTGGATGCATTCTTCTGTTGAAATGCAATGTTGCACCACGTGTTTGTTGGGCATGCATCAGTATTTATGCCTCTACTGTAACGAATGCAGCCAAAAATAACCCACTGAAGGTACGTTATGTTGTGTTTTTGCCACGTCTTCCTTCATTTCCTTTTGTTTTGCAGCTGGAGAGAACGCACAGGATTCACAGAGGAGCATCCTCCAGCACGTACAGAGTTATGAGATTACTTATCCCATCTGGCTGCATCCTCTCAGACACAAGAGGTCTGCCAACAAAGAGGTGAGTCTTTGTCATTCATTTTATTAAAGAAATAAATACTGAAAAACATGAATCAGCTCAGTGGTGATGTGAGGTGCTGTCTCTCTTTGCTTGCCTTTCTTCCAGCACCCAGCAGAAGAACAGGTTCTGATCTCAGCTGAGGGCCGGGAGCTCAGACTACAGCTGCAGAAAAATGAGTGAGTAACTTAAATGCATCACATGTCCTTTATTTTTCATGCAAAAGATTGAAGTAGTAACTTTCCTGGCAATTTTTTCCATTTTAGAGAGGTGTAATTGTGAAAAAGCTAAACTTCCATGTGATTCTATCACAGAACATTAGCATTGCCACATCCTTTTAATAATAATAGTTTTTATTAATGGAGCACTTTTCAAAATCCAAGTTGCTTCACCAGGCAGCAAAATAAATCAGACAAGTCTGAGAATCATCAGAATTTAAAACGTGATGCACAAAAAGTCCAAACGGTAAAAATATTATTGCAAGAAATAAAGGGCCATCCAAAGAAAATGAAAACTCAACCAAAACAGAAAAAAAGTATGTTTTAAGACATGACTTAAAAGAGACCACTGACTCAGCCAACTTGATTTCTTCAGGCAGATCGCTTAGAAGCCTTTTGGCCCCGACTGCAAATGCTCAGACTCCTTTAGACAAAACACCTGAAAGATCAGAAATATAGCAAAGAGAGAAGCCATGAGGAGCCTTACTTGGTACAATCTTAAAGTGTATCTTCAAACACAAACAGCACAAACAGATTAAACCAGGAGTGATGTGCTCCCATTTTTTTCTTCTGATTAATCTGGTCATCCTTCAACATGATGCCCCGGCTACAGCCCTGTTTGTTTGACCAGATGTTAGCCGTCACAGACGCATTTATAAGGTCAGTGCCCCCATGGGTGCCGAGAGGGGGATGAAGGGAGGAAAGAGGGCGATGGTTTCGGACAACAGTGACCTGACACCCGATCTGTGTGCCTTGGGCAAACAGGAAGAGAGATTGTGCTTGTGCACCTAACATCCTGTAATCTGATGGAGCGGTTCCTGTCCAGTAACAATGGGATGGGGATAGGAAGGGAGAGAAGTATCTCACCCGTTTATTAGACAGTGTGGAGGGGGGAATTCTGCAGGTCCTGAGATATCGGTGATGACAACAGAGCTGTGGTTTATCACTTTTGGAGAGGAGCCAACGCACAAGTGGGCTGGGAAGCTTTTATGAACATTAGAAATGAAGTCCATTTTTACCCTCCGGCGTATGAAGCCTCTGTCATTCATTCACAGGCACATCCACACTAACAAACCGTGACTCCAGTGTGTCTGACTGACTGTCCCCTGAGGGATTTGCCCCCCTGCTCTGCCCTGACCGGCAGGTGGTCATGCTGTTAGATTTCCTCCTGGGCGAAGAATTTTCATCTATCACAAACTGTCTGTGCATGTGTGGTGGGAGAGAAAATAGAGGAAGGGATGACAGAAAGTTGATTTGTGTGGTCTGAGATAGCTGTATTAAAACTTTTACACTTCTTCGGCATGAGTTGGGGGTGTGTCTGTTACAAGGAATCTTTACAAACAGTTTTAAGAGGAAATCTATTGCTGTAGAAAAAATCGATTCTCTTTGCTAGTTAGCATGAAAAATATATTTTGAAATCATTTTTGTGCAACTTCTCATTTCTATTGGAACAGGAAAGGTGTGAGCATTGCTTCAGTGGTGCCAGTTACTATTGCTACATTTAAATAAGAGTGCAGTGGGGTGGGAAAGTTACTGTTTAGAAAAGGTGACTCATAGAAAGTGAAACAGTAGTGAACTGCTAGTATTAGTAGATGGTAGTTGTAGTATTTGCATTATTCTCAAAAATAGTGAATTTTGATAATAATACAAACATGTTGGGATAAAAATGGATACTTTCTATTAAATACACGTTTTTAGTATGAATTCTTTTATGTACTCTGCCTGAGTGCTACAGTACATTGATCTGGAAAACTTGTAAATATTAGTTATTACTCCGCCAAGGAACGCGACAGGGTTATGTGACGATCGGCATACGTTTGTCCGTCTGTCTGTCTGTCTGTTAGCAACATTACTCAAAAACAGATTTGGCAGTGATGCAGCTTTTAGTCTAGATCCATGGATTTGTTCAAGATTTCTGTATCATTGCGAGATAGCAGCACGGCGTCACTGTAACTATGACAACGAGTGAACACTACATCAGCTGCCTGCTGACGATCCCGATTGTGATCCTACAACAAGTTCACCACAGCGGACTTATCATGACTTATCCATCAGAAATGATACAAGGAACAGTTGAGTGAATTGTGGGGGTGTTTCCGAGTTCCATCAATTCCCACCGCCCGCTACATATGTATGTCACGCAATTCTGTATCTGTATATAACATACACATGTATAACACACGCCTGTGCTCAATGCAACGTCATTTTGTTTGTGGGTGCATTTACATTAAATGCCCACATTCTATGTTACCATGATTTCTGATCATCAATAACTAATAAACAAATGCTGCATTTCTACAAAAAATGCTGCATTTCTGACAATGCCATATGGGGGAGTGAACAGCTTTGGTGGAGTACTGCGCTCTCTGACTGCTTTTCTAGTTGTTTCTGTGTTCCATTTACCTGAGATTTTCCCATTAATACTTGCTAGTATGTCATCATTCACTCATGGGTGATGTAAAAATCTGTTTTATAGTGAGTTTTAGATTTTTATCTTTTTCTGTTTTGGTAAAATTTTAAGCACATTTTAAAGCGTTACAATAGAACAAGTTAATGGAAAGGGCAAAATTTGAAATTTTCTATCTCCCTTCTCAGGAGATAGAAACACTTTTTTAGAATAAATTCTCACACACAAACACATTTGGCTCTCAGTTGATCAGCTGTTTACGATTCTTCCAAAACCAACTGACACAAAATAACTTTCTTAAACTCCTCAAGACTTTTGCATGATTTTTCTCTTGTAAACTGACAACATTTTGTGTGTGTTCCTTTTTCTTTCTTTTTTTTCCCCGAAGCTTGTCCATGAGTCAAGGGTAGCCAGATGGCACTACACTACCTAATTTATTCACTCCAAAGTAGTTAATGAAAATATATTTTTTCTTTTTTTCTTTTTTGGCAACCTTTAAAATGTTTGTTACAAATTCTCTATACAATTATACTGAAACACAACTAGTCAGTGACTAGCTGGTGAACTGGTATTTCAAAGTATTTCCTTCAAATCTTGGAAGACCAAAAACAGAGCAAAATGAGAATGAATACTAGACATAGATACACCATGTGGTAAAATCTGCATTCTTTCTAACAGTCAGCAGGGGGCGACTCCTCTGGTTGCAAAAAGAAGTCAGATTGTATAGAAGTCTGTGAGAAAATGACCGTACTTTTCACTTGATTTTTGACTTCAGTAAACTTTTTCCTGATAGGTTTATGGTCTCAATAGTTAGTTTCATGTCTTCTACATTGCAGCATGGTGTTTATTTGTAAATTATGGTCCAATTTAGAGTAAAATAGGGGATATAGAAGGGTTTTGTGGGGTCACATGCAGAGACAAAGTTGGCAACAACCAGAGTCCATACTTGAAGCTTAAAAATGATATTTCATAAACCACGAGATGATTGATGTTACAGTGACTATATTTTTTAAAATTTAAAATCTATCAGCTATAAATGTTGCTTTATTCCTTTGAATTATGTAGACAGCTGTTTGACATTTGACATTAAAAGGTGAAGATATGTCAGAAAATCACATTACAAAGCAACTGCAAGTTTAATTTAACAAGTTGTACCACTTCAACACCATGATATTGGTTTTGCTTTCTTAGAACTGCCCATAAGCTTCAGCGCTCCATATTTGTTCCTCAACAGAGAATCTCATACTGGGTTACTATGTTGTGATTGTTGACCTAATGTGGAGACACAGCTGACTGCGTGAGATTACAGGCCGAAGGCTGAGGAAGACAGCAGTTTGTGTCAGAGAAGATTAATGTTGAAATTTTGGAGATAAGCCAGAGAAAATGCTGCCAGCGTCCACCCCCGTGTCCTCATTGCACCTACAGCCGTGTTACTCGGACAGTCGGCAGACCGGGGAGAAACCTAAGTAGCTGCGAGGTGATCTTCATGTCTACTTTGTGTTTACCCCCTGCAACATGTTACATCTGTTTTTCAACAGATGTCCTCCTTTTAATCGCAGTGCACTTCATCGGCTTTTCACTATAATGCATCAGTTAATCAAAACAGGACCGTGAATGTTTGCGGACATGAGTACTCCCAGTGGCTGCAGTCCAGACTCAATCCATTTCTGTCCTCCCTTGTCATGCTTGTCAAGGTGTGTGTGCATAGATCTTTTTTTCTTTGGTTTGGACTTCATCAGCATGGGTGTGTATGTGTGTCTGCCTGAGCTTTTATCTTAATGAGCGCTGCACCCGCAGAGGATTGATTCAGTTAAGAGCCAAGCAAGGGCCAGAGAGTGTGCTGACTCAGAGAGCAGGAAAAGGGATGTAAAAACAGAGCAAGAGGGGGAGGAAACTGTGGAAGAAAGTGAATGATGGAGTGCAGGAGAAGGGTTGAGGTGAGAAGAGTCATGCAAAGAGGAAAGTAGAGACAGTAGGGGTCAGTTTGGGTGTGAGTTATATCCATGTGGTTCAAATCTGAATCGTGTGGATGTTCTCGCTTCCTCCTCTGCATGACTTTCCCTGCTCTCCTGTTTAATGGCCTTCCTGCACACCCTTAAGTGCATGAACCAGAATTAAGCACTCCCTCGGGTAATGCGCACAGTATTGTTTCTCCTCTCCTTTCCTTCTCCTCTTGTCTCCTCTCCTCACCCCATATCTCTTCCACTGCCTGGCTTAAAAACGAGTGCCTCGGTTCTTTCTCATTTCTTTCCTTCCCCTCACCTCGTCTGACATTCCCCAGGGCTCCAGGACAAATATACATCTCCTACGCGCTCTCTGCGGTCAGGGTTTTGGGAGACTGTGGCCACACGCAGACAGATGACACGCACTGATAAACTTTTTGCACATTGCAGCCCCCAAAAGAACACAAATACGACTTAAAGCACCGATCTGATGGATTGCAGGTCCAGGGAGCGGAGAGCAGGGGATGCGTTCGCTTTGTCCTTGTTTCCCTCGTGTCTATGTTTAGTCTCACAGTGGCACAATCTTGTCTGCTTAGATGTTACGGTGTAGGCCTTGTGTTAGCCTCCATGAGCGCCTCGCTAGCCTCCCTTCACAGTAAAAGCCTCTTCATCATCTGTTGCTGAGCGGCGCTTCGACTTTGCATCAGCCGTCTCCCTCCAACCCTGTGTGGTGATGTCATCCGATACTATGAGAGAATGCGACCCACTGACCCCAATGCATTACCCCGCATCCCATTCTCTCCCCTCTCTTCACTATCTCCAAAGTACATTAGCATTACTCCCCCACCCCGTCTTTTTTCTTTCTTTCTTTCTCCTCCTGAGGATGAACCGAGCCTTTGTCTCGGCCTCACTGGCAGACAGTCCTGATTCAGCTCCTCAATCACAGCGTCTGTCCGGACGCTGGACGACATCCAAACGTTTTTGAGCGCTCCCGCCATCGCATAGAGCATTTTTACAGTCGTGATTTGAAAGCTTTCACAGTATTTACCAGAATTACAATTAGGCATAAAGCTTTGTGGTCTTTCAGAAGTGTTGCTGCGGAGTTTCACACTCGTTGACCCCAAGACTTGGCAATGACGTGAAGTTTACGTCTCCTGTTGCTGGCCAAGTTAAGACTGAGATTGGGATCGGAAATGAGTGGAGAAACAAGCTTTTTGGTGATTTTTATATCCAAGAACGGGATTTTTTCCACTTCCATTCATCACAGGCATTTAGGCATTTTGTATGTGAAGCTAAATTTAATTGTTGATCAAACAATGAATCCACAAAAAATGTATATTATTAATATAATATAATTATTATTAATAATGAATAATTGGCATTTGTCAAGCAGAAATTTTAAACATTTGCTTGTTCCATATTGTGGTGCTTTAATGCAAGCGTGACAGATTTTTGGACATTTTTGAGTGTATGCACATGGATATTCATACACAACTACAACTGGCTCCTGTACTAATCATGACAAATTCACAAACAAACATAACTTTATCTGTCAATTCAAACTTAATCCCAGTCGTGTGTTTGGTGCAATCCAAAGGCTTAACTCGGTAAAAGAAGATTCCTGTTGGTTCAAAAAAAAAATGCAGCTAAGAAACTGACTAATATCACAACAATCTTTACATTACGGATTTCCTAATCTTTCACCACGGAGCTCATGATCCATTTACGAGAACAATTTGCATTTATTTCATTACTCTGTACCTCTATGCCAACTTCTGGAGACACTGATTAGTCAAAATGAAACTCATCAGTTGGGTCACACCTAGGAGTTGTTTTTTTTGGTGGTTTTTGTGGTTGTTTCTCGGCGCTTTGTTCATCTTTCATTCAGTGTGCAGCTACAACTGATGTTACAGAAATTATTTAGCTGTATGTGTAAGTAGCTGTGATATTTACATAAGTAATGTTTGACCGTACTCAACCTTCAGTGGACCCGACGGTAGCTGCACCAGGATGTCAACTTTTCATTAAAATTCATAGTGTCATGGTTATCCTTTAAGTGGTGATTTTATGGCTGTGTTAATGGCATGTTGTGTCTACATGTCACACAGTGGCAGGTTATATAGCCGTACATCTACTAGTGTACACACTCTGTGATCCCTAAGGACTAGTAAGTCAGCACAGTTTAGCTCAGAAATAGAGCTGCTGACTGGCACATGAGGATAAGCAAGAACCGAGGAGTCATTATGTGTTTCTCTCATGGAAGAAGTGATTGCCCTTCTTGTATAATGACTGTGGAAAAACAGCAGGGTAAAAGTTCAGTCAATCACCAGCTATTCTGCCATTAATTCTGCCCTGTTAGAGCGACAGAGAGGGTGACAGAGATGAGAAAAGAGTGTGATGGGAATATTTAGTAAGCTAGAGAAGCTGGAAAACTATAGAGGAAGGCCAGATATAAATGAGGTTAGAAGGTCAAATCCGAACATGGCGGGGGTTACCCTGTTTAGGGTGACATCAGCCGGATACATTCCCACCAACTGATCATTTTTAAGTCCTTTCCAAGACTTGTATGAGAACGCACAGCCTTTCCTCCCAATGAGTCAAAGACAGTTTAAAGGACGAAGCAGACGTCCTCCGTCTTTGACTTGCTTTGTTGCAGATCGCATCAACAGTCTGTCATTGTTTCAAGTGGCTTGTCTCCCTCAGGGCATCTGATGGGAGAGAAAAGAAAAATTCCCATCATCCCTTCACTTGTCTTCATCATCCTTGAAAGAAACAGTCTGACATTTTGGGAAATTTGGCCTTCTTAAAGATGGTTAGATAGAGATGCTGCTCTCATGACTGTATGAGAATCTGAAGCTAGAGGCAGCTGAGTTTCAGAGCAATGTTGCATCAATGCTTTTTGACATCAACCAAACACCGTTAAAGTCCACACAACCATTCCACATCTCACACTAAAACCAACCACAGCTCATGAGTTGATGTGGCATGGGTCATAAGATCGCCAGGGAGCTTAAGATTAATAATAGAATTATGATAATAACGATGCGTCCCTCTACAGCTGAATGACCAGCAACCGTCCGATGGTAGAACAAACTTTACTTCTGAGCATGGGTGATAAAACAAAGAGGAGTTGTTATCTTCTTACAGTTTTTGGGGGGAATTCTTATTTATAATATCTATTTTTTTTTTTTTATTTTATCTGCAACATCTCCCAACAGCAAACCACACAGAGTTCTGCTGCTGGGGGATCTGAACAGTCAAAAACATTAACATACTTAGCATGAAGGCTGGAAAATAAGGGAAACGTCTAGTCTGCCTACCTGCACCTCTAAAGCTCATTAATTAAGCTGATAAATGTCATTTGGGTGACATGCACAAGAATTTGTCAAGTCACTGTGACAAGATATAAACCCAAAGGAGCTCTTCACGCATCCATTTCATGAGGCAGATTTGTTAGAGAGGGATGAGCACAACAAGCAGGTTCAAATAGACCCACATACACTTCCAAAAATACTTTTATTAGTGCAGTGTTTGAGTGCTAGGCCTTCATTAGGCATTTGTAGCCCTGAAGCATTTCACCAATGAATGTATCTTTGCAAGTTAGACAGACTGTGACCAGATGTACGATAGTTTTACACATTATCCCACTGATAGGTTTAGCAGTTTTGCATTTTTGTTTTTATTCATAGACAGATGATGCTGTGTTTAAACTGAAGAGCTGCAGAGGTGCTGGTAGGTGGATTTTGATACCTTTGGACAGAGAAGTTTAATGCTAGATTGTCAGCTCTTGGCTGAGAGAATGTTACAGACATTCTTCCACAACTTGCAGCAAGAAATCAAATAAACATATTTTTTGAAGAATTGACGTATTAGTTTTATATGTGAGTGGAACAGTGGAGCAGAGTTTAACACTGTCGTCTCACAGCAAGAAGAATCTGGGTTCAACCCATTTGGTTACTGAGGAAACCTCGGTTCCCTGAAGAGTGACCGAGGTATCTCACCACACTGCCATGATTGTATGCAGAACTTAAAAGAAAGACGTTGAGAATGCATGGCCAGGGATGGTTTTGTAGGGGTGCAGGAGACCCATTGTTACTTCAGGTGATTGGTTTGTTCTTGGACAGTGGAACCTCTGTGATTGGTGATTGGTTCCCATAGTGACACAGTGAGCGAGGAACCACTGGTCAGCTTACTGTGTGGAGTTTGCATGTTCTCCCTGTGTCTGCATTGGTTTTCTCAGAGTGCTTTAGCTTCTTCCCAAAGGCCGAAGACATGCATGGCAGATTAACTGATGATTCCAAGTGTGAGTGTGAACTGGTCTTTCGCCCAACGTCAGCTGGGATAGATAACGGCAGATATAGCAGTGTGTTAATTATTACTGTTACCCCAAGGTAAAGCCACAAGATAATGAAATGGAAACTAAATGAAAACACATAATAGGTTAAAGGAAATCTGTAGCATCCTAGTTTCATCTCAAGTTAGTTCAAGTCGTATTGACTGCTTCAACCAGCCTCAGCAGATACATGTGTTTTTCTGCAGCTTGACTTCACGACAGCTGCAGCCCCTTTGATGGATCTGAGTTAGTGATGAGAGGAGATTTAGAAAGTTGGAGCGAAAGAAAACCAGCTGGGAGGCAGGCAAAGTTTATGAATGAAAACAGGAAGAATGGATTGAGGCAGGGTTGGAAGTAGAAAGACAGGAAAACAAGCGTGAAGATTTGGCGCAGAACAAACACACTCACTCAGATATACATAGACACAGATGGAGAATAAGATTTATAGAATGTTTTACCTAAATCAAATTAAGGCTGCTCCAGATAAGTGCATGCTGGCCTGATTTATCAGTCTCTCCCATGCAATCTGTCTGGTCTTGTATGTATTGAGAAATTTCAATAGTGAAAAATCATGGAGAACTGATAGCCCTGTCAAACAAATGTGCTCTGGACATGCCAATAATTTAAAGTAACAGCACAGGAAAATTGTCATCTATTAGCTATACACTATGGGAAGTGAAAAGGTCCATGTGGGTTTTATTACCACACTTTTCCAAATTCTACTCTGTGTTTTCTTATCTCTGAGAGGATCTTTGAGGCTAAATCTTTAAAGCAGTTTGGCTTTGTAGGGTGTCTCTGTCAGAATGAATGTTTTATGAGCTGTGGGCTGCTGGAGAGAATCTGTCCTCTTCTGTCTCCACAGTTTCCTGCAGCTTTTACTTGTTATGTAGACAGTATATACATAGAAACGCTACCAGTCAAAAGTTTGGACACACCTTGTCATTTACTGTTTTTCTTTCTTTATTTGGCATGACTACTTACATTGTAGATTCTCACTGAAGGCATCAAACTATGACTGAACACATGAAATTATGTAGTAAACAAAAACGTGTGAAGTAAGTCAAATATTTTAGATTCCTCAAAATAGTCACCCTTTGCTGTCATTACTGCTTTGCACACTCTTGACATTCTCTCCATGGGCTTCATGGAATGGTTTTCACTTCTGAACTTTTGACTGGTAGTGTATATTTTACCATTACACCACTGTTCTGTTTCTGTTTCCATAGATTGAGTGTCATGTTTTCTGTTGTCCCTGAGTTTGTCTTGACTTTCCACAGGCAGCTGTTGGCCACTGGATATCAGGAAATATGGTACACGCCTGACGGAGTTCGCAAGTCCTCGTCTCGAGCCAAAACTGTAAGTCTATGAGACAGTTTGATATTTTTAAACTGCAGAGGATGGTTATAAATGATAATCGAAATAAGATGCAGTTGATTCAGTCCAAAGTAGGAGGATAGGACTTACATAAAACAGTTTTTTGAATAAAGGGCAGACTCTCTTACCACTGAATCACTCTGTTTGCCTACACAGAGAGCTGTGTGTTGAATTATGAATTTCCCTTCCAGGGACACTGTTTCTACCACGGTGAGGTTGTGGGAATGGAAGGTTCCAGTGTTGCTGTCAGCACTTGTTCAGGACTCAGGTAAAGAAAAACTTTAAAAAGCTGCCTAATATCTCGAATTGCTCCCAATGGCGAAAGAAATTTCTGAAGATTCTGAGAAGATTCTCCCATAAGACTAAATCCTTATATAAATAAAAAGCTATTCTGTGGTCTCAGAGTTCTTCAGCAAGAAGAGAAAACAGAAATAACATTTTTGGACTACCGATAAGAGGAGGTGGTTTGATATAGATTAGATTTTGCAGAGATAATGTTTAGAATTGTTCTTATTGCAAATGCATTTGCACTGCTCATTCAGTGAACTGAAGCTATTACCCCAGGAATGCAAATTTTAAAGCCTCAATTCATTTCCAGTGGCATACAAACATTTTGTGCCAACAAAAAACAAATTAATAGATTTTGTATGTAATTTCCTCATTATTGTCCCTCACTGATAAAGCACCTGTCTGTGTAATACGTGGTTCACTGTTGGTGGTTAACGTGCCAAAATTAAGGGGAAATTTAGTGAAAAATACTGAGTCATTTTCACAGCTTTGAGCATCAATACTTTTCTTGTCATTTTAACACACATGTATGCATGTTAAAAGCTTATTAGAGATGTTCCAAGAATAACTAATAAGTCACTAGGTTTCCTGTTTTCAGAGAGTCTAGTGGGTGTAGTGAGGTTTCTGTAGCCTTTCATCTGTGTTTCAGACATACGTGGGGCCTATGATGTCAGATCACTGCAGAAATGTAGCCCATTTACTTACGTGCCTACAGTAAATGTAATTCCTGATGGAAATAAAAATATTATTGGACTTAAAAGGTGTGCTGAAATTATGAGAGCTCATGAAGCTGATTTTGCACGTCTGAGTATTTTGTAACAACAGCCTGCACAACTGTTCAGCCTGTGATCAAACTGTGGCTGAATAAATATGGTGACAGGAAACACTTGTGTGTAGTATCTCATCCAGTCCAGTAGGTTAGTAGGTCATTGGCTCCAGAGTTGGTTCATTGAGTCCAGCTCAGTGTGGAGATCCTGTGTTTTCTCCTGATGTCGCTCCAGAGCAGCTGATGCTTCCTGCCGGAGACACTCTGAGAGAGGAGAGACCGGCAGCAGAGGAGGAACAAGCGAGTGCTGACAGAAATCGTGGCCATATGTGTGTTTTCGCGAGGTCATTGCTCTGCATCTGGAGGAGGGCGAGTGAATGAATACATCTTCCTACTAATGCAGATTCTCTGGAGGAATGCCAACACGGCATAGAGAGACACTGACATGTGGGCGCCTGACTTCTCCAGATGTTTTCTGCAGCTGCGTGACCCTCTGTTGTGTGTACGCTCGTGTGTTTGTGTATAGGCGTCTGCGCTCTTGAGTGGATTGAGAGAATTGTGTCTGTCCCAGCTGATCCTCATTTATAAACAGCAGTAAATCACCTGAGACACTCGTCCCTCAGCTCCCATCCATAAAATCCCAGCAGCCAAATAAAAAAAAAAATGATATGCAACCTCATGGTTTTCCTGTGTTTTGAAAATTCCTTTAATAATCTGTGAAAATTAGGTTTACTATGATGTTTTAAGGATTTATTATTAACAGTGTTTACAAAAAGAATATGCAGTAAAATGCTGACAGAAAGCCAACAAGATCACTGATGCGTATTGATTTCTTCATCCTGCCTGGATGGAACCATCAATAGTGCCTTTGTTTTCCCAGGGGACTGATTTCCCTGAACACAAGCATCAGCTACCTGATAGAGCCTCTTCCGGCTTCCGCGGATCCTCAGCAACATGCTGTGTTTAGAGCCGAAAGCCTCCACCTATCCAGGGGTAACTGCCTCCATCACCATGGCAACAGCGAGCATGAGGATGGGCTGAATGACTTCATCCATGGAATGATGTCACCGCGGAGCACGAGGGTGAGTTCAGGCAGGACAAACAGGAACATCCTCCTGGACAGGCTTTGCAAGCTCTGCACAAAGTGTGAGGATTTTCTGTCTGCAGTTTTTCTTTTTTTGTGTATTGAACTGTTTTGTTTCCATTTTCAGGAGAAAAGAGAACTGAGTCAGAATATGAAGTATGTGGAGCTTCTGATAGTGGCAGACAAGGCTGAGGTGAGGATGCAGTTATGTGAAGTCTAACTATAGTTTCATTTATAAATATAGTTTGTTTCTACCTTGTACAGTTGCTACCAAACTTAAATTTAGAGAACATACAGTGGTATGAAAAAGTATCTGAACCTTTTGGAATTTCTCACATTTCTGCTTAAAATCACCATCAAATGTGATCTGATCTTTGTCAAAATCACACATATGAAAAAACAGTGTCTGCTTTAACTAAAACCACCCAAACATTTATAGGTTTTCATATTTTAATGAAGATAGCATGCAAACAATGACAGAAGGGGGAGGAATAAGTAACTGAACCATCACATTTAATATTTTGTGCCCCCCCCCCTTTGGCAGCAATAACTTCAACCAGACGCTTCCTGTAGCTGCAGATCAGTCTGGCACATCGATCAGGACTAATCTTGGCCCATTCTTCTTTACAAAACTGCTGTAGTTCAGTCAGATTCCTGGGATGTCTGGCATGAATCGCTGTCTTGAGGTCATGCCACAGCATCTCAATGGGGTTCAAGTCTGGACTATGACTTGGCCACTCCAGAACGTGTATTTTGTTCTTCTGAAACCATTCTGAAGTTGATTTACTTCTGTGTTTTGGATCATTGTCTTGTTGCAGCATCCATCCTCTTTTTAGCTTCAACTGTCTGACAGACAGCCTCAGGTTTTCCTGCAAAACATCCTGATAAACCTTTGAATTCATTTTTCCATTAATGATTGCAAGTTGTCCAGGCCCTGAGGCAGCAAAACAGCCCCAAACCATGATGCACCCTCCACCATGCTTCACAGTGGGGATGAGGTGTTGATGTTGGTGAGCTGTTCCATTTTTCCTCCACACATGATGTTGTGTGTTCCTCCCAAACAATTCAACTTTGGTTTCATCAGTCCACAACATATTTTGCCAAAACTTCTGTGGAGTGTCCAAGTGCCTTTTTGCGAACATTAAACGAGCAACAATGTTTTTTTTAGACAGCAGTGGCTTCCTCCGTGGAGTCCTCCCATGAACACCATTCTTGGCCATTGTTTTACATATAGTTGATGTGTGCACAGAGATATTTGACTGTGCCAGTGATTTCTGTAAGTCTTTAGCAGACACTCTAGGGTTCTTTTTTACCTCTCTGAGTATTCTGCGCTGAACTCTTGGCGTCATCTTTGGTGAACGGCCACTCCTTGGGAGAGAAGCAACAGTGCCAAACTCTCTCCATTTGTAGACAACTTCTCTGACTGTCGATTGATGAACATCCAGACTTTTAGAGATGGTTTTGTATCCTTTCCCAACTTTATACAAATCAACAATTCTTGATCGCAGGTCTTCAGACAGCTCTTTTGAGCAAGCCATGGTGCACATCAGACAATGCTTCTCATCAAGACAATTCTTACCAGGTGTGTGTTTTATAGTGGGCAGGGCAGCTTTAAGCCACTCATCAGTGATTGGGCACACACTTGACTTACATTGTTTGGTAGAAATTGGTTTCAATAGCTCTTTAAGTCTCCTTAGGCAGAGGGTTCAGTTACTTATTCCTCCCCCTTCTGTCATTGTTTGCATGCTATCCTCATGGTTTTAGTTAAAGCAGACACTGTTTTTTCATCTGTGTGATTTTGACAAAGATCAGATCACATTTGATGGTGATTTTATGCAGAAATGTGAGAAATTCCAAAGTGTTCAGATACTTTTTCATACCACTGTACTAGCAGATTGCACCTTTCATCTGCAATTAGAGACAGCTGATGCAAATATAAAGCTAAATTTTACATCCTGTTTGTTATTTAAAGTGCAAGAAGTCCCCTTTTGGGTAGGTGTGATAGAAACCGTAGGTGTGTAGGTCTGTCTGACTCATTCATGTTGTTTGCAGTTTGAGAAGCATGACAGTGATCTCGAGAAGACCAAACTGAAATTACTAGAGGCAGCAAACTTAGTTGACAAGGTAACATCTGGTGTGAAACACTCAAAACCACAAACTATATTTCACCACGCCTATTTTTAGTCCTGACTGCTGAATTTCCTGCGCTCTGATTCTGTCCACACCAACAGTACTACAAGGCTTTGAGTATCCGCGTGGCGTTAATCGGTCTGGAGGTTTGGACCAGCCAGGACATGATCAGCGTGTCTGATAACCCACATGGCACTCTGGCAGCATTCCTGTCTTGGAGACGCAAACAGCTCCATGCTCTCCCCAACGACAACGCTCAGCTTATCACGTCAGTCGCTCTTCTTTCATCTCCCAGTAGTCTTCCTGTTTGTCAGTCCTCCCCTCCTCCTGTTTCCTTTAAACCCCCCCTGTCCCGTGGGGAAGATCGCTCAGTTGGTTCCATCTTCATTGTGCGAAATAATAATCGACACCAATTGTATCCCAGTGGGCTGCTGTCCAACTGGAACTAATTACAAGTGGCGTTTCTTGTCTCCAGGGGGAGGCCATTCCAGGGCACCACAATTGGGCTGGCACCTCTCAAAGCCATGTGCTCCGACTACCAGTCTGGTGGAGTGAACACGGTGAGAGATGTAAACAAACAGTAGTCCTGCACGTACATGAAATGGAAATTAAGATATTAGAATTATCCGCTTGCTGCAATCTAACAATTATTGCAAGGATGGTCGAATTAAGCTCTTTTATTTTGTTTTTTATGTTGCATTCCTGTGCCATATCGGTGTGCATGAAGACATACCAAAATGCATTGATTTCTTCTAATTTTACAGTCATCTTCTAAGAGTCAGCTCACTCCTCTGTTAAACAGGATCACTCAGAGTCAGCAGTCGGTGTTGCCGCCACCATGGCACATGAGATGGGCCACAACTTCGGTATGAGTCACGACAGTGCAGGCTGCTGCCAGGCGAGAGCTGAAGACGGAGGCTGTATCATGGCTGCTGCTACTGGGTATCAGGCACTAATTACCTGCCTAAAAACAATTACAGTTAAAAAATTAAGAGAAAAGAGATGAAGTATGAATTTAAAATATGATATTTGACTTGATTTGACTTGTTTCTGTGATTCTTCCCCTCCTCGCCCCAGGCATCCGTTTCCACGAGTCTTTAATGCTTGTAACATGAAGGAGCTGAAGAGCTACCTGAGCTCTGGAGGAGGGAAGTGTCTCTTCAACTTGCCAAACACCAGAGCAATGTATGGAGGGCAGCGCTGTGGTAACGGCTACCTGGAGGATGGAGAGGAATGTGACTGTGGAGAAGAAGAGGTCAGTGTTTTTCTATGTGCAGTGTTTGCTTGTTTTTCTCAGGTCTCTACAGTCTGTCACTCTGTGTATACAGGAGTGCACCAGTCCCTGCTGCAACGCCAGCAACTGCACCCTGAAAGCCGGAGCTGAGTGCGCCCATGGAGTCTGCTGTCAGAACTGCAAGGTAGAATCTCATGTTGATGGTCATGCATATACAAAACAAAAAAAACCTACCTGTTCTTACCAATAGATTGTTTGCCTACTTCTGTTCTAATTAAAATATGGCAAAAATTGAGGCTGATATATTGCACTTGTGGATCAATAGCATCATGAAGTAGCAACAAGAAAAAAGCACTCAGAGAGCGCAGTACTCTTGCCAAGGCTGCTCAGTCTTTGTATCATTTCCAACGGATGAAATCTTTAATAAAAAATGACCTTGCGCTGAGCACAGGCGTGTGTTATGCATGTGTGTGTTATGTACGGATACCGAATGACGTGACCTAAATATGTAGTGGGCGGCGGGAATTGATGGGACTCGGAAACAGCCCCACAATTTAATCAATTGTTCCTTGTATCATTTCTGATGGATAAGTCCCAATAAGTTTGCAGCCGTGGATTTGTAGTAGAATAACCATGGTGATCATCAGCAGGCAGCTGATGTAGCATTCACTTGTTGTCATGGTTACAGTGACTCTGTACCGCTATCTTGCAGTGATGCTAAAATCTTTAACAAATCCGTGGATCCAGACTATAAGCCGCATCACTGCCTAAATCTAATCAGGTGGTCCTTGTGTCATTTCTGACCTTCCCTGAAAATTTCATCCAAATCCGTTATACCGTTTTTGAGTAATGTTGCGCACAGACAAACGTACGCCGATCGTCACATGACTCCTTGGTGGAGTAATAATTTTTTTCAGTACAATATTGTCCTGATGTAAAAATGTAACTGTTAGGCCTGACCTATTGCAATTTCACAACCTTTCGGTATAACAGATTAAACGTGGGTACAATTCTCTCTTTTTTTCTCACCTTCTTGTCTCGTGGTGAAGCTGAAGAGCCCAGGTGTGCTGTGCCGTGCTCCCTCAGGGCCGTGCGACCTGCCCGAGTACTGTGATGGAAAGGCGGAGTCTTGTCCTGCTAATTTTTATCTGGTTGACGGTACATCGTGTGCTGGTGGGCAGGCGTACTGTTACACCGGCATGTGTCTGACCCTGGAGCAGCAGTGCCGGTCGCTCTGGGGACGAGGTGGGTAGACTGAATGCATGTTAGATGTAAAGTTTAGGTTCCAAAATGGGAAACAACATTCATTTTAATCACATATAGCATATATTACATAAAGAATGTGATGCAGGCAGGTAGGTAGTATACAGAGTTGTCAGTTTATTGAGTATACCTAACTATAACTGTTTTCTAATACACCCTTTGTCAGAGCACTAATGTTGGAAGAAGTATTCATAGCCTTTACTTAAATTGAAATGCAAATAGAGCAATGGAAAAATACTCCTTTACAAGTACAAGTTATATGCATGAAAATGAATTTGTAGGGATTTTTCTATCCAGTTTTAGTGTTTTTCTTAAACCATCAGTACACTCTTGTAGCATAACATAACCTCATTATGGGAGTCATTAGGGTTTGTTAAGTGCCCTAGTGGCCAGGTGTGAATGGGTTGTTATTCTGCACTGAAAAATAAATTGTTGAATAATAATGTTTTCCATGCATTTGTATCACTCAAAAACATGCATCTAATCAAACTCAGGTTTGACTCAAAAAAGGTTAAAAATCGTTTCACGCACAAAAAAAATTCACCATGCCGGGAGGGGTGAAGGCCATCGGGTCAGCCAGCCCTGCCAGCGAGGTGTCCCTTATTTATTTTTCAGGGAGTTGGCAACCCTACCAGCAACCATCACTCCTGTGTTCTAATGCTACATTGTGTTAGCTTATGGTGTTGAAAGGCTCATTGATGATTAGAAAACCCTTGTGCAGTTATGTTAGCTCACGAAGAAAAATGTGAGTTTTCATGGAAAACCTGAAATAGCCTGGGTGACCCCAAATGTATGAATGGTAGTACATCAGTATACACCAATATTCATACTAACACTCCACTTACTGACTCTGAAAAGGCTCAATATCTGCTATTAAAAGAATATATATATGTTGGTTTTCTCAACTAGGTTTATGGAGAGACATCGCCAGTGCAGTTTAAAAAAATCTAGATGTCAATGATGAGAGCAAATGTGATTTTTAATTAAGGTTCAAATAGAATAGCTTATAAAATTGTCCTCTAGAAAGTTGGTTTAGATGGCAAATGCTTCATATTTCAGAATATATACTTTTAGTTAAGCTGAATTAAGGAATTTACAAAGGAAAATGTGAGCCTATATCTGATTTTTCTGTACTTTCTGCCTTTTTTTAATTATAAAGGAACAGTTTGACAATAAAGGTTAGGACATTTGATTTAAATGAAGCCAAGCTTATTAACATTATTGAAGTAGTGTAAAAATATTCACAATAAATGTGGCATTTCATTTTAAAAGCAGTTAAGCACTCAGCCCTTTCCAGCTCTTGTTTCAGAAGATATATACCATTTTAAGGCACAGACATTCATGATCCCAGCCATGTAAACTATTTTAAAATACCAAAATCTAAACAATAGTTCCTCACTTTGTTGTAAAAGAATAGAAAAACAGTAGCTGTTTGTCTTTTATGTGATGCTCCTACTTGTTGAATCACTTTGTGCTGCTCACTGTTCCACAGTCCAATGAGCAAAATGCCTCCAAGCCTCTTGGTAAAAACCGGGGTGAATGTTAAGGGGTTAAAGACGAGTCCTCAGTGGCTCGTAGGATTAGGGATTGTTATTGGACAGCATCCATATTCATGGTTTGACCGAGCTTTCCTGGAGAGTCTTTGTAGTAACACAGGAGCCACATAGAACCATAAGGGATGCCATCTGGTCTCCATCAGGTGGTCACTGAACACACTGCACATGCTTTTCAGTGTGTGTTATTGTTTGGTTGTGTGGATGTATTTATATGCTTCTGTGCATTTTCTTCCCTTGAACTACAGATGGTCGTCCGGCCCCTGACCTGTGCTTTAAGAAGGTGAATGAAGCCGGAGACATGTACGGGAACTGTGGCAAAGATCTGCAGGGCAAATACAGGAGCTGCAAGGAGAGGTGAAGATCAGAACACCAACACGCTCGGTTCACTTTTGTTTATTCCTCCCTCATTTTAAGTGCATCTCTAATTCCCTTTGTGCCAGGGATGCTAAATGTGGCAAGATCCAGTGCTCGGCTTCCGCCTCCAAGCCCATTGAGAACAACGCTGTTCGCATAGAAACCACAGTCAGTGTGGGCAGCAGGAAAGTCCAGTGTCTGGGGACTCATGTGTACAAGCTTGGCCAAGGAGACGAGGAACCACAGAGTGATACTTTGGATCCAGGCCTGGTGATGACGGGGACAAAGTGTGGTGAAGACTCGGTGAGAGAATCTACAGTAGCGGCGAAGATTTTAGAATAAACTTCACTTTGCCTGGTTATTCTCATTTGCGAGCCTCTCCGATGTACATGAAGTAAATTCTGCTGCTCCTGTGAAGATGATTGATGATGTTTTCACTTAATGCTGAATAAGTTATGCCTCTCTGACCACCTCTCTAATGTTCTCCCTCTTTATATTAACAGATTTGCTTTAATGGAGAGTGCCGCAATGCATCTTTTCTCAGAGCCGATGAGTGCAACGCCAAGTGCCACGGACACGGAGTAAGTTTTGATGCTGTCAGAACCGGGATGTCAGTGTGATGGATTTCTCCGGACTTGTGGGAATGATTTGGCCGCTTGCCTGCAGTTACAGAAAGCTGGCAACCTAAGCGGTGGTGCAAGATCTATTTAAATCATTTGTCTAATTAAAAATAGCAACGCAAAAATCTAAAAATACTACAGTGAAAATTAAAGTTTGACATTTACAGGAGCTTGATCAGCAAAGTGTAGAAATAGTAAGAGGAGTTAAAGTAAATATTATGCAAAGTTGTACAGCTTTGCTCTCTCAAATATAGCAGCAAAAACTTTAAAACTGGATCTAAGCACACTTTATTTTGTTGCTTAGTTGCTTTTCATAACTTAAACTTGGTGTCACGTCTGCTTGGAATGAATCTGAAGCACGCCTGTATGTATCGTAGTTAGAATACATTTTGTAATTTTAATGGCAATATGTTCTTCTCTTCCCAGCTGTGCAACAACAACCATAACTGCCACTGTGACTCAGGCTGGGCTCCTCCTCGGTGCGACCAGAAGGGGTCAGGAGGGAGCGTGGATAGCGGACCCGTCATCAGCCACAGTGAGACTTATTTCTATGCAACAATTTCGACAGATTCCCTTTAAAATCCCTCTCTTTCCTGACTCTTTTCTATTTTTACTCCCATAGGCAGTCTCCTTCCAGTCCTGCTTGTTCTCCCTCTGGCTCTTTTTGTGATTTTGGCTGCTGTTGGACTTTGGTGCTGCTACAAACACAAACTGCGCCCACTCAAAGCATCTGCTCCACCACCAGTGCCAAAGTAAGTGCTTCTACAGCGCTAATAATACATCTAAATGATGGGTCTTTACTTCTGTTTCTAACTCTATTTTAATCCTCAGCTGTTCCGTACCTATCGAGGGGAAGCCTCTGCACACAGACGATAATGTCAATGGTCACACCAACCCAACATTTTTGCTAAAGAAACAGGACTCAAACCACCTGGTAATGAAGCCAACTCGTGAACTACACAGATGATGGCGTGACAGTAACGTAAGATCATTAAATTTCATGTTTTGCTCCTCCTCAGGGTAAAACTTCTCCACGGCCAAACGCATCTTGCCCAGCTCGGCCCAGACATGCTATCGTGCGACCAGCAGTGAAGCCTCCTCCGTTACCAGCATACGCTGCGGAGCAGAAAGAAAAAACTCAGCAGCCCCAGATCCAGCCTGCAGCTCCTCCTCAGAGACAGTACTCTCCTCAGGATTACACTCCTCCGCCTTTAAAGTCTGCCCAGGCTTCTCCACCTCTTTCAGGACCTTCTGTGGATCCCAAAAACCAGCCTTCAGCAATACCCAAAAACCGTCCAGAACCCCCAAGCAGACCTCCACCGCCCTGTCCTGTCAACAGACCATCAGGGGTAAATGCAGCTTGGACATATTTTTATGCAAAGACAGAAACAATGCTCACTAAAATGTCTAACTTTTTATTTTTACATAGGGACAGCAACATGGAAAAAGCCTGCAGGTGACCATGAATGCCCTGCAGAGAGGAAAAGCAGCTTTGGCTCCATCTGCTGGACAGAAAAAGCCAAACAGGTAAAATATTTGGTGCATTTTTTTCCCCCCGATAGCTCTTTATCTGCAGAAACTCCTCAGTAACTTCTCTTTTTCTTCTTTTTAGAGCCTAAACTAAGAGCTCAGGGAGGCACTGGGGACCACCACTTATATCCAACACTGCCTCACACTTTCAGCAGCTACAAAAACGTGGCACTGTGGGATAAGATGAATACTTGACACTGTATTTACACTGAGGTGCATTGTGGGGGAAAGTATATGAGTACAGCAAGTTACACAGAGGTCACAATGAGCATGTTTTAAGCCTAAGATTTAGGCTTAGTCAGTGTTTTGTAAATTAGCCCTACATGTGTCACGCTTTATTCACTTGAAACAGCCTGAGCTGTGAATTTAAGGGTTTTTTTTTTCTTATTGTCTCAGATTTTGGAAATGTGAAAATGTTCTGTGTGTGTCAGCGGTGTTGAAACACTGCTCCAGAAGTATTTATTCGCAAAGCAAAGAAAAATGAATGTTTACAGAGCAGCCTACGTACCAAACACGGTGCCTCGTAAAGCGCCTCAGCTACAAAGGGATATCTTATATTAAGAAAAGATGCCAATAGTGATGTTTCTTATGCTTCTTATGTGTGATTCAAAAAGGGATAACAGTGAGTTGGAGCTGGATTAATGGTAACCGGTAAAAACCCTACATGCATATGCATGCTGTAAGTATATGCTTAAAGATGAGAGATACATGTCTGATGTGTAGCAGGGGATGTGAGAGATTTTTGCAGTTTATATTTTTTTTATTTTTTTTATTTTATTTTGTTTTACTGTTGTAGTGTTGCACTTGTCATTTAATGGCCTGATGGCAGTAAAGGTGGCTGTTAAAAATCATGTTATCTTACCACAGAGTACCAACTGGTGAATATCACCTGTTAAACTTGCAGGAGCTGAGGTTTAAAGTGACATCTATCATTTTTCTTTTACTTCTATCATGATGACATTTTCTTTGTCTAAGGCAAAATTTTAGATAATTTCATGTTAAGAGCAAAAATGAAACATAGTGTTGTTAATATATTAGTTCAACATCACAAAATTGCTCCATAAATTTTGTCCAAATGCGTTACTAAAACTGATCTATCTGCACCGAATTTCCTTGATGCTACTCTATCTGAGAAGGTCATGCTTAATGACTGCAAGCTATGTAAAAGTGATCAATTTGGCATTATTATTATTATGATTATCATTAGGTACTTCTAAATACTGTGGTCTGTTTGACTGCTTTGGGAACTGTGATCTGTAATATAAGAATACAGTGTGTCAGCTGCCATGTTTCACCTTGTTGTCAGACCTATGCAAACACAGCGGCTGTGCAGCCCCGTGTGTCAAACTGGAATTCAAATGAACACAGTGAAAAATTAAAAAAAAAAAAGACTTTTTAGCTGGTTGGGTTGTCTCGTTATGTTTTATGATCTTTTTCATACTAACACTGTGCACTTTGTAGATCTAAGAGTTTTCTTAGCACGAGTAGAGTGAGTTGTACATTTTCCACATTATATTAGCGCTAACAGCAGCAGCACACATACAGTGACTGATACTTCAATCATCCAGAGCATGAAAATGCTTCACACATCACAGGCTGCTGGCAAGATGCTTCTGAGGAAGGCGACGGTGTTCTTTTTTTTTTTTTTTTAATTTATTTATTTTTTATTAATAAAAGAGAACAAAAAATAACACTGAAGAATAAAAAGTAAACTGAAAAGAGAGAGAGAAAAAAAGAAAAGAAAAAAAAGAAGGGGAAATATATGTATATATACATACATCACATACATACATGCCAGGGGGGTTGGACACATCACATATGGTTATGTACTAGGGGTGCAAACAGTTAATCAGGCATTTACCAGACATTGTTTGATCAAAAATTGCAATTAATTCAAAAAGGAGTTCAGCTTCTTAACAAAAAATTGCCTCTTATCAATTGATGGATCATCGGTTGATAAGATGAATGTACACTTATAATATATACACCTTTATCCATACATATCTGCACAAATACAGACCACATACTAATATGTACCTCTGCATACACGCACACATATATAGAAACACACCAGTTCCTCAAAATCTACATGTACATATAGATACAAACACACATGATGACAAGCATTAAGTTGTTATTTTAAGGAAATTACAGGCTGCTTGATAGGTTTTCACAGCTTTAGAATTAGACGCATATTTTATCAAATTAAGGTACTGAGAGATTGGCGACGGTGTTCTCCGAAGGCCCAGGTTTTGGCGTGAGCTCTCGCGCGATTTCGGAACGAGATTTGCTTTCTAGCGTCCTGAGATTTGGATACAGACCACAACAAAGAGCGATCGCCAAGTAATGTGGAGGTTTTCGTTCACTTCTCGTCTCTAGTATGTTGTGGGACGCTCGTTGAGACTATCCGAGCCGGTCAGTGTGGGGAAAAAAAGCACGTTAGGGTGGACTTTGACACGGGGGGCAAGTTGCCCCATACTTTTCGCTAGCTGAGCTGTGAAGCTGCCTGCCTGGCTAAATACTGGAGTTATGTCGAAAATTCATTTCTCCATCACTCACACGTATGAAAAGACATGAAAACAGACCCCAGGTTGAAAAAAACCGAAGTTCCCCTTTACAGCCATGGCCATAAGTTTGGACACAAGTACCATGACGCTTGTGAATCTTAGAAAATACCACAAAATTGTCACTTACAATATACAGCTATGGCCATAAGTTTGGACACAGCATGACTTATGTCTGTTTTGATGTCTATTACAGAACATGAGTATATTGTAAGTGACAATTTTGTGGTATTTTCTAAGATTCACAAGCATCATGATACTTGTGTCCAAACTTATGGCCATGGCTGTAAGGTCAGAGATTGCAGCATCTGAGGGCCTCTTCAAAAGAAGACGTAGTTGATGAAGATGTTCTCCAGCAGGACCAGAAAGACCATGGCCAAGCAGCCTTGAGATCTTAGGCAGCGTCTCCCTCAGGTGGGTGTGAACGGTGTTCATGGTCAGGTCTGTGGTAATCCCGTCAAAACACAAAACAGAAAAAAAAACCTAGATTATAAATCAACATGTAACCAAAGTCCCACGACCCTAGTGAGGATAAAGCGGTATATAGAGAATGGATGGATGGATGGATGTAACCAAAGTACTGTGTGTATAACGCCATAGTATAGGATGTAGTTCAGAAAATGTCAAAGTATTGCATACTTTTCAAGAATAACATAGTATGGCCTGTAGTTCATAACATATCGGCAACAAAATAAAACAAATCATGGATTATTATGTGGTTCAAAAAGCGCAAAATGATAGGATGTTGCCTAAAATTGTCATGTATGATATGTGGTTCAAAAAATGTCATAATACAGTGTATTGTCAAAATAGTATGTTATTCAAGAAAACATCAGAGTATAATATGTGGTCTAAAAATGCCATAGTATTTCATTGCACAAATAAAAGTATAGTAATTTTAAAAACTGTTCAAATTCTTATATGTTGCTCAAAAAAAACAAAAAAACCCATCATAGTAATATGTTAATTTAAAAAGTCTATAGCAGGGGTCGGCAAGTAGATGTGGCTTCAGGCCAAAATGTTTGCAAACAATCGAACAGCGGGCCAACCTGCGGGGGGGTGCGCTCCGATTCTGCGAGCGGGGGCGGGGGGGGTGATACCGCGAGCAGCGGAGCTTCTCCAGCTGATCGCCGCTGCTTGGGACACACATCTCAATTCTGATCACAGATGTATTAAAATGACTCCCGAGACACACACGTTTTGCACACACTGTTGCTCAGTGAAATCTGGCTAGTACAACCGTCCGACCAGTAGCGCAAACGCGGAAATGCCCAGCAGCAGCCGTCCACGCGAGTTTCGTGTTGCGGTGACGGACTGGCTTGGCTCCGTGCCAAATCAAATTTTCAAAATCATCTGGCAGGCCAGATATTATTCCTTATGGGCCATTTTTGGCCCGCGGGCCGCCAGTTACCGACCACTGGTCTATAGTATAGCGGGTCGCTGTTAAAACATCATAGTTTAGCCTTTGGTCCACAAAATGGTGTTCTGTCCCGGATGTCTGAAGTAGGTGAGGAGCAACACAGGGGCGGCTGTGGCTCAGGTGGTAGAGCGGGTCGTCCAATGATCGAATGGTTGGCGGTTCGATTCCCGCTCTCGCCTAGTCATGTGCTGCATGCCGAAGTTTCCTTGGGCAAGATTCTGAACCCCGAATTGCCTACCAGTGACTGTTCCACTGGTGTGTGAATGTATACTGACTGATGTTGCAGGTTGATTAGCAACCTGCACATTAGTGTGTGAATGTGTGTGTGTCTGGGTGAATGGGAGCAATTGTTGTAAAAGCGCTTTGAGTACTCTGATGAGTAGAAAAGCGCTATATAAGAGCAAGTCCATTTACCATTTACCACAAAAACAGTCCAAATGCTGGTTTCCAGGGGGTTAGACGAGTATTTATTTGAAAGAGTAAGTTTACAACACAACATGTGAGGGGGTTAAAAGCAAATGGGTGTTAGTAAAATAAAAATAAATAAACAGAACTAAAAATGAAATTCACGTTGACATTGATGGGCATTCCAACCAGGAACAAAGTAAAATATCATCAATACGAAAACCCTCTTCCTGTTCACCTCTTAAAACTCAAAAACACACCGCAGTAGCACCCTAAACTAAAACTACCAACTACCTGTTTTTCTTTCTGAACAATTCAAAGGTCCCTCTCTATCTCCTCACACATCAACCAACCACTGGAACACATCCCCAAAGTTCTGCTGAAGCTCAGCTTCCCCTCAGAAGAAGTGCTGCCAGATGAAGGAGTCTTTTGAGAGGTAGCTGGCATCGTGATTGGACTGTACTTTGGTCTGTTCCAATCCAGCTTCAGCTCCAGAGATGGCAGGCGGGACGAGTCAACGGAGGCCGGATGGACGAAGGCATGCAGCTGAGTACAATCCAGAAAACAACAGAGGAGGAAACAAACATAGTAGTGTAGTATAAAATATATATTGTATAAATAACAAGTCAAAGAAAAGACACATACTCTGTAGAATTGTAGTTTTTGTGGGCTAAATGATTTACTGATTGATCTTATGGATCTCTTGAGTTGCTTGTTGCTTGTTTTCCAAACTGAGGTACCTAGAAAGCTCCAGTTTGCTAAGTTATCACAAGTTTGTGTAGAATGGAACCCAGGGGTGTTAAAACACTTCTGTGCAGTATTTGTAGTACTTTTAAGGTCCCAAACCCCACTCGCGAGTAGGTTTTTCTTAATTTTCAGAATTTTTAGCAAGCCTCCATGGCCTGCAGAGTGTAGGGAAACACCTGGGGATGTTTGTGGGGCACTAGCTACATGCAGAGGCCTTGTTTACCAACTCACAGCTCTCTGGTATGTCTAGAGGCTGAGAAATAACCACTTAAAGATGAAAAAAAAAAAAAAACCCTGGCGAGGCTTTTTTCAGACCTCCACAACTCAAACTATTTGAGCTACAGGCCTACAATTTTGTATAGAAAATACTTTTGTGACTATCTAATGGCATGCAAATTCAGGACTAATTTGAAAATGGTGCAGCAACACCAAGGAATATCTGGTCATTTCACCTGGAATGACCCCTACTAGTTTTACATAACAGGCAGATGTTGCAGCTAATGCTGTAATTCACATAAACAAGGAAACAGGGCCATCGTAATTTGAATTTTAACAGTCCAAAATGAAAAGGTCATATACAGCTTTCCTATTTGGTTAAAGAGCCAAAAAAAAACAAAAAAAAAACATGAAAAATACTTTTTAAAAGTGAGAGGGCAGTAGCAGCTTTCATTTTTTCTTACAACTTTTCGGTGGCCCCCCAAAATATCTGTTGTACCCCTCTGTGTCCTCCTACTAAAATTAATCTGGATCCGCCCCTGTGTGAGAGGCAGAGCTGGGTGATCATTCTCTTTGGGTTTCAGATTAAATGGAGAAATTTGGTGTTAAAACTATTGATTAGAGCAGCCTTTAATGTACGGCATGGCTTACTGACTCAGACACTGAAGAGACGCGAATCTGATCATAAAACCTGTTCCGTAAGTCATTTACATATAGACAGCTGTCTACTGGCTTCAAACAGGGAGATTCTTTGGTGTACTGTTACTGGAAGATGTTAATGCAAAGGTTTCGCACTTTAATTAGTTGAGTTGCACTGAGCTGAGTGCATGTATAAGTTTAAATGACAGTCCCTCTTGCTAGAAATGCCAAAAGGTGGCTGCCCTTTAGATCTCCACATCCTTCACAGAGATGAAAGCTCTCTGATTTATTCTAATCAATAGACTGTTAAATACCAGGACCAGACCCCCTGAACCAGCCTATACAAAAACAAGCCCTTTCTCCCCACATACATACACTTTCTGGTTGACTCTCTGCAGACTGAAGAGCCAGGTGATCTTCCACGGGCCCAAAGGGAGGTGAGGGTGGCTGTGACTCAGGGGGGGAGACGAGGCATTGGAAAGCAAAGGGTTCAGCGTGTGGCTTAATTGCAGCCAGCCTCTCCTGCTGAGCATAATTAGCGTTAGCTAGCATGTCACTTCCTGTGGAGTTTCATTCATTAGAGATGATGATTGGCTGAGGGATGAAACAGAGGAGTGACACCCCCGCCTCCCCTCCCAGCAGGAGGGAGACGCAGCCAGGAGGGCAGTAAAGAGAGGATCTCACCTGCTGGAAGCTTCCCTGCCTTGTATAATGACCTAATTAAGACTGAGTTGTTTTTTAATGGTGATTATCTCACTGATTTCTTTTTATCAATTTCTTCTCAATCAGCCTGATTTTAGTCCTTTTTAAGGCATGACTCCTTTATCAGGCTCTTTATCGTCCCTTTACATTGATTGAAGTCATTTTTTTGGATGTGTTCTTTGCTCCAGCAGCCTCAAGTTTGACGAATTCTCCCACAGGTTTTAAGAATGAATATGTGCATACTGTTACAATTAGGAAAAGAAAACATAATGTAAAATTACAACATTTTAAGTCAGATATTGGTTTGTTTGAAGCTTTGAGAGTCACTGCAGTTTACCTCTAATAAAGGTTAGTGTCACCCTTAACACCTGCACAGTCAGAACAATGCACACTACAATCACCAAAATTCATATATTTTTGGTACTTAGAGCACATATTTAAACTAGAAAAGCACTCGGAGAGCGCATACCTCCGCCATGCCGTTTGTCAGACAAACAAACTCCGGTGATTACATATCCTCCTGGCGGAGGTAAAAATGCATACAGTGTAAAGCAGTATTTGTAAGAAGTATTCAGATTCTTAGCTGACAAAAAAGTATCAATAAAGCAATATACAAATACGGTGTTATGAATCTAAGTACTTCAGTTCATTGAGTATTAGCTAGTACTGATTTGGTCCCTCTAAATGATATATTTTTATGTACGCTACCGTTCAGAATTTTGGGATCACTTAGAAATGCCCTTACTTTTGAAAGAAAAGCAGTTTCTTTTTTTCAATGAAGAGAACATTAAATTAATCAGACATACAGTGTCGACATTGTTAATGTGGTAAATGACAAATACATTGTAGCAGGAAACAGCTGATATTTAATAGAATATCTACATAGGGGTACAGAGGAACATTTCCAGCAACCATCACTCCTGTGTTGTAGTGCTACATTGTGTTAGCTAATTGGCTAATTGATGATTAGAAAACCCTTGTACAATTATGTTAGCACATGAATAAAAGTGTGAGATTTCATGGAAAACATGAAATTGTCTGGGTGACCACAAACTTTTGAATGGTAGTGTATGACATCATGAAATACTAAACAGTGACACATCGATGTGTCGCCATCATGCTGCTGTTGTAGCTGCTGCAGGTGAAATTTTTTGTCTACAGTTTTACACACAGAGACACAAGATAAGGAGTCAGAGGTGATTAATGGGGGAGGATCAAAGAAAATGATGAGGTGAGTGAACTGGATGCATATCATCTGTAGATCCCTGGTTGCAAAATTAATGAAACCCTCCATAATCATGTCATACACAGAAGGCAGCACATACAATGCATATACTCAGAGAACCAGTGGCGGCACAAGTATTCATTTATTTAATTAAAAATGTAACAGTACCAGTATGCCAAGGTTTCAATGCTCCATAAGTAAAAGTCCTATAAGAAAAATCCTACAGATGTAAAATGGTGTATTGGCAGCAAAATGTCATTGAAGTAAATTCATTAGATTACTGAAGCGTCTGTGTTTGAACTGCTGCAGGTGGAGCTACTGTAAACTGCTTTATATCCAGTTTTATAAACAGAAGCAGCAGATAAAAAAAAAGAGGTGTGGAGATGATTAATAAGAGAGAAAAGAAAAAAGAACTAAATACTGACCTACAAATTTATTTTCAACTTTGGGGGTTCTTTCTCTAATCTTTGGTGAGAAATTGGATTATTTGAACATTTATTGTAATTAAACCATGTGAGAAGTTTAGTGCTAGCTGTAGTGCTCTTAATTATGTGTCAAATCTAAAAACAACTAAATTTGTCAAATGTGTAGTGGAGTAGAAACTACAATATTTTCTTCTGAAATGTGGTGAAGTAGAAATATAAAGTAGGATGAAATAGAAATATGTAAGTAAAGTACAAGAAACTCAAAACCGTACGTAAATTATCATATTTGAGTAAATGTAATTTTACTTCATACAACTCCTTTGTAGTGTCAAAATTCTTACGTGGGAACAAAAAAAAGCATTATCTACCTAAATCTGCCAGAGGTGGTGCACAATAATGGCACATTTATATATTTATAATCCCACGATATTTAAGTTTGTTGAATGAGCTGCTTTTTTTAAGCACAGATGATTTCACATTCAACAATGAATGGAAGTTGCCCTTTTTTTGATTAAAAGACACAGCAAAGCTCAATGAAGTGCTGTTTAATCAGGCAGATTCAGTAAAAACACCTGGGATGTTTCATTTAGGCTACTGCCTAATCAAAGATAAAGTGGATGACAAAATAAATACACTCGGAACACTCTGAAAGTGCCTTATCTTTTTAGTGTACTGATGATGCACAATATGGTGTCCAACATTTAAATAGAAGAGGATGAGCTCCTCACAGTCGCACAAAAACATAATAAATTATTAGTGATTAAGGTAAAGAAGCTTCTTTTTTTTAATTGGCAAACATGTTTTATTTAGTTTTTGTATGATTCCAAAACTGCGATTTGATCGATTGTGTTGGTGTAAGTGATTGCACTTTTCAGCTGCAGAATGAGCAAAGAAAATGTCAGGTGGAAATGTGGTCGCATTCCTGGTCTAACGAGGCAAAAGAAGAGGAAGCAGCACTGCTGGAGCTTTAAAAGGCATTTAATTCAGCGAGATATGGGACAGCTTGGTTTGTAATGGTTCCCTGCCAGCGATTAGCAGCTCCGGGGCTTTCTGTTGAAACTGCATAAAATCCCACAACTGCAGATTTACATGCTCATTTATCAGAGTAAATGCCAGAGCCAGAGGTGCCGCGATTAAAGGCTGGAAATAATGTCACACGGTGTATTTAAACAACTATCATTAGGGTTCCGTTACCTTTTTTTTTTTTTTTGTGGCATTGCTTTACATAATTTCTCTGGTTTAACAGTGAAGGTTAAAATGTCAGTCCAGTAATGAGTGCATAGCTTTTTTGCATTCGGTGTTCATGGCCAGGTCACTACCCCTGGGACTGATGGTGGTTTATATAGTTAAGTGTTGCTCTGATTGAGATACTTGCCTCTGGCGATTAAAGGTCAACATAAATGATTAATGAAAGGAAAATGTCATCAGGGAGGGGAGAGAGGGAAAAAGTGAGGTGTTAGGCAACTATCGGATGACTACATCCTAAATCTTCCTGTTTTTTCTTTCAGTTTGTACAGATATTTCATAATGCAACATCTAAATGCATGTAAAATCAGTAGCGTCTGTGCATCATGGGGGAGAATAGCTTTATTTACAATGGACCTGAGTGTTCGCCACAGACAGGTTGCTTTTACAGCTGACAGACAAATCGATCAGAGTTCAGCTGAGGCACAATTTTCCCTCATGATGTTTATCCCTTTAACTCGCCGTTTTGACCTATCATGTGTATTCAGATCAATGAGGAAAGAATTCCTTATGAGACTCCCACAGAGGAGAGTCCACTGAAACTACATCCAAGTTCACACAAAAGATCCCCTCCTCTAATTAGAACCCACGGCAACACTAGGGGATGCCCTTTTGAAAGTGCACTTAATGGCCACAACTCAGCAGGAGATGAGTCTGATCTGTTCTATTTGGACTCCGCTGTACATGTGTGTGTGTGTTATGATTCAGTCAATCACAAGAATGCTCATGAGTGACCTGAGTCGCACCAAACATCTGTACTGCTGTTGTCCTTTTGTATTGTTCTTCTGCTCGTCCAAAAATGTTGACAATCCCACTCCAGCTCCATTTTGACAGTTATCTTTATTGTAAACACTCGGCATGCAGATGCACAAGGATTACAAAATGATCTCTCCCACTGAAAGGAGACGGTAAACACAGACTTTGTCACTTATTTCCACGTTACTTTCTGACATTCAGAGGGCATATGCAAGCAATAACATCTGAAATACAAATGTAGCTTTACCATCAACCTCCAGTTTAGATGTCAAAAAAGGGGCAGTTTTATATCTAAATACTAAAATATGCTGTTTAATATACTGATTCACAATGACATATTGAATACACACAGATAAATATATCTCCTGTGCTATTTACATTGTCTTCCTCATCAGTAGCTTTAATTTACTGCCAGCAAACATCACTTTACATGATTTATATTCTCTACCTGCTCCATCACGCAACAAAAAGACATCCTTGCTATCATTCTGATTGCACTTCTCTTACCTTTGAACAATATCATAAACACAGAATACCAATGATATACACTGCAGGAGTCCGTTCAGCTCAGGTCTGTTGATGATCAGCTGGGAAGGCGGCACTTATTTTCTCTCCTCTTTGCTCTGGTTCTCCCACGGCACCGGATCATTTTCGTCTGTGTGCGATCCGGTCTCCCTCTCGTGCCAGAACTGCTCCACATCAGGCAAGGCAATCCCGTCTTTGAGGCTCACCCTGTCTGCCTCCCTGTCTCCTCTTCCTCCTCCACCTTGCTCCTGCTGGGGTTGAGCCTCTCGCTGGCTGAAGCTCGACTGCAGGCTCCTCTCCCCACTCAGCTGCACCAAGGTCTCCGGTCTGGGGCAAGGAGACTGGAGGCTGGTGGGGTTGTGGGGTCCTGGCTTTGGCTTAGACGGAAGTTGTTTGCGCAGGGTGAGGCGCCTCCACAGCCCCCGGTAGCCCTCCCTGAACTCCTCAGAAAGGGAGAGCACAATGAGAGGGTTCACCAGCGACAGGGAGAAGGTGAGTAGCTGAGAAGAGAGGGTCAGAAGAAGGGGAGGAGAGGAGATGAGGGGCTGAGCTCCTTCAATTTCTTTCTCTGCTATGTGGCGCTCCCAAACCCACACCACCCACTGAGGGAGCCAGAGGATAGCCATGGCCACGGTGAGGCTGAAAAGCATCAAGGTGAGCTTCCTGGATCTGATCTGGGTACGCAGATTCTGACTCTTACTGGAGCGGCGCTGGCACTGGCCATAAGCCTTCCAGAAATACATGAGAGCAAAGCTGAGAGGAGCACAGTAGACCCCCAGAGGGTACGCTTTCACATACACAGACATGAAAACCTTGGCTTCAGGAGGAACCGTTAGCACACACACCAGCCCACGGATCTCCCTCTGCAGCCTCGCAAACAGCCAGTGAGGGATGGTGACGGAGCAGGCGGACAGCCAGATGAAGAAGAGCACCACCAGGATGGAGCCCAGGTGGATGCTCACCTGCTTGGTGGGGTTTGACACATAGCGGTAGCAGGCTTTGGCCATGATAGCCACTGTGAAGCTCTTCGCTGCCATGCAGGACTGGAGGAACCAGTCGGCCGTCTTGCACACCACCCAGCCCAGATTCCAGTTCGCCTTGGAGAAGGCAGCAGCCCTGAACGGCACCGTGAACATCAGCACCAGCCCGTCAGCAAACATCAGGTTGAAGATGAGGGAGTTGATGAGGGACAGTTTGCCCCTGTGTGCGTTCGAGAAGAGGATAACCATCGCAGTGAGGTTACAAGCCACACCCAAGACGCTGATGACTCCCAGAATTGCCGGCACCAGGACCCTGAGCTCCCCGGGATCCAGATGCTGGAAAGAGCCACGTTCATTGAAGGACCACTTGTCTATGGAGCTGTTCACCACAGTCACGTTGTTCCCGCTCATCTTATCCATCTTTTCCAGAAAGACGTCAATCTGATGTGAAGAGAAAATCTGTGTAAAGTCAACAACAGCCTGGAGATGAAAGAAAAAGATTCTGAGCAGAAGAAAGTCCAAAAACAGAAGTGCAACTCAGAAAACAGATTTGATGAAATATGTTTTAGAATAAAGTCTGTTAAAATAATCGCATCAAAAGAGGTATTGATTGACGATCAATGATCACAGTGAAATTCCTGCCTGTCCCCTGGTTTGTCCTGAGACGCAATGATGCAGCTTCTGCAGCTAGTTATAAAGATGCTGCTTGATTGACAGCTGCTGTCCCCAGCTGGCAAAATGTGCGTAGACGACACCCTCATGGGGCCAATTAGGAGAAAACTCTGCATAATGTGCACAGATGAATATATCGGCTTTCTAATTTGTGTAAGTGATTGTGAAGTAATGGTCATTACAGTAAGGTTTCCTAAGCAGTAATTGGAAGATTTTAATGAGAGTAAAGGGACCCTGATGTCTAACTTGATGAGGATTTTTTTTGATTCTGGCACAAAGCAGTGAACAAAAGTCATTTTAGCATTTGGTAAAGAACAGGACATTGAAGCACTCCAGATGGATTTTGTCTCTTGTATTTGTTGTGTTTCATTTGTCATTTATAAGACCACTAATGATAAATCAATATATGAATAAACATATGTTCCCAAAATAAAATTAGAAGATTGTAACAGGGGTTAGTAATTAGAAATCAGCAACCAGCTATCTCCACATGTTGAAATATCCTGTTTCATTCTCATTTTTGTAACCATGACACTGCCTTTCTTGTTTCACTCTTTGTCCACATGAGGGCGTCATTACACCACAAGCAGCAACGATCACAGTCAGAACATGAAACATGGAACTTTGACTTGCTTCAGCAGGTGTCCAAAAGAGGAGGTCCACCAATGCAGGATTTGAACTTGCACATCTTTATTCTTTTTTATTCAAAGAAAGTCCAGTAAGCATAAAGACTGCATGGTATTTCATTGCATTTCAATACATTCTGAGCTATAAAAGTTTTTTTTCCTTTCAATTAGAAGTGTCACAAAGGAGGTTGTTTAGAAGACATTACTGTTTAAAGGAATCACACTTAATTATTCCCTGATTTCACAGAGTTCAGTTAGACCTTTGACTGCTTTGCTTTTTGGGAGTTGGCTCTAATCTGAGACAAGCGACGACCTCCGAACTGATCGGAGTCGAAGGCTGAAAGACAACCTGCTACTGCTCCATGTTACCCTTCTTCAGCGAGAGAGGAAACATGGACAGACGCTGCAGCAATCTAAAATCAAAATCTTTTTAAACTGGCTACTTCTGGAAAACAAAAACATAATTGCATAGCGCCTCAGATGATCTGTAGATGTTCAAATAACTAAATGCAGGCTTTCAGTTTTCATCAGAATCAGATCCAAGGCATGCAAAAGGAGCTATGCTAGCGTCATTATGCCAAGTAAATCTCAAGTTTAGGTTCAATATTTAAAGTTCTTCCATCTACAGATCATTTTCAGGACTATCCAAATTAGGTAAAAATGTGGCAAGGAGTTTGTATTTTTTATCAAAGAATTTTGCAAGGAATAAAAACGAATGTGGCTTCGTCGTGTCTCCTGCAAACTGATGACATCAGACAGAACGCAATGTGAGAGCAACAATTAACTTTGTACACATCACAGCGTCCTCTCATGAGCCCGCAAGCATGTAACTGGTGCTATAAAGTACTCTGGACTACACTGTTTCAAGCACTTTTTCCACATGGAACCTGCATTGTGTCTTTCTTTTTGTTGTTGTTGTTGTTGTTGTTGTTGTTTTTGTTTATGGAGAACAAAAAGAAAGAAAGAAAAGAAAAATTCCTCAGTTAACATTTCATTGGAAACATTCACACTCCCACCTTGAACTCAGTCCCCTCCCCTCCCTCCCCTCCATTACATCGAATTCCCCACATACCAAAAGAAGGCACCACAGCTTCTAAACAGACTCATTGACCGAGAGAAGGACTCAACAAAACAACAGCATTAAATAAACACAGCCTGGAAGGGCTTCATTCACATTACAGACTACAGCAGTCTCACCAGGGAGACACAAAATTGGTACTAGAAAGACTGTTGTGTCACAGACAGAGGAAACTCTCAGTTTCTGGGGTCAAAGATTAACAGTCTCATCCTCTTCTGCGGTAGGTTGCATTGTCCAAAACTTCACCTCACTTGGAGGCTGCAGGGCTGATCACATGCACTGTAGCATGAGCGGATTGAAAGAGAGGGGGCACTGTTGCTACATGACAACGAGCCACCGTCATGTAAGCTTGGTTTCTGTCTGTGTGCTCTATTTTCTGTTCAGTGTACCCACACCCACCCTTTTCTTCAGGGTCCAGAGGGCTGCTACATCATATTATTCATGCAGCAATCCCCTTGTTGCATAAATGCACAGAATTCGATTCGTCAGGTGTCCGCATGGCTAAATAAATTAAATTAGAAGTCAAATTACAAGAATGAAAGTCCATTCTTGATTTCCAGGAGCCTTTTTCCTTAGGTTGTATCCGTTTCGTGCTCCCCGTAATTCGTGCTGTCCACTTTCCCCGCTTTAGTCACTGGAAACTCGACTCTGCGCTTCCTCAGTAGAGTGGGGGAATTAAGGACAGCAGTCCCTCACGAGTGCGGGGTCGGGGGTCAGCAGGGGCAGACGGCGCTTTAGTTGACCTTGTCCTGAAAGATGTAGAGGTTGTTGGTGGCCGCCACAGCGATGATGTTCTCATGTGGATGCCACGTAGTGTGAAGGATCTTCTTGCTGAAGTCGAGGCTGTCGACGCTGATCTCATCTTTACGCCGTTTGCCACCTACACACACCTGCAGGACAACAACAGAGATGAGGAGGTGTTAGGATGTGGGAGTGTTTGCCAGCTTTCAATCATAAATTAACACTGATTTCTGTCATTTTAATGCATGTTTGACGGATTTTTGGGGCCACTTCAGCAGCAGGAATGGAAACACCCATCACTTGAGTCACCGTACAAAGTCAATACAAGAATGGGTTAGCAAATAGCCGCTTATTTACAAAGGGAGGAACAGTGGCAACCATCTGGAGTCTTTTATAGCACTTGGCAGAACAAACAATATTCACTCTCCTTTCAGGCCTGTCTTCACTAACTCTTAAGGGAAATATTTAGCTCTGTAGCTGAAAAATGCAGCAGTATGTTTACCAGCTAGCCTCATGTATTATCTGTCTGTTTGGTGTTGTGTAGGAGGCATACAGTGGCAATATCAGAGCTTTTTTCACTGATAACAGCAGTGAGGATGTATAATTTAAACAAAGAGCTGAAAGATTCTAAAAGGCTCTGTATGGTAGAACTGTTGAATTAGGTGACAATTGACGGTGGATTCACCACCTTCAGAAACACATTTCATATGTGATATTCAACCTGCTGAAAATACATGCTGCAACAGCTTTAAATCTACAATATACAATGTATTCCAGAAGCATTTCTTTGTTATATTTGTTGAAAGTTTCTTTACATCCCGACAACAATCAATAAATCAAGAGCTCTGCTAATAAAAAGGAAATATCTGTTATGTAAAACAGCCACAGAAATATGAAAAATGGGTCTAATCATTGCATTCAATTTGCATAAGATGATAACAAGAAAAGCACTCAGAAAGTGCAGTACTCCACCAAGTCTGTCCATTCCCCCTATGGCATTGACAGAAATGCAGTATATTTTTGTGGAAATGTAGCATTTTTTTGGAATTAGTTTTTAATGATCAGAAATCACAGTAACAGAACGTGGCCAGATGCACCCACAAACAAAATGATTTATTTCTGAGCACAGGCGTGCGTTATGCACATGTACGTCATGACCTAAATATGTAGGGGGTGGCAGGAATTGATGGGATACACCTCCACAAGTTACTCAACAGTTCCTGGTATGATTACTGATGGATAAGTCCACAGCGGTTGATTTGTAGTGGGATTGCAATCATGTGATCATCAGCAGGAAGGTGAAATAGTGTTCACTTGTTGCCATAGTTACAATGACACCATGCCGCTATCTCACAATCATATGGAAATCCTAAACAAATCTGTGGATCCAGACTATGACCTATATCACTGGCAAAATCTAATGAGGTGGTCTTTGTGCCATTTCTGACCTTCCCTGAAAATTTCATCCAAATCCGTTAGTCTGTTTTTGGGTAATGTTGCTAACAGACAGACAGACAGACAAACAGACGGACAAACAGACGGCGATCGTCACGTAACTCCACCGCATTGCTTGGCGGAGCAACTATGTACCTTCCTACTTGTGCACACTGTCTGTGCATGTCATTGTACTCTTCCATAAGGCTAGAAGGCCACATTGTTAGAGCTACTGAACAGACAGCACAAGCATAGCAGCTATACTTTATAGTATATATATTTTTCACACAGCAGATTTCCCAGACGGTCTATAGTACATCTATTAAAGAACCAAAATACATGATTGTCACTAGAAACTTAAGACTGACACGATATACATGTTCTGTAAAAGTATGTGTAAACTTTTGTCCACAAATGTATGTATCTGTGTACGTGTTCGCCACCTGACTGCATTGTAGCCTAGCTGTGATGAAGTGCATTTGATGGTATTTATCTTATGTTTTTAAAATGTGGTGATGCAGCCTATTGGAGGATTTTTAAACACGAATTAGTTTTAATGCGTCATGCTTCTGCACCAGCCAATACTCTGTGGTCACGTGTTGCACAGGAGTGTAGGGAGACCTGAAGATAGGGAATGTTTTGGTTTTTTTCAAATCCAGCTTACCCTTGTTTCTGCATTCTATCTTTTACAGTCAGACAACAAGGAATTCCACTGCTGACTGCATACAGTACTATATTAAAAAGCCCAAGTGGTCAGTTTGTTGTGAAAAGAATGAACAAGTGAAACATCCAAGAAAAATAAATCTGTCAATTCTTCTACTAAGAAAGAGTTTATATTTTTCATGTCACTTTCCTGCTAGTGGTCACACCTACCACATAAATTCTGCATGGTTTCTCGGCTTTGTGGCTGTTAGTGTGTAGACCAGGCACGTTTAAATAAACAACTTCTGCATAATATCATATTTAATCATGTGGTACCTCATCAGGAGGGATTTTTACTTACCAGGACAGCAACTAATTTATTACTGCAATAATTAGCTGATTAATAGAATATTAACTGGCAACGATGTTGACAATGCAGTTATTGTATTCGTCATTGTATTTAGCAAATATCTCAAAAAAAATTACTACTCCTTGCATCACAAATGTGATTATTTGATGCTTTTCTTGGTGTAAATTGAATAGTTATGCGCCACTGCTTGGATAAAGCAAGATATTTGAAGGTGTCAGCACAACACGTGGGAAATGACAGCAGACATTTTCACAATTTTTGAAAAATTAATAGAAAAATGTCTTATTTATTAATCTAAAAAAATAGCAGGCTAATTAATCACTTATTAAAATTATTAATTTCAGCTCTCAACTAATTGCATTACTTGGCAATATGTCTGTCAATTATTACCTCAGATAACACTTGTACACAGTATAAAATGACAGAAAATATCAAAAAAAGTCAATCAACAGTTCATAGCCCAAACTGATAGATGAAAATGTCTGACCAACACTACAAACATTAAAGATATTCCGTCTATGATCATAGATTCTGTTTATTACAAAGGAGACAAAGGAAGAACCAACTAAGTATTTAGCATTTCTGCATGTTTGAACGATTGGTTAATTACAAGTTCTAGCCCTTTCTGAGATTATATACAAGGTTTCTTTAGTGGTCCTGATTGATGGGGTTTTTCAGGTATTATAGAACGAAATCAAGTTGTCTCACAGGTGCTAGAGTTTAATTTGTGTGGATGAGAAGCGGCGTACCTTGCGAGGCTTCAGAATCGCTCTGGGTTTGCTGTTTTCTCTGGACGCTTCCAGTGTGACGTCTCGTTTGGTGTTCCGGTCAAACATTCTGAAGAAGTTGTTGTATGAGCCGGTCATTATGACGCTGAGGGCGATAAAAGGAGAGTAAGGTCATTGAAAGAGGTGGATGGATTAATATATTGATTGATTTGATTGATGAATATATTGAAAAGATGTCCCACCTGTCTGATCCATTCCAGACACACTCAAACTTGTCAAAGATGCAGTCGTTCTCATATAGAGAACAAAGTTTGCCCCGTAAATAGTCATGAACCTGCAAAACAAACCAAACACATTAATATTTGAAGTGGCTGTTGGATTATGAGCAGTCTTTACCAGCCCCTAAAGTTCTAGTGGACAATGACGCAACCATAAAGCTGTGCTACCATATGCTCTACTTTCAGTAATCCCTGCAGATCTGGTGACCTCAACTAAGATGCTCGGTAGCAGGTGGGAGCGGAGGTGGAATTGGTAGAGAATCCCTTGAGCCTCGCTGATGGCCTTATCAATCATGACCTGCCCGAAGATGGCTTCCTCTGATCAGACAGTGTGGATCTGACCCCAGTGACCACACAGTGGGAGGTTTTGCCCTTCAGGTTGCATCAGCTCTAACACTATCTGTCTTTTTTTGGACATTCGCCTCAGTAAGCCCTCCTGGGGTAATTGCTAAAGATGACACAGTTACAGATGGGCAGGGTTGACAGTGAAACAGGATTATGTTGAGTGATTAGCCTGAAAATCAATAAGTTTTGATTTGATCTGGGCTCAACCGTTATTTACTAACATCCCCCACTGAGAATTAGAGCCTTCAAACTGTCCAACAGGCACATGAAAGGGTAACGAAAGCGTACCTGGTATGTCTCAAGTGGTTTGTTCTCCATTTGAAGGTCCCACACCTTGACAGTGAGGTAGTCCCTTGTCATCAGGTAGCGTCCGTTGTGGCTGAACTTCACGTCAGAAATGGATGAGATGATCTCAGAGAAAAACGAGCGAGTGGATGGATCTTCCGGCTCCTCAAAGTCTGAGAGCGAGAGAACGAAACAAAAAGCAGTCAGAAGACTTTTACGCATTTCTAAACCGTATGAGCTTTAGATGTTTCTCTTCCTCCCACAACTCTTTGAATCATTTACAGTCAAAAAAAGCACAAAGCAGATTTGGTTTGGGCGGTGGAGGCTGTCATTAGCAAACAATACCAGCCACAACAATGCCCGGGTGCTGGTTTTGCTACAGCAGCTGTAGCTCTTCGCAGAATTAGTTGTGTGTTTAGATAGGGAGACAGTCGTGGGTCAGCATGGTGGGTAAATATTGGTTATGAGTCATATTGATTTTGGCAGCTGCTGATCTGTGTGCAGGCTAACACGCTGGGGATAAGAGCCAGGCATTCCATCGTTTGCTGTCAAGTTATTGTTCCTCCTCCTCTTTTTCCTCCCACCCTTCCTCCCCTCTCCTCTCCGTCTCTCCAAAAATGCTCCCCCCTCCTCTCTCCCCTCCCATCCTCCTCAGCTGAGGCCTGGAGAATAGCTCTGTGATGTGTCAATGGGGAGTCTAACAAGGGATGCGGCGTGAGAGATGAAAAAATGGGGGGATGAGGAAGGGATAAGAAAAACAAATCAATGTCAAAGTGCTGGGCCCATATGAGCCCTGCTGGATTTGTGCGTGTGTGTGTGCCCGTGAATAAGTGGGAGTGCAACGTGTGCATGTATATATGCATGTTTGTGTGCGTCTCTGTCCTCCCTCCCACCCATCCCGCTCCAGGGGTGTATAATAGGGTCCCTGAGGAGTCGGTAGGGGGGCTTTTTGGTCCCTCTCTCCCTGTCCTGGGGCTCAGTGCTTTGGCAATCTTCTCCTATGCCTCCATCCCTCACCCATCCATCCATCCATCCATCCATCCATCCATCCATCCATCCATCCATCCATCCATCTTTGCTATAACGCTGATTGATACCAGCAGCCTCCCAGATTTATAGGTATGTAAGGAGATACAATCCACATATGAGGTTCATGAAGTGTGTGTGTGTGTGTGTGTGTGTGTGTGTGTGTGTGTGTGTGTGTGTGTGTGTGTGTGTGTGTGTGTGTGTGTGTGTGTGTGTGTGTGTGTGTGTGTGTGTGTGTGTGTGTGTATGCCAGAGGGAAGGAATTATACATCACTCTGTGCCATACTCGTTCATGCAGTGAGACAGTCGGTCGGTATTAACAGACCTGTCCTGAGGCTAACACAAGCACCTGCCTGCTCTGTGGGTGTGTGCACTGCAAGCACCTGTCCAGGAATGGAACGTACTTGTCAATATCAAATACTGAGAGGGCAGCTGTGAATTCCCTCCAAATCCAAACGCTTTCTCTTATCCAACCCCTCCAAATGCTCATGTGAAATTCAACAGGCCGCGTTAGCACACGGTCCAGTGCACGCGTCAATATGTCTGAGGAAATGACTGACATTATTGAACAACAAGGTGTGTCCATGAGAAGCTAATGTGATTGCTCTTAAGCCATTGATTTTCCAGCGAAAATGTCAATGTATTCATTATTCATTCAACCAAAGTGTATGCGTGTGATGTTAAGCTCTGGAGAAGGCCATTCATTGTTCGGGACACACTACGCGATTTATTGATGGGTTATCGATCGTGGTGTATTGAGCAGGGGAAGCTCACTTGTCATCGCTACATAGAGGTGGAGCTGAAGCAGAAAAATTGAGAGTGAATTGCCAACCAAGGCGTTTCCATTGTGTCTATATAAATTTTCAGTTTTCACAGTTTTGTTGTTATTTGTACTGTCATATATGCACAATTTTGCTTGAACCTACACCTCTCTCCATTTTCCAGCCTCCCATTTTTGCTTCAAGTTAACCATAACTGACAACACTACCACTCTGTTTCCATAGAGAACAAAGAGGACATGTCATTTGTTGTCAATTCAAGGAATTTATAAGCGTTGATGGCCAGTAAAGGAGGTGATATTCTACGGTTACATATAAACTTAAAGTGATTATTTACTTTTTTAGACTCAGTATCTAATAAATAGTGGCAGCTGAAAAGTAGAAAATCATAAAACAAAACAAATGTCTTCAGGGATGTCAGGACAGTTAATTATATCCATCTATGTGTGGAGGGTTGCTAGAGAGAAGAGTTTGAAGCAATGTGTAGAGGAAAAGTCTACAGTACAAAATTCTATGAATCAAATGTTAGGAATACATTTTAGGCTTGTTGAACCTCTAAATCACCAAATCAGCCAGTTTGAAAGGCATGCAAATGACCAATTTGACACCATTTACTGAAGCAAAAGACAGAAAGAATAAGCACATTTTCAACTTTCAGACAGTATTTAAACAATGTTCCTGTTACATGTCTCTCTATAAGCAAATGTAACCAAACCAGAGCTTGAAATTATGACATTCAATTACCGTAAAATAACTTTATTCTACATGATTAATTTAAAAATTTTGCCAAAAGTAAATAGTTTGGTCTAAGAAAAGTCTTTGCTCTCCCGACACAATCATGAAGACATTAATGACTCAGCTGTGACAAACAAACAGACAAAATGTACTCAAAATGTTTCAGCAGCACTGGGATAAACTGCAAATACGAGACAAGTGTGTAAATATATTAGACGAGCTTGTATTAAATGTCCATAGTATGTAGAGACACAACTTTGTGGTCACTTGTTTCAGTTTTACAATTTTCTGTAAAACTAATAACTAAAGAAATTCAACTTTTAGATTTGTTTGCAATTTAAGGAATTATAACTTCATCATGCTACCCAAAAGACATTTTTGAGTTGTCTGTACTTCTAGCTCTGGTTATGCTATTTGCCTAAAGGAACAGGACTTTATATTACAGTGAAAAGTGAGTCCACAGTGATGGAAAGTGACAGGAGCGGAAAATGTGAAGAAACTGCTTGGGATACAGAGGGTTTAAAAAAAGTTTTGAAATGGAATTTAGCCTCATGACCACAGCATTTTCGAATCTCGATAAAAATAATAGCAAACTAGAAAAAGAAAAAGCGCCACATGAAAGAAAATCTATAAAGATTACTGTATCTGTGACACTTAAATCATTGTTTTTCCCATGATGCACTCCACTGATACTCACATTTGCAGTGCTTGTCACAGAGCGCAGCCTGTCTCATGTCACAGAGGCGTATCGAGCCCTTGCTGCTACTGTAGGCAAAGGTGTGACACTGCTGGGGATGAAACTCTGCTGAGGTGATTACTTCCGTCAGCTCCTCCATGTTGGCTGGCTTGATGTCCACAATGTCTGAGAGGCAGCCACTAAGGAATGGCTTCTCTAACCCGACTACAACAGACATCTAGTGCACTGAGAATTACCAAACACATTTAGACATTTCTACTGTTTGAATTGTAGCTGTGAAATACATATTCTGTACATACTGGTGTTAGGAAACTGTTACTTACAAAGATGTTCAGAACCAATGCTTACTGACCCTCTATTAGATCAGTTTTGTCTATAAGATTGTATTTTTTTCCCTCCTTGTTTGCATAAAATGGGCTGATATTTGTGGCTGAAATTTGGCATGTTTCTAGTTATTGGAATTGGCCAACTATTGACAAATTAAATCTATTACTTTAGGTCTGACAAAGCTACCGCTTTCTGTCTGCAGTCAGTCGGAGTTCTCAGAAATATCCCTCAAGCACAAACTGCAAAAACTAAACAACAAAAATAAGCCGTTGCCACAAACTACTAAATTAGTTTCTCTCACAGGGGCTAGGGCTAAGCTAATAGCTAGTGGCTATGTTAGAAGGCAGCCACAAATTACCTTGACAACAATATTTAATAATGGTTTCAAATCTGGACCTGAGCAGGCAATAAAAGTGATAAAACAGTGAAAGATTAAGAAAACAAAGAAGAACTGCTGAAAACAAACTGATCAATCTCAGTTGATCCCAAGTAAACAGAGAAGAGTATCTTAATTTAATCGCTCCTGTTTCTATTTTACATATTCAGTCATAGTCAACCTTATTAATGAAACAACTTAGTTGTTAATGACAGGTTCTCTGCTATCACATGCTATTAAAGCATTACATTTACTGTATATCAATTCCAAATATCAGTCATCTGTCTTTCTTGGTTACCAATAATCAGTATTGGCCCTAATTAATAAATAAATAAACAAAAATCATGAAAAAAACACCCAAGTTTGAGGATACTGAAGCTGCGGTCAGTGATCTCCAGGTTCCACAGGTTCACCCGGAGGTCATCAGTGGAGATGAAGGTTTGGAGGTCGGAGTTGACGGAGATGGAGTTGATGTGGTAGGTATGGGCATTGCTGAACACACGCCTGGCTGTCGCCTCAACCATCAAATCCATAGGCTGCAGCACCGGCACCTGGGGGTTAATATGGGTCATTTAACAAGAGATGCAAATACATGCTGAAAAAATGCAAGAAAACAGGATTCATATTGAAGGCTTTGATGTGCATTGCCGCACTGATACATTTTTCCATTTACCTTGGAGGTGGCTTCACAGAGGCCTGCTTAGATATTTATCTGTGTATATGCGCATGCACCTGGTTTGCTGGATTCTGTATTGAACATATTTCTGTGTGAGAGCGAGCCACAACCGGAGGACTCCAGGGATTCATTTGACATTTACTCCACAAATCTTAATGAAACAGAGACAGCGACTAAAGGGCTCCAGGGCTGTTTGATGAGCTGGTTCAATCAGACTGCGAATATCTGTTTTCTACACAGCTACTCAGTGATCTCGCCTGCCTCTCTCTCTCTCTCTCTCTCCTTCTCATGTAAGTGCTGAATAAGTCACTGCTGCTCTCTTGTTTGTGTGTGTGTGTGTCAGACAGAAAGAGAGGAAAAAGACAGAAAGCGAACGAGGAGATGGCCCGAGGGCATCGCTGAGCCCTGCTGAGGAATGATAACTGAACTCCACAGAATTAAGATGAGCTCACATACATACACACACATACATACATACAGTTTCACAGTGCGGCTAGGGCTTCAAAGACGCCCAGCACCAGTCTGCATGCAGCCCCCCCGTTGGCCAGATAAAACCCAGACAAAGAGAGAAGAGAGGGGAGGGAGCGACGAGAACAAATCGACTGCTTCTTCCCTTTTTCTCCCGTCCATTGCTGGCACTGACAGAAAGACATGGCAGCCCAGCAGGCTGCTGTATCTCCATGGGTGTCACTTCATTTCCATGTCTTTCACTAGCTGTCCAGAGAGATACAGACCATATTAACCCATAACCCCCAAACACTGACAGCTACACTGTTCAGCTTGCCCCTGCACCTTTACAATGATCCAAGAGATTGTCTTGGTCATTTCTGCTTTAAAAAAATACTTGAAACTGGATTTGATATTTTAAAACACAATCAGGTAAAATATAATATAACATATTTAATGTTTTAAGGAGACACTAATTGCTGATTCTCACATTGTAAGATTTTGTCACATTTCTTGGGGACTGTATTTGCACTAATGTCGCTGAGTTCCTCCCTCTGCTCCTTTGCTTTCTCTCCTTTCACAGCCTCTAAACAGGATTGCCACAGTCCCAGCCTGTCCTCCAGGTTGCTATGATCCCCTGGCCAGCCAGACAAAGAGGGACAGACACGCTGAACATAGCACTAATCTGCTATGGCAGACACCCACACAAACACACACACACTGTCCGATGCGTGCACCCTCCTTTGTGTGGAAATTAAATAGGTAGTGGGGTGATAAGAATGAGCGAGGGGGAGAGGATGATCCCGTCATGGTGTTCATCTCAGTGCACACATTGATCGCTCATTCTCACTTTTCTGCTGCCAGTCTAAGTTCAAGAGTGTCCAAAGATAGCGTGTTGGATGGGGTCAGACTCATTCATCAGCACTGGAATTGATCATATGATAGTCGGTGGCACTTAAATGAAAAAACAAAAAGAAAAAAAAACACCCAGACAGATACAGACATGCTGTACGTGATGCTAAGAAGTTTATACAGGATTAAAGGCTATCATAGCATGAAGGCTGAATGCTAAATTTTGATTTAATCAGCTTATCTGACCTCTTCTTATTTAGTCTCCAGGGTACTTGGTGTGCAGGCCTTCGCAGAAACACTAGGTCACTCGCTTGCTTTAGCACATATGGCTTTCAATTTATGTAATTTCATGTCTCTAAACTTAAAGAGTGACCTTTAAAGAGAACTCCAGCAGTTTTCCCCTTGTTTTGGGTTGAACTTCAGGCTAATGTTTTAACAGAAAAGCCTGTGGAGGGTTTAAAGAAGCAGGAAGCTACCTGGGGTTGAATGAAATATGCTTTTGAGTTGTATTTTTTTTTAAAAATTACATCATGATTTTCTTTGGCATTTTCACTTTTATGGGACAGTTGCTGGGTGAGAATCAGCTCCAAGGAATTTAAAACATATAATTAAGGCCTTCAGCTCAAAATAAATCAGAAATGTACATAAATGTTATATATAACTACCAGGGCTCTAAGAAGGATGTGGCTAGAAAATGCTTTTGCAACATTAATTTCTTGTCTATATTAGAAAAATATGTACTTTGCAGTATTTTTTTAGATTACTACTCTTATTAAAAACATGATACGTAAACTAACTAACCAATAGTTGCAAATTTATTCACTCTTATTAAGTGTTTATGGAAACAGTGTCAGTAATTTGTCATGTTTTACTTTTATAGTGGTATGTTATATTATATATTATTTTGAAATTGACTTTTCTTTGATGATAAAATTACCCTTAAATGATCCTAATGCATGGCTTAAAATGTTTAATTTTTGTTTTTATTGACAATTAACTGTTCTTTCATTGATTTCTCCCTATCAGAAACAGTCTGTAGTTTACTCTATTAAGAGCAGAATAAAAATTTCTGTCCTCGCTGACTGATACTACACTGTAGTTTTCACATGCATACAACGTGATGCATTGCATGCCATGGGCACAAATAAATAAATAATAAAGCATAAATTTCAGCAAACAAACAACCTGGACTCTTACAGCTTTTTTTCCCCACCTAAACTTCCCTGTCTTCTGACACCATAACATGTTATTTGCCCCTGAGCCAACCTGTAAAATTTTAACACACCAGCATGACAAATCATAGCACCATTCACCAGAATCCATGTGACATTTTGGGTGGTGTTGCTTGACTTCACAGTTTTGTGTTGACGTCCTACCCGTAGCGAGGTGATGGTCGACGGGTCCCGGATCCGTCCGTCCTCATCCTTCAGGTTGTAGCCCTCCGGACGCTTGTCCCTCTCACTGATCTTCCACAGCTTCACTGTCTTGTCTGGGATGGGGACAACACACACACATAGACACACACACACACACACACACACACACACACACACACACACACACACACACACACACACACACACACACACACACACACACACACACACACACACACACAGGCAGACATAAAGTACAGTTAGATCATGGCTCACTACAGTGAATCTCACATACAAGATGGATGCGGGGGGTTGGGTAGCCAATCTGGCATGTAGCTGGGCAGGAGCCAGCCAGGATGATGAATGGCGGCTCCTGTGCAGATTTTGATGTCACTGATATCAATCTACAAGTTCACTACATTTCCCTGCTGCTGTATATACGCTTCTCCCGAAAAAGCCATCTGGGCGCTTTTCAATCTCGCATCACATAGACACCAGTTACATCTCATTTTCTCGGTCCGCTGAAGTGGATGGCGGCAGCAGTCAGGTTGTTGCTGTTTTTCTTTTTTTTTTTTTTTTTTAATTTCCGCTGTGAATATTGGTGTCAGAGCAACGAGGCCATCGCCACAGGACCCTCCACCATCTGCTCCAGCCACCGCTAGCACTTCTGTAGCAGCCATGCATGAAGCCCACAATCTGCAAGACGTCTCTCTGCTGATGTGTGTGAGTTTGTTTCGGCTGTCGTGCGTATACGGTGTGTGATGGCACATGCTTTGATGTGTATGTGTGTGTGTCTCTGCTGCGGCAGCCATGCATGAAGTCCTTAATCTAAAACTCTTCTGCTGGTGGCACTTGCTCATCCAAGCAAAACACCAACACATTCACAGAAACAGTCAAAAAGACATTTTCACATGATATGAATCTCTGACCACTCTGCAAAGAGAGAAATTAATCTTACCTCTAGCTGACACTTTCACTGACTAACATCAACATAGTGCTCACATGTAGACAGAATACATTTGGTTCCTTTGACCTTTTGTACAGCTCTTTAAAGCCTTAATTCAGTGACTGACCGTTGGTGGAGAGCAGGAAGTATGCTGCATTCTGCTGTGGAAGCCATTTGATCTTGTTGATCTTCTCCTCAATCTCCAAACTCTTCAGGTAGTCAAACTCGGGTTCGTGGCTCTGGAATGTGCTGTAAACATTGTACTCCCCTCTGCGCTGGGGCTGGCTCTTACTCTGTGAAAGTAGCAGAAAAGAAAGTCAGAACTACATAGACATGATGGCTGGAATTTTTTTTTTAAAAATCTCAAAGTATTAAGCTACTGTCCTGCAGAATAGGTATAAAGGATTGAAGCATTTTAGAAAGAGCGAGCACATACATTCTATTGCCACTGAATTTCCCCTTAAGTAGATCAATAAAGCATTTTAGCCAAGTTCACGCCATTCTTATTTTTTTCATTTTTTGCACTTAAATTGATATTTTTCTAATAGAAATTACAACCAAATGCTGATGGGCATATAGTTAGTCAACATTATACTTGCTTATAGTATTACAACATCATATTTTCACTACACTGGCTAAAAGAATTTGCAACACTGATGTTATTGCAAAATGTATTTAAAAATGTAAATATTAATAAGAATGTTAACATAAAATATCAATATAATGTCAAATTCCTCTTCAGCTTCATGAATTGTGTATTCTGACTCTTTTTGGCAAATGAATTACACCTAAAATATGAGGAAGTGAAAAGAGAGACTGTAATGATATCTGTGCTGTATGTTGTTCCTAAGTTACAGTGCCAAGCAACATAGGAACTGCACTGGTTGACATTCCAATCAACATAGATCCTATTGGTTGATGCCAGAATGCATTATTTATATCCTAAAAAAATCCATAGTGGAAATGGAAAGAATACTGTAATTCTATTTCTTTATTGAACCCCACTTCTTAATTCATGTACAGTCACCTTGCACCCCTGTACATTCATGCCACTACAATATTTTATCTTTTATTCTTATTCTAGGATAGTCTCTCTTTAATGTAATTCTGTCTTATTTCAGCTACCATATGAGGGCTACTGCTATTGTACAGTTGTTGCTACCATTCTGTGACCAACTGCTCCATGCGCCTTTGAATTGCCCCCAGGTGACCAATAAAGTTTTTGGATTGAATTGAATTATTTATAATATTCCCACATGTGCATCATTAACATGGTATCAATATTTCATTCTTTAAATATCACATTTATCGTCAATAGCCGTATGAGGCACCACTCCCAACTGCTGAATGTCAGTGTGTTAGCACTGGTGCTACAGCCTAACTACAGACATGTCAGCAGCGTTTGAGCTATTTAGTACATTTATGCTCAACATTTAGCTGCTCCATATTGCAAAATATAAAAATCTGTGTCTCGTAAGTCAGCATGGCACATTTGTGGTTTAAAGACATTTACTCCTAAGTTTTCAGATGCCTCTCCTTTTCAAATACACCCCTTAGTCCATTAAAAACAAACAATACAACTATAACGTTTCAAGGCTGTCAAACCCTTTTAGCAGAAGGGCAGCATAATTAGTGTTGCATTCTTGGCATTTCCTACCTCCTGCTCCCTCTGGAAGACAACCACTCTGCCTCCTTTATCCCCGGTGGCCAACAGCTCCCCCGATGAGTTAAACTCCACCGTTGAGATAATGTCAGCTGCAACACAGGAAGCAGAGGAGAGAGGGGGAGAAGATGTCAGCGTGGACGTGAACAAACCTGTCAAAGTATCAGGCAGGCAAAAAAAAGAAAGCCTTTTCAGTGAGATCTGGTGGAGTGACTTCTAAAAAACACATCAGAGGACTGGAGGGGAATCTCGTGACAAGCCCACAGAGGGACTCTTCGGCTCAGACACCCCAGTTTGGTGAAATGTGGGTTAGGAGAAACCCACTGGATGAGTCACTGCATGATAATTCAGCCTCTCATCTGACTGAAGTGAGCCAATTTGTGTCATTTAATTGCACTCCTGCTTTTTTTAAGGACGCTGCCGACACACTAATAATGCCATTCATCTCTCTACTCCTGACTGAGACCTCGTGCTGCTCAGCGACTCTCCTGCTTCATCACAAACCACATTCATAAACCTTTCAACCATTTGCTTTTTGCTGCTTATATATCTGTGGGTGTGTAGCGTACTTTAAAAAAAAACATATGTGCAGAGCAACAGGATAATAATTACAAATAATAAGAGTGACACTGCATAGCTACAGTTTCACCCAAAAAAGGAAGTAACAGACACCTACCCTTAAGGTAGCTTTTCCTCTCCTCCTCAAAGACATACATCTGCCTGGATTTAGGAGAGGCTAATGGTGACTGTAATTATTATACAGCCCCAGGCTAAAAAAGGCATAGCATAATGCCTGTGTCGCACACACACAGACACACACCACAGCAGAGGCTAGCCCTTAGTTTAACAGCGACAATAATATTAGCCAGAGAGAGGGAGAAAGAGAGAGAAAGCTTGTTGTTTTGTACCCCCCACGCCCTCTGTGGACCTGCTACTGGCGGAGCTCTGAACACGAGAGGGGAATGTTGCTATGGAGACCGTTTCCATCTCTAGCGGCAGTCGGAGTATACGTGTGTGTGTGTGTGCCAATAGCTCTCAGACTTAGTTGCTGATGCTAGCTGTAATTCAGCAGACAGAGAGAGTGCTGCAATAGAGTGAAAACCTGCTACTGCATCTGGGGGAGTGAGTGCAGTTCGACGCAGCACGCAACTTCAGACAATGGAGTCCCTGTAGACGCGCTCACTTCTTCACATAATGCTGCTGAGCCTGGTGGAAGTGACTAAGCGTCACGTCTTCGTGCGCATACGTGAGTGTGTGTCCTCCCGTTGTTTCAATTAAGTGTTACACAGAAAGTCACATTCACAGATGAGACCAGTGGGATTCTTACAGTCGTGTTGATAATGACATGAGGTGGGGGGCAAAACTAATCATATTTGAATTAAAAAAAATAATAACCTTTCACAGATAGTCTGACCTAATTACAGCCTGGGAGAACCTCACTGACACACCATAGTGTTGAAACATTAAGATTTGAGTCTGTAGACCTCACACATGTACAGAAATGTGTAACACTTACACACACAATCATGTCTTCCCTAATGCCATCAGGCCGGAGCCACTGGTGTGAATCGGCTTAGTAGTCAGCATTCTTGAATCAAAGCCGTTTTCTCTCTTTTTTTGCCCTTCACACTCCGCTCTTTATCTTCTACCCTCCACTCCCTCTCTCCTCATCATCAACACATTAAGTCACTGTAATTGATGGATGCCATTTAACAAGTTTACACACGGATACATCCTTCAATCATCTCTGTGAATGATCAGCACTGCAGAGCCAGTGGAGCTGAAACTTCGCAGCAACGTGATGGAATGTCTCCCTAAATGAGTTTTTCCTCATGCAAATGAATTCAAACGAGACAAGGCAATCTATTCGGCTCTCACTGATGGAATTGTGTTAAAATGGCAGCAATTTCTTAAAATGAAATTTTCATTAAAATGAACACATTGATTAGCAGTGGGGGTCACAGGTGGGCCGGGTCTCACGAATGGTTTCTGCTTGCATCAGATGAGATTTTTATTATGTGATTATAAGCAAGGTGGACTTGAATTAGAAGCAGGCTAGAGATTTGTGTCTAAACAAATGCGTATTTAGGGACACACACTCTCTCTCTCTCTCACACACACACACACACACACACACACACACACACACACACACACACACACACACACACACACACACACACACACACACACACACACTTTCATCAGCAGACCATAACCAGATGAAGCCCATAAATCCTGTGGCCAGCCAGGTCTGACAAAGACAGGTCAGCGCTTCTTGATGCATCAGAGGGATGCTTGAGATAACACACATCCATCACCGGCAATAATGCAGACAAGCCTGTTTGCCTGCTGTGGCAATGTTTGTATGTACAACTAAATTAAAACAGGCTCGGCACAGCTCTTATCTGTTTCTATTCACCAATCTGATCCACAGTAACCCCTCACAGCATGATGCAATACTGTATAGAATTGCGAGTCAAACCAACTGGATGGAAACATAGATTGGCATTGATTCTGGAATGAAAACAATGCACGAGGAGGCAGAAACAGGAACACCAGGAGGGAAGAGCGGGATATGAATCGTATTTATAGATGCCAGGGCATGAAAGATCAGTCATAGCAGAAAGGACCACTAAAAGCTATGATAGTGAAGGGAGAAGTCTGGGGAGGGAAGGTTGCTGCCCCGAATAGCTCTGTAAAAGATCGTACAGCACGTCTCATCGGCGCAGACACGAGCAAAGACAAAATAGGTGGACCCTAGCTGACCTCTAGACAACACATAATCCTGTCAGGGGTAAAGATAAAAACAAAAAAACAACAGCAAAAACCAACTGTGACCTGATCTGGTGGCACTAGAAGGGTTGTGTAAGACACACAGACCCAAAAATGGCGTGCCAGCCTAGAAAGCTAGTTGCGTAAGGGCTGTAATTCCAGGTATAGGAGAGGGACGTGAGCAACATGGTGTCGTGCAGATGCTTTGTTAACGTTCGACGTAGAGAAGAGAGGATTACAGATCGCACTTGTGCTGAGCTGCCTGCGTCAAAGGATCAGGCCGGTGGATAATTCAAGTCCACACTATCTTTCCCCTGCCAATCTGAGCTCTCCTATGATAATCAACGAATTGTGTCAGCCTGGATTCATTTTCTTCCAGGAACAGTAACAGTTGCATGCAGCTATCACAATTTGTAGTACATAAAGACTCATTTTTGTGCTAAATAAGCAGCTGATAATGACTTCATTTCACACCAGCAACAATGGAGATCAATCAAAATTTTGAATGAACCCTCCTACCTACTGGCCTGGTACCCAGCCATATGATTAAGGGTTTATTAGGCTTTATTAGCGGCACACAAAGCAACAGAGCACAATGCAGCTCTCTTCATCTAAAGAACACAGCTCTTTGTAAGATCTGGAGTGAACAAGCTAATTAACCTGGTTTCTCCAGGATCAGCCCCTTGAGATTGAGACAGGGTGTGTGTATTGTGAGTGTGTGTGTTTTTCCTGCATATATATGTGTGTGTACTCTATTGTGCATGTATCTTTGTGTGTGTGTGTGATTTTTCTGTATCCCCACACTCCGAGGAGTTAAGGGTGAAATGGGCGAGACGTGTTACTGCTTCACTTCTCACACTTCATTAACACATCGCTGTGGCACACATCTGACTACAGACACAACACCGGACAAGCAGAAAGAGAGGGGAAAAGAATGAAATCAGCTCAGTTCAACTCCTGCTCGCACTGAGCTTGAATGCCAAGAGGAATCATTTGAAATGCTTGTTATTTGGTATTCTTTCAGAAATTGAAAATACGGCGAGGGGGGATGGTGGGGAAGCGAGGACGTGTGGAATTATAATCAGCACCACCGAAACAAAAAGCTGACATTCACTCTCTGTCTGTCTGTCTGTCTGTCTGTCTGTCTGTGATGCTTTGGTGCAAAACCCTTTCATCTTCCTGTTTTCAAGGCGAGGGTGAATCAAAGATTAGCTGCTGCACAGAATGAAATTCTGTTTTCGTGGTGACCTTATCACCGAAACATGAAGGAATTCCAGTGATGCTGCTTCCACGACAGGACACAGGTTTTAGCTATCAAAACTTACAAATGTGTCCCATTATAAAGTCCAGAGAGGTCAAACACTGCTTAGCCTTCGGGCTAGCTGTGCACCGAATGACTCACACACAGTACATCTATCAGAGCATTAACTCATCTGCTGACCAGGAAACCATATCACAGTTGTAAAATAGGATATTTTCTTGAAATCATCCTACAGTAGCAACACCACGGGTATTCTTTAATAAATTCTCATTAAATTTTCATGGTGCTGCAGACTTAATAAGAAGCTAATCAGGGGATGAAAGCAGCTGCTGAAAAAGGAGTGTGACTCGCCCCAACTTCACAGCTTGCCATTAAGCTCCCACCACCCCCACACCAGCCCCATACACATAATCTTTCTTGCGCTATGTGGCGAGGCGGGGCTCGGCGTTTTGAGTGTTTCATAGTGAATAATGGATGGGACCTGAGGGTATGGTGGGCTAAGTCTTTTTATGCCGGGGTCCTAAAGTGTGGCCCCAGGCCGTTTGCCTTGGCACAGGCAACCGTGCTCGGCTCTGCTCTCATCAGCAGCAGCAATAAAGGCTCTGAGCTCCCTGTTATGGGACTGCATCAGTATTCAGTGGGGCTCGAGAGGTCACGTCACACACAAGCTTGTAGTCAGACGAATGTATAACAGCAGAGCAGAGAGCAAGAGATAGCAGGTGAGGAAGGGGGAGAACGAGGAAGGGATTACATGTCCTACCAATAGATCTTTAGGTCATTGTTCCGGTGTCTAAATTGTAAAGGACCAAAAATCAATACCAAAGCAGACGTTAGGTTAGGTCCTGCCTCACAGCAAGTAACCCATTTACATTCTTAAAGCCAATGTGGTGCTATTTGACAATTTCATGCATTATCGGGAACATCCAAGGTGGAGCTTATGAAAATGAGGCTGTTGTTGGAGAAGCATAACTGTCCACTGACTCAACACACATATGCACAGCTACAGTCAGGCACAAATGATCCATTCTATCACCATTAGCAATGTGTCATCTGCATACGGCTGCTGCATGCAAATCAGGATTTAATGCAATTTTCCTCCTTGTACATGATAGTAATGTCTCTGGAATCTTTGCTGTAAGGTTGAGGGGACTTTGAAATCTCATACCTGGCTATGGATGACCAGCACCTACATTAGTGTGTGCACACAAAGTCATGTAACCACCCACAGACCCACTGAGGCGTGGGATTGGTGTAAGGCAAAGGTCAGCACCACTGACATCATTAAAATGTGACATCATTAAAGTGTCCTGCTGTTGTGGGCAAGCACGGCCTGAAGGGAAATCCGAACCAGCTCGCCACCACTCATCAATGTGTTTGTCTGAGCGGACTGGGCCCTGATGGAGCATGTGCACTTTGGGGAATTTACGAGGACGGGCGATACACCCCAACACCGGTCTGCGTGATCTTTGGCTGCAGACTGGCTTCATTGCACTTAGGAGACAAGGACTGACAGAGCAAAAGGACATATACACTTATTCATGATATATGAGGTGTGACGATCAGTCATAAATAACAGCAATAAAATACAACAAAAGTAGACATCTGAAAAGCACAGATGGGCCTCAGACTAGACAGTCCTTTTCGTTAAGGAGACACGTTTTACAATCTGGGTAACCCTCATCCTGCCCCAGTGAATGAGACGGTGAAAGAGTTAGACAGAGAAACAAGCAGAAGAAGATTCCCCTCCTGTTTTTCATCTCAGCGCACATATCAAACAAAGATATCCATCACACCCACTCCCACCCCCACTTCACTTCCTCTCGCTGTGAACCAGTGACTGTGTGTTTAGCAGTGACAGGGAATCATGTAAGTGCTGGAGCTGAGCAAATGATGGTGCTCTCCTGCATTCAAATGGAGAAAACACAACAACGAAAGGAAAGCAACAGAAAAGCATGTTTAGAATGAGATTTTTTGCCTTTTGGGCCTTGACTTTGTCTCTCCTCCAGCCTGCTGTGGCATCTGTAACCTGAGCTTGTTGCAAGAGCAAGAAGCTGTAGTGGCTTTGACCCACCCTCCAGCCACACATACCCTCCAAAAAACCTCTATTCCAGTCTGCTAGGCTATTCCGTAGATAAATTGCATGGCTATCTTTTTCATTTTACTATTACGTTGAGCTACAAATAAAGATATGCTTCACTTTTGTCTGATTGTGTTTCTTTCCAAACCTTATGGTAAGTGGGTGGTAAAAATGTGCCAAAATTCAGGCTTTCCCAGTGATGCAGAGACTATTTATACAACAGTGCTTCAAAATGAACAATAAACACCACTAACTGTAACTGTACTGATTAAGAAAAGGATGATAGATGTCCACCTACTTAGATTGTGAAAAGTTGTTGATCTGTGGTAAAAACAAAATGTTCTAATGTGTAAATTTCAACATTTAGAGGCAAAACACTGCATCTCACAATGCATGACGGTATACAGGCAAGTTTAATTTGTATACAAGAGTCTGTCTGGTTCCAACTGCTGCAATAAAAAAAGCTCCGAGTCCCTCAAGCTTTTTATTATCTCACTGATATCAGCACAGCAGCTAATGTCCATAAGCAATCAGCATAATTACTAAGTGGGGACCGAGGTGGTAATGAGATAAACAGTAGTTTCTACCTATAAATCAATGTTTTATGGTAATTAGAGATCTAAGGAGCTTGTGGCAGACAGGTGGAGCTAATTGGTATAACATAAGGGGAATTATGAAGCATCCTACAGCTAACAGGTTGCCAATCAAAAAGGCTGATGTGTGGTCAGCGAGGAGGAACCGTGCATGGAGCACAGAGGCGTTTATAGCTGCAGAAAAAAGCTATTGTTCAATGCTCGCTTATGAGCATGTACAGTAAAAATGAGTGTGTGTGTGTGTGAGAGAGAGAGAGAGAGAGAGAGAGAGAGAGAGAGAGAGAGAGAGAGAGAGAGATCCATATTTCATTGTGCTGCCTCCTAGAATTAGGCCACCTTCCCTGTCCCTGTCTCGTTCTCTCAACAAGTGAACACAGAATGAAGAAAATACATTTTTCCCCCCCCGTCATTTTTCAACTGCATCACAGACTCACTTACAGACTCGGCTGCACAAGAGGCTTTATTCCCCTGCTGGCTATAGTCCATACAGATTAAAGCTCTGATTCCCATGATCAGGATGGTCATTCTAAAATAGCAGGTATGACGGGAAGCCACCTCATCATGACCAGTAATAACCTACAAGCTGCAGCTTCACCAGAAATGACTAGAATGTTCCTTTATTATCCACATAGCAGCTTATAAGATGACTAAATGCGCTTTAAATTACCTTTATGGGCTCATTAAAAAGTCTAATTCATTTAAACTACATGATATATGCCGTGATGTTAGAATTAATAGTCACAGTGACTTATTTCTGTCTGTGATATGAGCATCCTTCTGGCTATAGCCGCAGGTAATTCGAAGAAATAGTCTTTTTTTTTTCTTTTTTTTCCCACCTAACGTCGCTGCTTTAAATACCTTCGGTTGCATAGTTGTGGTCGCGTAGGAAGCTGTTGTTGATTTTCCGGGTGTCACTCTCCTCCTCCATTGATAAATCGGCTGGTTCGGGATCCTGAAAGCGGCAGACCTGCTCCCATCCTGCCCGGTACCGTCAGCAGGCGGGCCGTGGGACCAGCGGGGGGCCTGTCATGTCTCCAGATCTCCGGTGTAATCAACACAAAAACGCGATCAAAAATACCTGTGATGACGGTGATGATGCACGGGCAGATCCTGTCCACACCTCATCTAACAAGCGACGCGATGCAGTGACACTGTCGATTAATACCCGAATTAATATTATTAGGTCCTCTGCTTCAAATAAGTCATGGATCTCCCCGAAAAAAGACGTCTTAAAACACCCAAAACCACCATAAAGAAGAGCTGCAGAGCTGGCCAAAAATGAATGGATGTCTTGTGAAAGGTTGCGGCAGCAGTAACGCACTCCGTAAATCTGTTCTGGAGGATTGGAGTTTAGGCAGGCGAGATTTTCCCCCTCCCAGTGCCAGCGGGGCGGGCGGGATTATGCGTCAACAAGCTCGCTCCGATCACCTCGGCATTTCCGTGTCAGCCTCTCCGGAGTTGCATCTTTCGCCTTTTTCTGTCTCCAAATCCTGCGGGGTCTCATTCATTCATTCATTCAGTCAGAGGAGCGGACCGGCGCCGAGCTCAGCTGACTCACTGTGCCGGATAGCGCAGAGCTGTACGGTGGATACCCACTGTGGTGCTGCTGCTGTTGCTGCTGCTGGGCCCCTCCCTGCTGTCTTGGCGGCTGGCTCTTTAAAAAATCAGCAAATGTGACGCTCAATCGAACCACCACCACCACCACAGAAAGACTTCAGAAATCTGCTCCCTCACTGCCCGATGACAACTAACCAGCTTCGTGCCTGTAAAGCCCAAAGCTGCCTTATGGCCTGGTAGCAGGTTGCCTCTTAAGCCTGGTAGATCCACCACCCCTCCATCCTGCTGCAGAAGCATCTATACATCACAGCAGACTGAGCAGAGAGGCTACTTTCTATGCTTTTCCTCTCTCTCTGCAGCTAAACCCATCTCAGCTGGGAGAGGACAACAGGGGCTTTATGAGATATATTATAAGGAGTGCATGACACTGCACATTTCTGCCTTGACGGAGGGCGTCAAGTTCAGATTCAGAGAAATCAGGACAGAGAGGGACACAAAGGGAGATAGAAAATGAGGGAGGGTTAAGTAGAGGCGAGTATGAAGAAGATGAAAATGACAAAAAAAACTAGACGCTGATTAATTAGATTAGTGAGGCTGCCGTCTGCGCCTCTTTCTGGTAAGATCTCATTTCCAGCCAGAGTTAATAACACCACACACAACTATGCCACTTCTGGACAAACCATAATCTTTGATGAGTGTGTGTGTGCTGCACCACTGTGCAGTGCACCTCTGCCCTTATCTACTCGCTTTACCCTAAATCTCTTTGGTTCCACAAAGGGACCGGGTATCTTCCCTGCTTGAGCCTCAACACACATAGCAGCAGCAATAAAGAGATTGTGGAGCCCCCTCTCCTAAATGCATTAGCTCTCTAATCCATGGGACCATTTGCACACCCAATCCTCTGCTCCTCTACTAATGGGGATCCGGCTGTGAGGAAGCTAGGGCAGCTCATTGCAAAGAAGCGGGGCCTTCCAACACATGCTATTTTACACCCCATCACCCTCCAACCTCCATCTCCATCGGAATACATTACGGAGCATTATCCATGCAGGAGGATAATGAAGGCTGCTGGAGCATCGGCCAGAGCCTTGCGATTCACGTTTCCATATTTACAGTCCTCTGCTCCTCTAATGAAATCTGCGGAGAAATGCTGCCATGCTTGACCCTCTTAGATCTAACTGAGTGGTCAACGGTGCTTCCCATCTCTATCAATATTTAAACAGGATCCGTGAGGACAAAAGAAACACGCAGCGTTTCTCTTCCACAAAGACTTTGGCTAAGTTACAGCTGAGCAGAGCGAAAGAAACTGAAATGGAATCAGTGAAACAATGGGTTTAGTAGGACGGAGCTGTATGGATGAGAGGTTTGGTTTTTGTCAGATTTTGTTGGGAGGTGAGGGGGTAAATTATGAGGCACATACATGAAGGGCGGGAGTGGCAGTTAAGGCACAGAGATATTTGACTGTATAATGAAGGAATAAGTGGATAATGCTGCTTGGAGCCAAAGCCTGGGATCAATGCCGCCTCTCTAGTATCATCCACCATCTCCCTCCCTGCTTCTGTCTCATTCCCTCTACGCATATGCCCCCCATTTCATTTTCAGTCTCCCATTTACCTCCTTGCAGTCTTCAAAATGTGATCTCACGTGACTCGCCGAGTGATCACAGGTCAATGCACTCGTACTCTCATTGCTTTTACTCACAAGACCTCGAGTTTCTGCAGCCTACGGCTCATTTACTGCTGCCCTCCTCCACTGAACCTACCACTTGTTCTCCTCTGCTAGCTCACTTCTCCCGCTCATTACACCCCATCTCCCACTCCACTGGGTAAGAGACCAGTGACGGCGCTTCTACAGCCCAGCTGCTACGTGTCAGACTTGCAAGAAATGCTCGGGGGGCCACCAGAATTGGAGAGCGTGTCCTCAATTCTCCTCGATCGTATGGACAAAGTGGGTTAAATTAGGCCCGAGCAGCACCAAACATAGGGACACAATCACATGGCAATGATATTTTAGTCATGGCCAATTGCTTTTCTTGATGTGTGGTAATTGCTTGACCTGGGGATGCCGGTGTAGGGCTACAGGCTGCAAAGACGCTGTCTGCATACCAAGCAACACATACATGCACACACACGTACACATACTTTCACATATAGATATTTCACTGCACAGCGGCTGTGAAGCACCAAATACTTGTATACGTTCCTTGCAATTACCTCATATCTCAAGGATACAGTCGATATTGTATTGATCACCGGATAATGTCTGGTTTAAACAGGCTAAGATATTGACTATTTTCATCCGGTTAATGCAACAAATATGAGGTTATAGTAAATAAATCCAAAATCTATTTAAGGCGCATATTGATAATCGGATTTTGAGATAAAAAGGTATAAATAATGAAACAATTAGAGCTGGAATTGTGGAATAATTACTATGAGATTTGACAGTTATTTGATTGTAAAATGTTTCCTTTGGAAACAGATTCTACTATCTTTGTTTAATAAATGGAAAATTAATAAAATAACAGGGACTGAGTAAATTAATGTATGAACTTGTATCAAACATGTGAGGTGTGCCACTCCGATCAGTCACCGGTAATGCAATGTGGGGTATTCCATATAAGTACATTTTATCGTGTTTGTGGGCGATATAGGGGAAATCTACGTAAACTGTAATAACAAGGTACAGTATATTATGTGCATGTGACGTTTTTGTGCTGTCTGTGCTGTGTACGGATAAATAAGAGAGTCAAATGTCTGTTTTGGCTCATCTGCTAAATGAAGTGCCTGATGAGTAACAGTGCATCATCACACTGATGCAGAAATATGAAAAGGAGACAAAGAGCCTCCAGTCACACTAGCAGCTCCGTGAGCAGGCACTTAGGCACAACGATGCTTCGAACTAAAACGCTATCATGTTCACAGTGATTATGCTTAACATGTTTATGCAGGTATTATGTGTTTTGACATTTTATTTTGGTGTGTTAAAGATTCCCTCCAGTAAAAAAACAAGCAAAAAAGGTAGCTTTTTACCTTGTTAACATGTCTATAGGGTGTTTTTATGTGTACTAGAAGACACATCATTAGTGAAATAAGCAGTCAACACCGTTACTAAGCATTTACAACTTTAAAGTACAGTGTCCCGATCCCAAAAATACAGATTCAGACTTCTCAGGTTTCATACATAACAAACCTGAGGAACCAGTCTTGCAAACTTGCAGAGCTTCTGTGTCATTATTATTTTCAGAATTAGAATCAAGGTATTGTGTAGCGTACAACGGCTTTACAGGGTTGAAGCAGAGTCATATGTGAGCTAGTGAGCTTGAAGTGCAGCGAATAGGAAGAGAGACAGGGACTTCACAGATCTGCACTTCAAAAAAAAGCATCAGTGAAGAGTTACATCCAAGCAAATTTAAGACACAAAGTGGAAATATGTAACTTTCATACACAGAGATGAGTTTTTTGGAGTTAAACCAACAACAGAGGAGGAACTTTAAAATGCTACCATTTGTTAGTTGATAGTACACAACATAAAGTACTGCAAAGACTGATGGGATTACGTTTGCAGGCTTTGTATGGTAAGTACTGAATGACATGAAATTTCAATTTGTTGATGCTAGATGAAAAGATGGAAGATCATAAAAGTTATTACAATCGATTCTGAAGGGAACACGAAAGTCTGTGCCAGAATTCATGAAAAGCCTTTAGTAGCTGCTGTGACATCTCACATGTCAAGTCATTGGGCCACAAAAAACAGCAAATATACATGGTGTGTCCTCAGTGACACTAAAAAATGTCCAAATCCATCAAGTAGATTTTGAAATATTTCACAGGACAAATCAAAATATCCTGTCTAAATGTCAGCGTATTACCAGGGTCAGTATGACTGATCCCCCCTGGGCACCATGATGGTGAACTGACAGACCAGTATTGACCAACATCACTATACCCCCGGCTAGCGTGGCTGGAAATCCAATATTACAATAATTGCTAATTGATTCACAGCATTACCCACAATGGTTTAATATAGCCACATAAATAAATGAATAACTGCCACAAGATCTCTGATGGGAGACAAATCTATAATGCCTCAATTTATACATTTATCACAAACAACTCTATGCCAGTGTACTGAAACTACGGAGTACTTTCACTTAAGAACACGGTGGATTCAGAAACAGTAAAAGCATAGCCATGAAAAGTTCATTATGTTGCTACCAAATGCAAAAATATCACAATTTGGGAATAATTTTATGCTTTCTGTGAAATAAAGTATTTAAATATAATGCATGGGTTTAAAGGTAGAGCAAAAATATACACACACAATCTAAAAAGGCATTTTCTTTCTCTTTGCTGTAGAAAGGTGAAGTGGCTATTTGGCATATATACAGCAAAGCCTATTTAGTAGCCTGATTGATTTGATATGACGGCCCTCAGTGAGACGAGCTGTATCATAGGGCACTGGCTGAGCTACAAAGTCATCATGTTGACTGCTTTTAGATTTTCTCCATGTTACCAAACAAATCAGGATGATAATCATGCAGTAGCATGAGATTCTCTCTTCAAACATTCATTGCCTTCCATTAGCCAAGCAACCCACCCTGGCATTAAGAGCAGCTCAACACATGGGGGTAATAGGATTGCCCTGGTAGTCCATCTGTCATGGGACTGAGCAGCAGCAAACCCCAGGGAAGCAGCACCCTGGCCTGGATACACCTTCTTAGTTTGCCCTTTCTGTGCTCTATTCTCCTCGAGATATTTATTCAGTATTAAAGCATAACCTCCGTGAAAGTAAAACACGGCTATTCAAGCATGTAAATGCCACTACTGTAGGAGTAAGTAAAATGCACACTCCACTGAGAGTGCACCGCTTTCTGGCGTTAAATATTATAAAATGCTGCTACTGCTGTTAATAGGGTACAGATGGAGATACATGGCAGTAGCTGGTGAATGAATGGAGTATGAGATAGGGTGGGGAGGGCTATGGAGAGAACAGAGGGCCTGGAAGAGGGAGAGAAAGATAAAAAGATGGATGTATAGTTTTGGTAGAGGGCATTAAATCAAGCCTAGAGGCTGTCCCTAAATCAGCAGGCTTTACTCTTGGTGTCATTCCAATTACATCAGGATGAGACTAATGCTCCATTGCTCCGAGACTTCGGACCAGCAGGATTGGATTTCTGTTTCCCCCTGACTCTCCTTTCCCCTCCCCCAACCTCCCCCCTTCTCTCAGCCTCCCTTGATAATAGATTAATTGAAAAGAATGCATGTACAATGATTAGCACAGGACGGTGCATTTTATATGAAAATTAATCAACACAACGGTTTGTTTGTTTGCAGCGCCACAGCTATTTCACGTGAAGACCTCGAGGACATACAGACGCACGCACGACCCCTACGGACGTCCATGTAAGCGGGTATCTTATCACAAACACACACATTAGTGAATGTTTCTCTCGCACTGCATGTTCAAGCAGTACAGCAACATACAAATTAGCCAAAAGGTGAACACGCATGCACACGTTGCAATTTGTTTTGAGTGTACAGTCTAGTCTTGCTGAGAGGAAATGATGCCACTTAACAGAAATCATTGCATTGTACCTCTCTGGTTGCTAGGAAACTGGCATTGAACTGGCATTGCAATGCAGCACAACAGCTGTCCATGTAATTGGACAATTAAGATCTTAAACTGTCATTATTTTGGTCATATTCATCTTAATGAAAGGCTGAAGCACGTCCCAACACATTTTCAACAGTTGGGTAATGGAACGAACATGGGGAGTTCATGTTCGGAGTAAGCTGGATTTCATTAGTGAAATGATCAGCGGTGCATTAAGGGAAAGGAACCAGGAGAACAGGAGAGCAAAGTACCGTTTGTGTTACCCGGAAGGCTTGGATGGACAATGTGTGGGTAGTTAAGTACGCTATATTATCCTACAGCACTTTCCTCTCCATGGACAGATGAAAGACTGGTCAGTAGAAAGTAGGTTAAGCAGGTTAGCGAGTGGCTACAAAGCCACCTCCCCATACATGACTGTGGATCCATACGCAGCTTAAGTTCAGCACCGTGGACAGCTCCACGCTGAGACAAACACAAATGGATTCCGAAAACAGTTCAGTGTGAAAATTCAGCAGAAAAAATGGAATTCATGCATGTTTTCTACTATTGTAGCACTTAGATTCCACATGAATGAGTCAGAGACAAAAGCCTTGCAGCTCGAGGTGAATCTGGAGCTGCCTGTTTCATATAATTATTAATATTCATGAGCAGTTACTTTCATTATTGATTAATCTGCACATTATTCCCAAATCAGTCAAATAATTGCCTGGCTTTCAATAAAAAAGGAAAAAAAAAAACATTTATCTTAATTTGCCAGAGAATAACATGGCATCGTCTGTTAGTGCTGTGATTCAGTTATTTATAGTTTACGATATAAAATAACAAAAAAACAACTAAATCACACATTTGAGAATCTGTAACCAGGAGATCAGTGACAGTTTGTTTTGTAAAACAATCAAGTTACCTGCCAATTAATCTTTTTTTGTTGTTTTCTCCAGGTAGTACCCTGTATGTGCTCTAATTACGACTGAACTCAAGTATCAAACAGCTGACACAGTGAATCACCCTTTTTGTACCCATCATTTGTAGGTAACCACTAGAATGGACGGCTTATGTCTATTCAACAACAGTTAATGTCGCTAATAAGAGCAGCAGCAGTGTGGAAAAAGCCTGACCCACATCTGAACAAGCTCCCTCCCCTTTTCTCCATGCAGCTTGCCAGAGAGGGTTCCCTGCAGCCATTCAGTCATGTTTCAACCAGCCCCATGTGACAACAGAACATGTTCTCCGAGCACCTCGGCTCAAGAGTCCCCACAGCACACACAAAAAAACCCCACACACATTTCTTTATTACAACAGTCCACACACGCACTCCGTCAACAACAAGACAAACACATGCGAGCGTGTCACACTTAGAGGCTGTAATCTCCAGGGAAAATCCCATTTGGCAGAGCAGCTGCCAGCGTGGATCACAGATCGACTGTAGTTGTGGTGCCCACAGGGTGGCAAGCTGTCTGTCCACACTTTCTATCTACAAGAGACACACAAACCCACCCATGCAAACACACACACACATACACACACACATGCAGACGAGCTTAAGGTGGATAAGCCACTACCACTGTGATGATAAATTCCTGCCATTTTGCCACTTTAACAGAAACGTGTCAATAAGCTCAACTAGCCAGTTTCTCACTTGGACGAGGCTTAATTTTTATTGGCTCAATTCATAAATCTGGTATGAGGGGGATCTCTGCAGCCTCAAGGATTTGCCATTTCTGATGTAACAGGGTGTGAGGAGAATTTCTGGCAAAAGTGGTGTATCCATCTGTCTGTTTATCATCCTGGCTGGCTGTCAAAAATGCTTTCTTCTGTTGATGTGAAATTAGACTCAGTTAATGAAACAAAAAACATCTTTACTATATATAACACAGTATGTAAAGCAATATCTATCTATCTATCTATCTTGTCCAGTATACACACATTCATATAGAAACGAAAGAGTGAGCCATGAAAGAGTGTCAGGAACAGAGCTCCAATACGAAAGGAAATAATCTTAGAGCACCACCATCTGGCAAAAGAAATATTACATGTTTCAACCTTAGCAATACATCACACACAGTTTTTCATTACACATGTATAAACCTTAATTTACCATTCCACTCACAATTACTAAATAGGGATTTAACAGGCTGTAAAACTTACAGTCTCAAAGTTTTGCTTTTGGATGCATGTATGTGTGTGTATGATCTGTCATAGATTACATTTAGACACAAAATTTTGCTACTTCTCACTTATTTTTCACACACATGCACACCCACGCATCTGCAGCTACATGAGGTTGGTTCCTGCCTTTGTTAGAATTAGATTAACATCAGATTCAGGGTCAGGCATGTATTGTTGGAGTACACCCAGGGGAATAAATCATTCAAAGCAAAGACAATGCAAAATAGAGCTCCAAATATAGTGGGATTTTGAAGCAGATACCATATAATTTGCAAGACAGACAGAGTGATAACAATGTATTGCATGACCAAATGAAAATATTTTTGGCAATGATCACTCATAACTGGTTATGACACAGTTTAGACAAAGTCTGTTAGTCCAGATCTTTAAACAATTTTCTTATCAACAGATGTCAGAATTTGGGGTTATTTAGGAAATAAAGCATAGTTTCAAATTATATGTATTTAAATAGTTTTTGATTGTTTTTCATGTCTACTGGCTGTGAGAGAATCTCTTACTGTATTCTGTCCTTCATCCTTAGGTGTGAATGAGCCATTGCGTGTCATCTGCCATTTTATGCTGTAAACTTCCTAAATAAACCACACACACACACACAAAATATATGTAGCAAGTCCAAGCTAATTAAGATGAGAGAGAAATGTGATAATAAACATCCTGCCTACAGAACAATTCCTTACATATCTATATGCATGTGTCTGGCCTCTATTATTGATTATACTTAAATGGAAGGTCCCAGAACAACCAAAGAAAATAAAGAAAACAATAAATGTGTGTGTGTAACCCAATCTTTATCAAGAATAAAGCGAGAAAAAGATGCAAGGAGGATGTTGCATATTACATCCCCATGTCAAGGATCTGTGCATGTGTCCTCGGTGAGCCCATAGATGTGCTCTCCCTGCATGTGATGTGACAGCATCGATATGGATCCATATTTTGTCCACCCCTGGCCCCAGAAACCAAGCAGAACTAATTACTTGGCACCACGGAGGCTGCGACCTGCCAGCTGAGGGCCTGCAGGAGAGCTCTGAGCTGAACAAGCGGCAGTAGGTGGAGATGTGGGAGCAGCACTGTGTGAGGTTGTACACTAGGACGCACAAGCACGCAGACACAAACCCGCCCACATGCACTTCTAAAAGGGAGGAGTGGTGCTAGAGGACGTCCATCTCCTCAGACAGATGAGGCAGTGAAGCAGCCAGGAGACTGAGCAGCGAGACGGGTAGTCGGGCTGGGAGTTGTGCTCTACAGACATGCTCCAGGGATCATAAAGTGAGCAAGCAGACACAGAGGATGCTTCTTCGTGAAGCAGCATTTCCACCACTCGAAGCCTCTCCCCATGCAAATCCTGCTCCTTGACCCTGACCGTGCTGCTTTCTGCTAAGAGATTTTCATCACGACTACAAATAAAGCACCTTTTCTAATCTGTTGCTTTTCATTCGGTGTTATCTGAATATAAAACAGCAACAGTCAGACTGAATTATGTCACACAGACACGCACTAATCTCACAGTGAATGGCTTAAGTTTGGGTAAACGGTAAACAGCTCCTCTGCCAGGACAGCTTGGCCTAGCTGCACATCGTCAATACTAATGACATCAAGACACAAAGTATCGCTATGGAAACCTGGAGGCCCTGGTCCTATCCCTCACCCCTCTGTACTACCGGAAGGCTGGAGAAAAAATCCCAACTGGGGTGGAGAAAGAGAGAGTGAAGGTAAGAAAATCGAAAACAGAGAGCCAAAGGAAGCAGGCAGTGAATGAGAGTCAAAAAGATGAAGATGGGGAAGAGAGGGGTGAGCCAAAATGTCAGAGAGAAGGGAAGAGAAAGAGAGTGAGTGGGTGGGTTGCAGGGGAGGGAGGGTGGTGTTTAGAGGCACTGGATGGTTGAAGCTGGTTGGGAGCCAGAGCCTTGGTATGAAAACAGGCAGAGCAGTGTGCCACAGCCAAGCCTGAGATTCAACTCTGCCGGAAAAGAGCTCCTTTTGCCCCCAAAAATCTGCACTCTCATCTCTCTCCCCTCCCCGTGCATCCATCACCCCATCCATCACCCACTCCATTCTACCGCCTGACCGCCTCTCTTATACTCAGCAACACTTTCAAACAGACCAGATGGGCTCAGTGAAATACACCCCGCTGTCTGCAGTCATCTACATCACTGTAACGCTACTGCTCTCCTGAGCCGCTTTATTTCCGAGTGCTGTTTTGCCAAAGCAGCTACAACAAAACCAGCTTAGCGCACCGTCACTCCAAGTAAGTCTGGTACGAAGCAACGTGTAGGTCATTACAAAGAAAAGGCCTCTCAGGATGGACAGTTTGAGCCATGTTGAGTCTTGGCCCTCAAAAATATTTACTGTAAGTCATTTCCGAGTGTAAAATTGGCTGCTGGTGGGAAACCTAATTAGGCCTCAGTATTGTACTTTGTCACGCACCAGGCCTCCAAACACATTTGTGCTAGGTGGGTCACAAAGCCATTTGGTCAGATCAATGTGAGCTAATCACTATGAGGTGAGGTTAAGAACAAAGTAGACAAAGCTCATTCTAACTGAATTGGTACAAATCTCCGCCTATTGACATGTTTTTAAAGTTAAAGTAAAATTGTGGCTGTGGGGTAGGAAAGAAGGGCAATTTATTTAAAGTTAATGAGAGTGACGAAAGAAGGACATTGATTGAAGCTAATGACAGGATAAATAAAATATCTGTGTCTGTGCCTTATTTGCTAAATCTACCACATATTATTTTATCTGTTTTGCACAGGGTCTGTCATTAAAATTCACATTTTTCCATGTTCTCTTTACTTTATGGACCACAATGTTTGAGAATAAATCCTTTTTTCCATATTTTTTGTGAAGTTTCTTAAAAACAGACATTATCAAAATGCAAAGGTCACGCAGAAGTTAAAATAGACTCTTCACACACAAATACTTACATTGTTGATCAGGCTGAGATTTATTATATGATTTATTTTGTTTGGCCTCACCTTGTCTTTCCTCTCAGAATCCTTGTCCTCTGACAGAAATCAGTTTGAGAGTCTCCGTCTCTCGCGTCTGCTTGTGAATATGTCGAGCAAATGAGATAGCAGGCACTGATCCCACACACTGTCATTCAGTCACGTCTGCATAATCCCAGAGTATGGTACTGGTGTCATGGTGTGGATTTAAAATCTGGTTAAAGGGGAACTTCGGTTTTTTTCAACCTGGGGTCTGTTTTCATATGTCATTTCATACATGTGAGTGATGGAGAAATGAATTTTCGACATAGCTCCAGTATTTAGCCAGGCAGGCAGCTTAGCAGCTCAGCTAGCAGCTCAGCTAGCGAAAAGTATGGGGCAACTTGCCCCCCCGCGATGTCGTGAGCTATCGCGCGATTTCGGAACGAGATTTGCTTTCTAGCGTCCTGAGATTTGGATACAGACCACAACAAATAGCGATCGCCAGGTAATGTGGAGGTTTTCGTTCACTTCTCATCTCTAGTATGTTGTGGGAGACTCGTTGAGACTATCTGAGCTGGTCAGTGTGGGGAAAAAAAGCACGTTAGGGCGGACTTTGACGCGGGGGGGCAACTTGCCCCATACGTTTCGCTAGCTGAGCTGCTAGCTGAGCTGCTAGCTGAGCTGCTAAGCTGCCTGCCTGGCTAAATACTGGAGCTATGTCGAAAATTCATTTCTCCATCACTCACATGTATGAAAAGACATATGAAAACAGACCCCAGGTTGAAAAAAAACGAAGTTCCCCTTTAAGCTTCAATTTCACTTGCTGTTGGGTTTAGTCACTAAAATGACCAGGTTAAGTTTAGGACAACGACATACCTTGGGTTAAAATGCAGTCTTTAACAGCGCGTTTGAAGCTTCTCCTTCATTTTCTGTGTTACCAGGATGACAAGTCCTCCTCCATCTAGCAGGTCAACAGGGTTGTTGCCACAACAATTCATCTTAATTTAACTACGGGAAATACTCACAGCTTTCTGAAAAGCACAGCAGAAAGACAGCAGACACAACACAGTGATGAACTAATGTAATAACATCGTATTTCTTTATTCTATTGCTTGTCTTGCTAAGTGCCGCAGTCAACTAGTACAATATCGTTCAGTTCATCATTTATACCTTCACAGTTAATACTGAATATTTGCAGGCCACATATTTATGCTTTCTGTTTTCATATCCAGAGCAAGAATTGCCCTGAATTACCTCAGCAAAGTTCTAAATGAACAAATCTGTAAAATTATGCTGGAAGCATGAGTCTGAATTCAAAATATTATACATATATAGGTTTTTCATATTCTATGTATTCAGTTCTTGTATAAAATATTTAGTTTCCTTAAAAAATAAGCTAAACAGGAGCAGTATGCAGTAATTGACTCATATAAGGCTGGAAAAGTAAACTATTAAAATAAATCCTTTGTCCATACACAGCTAGTTTCCAGACAAGGATTAATTTGTGTCTTGCACTAAAGATCTCCACTGAATAAAGTTGTAAATCTGTTTCAGTAGCTCTTTAAAAAGGCAGATGATGTCAACACTACATAACAGTAGTATACTACAAAGACAAAACTTTTTTTAAATATGTCAAACCGATAAAACAACGTCATGCTAATCTACAGGTATGCTTTGAGCTAAATGCTAAATCACCATGTTGCGTTTTCATGATGACAATACAAACATGCTATTATTTAGCATTCACAATGTTTATTATGTGCATTAGTTTAGCACTGAAGTTGTGGGTATTTGGAGAAAAGACAGAAATTTAGCTTATTTCTATCTCATGAATGACATCTTAATGTGACTGGAACTGACCTAGACATGGCAGACATGGCAAATGCCACCTAACTGGACATGGTGCGTGTCAAAATGCAACCTAAGATTTGAATTTAAGCACAATCTTAACAATTCATGATGACAGAGTCACACAAATGTATTAGAAATTCTGCTGATGCTGAAGGTCACTTACAGGTAAGCTCTTTGGTTGGGACTAGATCCTGAATCTTACAAGTCTATAGCCTTAAATGGGCTTCGCTGATGACTAATAAGGTTCACACAGGGGAACCCAAGCTTCCTTTTCTGCATAACTACAGCTATAAATAAGGTGTGTTTAGCTGTGTGAATCAGTATCAATTTGAAGCAAATACATGCCGCTTCTCTCAAATTGTGAATAGCAGAAGTGAACCAGACATACATTAAAATGTAAAAGATTCAGGCAGGCAGAGAGCTGGTTTGCTGATTTATGACTCATCATGTGACATCATGTGGCATCCATCCATACTGAGAGTTTTGTACTTGGTGTGTGTGTGTGTGTAGGGCTGTGGGGTGGCAAAGCAACTGAAAAGAGACATTAGAGGGGAGATAGTCTGGTACTTCATGTACTGCTGCTGTCTGTTGCCTCATTCAGTGGCATTAGGCTACATTATTTATCCAGTGCCATGACTTATGTGTAGAACACCATTCAGACAGAACAATAAAAGCCTTCAGTACAGCATAGCATGAGGAGTGATGTAGCATCTCTCTCTCAGACACAATACTATACTCTGTCCATGGTTCTGACACGTAGAAAACACCACTAACACCTCTTGAACAGTTTTCTGTCTACAGCCACCTCTTCTCTGGACTATGTTTTGGTTTGATCTCTGCTTCATATTGATTGTTATTTTGTAAACACAATACTGTAATGACTCTGCAACAAAGGATGGCTATTTTCAGAGGGATATTGAAAAACTATGCAGGGAAACTATAAAAGGGCACCAAAACTGAGATCTAATTGGATCACAGCCATTGCTCTTGTGGGTTTGGTATTGGGTTTCTACAGGCAGACGATATAAACACCAAGTTGTACCTCAGACCTAAAAACTATTGACCCACTATCCTGAGAGGACATGACTTTGTTCTCTTTCTCCGTTGTTTTCCTGGAGTGCTTTCTTTCAGTATAGAATGTATGTAACTATAAATGTGTGCATAAACCCGGGGCAGTGGAGCTTGTAAAGATCAGAAAAAGAACCCACATCTAAGGCCTCAAGGTCTTCCTATCTCCAGTACCAGTAACCACAGTTCTCACAGTGTTTCGCATTCATTTTCACACTCATAAAGCATTGTGGGAGTATTTCCTCAATGCACAATTCTCTCTTTAGCATTTACTTCCTGGAATATGGATATATGCTCTAGAGCAGTGATTTCAAACCTTTATTGTCTGATGTATTCCTGCAGACCTTTTCAATCGGGCCTAATACCCGTTAAACGACACCACCTGCCATGCACCAGATGTCTCAGTTTCAATTGACTTTAACTGCTGTGTTATTTAAACCTGCATAAACATAGTCTTTGGCTGCTTGAAGGCTGTGAAAACTGTGAAACACTAAAGATTTGAGAATATTCTGAGTATTTTAGCTCACATTTTGGACTTATTCCTAAGAGAAATACTTGATTCTTTTGACGCTATAAATGCTCCACTACATTTACCAGCTCGTCGCCAACTTCATCTTCCATTTGCTGCAGAGCGTGTAATATCATTCCTTAAAGCGTTTTCACTGAAAGCAGCTGCCTGATGTGACTTGTAAAAAAAGAAATGGTAAAACTGAACCAAAACAGACTGTTGAAGACAGGAAATGTTAACGAAGAGCTGAGAAATGCTATAAAGCTCCTTAAAGTGAAGTCTGGTTATACCTCTCTGTGGTTTATCACTACAAACAACCCCTTTCACATTCAAGTCATGATCCACTAATGTAGGAATATTGATTATATCTGCTTTAGGACTATTAATTATGTAAAAGTGGATATCGTTAAAAGCGAGTATTGTGGCTATCATTCAACTCGGCTTGATTTCAGCAGCTTGGTTCTGTTTGCATTTACACCACTATCATTCTATTTTCTTACTGAATCATTTTTATACACTCTCTGTCGCAGCATGTTGTGTTCACTGTTGCTGACAGAAGGCACAGATAGCTGGTCTGTCCTACACAGGTAATTGTATTCATGTATTACAAATCAACCCAGATGAATTTCGACTGTGGATTTTGTTTTAACAAATCGTAATTTAATTTTTTTTTAATTAATTGAGGCACTTCACGATCTCTATGCACCTTTGTAACTGCATAAATACCCACTGACGTACAATTACCTGTTTACACGCCTTCAGTACATCTCCCTTCGTCTATTGCATTGTCTCAAACACGTGCAGTTGCGTTGTTTTTATTATCTTCTCTACCATTTGTTCTTCTAATCAGTTGTATATCCTCTCCTCTGCTGCTGCACAATCCCATTAAAGCTACATCCAAGCTAGTCTGTTCTCCTAGTCTTACTTCACATAACAAAAAAAGTCTGTCATCCCTGTGTGTCATCTGTTAATTCCGAATACTGGTAATACTTTAGCCTTGGTAAGTCTAATTTTAATCATATTGTTTGTGCATCATAATTAAAAGAGTTCACTACTGAAAACAATTTTTAATTACACGAGGACATCATCGAAATAACATTGCCTCTATAAGCTGGTTCACAATAACTAAGAATAAATCCCACTGAAGTAATATTGTGTCAGCTGCTGCATATTTTAGTGCCATATTTGTCTCCAAACACAGATTTAACATTATCATTACTATTGAGGACAAATATTGCAAGATATGGGAACCTTGCCATGCACTAGGGTTTAATGAATTGATTTTACTGCAGCGCTGTGAATTTGTTCGCAGTAACCCGTCTCACTCAACCCATCAGGAGGACCTTTTATAAAGCCAGAGACAGATGGGTGGAGAGGGAGGCTGAGAGAAAGAGGAAGCCCATCCTGATGTTCTATATATATACCCCACTCCCAATAGTAGCTGTGTCTCTGCTGCAGCCTGTCAGCCAGAGCAAAGGCCCAGCAGTCCAGCTTGATAAGGAGCCTCATTGTCTGGCTCTACAGCTCCCTACAGGGGCATAGTCGATGTTGTTTAACAGAGGGGGGTTCAAAACACTATGGGCCAGAGGTGAAACACTTATTCTACTTGTACATATTATGAAACGCTGAGGAAGACAGGAGATGAAGAGACTTGCGTCACTGTGTTTGGTGTAATGATACGCCTGTGAGCCTGTCAGAGTGAGAGGAGCCTTGGTGATACTGCAATTGCTCACTTCTTTCCTTGTTTTCACGTACGCCCGCTGTGGAAACCTAGCAGGAAGTGTTTGTGGTAAGTGAGATTGCGGCTGAGTGCTGTGTGAGAAAGACACTGATATGTTATGGTGTTTTTGTCTCACTGTGCAAGAGGAGGTCATGTTCATTTCAGTTCCCACTGGCTCCTCAAAGCCCACCTCAATGGAAATAAAAGGACGTGTTCTGAGCCCTCCATCTATGTGTAACTTACACTTTAGTATGTATTGCTGCTCAACTTTTTCCAAAAGTCTGTGATCTGTTTTTTATGCTGGCTTCCTTCCTTCCAGGCACCCATTTGTTTCCCTTCATTTAATTCAGCATGAAAACAACAGTTGTGTAGCCCATAGGTATTTAGTTCATAACAATGAACATTTAATCTCATTTTCTCAGCTAAAAACTTGCATCATTTCTGAATGAGGAGGAGAAACTAATAGGAGGGAATGCACATTTCATCCACATTTCATAGCTTATACTTAACATATCACCTATAATACTACATGTGACACCTGTTTTGCTTTTCTCTCTTTGTTTTTACAGTGAGGAATGGCCTCTTCCCAATGCATCAATGTCACTACTCACTCTCTGTTTGCTTCAGTAGGGTATACAAAGTATTGCAAAAGTACTATGCAGTGTACATACTGTGTAGTTAACAGTAAGGAGCTTTACCACAAGGACATAACAAGGACTAAGACACAAACTGAGAGTGTTGAAATTTGTTTCTGGTACAAGCTGATAACATTGAGGAGAAAACACTATTCAATGGGGATTTGAGATGAAAACTGATGGTGGATTTTAGTGGCTCATGTCGATTGTTAGAGAGTAAAAACACTCTGATATCAACACATGATCAACTTAAATTGTAAACTGAATAAAAATGAGTCATTGTTCATTAATGTGAATGTTTTCCACACTGCTTGAATCTGCACCACCATCTGCTCAGCTGTGATGTGGGCTCTGCTGCATGTGCTGCAGGAAGTATTGTAAACAATGAATTGAGAGCCGCTCTGCTAGACTAACTATGTGATTGACACCATTTCTAAACTACCCCAAATTTCTTTTTCTGCATTCTAGTCTTTAAAAACAACATTTTATCAGCACATGGAAGACAACATATACACCAATACCTATTTATTTGTGATAAGCTAATATTGGCTGATAATATAAGCCAGGCTCTAGATTTGGTCAGTCATATTAAGACATAATCTGTTCATGAATGTCACTAAGGCACCAGGCATCAACTCCATTAAAATATGAAAAAACACTGATATCTGTCAACTCCTTCAAAAATGTATTAAAACAAGCTGAGTTGACAAAATTATTAGAATACAGTTGTCTACAAATAGCTAAGATGGAGCAGAATTTGCAAAACAAAGTGGTTTTCAGTGAGATTTTTCATTGGAAACAGACTCTGTTGATAAGAGTTAACCAAAACAATAACATTACTGGTCTTAGAACCAGAACAATAAACTGAGAGACACTAAAGGTAACTGCAGAACACGACAGGAACCACCTTTCATTTTGATCCCTTGTCAAAACTGTTTTTTGATGAGTGTAGCTTTAAATGTTATGACATTACAAAAATGACACAGCTTCATTCGCATGAAAGCTACAAGAGCAACCAATATACTTTCTTTGACTACCTGCCTAGTCATGACTCTGTTCTTCTTCTGCAAATACAAATAGATCGTAGAAAAATTACAAAAGAATATCACTGACAAATAAATATTTTTAAAAAAGACTGCTTTAATCATCCTTTTCCAAAAATAGACACAAACTTCTTAGAGTGCAATTCTATTCTTTTCCAGGAAGGGAAATTCTCTTTACTTACAACTACATCACAAGTCCAGCTGCAGGAGAGCACCTGCAGGCAAGGAGGCACGAAAATGTCTCACTTTAGAGCAGATATTTGCTGTCACAAGAGATTGTGCATGTGCATTCCGCTTTAAAGGAGCAACCCACTCGTTGCAATGAGTATACTTCTCAGCCTGTGAAAACCCCTATATACAGTATGTACATTATACTGCACATTGTCTTCTGTGTCCCTGAATAGGATTTCTGAAGTCTATGGAAATAACCTAGTGATGTCACAGCGATGCCTGGAGACACGAAAACTTTTTTACAGAAAGCCTTTGTTACAAACTTCAGGTGTGGAATTCAAAGGTGACTGTCGAGTTACATTGTAAAAAGTAGGATCCAGAGTTTTTCCAAGTCAACAGCCAACTCTATGAGAGTCCTAAGAGTAACTGCTGGAGTAGCCTTCCCCTTTAAGGACAGTCTCGTTTTTGAAGAGCTGACCAAACTGAAACTGAACAGTCACGTGTACAAGTGTGTGAATAATGTTGAGTTGTGTATGTAGGGTGTTTGTCCCCAGCGGCATTCAAGGACAGGACGATTACGAGGAGTGTGTTCCGAGCTGTGAACTGGGTATCTGTCAGGATAACAACACGACGCAGCAGGATGTATGATAACAGAACAAATGAAATGCATACCAGCATACGCTGTGTTCCTCACACACAAAACTCCAACTCTGTCACGTTTTGTCAAAATGCCAACAGAAGCCCCCCTAGGCACCGCCACAAGAAGCTCTTATAAATAAAACAACTGATGCAAAAATGCAAAAATACACATATACTACTGCACACACGACACAAGACGTGTCAACTATAGTCATTAATCACAAAGACTTGTCACAGATGTAATCTCAAAAATTCACTACTCTCTTCTGATTTTTTTATGTCACTCTCAAACAAATAATATATCACAGTGCTTCCCACACACACACACACACACATAAGGAGGAAGATGAGGAAGCTGATGCAGGACCGGCTCTGTTGATTGATGGCAGCATGAGATGTGGCGAGGTGTCAGTTGGGGACGCACATTTTTTTCCTGACTCAAACACAAAACAACAGCAGCGTGACGCACACACACGCACCCATCAGAAAACTTTAAGACTTAATCTATCACACCGGAACTGACACACCGATGTGAAATGGGGGGAAAAAATGGAAACACCAGGAGGACAAAAAATAGATAGAGGTCCATGCAAAATTACACAGATGGCAAAACAGAGGTAGACAAAAGCTGGCCGTGTATCCCTCAGAGACTGAACCCAGGTGAATCCGAGTGATGCTGGCACACTATTCTCCACAGTGGCCCAGATAAACAAAGAGATCACACACACAGGCACGCAAACACACTATGGTCCAGTACAGGGCTTATATAATGTATTTTCCACTAACATGGTAACTGCACACTCATCCTCCCCGGGGTGAACTCTGCTCAGCTGGAGCGGACATGAAGGAGGACTGGAGTGATGCACCGACCAGCCTCCTCAAGAGAAGCCAGTCTAATGGAAAGGGCAAAACATTGTAACAAGGTCACGACACAAAGTGCAAACACGTGTGCATGCATTAATCACTGCATAAGCATGTCTACTTTTTCCTGCTTTTTTCAAAAACATGCATCCAGCTGTATGTTTTTGCAGTTAGTGTGCAAAAGAGATGGCCTTTGTCTTTTTCTACACATCACATTACCAAGGTCATCTGCTGTGTCATCGGCGGCCTCCAGCACAAGATTTGACATCTCTCGCTCTTGCTTCCTGTGTACGACTGTTTCGTATTTCTCCACACATAAAGCAGCACAGGATCATGTATCATATTACTGTGGCTGAAGGGTTGCAGCTCCATGTTTTGTGATCCATTGCTTCCTCTATTACACCACTCCTTTTCCTTTTCTCAGGGTTTGAGTAAGAAAGTGAGTTGAGAGAGTGGGAGTGGGTGCCAAGGCAGAGGAAAAATATAGTGTTTGTTGGCTTCCCTTCTTGACATCTAGGAGCTCAAATGTAGTTGTTATGTTTTGATTTAGATGTTGACGTAACTGAGTTGCTGTGAGATAACACTGTGCATAAATTTTACCTTAAAATGACACTGCTGTCATTGTCCGAGTGTAAAACTTCTTCGCACACTGTTGTTTTTTTTTATATTTTGTTGAATGAATATTAGATTCACAAACATAAAACCTGTAAATCCATGACTAGACGCTGCCATTTCTGCCATAATTCCACATCACTTGCACTCTTTAAGCCATATTAGAAAACAGAACGTTTGCATTTACATTGCTTTTTGGGAAACATTTCAACTTTTGCTTTAAGTCCTCTTTGTGTTCATCTTTTGTAACCTATATGCAAGCTGTATTTCACATAAATCCTACAAATTGAGACTTTTAAGTGTCAATAATCAATGTAAAAATTGCTCATGAGGACTGTGGACAGGAGAAAACAAGGGGTATAAGTTTGTGAAAGGAGAGAGGTAAAGGATGTAATGGAGCAGAAGAGTGCATAAGTGGGTGAGTGACAGACTGAGTATGCCTTAACAGCTTGCATGTCTTTCTCCGTCTTTTTGAACATAAACAGTATATAGGTCAGGTGCACAGGCTGTGAAGGGCCCTGCTATGACCACCATATACTGCACTGCACACTGTACCACACTATCTTCCTTCCTGTGCCAGAGGGCTGAGGGCAGAGCGCGCACACAGGAAGGAGGGCAACCATGCAAAGCTAAATAATGCAATGCCTCAGTCTCCACATTATGACCTAGTAAATGGCTGGTTATACAAACACTCAGACCCTCTTGGGTTGCGTCTGACAGCACAATCAGCAGGATGAATTGACTGGGCAGCATATGAAGCCATTTATTGCTAAGATGGCGGGTCAATTCAGTGTCTTAACTCTGTTCAACTCCAGGGAAATAACTCTGTATGGACTGGGTGTATTATTTTTAAAAAATAAGATGACATTTCATGCTTTAAATTGAGTGAATTAAGACGGAGGTGGTCTGAGAAGTATTATGCTGAAATAAATGAGGGAACCAGGAGTGAGGGGTATTGGGGCTACTTGTCATGCAACTCCACAAACTGACTTTCCCTCTTGGCATGCTGTAGGCCTGTGTGTTGACAGCTTTCAAGGGAGCAAATGAGTGAGACCAGGAGTGCTACTCTTTACAGCGGACACAGTCACACACACTGCCCATAAATGTCTCTTGAAATTTGCATCAGAAAGCTTTACATCTGCCTCAAATCTAGATTTAAGAATGGCTCCAACAACTTCATGCACTGTGGCAAATCTGCAATAGGCTATCTAGGCTAGCCCTGCAATTGGCCAATCTAACTTCTGCACATGTACACAGTATGTGTCAGAGATAAACATTCACATGTCACACACACACACACACACACACACACACACACACACACACACACACACACACACACACACACACACACACACACACACAAAGTACATGCAACTCACAATCCCCGGGGAAAAAACACCCCACGACGTCCCACCCTACCTTCGGTGTGGCAAGTGGATGACAGGATGGTGCTCGGAGGGCGGAAGAGGTACGGGAGATAACGGGAAAAACATTTCATCTTCTTCTCCGGTGCTTGCCGACGGCTGAGGAGCGTTGCGTTGCGGGATCCACATCCGCACTGCCGCCGCGACAGCCTGGCCAGAGAGGATCCGGGGAGGTGCGGGAGGGGAAGGAGGCTGTATGTCCGCGGCGCAGGGGGCTATGACAGCATCACTTTCCGCAGGCAGACGGGCAGGCAGGCTCCGGTACAACTGCGCGCCGCCCGGGGAGCAAAAACAGCGCACGGTGTCAGCGCGCCTCCGCCTCCCTGTCGGCAGCCGATGGAGGCGACTAGTTGGAGCAGGACAGGGGGTCGGTGTGGGCTCACCGAGGGGAGGTCAATGTATATGTGTGGTCTGCCGGTGTAAACACCCCCCTGGTGTTTATTTGTCAGCTTATTTGTATGTAAAAAAAAAGAGCAGCTGCTTAGATAAAGTTGTTCCCGTATGAATTTGACAGGTTACTAAATATACCTTACTGGAATTCCCATAAGATAATTTATAGTAAACATACATGTGTTTTTCCTACTGCTAGTCTTCATTCTTTATCCATACTGTTCAAACAGCTATATATAGCGGCTACATATTGCATATAACTACAGTGTGTGGTAAACAGAGGCCAGAACTTGATGAATCATAGATAAAACTTGTTTGCTGACCAAGCTGTCGATTAATTATGTTTGGCGCCATCTTGTGGTGTTATTTCATATGGCGAGATAACTTTATGACGTCGCAGAAAATTTAACCAGTAAATTATGTTTGGTGTTGCTCGTAAAATGACACTAATGAACTTTAACTTACGGGAATAATGTAGAATGTTTTCTAAATTGTTAAAATGAAAAAAAAATAAAGCTTAGAAATTCACCTCATCAGTTGAAATGACTCATTCCCACTCCACGTTAAAGAGTTAAACACACCACGGCTGGATAGTGTCACGTTTGAGTGTTTATCTGTGTTTTAAAATCAGCTCCCCGTTGAAATCTCGCGAGATTTGAGTGTGAACTAATGCCAGCGGAAGTACTTTGAGAGTCTCTTTTCCGCCGGCCATAGAGGAGCAAACGGCAGGGTAAGAACTCCTGGCAGATAATTTCACTAAAGTTATCAACATCCATCCTCCATTGAATGTGACTGTGTGTCCATGTACAAGTCTAAACACCACGTAAACATGTATACAATTAAAAAACAGGCAATATTGACCCCATGTTTGTGATAGATGACTAAATAAATGCAGTCAGTGTTTGGTCTCCTTCTTCGGTTCGGCAATAGCCGCATGTCTGCTACCGATAGTGAAGCTGACAGATTCCGGGTGTTTGCGTTTAATAAAAGACCTCATTTACAGTTTATATGTTTTCTCTTTAGTCGTTTGCTTGCTCTGTAATTTCAAATAGGTGTCGAAGACATACCACCGATCCATTTAGTGTGCGATATTATGCTAGCTCCTTAGCGTATTTCGTTAGCTTAGCAGTTGAAGACCTAGCATACCGAGCAAAGCTAACTAACCACTACTTTAAATACACGCTTAACAAGAGTTTTAAGCGTTGGTTGTGATTATGCAAGGTTATTATCTGTGTGGTAGAGGAGATATGTAGGAAAACTGATATTAATAGTGCTGAGGTTTTTTAGTTAACTTTTATTTTACGATTTACTTCGTTTTTCTTTCGTGGTCCTTGCAGGGTTCACTTTTTTTTAGCAATTGGTATCTGTTAACTATGTATAGATTGTAATACCTAACAATGTAATTGTCCACAGTATTAATCCTTGTGCGCTCTCTCACAGCATCATGAAGCTGAATCCATTTGTAACATCCTCCCGCCGCAAGAACCGCAAGAGGCACTTCAATGCCCCCTCACACATCAGGAGAAAGATCATGTCTTCCCCCCTGTCCAAGGAGCTCCGCCAGAAGTACAACGTGAGGTCCATGCCCATCCGCAAAGATGACGAAGTTCAGGTATTTTAGTTTGGATTGCTGCCAATTTGTCATCATTGATGTGTGAAGTGTGAGTTGCATTTCTTTAACCTGTTTGTGCTGTTACTCAGGTCGTCCGTGGACACTACAAAGGCCAGCAGATTGGCAAAGTAGTCCAAGTCTACAGGAAGAAGTATGTCATCTACATCGAGCGTGTGCAGAGAGAGAAGGCCAACGGAACCACAGTCCATGTCGGCATCCACCCCAGCAAGGTGAGACACAGTGGAGGGGATCCTCAGTTTGTGTGGTGTCGGCCTCATTGAAAATGAGGGAATACTCATTTCAAAGCAATTTGCTCTGCAGCAGAATTACACATAGGTGGTCAGTGGATGTATGCCAGTGTTAAACTGTGTGTATGTGTGGGCCGGTCAGCATTTGCGCCTCAGATGTGATCTTGCGCCTTCTTTGCTTCTTCTTAAAGTTCAGTGAACATTGTCACTGTCTTAAGTGAAAAATGCAGTTTCACTGTTGAGAACTATAGCTGTTTATTAAATGTGGGTTTTAAATGGTTCAGAAGTTGTGTTACAGACCAGATTGCAAGATGTTGTTTTTTTCAGTGTTGGATTGCAAGTGTAGCTGATAGGATACTAGAAATGTTGAGTTAACTTAATGTTAAACTTTTAGGCAGTGATTAGTTGGCTTGTTTTGAACTAAATTGTATTGAACGTTTTTGGCTGCATTCACACATAAGACATGATTTAATTTGGGCATTCAAGATTTGTGATACCTTAGATGTTGTCAGTTGTTGACTACATGTATTTTAGTTTTAGCTTCTTCTAGGTCATGATCAATGTTGGCATTGTCTTTATCACCACCTCGTCTAAAGTGGCCTTAACTGCTAATTGTTACAGTGTGCTTGAACTTAATTTCCCAGTAAGATCATGAAAGCAATAAAAATTCAGGAAGAAGCACATGAACTTGATAGATATTGAATGCAAAAGTATAAAGGCAGTGTTAAACTTAGAAAGACTGAGAAGATACGTCTGTGTTAAGGAGCAGCTGTGTGTGTACTACAAATAAGTTTTGTAATTGCAGAATATTCATACAGTTTGTACTTAAATTACATTAGGCTGAACAAGGGCTGGGCGATAAATCGAATTAATTCGATTAATTTGCGTTTTTAAAACCTGACGATTTGAAAATTTGCTAAATCGTAAAATCGAGGCGAGCTTAAATATATAACAATACAGATTCTCCTTCTGCCTTTCACGATTTGTGCACCGGCGTTTGCTTCCGCCTCGCATCTCCTTCCGCCAAAACACTCACACTCCCGTCATGGTGGACACAACAGCAGACGAAAAGTTGGTCGTGAGAAAAGTGCCTCATGTTACATTGATTATATGGAAGTGGTTCGGCTTTGACAAGACTGACACAGAGCAAACTACAGTCATGTGCAAGGTTTGCAAAAGTACTGTGAAAACGAAGAGTAGCAGCACAACTAACTTCTTTCAGCACCTCCGGCAGAGGCATCCTAAAGAGTGGGAAGAGTGCTCGCAGCTACGGGAGTGCGGCATGGCTAGCACTAGCCGTAGCAAACAGACCGCAAAGAAACAACAAAAATCGATTAAAATCGTAATCGTCCGAGATGACTAAAAAAAATCGAGATTTTATTTTTTGGCCATATCGCCCAGCCCTAGTCTGAACATACAGGTGTCCATTGAGAAATGATACTTAAATCTGAGCACACGGACAGGACAGGAGGCGGTGCAACACCAAGTTCCAGCAAAGTTCAACTGAAGTTTCAGTGTCTCTGAAAGGTTGTATTGAAATAATGAAACAGTTACTAAGTCTTGTTGAAGAGAGACTATACGTGGTTATTAGACAATCCCCTCATGTATCCTGATTAGAATCCACTAATACACATGGCCTTGACAGAAATATTGCTTATGAGAATTTTATAATGCTGAGTTTGGACTGTCAGATGCTAATTAAAATGTGGTGTTTGGTGAAAGAATCCTCCACACAGTTTTGAAGCTGTATAAAATTACTGCAGATAATTTGTCGTCCCCCCCCCCCCCCCCCCCCCCCCCAACTACCTGGTTAGAAATTTGGCAAGCTGAAATCTCTGCCACCTCATTGAAAAATTCAAAATCTGTAAATAGAAAAATCCTGCAAGTATGCAGATGATTTTGCATTGGAATCAGGATATTTCTTACAGTGTATATGCAATGAACTTAGTTTCCTCATCACACTTGTGCAGGTTGACTATCAGACCAGCATTGGCCTCAATACTGTAGTAGTTGTAATGCTGTAATAATGATTGTCGGTGCACACTTTAAACTCAGAGAAATTTTGCATCTTCAGTGGATGAGTTTGCAAGCAGTCTTGTGACAAATGCTGAACATACACTATTCTGCACAATTCTTGTCATATATTGAAAACAGGTAAAATTGATCAAAATATGTTGTTGAGTGGCGCGACTGTAGTTTAGTATTGAATGTACTGTGGTAGAATTGTTTATTTTGTAAAGTATTTTTAAAGTTTCAGCTGGTTTCAAATGAAGCAAACATTTATAAATGTGTAATGTACTTCCGTTCACTACTACATATTCTAGGGCTGCAACTAACGAAGCCTCAAGTAATCGTACGAGTACGATATGTCATCAAAAGCAGAAGTGAGCACGCAATGCAACAGAAATCAGCGTCCGACCGGAGCGCGGAACACGGACGGACATCGGCGCTGCACGATGCAGCGCGGACATCCGCGATCTATCGTAAACACGGATGTCCGCATTTACTATACAGCTGTATCTAAACGCGGACATCCGCGCTGCATCGTGCATACATAATATATGCAAGATGCAGCGCTGATGTCCGTCCGTGTTCCGCGCTCCGGTCGGACGCTGATTTCTGTTGCATTGCGTGCTCACTTCTGCTTTTGATGACGTATCGTGCTCGGACGATTACTCGAGGCTTCGTTAGTTGCAGCCCTAACATATTCATTTTTAAATACCACATTAGGCTGCCTTTGACAACTGTGTTAACCTATACAGGCTGTTTGGCAGCTACCTGGCTCTCCTCTTAGTGTTGATGTGCCTGTTACATCAGAGGAGCTCACACTTACTGAGGAAATCTACTGATGTCACTTGCATTTCAGTGTTGTTCTGCTCAACTTACACCCACGCAGAGGTCTGATCAGCCAAGGAAAAAGCTGAAAAACACCTGTAGATATGTGTAATGTCTTTAATGTTCAAATCTCTGTAGCAAACCTGCCAGCCCTGCAGTCCTTTTTCATCAAGTGGCTGCAGCTTTGTCTATGTTAGTGCATTATAAGTAGAGTTACATAAGCGGTAACATGACAACAAAACTGCTGATTATTTTCTGATCTTATAGTTGTATCTCTAAATGCCAGGTACCATAAATCCACAGCACTGTCAACAAATAGACTGTTTTGTTTGACGGACTACCAAAAAATTTGAATTTACTATCATGTAATTGTGGGAAAAAAGCAGCAACAAATCTACTCGGATGACAAGCTGGAACTGGAGCGTGTTAAACGTTTTAATTTTGAAAATGACTATCAAGACAGCCCCTGATTAGTTTTCTCTAGGGTGATAAATCAACTAACTGTTGCGACTCTAGTAACAGCTTCTTGTCTTCAATATTATCCCTGAGCTGCTTCCTTTGTATTTTGCAGGCTTATTTGTATTCATGTTGTGAAAGTAGTACTGGGTTGTAGAATGTCGGTGAGTTGTGTGTAAGTCAGTAGTGACAGATTGATGAAAAGTCCACAAAGCAGTATTTTGCAGTGCTCTGAGAGCATGTGAACTGGCCAAAGCAAATTCCACTTTTGGTACTGGCAGTGGAGCATTGGACTGAACAGGCTAGTGTTCACCGTTTGGATGAGTTGTAGCAGAAAAGGCACAGGTGCACAAAACTGCAGTAATTAGGATTTTCTGTGTATTTTGTGTCCAGTGTGACATGCAGCACAGACGACACCTGAGGCCCTGGAATGGACTCGCCTATAATGGGATGCGTCCAAGTTTATTACTTCCACCTGTGAATTTTTAACAGTTAAAGGCTGTATTAGACATTTTGATATCAGAGGGTCATTTTTGAACTGATAAATCCTATTTTTGGTGTAGTCATGTGACTTCCACTTAACAGAAACCTATCTAGTATTGAAGACCAGATGTATAGCTATGGCAGAATTTGTTTATTGTGAAAGTGCAGTAGTATAATTAATGTGAAGTTGCCAGGTTTTAGTTTGTTTTCAGATGTTATTGTGTCGTTATATGTCTGGTACCATGATTGGTTCACCTTTTTTTTTTTTTTCTTCTTCTGCAGGTGGTCATCACCAGGCTAAAGCTGGACAAGGACCGCAAGAAGATCCTGGAGCGCAAGGCCAAGTCTCGCGCCGATGGAAAGGAGAAGGGCAAATACAAGGAGGAGACCATTGAGAAGATGCAGGAGTGAAAATGATCTTTTGCTATCAATAAACTGTATAAAACGGACCTGACTTTGTTTGTCATGTTTTACGTTTAAAGAGATTGTAGGTTTTTTGTGTATTACAGAGAGTTAAATATCGGGATCATTTTAAGCATACATGAGGTAGCCTAACACAGATAATTTGTCATTTTGTTGCCTTTAGTGAAATCAAACGATTTGGCAAAGTTGTGAAATTTTAATTTGCTTTGTTGTGATTGCTGAAAGTTGCCCTTTATAGAGAAACTAATTTTAGATGGTAAAATGTTTTTCCAGTGTGGTGAATGAGGACTGATGGTTCAGACTACTGTCCTTTTGATCCTGAGAAGTTGTAACGATATCAGAAACTGATCTGTCAACCCTGATATACAGAAGATATCTGCATGTAATATTAGCATTGAACTGATGGACTCGAGGTTGATTTATACCAAAAACAAAAGTGCTAATGGCCAAAGAACATACTCATCTTCGAGAATGAAATAACATTTTAGAGAAGACCTTAGCAATTGATTTAAAAAGGTGCCACATGTACACTTCACAGGGCAGCTCCCTCAAACAAATGTTATGAAGGAAAGAAGAGTAAATCATGTCTATATGTTTGCTGATAATATTAAAAGGCTTCCCGTAGGAGCACTGTAGCAGCTTCAGGAGACAAGCTAAAGACACTGAGAGGCTAACAAAAACACTCAATACGATTTAAAATTAACATTGCAAGTAACTTTTAATAAGAAACAACTTCGTTTCAATGTGCATAAATGATATCAAGAAATCAATGATTATTGTGAAAGTGGCTTGCATGGCTGTCACAAATAGTGTCTCATGTATCCTTCTCCTTTGCACACAGATGAACAGATTCATATATTGACTAGACCTGACGATTCATTGCCACAAACAAAATCACAAACAACATCAAAACACATACAAACTTTGTTAACAGTTGCACAGTTCATTTACTGAATTCAAATCATGGCTCTTACATGAACAAATATCTAAAAAAAAACAAAAAACAATGAAGAATACCTATAATTATTATTTCATTCTATTTTGTACCATGAAACAATTTTTATATAGCCAGGTTTTCTTTGTGGAAACAAGTTTGGCAAAACCGAAAGTCCCAGTCAGAGATGGGTATTGTGACAACTTCCTTCATTAAACCAGGCTTAACCTCTGAGATAGTGTCATCTTCAAACCCTTCCTATTGACTTACAACGCTTGTCTTCTTAAAGGGGAACTTTGGTTTTTTTCAACCTGGGGTCTGTTTTCATATGTCATTTCATACATGTGAGTGATGGAGAAATGAATTTTCGACATAGCTCCAGTATTTAACCAAGCAGGCAGCTTAGCAGCTCAGCTAGCAGCTCAGCTAGCGAAAAGTATGGGGCAACTGGCCCCCCCGCGTCAAAGTCCGCCCTAACCTGCTGTTTTTTGCCCACACTGACCGGCTCGGATAGTCTCAACGAGTGTCCCACAACATACTAGAGATGAGAAGTGAACGGATTACCGCATCAACTGGAGTTTCAGGGTCCATTTGTAAAATGTTTAGCCACAACTTCAGCGTTTCCTTCTCCGAGTACGGTAGTCTGTGAAAGCTGCGCGAAGTGTAGCGCACCATTCTGTTGCCACAACTCGGAAATGCGCACTGACGACCCATTAGTTTTACCAGGTTTAGAAAAAACTAACTGTTCTGTAATCTGACACAAAATCGCTCCACTCGTCTCTCTTCACCTAAGGCAAACAGCTGTTTCCCCCTCCGGTGTTTTGGCGTGAGCTATCATGCGATTTCGGAACGAGATTTGCTTTCTGGCGTCGCGAGATTTGGATACAGACCACAACAAATGTGGATCGCCAAGTAATGTGGAGGTTTTCGTTCACTTCTCATCTCTAGTATGTTGTGGGACACTCATTGAGACTATCCGAGCCGGTCAGTGTGGGGAAAAAGCACGTTGGGGCGGACTTTGACGCGGGGGGGCCAGTTGCCCCATACTTTTCGCTAGTTGAGCTGCTAAGCTGCCTGCCTGGCTAAATACTGGAGCTATGTCTAAAATTCATTTCTCCATCACTCACATGTATGAAATGACATATGAAAACAGACCCCAGGTTGAAAAAAACCGAAGTTCCCCTTTAATGTCTTTCATCCTTCTACTTACCTGTGCTCCAAGTTATCCACCAAAAACACCACATCAAACTCCTCATAAGTGAAAACCTACTTGGTAGTGAAGCTGATTCTGATTTCCTCTTCAGATTTTGTTGGAGCTCATCTGAAAAGGGATGTTTTAGAAGTCATGTGACTCTTCTACACAAAAACTGACCAATAATGTGTTTCCTACCTCATTCAACAGGTGGTTGTGATGGAGAGCTTGGATGAATTTGAAACTTTATTCCAGTGAAAAGCAGTGCTCCTCATGCAAGTTCAAATATTTATTTTACCACTCAGGGACTCAATGCAGCTGCTTATTTCGAACATGACAGCTGCACATTAGAGCTGTTAAATTTAGTACTGAAGAGGTGAATTTCTGTCTCACACTTCCAAAAATAAGGATATCAAGTGAGTTTTTTAGTCAAATCTAAGTGAAATAAAGCTATTCATTGAATATTCTCTGTAATAAATACCAACAGACTAATCCATCTTTAAAGCTGTTTTCAGATAGCTTCAGTCTCAACAGTTTTAAACAGACTTGGCAGCAAATCAAGACCAAGAATAAAAACACATTTATGCATTTTCTGCATCACCAACTGAACACATGGAGGTTTCCATGGCAAAATGCTGTAGCTGCACAGCTTTGTTCAGTTGTATTAGTAACATGCAAACCAACATGTTTGCAGACTTAAAATATTCTGTGCATACTGCTTAAAGATGACAGAAATGATGAAAGGGAGACACTTATTACAGCTGATATTAATCCCAAACTCTAAACATAACCCTCTCCGGAGCAGGTTTGATGTGCAGCATAAGTTATAATAGTGATCTCACACAGATGTAACAGCCTCAACACATCTGTTACCGGTAATCTATCCATCTCACTGCTGATTCCAGGATTCTGTGTTTAGCTTTACATGAATAAAGTAATTTTAACTTTGAATTAATGCTCATACTTGTGCATCTCTTTGACACTGTTTTTTCACATCTTACAGCTCCACCAGTGCGACAACATATTTTAACGCTGTTTTCTCTTTACAGACAGACAGACAGACAGACATTATCCTGCAAGTCATGTTGGTCATAGAAATAGTTGACATAATTGTTGGTATTTTCAATAAAGGTGGGAAATTACTGGTATTTACAATAAAAGCAGTTTTAAAAACACAAAATACAGTGTGAAAATACAACTGATAATAAGCACATACACACGTGGACAAAATTGTTGGTACCCCTCAGTTAAAGAAGGAAAAACCCACAATTCTCACTGAAATCACTTGAAACTCACAAAAGTAACAATAAATAAAAATTTATTGAAAATTAAATAATCAAAATCAGCCATCACTTTTGAATTGTTGATTAACATAATTATTTAAAAAAAACAAACTAATGAAATAGGGCGGGACAAAAATGATGGTACCCATAACTTAATATTTTGTTGCACAACCTTTTGAGGCAATCACTGCAATTAAACGATTTCTGTATTTGTCAATGAGCGTTCTGCAGCTGTCAACAGGTATTTTGGCCCACTCCTCATGAGCAAACAGCTCCAGTTGTCTCAGGTTTGATGGGTGTCTTCTCCAAATGGCATGTTTCAGCTCCTTCCACATATGTTCAATGGGATTCAGATCTGGGCTCATAGAAGGCCACTTTAGAATAGTCCAACGCTTTTCTCTCAGCCATTCTTGGGTGTTTTTGGCTGTGTGTTTTGGATCGTTGTCCTGTTGGAAGACCCATGACCTGCGACTGAGACCAAGCTTTCTGACACTAGGCAGCACATTTCTCTCCAGAATGCCTTGATAGTCTTCAGATTTCATCGTACCTTGCACACTTTCAAGACACCCTGTGCCAGATGCAGCAAAGCAGCCCCAAAACATTATTGAGCCTCCTCCATGTTTCACTGTAGGGACAGTGTTCTTTTCTTCGTATGCTTGGTTTTTGAGTCTATGAACATAGAGTTGATGTGCCTTACCAAAAAGCTCCAGTTTGGTCTCATCTGTCCAAAGGACATTCTCCCAGAAGCTTTGTGGCTTGTCAACATGCATTTTTGCAAATTCCAGTCTGGCTTTTTTATGAGTTTTTTCAGCAGTGGTGTCCTCCTTGGTCGTCTCCCATGAAGTCCACTTTGGCTCAAACAACGACGAATGGTGCGATCTGACACTGATGTACCTTGGCCTTGGAGTTCACCTTTAATTTCTTTGGAGGTTGCTCTGGGCTCTTTGGATACAATTCCAACGATCCGTCTCTTCAATTTGTCATCAATTTTCCTCTTGCGGCCACGTCCAGGGAGGTTGGCTACTGTCCCGTGGGTCTTGAACTTCTGAATAATATGAGCCACTGTTGTCACAGGAACTTCAAGCTGTTTAGAGATGGTCTTATAGCCTTTACCTTTAAGATGTTTGTCTATCATTTTTTTTCGGATGTCCTGGGACAATTCTCTCCTTCGCTTTCTGTTGTCCATGTTCAGTGTGGTACACACCTTTTCACCAAACAGCAGGGGGACTACTTGTCTCCCTTTAAATAGGCAGACTGACTGATTATGAGTTTGGAAACACCTGTGATGTCAATTAAATGACACACCTGAGTTAATCATGTCACTCTGGTCAAATAGTTTTCAATCTTTTATAGAGGTACCATCATTTTTGTCCAGGCCTGTTTCATTAGTTTGTTTTTTTTAATAATTATGTTAATCAACAATTCAAAAGTAATGGCTGTTTTTGATTATTTAATTTTCAATACATTTTTATTTATTGTTACTTTTGTGAGTTTCAAGTGATTTCAGTGAGAATTGTGGGTTTTCCTTCTTTAACTGAGGGGTACCAACAATTTTGTCCACGTGTGTAGGAGGGGTACTTGTGTTCAGGATTATTGGTTTTATTGCAAAATCATACCTGTTCATGTACAGAAGTAAATTAATTTTGCCCTACTTATATATGTCTATATGTATATCCATAATGGAGTATATCCTCCTGAGAACCGAGGGGGGAAAAAAAAGCATCTTTCAATTTAACTTATTTTAATGACTTCCTGCCTTTTTGGAGCTAAAACAACAACTCACAATTTAGTATTTTATTTAAAAACAATGTTTAGATTTTACAGCATGTGCACAGAACAGAGCAATTTTACAATAAAAATATAACATCCCCCCCCCCAAAAAAAAAAAAAAAAACCCCAGCAACTCTTCAAAATCAAAATAGGCTGACAAGACAACAAGAATGTCACTCCATTTTCAAATGAAACTTTAAGAAACTAAATTAAACTCAACGAGCATAAATTACACTCTCAACAGTCAGGAGGCCCGAGTTTTACTGCGGTCTCCATTTTTTCTCAGCATGAAAACAGAGTTCCTACCCAATTGCATGAGATATTATTGGAAAGGCCAGGATTGAGAACATCAGGATTTAGTAGTGTAGCTACAATGAATTTAAAGATATTGATCAAAATCAAATGTCCTCTACAGAGGACATAAATGAATGGGCAGAGTCTCAGTAGGACATATCATAGGTTTATTCATCATGCCATACCAGTAGTACATAAATCTATCATGATATACTTGTTCTTTTTTTTTTTTTTTGCTTGCTTGCTTGTTTGTTTGTTTCAGACATGCCACATTATCATAAAAGTAAATGAGAAACAAACAAACAAATCCAGAAGCTAAAATGTCTGAAATAGGATAAAGTTTAATTTACTATGCTGCATGTCTGAACACCTCATATCTTACTGTTTTCCAGTTTACATCAAAAATTACACGTCTATGCCTCTTTAGAAACCCCAAGAACATATTCCATAATATATTTTACCTGTACATGCCCATATGTAAATTCATCATGCTGTCTTTTTTTTTTTTTTTTAGCTTAATTGTACTTCCATTTTTCTTGTCTTGCTTCTTCCATTTATCACTTGTATAAATAACATTGTTTAGCTTATTTTCATCTTAACATTTCACCGGAATACATTAAATAAATCTAGTACTATTCCAAAATGTTACGTTTCCCCCCCACAGTGTTCATATGTAACACCCATGAGCCACAGCAGTCCCTCCTCCCTCTGCTGCAGTCATGTGATACCTGCTGCCTTCCTTCTCTGGGTTTGGATCGAGAATTTCAGCTGAACGAAACAAAACTTGTCTGAAGTTTTAAGTTTGTACCTTCTGAGTTATTCTGCAAAACTTCCACCATGGCAGAGATGGGATTTGCGATCGCCGTCTCTGTGATGACCCTGTTTTGGGGGATTGTTGGCGGAGTTGTTCCCTGGTTTATCCCCAAAGGACCGAACAGAGGGTGAGTTTGTTAGCTTCGCTTTAGCCTTCAGTTGAGCTAACTTCAAGCTACGTTTTTATTCTCATACCGCCTCTTTGCGCTCTTTATGTACAATCAGATGTGCAGTGTCTTTATAAAGTTGACTTTACACGACTTTTAAACATGTCTGAGACAGTTACAGAAGTTTAAACTTCGTGAGCTAACGTTATTTGCTAGTTAGTAAAAGTTAGGGTTAGCTAGCTAACTTAAGCTAATTTGACACCTCCATTTTTTTTCAAGAGTAAAGAAGCTTCAAACTGGTGTTGCTAACTTATCTCTACAGTAATTGTGTGTTTGTATTAAGTTACTACACTAAATGTACTTACGAATGTACTGGAAAATGTTCTAAAGTTAACGCAACTTCCTTTATTTGCCTGTTTGTCACTCGGATCACGAGATCAAGCTGCATAAATGGAGATGTAATTTAAAGCCAGTCGATGTTAAGAAAGCCATTTATATGTTCTCCTTTTCCCACAGAGTGATAGTCACAATGCTGGTGTTAACTGCAGTCTGCTGCTACCTCTTGTGAGTATTATCATCCTGGATATTCACCAATTTCTCATAATAAAAGAAATATATTATACACATGCATATACACAAGTCTGAGTATAGTAAAGTCGTGAAGCCTCATTGGCATTGTAGCTAGTTAAGAAAATAAAAACATACAGATAAGAAACTTGGATAACAATTTTAAAATAGTGAAAGGTACAGTTAAGAAAAACATTTTTTGAAGCATTTAAGTCTTAAAACAGCGTGCAATACAAAACAATGTAGGTCCAGTAAGGATATCATTAGCAGAAATGAACAGTTGATTAAAACTAATGGAGATCATTTCCACAAATGGTCTTTACTTGTATTGCTGAGACTTGTGCTAAAATGATGCAGTTTGTGTTCATTTGTTCCCATCCTGTTTGTTCCATGCTAATTTGTGCGCATGTATTTTTAAGTATTCCTGTGATCAATTATTTACGGCCACTATTTGGTGTAAGCCTACAGATGGTGTTTAGTTACATGTCAGCGGACAAAAGAGGGCAGCAGAGACAAAGTAGTGTTCCAGCCAAGTCACAAAAGTCTCCTGAGAATAAACATCACATCTAGATGTGGTCCTATGAGAAACACTGGTATCGATCAGAGTTCTGTATATTGGATTAAAAGGAAATTGACTACAGCACTGAACTGTGAAGGATGTGTTTTTGACATGTTTTTTTGTATTTATATGCTTGATATTAATATATTTTTTTCTGTCAGCTGGTTGATAGCAATTCTTGCTCAGCTGAACCCACTATTCGGGCCTGCACTGTCCACTGACACCATCTGGTACCTGTGGTATCACTGGCCTTAATTTGCCCCTTCAGGACTTCTGACTGTGCAGGTAAACCTCCTATATTTGATATAACTCTGTTCTACCACCTTGTACCCATATGTAACCTCTAGCTAATTAATTTTATTCCTTGACTGTGTTTCTAAAAACCAACATATATTGTGTTTTTTCTCTGCAGCAGAGGACCTGACACTCCTGCAAACCAGTGGATGTTTGCTACTGCAGAGATCATTCCTCGTGAATCGCCTTAAAACTGGGATCCCTCCCTGATTACTGAGCATTGGCCACACTAGTGCCTTGTACAAAATGATTCCCAAAGGACTAAGAGATGTCACTGGATGTGCTTTACTTTAAATTAAATCAGCCTTCACTTGTTTTCCGGTTTATATATTGTGTACATTGTGTTAAATGCTGTTGTGAATATGGATGATGTTTAATTAAATGGTTCTTGTGAGGTGTGTTTGACAACATCCTGTTGTCTGTTTATGCTAGTGATGGATGTAATCCATTTGTTAATTGATAAATAAATTAATAATCAACTCCACTGGTCCATAACTCTTGTATTGTTTTCACTAAAATTTGAACTTGTGTTTTTTGCCACAGGTATAATGATATAATCCTACTTGCAAGTAACGTCAATGTGGATGTTTGTTTATTTTTTTAAATTGTTGACATATTAACGATATATGCAATTTTTTTAGGATGTATTTATCCACCATAGTAATTTAGCATTTGTTTTATATCAGTGCAACTTATTTCTCAGTTTCTTTAATGGACTATATGAATTTCTTTACAGGTACCAATTTACTATTAATTTTATAAATTTCGGTATTATAAAATATGTGAGGTTTAGTTCAAGCGACGGTCGATGTTCAAAAAACGCTTCCTGCTTTCCGTAGTTTCAGCCGGCTACGTTGGCAACATGGCGTCGTCAGATGTCCACGTCCGAATATGCGAACAAGAAATACTCAAATATGACCTGGAAATCAAGGCTCTCATCCAGGTGCGAGTATTTATTTGGTAAGACTTTATAATGCTCCGTTTGGACACGCATGTGTTTGAGCTTGTCATGTGAAGAAATCGTGTTTTTTGACTGTTAGCGTGTGAGCTACATCAAGTCTTTCTAGAAGCAGCCAGAAGGTGTAGCGACACTTTAAACCTCTACTAGTGGAACAAAAGTGCTTTAACTCGTCTCCGTTAGTCAAAATAGACAGACAGCTGTTTTAAGGGCAAATTAAAGTAATTATTTTTGCGTTGGAAATGCCAGAAGTCTACTGAAATGGAGCCAGAGCAGGAACATTAGCTTAATGTTGATTAGCGATTGTTCAGTGCGGCAGTGAATGACTCCACTGTTTAGCAAGTGTTAGTTGTACTTGTCATTATTTAAGGTATTTATTTTAAGCGTATTTGTAATATTGCAGCACAAATAAATGTCGGTTTGATTTCAGAACCGAAACACATTGAAAAGCCTTATATAGCAGGCTTTTATTATTCGTCAATTTTAAGAATTTGCTGCTTGGCGTCACTGTAAATTGGATATTTGGGGGTTTTAATTGACAAAACGGCATCTACAGACATTTTACGATCATTTCGTTTAACATTTTGTTGGTTAATCATAAACAAATATTGCTCAGAGGGATCCAGGAAATCGTTGAAATTGCTGGATTTTTATGTAGATTATTGCAGTGTCATGACAGTTTTAAATTAGTTTGCATATTCTCCCTAATCATTCATACTGTACTGTCTTAACTAAAATATATTTATAGTATGGTAAGGCAAACGTGCTTTATATCATTGTTTGTAGTGTTTAAATCTTTAGTGTTAAAATTTCTAGGGTAAAATGGCACCAATATAACTGTCGAGTTTAACCTCAGTATTTAAAGTTTAATTTGTTTCACCAATCTTATTTTTCTGCTTGACAATAAATTCCATGTAAGCTGTTTTAAATATACCATATAAATAATTGTGGCTTCACTTGATTGCAAGCACAGTCCACAAATGGTTTATTTAGAAAATTATTCAGATTTGCAACCCCAGACTTCCTTTTTTTGTTTTGTAATCCGACTATACTGCTGTTTCGTTTAGCTCCATTATTCAGTGTTTTCTTTGAACCATTTAGGATCTGAGTTGTGATTGTCTGCCTAAATCCTTCTTTCACACTCTCACCAGGACATTATTGAGTGCACAGGACCTCAGAGCAAGCTGACAGAAATGAACGCCGATGTGAAAAAGAGTTTCCACAACCTCAGACAAAGGATTCAGGTGAGTTTTTGGGATATCATTACAAACGTCACAGAATATGAAGCGCTTATTTTCTTCTTGTGATCACTCATGTGACATATATTGTGTGATTTTGCTTCCCTGTCAGGACTTTGAGCAGATGGCTTTGGAGCAAGACAGAGAGTCTGACAAGCAAGCTTTGCTCAGTTTGGTAGAAGGGCACAGAAAACAGATGTCAAGGTACCCTACGTTGACTTTCAGAAATATCAGTGGGTGTTTCTGTGTTAACACTGCTGCCTGAACCTGTACAACAATGCACGACAAATTTTAATTTAAATGTGCTTAAAACCTACTTGGTGAAAATGTTTTTGTATGTATGTATATATATATATATATATATATATATATATAAATGTACATTTTATATGTTTTGCAGTAACCAGACAGCTTGGAGGAAAGCCAACCTGGCCAGCAAATTGTCCATCGACAATATGGAAAAGCAGGCGCTTCTTAGTGGATCCGATAGCGCTGTGAGGCAGAGGTGAGCTGCCAGTGGGTCCTAATTTTAGAGACAGCCAGACATAAGCATTATCAAAGGATCTTTAAAATGTCTCTCAGTCATTGGAGAAAAATCATCTCTGTGTTTAAGAAGTAAAACTTTTGGAATTTTATTCCATGAAAAAGATTCCATCCTGCATTTTAATGCTTTAGATACGCTGTCACTTCCTCTAAAATGTGCAGCTCTATGGAGGCTGCATGTCTTTCCACCCTTCCTGTATTTGCTGCAGGTCAAACATGTTTGCTTACAATTGCTACACGGTGGCAAGTTGTAATATTGGCGTAGTTCAGCCGTAGATATTTGAACCACGAGAAGTATAAAGACGCAGAAAATTCCTGTTTAGCAAATTGTTGTGATTGGTTCCTCAGTTCTATTACTCATGAAATAGTGGCTGTTGGAATCTGTGTTTTTGAGACTGTTATCGGTAATCAAGGTGGAAATGCTCAGTCATTGCGTTGACATCAGATGTCTTTTAACATATATAAACACATTAACAAAGTCAAAAACTTGTTTTTACTGGGCATTATTTTAGTGTCGTATTCAGAAAACTGTAATTTCTCCCCCATCTTTCCAGTTCTTTTATTTTAGTCAATAAATGTGTTTTGCACGAGGACATCTATAGAGTGATACTAAATGTTTTTTTGTAGGAAGATGACCAAAGAGGGCCTGGCCCAGACAACCAGCGACATTACAGAAAATCTTATGAACATCAGCCGGATGATGGCACAGCAAGTTCAGCAGAGTGAGGAGAGCATAACGTCTCTAGGTAAGTGAAGTAAACACCTGGTGGAGTAAATTCCAAATAGTCCTGTTTGTGCCTTTAAGCTAAATGCTTTATTATGACTATTTAATGAGCTTTGTTGAATGCGTTGACATTTTAAAAAGCATTCATTCGTAGCTGCTTCTGTGTTTGTTTATTCAGCAAAACTAACTTCATTTAAGGTTACATTGAAGTTAATATCCTTTTATATTAATGATTTGTCTGTGTGTGTATAACCCCAAACTGCTTCCAATAAAGGGCTTTATGTTTAAACCTGTTTTCTCCTGTTTCTGAAGCAACCTCATCGAGAACAATCCAGGAGACAAACGAGGAGTTTAAGACCATGACGGGGACCATTCAGCTCGGGAGAAAGCTCATCACCAAGTACAACCGGAGGGAGCTGACTGATAAACTGCTCATCTTCCTGGCGCTGGCTCTCTTCCTCGCCACAGTGCTCTACATCCTTAAGAAGAGACTGTTCCCCTTCCTGTAAACCAGGTACCTTTGAGGGGCTCTCCCATTAAAACATACAGTACTTTCCATAGACAACGCGAACGATTTAAACAACCCTGAACGCTGCGTCTCGTATTACACTCGAGTGTCTGCTCAGTGGAATTTGGACTGATCACTTGACTGAACGTTGATGCTGCTGAGAGTGACGTATTGTCCGCAAAGAGGAAGGTAAATTTGCACAGCTATAGCTACATGCAGCATTTTACTTATTTAAAACATTTTAATTTCTCACACTGAAGGAAAAAATTGTTCTTCTGGGAAAAAAAGGTGCAAACTGTATCAGAAGTCCTTCTTTACTTCAGTGCAGGTGAACAGTAAACCCTGTGTTTACATATGACACAATGAACTATTTTCAGTTGTTGTTTTAAATAGTACAGAAAAATCTGTTTGCATAATTTTAGAATAATCTGATGATCACAGAAAAAAGTCACTTTTATTAGCATATCTGTCATTAGATAATATTCTAGTAAACAATGCTATTAATTGCTGTTACTACGAGAATGAAGTGAATCCATTGGAGGAACATGCCTCTTCGGGAACAACTGCATGACTGAACACGTCTGTGTTACAGGCATATTGTCCACAATTTTTTTCTTTTTTTAATCATCCAATAACAAACAATCACTGTGCAAACTTTTTGTGAAAATGCTATTTATGGCAGCATACTGTATAATTACTGTAAGGTGTAATTTATGATGCTATTTTTGAATAATAGAACGTTGTAATGCTTTTTAGCTTTACGATTCAGGCCTAACTGCACTCACTCAGTTTGTGTTTCACTGGCTGGACAGCACTCGCACTGTGTATGTGCACTTACAATCGTCCCCATGTTTTATTCAGTCAGCATGCAAAGCAAAAAAAAAAGGAACCCTTTATTAAGTGTGAGAGTCTTCTCCATCTCTGCTCATGTCTAAGCTTTGCTCTGAGGCTGCAGCAGAGCAGAAAAGCTCAGAAAAGGAGAAGCAGTGTTCACACTGGCAGAGATAGAACAGCATGCATCCCTGCCTTTCTTCAGATAAGACCCGGAAAAGCAGATTATTCCGACCCGTTTCCCTCTCCCTTTCCAGTACGGGTGGAGGGTTAGGGGGGATATTTTTAGGTTTGTGCGGCGCTGTTATCTGACGTTGCCTTTTCAACACCATGCAGGGGAGGGTGGCCAGAGGAGCTACATGACCTTGCTACCCTTTCTTTGCCTGGCGTTGCCGTTTTGTTTAATATATGTAAATGCTGTCAGTGTTGGTTATTAATAAACACAAAGGCTTCTGATTTGGTGTTTCAAATGTGCTTTTGTGAATGCGTATTGTTTAAAATATGATAGACAACAGAGTATGTGTGGAGAGACCTGAGAGATGCCTAAGCATCTCTTACTCATGTAAAGTGGTGGCAGTTGGGCAGCGCTGGTTTCTAGCCTGTTCATATAACTGCGCACTTAGACGAGGCCTCTGGCTCTCTGTAGAGCAAATTGGACTATTCTTGCATTTAGCACCGAGATACTGTCAATCAAGTGTTTGAGTTTGTGTCTGCACAAGTGGACTGAACTCTCAGAAGAGTATGGTGTAAACACAGGTACCAGATGACTAACAGGAATATATTTTGCTGCACATTCATGTAGCAAAATTTCCATTACAGAGCTTTGTTCTAGCTATTTTAACTATTACATGCAGCAATTAATGCCAATCCTCAACATAAGTCCAGTTAAACTTAGACTTTTACATTTTTTTTGTAATTAAAAAGTCATGACTTAACAGGCAGAAAAAGGTTTTAGGAAAATAATCTTTAGAATTGTATTAATAGAAATATAATAGAGTCATTCCATCTCATTTCAACAAATCTGAGGAAATTTTGTTGCATGACCTCCTCTGATCATCTCCAAACTTTTTTTTTTAACTATCCCAACATAAGAATAGATTACTTGCAAAGTTTTAACATCATATGATTGCTATTTGCTAAGTTATAAAATATTTAAATCCCTATTTTTCCACTCGGAAATTGATATTTTAGGTAGAAAGGCTTGATTTAGGAAGATAATACTGGGAACTGACTGATGATATAGACTTACAAGTGATCTGAAGGGTTCAAACACCTTAACAATAGAGCAGGAAAAAAAAATTTGGAATGAATATACCCATTTCTCTGTGGTACAGGGCAATTTAAAAATTTGGCGAAAATGGCATTTTTCAAGAATTTAGGCATTTTTTTCACAAATTTTAATAAGTAACAAGGTTCATATGTTATAAAAATCTCAAAGTACCTTAAAAGTTCTCTCTAACCTAAAAATATCCAAGAGCTAGCTAGTCTCCTTAGACCTCAAAACGATGCCTATTTATGAAACAGACTGAAAAACACCATACATATATTGGCACAGAAACCAATGTGGGACATGGAGTAGAAACATGAAACTTTGTCTGTATAACAATAAACATCCGAATAATTGATATCTGAAGTATCAACATTGTTTCTTGAATCCTTCATGGCCAATTTAACCAAGAAATGCACTATGTTTTATAGGCGTTTTTTTAGGAATTCTAACTAATATATTGCAGTTAAAATGAGTTATATTGCCTTAGGTCCCATGTAAAACATGTAATTTGTCCCCAACTTATCACACCACTATTTCTGTCCTTTGAACTGCTTGAATTTCTCTGAAATCAGGCCATCATCTGCACCAGATATGTGGTACTGTCCACCACGGCGTGTTGAAGGAGCAGTGATTGGACAGAGGATGTGGGCTGTAGGCACCCACACTACGTCATCCTTTCTAGGCCATGTGAACTTCTTGCTGGGACCTTTTGGGTGCATGAATTTCACTTGCAAATCTTCAAATTCAGCTGATAAGTCAAATACGATACCGAGGCTGTCCTGAGAATGCAGTCTGGGAGTGATGCCATTTCTTCTTATTCAGTTACTGTATGAAAGAAAAAACAATGTCTATATAATAATTAACTTCAGATATGCCCTTTGTAACTTATACTACGATGCTGATGCTTCAGATTCATCTTTCATCTTTAGTTGGTCATGTAAATGGTTCCTAAAAACAAAAACGAGGATCAAAATGTATAGTAAATTGATTCAGCAGTTGCTCATCTTTGGCACAAGAAACAAATATGAACGTAAGTTCACACATACTTCACACATACTAGTTCCTCCAAAAAAAATTTGAACCGCGTACCATGTATCCCACATGCACTTTTTAATGCCTAAAGTTAGGCTATTTTGGGTCTACACCTGAGTTCAACAGCCTATAAATCAATAAATAAGCTTTATTTTAATGTTTTAAAACTTTTACCTTATGCAACTTTCATTAGTAAAGAAGAAAATTCATTCTTTCAATGTCTTTTCACAAGAATAAGTCCTAAAATAGAGGCATGAAAAACCCAAAATAAAGTCGCCCATGAAATAATAAGGATATTTTGGGAAATTCCACAGTCCAGTATTTTTTTATTTTCATTCATTTCTATACTTTTCTCACCAGAAGGGTAAAAGTTTTGGAAGGGGAAAAAATTCTGACCATGTAAAAGGAGTATAAATTGCTTTTTTTAGTAGTTTAAAACCCTAAAATCATAGGCGAGGATTAAGTTTGGACTGACTATGGGTATTAGATTAGATCATTACTGCTTATACTGTATGTTTATAACCATAATACTTTGCATTTGTTCATAAAATTACCCAAATAAAGCCCAAAAAAAATTTTGGGAGGATCTGAGAAAGTGGTGCAACAAGCATTTGTTGAATTGACATGGAATGACTCAATAAATATGTTGGATCAGGTTTTATCAAGATTTGTCTGTATGTTTCCAAGTGCTGTGAAAAGTCGATTTTTAGAATTTTACTCATTATACCTCTAAAATTTTGTACGGACAATTTGATAAATGTAAGTAAGATAGGGTTTTTTTGTTGTTGTTGTTGCTTTTAATGAAGAGTTCAATTTTAGCGTGCTTTTTATCAGAACCTGGTTGAAAACATTTAGGGGAGGTCAAGGTCATGGCTGACAGCCTTCTCTGTTCCACCAGCAGCAGGCTTTAAACACGTATATAGAGAGTACATGTGGCTGACAGTAGGTTGTAAAAATATAAACTTTTAACAACCTTTTAACGTTGTTTAAGCATTTTGAAGGAAGCTTCCTAATAGCCACTTGAACACTTTATCCAGACACAAACCATGCAAGGGTTGTACATCGTCAGGCTTTATGTCGGCCTGTAACCAGTTCTTCTGTGAACCAAAGAAAGGAGTATACATCTATAATTATAGATCGTTATTGCAAATTAAACTGTGGACCTGTTTTTAATATTATTTCATGTATTTTGAAGATTTAGGTTGGAGCTAAACCACACACAGTGAGGTTGGTTGTATGTAGGAAGCATTAGCATCAAAACAACAATAGCTCACACTAGAATTAATTTTAATAACGATCAAATTATTCTAAGTATATAGATTTAAGTTGTATTTTTTAAAGTTGTCATTATGTGAAAATAATAATTATTAATGGTGAAAATATTTGACAGTTTTCTTCAAACAAATAAAGGGAAGAAAATGAGATTTTCAAAAATGGCCAAATGACAATTAGAAAAATTTAAATAACATTTAAATAACGGTGGTTGCAACTTGTTTTTTTTTTTACGATTTTATTTTCTGTCAAATTACACAAATGTAGGAGTCTGTTCAGACAAAAAAACTGGTGCTGAAAACAAAAAAAACTAATTACCAAAAGTATTCAAGAAGTTACACAAACTCCGCAATGTTTTAAAAACGCATGCAGTCAAAAAATAATCCTATTAAAGGGAATTTATCATAGTATAGATTTGGATTTGATTTCGTCCCTGGTTTACCATGTCCTAATGCCGTGTAACGAAGACACCCCGTTACTGGTGGAGAAAGTGTTCTGGACATTATTCAAGTCTCCAACCCCAAAGTTCATGTAATTCCCGCTGCTGGAGGATCCCTGCATAGTCTGCATTGTGGCTGCGGGGTAATTGCATGCATAGTTCGTGTTGCATCCGGGGCTGGTGTAGTTGCTGAAGGCCGGGTAGTTGTTGTAGGTGAAGTGGTTGATGTGGCCCATGCTGTAGGACGGGTTGTATGCCGCCGTGTCCGCAGTGAGACAGGGCTTCCCATCCCGCACCAGCACCGGCACCGACACCCTCCTGGGCGGCGGCAGAGACACCATCTCCAGGCTCTGGTCCTGCCTCTGCCGCTTGCACTTGTACCTCCTGTTCTGGAACCAGATCTTCACCTGGGTCGGGGTCAGTTTGAGCACCCCGGCCAGGTGGTCTCTCTCCGGGGCGGACAGGTACCTCTGCTGCTTGAAGCGGCGCTCCAGCTCGTACACCTGCGCCTGGGAGAAGAGGACGCGCGGCTTCCTGCGTCTCCGGGGCTTGGGTCGGTCGGGATCGTCGGGTTTTAAGTCCTCCACAGCCTCGTCGGGAACACTGAAGTCCTCTGATTAAACCAAAAAAATGACGAAATTATTATTATTTTTTTAAGTACATTGGACTTTTTAACACTGAAGAAGATATTCCATATACATAATATCTTCATATATCTATGTTAAAATAAGTTTTTTTATTTATTACATATGATAGCAGTAATGCTGGTATCCTATAAATGCCAAAAGCGGTGCAGCTCCGTTGGCCTCCAGTGATGTATTTAATGTGCGCTTTGGGGAAAATGGCACAATTTACGCACATGTAAAACACGTGAAATCATTTAGAACTTAATGCCAACTTTTTTGGAACAGTTTTTATTTCAAAAAAACTTTCATAAATAGGCCTATGCACTCAAATTTAATGTTTACTTAAATTAAATAACCCCACTGTTTAGGCCTTTGTCCACATTAGTACTTTAGTGGAGCTGCTTTTGGAGCTTTTTTTGCCCAACTTAAAAAGCATGAACCTCTTGGCCTAATTTTGTACAGGCCTTCAAAATTAAATCTCCGCTTCTTATCAACTCACCTTTCCTTCGTTTCCCCTCAAACGCGTCCGTTTTCCCATCCTTGTTTATATCCATTTCAATGAGGGATTTGCCGTAAAAGGTCGAAGCAAAGCTGAGTGCATTGCTTCTGCTGGCTCTGGGGCTGTGGATGTCCTCTCCAAACAGCGAGGCGGCGGTGGACGACATGTCCCGGAGAGGCTCCTGCTTGAGGCGGGCCAGCATGCAGGAGGAGGAGGACGTCGAGCAGCAGTCCATGCGAGAAGAAACATCCAGAGAAGACACCATAACGTCATGACTCTGCTCCAAGTTTAATATATCCTTTACAGAGAAGGGAGTGGACGTGCTGGGGCTGGGGAACATTGCCAAGAACTTAAGAAAAAAAAAACTATTAATCTGTCATATGGAGGCACCAAAAAGATGTCAACAAAGCCTCTTCCCTTCCTGGTAGTATTTACTGGATTTAAGTATTAGTTTGGTACACCAGACTGATCTTGAGTGAAGTGTGCATTTTGAATGTCAACTCTGTCTCCAAACTTTTTTTCTTGGCCTCTCTCTCCTGTCGGTGACGCAGGGGGGAGGAGGGAAGAAAGGGGGGTGAGAGAGGAACCAGAGGGACGCTGAGCCAGTGGTACTCCCATTTAATGACGCGTCACGCGCAGATATGCCTGGTACATGTTAGGCCTGATGTTGCGCATGGGCCTATTCGTTTATCTCGTAATGTTCTGCAAATATACTCAACTTTAACCAGCCTTTACGCTGGTATTCTCTTCCGACAATAAATTAGCGTCATGGAAATAATGGGATTAATAGATAAAGCTTAAAAATTCAGTGACTTGCTGCATAGTTTAGAGTTTTGCAGTCATTACGCGCAAACCAGGCGCCTTTCCAGTTCCAGCCCGGCATTTGCTCGGATGTTTATACACGTCCTCAAGTACCAAGAGAAATAATTTATCTAACATAGTGTACGTCAAAATGGTACAACAGCCACTAAGGAGCCAAACTTGCTTTTTTTTAAGTCAGTAAGAGGAGGAATTAACAAGGAGTTGAAAAGACTGATGGTGCGTGCGTTATGTTTGTGGTGTCTGCCTGTCCCTCATCCAAGGGGGAAACGGGGCAGACAAGCGTCAAGAAAGAGGGGCAGCAGACAACAAGTTGGGGCCCTGAACACGGAACCTGAAACCGGGAGTGACACACTCTGCTGTCTGCCTCCAAGAGATTCTGGAGCCGCTGTCTGCCTTATCAGGGCGTGATAACGGATGACAACAAATCTGAGCACACACACACACTCCCACCCACGCTGCGGTCCAGGTTATCCTAAATAAGTGTCATGTGTGACACTTTTTTTCTTAGACAATGCGAATGTGCCAAAAATTTTTGCGCTTGATCTTTCATTTTGCCATTTAAGTGAGCTAAATTTTTATTCAAGGTGCGCCTTTATGTACTGCGTCCCCTTTGTGCGGCACATTTATTGTATTTCCTGTCAAATTCAGGTGTATTAACTTGTAGCATAGATCAATAAATAATAATAATAATAGATAATTTATGAAGAGTAATGCACACGTGTTTAATTGACAGCACTGAAATGGAGACATCTGTGCGTAATGACGCATGACCTCCGTGCGTTTCTCCTCTCACCATTGGCACTAAACCTGCTATTAATGCCTGTGGAGACGGTCACAGGAGACAGACAGTATTATCGTTTGTTTTATCTTCAGCGTTTAGCGCAGCCACGGGGTAAATGGGTCCCCCTGTCTCCGACCCAGCGATTGTGTTTATAGTTTTAAAGACTATTTGTGCGCCTCGCGAGCTGATGAATGGCCGTAAAATCTTTCTCGGACGCAGTGAAAGTCAACACTGGCCCTGCTCTTGCTGTAATAATTGGCGAAATAAAGTAAACGCACGGCGGGGAAACCGAAGACACGGGGAAATGTTTTGATCATGATTGATTTTCGCTGCCGCTGTGCTGCTTGAGTGCAGCGTTTCTCCAGTTTGCTGTCGTTGATTGCGAAAAGAAAATCTAAAGAAATGTGCTGTGTCCTGACAAACTGCACCCAACCATCAGCTCCACTGGATACTAACGTACTGTGTCAACTGTAAATTGAACATGACAGGTCTGGCATGTGTTTCATATCCCTAATGCTTCGTCCCTGCGGTCCCCTTTGACCCGTCTTTCTGCAGCACATCTCCAGCTCAGATAAAGCTTCAGATAAGGTTGCTTAAAAACTTCCGCTGCACGAACGTGTGGATATTTTTAAGGGCTGCGTGCTGGAGTGAGGAGCCTCACCTAGTGTGTACGTGAGAGGGGGTGAGGGGTATTATCTGTGCTGGAGGCATCTTAGTGATTTAGATCCACTAAATGCGCGACAATTAGACCCATTTAGATATATCATTAGGATATAATCCGGTTAGGAATGTCACTTTCTCCTCAAACCTGGTTTGCCTCATTGTCAAAAATGTGACAAAGTTGCAGAGGTGGACAGACTAGATCTATCAGCATCACAGTTCCTGCATTTAAACACTAAGAAATGATTCTAAAGAATGTTGAATTATGGATGTTTATCTGTATTTCAACTCCTTCAGCTGCAGGTCATTGGAGCTGTTTAATGTACTGCTGGCTTGTTTGATTTATGGATTATACTATATTTTATTATATAGTGTTGAATTCCAAAGTGATTTGTATATATATATATGTACATGGCTAATGGCTGATTTAGTTAAAAGCAAAATGTTCAAAACATTAGAAAAGAAGTATAACCAATGAATTTAAATATTGTCATAAAATCCACACATACTAGACCAGTTTGATACTTTTCTGCATATATACGTTTGCTCAGAGACACATAACAACCCCAAGTGTACAAAAATGCAGTAGAGTGCAAGTTTTATTCCGTTTTACACGTTCAGGTTACCATCAGGGAGACGTCTGATTGGTCCCAAATTCAGCCTGCAGCATTGCCACAATCCAAACATACAACCAAAGACATAAAGAGCACGGAGTCCCGCAGAACCCTGAGCTCATCATTGTGGAGTCAGTCTGTGATTATATGAAGAGACAGAAACACGTGAGACAACCTAAATCCACAGAGGACCAGCAGCAGGTTCTTCAACATGCTTAGAAAATAATACCTGCCAAAAATAAAAAATATTCTCCACAAGTGTAACAAACTGGTGCTATTGTAAAGTAAATCTCAGTTACATGTTACTGCACTTTGTGGGACATAAACGATATTAAGAAACAAGCCGCGCAGTAGTTTTTGAAGTGCCTGAAACTTTTGAACAGTACTATACTTAAATATAAAAAATATATGCATGCATGTTAAAAAAACATCAGTAACTACAAATTCAGAAAAAAGTGAGCTCCTCCACAGACATTAATAGGAAACCGTATTTCATAATGTCTTTAAACTGGAAGGTAACTCAATCAGCAAGGCTCAGAACACATCAGTAGATGAAAAGTGAGACCCTGAAATCTGTAAATTCTGTAAACTGCAGTGATAGGTTCTGAGAAGAGTCAGGCTACAACCGTCTGAAGAGAGCGACTACAAATAATTTAGATAACAAAAACTAATACTGTTCTCACCATTCTGTTTTTCTGGTAATAACTTTGGGGAGTTTTGAAAGATTGTTTTCCATCTTCTCGCTCCAGTCTGTTCAAATTTGTCGTATTTTCTCGAAATGAAAATTTCTGTGAATTTGAAACTTTTAATGCTGCAATTTAATCCTGCAACAACAAAACGGTTAAACTGTTAAACTGAAATTACTTCAATAAACGTGCAGAGACAAAGTTGTATAATTCTGAGGAAATTTTGTTCAGCAGAAATCTATTAATTTAATATAGAGGGCAAATGTGTGGATCAATGAAATGCTGCAGAATACACACTTTCTGTGTAAAATAGGAGCATCTTATGCAAAATTTTATTTTTTAAAAAAAATCTGTGCACAAATACTTTTCTGCTAAGTGCATAATGAATGATGGAAGAACATACACATTTTTAAGTATCTTTTTTTCTTTCAAAATAAGTTAACATAAATGATGAATGGATTTAAATTTAAATGAGGGGAGTTTAATCTGGTTTATTTGATTCAGTCCTCCCAGTTCTTGTGTGGCCCAGCAGTGGAAATTCATATCGCCACCTGTTTTTCCATCTTTTTCTTTTCAAGAGTTCATGACATATTATATTTCCCAGCCTCCTTCCTCATCCCCACATGGATCAGTTAATGGGGTAATACAGTCCAATTTGCTTCCAGTCCAAGGTCAGATGTTGGCAACTGCACTCTCACGCTGTGGCTCTGGACGTTTCTCACCATATCGAGCTGAATGTATTTGAAAATGACTGATGTGGTTTACAGAGAGTTAAGATCACTAGTCTCTTTTGAGCTACAATACCCCCATGTGGCTGCTAGAGGAAAACACCCAAGCTCCGATTTGATCTATCTGCTTTCTTGATTAGTGTTTTTTAAATAGGAGAATTATAATCTAGTGCCCTGTTGTGGCAAAGTTCATTCAGGGGTCAGCACTGTCTCCTTTATCGAGTGGCATAACCGCAAGCATCCGCTGATCTGGAGTCAGGTTATCGTAGCTGAATATGGCAGCAATGTCAAGTGCCTTCTGTCCGTGCATCGTTTGTCTTGTCAGGAGCAGCATCCCCTTCATCTCCCCTCCATCCTCTGCCTCCTCCTGCCCACACACACTCCCCAGGTCATGTTCAGAGGCTTGGCAAGGCTTCACACACTCTTCTGCGGAGTTCAAGGTGATGTTAGGGCTCTCGGGGGACACACGAGGATGGATCTTACACTGTGCTTAATTTAGTTTTGTCTACGGCCCTTCGCAGCTGATGTTTGAGGTCAGTAGTGGGATACGGTGTTGTAGCCGATGAATAGATTTTAAGGGACAGGTTGTGCTCTGTTGACATGCAGACAACGCATACTAAAGGGATTTCAAAGTGCGAATCCAGCCGTTTAGCACTACACTTTCATAAAGTTGGAAGATTTGTGAAAGACAAGAATCCTGGCAAACAGGTCAGTGTTGGATTCCAACCATGCCAGCGACAGAATATTTCATTTTTCTTCAAATAACTCTGTACAGTTCAGCACAGAAACACTCAGAAAAAGCTTCTTTTCTTTGGCCCTTAAGAAGAATAACCTCAAACCTGAGACCTTTCCAAACCGTTATCTTCAACAAATTCTTTATATCTGCTGCACTTTTTTTTCCAGTCTCTGTTTTTCGTTCCTGTAGTCTTTCAACACAACCTCAGGAGCAAATTGTATCTGTTGCATTTCACTAAACATGGAATGTGTACGTGACAAGCTTCAACCCGTACTACTGTCAACTAAAAATTCTAAATGTGTTTGATTCCTGGCTGGATGAACCACTTGCAGCATGTGATTCCTCCACGTCTTCTCCAAATTTCAAAAAACGCTAAAAATCCCCCAAATAAGTCTTTTTTTAAAATTTTGTTTAAGCTGAAATCTGAGATAACTCTCCTGATATCGAGTGAATTATTTGCTCGGACTTTAGATCCTCAGTCAGAAGCCCCAGAAGACCCAACTCAACTGTTTTTCTGCTGGGTTGCTATGATACATTGGAGATTAGAAGTAAACCTTTATGTGTAATACTTGTGAAAGTCCTTCTTAAATTAGTCCAGTTGTGTGTTATGTTAAGTAGTTTCATAGGTGGCGTTGTAAGAAAGAAGTTTTATTTCTTTTGTCCTGTTTTAGTCTTTGCTCTTCATCTCCAGTTGTTAACTGTTGTCTAGCTGGTATAGTTACACTTCTCACTCATCTAGCTTAACAGCAATGATCAGTCTGCATGAGTTTTGTTGCATGAAAACCGACCACAGGGAGGCAGCATCACACTGTGCTCCACTGACTCTCCCACCAAGATTACTACCCTCATCTCAGGCACTCAAGCTGATTTATGGATTAAATAAACATCATGAGGTGTTTTCTCATATCCCCAAAGTTATATTCAGATTGAAGAAAACAGATAATTTTTTTCCCCATTTCCAAGCCAAGTTTGTGCACACACCCACTCTAGTGTGTTTTTCTTATCTGTTCACTGTACTTTTTACATCCCTAAATTACACTTAAGTGGCGTATTAGGAGCTATATAATTTCCCTAATGCTGTGTGTATTTGTAAATGTGCAGTGTAACTCAGTGTACTGCTTCGTCCACTCTTTAAATATTAGTTTTCATGATGGTGAGCTCTCCATACCGGAGTCCTCCGGTGACCCAGGACTGATCACACCCTGAGGTTTGCAGCGTCTCACTGCGAGGCTGCTTGTGCTGTATCAGCTGCCGTTGCTTTATGGCCCTTAATTCGCCCGGCCCTCCCTGAGCCCATTTAACATGCTGACTGCTCTGTTTTCCATGCAACTGGAGTTGACCAAGAAATGAGGTAAGAGCATTGCTAATAGGCTAAATGACCAACATTGTAATAAGGCTTGCCGGAGCAGCTTGATTTCCACACTTGGCTCGATGGATAATTCATGTGGAGACAAAGGGAAAAGAGCACTGGTCTCTGTGTATGTCTGTGGTGGAGTATGAGCCCTCTGCCACCCATCAGGTCCTGACAGACACTTGAACACACACACACAGTCAGCAGTGACATACATAATATATTGCCATGGAGGCCACCACGTCCTTGGCATCTTCATGGCTGCTTCCTGTGCTACAGCACATAAACACATCATTCACTTTCTCTGGGTCCATTTTCGTCACCTCTAATTGTGTGGCAGGTTCTGCAGCATTTAGAGCTTCGATCGTTGTGTCGTCATCCTGGCACACAGATCCTGGCTGAGAGAGGTTCCGCTGGACGCCGCTTGGTCCAACTCTGGCCCATTATTTTCAGCATTTGACGGTGGGGCATCAGGGGCACCCACATGATGGCTTGACCCATATCTTGGGCCCTCAGTAAGAAACAGGTTGAAACAGCAGAGGAATTTTAAGAAATGGCTAATTATAACACACTTTAAGTGCTTGTAAGTGTGCACACTGAGGCACCAAGTCACCACAGCAAGCTCACGGAGGCATAAGCTTACTACACGGACACTCTGTGTGTGTCTGTTTGCGTGTGGGAGAGAGAGACTGTTATTGTGTGTCCTCTTCCTGTCTGTCCTCACTGCCTGTCTCTCCCTCTCTAATGGGGACAGTATGAGAAGAGAGCCTGTGCTCCGTCTGGACCTTTCTAATTGCCCCTGCCACAGAGGCCTGATACAGCGAGACCCTGTGTTCCCAGCAGGTCAGGCATGTGTGTGTGAGTGTGTGCGTGATACACAGAAAGAGAGAGAGAGAGAGTGGTAGTGAGAGAGACTTGGGCAGACAGAATCATCACTCAGGTGGTGCTCCCTTGGGTCCACCACACATATTCGGGCCCCACATAGAGAACACCATTCATTATAAATATCAGAGCGGACCAGGAGTGGATGGAGGAGACATGAGAGGAGGAGGAGGAGAGTGCAGGACAGTAAAGATGAGTACAGGTAGATGTTGCACTATAGCTCAAGAAGCAAACTTTTGGTTGCCATCATGATGGGATATGCACACTTATGTGGACGCACAGATATATGCAGCTCCATATTATCCCACCACATAATCTCACAGCCCGAGTCCTACTGCCAGGCCAGGTTATGAAATCCACCCAGGGCCAGGTTACAAAAATCCTCTCTGTGGCATCTGCCAGGGAAGGCAGCTCTGTGTTGACAGATGGGCACAGCATTCCTGGGCCCGGGCCTTGCCAGCGCACTGCCAGGAGCTGGACTGAAGAAGCCATGGAGAGGCTGACTGGCATTTCTTTACACCTATGTGCTTAATTTCTGTGGCAACCTCGAGGCACGTACGACATGAGTTACATTCCCTGAATGCTGCTCCTTCAAACTGACACGTAGGGGCAGTGACGGGGTGTTACTGGGAAATGAATGGGTAGTAATGGGTGTGGATTCAGGCATGTGGCTGTTTTTTATTAAAATGCCACGAACGTTGGATGCTAGCTTCAAAGGGCCATCTCCATTAGGTCACTTTTCCTTGCTGTGTTCTGATGATTTTTCTGTGATCATTCTTGTTTGATGCACTTGCAACACCAATCAGCATGTTTAGAAGAAGGATTTTTGAGAGGTTTACCTCCACACTTGAGACAGGCTTAGTCCCATGCTGGCCCAGTTATGTGATCTATGTCCAAGCAAGGAAGAAAAGTTCGACCCCTTCCCCCCACGCCTCATGCTGCTTCCACAGGGATAGTGTTTTACATGCTCAAGGTGAGTGGAATACCAGCACAGCTCCGTTAGCCCAGTGCTTTACTCACTCAGGGTCCCTACCTCTCTGCCTTTTGGACCATTGACCAACTGCTTCAGCACAGTCCCCAAACCAGGTCACACTAATAAAACCTGTATGTGGCCACTTAGCAGTCACTCAGACCTCACCTACAAACACAGGACACTTCAGGTGATTACAGAAGCAGGTTATAGTTTTTAGATTTCACTTTTTTTTCTTTTTGTTTAAAGTCAAGCCATGTCTTGTGCTCATTGTGAAAAAATGTACAGTAAATTGTACTTTGCAATTCAGCAGAACATTTGGAACACAAATATAGCTTTGGCATGGCTAAACTTAATAGGCTGGCATTCTGCAAAAGCATGCCACATTCTCCACAATCACCACTCTTTAACATCTAGCACTGCATGGACACAATGTTCCAAGACGCAGTGTGCTGAGGGTGCCCGGCCAACTCCTCCGACAGTGAGAGATTATGCTGATTTCTCCTAAAGCAGCCTCAGTATGGACTGATGTATGCACGGGGGTCAGAGAATGAGTAGGAAGGGTGGAGGTGGGGCAGTGGTGAACAGGAACATTGGCAAGTTTCACAGCCCGAGAACAAAACAGACCAACAAACGTGAGCGAGCCGTTGACCTCAAAATCACTGTTAAAACATGGTGTCCCCATTTGGTAATTATCCTCCTCCAGAGATGAGGTCAGGCTGAAAATCAGCTGAAAACAAAGTGGGATGATAATGGTAGCGGTGACGACGGAAGCGAGAGAATGAGAAGGAGAGGAGAAGAGGACATGACAGGGTGAAAATGAGAGAGAGAACGGGAGAGGAGTGATAGACGGAGAGAGAGAGAGAGGAGTGTGGTGGAACTCGCTGCTTGGTGTGAGTGAGCATGGGAAATGCGTGGGACTTATGGTCCATCACTGGCTCCAACAGGATCTGTTTGGTGACTGATGTACATATATATTTGGCTTCACAAACACACCTATGGACAGCTGTCTTTCTGTTACTTTAAAGGATGCTACAGTGACTTACACCAATTTTCTGAAAGCTTACCCTCCACATATCCATAGCCACTACTTGCCTAACCTCTACTCTAACCTTAAATGAGGTCTTAGTACATTTTTAGTAGTTTTCCTTACAGGGATTTTGTCCTCAAAAGGGATGGCAAGTCCTCGCAATGTGACTGTAAACAGGTTTATGATCCCGCAATAGGAGCAACTCAAGGACATGTATATATGGAGCTATACACATTCACGTCTGCCCAGTCCGCTCAACTAACCTCCCTTAATTCTTGGCCGCCGGCGACGTTCATCTCAGCTGCTCACCTCGTTTTAGCAAACTGATTCTATGAAGTTCTGCAAAAGTTTTCAGTCTGAGCATATTTCATCTAAAATCATCATTCATACACATTCTACAGTTTGTGCTTTTCACTAGTCTAAGGGGTGAAGCACAACCAGTGCTGCCTAAATTGCACCACAAGAGGGCAAAATCTGGTTAGAAACTATAATGGAGAGTCTCTGGAGCTCACGTGCATGCACACACAGACACACAAAGACACACACACGCTCAGAATAATGTGTATACATGCATACATGCATGCTCCCTTCTATCTGACACACATACAAGCCTCACTCACTATGCTAGCATTACATCCTTACACTCATGGTAGCATATAGCATATTCAGTCATCAGCATTAACTTTTTAATATTACATCCTCCATGGACTGTATAGATCTTTGTAGCAGCCTTGCTGAGCGCAGCAACCGTAACCGCCATCACGTAAAATAGCTCAGTCAGTTTAATAACATGATTAGGGAGGAAAATGTGATTTATCGAACCCCAAAAGTTCAATTTGCAGCTCAGCAGGAATCCAGCATCCCCATGCAGGTAGCTGTCATTTTTCAGCTGTGAGGTCTCGAGGCTGACTGCTCCTATGAGCTCACCTCATGGCAGATTATGGGCCACTGTAGGTCTACGTTCGAGCCAAATTCTGGCAGGATTCAGCGCAATGTGGTCTTCTCTCATGTCTAGGTTATTTTTATGGCTGAGGCAGTGGTGGAGCCATTGGGAGGTCTGATTACCCTTTGAAATAAGCCAATACAATCAAAGCTGCCTGCGGTGGATGATACAGGGCGCTGCGCTGTGAATCCAACTTTGATGAAGCAAGACTGCAAAGGGCGACTGTCAGCACCAGCGTGTTATTAGACAGCATTTACTGTGTGCAGCGCATTCGGCTCCATCGATGCCAGCCACGCCGCCCCATGCCTGCGCAGTTTTTTCTCATGCTATGTTTTTTATGTTTTCTATATGTCTGTGCAGAGATGGGAGCCATAGGTGGTTTAGGTCAGCTGTTGTCAAACCCATGCTGAGAGAAACAGAGCCGCTCAGGGCCATGACGTGTGCTGTTGCTGCATGCGTGTGCACTTTTATACGGCTTTAATTACAGACTGTGAACACAGACAGACTTGTTTATTCTGCTGCATAGTATACACTGAGGCCTGGTTGGCACCACAAACACACGTGCCACACACACACACACACACACACACACACACACACACACACACACACACACACACACACACACACACACACACACACACACACACTGCTTTGTAGTAGTAAAAGTATCTATCCTGGACAGCACAGTAGGTTGTACCTGCCAGTTGGGTGAGTCATTTCTATTTTATGTCCATTAATTGAGTCATTTATGGATATCTGCACACAGAGCATCATCACAAACGGGCACGGCCCTTCTACAGTAAAACATTCTTCTTTTCATCGTTTTTGCGATAAATCGCTCACATCTTTTTCTGCTTTGCAGGCTTTAAGCGATTCTACGTTTTCCAGAATTATGGTACGCTATCACCGGCGTAGAGTTGTCTCCTAATGCTCTCAGCTTAAACAAACAGGCTATTTAAAGGGCATCAGCCTAACTTTATTTTGAGTGGACGAAGAAAGTATAAATAGACTTAGAGGAGCGCAACAAGCGAATGCTTCATATGAAATGGCTGGCGTTACATCATTGCCTGTGAGAGTGAAGTTCTGGAGAGGCACTGGGCTCTCTGGGCCAGCCATTATGGTTTGTACTAATGTTCTGGTTTCACAATCCAAACATTCTAAGAGCTGTTATTTGCTCTCTTTTTCCCTTTTACTCAGTAATTCTGCTTCTTTTTTTCAGCTAAGCGAAGCTGTCAACAGAGGCAGAGAAGCAGCTTTAAGTGGGAGACAGAAAATGGATGGAGGAAGAACAGGAGCGTGACATGAAGAAGAGAAAGAAGGAAAGAACAAATTAGAAGTAAGACAACATGTACAACGTCACCTGTGTTCAATTTAAACAAATGTCTACACCTTCTCATAAATGCATCATGGGTGAATAGTTATATCTTGCCTATAAATGTGCAGACAAAACTAAATGTATGTTTAATGAAAGCATAAACAATGCAGCAGCAAGGTGTAACTTCATACAGACAGTCTAAGGAGGCTGCTGGTGAGCACCATCCATTATGTGGTTGTACTGAAACTCATTATTACCGCTGGCCTCAGTTGTCACAACTGAAATGACTTGTATAAGTGAATCATTGCCACTGTTGGAGTTCCAACTGGTGGCTAAATCACAGAACAAACCAGCATCCCCTATCATGCACGTCTCCTGCACTTATCCTAAGTCGCTAACAAATCCTAACTCCAAGCAAGAAAACAAATTAGTGTATGTCCCAAAAAATCAAAGTAGTGCTTTCAACCTGCAGAGCGAAACATTTGTCTCCCCCTTCTGGCAGTAAGAGTCATTACTCAGACAGTGTCGACTCATGGAAATGACATATGCTTCACTGTTAATCTTTTTGTGACTACATAGTCCCAGCATTGAGCTTCTTTTTTATGTGGAACATCAAAAATGTTCTAGGATACTTCCTGATTTTGTTCACCACAGTCTTCACCATACTCTTAGTGCCTGTAAACTACTCCATCTTTATCACTAAGATAGCTCTCCTTGCTAACTTTGGGAAACAAGTACTCATTGGTTGACATAAAACTCCAAACCACTGGTGCGTCAGGGCGGGAATGTGACCACAGAAGGCAAATTTTAAAAACACAGAGCGATTTAGCTGGCATTGATAGCTTTTATAAGCCTTGTCAGCTTTTGTAATTTGGTCGTTTATATCTAACTACCACACTAGCTTTAACTTCTTTCCCTGTGTTGGTAATTAACCATCCACATGGCCACAGAGATTTACAACCGAATTATTAAGCAATTTATTGCGGCCTGATCAGAAATTTAAAAAACATGTGATGGACTATTAAGTTGATGGTGCCACCAGACAAGTCAGCATCTCCACTGGACACGTTTGTGCACACAGTCCTCACCGAGCAAGTCGAAATGTGATATTTTGACTAATAATGTGCGAGTTGAAGGAAAGTCAAATCACCTCTGGGTCATTGAAAATGTTACTGGAACATAATTTGTTTAAGCTTCATACAAATGGCAGGTCCCGAAGAAAAATGTTGGTTCATTACAAAGACAAATGTTGGAAAAATGAACCCAGTATACCCGCTGTGTTCTTTTCAAGCTGGCATGCAGTTCAACCTAACAATTGGTCTTTCACCAGGTGCTGGGCTGCTAAAGGCATATTTGTCATTGGGCTGCCATTATTGCATTGACACAAGTCATGTTTTCTTAATCTATAATTACCCTGCAATTGCAAACCAGCTGTAAAATCACAAGTGTGGCTCCTCTCTACACGTTGTTGGTCTGAGCTGCTAAACTGTCCCAGCAGTTTCTTTTTTTATATGCATATAATTAACGTGAAACTGCTGGAGGTCACTGGGAGCATTCTCCTTGCAAATCTGTTGAACGGACAAAATGGAGCGCAAAATAGAGCCTCGCATCTGACCTTATATAACATTTCTGATGGAATCTGCTGGACAGCAATGAATATGTAAACTTCCTCAATAAAAACAGTAAAGCTTTGGCTAAGAGCCTGATTGTGGATGGTTGAGTTTTCCAGGTGCTTGATTGCAGTTCCAGTGAAAACAGCTCTTTGGATAATTGTCCTGCCATCTCAGTCCCTCCCCAGTGATCCATTTTATGAGAGACAGAGTGGTTAGACCGAATCCTGGGGGGAGAAAAACAAGATATCAGGCCGTCTTGCTCAATGTAATCCTCAGTCAAGTAAGGCAAAAACCGTACGAACAGATTAGAAGAGAAAGAGAGATACGGTTAGAGAGCAAAAGCAGAGGCCTTGGTGTTTTTCTAGCGAGGCTCTATAGTCTAGCACATCCAACACAGGGCTGCAAGAGGCTTCGAGGGAGTGCCTGGCATGGTTGGCATGGTGCCGTGGCCTGTGCTGCCTGGTGCATGCCACTCATTTCTGTGTGTAGCTGAAGCTGTCGCCACATGGACAGCTGGTTGCGAGCTGCAGAGCCCTGCAAGAGCGCAAACCGCCACATCCTTTTACACCGTCAATAAGTTATAATGCATAATACCCAATAGATCTGCATCAGTTTACCCCTCTCTATATCACTACCAAAGAGATTTGTCTGAAGACTGACTGACCTCAGACCAGCGACTGGAAACAAAATGACACCCTGAGGCGATCCACAGCAGTGCAACAGGACCCTGTCCTGAGTTAGATGAGCCTGCTTTCAATCAGCGCACATCAGGCTGTATATCAGGTCTAATTAGTGCATGTGGGCCTGCAGCACAGAGCTTGGTGTGAGACATGAGCTTTCCGTGCACTGCGAGCTCTCCCCCGCACGGCACGACCAGGCCTCGTGCCTATACGGCTCGCATTGCGTGGGACGTGACGCACAACTTTTATGGGCTTGCTATTTCTCATCAACAGCACATGTGTCACAGTCTGAATAAGATTCCACAACAACTGGATCAAACACATGAAACACGGACATCCACATCCGTGCCGCCCTCGCACACACACCGTGGCGTTCGCCAGTGCCAAACATCTTACAAGTCTTACAAGAGTGGATGGATTTAAGCCTTAAAAACATTAAAGTTGTAAGGAAAAAAAAATCACATGCTACATTAAGGTGAGATGCATCAGGGGTAAATATGGAGATGCATGAATGAGTCTGCAGGACAGAAATACAGAAACGAGGCAAATGTTGCGAAGGATTGCATGAGAAACAAAGATGTGGTTTTCTTTAGCTGAGAAGGAATCTATGTGATTTTTTTGTAATAGATGTTTAAACTTACACTTATTAAAGCTTGAGTATGGTACTTTTACTATATATGCACTTCCACTAGAATTACCTTGAGCGAGTTCACAGGGACAGGTAATTCATCGCCATACAAGAGCTTTAAATCTGCTATGATAATAACACAAGACAAGCTCAACAGTGAGACATTTGTCAAAAGCATCAGCAGTGTTTCTGTCACTACTTCCACTGCTGGAAGGGGGAGACAAAAGTTTCAAACTGCAGGTTTAACATGGTGGAGTATTAATCCCAGGATGAAAAGTGAAGGTAGCACAATGGAAAGGTGTGTGGGCGTTTGTGCACGTGTTGGTTTCTTTTTTTTCGGCCGAAGTCGCTGCACCTCTGAGTGCCTGAGGGCAGACGTTGGCCGAGCTGTGTGACTTTATTGGGAAAATTAGGGTAAGTGGTGTGGTGGGGAGCATGTGGGCGGGGGTGGGTTACTGACAAGGGAATTTACTTACTGGCCTTCGAGAGACGTTCCTCAGTTACGTTGTGGCTGTTGAAAAACTAATCCTTGCAGTAAATCATGACATTATACATCCACACAGCTAAAATTATCCTGCGAAGGTCAGGCAGAAATTGTGACCAGGGTTTGGCTGCAATCTGACAAAGAGCTAGCAATCCAGAAGCAGACAAACATCCAGATAAACATAGTTCTATCACTCTGGCAACTTCACACAGATCCCTGACAATGTCCAAACATTGCAATTTCAATTTGCACGCCCTGAATCATTACACAAAATGCAGGTATTTTAGGTAGGCCGAAATTGTTTTATTATTTTTAACACAGTAATTGCAAGGCAAATGGTCTTAATTGTAACCCCAGCCTCTGAAATAAACAAGGCTGAAAAATGAAAGTGGTGATTATGGTTTTCACTGGGTCCTGATGTGGGATTTGTGAAGCTGCTGCCAACTGCGTTTTCATGTCACTGTTTCGAGTTCCTGCCCAATATAGACACACTGAATCACTCATCAGAACACATGCTTTAATGGAGGACAGTTCGAAGGCTCTGTCCAGCACAGGAGAGATGCTGAATCTTTCTGCCCCCTTCATTCCTCCCCCTCAGTGGAATGTTCCGTATGCTGTACCCTCCACAATTACCCCATACCCCTGTGATGAATGGTGGAAAAACTGGATTTGACAAATAATATCTATCAGTGTTGCCTTTTTCCACAAAACAGTTAAACAGCTAAAGCGCAACCAGAAGACGTCTACAAATGCGTTATTATAACATACAGGAAGGATTTGAGTGCCGCAGTTTGACTAACGCTCAGTCAGAGACTAAATCTTTAAATCTCTGCTTCTCCTGATTTACATTTTAACCGCCTTTAGCAAAGGTTCCTATCACAGCATGTTTTTTTTTTATTCTTGAAAGATTAGACTACATTAACTACTATGAACACAAAGCCAGGGTTATTAGAGAGACATTGATGCATGCATTCTTGTTTTGATGGCTTCTACACAGAGAATCTTTCACTCAAGCCCTGTGTTGAGGCAGCGTTGGTTGTAGGGCAGAGGTGAGGGTGTGACCTTTTTCTGCATAGACTTGATTCCTGCTTCTTCAGCTTGGCAGTCTCCCGTTGGATGCCCCTGCCCTGGCTTTGGCCATTCTGCTGCTGCTGTGCCAGTGTTGTGTTTGGCCAGACGCAATAAGAATTGAGGTGTTGGCAGCATGTAAAACCTTCAAACACACACACTCACAGACAATACCCCGAGAGGCCCAAGCCTGTCAGACACAGGTGCATTGATTTAAGACCCAAATTAGATTTTAATTTGGCTTCTGTCTGTTTTAGGTCATTTATGGATGATTTGCTGACCGATGTGGTGGCTCATGTCGAGAACTGGGCAAGTACGAACACACATGGCCAAACACACACACTCATAAATCCTTCATGGCAGAGCTTTCTAATAAGATTTACATTATAGAGAGTTGATATGTTGACATAAAGGCATCTAGATTGCTGTAAGGCTAACAAAACAGTTTGACTTTTTTGCGAAATGTTTGCTTTCTTGCAAAGAAATAAGAAAATCTTATCACCCACTTATGTGAAAACCACACTAAGTCCAATTGGATTCCCTGTGGATGTATTAAAGAAGAATTTTGTTGATTTCGGGCTGGTGAATTTCTCATTAATGTGGCTATTGTTACATTAAGTGTTGTGCTAGCTTTGCATTTCTTACCTCAGTTGTAGAAACATGGTGATACAAGGAGCTGCACAAAACTGCCTGTGAACAGCGTATTTATCGGGGTGCCTGGCTTGACCTTCCTACAGAATGAACCATTTTACTTGTTTGTTTTTGGGTCTGACCAAAAGTAAACACATAAATTAGCTGCCTAGAACAAACCTTCTGCTGAATGCATTAAGGATGTTCTTCCAGCACAACTTGCCAACTGACCTAATTACTGGCATCTTCATCCTCATATGTCGTTTACATGCATGACTTTCTGGAAACTGAACAGTGAAGTGCATTCGCGGTTTACTTCATGGACCATAATGCAACTGCAGGTCATTTCAGTTCGATGGTCAGTCGTGAATAGACAAGGAACAAACTCAGAAGGATAGAAGCAGATGTAGAAGGACGTCTGGAAACTGGTGGTGTTCCTGCGCTCACTGCTCTGCTACCCACTGAGCATGACAGCTATTGCTACAAAGAAGAAGAACTGTTGATACCAGACTTGACAAATCTTCATGCGTCGATGGAGGAGAGCATCCTTAGCTGTGGAACTAAACCAGTGAATTTACTGCCTTGATAAAGATTGTGGAAGAAAGGGCCAAGACCACCTGGCCTAAACGCTCAGCTCTCCATCCAGGAAGTAAAAGCCAATGCAACAAGTTGAACATAATTTTATCTGCTCTCATTTTCTATGACCTCTTGAACCACTCACCCGAATACAGACCACACCCTTGATTTGTACAGCTTCTCATCCGATTGTAGTTAAGAGCGCAAAGTTAACATGATCCATAGAGCCAAAACAACAATGTTAATAGGACATGCACAAGGTTAAAATAAACCTAAACATTCCTTCAGTGTGAGCAAGACCACAATCAAAGACTGTGCCCCAAAAAAGTCTTATAAGGATTCCTCACACTTCCATGTTTTTTTAACCAAAACATTCTTTCTCCGGCTGATTGAAAACAGGCTTGTCCAACTCTTGTTGGCTGCGATAAAGTAATTTAATTGAAAGTATAGTGTGAAAAATTGTGCTGACATTTATCCTTATCTAGCATGACTGAATCTCTTTAAGTAGCTCCATAAGACAGAAAGATACTTTAGCTACATAAATCCTTTTCTTTCACTGAAATGTCTGCAGTAAATCAGAGCCAAATCCATCAACTCACATCCTATTAACATTTACAACACAAGATCTGATAACTGCAATCCTTTGCTTATGATCTATGTAAATACTGAAATTATTATTACCTAACAAACTCATTAGCTTTCGTTGATGAGTTACACATGAACATCTGATGGCTATAAGTCCCTGATAATACATTACTTCCATTCATCCATTAGCTGCAGCTGATTTATCCTGTAGAGACTACAGGGTGCTGGAGTCTATCCCAGCTGACATTGGACAAGAGGTGAATACGCCTTGGACAGATCTCCAGAAACTGTTAGCGTATGTCCACATAATGATCTATGGGCTTAAAATCTTTATGTTCAGTTCACAACTATGCATATCAGCCTCACCAACCTTCCAAATTCAATACTCCTTCAATATTTTCCTTCCTGGAAGTAATTAACAGTAACCCTGATGATACAAATTGTATCTTGGCAAATCCCTGAATAGCCGGTGGCAGCTTATCTGCCACAACAGGAGCTACCTTGAGTAACCCCCTCTTTCAGCTCGTCTCACTGTGATGCAGGCACTTTTCCATACACATATCCCTGCAGCTGCAAAAACACTCACTCCTGCATGCTTGCACACACATTATTAAGCTAATTTGAAGCTTTAAAGAGATTGTAGTTGCTCCCCCAGCTGAGGACGAGGTTCATCCTGTGGAGATATTTTAATGAGGGAACACTGATCTACATAAGCCAGTAAGCAGGAGGGCATTAGACGTTACCTCAGTTCATCCCTCATGCTTCCATTAATTTCTCAAGCCATGTATCTCACTTTCTCACCCACAATATTTGGCAAATCTCACCGAACGTGCCTTGGGAATTGGTTATTATTTCTGATTCCCTTCGCCAATTATGCCCCTCAGACTTCCTCTCTATCCTCAACTTCTAGTCAATCTTTTATCTCTTAGAGCTGCATTAAGGCAGCAGAATGACAAAAATAAAGGATGAACAGCATCTTGGCTCAAGAGGCAGCCAGCTAAATACCCCCTGCAGGCACTTCTGCTTGGTCAGACCATATAAAACTAGCCTAATGACAGTTCTGGAGTCAGCTCAAGCATCAACATCAGTCTTACAGCTAATGGGTTGTGACTTGCCAAAGTGAAACCTAATTTTCACCACCGACCATACAACACTCTCTCAGTGTGAGAATCTTTAAAGCATCGATTCACTATCATGGTGGACCATATATGCGCATATCTTCATGTATATGTCTGCAGAGGTCTTGGCACCACATGCATGCCATTCAAACAAAAGTGTTTTGACAGCAGACATGAAGATTCCGCACGACCTTGGTTTCTGCAACTGTCTGTTGTCACTTGAGGTTTTTAAACATGGTTTCAGCTTCCAGAATTGTGGGAATCTATTCCAAGCTCGAATACAGAAGGCTTTTCAGCATTTTGTACACCGATGAGCCAAAACATTATGACTGCTTCTGCATAACATGCATTGGTCCTTCGTGTACCGCCGAAACAGCTCCAACCTGCCGAGGCATGGACTCTATAAAAGATGCCCTGTGGTATCTGGCACCAAGGCAATAGCAGCCAATCTTAAAATGCGAACTGGAGCCACGGCAACATAGACTGTACATAAAAGATGGGTGTAGCAAATGTGACATCACCCATTGGTTTGTGGACTACTGACTGGAAGCACCAAGTTTGATGTTTGGCTAAGTTGGTCTTTTGAAACCAGACATAACAAGCGAATAGTGGGTCTGACGTATCTATTTTACTGTAAATGAGACTGCAATTTGCAAAACAAGCTCCATGCCATATTTCAAAGGTCCTAATACTATCAAGTGAAACTATAAAGACAATGTTTACAGAGGTAGCAAATCAAGCAAAAAGTAGGGTCATTTTCTCATTGACTTCTATACAGTTGGACTTCTTTTTGCAACCAAAGATGACGCCCTGTGCAGGCTGCTGTACAGAATGCAGGTTAGATGCACTTCCAGAAGCTCTGTCTATCTTTTGTATAAAATCTACACTCTGACAGTTATCTGTAGATGCTCTCCACTGCTGACCATGAGCAATCGACTGTCCTTGCCATTTCAGAAATGCTTTAATCCAGTCACCAACTTATCTTGATTCAATATCCTGTTGTTCTTGGTTGATTTGGATCTGTTCATCTCTTGCTAAGTGCTGTGATAGTTGTTTGAACTTTCAAATCAAATTCAGCTTATTTAAAATGGCCTAATGTGTAAACTTTTGTCTTGTTTGTTCGTTTACTGGCCTTCGTTCTTTGTACTCAGACATCCATTTCAACAAAACTAATGCGGCCTGTTGTATTGGGTTTATCTTAGTTCATGGTCTCAGTTTGAAGAGTTCATTCTCATTTAACATGAAGAACTTACAGCTGCTGCTGCTCATGCCAGAGTCAGCACAAAGACAACATGAGAGTCTGTTCCTGTCAAAATCTTAAAACATGTGCAAGGTCAGGGATGGAACGCAAAACAAAAAGAGTGTCTAGAGAGCTTTAGCTTTAACAGTGCATGCTTGGGAAGTCGGCTATGCTAAAAAACACTTCATGTAATGAGTTGAATGACTCTCAGCAGTCTTTCATTAAACTCATCATGTCAAGACAAAAATATCTTTTTCCACAAGAACTGTTGTTTTTCAGTTGGAATGGGTCTGAAAATGAAAACTTGAAAGTTGAAGTTGAAATGACCTGGGATTGAGAAAACTTACGACACTGACAAAAATAGAACCGCAGCATACAACAGAAGTGAAAGATCTCATTTCTGCTGTTGTAGTTCGGAAAGGGTTCAATTTAGCCAGCTGTACGTGCAAAGTTTTCGTGTTGCAAAGTTCAACTGGTGACAAAACTTTTAACTATTGATTTTATCCATACCCTACTGCAGTGCGATTAGATCATGTGCAGAGTTCGGAAAAACAGAAAACTTTAAAATGTAGCTTTATTCAAATGACACAATGCCACAGATGGCAAGAAGAAAGACAAGAACAGGCTGTTGACATGTTGGATGCTGGCATATCAGTTAGGGCCATAGCTTGAATGTCCACAACGCCATCATTTATTGTCTAAGAAATCGTTTGAGACAACCTACCACATGACTGCAGACCACCACCCAAGCCCAGGATCATCACATCCAGTTCATCCATCTGTAAAACCATTTGCAATCCATGATAGACACTCCTGATGAAGTTGTTGTTGTAGACAACCAATCTGTGAGGAATCGCCTGAGGGAAGGTGGTTTATGATCTTGTCGCCCCACACCAAAGCCTTGATTTATCTGCAGAACAATATCATAATCGGCTCCAGTGGGAAACCACTCATGGTAGTTAGACACTAGCATGGAGGATGGTTCTTTTCACTGTTGAATCTTATTTTCAGCTGTACAGGGCAGAGAGCAGACAGCATATTTGGTCTTGTACACAGGAAAACTGTGTGGATGTTAACAGACACAGAAGATGTCTATATTTTATCAATGGCAACCTCAATGCCTAGCAATATTGAGATGAAACCATCCCATCCATGGTTATCTGGTACATTTGCCCCCATCACTAGACGTTTCACCAAGATGATGTCCTCATCTTTGCCCATCTAGCAGCTGAAAATGCCCCAGTCCTACCATGTCCTGCGTATTATAGAAATGTCACTCTTGAACATCTGTGGGATGCTCTGGATGTCCAACAACGTGATCCTGTCTCTCAAAATGTCCACTAACTTTGCCAGCCCCGTCAGAAAGAGTGGTACAACATTCCACAAGATCATCAACAACCTCATTGACTCCATGTGTTGCAGATGTGTGACTCGTAACTGACGTGAGTTTTTTTTCCTTGACCCCACTCTCCATCTGCTAATTATCACTTCCAGTATCGTGCGCACTTACTTGTGTAATGATGTCCATTCTGTTGTAGAGATGCTGCGTGCTGAAACAACAAATACTTACTCCCCTGTGTTTAAAAAAAATGGTTAAAATTTCAAATATTAAAGGCTGTGTTATGTATTTTTGTTCAGTATATTTTCTTTTAGGGGTACAGTCAGCAATATTCATCTAATAATTTTTTAGTCAGTCATCTAATATCTGCCCATTCAGTGTGTGCACACAAAAATATCTGGTGTTTGTACACAACAGAGGCTCTGTGAAAACAAACAAATCTGGCAAATGCTGACTGTCTAAATATCAATCCTGTATGAGCTGTGTTGTACGTTTTACAGCTATAATAAGATCATCTGGAGTTAGGAGTTTAACACTTCAGAATAGTTCTACAAAACTGAGCATGGCCTTTTCTTCTGTTAATCCATGGAAAAAATGTTGTTTGCTGTTCACTGTTTTTGCAGGAAATTTGGTATTAATTAGTGATGAGTGACTGAGTTCATTTACTGAGCTCATGTACAGTTTTGAGGTACCAGCATTTTACTTGAGCATTTCCATTTTACACTGCTTCATAACTTCCCTCCACAGCTTTCCGAAGGCATATTGCACACTCCACTACATTCTTTTGACAGCTTCCATCCATCCATCCATTACATCCATTACATCCATACATCCATACACTGCTTAATCCTCATCAGGGTCACAGGGGACTGGAGTCTGTTCCAGCTGACTTGGGGCGAAGGCAGAGGACACCCTAGACAGGTTCTGTTCTGTCTTCAGGGCTACATAAAGAAACAAACAATCACACTCGCATCCAATTTAGAGTTGCTAATTAACCTCGACATATTTTTGGACTGTGGGAGGAAGTCGGAGTGCCCAGAGAAAACCCACGCATGCGCAGGGAGAACATGCAAACTCCATGCAGAAAGATCCCAGGACATCAATTAATTTTCTAGCTGCAAGGCAACAGTGCTGATCACTTATCCACTGTGCAGCCCCTTTAGACCGCTTCAGTTAGTTTAAAAAGTAAGATTTTACATGGTGGATAGTACAACTTTTTATTTTTGCCTTTAAAATACAACATATTGTTAAGGATTAAACCAGGAGTTTTGGCTTCTGACATCTTCCAAAAAGCAGCGTGTAGTTTGAGTCATATTACAGATGTCAATGAGGTGTTAACAGCTCACCAAATAGTAAGTTTTCCCTCCAAACTTCTCACATGGTTTCATTTCAATAAATGTACCAATATCTCAGCAAAAGTCACGGATTAATGAAAATGCAATAAGAGAGCAAACCAAGCCAATACTTTATCTTTAGTACTAAATGTAACTGCTAATACCAATACACTCTTACTTACGTTGGATTTTTAATGCAGAACTTTCTAGTGAATTAATTTTATTTTTTTATTTTGCATTTTATAACAACGATAACCATTCTATATTAAGTTTATTAGATAAAGTTAGTGAATGAAGGCAAACTCTGTCACCTGAAGGAAGCAAAGGCCGGCTTACAGTGGATTGGTTGGAGCTCATCTCAATGACAGGCCACCCAAGCTGCCAGCCCAAACAGTATTTATAGAAGACATTTGTCTTGTTTGTGATTATTCCAAAACCAAATCACTTCTGGGTAGTCTGATTAACAATTCTCAGAAAAAGACAAGTAGGAAGCAGGTGTAGAGTCTCCCCCTGATTGTCTGGCAGGCTCATGGTGATGACAAGACTCCCAGAACTGTGCACGGATGAGAAATAGTCCATTAATATGCTAAGCTAACTGTCTCCTAGCTGCAGATTTTCATTTAGTGTACAGACATTAGAGTGGTGTCTATTTGATCATCAAACTCTTGCCAAGAACACGTAAAATCCTATTTCTCCAAAGGTCAAATAATTCCTCTAATATCTTTACAAATGTTTCATCTACATTCATCTCACAAATTGGAGCTAACCATCCATTTACCTTCAGTGTCCACATGAACAGAAATAAGAGGGCAGAACAAAGAAAAGTTAACAGAAAGAGACAAAAGGTGCAGTCATTGCTATCTGATGTGAACCGAGAGCTCAGATTCAGGTATGAAGACATGAATGGAATGAGGTAATCTTGGATCTCGGTGAGTAACGAACAGAAAAGGAGTTAGAGCATTCGAGGACTGTCCCCTGACTGAACTTTAGTTGATCAATTAACTCCATTATGTTAATCTGGGATGCACTCCATGTTCCCTGTGGCTCTCAGTCTACCCAGGAACCTAGGGATGAGCCAAGACACAGAGAACGGGGAGACGAGTTCATTTCCCACTGACCGGTGAATGAGGTCATCAAATGAGGTGCCTGGGGGCCATCTGTCCTCTTGTGAGGTCACCTCAGGGTCTAATGCAGCCTGGAAATACAATACATGTCCTATGGGGGACCACTTAGATGCCTTTAAAATGGACACGCTTGAACAAGGATTTATCAGAGATTGTTCTGTCTGTTTTTATTTGCTTTCTCATTCGCCAAAGCTTTAATCGGGCCCAGATTTTTTTTTGTGCATGATACCGTTTAAACCTGATTCAGCGAGGGGTAAAATCAAACACATGTAAATGTACACCCACACATGTGTACGAGAGACACGGAAGAGCTAATAAACACAGATACGTTCTTGGTTCCGCCACAGCCAGGTGAGCGGTAACATCTGCAGCTTTTAAGAGCAGCACGAAGCTGTTATTGTGTTGAGACTACTCTGAAGCATGCATCCCAAAGGTGATTCATGACAGTTTAGGACCCAGGGTCTATTGCTTTGAATGATCATACCACATCAAGGCCGTTTAAATGACCCAGAGAAGCGGCCCTGACTAAAAATAAAGAGGCAGAAAGGCCAAGAATAGCCTTGGCATGGAAGGAAGGAGTGAATTACTGCCGCGATAAGCCATGATTCCTACACATGCAGTTGGATCACGATGTGGCGGGGGAACGCAAATTGGTACCAGCTGTGTGGCCTTGGAGTATGCCGCTGCAGACAGGAGACAGGGTCCAACTATGCGGATTAATCATTTACTCATATAACACAGCCACGTTGGAAACCTCAGGCACTCACTGCATTTATCTCCATTCATGTGTGGTGGCACTCAGGCTTGGCGCAGCAGTGTGTGTGCGTGCATGTGTGCATGCGTGTGGCTCCGAAAACAATGCCAGCCTCACTGCCCACCATCTCGTCCATTAAGGTTGAAAAGGAAGAGGTGGATCAATCATCTCCGAATCGTGAGCAACATGATCAGTTCAAGACACCCCGCCTACCCCTTCTGCACCTCCCCATCTCGTTCCCACCATAATGCTCCCTGTTGAGATAGTCCAAAAAATCTTGGTGTCAATCTCTTTCCAAGTTTGACTTTCATAGAAACCATTTGGCCCACATTCTGGTTTCAGATGCATTCCTGGGAATTAGCACCCAGTTTTCTAGGAACAACCTATTCTGGGAACACTCCGCCATACAATATTTCAGAGAACTAAATTTCACTGGAATTTTTGATTTAGGAAAGTGTGATTTTGAAAGTCAAGCCAGTGGGAGATACAGCCAACAAATAAAGTTTATTACCATGAGAAATGCAGACCTTCAAGGAAAAGCTGAGATGTCAGTAAAGTCGTCACTTAGGCTGTGCTAAAAAGATTACATCCACACTGAACTCTATGTATGTGGAGCACCTACTGCCAGGTCTTATAAACTGCTGAGTTCACACATAGAATCACACACCTCATTTTACAGATGAGGGTTGAACACCCTGAATCATAATGACAGAATTTTAATGTCTTCACACATACACTAAAATCATTGCCTTGATGAGTTGTGGTTTTACAGGACAAGACCCCCATGTGTTACTCAGTGAAGCCTCTGTTTATGGTGCTGTTTTTACAGGTCTATAAAATATTAGTCTGAACCACTCTGCTCTTGTGTGTGTGAAAAAGCCACATCTGAAGCCTTCTGGTTTGTCATGAGTGGCTGTGGGGAATAAGGGCTAATGCCGTGGCTTGGGACCCTTCCTACAACAACACAGACTCCTTCGAGGGTCCCACTGTGACAGCCAAGACCACTGCTTGGACCTTGCCTGCTGTATATACAGCAGGCAACATCAAACACACTACAGGGGACCTGTGCTGTGTTTACTGACTGACCTGTCTGGTCACTTGCCAACAGCAGCTTCGAGACACAAGTCATTCCTCTGACATCAGTGCAAGTCTCAGTCTGCGTGGGGATAGAAGGTAGAGCTGTGTGAAGCAGAAAGAAGCCATAATCCAACCATAGCAAATGCTCATGCACATACCTCTGGTTTCTAGAGAGGGAGAGGAAGTTTGGGGAAACTTGCAGCATGTCTGTCTTGCATAACCTTCACAAACGATAGATAGGAACAAACTGCACGTCCCTATCTGTCTTTTGTCCTATATACAGACTTCTCTGTTCTCTTGCATCAGAACACTTTTACAAGCTTCTTCAACTTTTGGTTAACGAATCAATAGCTGACTGGATTATAATAATCCCCCAAATCAGTGCTAACTCTGCAGGCAATGCCACTAAAGCTACTCCCTCCAGAGACCAGGACCGCTGCTCCCTTACCAGACACTCAGAGAGATAGAGCTGCACAGGGACAGAGAGGAAGGAAAGCACAAGTCTTGATTCATCTGTATTCATTTATTCATCACCCCCCACAGAGTCAAATCAAATTTCTAGCAGCTTTAGAGCACAAACAGAAAAGTCAAACGTCTATAAGCTCTCGATATATTTCCACTCACACTGCCAAGAGCTCTGCTCATTTTGAATGTGTGGAGGGCAAAGCCAGCACATACCATAACAGGTACACTTAAAACCAACATAGAAGATAAACTCCACCAAGCAGATTTTCTTATTTGTGTTTCTTGGAAAGGCTGTGTGTAACTATATAAACCAAAGATGCAAAAAGGACTTTTTGTTTTTCTAATGAAAAGCATTTGTACCCCTTACTCTGCAGACAGGCACAACTAATGCACCTAATGCTTTGCACATCATTACAAGGAGAATGTTTGTAATCTAACATACACACAACATATAAACAGACTGAGTTATATTTGTATATTCAATGAATAACTGCGTCTCTAAAAAATGTAAATAACTCAAAAAGACAAACTGAATCTGCAGAGGGGATATAAACCATGAGAAAATAACTATGTGAGAGAGAAAAGGAAGGAGGAGAAGAATTGGACAATGAGGTATGATAATGGAAGATGGCCCAGGGCTTTGAATCTGGTGTACATTCCATATGCACCACTTTGTGCACTAGATGCATGCATTTGCCACACACACACACGCACACGCACACACGCAGTACAAAGTGCATCCCATCCACCAACCCAGCAGGAGGAATGTGGGTCCAGTAAATATCTAGAAGGAGAGAGTTGACAGATGGCAGTGCTGAACACAATAATTACCACATACTTCCCACCACTGTGCATGTCTGCTACATCCTCAGCTCCTCAGGCCAACTCCCTCTAACCCAAACCAACGGTGCACATTCAACCAGCAAATAGCCCACATAGCAACTTTATCCAGCTAAGGTCTTCACAAACAAGCCAGACGTTTGGTTATCGGCTGAACATAACCCACATATAGACTGGCTTGCTTTTAACCAAAGGCATTAGCCCAAAGACATATACAGTAGTTTTAACCTAATTTGAATCATACTGCAAGCGAGATCTGCTCAGACCACAGAAGCCTGTAACCACAGAAGCACCAGAGGAGCCATTGTCTGCCCCTCTCACCAAACCTACCATGACAGACTCCACTGAGACCACGTTTAGACCTGGGGCTGCTTCTCACACCATAAAAGCTCAACTTCAATTCACTAGTTGTCTGCATCTCCCACCCAACCCACAGGTATGACTGCACACGCTGGAATGGCCAAGACAGCATAATCATCAGACTGGAGGTTAGAATCCGCAACCATGAAGATGAGTGGCGCCCACCATCGCAGCGTCATGAAAGCTAAGCTGCACCTCGCTGAGGCTCTGTGGACCTTAAAAATGTCTATGTGGTCTCCCTTGATGGACAGTTCAGAGCCAAAAAAGTGGTCTACACTGGAGGAGGACATCAACATTGCATTAAGTACTTATGGATCGAGTTTATTTCAACTTGTTGCACAAGAGCGGCAGAGCTTCAAAATGTTTACAGCAGCGTCCTCAACCTTGGGATCGAGATGCTATTTGTGGTTGCTTAATATGCAAACAGGGTCATGGGAGATTTGTCAAACTGCTGCATAAATGTCAGAGTTTTAAATACATCCAAATGCCCAAGTGATTTATTTGGAGCTTTGTCTTTGCTCTTGAAAACAGAATTGCAACATACAGAATTTGGGGATCTGAAATCTGGGTCAAAAAGTTTCAGAAACCTCAGTCCAGACATAAGAAAGAAGTTAGCCTTGTTGCTTTGAAAACCACCCAACCCCACAGAGAACAGATTTATTAAATGACTCAGTAAAAGGTGCTCACAGGCAATGGAAAAGTCAGGGTTTAAGGGATAGATAAGGGATTGTGAGCTGGATAAAAGTGTGTTCTGTGTGTGCACAAACAACTGAAGGCAGCCTGTTCCCTCTCTCTGACTGTGATCTTTCAGCACAAGGTAATAATAATGAAGGATGAACTGGCCTTCCAGGGTTCACTGAGTTGGTCTACAAGTAAGCCCCTGACCCCCCTCTGTGCACTCAGCTCTGATGCTTGCCCATGCCAGCAATGTTCACACATACAGATACAAACACAAACACTCAGGCAAGGCCTGCAAACTGGTAGCAGGTTGTCCAACATTCCTGACCTGGATGACATTAGCTAAATTTGGAGATTCGTCCTCACCAGAAAAAGACTTGAGCACTGGTTATTTATTCAAATGCCTTAAATGACCTATGTTTATGATTTTCTGAGTAGGACCTCGTACGACCTTGTGAATTATGACTGTTGTCTGTCAAAAGCAAAGGTGGAAGCGGCATAATGTTGCTAATGCACCACAAATCCACTTAGGGTAGAGGTCTGGGTGGATGTTAGAGTGACACCAGTGGCCGTAGTTCACCTCTTGTTTACTACCAACTGTAAACATTGTTTTATTGAAACATGACCGTGATCCTCCACTTAACCTATATAATTTTTTTTAGTATCATTCCACAATCTTTTTCTCACTTTTACTAAGACACCACTCCATACTAGCTGAGGGACTCTAGAGAAGGTAATATAAGTCTCTTGGCAATTTAGTTCTCAACTTTAGTCCAGAAGGAAGACATTTTGTACAGATAATCAAGGTCCCCAATGGATTAGTGACCTCCTGACTTTTCTCCGAGCCTTAATGTGAGGTTGACACTTATGTTTTCGGGTGAAAGCTCAACTCAACTATTTCAGCAAGTGTGAGCCTTAATTACTTTGGTGATCCACTGCATATTTTGTGTTTAGGCAAGCAATAACTAACAAATCTTAGGATACTAAGCTAAAAATAATCATTTGCTATATATAAAGATGGATGACCTCTCCATGATAGCACCTTTTGGTGTCGCTCTGGCTGTCGTGATCTTGCTATTGACTGATTTCATCTAACTTCTGGCTAAGTCAAAAATCAATAAAAGAGGGAAGCAGCACCAGTCAATCAAAGATGCATGCTTTACTTGAGACCTTAATGCAATTTCATTCCCTCCACAGTTTTCCTAAACATGTAAATTAGCTATAGAGACTAAAACAGTTTTTATCTCAGGCTGTATGCATGTCTATTTCTGCAGTAAAGTTGACTCTTTTAACATGGACGTCTATAGTGATTGACACACTTTTGGAGTCAGCCTCTAGTGGACATTTGAGGAACTGCACCATTTGGTCTTTCTAAATTGACTTAATTTTTTTTTAGCTGTGGACGTTCCCACTTGGAACTATTGAAAGTAGTAAACATTTCACCTGCTAAACACCAACATATTCAATTTTCCATTTTTCATTTTGACATTAGCATTTAGCTTACAGCTTCACTGTGCAGTTCAGACTCTGAGAGCTGATCGGCTCACTTTAGACTTCTAGCCTTGGATTTACACTATCTGTGATCTTTGTAAACATTAAATATAATTAACAAAGTAGTTTCCTAAACCAAACCTTAACCATATATGTGACATATGTAGATCAGAAAACCATCAAATGACTAATTCTTGTGATGGTCAAATGCATTTTGAATAGCATTGAAAAAGTTGCCATCCCACTGATAAGGGCACAGGATCAGCACCTATATTAGTCATTTTAGAGGTATGTTGTGTAACAAGTAATAAAGTCAGCCAACACCTCTGATACAGACTAATTTAGCGTTGGCTGAGAGAGATTCATAGCTTCTCGTTTCATCCAAAAGCCCCCTCAGAACTTTTATATGCAGTTCATGGTATTTATCCAACTGCTCCTGTGTGATTTTGGTCCAGCACCTCTAGATTTTTCCTTACTGTTGTTTCTCCCACTTATAGTTCTTACTTTATCCTATCTGTTTCTCTCTCCCTCCTTTAGTTTCTCTTGGGTGAAGTGCAGTAGAGAGGGGAGAGAGAGTGAGTAAGCCTTCCAACCCCATAAGACTGGACTCTATCAGCCATGCAGAGTCAGTGATGGAACCACAAGCCTTGGTAACCACACTCACAAATGCTTATGTCAGATGTTATAAAGTGCCCATGTGGGCCTCATGAAGGACCCCTGTGTGCCATCTCTAATAAAGAGCCCTTTTTATTCCCACGGCAACTCACAGAGCGGTCTGGCGAGGGCCTCACTCCTAAAAATAAAGAAATATGCATATGCATTTTAGGAATTGGTATATTTTTGTCGCGGAGAATTCATGCACGCTCACTGATGTTACACCAAAGATTTATTCATGAGAGAAATTTTAAAAAGGAGGCACTTCATGGGTTTTAATTTAAGTGATTCATTACATCTTTCCAGTCTGACAAAAGCACTAAAATAGGCAGTCCTCTGGCCCTTTTTTTTTTTCGGACGGCATTGGGATGAGGTTGGAAACATGTTGGTCAGCAATGCTGTTTACAGAACTGCCAAGCACATAAATTCATCTGCACTCCCTGTAAGCTGACATATTGTCAAAATAGTAGCACTTAATCAGTGAGATTTCTCCAAGGAGCAAAATGCAAAGAGCAAACAGAAACACCCATGTTCAGCTCATACCTCCCATGAGTCTCGCCCAGAAATTTGTGTCCTAAAGCATTTCTGACACGTGAAATGAAGACACAGTTAACCAGTTGAAGTGAATGGGAAATGTTGGAGCAAGATGCTACTTAAAAAGCATATGTTTTTTGGGGAACTATAACACATTTCCCTCTTAAAGTGGTTCTTATCAACCATTCACATGGTCATTTTTCTCTTGGTAATGAACCAAGCGAGAATCATTATCTGAATCTGCATCTCCATTCAGCCCCAGGGAGCATTTTAACATCTTTCAGTGTATTGTTTTGGTGTTCCAGCTCCTACATTATTTCTTAAATAACTATCACTGCTCTTGTAGTGTCATTTTTGGCTGCAGAAGATCGCTGTAGTGACTAGCTGCTTAAAACATTCAACAAGTAAAGATACAGTGTTTTCCTCAAGAGTACAGAAGACAGATCTCAAAGAAAAGTGGAGTTTATTTATTTTTGGGTGACCACTCCAAATAAAAATGAGGTTAAGGTGATGAAAAATATAGGCACCAAAACAGACGCTCAGTGCAACAAAATGTACCTGCGATACACAAGTTTGAAAACCTGCAATAATTAAACCAGACTGAGCCCTCCTGTGATCCTTAATTAGACTAATTGGGTGAACATGGTTGCAAAAGGGCCTGTAAGCATCAGAACGTTCTCAGTTTTTGACTTCTCTGCATGCCTGCATTGTGGTGCCTCATTGAAAATAATTGCCAGCTGAAGCAAAAATCTGATTGTGATTCTTCACAAAGATGGAAAATGATACAGGGAGCTGTCAAAACACAGCAGTTGCAGCAATAATCAGGAGGCTTAGAATGAGCCATAGTAAGGATAAGCAGAGACTCAGTGGCCTACCTCTCAAAATATTGCCACTGAAAGTGCACTGCTTGCACAATCTAGCTCTAAAGCACAGAGGGGTTATGAGTGAAAATCAGATTTTCTGACCGCTCAGACTGTGTGAAAGACATGATGCAAAATGTCAGCATCTATATCCAAGAAAGAAACCCTTGCTTGCTCTTTGGCACAAAAGGACAGAATTAATAAATGTGATAGAAGCCTTTTGAATACTGAGAGCATGTTCTTTGATCAAATGAGACTAATAGACTTTTTTGGGCTCAGATTTGGTCCTGCATGTTTGCTGTGAACATGACCAGGAGTACCTCAGTGAGCACATAGTCCTGGTAGTGAAGAATGGTGGTGAGAGTGTGAAGATGTGGGGCTGCATGAAAACAGAGGGTGTTGGTTAGATGAGATTAATAGATGGCACCATGAATTCCTACGGATGTGCAAAAGTACTGCCTGACAGGAAGATTCTTAGTCTGCAGAAGAGAAATCCATCCGTCCATCCTTTATCTATACAACGCTTAATCCCCTATTAGGGTCGCGGGGGTTGGAGTCTATCAAAGCTGACACCCTGGACAATTTAGAGTCATCATTTAACCTCAGCATGTTTTTAGACTGTGGGAGGAAGCCGGAGTACCTGGAGAAAACCTATGCATGCACAGGGAGAGCATGCAAACTTCGTGCCAAAAGATCCCGGGAAGACCGAGAAGCGAACCAGGAATCTTGTAGCTGCAAGGCGAAAGTGCTAACCACCAAGCCACTGTGCAGCTCCAGAAAAGAAATATTCCAGGAGAATAATGACCAAAAACAAACTGACAAAATCACACAAGAGTTGTACAGATTTTTTTTTTATATATTAAAACTGCTACCTGCAAAATACAGTATGTTGCTTCACATTTCCTGAAGAGTTCTCTTAGAACACCATTTCAAATTTGGTATCCTTTTTTTTCTGAGTGAGGATTGTGTCTATCATCAAAAATAAACGTGGACATATGAATTTAAATCTCATTAATGGAAAACGTGGACTTTTGTTGGGCTGACCTCCTACTGTCAATTCAACCTGTATTTTTTTCCTTTTGATGCTAAACATGGGGCAAGACCCATTTTCTATTGAATATGGGTCACTTTTGACCCATGTTGTGCATCAAAGAGTTAATATAGTAAATCTGAACAGTTTTCATAAGAACAAACACCCTACTGATCAACTTAGAAGAAGTTATGTAGTTTCTGTAATTCGATTCAATTTGTATCATTTGACATTTAGGTGGTATTTAGCAGGGGTCTTCTCATTTCTATTATACACTGTTCCTGCCAAATTAAAAGCTGAGTACAAAATGTTTTGTGTGCACAATATTAAATCTTCAAATTAGCTACTATAAATTATAACCCTTGATAAGACCTGTTGCACAGACCTCCCAGAGCTGCCATATACTCACCATTCCATACCCTCACAATGCCTGCAGAGACATAAAGGTAAACAGTAATGGCTTTTAGCTGCTCTCTGATATAGACTAAGTCCTGTTCCATCTTTACTTTATCTTCTCTCTGCTCTGAGGTTCTCCATCCTCTGCCTCCATTCCTCAGTCACTTTCTGCCTGTCATCTGTGATGCTGCCAGCAGAGCGGTAATTGGAATGTGTGCACATGTTTGCACGTGCGTGCATGTGTTCACGCAAGGCTGTGTTTGTAATGGGTGCTGCAGTGGTGGTGGCGTGGGGTTGTTGGGCCTCTGCTCCGCGGATGTCATAATTAGGAACTGGAATTCTGGGAATTCCTGGGAAGGTTAGACGGACCTAGGAGGCTTTTCATCTGCTGCATCGGCCCAACCCCCTCCCAGCCGCTGGCCTTACGGAAAAATACAACATGTTCCAACACACCACCATCACAGCAATCAATTACCCCTAACTGTAGAACACACATCGTAAACAACAAATACCCCCAAACATCCTACAATTGTATCCTCATGGCACTGAGGTTCACAAGCATCTGTGACATGTTGGTTTGATCTGGACCCAACCACTAATTCATGAGCTGGCTAATTAACCTCAACTATTCTAAATATATCATGTGCTTTATTTATACCACCATCAGACAATGGTTCCTTCCTTGGTGTTTTTGTTTTGCAAACAAGAAAAAGTGCTAAATGCATATGGTACCCCTCAACAGTAAAATAAAATGCTTTCTTTACAGACAGGTAGTCTTATACAAGCCTGTTATATTATCACCATAACAGTCCAATGCTGTTTTCGGCAAACGCAGGCGCCAGAATAAAAACAATGCTGTCCAATCAAGCCATGTCAAACAACACTTTTCTAATGAGCTACCTACCAGGCTATTATTGTTCACCAGCGCATTGTCTCACAGGGTCCAAGAACTGTCTGAGGAGCACTGGCTAATCAAAGACCCACATAAAAGTTTGGATGTTTCTCTTTCAGAATCCGACTGCTGCTTCTACGTTATGCCAGTGACTCCGGACGACCACATGAAACCAAGCTGAGAAGTTGGTGAAATGGAAATTAAATATTGTTATTCTGAGGTTTTGGCACCAAACGGCAGCAGTGAGTTAGCGCTTCTAGCCATTTTTAGCAGCTGGTTCACAATTTAAATAGGGCTTTGGTTAAAAGCCTGAAATTATGCTGGCGGTTAACACAAGTTTAACTCAATTTCTTGCTTCATTCTGAGGTGAAATATTCCATTTGTGATTGCAGTGGCCGGAAACTATGCTTGTTTTAACCATAATGATAATAGTAATAATTTCTTTGCTTATTGTTGCTTTACACGCTGATGTATGAACTTTGTAATCTTAACTTCATTCTGTTTTGAGAGTATTTGCAACAATGTTTATTCATATTAATTACAGTAATAAATGTTACTTTATCTTAACTAGCAAATTTGCTCTTTTCAATTCCTTTTTAAGAAAACTACCAGCAGAACTTTTATGATTGCATCTACCCAAATAGAGCATTTATCTGATGTTGAAGTAGCTCTGGACCTGCAGAGCTTCAACTAAATCCAATATGGTACAATCAAATACCTTACATTTGGCTGCAATCACCCAAATTTGTTGAATTCCTTTACTCATTCGCCATCCCACTACATGCTTTCACCTACAGTTGGTCAACGATGTCACGTGACTGCCTGCCTTCTCTTACAACCACTCGTTTGAGCCTTGTATTTTAAGCTCCATCAAGTTGTTTACTTCTTGTTTTGAGGAACTTAGCTGATTTGCTCTCTTGTTCAGACACCTTTGAACAGAGCTGGTTTTAAACCTGGGAGCCTGGACCTCACAGTGCTTTTTTTGCTACAGAAAATTTGAGAGAATTCGCTTTAGTGGGCCAGCTTTGGTGATGGAGGAGACATGCAAGCTGTTAGTTTTTCACAGGTTGGCCTAACATCAATGTTTAGGACGGCGTTACTTTATGGAGGTAATCACAACATGAACACATCGAAAAGCATAAAAAGATCATCAAAGTGTGGTTATAAGTGCTGAATGGTGACGACAGAAACCTTAGTGGACCACTGTGACCAATGATTCAAGTCGAGGAGGAGTTTTTGTGTTTATTTAAGGGGCCCTGTCAGTCACTTCTTTCTGTCATTGCATAAACGCTGCCAGCACAAGTGGTGCACTCACTTGGACAGGTGAAACAGGAGGAAAAAAAATGCTTCAGAAACTGCATTAGGTCAATGTGAGCTCACCTCAAAGGCATATACATTACACAGTCAGTTTATTCATTTATTTCCCATATTGCCAGCAAGTGAATAAATAAGTACATAAACTGATATATGCTGCTGCCGTATACCATCGCAAATGCATTTACACACCGGAGCCAACATTTTGGCCTTACAATGGAAAGAAGTACTGTTCCACCGCAAGAATACTGTGAGCCAGCTTGTCTTCTAACACAGTCTAATGAGGCAGGAACAAATGACTATCCACTCTAACACTCTTTCTCTACGTGCACTTCTCTGAATATTGTCAATTATCCCCCATGTCTTGGCTGACCTGACTCTGAATATGGGTCACAGGCTACACAATCACCTGGTAATTACCAGAGAGTAAACAAGCCAAGCCAGGGGAGAAGTTTTAATGATTGTCAGGCTGCCACAAAGGACCCTTCATCTCTAATGAGGGGTAAGTGTGTCATATTATGTTGCACAATTGTTGGACCTGACCATCATGATAAATATAGCATCCCTGGATCCAATATTATGGGATGAAGGCAAATTTTGGGGGGATCACTGCGATCAAATACAAGTGTAACCCAGAAAGACTCCCCTTGCTTTGCTGGCGATGTCAAAACTGACCTTACATAATAGCCTCAGCACTTTGCCCAGTTCTTGAATCAGATGATTAATTGCTCACCAGTCTTTTGAGCGGCTATGACACTATGTGCCACCCACGTAGTCCACTCTGGCCTCATGTCTCACTCTCATTAAATGGGGCCTTTGTGTCCAAGCTGCTCTCTTTTGTCCCAGCATGCCCACCTATCAGAGAGGTCGACCCCTGTGTCTCTAGCCATGATGACATCACCTCTGCCCTCATCGAGGTTGGAGCAGCCAAGGTGAGGGCTCTCATGGGCAGCTACAGCCCATCTCTTTCCCCTTATCACTCAATAACTCCTTTGTCCTGGCGAGGCCTGCGGGCTTATATGGACAGTAATGAGACGGGGCACTTTGTAATCTGCCAGCACTGTAGCAATATAACCCATACAGAGCAAACTCTATAATAGCACATTGTTTGAGGCGAGTTAAGTGAGGGTCTGAGATGTGGCGCTTTCACACCAGTTGGAATCAGAGCCCAGAGTTGGCCTGCTGAGCTGGGCCAGTAAAACCTCTCTTTTCACGAGTCAGGTGAGTTAACACACCAAAGAGTGCATTAATAGTAGAGACAGAGAAAGTGGCTCGCTGCTACAAGATTGCATGCTTTTCTTTTGCAGTATGCACATTCACAGCGAAAAAATGTCACACTTGAATGAGCTGAGATACGATTTCAACTTCTTAGACTCATAAAAGTCTCTTAAATAAAGCCAGAAATGCACAGCCACCCCGATAACACAAGAAAGCTTGTGCTAACTGAAGCTCCCAAGAAGTCAACATTTGAGTTTTCACCTCATCATATCATCATACGCAGAGAAACACACACATGCACACAGTAATAGACTGAGCCAAATTTAGAAACTAAGATATCCTCTTCAGGTTCCTCGAAGACTTTGGTACTTGATATCCCACAGCTTCTCCTTCCCACAGCCCAACACCGCTGCTCTTTCTCCTCGGTGTGATTTTATAAGCCATGCTCACACAGCGAGACCCAAAAGTCAGCTTTGATTTACTGCTCCGAGTTTTTTGTTTTGTTTTTTTGCACTTGATTGTTTATATTATTATGTTTCCGTGGCTTTATTCAGCACCATTTGAAACTGATCACCCTTTTGAACTGACCCTCTCATGCAAATAATGATATTATAGAGAGTAAACACCTGGCATGCTTGAGTAGAAATATGTCAATGAAATGGAGGCCATGTGTCAGCACACAGCTCCAGTGGCTCACGGGCTTGGCTGGCTGCATAAACGCTGTAGCACAGTGTAAAAACTCACACTCATCGTATTTGCATGTATTTTACTTTTAAAGCAATAGCTAAATATTTTTGGAAATGTACCAGATACTTCTCATGCGCAGCAGGACAGTTGTTACATATTATCCTTTGTAAGCTTCATCCTGTTTTACACTTCACTTTTTGTACAAATTCAACAAATAAGATTTAACTTTGTAATTAAATAACTGTAGAGGTGCTTTGTAGAGAATAGCCAAGCTAACTTTATAAATATAGAACTATTTCAGCTTGAATTTGTCATAATCCTCTCAGTTGCAAAATCTGACAGCAGGTTTGAAAAGCATTTTAACCTTTGGCTTAATTACACCATTTATCAGAGCCAGAGAATGTAAAACCAAAGATATTTCTTTAGATTTCCAACTTTCCAACAGTCGTTTAGCTTCTCATTTGTGGCATATTGTTGCTACATATTGTTGCTACAGTTGCTAGAAGCTTAAAATCTTCATATTTCAACAAAATGTCTTGATTTACACGCACCTTTTCCAAAATTTAACTTTGCACTGAACAGATTCTGTGAAAAACAACAAATCGTTTACTCCATGGTGCAATCACGACACAATTAGTGAGTCAGCCATGAGCTACAGTCATGTGAGAAAAATTCAGAGACTTTTCAGCTAAACTGCAAGCTGTGTTTTGACAAAACAGGTAGGAAACACATATATAAACAAAACATAAAAGGCAAATTGCATATCTAACACATTTATAGCATGTAGACATGACATTTTTCCAGTTAAAATTTAACTTAAAAATTATTTGTGGTATAACTGTGTCAAACTGCACAGAAGACAGTTTTGGGCACCCTCTACTTCTAGTCATGGTTGTGCTGTTTCCATGGAAGTGCAGGACTTTATATTGGAGTGAAAAATGAGCCTACAGTGAGTAAAAGCGTTAGCCTAGCCGCGCTAGACAACCCACGGCAACTAATTTAATTCTCTGCCAGGGTGGGTCTAGTTACCCTCCATAAGGCTCGGGGTTGGATTCTCCTAAAACTGGCCATGAAGTGTAGAGTCAAAAGGCGGGCGTAACGAAGTGACGACAGAGGCGCTACGATTCTGACAGAAACAACCGGAAACAACTAGCCTAGCCGCGCTAGACAACCCACGGCAACGAATTTAATTCTCTGCCAGGGTCGACAACAAAAACGACAACAGTCGTTGAGCTCCATTAGCACCGACTCTGAATAATCTTTCTGTTAACATGTCTGTGATATACTTGAGCTTCACCCATTGACTGTATAAATAAGGCTTCACCGAACTCCCGCATCCTCTGATTTCCGACGCTCTAGGAGCCTAATCGTTGCGCTGATTGGTTGTATACCTACCCAATTGCTACAGAGTGATTTGATAGACAACCTTTTACCCTCCCTCCCTGTCGAGCGTGCCTAGACCCTTGTGCCTTCAGAACATGGGTCTAGCAGGGCTAGGCTATAAAAGCGTAACAGGAGGAAGGTTAATTTAAAGAATCACATCACATCTTATATGTATCAGATAAAGGACCGCAATGTGGCCAAGACCATATTTGAAACTGTCATATTAAAATGAGGCAGAAATATCATCTGCAGCCATATTTTTACTGTCAGCCTATTGACAACAACAACCAAGTGTGTGAAAGGAAAGCTTTAAATGAAGCATCTGTAGGTCACTCAAGAGTTACTGTCCGCATCTTTCCACTACAAAGCCTGAATCTGTAACCAAACTACACCCACATGCTTCCCGTAAAGTTGCTATATAGAGTCTGTAAACTAGTAACATTAATTGCTGTTACAGAAGCCTCCCTCGCAGTGAAGCATCCCCCCAGTTCACACACAAATACACACATACACACACACAGCCCAGCCTGGCCTCTCTGTTGTGGTTTCATTGGTCGGTCACTTGCCAGGGCCCCAGGGGTCCCAACTCAGAACACATGTCTGCTTTCTGTATGTTTACAGTACAGCAGTCAGAGTGAATGAACGTTACGGCTATCAAAGCATACTTGTCTATTTTCTGGACAGTGTCACCAAGAGGAGACAATGCCTTTATGCAACGTAAACATGAAAGATACTCTTTAATACCTCAGAAATGGAACACATTTGAAGAGTAAAAATAAAAGAAACGCCAGCTCTCTAGTTGTCACGCGACCACCTGCGGGAAGCAGACCACAACCGTGCTCACACTTTACATGTTTGTCATCACAGGCGGTGATAACTCTGCAGATATTTAAGTGGCTGCAACAGATGAAGTCAAGCTGTGAATGACAAGTGTTCGGAGGCTGGAGGCCTTCAAATAAAGTGGTGCATCGGCCAATAAACTCAACCTATGAGTCAACATGGATGAGAAGTCCTGGAATTGCTCACATGAAAAATCTGAACATCTGTATTGATGTGCAGCTAGTCACAATATGTGATCTGTCTGAGAGGTGCAGAATAGTCACTAAAACGAAGGTTGAAGTGAGATTTTCCCGTCAAATTCACTGATTTGCTTCGACATATGCTGTAACTGGCCATTTGCAGTGGAAAACATGTACTCAGAGAATATCTTAATTCTTGAGAATAAAGTTTTAAATCGGGATGCTCATTCATTTGGTCCGTCAAACCGCTGAATGTTCTTGCTCTCTGTGCCAATGCTTGGCCTTTTGTGCTGCATTCAAATCAAGTAGTATAAATGCATTCCACTTCAGAAAACCATTTTTTCCCTCCACTTTTCAACAAGGCGTTTAAGTTAAAATCATGGGTGAATGATTGTAAAAGGATAATCTAAACCTAGTTCTGCTTGGTAGTGTTAGGTTTAAGGTAGCACTTTTAACTAGACTTTAAAGAAGAAGAAAAAATAAATTAGCTCTGTCTCCACTTCTCCATTTACCTCAGTAGATTCTCTGCTGTCAAGGAGACAACTGAGGAATCTTTGTGAAATAACCTACAACAGCTAATTGGATACCTCCTGGTTGTCTGTCTTGGTTAAAGGATGTCTAATGAGGTTTTCCCATATGTCCTGAATGCAGCATCAGTAGGCAGCGGTGACGCACACGCTATTACAAGCCTGTGGTCCACTGCAGCACACTGATTGGGCCAAATCGAGGGTGTGTGGACAGCGTGGGCAGTTTTTAACAGACGTGAATTGAGCTGGAGATTCCAGTTTGTGGTGTAGGCACAACTGGACACGCACCAAGCCCATCTCCAGACGCGTGCCACGGTGCGCTACACCCTCCTGATGGAAATCCAGTGGACTTTGAAAATACTGCTGTATTGCAATTTCCGTTCATCAAAGCTGAGGCCAATTTGTGACACAGAGTCTGGAACATTTTAATTTTGATTTTTTTTTTAAAATAGTCTACACAGATGCCATGTCATATTTATGTGTTTAAATTGAAACCCTTTGCTTCTGAAGCTCATCTTTTTGTGAGATAGGAGACAAAATAGGACAAGATCATCAGAAATTCCTGACAGTAAAAGCCAACCACACTCCCCATAAGAATATAATGGGAATATTGAAATGTTGAGGTTTGCTGTGCTGCATCATCTCTTGGCCAAAATACCTCCCATTTCTCAGCTGTGGTGACTTCTCCAAAAACTCATTCCGCTGACTAAAAAACCTCAATTAAAACGATAGATACTGCCGTCTCAAGATAATAATTATCTATATTTAGAGCTATAAGTGATCATCATTTTGGTTAGGTTAGAGCAGGAGTCCAATTCCCGCTCTAGGCTAATTTTCATTGATGGTCTAAATATAGCCTGCAAGTTTTTCCAGCAGACAGAGCCAGAGCTTCCCATGAAAAGGATTTTATGAAATTTTAATGAAATGTTATGATAAACAGATTTCAAAAGTCACAGATCTATGAAATTCAGGGCGGCCACAATCAGAGGCCTGTTTGTCTGTTTCTTCCTCCGTCTGTGCTTTTTTCTTTCACACACACACACATACACACAACCACCAATCGTTTCCCCATGTTCGTTTATGGGGCGCCGGAGCAGTGGCGTAATGTATTTGTCTTGGGGGGTCTGGGATTTTAGTCGGCCCCTTTACCCCCTTCGGCTCATCGCACGCAGACGCCGAAGCACCTCCTCTGTTGTGATGTGGCTCAAGTTTGTTTCGCTCCCTGAGAGTTTTAACAGTAAACCGCCAGCTGTGGTTTTGGGAGTTTGCATATCATGTCAACAAGTTCTCTTGAGGTGCTCCCACAATCCGAGGACACGCAGGTTGGGTTAGGAGGAAGCTGCCTGTAGCTGCCGATACCAATTTATTAGTGTGTCTGTGTCGGGCCTGTTGATATCCTGCAAGTTTTGGATGTTGGGCTGCTCTAATTAAGATTAGGAGGGAACAATTAGTATCAGTGGGCCCCCTACAGGCTTGAGACCTAAGTGCAGCTCCCCACCCTGCACACCCTCATGGTCACTTCATGATGCCATTCCTTGTCCACAGCTGCAACACCAGTGACGCAGCGGCATGCCGGGGTTGCATGGCACCGCCAGCTCCCGTAGAGGCCTTTACCTGAGGAGTAGTAACACCATTAGGTCATTGGAAACATTTCGAAAGACAGAGACTTTATGTTCCTTCTCGCGGGCTCATTCAGCTCGCAGTTATTCCACATGGCATCCTCAAGTGTTGCTCTTGAAAAAGATTCCTCCGGCGTCTCCAAATGTGCAGCTCTGCCAATGTTTGTCCTCTATTCTTAGATCACTCCCTGTAGTAGTGGTTAGCAGACCTCATTGTCACAGACTAAACTGGGCATTGTGTAACAGGCCTCTTTGTATTTACTTCCCCATAAAAACTTAGTTAAAGGCGTTCTATTTATAGGAACTTCACTTGTAAGTAAACAGTTTTTTTTACAGTCTGATGTTTAAATCAGTAAAGTATTAATAGATTATTATCCTGTTGTTTGTTTGTGATTATTAGCAGAACACTGATTGCAAGAATATGCCGTACAATTATCTATATTCTGTGAAAGCAGTGCTACAGATGTCGGTTGTAGATCCACTAACTGTGCTTTTTTCAACTTTAACATCATACACTTTTCTCCAATTTGCTGCCGGACGTCTTGATCCTCCTGCTCTCACAGACAGCCCTGTATCCTGAATGAGGGCTCCAGTTTTATGGTAAAAACTGACTTTTCACTGCTGCATCTGCAGCAAAATTAAGCAACAAGTTATCTTGCAATGTATGCAAATGAATTGACCCAGTGAAGGCTTGTTAAATGATTTATTGGAGGTTATATTAGATATTGTATTACTGACATTTGTAAAATAAAAAAAATAAAAAAATCTGATTTACTTATTAAAACCCTGCTTGATCACCCAGAAATGTCACAGTCAACTTTCCTCATGACTATTGCTTTACAGGGCCAATTTTATGGCAAAAGGGGGACTTTCACTGGACACTCCCCTAAAACCTTGGACGTGGATTTCTGCGTCTCTGATTGGTTGTGCAGCCCCGACCGACAACACCTGCTTAACTCCTTCATCCAAATTGACACCCGGGGCTCTGAGAAATATAGGCAGCATCCCTTCCAGCTCATGCGTTCAGTCCCACAGCTGCCCCGTAAGATACCGAGCCGCAGCTGCGCTGATCACTGATCCAAGGTGAACCTTCACGCACACACACTGCCGGATCTTTGCTGGGAATAGAGAAGCGCGCTGTTTCGGAGACGCAATGTTGGTCAAACTGGCCGTGGCGCTGCTGGTTTTGTCAGTGCTGGAGCAAGTGGTGGTGTCGGATAATATTGATATTCACGACAGTCCTCCGGAGAAGCCTGCGAGCCAGAAAGGACGCCTCTCCCTGCAGAACACAGGTAGGAAATGTTACCACAGATGACAATTTTTTATTTCACATATATAGACCGGGTTGCAAATCTACGTGGGGTTTGTCCCGGACACGTGCTTTCTGTGTGGCTGCAAATGAAACCATGCAGGTGACACGGTTGGGCGATTTGAGAAATTCTCCCCTCGTTTTTGAACGTTTTCACACGCTCTTCGATCACTGCGAAAGGCGGTATTTTGTAAATACTCTCAGACAGAAACCCAATATGTTAGTAAACTATTAATAGAACGGCACAAGGTAATAGGTAATGTATACGGCAGCACGTCTAGGTGTGCGGGCGCGCTGCTGATCGTGTGTGCGCGGGTTATAGGTGACTGTTTAACCGGTTATCTGGAGGGGGGGGGAAAATCTGTTTTCTATGAGCTGTGAAGGCTCGAAATGATGTGTTCAAGCAGGTTAGTGGAGCAGCGATGCGTGGAGTAGTGCAGCAGTGAGCCAAGTTTAATTTACAGAAGCGACCCTGTGAGGAAATTGCGCTGAAATGTGATTAAAAGACAAGTGCGGTTCGCGTAATTTCTGCAGAAACACCACGCTGGGCGTTTTGAGTGTTCTCCCAAACTTATTCGGGCTTATTCTAATGTGCGCAGCGGGGTCATCCCACCAAGTGAACCTGCGTTTAAAGAATATCTTTATTCCACGTTGAAAAAATGGAGGGACCAACTCCAATGCAGGTTTCGCAGCAGAGACCCTGCTAACACCACTGTGTAATTCAATGCACGTTGCGGCCAAGCTCGTACGATCCAAGCACATTCCCGTGATGCCAAAACAAGCACTGCTGACAGCGGCTCACTTTTCCTGCGCACTAAAGTTCAACTCAGTGCCTACAAACCCCCGCAAGCAGCAGCAGCAGCAACGGCGGCAGCAAGCAGCTCATCCCCCTTCTCCCCCCTCCCCCCCTACTACTGCCCCCCCCAAACAGAGGCTCTTTTGTTGACAAGCATGGTTTCTAATAAGTCACATTTAATCCTTTATTTGCTGTGGTCAAGACGGTGGGGTGGGGGAAAAGAAGTCTCCTTTTACGCAACTGGTGCGCAATTCCGACAATGTTCTCACGCCCGTCAGTTATCAGCTCCAAGACAAATCACGCGTGTAATTGCGTTTTACTTAGGTCAACAGTTGGGGTTTTCATAGCCAAACTGAAACTCTATATGGTGTCTTGGCTACCAGCCTAACCTGCAATTTGCCATTTACATTTCAAATTAAAAGCACTCCAGAGGATGTCACACATGGAAGCAGTGACAGGTTGTCTGCTTGTCTTATAGAACAATCCAAAATAAAAGACATTTTTGCTTGCTTTTTTTTGGCATTTATGTCCCAATAAAATGTTTTGCCCCTATATTTAATAGTAAAATGAAAAAGGTGCTTGAGGGCCAGCAAGTGCTGTACAAGAGATATCATATATTCACATGACATGTACTTAAATAGTCCCCTTTTTGCCTGCATTGCTGCTGTTGCACTCCTCCTCACTAAGCTAATGTTGCAGCTTTAATATTGCATTTTCAGTATGCTATCTCCGTGAGTGTACAAATGCAGCAATTAGAGACTTGTTGATGCACATTTAGTTAACAGACATTGACTGAAATGACTGCATTTGGCTGTATCTGCAATGCACCATCCCATCTCAATGCTAGGCAGTGCAGATGGATTGTGGTGCAGAATGACACAGTAATATCTGTCACCAAGTGTTCCTCTGCAGGAACCCCCTCAGCTTTGGGAAATTAGACGTCTCCCCGCTCCCGAAACACCCCCCCCCCCCCCCCCCCCCCTCCACTCTGCTGCATCCGTTTTCTCTCTGAGACTCCGGGTCATGAGCGCACGAACGACCGCCTGCGTCTGTGGAAATAGTTATACGCCACATCAGCTTTGTGATTCGTGCAGCAATCGGTGCTGAAGTAGAGTTGTGCCTCCAAGCTGTATGGTCTTCACTGCCAACATGTCTGTAACAATCTGTGCGCTGTCTCTGCTGTGAACAGATGATAAGGTCCCTCCCCTAACCTGTTCTCTATTTCCAGCTGAGATCCAGCACTGCCTGGTGAGTGCAGGAGATGTCGGCTGTGGTGTGTTTGAGTGCTTTGAGAATAACTCCTGCGAGATACGAGGGCTACAGGAAATCTGCATGACGTTCCTGCACAACGCTGGCAAATTTGACTCTCAGGTACTAAACTGTTCTGTCTGTTTGCAAAAAATGGTATAACCAGAGGCAACATTCCTCCTCCTCCTTTTCATCGGTTCACTGCTCCACACTTGTCATTTTTCTGCATAAATCAAAACATATCTTTTTTTTTATGAATGCGATCATCCATACACTTATCTAATAATCTCTTTTCCTTTCTTGGAAGTTCATTTGCCTCTCGGTAGACTGATGTGTGGACAGTTAGGACCAAGGGTCATGAGCCAGCTGGCCAGAAGCCCAGTTAGCTCCCTTTTCATACATAGCGGAGGTTGAAGCCCTGCCAAGCCAGGCTCGAGTGGGGTGTTAATATGTCTATAGGGTCACTTACTAGGAACTTAGCATCCTTGGCAGAGGAATCCAGAAGGCTTCACCAGAAGAATGGCACAATTTGACTATTCATGCAGAATTTCATCTCCCATTTCTTTGCAAGATCAGTATACATTCATATAGCACAACCAGAACATGGCATCTCCAAAACTATCGTACATGTATACATCAACACCACACGGATCCAGAGTATCTTCTTGTTCTTTACAAGATGTGCTAGTCCTAAGCGCTTCAAGAGTCTTTGTCTCTGTGTGCACACAGGGGAAGTCCTTCATCAAAGATGCTTTGAAATGTATGGCACACGGTTTACGGCACAAGTTCAGCTGCATCAGCAGGAAGTGTGTGTCCATTAAGGAGATGGTGTTTCAGCTCCAGAGAGATTGCTACATCAGACACAACCTGTGCTCTGCTGCTAAAGAGAACGTGGCCGTCATGGTGGAGATGATCCACTTCCAAGACCTGTTCCCTAAAGGGTAAGTGGCTGGTCTGGACCGCCTGGGGTTTTCTCTCACCTGTCTCCATTTATTTGTCATTTGCCAGACCTTGATGTATTGTACATTAAATCACAGGATTCATGTGAGTAATCTGACTCTCTCTGCCCAGTCCATATGTGGAGCTGGTGAATATCCTCCTGGGCTGTGGAGAGGAGGTGAAGGAGGCTCTGACCCGGAGCGTCCGGCTGCAGTGCGAGCAGAACTGGGGCGCTCTGTGCGACAGCCTGAGCCTCTGCTCTTCGCTCGCCCCGTCTCCCGCCAGCTCCGCTGTCGAACACCACCGCCACGCCTTGCCTTCCCACCCTGAGCCGGAACACCCTCGCCCTCCACGGCAAGGCGACAAGGACAAAGCTGGTAAGGTGGGCTTCAGCGGCCACCCACGCAACCGCAGTCAGGGACCCCGGCGCCACGGTCCAGAAGTCGGAGTGGTGGCTGAGCAGGAAGACCCTAAGGCCACCGACATCCGGAGGTGAAAGCTCAGGAGATGCTACTGACCTTTGACCCCTTACACCATTTAAAAGCCACATTTGCAGACTTATGTACACCTCTACACGATAACACATCCTCACACACAAACGCACATTTGTCCATACAAATTCCCAGACAGACTGAACAGAAGGAAACAAGCCCCGACCTTCCCTGTCCTTATTCCACCCTCTCCAGTCATTCCAGCAGTCCCACATGGTAAACTTGCAGGGTAATTGTGGTGTAGCTTGTACTGTTATGCCAGACTGTAGGCCACAATTTTTATTTTTTAAATTGAATAACAATTGTTATTATCATGATTATTTCAACTGTTAGGACAATTTTGGCTCTAATATAGCATTTCTCAAATCATACTTACTGTAAGATTTGATTATATTTGTATTATTTATTTTATTCTTTATGCAATGTTGAAATATCAAAGTGTACATAGAAATATACTTATCTATATTTATATAAACATGTATAAATATAGTTACAATATGCAATACTGATATACTATAGATGACATAGTATATGGTGTGCTGTTTGTTGTTCTCTTCACAGTATTGCACCATCACACATTGGTCTGTAGATATGTAACATACACCATTTGCTGTTTCAAAGTGGGAATATGTATTATAACTTTAGATACTTGATGATTAAATACAAATTGTACAGGTTTTAAGTCCAGTTCTGGCACATATGAATTTTAGTGCATGATGGCCATAAAGCCAACAAACTTGTGCATTCTTAAAGTGAAAATCCACTCTAAAGAGGATGCAAATGTAATACTATGAATATGAACAGTTATTTCACACTTGTATGTATTGATAAGTCTCTTGCAAAGCTAGAAAAAGGAGAGCCAAGACTGATCTCTGATGTCATCCAGCGCTGCTGTGTGGGCGGCGGTGAATGGAAACGAGCATAGCAGACGCAGTTTTATGGACTCTATACGTTTCATACGTTTTAGTTATACTCAGACATGTGTCTTATTTTAATGCAAAAAAAAACGTATCGCATCACTCTCAACGTTTATAGAGCTTCAGAAACTGTCTCAGAGACATTACAGATCAATGTCATGTGTATAGCTTCAGGAGACATTGCAACTGAATTGTCAAATGTAATGCGCTCTCTTTGTTTTCCATCTAGCTATCAGTGAAGTGCAGCGATAAGAGAGGATGCTGAATATCAAATGTAAAAATCACAAACATCAAGGTGCCTAAACTTGTTAAATGTTCACAGTGACCGCTTCTCTGTGATTTAAGTGAATGGATGATACTGTGTCACGGCGAGATTTGGTGTTGACCTATTTTGCGATGGTGTTGAGCCACAAAAGTCTTAGATTTTGCACTTTGGATGATTGTCAGTTTGTGTTCGACTGCTGCATCTTGACAAATATGACCACATTAGCAAAGTAGTCATCGTCTCATTAGAGGCTATTTCATATTTCACAACTTGGTTTTCCTTATCAAAGGCAAGTCCTGCATCCCCACATGCTCCTTAGGACCAGATTGAGCCGATTCTTTACTGGAGCCATGCTACTTTTTCTCCCTTTCTGTCCCAGGGGGCAGGAAGGAGGCTTGACAGAAACCCTCCAGATCTCTGGCCCCTCTAAATTAGCCCTTATTCCTCTCTGGTCCCTTACCTAGGTCAGACATGAAGGCCTGTTATTCTACCCGTTAGAGCCGCAGGCAACACAGCGAGGACCCAGGAACTGGGTTAAGTCCACACACGGGGGCTCTGGCGCTGTTATTCTAAATGTTATATTTACCGAGGCCACCAGAGAATTCCTCTGGGCCGCAGCCAAGAGCCAGCAACTAGCAGAGAGGAGTGGAGCAAGAAGAAGAGAGACGTGCTCGACGTCTTCTTTTAGTTTTTTTAATGTGATGATTCACTCTGTCTTTACTTCTCTGTGTACTCTTCTTCTTCGCTTCCTCCTTCAGTTCACAGACAGGCTTTTGACCATTCCAGGCCAGTCATATGCTTCAGTTTTGGAAGTGCAGTTTATGAGCACCACATGCTGAGGAGTGCTCGGTGCAAAATGAATATAAAACATGCTCAGATTTTGTGGCTCAAATAAGGGTTTTCACTTTTTTTTCCTGATATACTTACAGTAAGGTGCAGTTGTTCCTCCCAGTCATTTAGAGATTATTATAAGTGAGGCTTTTATTTTATTTTATTTTTTATTCTGTTGTGGAAGTTGGGATTCCTGTGACATCCCAGCACAAGACATAAGCTAATCCTATTGAGAATGTACTGTATGTGTGTAAAGTGACAATCTGTTATGCTCCCTGTCATTAGGTTTGATATGGCTTTTTGTAATAATGTAGTTGCTTGAATGGCTTTTCTGTATGTGTTCACAGGAAAATAAAACTAACCATGTTTCCTGTATTGTTAGAGCTCCATCACCACATTACTTGTTTTCTTCTGTTAAGCACAAGGACTCCACCGCTTCAAAAATACAGAACATCGTCTAGAAGTTTGTAACTCACTTGTAAGACATCAGGCATATTGACTCCATCAATATCTTTGGACTCTTGAAGTCAGATGTATCTTGTTATCATTAAAGTATTTTTGTCTCTATTTTGTACATTTTGTGTCTTTCAAGCTAGTTTTTTTTTAATTGAGTAAAAAGGAGGTGAAACATTCATTCAACATTCATCTAAGCAGGTTAGCAGAGAAGTCCTTGATGTCTCAGGTGTACACACAGGTTAAAAGACACCCCATTCTCGTTTGACTTGTCGCCTCATTTCTGACAGTGAAATACGGGCTGTGTTTAAAGTTTCAAGGACTGGAAATATCCTCCCTATTGAAAAGCCTAAACATTTGCGTCAGCAACTCTGGATTGTGTGCAATGCTGGGGGTGGGTTGAGGGTGTCGGTTTTTATGAGTTGTCCCAACAGTGTACATTGCCTCACCAAACATTTAGACAGTGCTCTAATTTGAAAGGTAGGCTTCCAACTGTTGTCTGATGGGTTCAAAGTCATTCTCGGGAAAAGTTCGGTCTCCTGAGGTGCATTTGAAGGATATATAGGGGAGTCTGTCACACAAATTGTGCCCTCTCTTTTTTCTTTCCCCAGTTTGTGAACAGTGTGACAGGGAGGAAGGATGGCTACATGCCACATCATAACATACCGCAGAGCTTCTGTAATATCAGCACCTCTGCAGTTCAGTGTGATTCTGCTTTGCACGGCCTGTCACAGTGCCACAAACCATCTCTGAGTGTGTAGTGATGCTAAACCACCACTGGGTGGCGACATCTCTTCGCCCATTGACATACAAAGCAGATGGTGGAAGCAGGTGCAGGTATTTGATTTTTTTTTTTTTGAATTGGGGTGAATTGAGTTTCTAAATTAAATCTGCAAAATCTTTTAAACCTGACTTGAGTAAAAGTAAAGCAGCTTCACAGTGTCCTCTATTCTCTTACAAGAAGAACATAACAACAGCATCTCTCCAAACATTAAAATCTGTTTATTCATCACAAGGAATGCTGCAAAGCCTTTAAAAACAAAGCTCTGTACTATAGCTGAAAAGATACCTCTGTGGCCTGTGACAGAGCTTTACAAAGTATTAAACAAAAAAAATGATGGTGTCCTCAGGGTTGTATCAGTTTGGGCTTGAGACTTCAAGTTTTCAATAGAAGCTGTGCAAACTTGGGTTGTGGAATGTGAAAGAAGTCAGTATCTAGGAGGCCGGGAGGGTTTAATGAAAGATGCCCTCGATTTGCATTTTGGGAAAGTTGGATTTTTTTTTGTTTTGACCCACATTAGGGACTAAAAGTCAAGATAACTCATTCTGCACTTCTTTAATTTTCACTATCTTGAAGCCACTGGATTACCCCTCTAATCAGATTCTCTGTTATCTCTTTGATACATAGCAAAAGAAAAGAGAGATTAACCTAAATGAATTCATCTTCCTCCATTTACAATAAATGTATCTTTGTGTTCAGAGCTCATTTTGAAATGTGTTGGCATTTTTATCACTCATATATACAGCTTTAAATGTCTGTATGGCATGTGAAGTATTTTTATCCAAACACTGTGCTGTGCATTGTTGGTCAGGGAGCTGACAAGCAAGGCCACAGTGTGGTGTGATACATTCTCTGTATGGTACACAGTTTGGGGGGAGAAATTATGCTTTGTCACACTCAGGTTCATACAGCAACACCTGGAGTCTGAGATGATAACCTCCTGACAAAACAATGGGGCTGCTGGCTGGACTAGAAATCACCCGGCTTACATGGCTGATATGGCAACAGAGCTCTATCAATATGGAGGCGGCCAACATCCCACGTGAGCAGCAGCAGCAGCAGAGACACTCTGTGACTCCGAGCAGAGAAACCTGAGCTCGTCGGCCCCAGGCACATTGTGAACGTCTGTCCTGAGCTCCAGTGTGACCTAATGAATTAATGACTGGGTGCCTAAGTTTCATGGATGAATCATTTAAGAACCATTTGGGGTGAAAGAATGCACCCCACTTTTGTCTCGTAGAGAACACAAATGTCCTGCATTGACCTAAAGCTGGCATGATAATACTTCTAAATGCTGTGTGTATCACATAATCATGTCTACCTGCTTAGCGGCATAAAATGAGTGGAACCTCTGCAGCACAGCCGACACTCGCCAGGGAATAGAGAGTGTTGCTCTCAGGGAAGGGAAAAAAAATGCTGACACAACTAACTTTGCTTGACAGCCTCAAAAGGCTTAAAGCAGACAGCAGGACAGAGAGCGAAACGCACATTCAGACACACAAATCCCATGTACGCCAACAGCTTCCTCACTCGGTTGGCACATAATGTTAAAGCAGTAACACCTGGACCAGCTGTCTATTAATTTTTACAAGAAACCAGAAGTTCAAGAGACGAGGTTGTGCTGTTAAACCACCCCGACAGGCCCTGCAGCACATGGGAGTGGGGTGGGGTGATGTGTGTTGCTGTTCCTACAGGATACAAATGAAGGGTGGGTCTGCCTTGGGAGACTGGAACACTGTGTTAACAAGACAAACTCAACAAGTAAATAATACTAATACTCTAAGAATTGGGTGGAAAGTGAGTGAAACTGAGTAGATTTCCAGCGACTCCTGCTTGCTTGAGTATATTCTAAAACCAGTAGGTCTGCTTTTATCTTTATTTATTTATTTTATCACTCTCATTCCACAAGATTGTGTTTAATGCACAGTCATGAGAATTTTCTATTTGAGCTTGCTATAAGTCAAAATGGCTGCTAAGCTGTACTATGTGCATGCTCCTAATGAGCCTCTGTTGCTTGAGTAGTTTTAAACACAAGTAATTTTACTCCCACTTGAGTAATGTATACTGTAGGTAGCAAGAACAATGCTTCTGAGCAGGATAATCTTTCATCTCCCGGTGAATAAACGACATGTAAGATGTTAATGGCTCCGCATAGTGACACTTTGGTTTGCAGGTAGACAAGAGATGAAGGAGAGTGACTGTCATCCTGCGTTTTACTAAGTGAAGGTATGATATGATGGTATGATCGAAGCACAGGACAGATCTCACCAAAGTAAAATGAATCAAGCTCTCAAGCTCGATTACGTTCTGAAAATAGCAGCAGCTTATTTTAATGAGATTGCTATGCAGTACTTTGCTGTGGATCTGGGTTATAGCAGTTCAACAAAATCCACCCATCACTCCACTCATCTGTCTGTCCATCTAGATAAAATGCATTGCTTTTCGGGGCCTGTCTCATACACCAGTCCTGAATGCCTAAAAGCTGAGGTGGAGGAAAAAAATATTTGCTTAGCCAAATGAACTCATCTGCATTTGAAACATATGGTTGAAAATACTAGACTTTAGCTTTATAAGCCTTGCAATCCACTGGCTGACAGCATTTTTACAAAATTATCTAAGTTTTTAGTCTTGGTTAAAGATTTAGACAGAAATTTCCTTGGATCATTAAAGTATTCTCCCTACAACAACTCCTCCCATTGATTTCAAGACATCCTTATTTGGGAGGAGAACGTCCTGAGTACATCTGCCATTCATTGAGAATGAGCACGTTGGGCGTGACTTCACAGCAATTATCCAATCACAAATTAGATTTTAGTTTAAGTGGGCAAGGCGACGGAGGGAAATCCTGCCTCCTATTGGCTAGCTGCTGGTGACGGGGCGGGGCTTGTAGACGGAAGTGTCTCCCGACTGGCCCAGCTGTCATCTAGAAGAGAGAGGAGACCATTTACACCGGCTGTCTGGGAAATGCAGAAAAAGGAAAAAATATGGCAACATCCAAATGATAAGGTCATGACGCCGAACTGAAGGTAACTGTACCCGACGCACCGCCGAACACACACGTTTGTCGACGCCTTCGAGTGGCCGTCGAGTCCGCGTTGGCGTATTTCGACATGTAAAAATGATGACAAGGACTGGTAGGCTGTGTGACATTGAACATACAGGACACGAAACAGACGAGGTCGTTTAAAGAGCCACACACCATTACCAACTTGGGAATTTCTGCCGCTGCTAACGGTGCTGCGTAGGAACATTTAAAGCTACGTTTTAGCCCCTGAATCGGTTTATTGCTTCCTAGCTGCTTTGCGAATATGCTCCAACCGCTCTGCGGCTGTCGGCTATTATGCTAGCACTAGCGGCTCGGTGAAGGGAACTACCCTAGATTCAGAACAGACAGGAGACGTCATCAACATTTTCCTGTATTTAAATGGTTGCGTATGAGGAGGTCATTGCTGGAAATGGAAGATTATTCGGTAGGTGTGCATGCTGTAACCCTCCGCAGTGCTTGAGCGTTCACGTTTGCACTGGAATGTGTAAAGGTGCTTAAAAAATGTTGCCCGTTCGGATCTACATGATTAATAGGGCACATGGAAGGTGGCGGAGCAGCTGTTAGCTCGCTGCTAGCTGCGTAACGACCTTTGGAGACGTCAGCTCCACCAGCTCAGGCTGCTAGCTGCCTAAAGCTGGGTGTTTTCCGTGGTTGTCCGCCTGCTATAGTGTTACGTTTCATCCAGGCCTCCCATAGCCAAGTAAATGATTTAATCTCATTGATTGCATCACAAGACCAGCAAGGGTGCAGCCCGAGCACATTCACTGCGTTTTTGTGTGTGCGTGTGCGCGCGTGCGTGGGGCAGGATCAACTTAAGGTGTAACGGCTTTTTTTTTTTTTGTCACCCCTTTCTCTTTCTTCCCTGCTTCCCCTCAATCCACATTTTAGGATAAAGAAAGCCAAAAGTGAACTGAAGATTTACTGGGCGTCCTAAATGGGGGACTACGGGTTTGGAGTTCTGGTGAAGAACGGCAGTGGTAACAAATCTGCTTTCCCTGTAAGGATCCCTCCTCACCTTCAACCCCAGCACCCTCACCACCCCTCCAACCCCCCCAGCCCCCCTTCCTTTGTAAACAACACCTGCTCCACCAATGGGGGCAGTGCTTGGCTGTTCCCCACCGTAGCCCAGCACAGTAACATGCAAGATGAGATTCTGGAGTCAGACAAGTCCAAGGCTTTGGACCTCCAGGACATGCAGGAGAAGACTCAGGTCCAGGCCCAGCCTCAGGCCCTATCTCCAGGTCAGCAGGAGGCCGGAGGAGGCCTAGGAGAGCTCGAGGGAGCTCTTCCTGAAGATGGCTCGTTGGAGAAGGGCTCTTTGGAGAGCAGCGGTGGGAAAGAGAAGCTTAGGATGGAGTCCCCAGGGCTGAGTAGCTTCGACTACCAGGACAGCCTGGGAATGGTTACAAGCTGTGCACAATCCACCTCCTCCTCATCTTCGCTGACCAGCTTCAACAACTGGTCCCCTGCTGTCCCATCCACCCAGTCTCCGGTGGTCGGAGAAGATGTCGGAGGGTTCTTTGGTCCCGCTGGCTCCAATGCCAATGGACCTCCACTACTGTTCCAGAACTTCTCCCACCATGCCGGCCCTGGCTTTGGAGCAGGAGGTAGTTTCTCCCCACAGATTGGACCAGTCTCCCAGCACCACCCTCCCACACCTCACCCCCAGCACTACCACCCCACAGTCAGGGGGTTCCACAGCAACACCGACGCTCCCCAGCTAGCCCTCATCCACCCCAGCCCTCTTTCCCTCCACATCCCCATCGCACTGGACCATTCACCCAGCTGCCCCACCTTGCTCCTGCCCAGAGTAAACCGCCCTCACCTTGGGGAAGCTACCAGAGCCCCTCCACTCCCACATCCACTTCTTGGAGCCCAGGTGGGTATGGTGGCTGGGGAGGCACACAGGGGGTTCGAGAGTACCGCCGGGGTGTAGGTGGAGGGATGACAGGTCTGAACTCCATCTCTCCACTGAAGAAATCCTTCCCCAACAACCAGGTACATGAGGTTGTCACGTCTTATCTCAGATAGTAATTAATCAAAGCAGAAACAAAGCACGTACTACGTGTGGTTAGGAGACTTGCAAATTTTCTATCTGTTCTCCAGGTTCCCTCGCAGAAGTTTCCTAGAAACAGCTCTGGCATCAATCACAAAGGCTGGGTGGACGACAGCATGAGTCGCAACGACAGCGTCTATCCTTTTCAGGTGGGAAGAAAACTCAGGCTAAGGAAATAAATGGATGTCTGAAAGGACTGAGTTCACTTCAGTTAATTCTCATGACAACAGCAAGGGAATTGTGCTGTGGTCACATTTGACTGTAAATATGTCTGCATTTTCCAGGGGCGAATGATGATAATCTTATTTAACATGCTCCTCTGTTTCAAATGCAACAAATAAGCCATTGAGCAAAACAGGATATGTGGCCGTTCAGCCTGCTAAACGGATGAATTGAAACTTGGTGTGTGTTTATGTCTGAGGCCTTTATCTAGATCATTTGGTTAAAGGGAACAGTCTTATCATCTGCTGTGATCACATGGGCTTCCTCTTGTCCTGATTTGAGTTGTCTTGTGCTCTTCTGCAGCTTTGCATATTCTCAACTCTTTGTTATACACAGTGATGCAGTCTCACTGGTTATGTATTACGTGGTATTGTACTGAGAGATATTCAATGTTTTTTAAATTGTTTAAACGAAGATGATCCTTATTTTCACTTTAGGGTATTTAATTATAATTTGCGTTGGTAAGAATTTGGCCACTTAGAAGACTCTATTTTAGTTTTGTTTGTGTATTTTTAGCTCTTTAAGTAGCATATCTTCTTTGTTAATCGTATCAGACAGATTGGAAAAATGAGATTTGATGGCAGAGATATGCAGATAATTTTATGTGACATCCTTTGGATTCCATTTTCTGTTTACTGTGCTTTGTCTCTACAAAGACAGTCTTTGCTGTTTTTTTTTTTTTTTTGAATTTGCTATTAGCATCATAACAAAATACGTCAGGGATCTTGTAGCTGGTGCTGCTGTAGATGGTGATGTAGGAAGTGAGGAGGCTAATTGTTGTCTTCCCCTCTTTCAGCAGGAGAGAACACGGTCCTTTGATGGTTTCAGTATGCACTCTCTGGAGAACTCTCTGATTGACATTATGAGGGCTGAGCAGGATTCCTTAAAAGGTTGGTTCCCACACTAACAATAGTGAGGAAGGGATAGGTTTTTCTCACCGCTGGCTGTAGATAAACACAGCACTTGCTCCATGTATTTGACAACAAAATGGAAATTGGATATTATATCACAATGTTGGTTATTCTGCAGCCAGCAGAAATCAGGTTTGGATATAAATGCTGCTTATTGAGGAAGTGTTTACGCTTGCACTACATACATACATATTGTTTATCTCACAGCAGTGTACTTTATATTAATGGCACCAGCAAAACCGATATTGATGAGCTTCACCACATTTTAATTTTCGCTGCCCTTTTGTTTGTTCTTTTGGCCACATACAGAATTAGTCCGCTACAGTAGGGCTGGGGAGTATCACCCAAATTAAAAAGGATGATGTATTTTGGATTATTGGAAAGTAGCAATGTATCTCTCTATACAAGTTCACCTCTTAATTTTAATATCATGTGATTTTTGAATGAAATCAAAGACTATTTGGATATTGAACATAAATACTTTTATCATAATGATCAAAACGTGTCCATGGCAGTCAGAATCAACATGCTGGCATTTCATGTCTTTGACAGGAGAAATTAATTTTAGACAGTTTTACTTGACAATTTTGTCCTTTTTAACATGTGCTTTAGTGATTAACAATTGTCTTGTGAAAAAGGTTTGTAGAAACAGATGGTTACGGATCTTGGAGTGTCAAAATTATTGTTTTCGCATTGATACTAAAACTCTACACGTCGCAGTCAAATCGGGTTTGAGACCCATTCAGATTGGTTACAGAACAGTCTTGCATTGCAACCCATTTTTTTCTCATTCTCGATAATTAATGAAAACAATCACCTGCAGCATTTCTTCAGAGTAGACCGTTTGAGCTTGAAATGAACTTTCTCATTAATAAAACATTTCAGTTCAGATTTCTTACAATCACTCCTGAAGGAACCATTTTACATCACAACCCGGTCTGCTGATGCTAATTTGGGCCAACTGATGCGTGTACCTTCTTTTTTTTCAAATATGTCTTTAATCATTTATGCAGTCGACCTGCCATTTGTCATGAGGGTGTTTTCCGTCACCTTATTTTGAAGCCAACTTTCTCAGTAATCAAAAATAGCCTGATAATTTGCATAGTCATCAAGCAAAAAGTTGTCAAACACACATTCTTGGACTGCAGTGTTTTCAGGCGTAAGACATAACCCTAAGATACATGTTGAACTTATAATTTCTGACAAGCGGAACTACATTTGAGATACTTTTTTATTTGTCTGCCAAATTCTCCACACTTTCCCCATATCTGTACTGTCATTTTTGTTTTCCTGTAGACACAGAGCCGAATGTATTGCCTCAAACCAACATAACACCAGTGGGTTGAGTAGCTATTATTACATGAGAAAGAGGAATTAATGTAATTACTAGTCCACTTGGGAAACCCTGTCATGGCATCATGTGCTGAGGCCTCTTCTGTTTTTGTCATTTAGGACGCTACAGCTTCTCTCACCAGGGTGGAGACGGTCCTCTACCTATGAATGGTATGTAAATGATATGCATAAAAACATGCAGTACAGCTGAGGTCAGGGCTTGAAATTAATGCCTGCTATAAGTGTATAAAAACTGAAGCTATTTCTTAAAGTGGAAGTCAGGATCCAGTATCTGCATTGTCTTTGTCTCATTCAGTTTAGCTGATAGGTTATTTGCTTTGTCGAGCACATAAATTTAAAGCAAAACTAAAGTGTCATGACCAGACTGACGCATAAAGTAAGTGGGTAAAACATGAATTGACTTGAGGCACATTGCTTGTTATTTACTACACTGGAAAGCTGGTCATTGTGGTAAGTAAGAAAATGGTAGTGGTGCTGGGCAGGTTCAGAATCTGTTTGTAGTGTTATGGGGAAAAAATATTTTGTCCTCCTCATTCAAACAATGTTTCCAGAAAATCTAGAGTGGCTTTCGATAGTTTTTCTTGCCTAAGTGATTAATAAGTATTAAATTATATCATGAATGGGTTCAGTTCTCTCAATACAGTATATGACATTTTGATACCAATTTTGCATCAATCAGATTTTGTTTTAGTTGGATTCAAATTAATGCATTTTGTGTTTTGATTAAAAGCATTTTTGAAAATGGAATTTAAGGGTGCCTGTCACTTTAAGAATTGCTCACATTTTAGCTGGTGACCCAGAAAATTAATTTCAAGCCTTGATAGTGTAATTTATATATTTTGTTTTTATCGTGTGCCTTTTTCAAAAAAGCCTTTTCAAGAGTGTTTTGTGTTGTTTTACATGCAGCAAGAAGTTATGGCAGAAGACGAGGTAAAGCTTGTTACTGTGTCTTGATTTCTTTAATTTTACTTAGTAAACAGCAGTTTCCCCTGATGTGATCACTTTGTAGTTTTGTCTCTGTGTTTGCTTGATTTTTGTCTGTCTTGAGTGTTGTGAGCAGTTAAGACCCTTCTTCTGCAGTGCATATGAGGCTTTATGGGTCAACTACTAAGAACTAGTAGTGATAATACTCTTGCTTTCACTGTGTAATTAAAAATGGCTATCATGGCTGCTTTTTGTATTTCTTGCCAATTTTTAAATTTTTTGCCTTCAATCAAATTCCTTGCTTTTTGTAACATCCCTGCTCTCCTACAATATAGTAAGAACTCTTGAATCTCTGTAGTGGTAAGCCAACATGTCAACCAGGTCATTCTGTCCATTAGGCCATTCGTCTCTGTTCCCCATGGAGGATGAGCGCTCTTTTGGAGAAGATGAGTCGGGAGATCAGGGGCTTGCAGGCCTCGGTTCAGCTCACTGTTTCCCCCACCTCAATGGCGAACGTGTTGAGCGATATTCTCGCAAGGTGTTTGTTGGTGGGCTGCCCCCAGACATAGACGAAGGTAAAGACATGTCCAGCTAGAATTATTCGTTAACCTCGGTTTTTATCGACGATAACAAAGCAACATTAAAAATATATTTATTCTAATTATTAAAGATGTATATTTCAGAACGGATTACGTCGCAGTCGTGTCATGTTTGTAATTCTTGGGCCTTAATTGAGCTTTAAAGCAACTGCTTTGGCTTTCAGTGCCGGTAACCATAATTACTTCTGATGGTGATTCTCTAACTGAGCTCCCTTTTCAGATGAAATCACTGCCAGCTTCCGCCGATTTGGCCATTTGTTTGTGGATTGGCCTCACAAGGCAGAGAGCAAATCCTATTTTCCCCCAAAAGGTGAGTCAAACCACTTAAACGGTGTATTTGTGCCAGCGATGTGAGGTTTTTTTTTTTGGGGGGGGGGGGGGGGGGGGGGGGTTTGTTCACTCTTTGTTCTGAATATCCCATGTTTCCAGGATATGCATTCCTGCTGTTCCAAGATGAGAGCTCTGTTCAGGCCCTGATTGATGCCTGCATTCAGGAGGATGGCAAGCTTTACCTGTGTGTCTCCAGCCCCACCATCAAAGACAAGCCTGTGAGTGTGTTAGTTTGTTCTACTGCTGACCTGTGTGCTTGTCTGTCTGAGCCAAGAATTAAGACTGAACTAATTGGTAAATTTAGACTCTCACAAGTGGGCTTGATTTTGTGAATCTATTCACAGCACAGAAGGCTAAATGGTGACTTTAGCTGGACAGTACAGTGAAACTGGAGACTGCTTGTTTAAAAAAAAAAAAAAAAAAAACACCCTGCCACCACAGACAGCATCCTGCAGTAGCAGTCAAAGATGTGTTAATCCATATTACATAAGCAGCAAGTCCCTTTCATTTCCAATCAAAAATGTATCTTGGTCATAAGGAAGTAGAGCCTGACTGAAAGGAAATTGTTTTTTGTGTGTGTTTCATCTTGGTTTTTGTAGGTCCAGATTCGGCCCTGGAACCTAAATGATAGCGACTTTGTTATGGACGGCTCTCAGCCACTGGACCCGAGGAAGACCATTTTTGTTGGAGGTGTCCCTCGTCCCCTACGTGCAGGTATGTATGTGAGATGACCTTTGCATTTCTGTGACTGAACAGTGTTGGATCACATTAACTTTCGTTGACCAATGCTATTCCAGTCGAGCTTGCCATGATCATGGACCGTCTATACGGGGGAGTGTGCTATGCTGGGATCGACACAGACCCTGAACTCAAGTATCCGAAAGGGGCAGGGCGAGTGGCCTTCTCCAATCAGCAAAGCTACATTGCAGCCATTAGTGCCCGATTTGTTCAACTGCAGCACGGGGAGATTGATAAACGGGTGAGTTGATCTGATGCCAGCAGCTCCAGAAAGATCCTAAAAATGAAAAGTGGATCTGCATTAAATATTCATTTCCACCTACCCAATACACTGGTGTGCACACATTCTGATTTTTCCTTACCCTCCATCTTACCTGTTTCCCTATCATCCATTTCATCTGTGCTCTCAGGTGGAAGTGAAGCCATATGTCTTGGATGACCAGCTGTGTGATGAGTGCCAGGGCACTCGCTGTGGAGGGAAGTTTGCCCCTTTCTTCTGCGCCAACGTGACCTGTCTGCAGTACTACTGCGAGTACTGCTGGGCAGCCATCCACTCCAGGGCCGGTCGCGAGTTCCACAAGCCGCTGGTGAAGGAGGGAGGGGACCGACCACGACACATCTCCTTCCGCTGGAACTGAGGCGAGAGGGTGAGGGAGGGAGACGTCGCAGGAATGGGGAGGGACTGAGAGAAAGGGGTAGTTGGGGAAGGGGTATGGGCGACGATGAAAAATAAATGCACTTTTCTTTTAAGTTAAAAAGAATTAATTTATTTTTTATTTTCTTTCTTTTTTTTTTTAAATTGGGCCTTCTAAAAGAAGTAAATGCTAAGAAGAGTGAAATCCCATTTACGTTTTGACTTTAAGTGTGCATGAGCATATGGATGCATTAGATTTGGATTTAGGTGTTTTTTGACTTGACTGTACTTTCTTTTCATGTTAGCTGGCAAAGCTGCTTACATTTGTTGTTGAGAGTAACATAAAAATTTAAGTGAGGTTCATCATACCTAAATCAGTATACTAACTATGGATGTTGAGTTTAAGAAGGGTGCATTTTCTTACTTTTTGCTTGCAGGATTAGAGAACAACTGTACCATTTACCAAAGGTTGAGTGCAAATGGTTGGGTTGAACAGAGGAGGAACTCGGTTTCGAATGGATGATTGAGTTTTTCAAGCAGCTCAGTGTATAGCATCTGGCCACGTCACAAAACAAAATCTCCCCTCAGTTTGGCACACGCGTTTAGATTGTTGGCATGAGTTTTTAGGTCTTGGTTTACGTCGAGACTTTGTAACCAGAAGGGGGCAAACCAAAGATTGGCCTAAACGCATCATTAAAAACCGTTGTTGATCTGAGGGTTTTCAGGAAAATGTTGTCCTCTCGTCGCATGGCAGAGGCAGGCTGGAGTTTCAGTTGGTGGGTTTCAGCTAATAAAGACACAGCCCTCAGGGCTCAGGTATTGGCAGTAGTATTTACTCACTTTATATTGTCAGGGATATTAGCACTGGAAGCTAACATGCTAATGTAGTACAAACTAATGGGAATGCACAGTCCAGTCTCCCTGAGCTGTCCTCATGGTGTACCACTGCACGCTCTACCATGACTGGAGCTTCTATCACAAGTGTTGTGGTTGGATATGGTAGTAGCTAGAATTTGCTGTCACAGAGATAAAGATATTATTTTATACATGGCCTGCTGATTTTTGTACAGTGTTTTATAGCTGATTATTTTGTCATGAACATATATACATTTATTATGCACTACTTTTCTAAATATTTTTTTCAATAGTCATTTTAGGCACATTTTTCACAGATGGGAGAACTCCTTTTGCAATACCTCATTTTTTTCACTTGGTGAAAAATAATTTTGTACCTTTGTTACTAAGAGATCTGCATTTATGGTAAACTTAATTTAAAAAAATGAATGATATTAATATAATTTTCAATTAGCTTTTATATATTTAAGTGCTGGTAAATCTGAAAATTGTCTGGTGCATTGATGTGATTCTGTAGATAAAAAAACAACAAAAAAATGAGGCCATTGTTAGCCCGTCATATGTGGATTCTCCTCTGTCCTAATAAACATAATTACAGGATCCTAAGGCATGGCAAGACCTTTCTAAACTGATTTTGATAGTCTTGAAAATATAATCTGATATTTCGCTCCTAGGTGTAGTCTTTAAGATTATCATTAGGGTAAATGTTTTGGCTTTGGTCAATGTGAAATCTTCCCTTCTATCACCGGAGTGGATATCAGCTGTTTGAATATTTAGACCCTCTTTCTGGGACTGCCTGTAAGTTCTACTTATTCTTGGCATGCATAAGAGATAACATGGCTAGTGATAATGCAGGACCTAATGTAATGCACTAGATCTCCTTTTTCCTTTTTGACTTTCTTTTCCTTCTCTCTTTGAGATCGCCTCTCTTGTAGCCTCTCTTTACACGATGGAGTCTGCCTTCCTTACTGTACACAGACATGATGTTTATGCAATCTACACGGTGACAACACTTGGGATGCGTTTTGTTATGTAGAGGACACTCAGTAGGACTTAGGTGAGGAGACTTGATCACTTGACCCCCTTTGTGATGTGGCATGCTTTGGGACATAATCTGAATGTGATTTAATGTTGCAAGTTAACTTTGAGCCATTATGTGCAATACTTATTCTTTCCAGAAACAGTTCTCCGCAGTGTAAGTCATTCAATCCATATAAACCATGCAGTCATTTACACATTTTTTGTTTCCTATTGTTCATGCTGATGTCTGCAAAGAAAAAATAATTTATACCTGAATTTATTTTTAAACATTAGTTTTGTGCTTATTTACTTATTTTGCTACTACCATGCTACTGTGATTGAAAACATTGTATATACTAGGTCGATAATGTATTTAGCATTTGCTATATTTTCAATTGAAATGTAAAAATATCATTTTGATCAGATTTTTGTTCTATTTTTTGGGGTGATGTGTTAAACTCGTTGATGTGTCTAGTTTTTCTAATTGCTGTATTGTGCTCCACATTTTCACATGAAAAGAATATTGATTATGTCAGTTAGTATTACTTGATTGCAAAATTTCAATAGTTTTTAATTGAATGCTGGGAAGGTTATATTTATTAACTTTTTCTTTTTTTTTTTTTTTTTTTTTTACCTGATATCATTTTGATTTTTATTAAGTCATTTCACCTTTGTATGCAAATTCCAGTTTTTATATTTTCTTCCTGATTAATTTACGCTACAATACAGACGTCAGTTTTTATGGTTGGTTTGTAGTATTGAAGTAAAACAAAGATCTAATGTCATATATTCATTTGCTGCCAACTGTTTGTAACTGTATGCATACATTTGAAGTATTTGTAATGTGAGATGTTGAACGAATAAAACAGCTGTGAGGAAGAAGATTGGGCTGATGTTTCACAAGAATTTTACTCCTTCAGTGTTTAATGAGAGGAATTTACTGGAGGTTTTCTAGTAAATGGGAATCGTATACCCGATACCATTGTTGTGACCACACTTTCTGGCACATCTGGTCTGTTAAAACTGGGCCAGATGTATTTATAGATGAAGGGTTATTTCAGGCTTTAGTGAATGTTATTTGCTCACCTAAACCTACTGTCTTTTGTCCCAAGAAGCCTTTTCCAGTCTTAAAAAAGCTACGGTTGTTCCAAGTGAATTTTTTTTTTCAGCTGTAACACATATAGAGATAATTGCACTTACTGTCTGAATTTACAGTGTATGAAATTATATGAATTAGTAGGTTTGTTCTCAGTTTCAAACAAAACTCATTGTGCACTCAAAGAACAGTATGCAGTATTTATAGAATAAATTGATTTATAAAATTAGCAAATGCATCATAAATTACGTTTATTTTTGGGCACTTTCACGCATACGTTCACATTAGTTTTTGAGTAAACTTTGTCCATGTGTCTTTTTTCACTTAGTTTTTTTTTTTTTTTTTTTTTTTTAAATAAATATAATACACCTGCTGAGACGCAAAGCCCACCGGGAGTTTCATTTTTCCAATAAAGGCGCCATTTGCAGACCGATGGCGGTGCAACCAGCCCAGGACAACCTGCAGGAAAAGACACTTGGACCAGGCAGAAAGAAAGTAATAAATCCGTGTCGGTGCTCCGTCAGGTGTAGTTTGTGAGGAGACAGCATGCCAAAAGTTAAGAAGACTCTTCATGTCCCCCGGTGTGGCTCACAGCAGAGCTCCGGTCAAAGAAATGGACCAGACCGGGAGCAGGCCGAAAACTTCTCTCGGTTGTCCCGTAAGAAGCGCGGGAACAAGCGGGGCATCGATAAATGTGACAAAACTCCGTTGAAAGTGAAATTTTCGAAACTGAACAGCCGTACTTTGCCTGGGGAGCTGACTACGGAAGATAAAACATCGGCAAGTTGGATGCTGGAGCCAAATAATCCCAAGACAGCAGCAAACCAAGGTTAACATGAGCCAAGAAGCTATTTTGCTGGTTAGCTCGTTAAGCTAGCTAGCCGGCTAGCATAATTGTTGGACTAGCATTAGCAAAATGGCCACTAGCTTAGCATTGACTTGGACGGACAAAATGTATGAAGCATAATATACTTAACTATAGTGGTTCTCATATTTGGAGGTTATTGATCACTGTGGAGAGTCATATGGTGGTAAAGTCATAGAAATGTGTGTGTTTTCTCATATTTTTAGTGGGTAGTTTGTTGCCTGATCAAAGGAAGAAATGGCAGCTGAGAATTTGCCGTTTGGCTAATTCTGGCATCAGTGCTCTTATAAAAAAATAAGTAAACATAAGACTCTTTGTTTTGTTTTTTGGTGGGCAAGTGTTATTTACAGTAGGGCTCTAGAAATCACCCTCATAAAACACCAGTGTAAAAGGCCATGAACTGCCTCTGTAAGGAAACCTGCTAAATCTTCTAGCAAACTACTTCAATAAAATACATGTGAAGTCCATTGTCAGGAATTTGAGATAAATTTTGATTAAGTTAATCTTTTTGGCCTATTTTTATAAGTGTTCAGCACATTGTGTTTAATTATTTTCATCAAACTGGTATTGAGTCTGTCCCTACAGTCTATCTTAAGAGGTAACTTTGACCTACTTTATATAAAACTTGATCAAACCAAGCCTAAATAACCTGCACTATTACAGTATATTTAAAGAATAGTCAAGAGAAGCCTCACTTTCATATTTTTGTTGCTGTTTCTCTTGTCAGGTACCATCAGAGACCCTGCACCTGCACTGGATGCTGGAGATGTTTTCTCTTTTTCCCAAAAGTCCAACATCGAAGCAACAAATGAAAAGGAAAAGGTAGGCTGGATGCACAAATACACTATCTGCACTGACAAAAAGTCTGTATACAGTCTGTTACTGTGTACAATTTAGGATTTAACTTACTACAACCAAAAAATCATTCACAGTAGCATGCAATTTCTACAGTTTTATGAGGCTGACTGTACATTAAATACCCTCAACTAAAAAAGCACTCAGAGAGTGTAGACCTCCGCCAAGGATAGAGAGGAAAACAGGAAACCCATGCAGTAAAGGAGCATGAGCTGGAATTGAACCTGCGTCTCTGACACAGTTCTGTTTACAAATCACCGTCTTAACCAGTTAAACTATCTGGACACCTTGCTCCAATTTGTTGGATGACATACTAACCTATGATGTTTTTGTCCTATTTTGGACCACATACTAAAACATACAAAAAAATTCAAAGTGATCCAGAATCCAGGATCCTTTCTGGATTGCCACCAAAATTAAATCGGCTCTTCCTCTTACCATAGTCTACATCCCCTCAAAATTTCATGTGAATATGCCCAGGCGTTTTTGAGTTATCTTGCTAACAGACAGACAGACACACAAACGCTGGGTGTCACATAATCTCCTTGGCGGAGGTAATTATCTCTGTACATCCGTCTGACCATCTAATTTAACTTTATGAGGAAATTTTACTTTGGCAAAGGAGATCATAACAATAAGTAGATGGAATGTACAATGCATTTCAAACTCTTTTTGTAAAAATACTATATGTATAAACCAAATTACAACATGTATGTTTAAATCTAGTGAAGAGTTTGGCTATTTAGCTACGTAGACAGAGAAATGCATTGGTGTAAATCATAAAATGTATGATCGATGCCTTTCATTTAGCACACTCTCATTTTATAGAGCCACTAGAATAGACTTAAGACTTGAAGTACTTTGGAAAAAAATACTGAATTTACTCCATGTTTTCCTCTGCGCGCGCACACACACACACACACACACACACACACACACACACACACATATATACACTGTATATACACTGTATGTATCCTCTGACTACCATGTAGACGACCCAACTGTTTTACCCTTTCTTTATTTTCCTGGGAATATTTTCCCTGTCCTAAATAGGCCAAGCTTTCGGTTCTTAGGACCATCTCCAAGATGCTGGAGGAGAACCAGCAATTAAGACGGAGACTGGCTGCCGTCAAGCTGCAAAACTGAGTGTGACTGGATAGAAATGGCCTGCAACCATAGCAGGCTTCTTACCGGTATTCATTAACAGCGTTTCTCAACATCGAGGTTCTTATTTGCAAATACGTTTTGTTTCATAAGCATTGGGTGTTCAAGCTGGTGATGCAAGAAAACAAAAGTTGGTCGTTGTTAAAGCAATCTGCATAGAAATGGTTTTGTTGAAAACAACAAACTGACATTTTTTCAGTGGAGAGTATTACTTTATTAAACAAGTCTATATTTAAAACTTTGTGCCAAAGTTTTTTTTTTATTCATATTTGACATTATACATTTTAATACTACAGGGTTGTTTGGCTACACATGAACGTAATCCTGTGCAGTGATCATTTACTTTGAGTTGACAGAACAGTTTATATACAGATTAACTGTATAATAACCCTATAGTTCCTTATCATACCTAGTCTGTCTGCAGTTCAGCATGTTGCACTAATGACCTCTAAGTTTACTCATATTAAACTACATCCAGTAGGGGGCACCATCACCTTTAGTAACTCTGTTGTGGAAGTTCACTTATTGATGACATAACACCAGCTGATTTTATTGTGAAATCAGAAAACTAATGACTGCCTTCACTGCTATGATTTAGCTGGTGTAACTCCCTTACTGTTGTACTTCAGATATGTGTCTATTCTTCACTGTGAAAATGTAAGAGCTGTTACTGTGGTTAACATTTTTAAATAGTCGCTTGTATTGCGATTCTGAGAATGGACTATTTACCAAAGACCGAGAAGCTGAGTGTCATCAGAGGATAACAGATTTTTCAGGTTATATGGTGTCTTCCAGTTTGTCAGCTGCTGCAACTTGACATTTTAAAAGCAAAAAATTTGATGTTTATTTATGTTTATTTAACTTTTTATAGCACATTAAAGTGACCTGCCATTACAGTTATTGTTTAATAAATTCACTCAATTCAGATTCCTTAGTATGAAATAATTGTATAGACCTGAATTTGTTTCCCCAAAGTTTCAAGTTAGTTTTTTTTTTAACAGGATTTATGAGTCTATCAACCTGAGGGCAGCATATGGCTGTGATTATTTTAACTGTAAAGTAATTGCTGTTAAACCATGCACAATTTAATTTAAATTGTTCTGCAGTTTTCTTAATGTTTTGATTGATGAGCTTCATTGCCTCTGTATTTTGAGGCCGTTTATTCTACCCTTTCCTGCCCTGAACGCAACAAGCAAGCCGCATCCGAGTTCACAGTAAAATTTCAGTGAAGTGTTACCTCTGCAAGTACAGTATGTGCTAAAATATACAGATTTAGTGAGTTGGTGCGTGGTACAAGTTTAATTCGAAATGCAAGCATGTCACAAAGGCTTTTGAATGTATATATGAAGAATTGCATAAAATGCCTAAAGTATCGGTACAGCTCAGTTGGTGGAAATTGACTGACTAATTAATAGTGCTTGTTAATGTCTTGTCGTTGTAACGCAGAAGTCACCAATGCCGTTACTTCCCTCTTTACTTCTAAATGACCACACCATAAAATACGTGTTATCATGTTTCACCTGGACTGGCAGCCTGTCATTTAGACCAAGTTTGATGACAGCATGCCTTCACAAACTAATAGCTTTCTAGAAGATCTTTCAACAAAAAAACATTGATTGAAAACATGATTAGGCACTTCCGTTTATGCGATACATTGTAAGCAGTTTTGATAAACTGAGATATGAGGTCAAGCCACACGAGATACAGGTTGTGTGAACAGAGGAAGCTGAAGATGCTTTTCTGTTATACAAACGAACCCTCAAGTTCAGAGACTGGTGTTCTCTTTAGAAAATAGAGCTGGTGGCTTTGAGCTAGTAAACAGGCAGGTCATTGAGTGTGTTTTTATAGCACTGAGGATGAATGAGTGTTGGTGTGGTGATAAGCAGTTGAACAGGCCTTCAGGCCATCAGAGCTGTGGTCTGCCAGGAGACTGTCAGGCGGAGGCAGCTATACCTCCAGACTGTGCTGCCAAGCATGTTGATCAGTGGTATGCTGCATTGTTTACGTGGTCAGAGGTCCCAGGCTGTTGTCCAGTTTAAAGCGAGCTGGTGGTGTTGTGCAGGAGCTGTTCAGCAAATGGTACAGTCAGCAGAAATGGGAGATGTGCTGTAGAGGAGGCCAGTAAAATATAATGTGAAGCGATAAAGTATGTTGAGTGTAGTTCAGGCCTAGCTGTGAACTCGTGTTTATCTGAAATAATCTTCTATTTTTGCATCTGTAAAATGCAGTGCTTCTTTTTTTCTAAGAAGCTAGATAGCATAGTGGTGATGGTACTTTTGAGAATGATGACGAGTGGTTCATTTTTTTTAACACCTTTTGTGCCACATCCTTACTGAAAATGGCTGTCACAAACAGCACCCACTAATGTCAGCAAATTTGTGAGCTACGTTTCTCTGCTGCCGCCTTGCTCAGTTGACCTTCCACCGCTGATAAGAAGTCACACTTAAGTGTGATCAGATCGATCTTTCGTAACAGCAGCCTTTAACTAAATGCACAGAACACACTTCATATGTAAACTACCCAGATATTCTTATCTCTTATTACGGATGGACACATTTGTGCGTGTGTGCATTTTATCTGGTAGGGAAATATGTTTCACATTTGCATGATAAATATCCCTCTCAAGTTCTTAATTAACCCTCTAAAATTTCATCTCTGTGTATCAAAATTCCACATTTATAAGTTTTTTTCCCCATGAAATTCATCGCTTCCTGTCTTAAAATGACTTAGATGTAACTGCTCTGTTGCTTCTTTTAGGATGCACAAATCTACAAATGTCTCACCTCTCACCACATCTGGACTCAAATACTGTTAAAGTACTATAATACTAAAATATTGGAATAACTTTAGTTGTATGTGTTTGAACTGCAAACTGTGAACAGATCTGGAAGAGTAATACTGATACAGATGGCCCCACCCTGCAAGCTGACAGGATTGGTTCTTTGGCTTTGTTAAGTATGAAACACTTGAAGTCTGAATCTGTGTTTTTGAGAAGGTCATCAGTACTCTGCTGTTGTGAGGTGGAAAAGCTCAGCTGTGGCACCGAATGTTTATTTAGCTCATGAAGCTGCGTGCAGCATATAAATAGCACTATATGGACATGTTTAAGTTGTTTTTTGGCCTATTTGTAGGCAGCACAACAAGCTGTTATCCCAACGTTGGCATTTTTTCATCTATCACAGCTATTATGGTGCATCCTAGTCCAGTTTTACTCTCCTGTTTTGTTCTCCACAATCTTGAGACAATTATTCCTCCTTCATAGTCCAATGTTTTCACCAGTTAGTGGCTGATTTTACTCTTCAGCTGTGTATTATTAAGTGCATTTATATGTACATGCATTCTAACATTTACTAATTACCTCTGATGTAAAATGCAGGTGAGGCTGAATAAATTGTCATTCAGTAAGTTTATGTATAATTTAATCTGCCAAAATCCTCAGACATGTTAGACAAAGAAGTCTGGACACGCTCAAAGTAATCTGAATCTAACAAAAATGCACCTTTCTTGAGAAATGTTCAACATAATTTATATATTTTTGACCTAATGATGCCTGTTGATGTTAACCATAGTGAAAAATGTTTATGTATGTGATTTGACAGCATATTAGGATTCTGTTTCCTTTCATCCCGAAATACTCAAAGAACTATATGAGTGAACTATCACCAATGACTTTGTTAGGCTCCAATGGGATTATAGTTCCCCATGTCTTTCATATGGAAACTAAATCCCTAACAGCATTTTATAATATCCACTGCCAGACAGAGTTCAAAGTGTTGAGATTTGCGGGAAAACAAATGCTGTCACAGAGTTTCATCAGCCGTAACTGAGTCAGTAGGCAGCATCCATTTGCAAGTTCAAACTGCTCAAGTGTAAACGAATGTGCCTCTTTTAGCTCCAGCAGCATCTGCAGCAAAACAGAAGACATATTTACCAACCAGGCTGTCTACCAGACGTGATCAAGTAAGCTACAACATGCAAATGCAGAATCACAAAATAAACGACAAAGAAGAAGGTTAAAGCTTTTTTTCTCACTCAGTCTTAGCATTTGTTTGTCTGTGTATGATGGTTCCTTTAAATATGGGGTTGATGGGCTTGTTTTACATGAGTCATGTACAAATTTGCACTTAGTTTGAATGGCCATCATCTCACCTTTATAATAATTAATTCAGATAGAGATATTATTGCCCGTTTCAATTGCCCTTACTCAAAACTGTTTTTATGACACTGGCAGTGGGATCTCAGCAATATCTACCAGTTAGTTTGCCACCTTATTTCAGTGAAATATAGTCTGTTGATCGTAAATATCTCACAGTTACAACACAGATTTACTTGGATTGATGTTATATGAAGCTGTTAATAGTTTCCTTTGTGACGTGACGAATGGAGAAAAATCATTTATAGCTAAAAAATCTATTGAATTTTAAAGCAAATGATTTGAAACATCTAGCAAATCACAAGGCTGACATTTTGGATGTATGTCATGGAGTGTGTCTGACCATGTTTGAAACTTGTGTTACTGGTTTGTAAAGTCATGCCATCCTCCTCATGTGACAGTCGCACTTTGAATGGTGTGTCATGTCACAGTTGTTTATTACATAGTGAATTTAAGCTCATCTTTTAACAAGTAGTTTAAATCAAGTCGCAATATCCATCTGAAAAATTGCAATTTCATATTTTCCCATTCAGCTCCTGTTTCATGTGGATAGCAAGATAAAGACATATTTAATATGTGCTGAACTTTACTTTAGATTATATATTTAAAGTCAGACTAGTTACTTTAGCTATTTTGTGCTAACTGGACAGGTATTGTAATCAAGAGCAGTGTTTATGTGATTAGTCATTCTGATTATTTTGTCAAAAACTCTACAAGCTTCTGTATTGTAGATTGAACCGTATTGTACTTTACAGTAAATGTATTTAGTAGAGGTTTCCTTCACCTGTCGCATGATTTTGGTGTAGTGGTCGGCTGTGGTTCATGAGCTGCAGACGATGGTTTGGGAGCTGCAGTATGTTCTTTTAAATCAGGTACCTCTGACTGTGGTTTGTTCATCAGTCTGTCTAAAGGGGATTTCAAGAGATGACCTCATTGTTTTTGTTTTCTAGGACCTGTTGTTCTCTGTCCTTGCTAAATGCTTTTATCAAGCTGCCGTCTTAAGTGCAGGAAAATCTGAGTTGTCGAGATGCATGCATGAGTTCAGCTCATCCAGCTCCTGGAGGTTTGAAGGACTTCTCAAGGGGTTGAATGGCTGAGTCATCTCCTGCTGATGTGCATGGCGGGCTGCTTCCTCCACTTCAGTTCTGTTTTGAAGGCAGATATTTCTCTGTGACAGACTTGACATTCTACTTACAGGCAGAGAGGTCGGATTTGTTGCCGTTTTCTACGCTTGTCTCCATGCTGAAGAGATTTGCACGTTCCTTTGAGTTCACCATGTGTCTTTATTTTCCATCATCAAGTGACATCAAACAGGCAGTTGCAGGCTGAGAACCAAACAAACACATAAAGATCATCCGTTCTGCTTCTAATTCAGCACTGCACTTCTATATGTCCACAGCAACACATTTACCATGTTTACAGTGGATTGAATGAAAGGCTGATGTGCTAGGTAAAGTGTCCAACTCTGTAAAAGATACAGATCTCAGATTTAAATGTTACCAAAGAATAAAACCTGCTGTCAGAAATCAGCAGTCTAGAACACGTGTCCAAAAACAGCTATAAAATGAAGAAATAATAGTACAGCTGTTACCAACTGTGATATTGAAGTAGAGCTGTGCTGTGATAGCATAATAATTTAACATGATACTAGAGATGCTAAAAATGTCTTTACAAAGCCACATGCAGCACAATTTAGTTGGTAGGAATAAAAGGGATAGTCTTGTAGAGAGATGGGAGACAGCTGGTGGTGGTACACTTTAATGTGCTGTAACAGCAGAAAGACAAGACAGCTGTTTGGACAAGAGAATATTAACTGTATGAGCTGTGCTAAAATAGGACAATAAAAATACAAAATCACAAACAATTCCATGGACAATAAAGTTATTAGATAGAGGATGAGGGGATGTTATTATCTTATGTACTAAATAGTTTCACTTATAGTTGAATACGGGGGTTATATTGGGATGTGTGAGGAGGGGGGCCCCTTGTCCATTGAGGTTGGTGCTCAGGGACCCGTACTTTTCCCCTTTTGGCAGAGTTTGATGGATGTAACCATCACCTGTATTTCTAATATACAGCGCCCTCCATAATTATTGGCATCCCTGGTTAAGATGTGTTCTTTAGCTTCTAATAAATTCAGATTTTTCTAAATAATATAGGACCACAATGAACAATAGAGGAAAATCCACCGTTTAATTCAAGTGCATTTATTCAGTGGGGGGGAAAAAAATCACACATTAAGAAATAATTCTTGTATATCAAATCATGTGTGCTACAATTATTAGCACTTCTGATGTTAATACTTTGTACAACCCCCTTTTGCCAACAAAGCAGCACCTAATCTTCCCCTATAATACATTTTTTGTACAAATTTCAGTGTGAGTATGCTTCTGCAATAAAAATTGGATTTATTTTAAGGTTTTCAACACATCTTAACCAGGTGTGCCAATAATAATGAAGGGCGCTGTAGATAAAACAGGTTTCTTGTTCTAGTCTGATGCAGAATTTTAACCCAACTCAGAGAACTCAAAGTTAGCAACCCAACAAAGATCACCTGCGCCTGCCAACAGTTTGACTGGGAAGCAGAGGCATATAGCCCTGGCTGACACATGAAAGGGCAAGAAATCAGTGACATTAAATTGCTGTTACATCCTTACTGCTAATCATATGCAGTGCTATGCTTAACCACACCGCAGCACACCTACTCATTTCTAATATTTCTGTCAGTTCTGATCTTAATCACACGATGATGAACATTTTCCAATTGTTGCTATATTCTGCAGGCTCACAGCTGTGACCTTAAAAAGCTGTAGCTCATTTCAGGAATACATCTCGAATGATAAATTTGCAAGATCATATCAGTGAATGGTTTTTGTGGTTTGCTTTTTTCTGTAAATATGCGTCAGACACATGTTTGATATGCAACTGAACTCCAAGTTTCAGTACCACATGCACATTTGCATATAAGACGGCTGTAATTTGTTGCGGTTAGATGGGGTTTTTTGTTGTCAGTCGGGATGTTTCATTTATTTTTGTGGCTTCAGTGCCATGAAAAGACTTGCTACAAAGTGTGGCAGCGTAGTGAAGGCACCGACTGAATGAGAAAACACATTTGACCGCTCCCAAAATCCGAGGCCATCTCGACTTGCTCAAATTGAATCAGCCTTCACCTTTGCCCTTGGATGGTGGGATTAAAATAAATTTGGGCTGGTGGCTTCTGTATTTTTAATATTTGCATTGGCTAACCAGGTTGTGAAGAATTACTTAAAACTTTTGAAACACATTTGTTTTGTTTTGCATTTATTTGTTACATCACTTTCATTGTGATAGTGCTACACTAAAGCCTCTTGCTCATTCATTTTCAGTGCAGTGTCTTCCATTGAAATTCATCAGTTCCTCCATTGATCATTGGCAGAGTTCAGATTGAGACATTGATTCACATTAATTTTAACTGTTATGGTGCTGAATTATTTTAACCTAAGAGATGAGATACACATTAACGTATAGAGCACTGCAGGCTTGAGAAAGCCCGCTGTCAAGCTGCAGTGCTGCTTCACAGTGTATGCTCCACTCTCAAGCAGCGCCGTGCTTGTACCACACTTAAGTAAATAAACAATTTTGGGACGGGTGGGTGTCAGCTTTATAGCACACGACTAATCTGAAGGCATGCAAGCCAACATGCACCCCAAATAAACTCCTCTCCTTAGATTTGGGGGAAAACATTTTAAGATCTCATTTTGCTGTTTGCCGTAGTCCAACTTACCCTGTACTTAGAACAACATTAAGCGTCAGTTATCTTGAAGTTTTCCTTGATTGTGCCTGTCTTATTTTCTAAGTTGTTTATTGTGACTGTCTCCAGATGAAATATTGATTCAGTCTCAATTTGGTCTTGATGGGGCTGTGATGGCGACAGTGAAATAGCCTGTTGTTATGTATAGTAGTGTGTTTGATGCCTTTGAACCCAAAGTCACATGTCCTATAAACAACGACATGGCTGAGGTAGAGGCAAGCTTTACTACAACTATGTGTTATCTATGGCATAGCGATATGGAAGGGGATTATGATCATAAATTCAGAAGCCAGTACTGTACGTAGCTGTGCAGTGTTTGATAACTACCTGCTGCTGCCATTACTCAAGTGTGTTCCAAGGCTCGGATCTATGGGTTTTACTGTCATGACTCCAGAGAACTGTTTCTTACTGCTAACGCCGGTGTTGTTTTAGGGAAACACGTCTAGATTTTTCGATCTAGGCAGTTTTCATGTTGTGTAAAAAAAAAAAAAAAAATTCCAATTGATTTGATATACAGTGGGTACGGAAAGTATTCAGACCCCTAGAAATGTTTCACTCTCTGTGTCATTGCAGCCATTTGCCAAAATCAAAAAAATTAATTTTATTTCTCATTAATGTACACTCAGCACCCCATCTTGACAGAAAAAAACAGAAATGTAGAAATTTTTGCAAATTTATTAAAAAATCTGTTTGAATTAAATTTTTTTAAAGACACTTCACTCTTATTTCAACAAATGGTATGGGTTTTTTTTGCTAAATTTGACAATAAAATTACATTTTATGCTGAATTTAAATCGATAAAAATATTGTTTTTCCCAATATTTGCTATTATTAAAAAGAAAAACATGTATATTAAGAATTTAAAAATTTATATTTTCCATTTCTACACAGTTTCCACAGTTTTTGAACATTACAGTATTCCACTGTTTTCTTGCGTCTTTCTTGACACCTTTGCTTCTGGAGTTTCACCATTTTTCGTACCAACTTCTATTTAATGTTTAGTAAGCTCATATGACCGTATTCCAAAATATGACATTTTATACTAAGCAGTACTCAGTACATAACCTGTGATTTGTTATTATGTGCGTCCTATAAAGATGGTGAAGAAGATTATAAATGAAATGTCTCAAAATAAACATTGAAGGAGAAAACAGTGTTCAGTGGTGTCTCAGGCAGTCGGTGTGAGCTGCGGACACGGACTTTATGATCTGCTGTTTCTCTGCCTCCATGCCTCAATTACACCAGTGGCTGAGAGCATGTAAAAATACCTACGTGCCAAAAACCAGACTCTTAGTTAAGCAACAAAAACCAACAGAAAACTTCCCCTTTTTCCTGACACTTTTGTTTTTGTTTTTACATACACCCACATAGCATTTACCTAATACGAGATACTTGTACAAGCTGTAAAACAGAATAGAAATAATTAGTAACAGAGCCAGTTCACCTTGTGTAATCTATTCATTTTTTTCTCAAACATACCCATTTCTTCAAATTGTTTATCTTTAACAAGATTCTATAGAGTGTTTAGGGCAGGGAAGTCAAACGTATGGCCTGTGGGCCCAAAACCGACCCGCCAGAGGGTCCAGTCCAGCCTGTGGGATGACTTGACAAAACGAATAATTACTACAAAAACATTGTGCAATATAATGTCAATCAGCAGCATCAGTACAAAAGAGTGAGGTTGTTCATGCACTGCCACAACTTTCATGTATTTTTTTATGTACACATTTTATGCATTTACAAGGCAGAGGACTAACTTAACCTTCTTCCTTAATAGTTCCCATTTAGTTTGTGTGGTGTGGTGGTCAGGGTTACTACACAGATGTGGAAATGAATGTAAATTAAAAATAACTTCTAGAGCTTGACAAGTTGTTTCGCTCACAATGTAAAATACAATGTTGTTCAGTTCCAGATACCTGTGACCAAATGTTTCGTTTCTTTTGTAGTTACACTGTGATCTGTGAGTAGTAATGTGTAAATGATAAACTGAGGCATAATATTGAAATTGAACTTATTTGTCTTAAGAAATTTTATGCTGTTCATAATGTTTAGTAAAATGATAGTTCGTTTAATGTGAACATTTTCAAATTTAACTTTTTTGCACAAAAAGGCGAAAAATTTGGAATTTTTGTTATTTATGGGTTATTATGCTGTGATTTTACTGGTCCGGCCTGCTTGGGATAAATTGGGCTGTTTGCGACCCCTGGACTAAGATGAGACCTCTGTTATATGGTGTACATCAGGTCTATGTTTAAATATTTTATTTTAATAATGGTGTATGTTTAAATCACTGTTTAAACATACAGTGTTGCCTCACTGTCACTTCCCTACACCCAGACACAATGATTCAGAAATGCCTCTATCAGTAACAGAATTGCATTGCAGTAGGCGACATGTTCAGTTCAGGTCAGTATGTGGAGGGTTTGATCGCAACACCTTCACAAATAGGGACACAGCGAAGCATGAAAAAGGAACCACGTAAGACTCAGAAGTTGCTGTCTGTCGAAGCTTCGACACACATTTCTCTTGCCTTCTAAAGTACCATTAGCAGAACCGTTAACATCAGAGCTTTATCGATCCTCTGGTGTTTAAAGAAATCCCCCTGAGGTGTGTATATTATTCAGCACCCATCTGTACTAATGAGGGAATGTCACAAATAGCAGTGACTTCAGCTGCTTCAACCATGTTTCTACAAAGCAGTTTACAGAAGAAATTCCTCGAAAATCTCACACTCTGCTTCAAAATGTGACCATTCAGCTGCTACTAAATACAAAAAAATGAACTGCTACTTCTTCTGACTTACATCTGTGCTGCAAATTCATACTCGTCTGGGTGGGATTCATGCTACTGTTGTTGCTCCTATGACAGATTTTAACTAAACTTGCCAAAGCCACATCTGCTACAACTGTTGCTCTAAATATTTTGGTTTTGGCATTTTACAGTGATCAGGTAGAGTAGAAATTGACAGGAAATGCTGATAAAGTCTGGCTGGACAGGAATTAAACAGTGGAGTCAGCTGACCATGTGGGGGTGAAAATGTGCCCTGAACACTTGATCATCAGATCAAAGTTTTACAGATGTTTAACAAGCCTAACAAGACTGTATTCCACCTGTTAAATGCTTCTTTCTTTCTCCTTTTGTCTCGGTACAGAGTAGTAACTGTACTGTATACTGTATGTTCTATTTTAGGCTATTTAAGGCTAAAATGTACCAAATTTTGGGACCATTATGTCTAACATGATGATATGACATCAGGTCGATCACTATTACCCACCTACACCCCCCTCTATCTGTTTGTTCAACCTGTACTACTTTTTTCCCCAGCTAATTGGATTTTAGAGAAATTGTTGTTATTAGCCTGTAGCTAAGTGTTTCCAGCGAGTCTTGATCCTGCTGAACTTCAAACATGTAGCCTACACACTCAGGCCCACATGTCTGTGCGCGCCGTAAAACCTGCAGGGAGGGAATCGGTAGGGAGCACGTTGAAATAACAGAGGCCCCTTAATTGATTTGCATGTGTTTATTACAGGAGAGTGAGCTCATGCTGTGTGAGCACTTTGCTTCATATGGAGGCTAATGACGCTGAGATGCCGGGGAGTTGAGACCCTGATGCCGCTGTAATCCTGCTGATTACAGAGAGCGCACATTCTCTCTGAGGGCTGATCACAGAGCTCTGGACAGCACAGCTCCAGTCACTTCATGGGATGTCTTTGTATATGTGGACATCCGAGGGACATTTCATGCAATAAACACATTAATGTTGCATCGGCTTCTCTGCATGTCCGCTTTTGGAAGAATTAACTCTAAATTCCACCCTGAGTTCCATGAAGCATCCTTTCATGTCAGTGTTAACTTCCGTGCACTTGTTGGCGGGCTTTCAGGAAGCTGCCTTGCCTCACCATGAGTTGTGAGAGGCCATGTTTAGGAAAGCAAGAGCCCCTGCTGTACCTCTCATCGTGTTTCCTAATGCGTTGGAGCCCTACAGGTATGAGCTTCAAAAGGCAGGAGACACCCCTGTCTCTGCCGACAGAGCAGAGACTGGAGCTAATCGCAGCGGGCGCCACACACCTCAGGAAGGTAGCAATTTTCCATCATTACCGTTAAATCCTGCTTAAAAGGACCGGATTCCACAGACCTAATTACAAGGTGTTAATAATAACAATGTAATGACAGTCAATTTAAAGCCTGCCCTAAACCATAATCCAATCTCCAAACCGACTCTTTCACGTTGAAGGTTGTGTAGCCGCCGCATGGTGATGTCTGAAGTTTTAAAGTACCATGATTCCTATTGATTACTATTGTGATTACTCTCACAATTGGTGTGTTAGGTCCTGCCAGTTAGGGCTTGAATGAGGAGCTCTGTCAGCTTTTGTTGAGTAGAATTACAGTCCTTAAGATGGATGATGGTTTTCATCCTGGCGCTGCTGATGCTCAGAGACGTAGCCAGGCCAATCCACCGGCCTAATTGCTGGATGGGGTAGAGTTTAGAGGACAGAGGACTGATTTATGTGTATTAGTGTTGTAGGAGGCCTCAGGTTTATCCAGATATGTTGAATTCAGAACATCAATCTGGACTGTGCTCCTGTGCTTTAAAAGTCCGCAAAAGGTTTGCAGAGTGAAAAAAAATACTGTTGCTGTCAGTAATTATGATAAAACATTACGAGCTATTTTAAACAAACCAATCTTCTCTGGTAATTACTGCTAAATGAGGCTGATGTGTAGCTGACCTGCTGTCTGGGTCTGGGTGTGGCAGACTTCTCCAAACACACCGACCAATCACAAGTCTTCCTCCAGCCCTTGGATCAGGACGCATCGCTGCTGGCTCCACGTCTGCGGCGCGCCTGCCAAACTTTTCCAGCACCGACTTTGGGAACTTCTCTCCGGCTGAACGCTGCGTATTTGCGCTCCGTGACTTAAAGTTATGAGCTTTCTGGATTGGAATTAGATTTCGGAGCCAAAGTAAAGGAAAACATGTCTGCCCGCGGAGACTCCAGAGACGAGTTTTCCACAGACGAGGATGTGGAATCGACGCGCCAGAAGAAGCGCACGGCGCAGGTGTCCAGTCTGCCCTTCAGCGTGGAGGCTCTGATGTCGGACAGGAGGCCGCTGGCTGCGACGCCCGGACAGGAGGGAAGCTACGATTTGGATGAGGACGAGGCGCACAGGTCGGATGAGTTTTCCCAACAATTAGTATCTATTAAATCAGAGCTGTCGGAACCAGGAGGAGGAAGTCCGTCTTGGATATCCAGCTGCATAAAAATGTCCACACCACCCCGTAAGTACATTTTAAATTACATTTTACCGTTAGTTTTATGGATTTAGCCATCATTTTATGTCATTACTTGGCCTACTTTAGGAAAGATTTGATATGTGAGATATGAAAAAACTAGAAGCAAGTTACTAACTGATATGTTTAGAAGAAAGAGGCATAAATTCAATAAATAAATGAACATACAGGTTCCATCAGTTTTGATTAAATCTACAGTTATTGTAGGTAGAAGAGCAAAATGTATTTTCTATGTCAGCTAAGGTCCATTTTTGACCGTGTGGATATTGTTATATTTCCAGATGACCAATTCATATTATTATTTTTACATGTATTTTAATGATTCCAGCAGAAAATTCAGAGTTATGGAAGTTATTGGAAATTCAAGACTGCCATAATGCACATGATCTTTACAATATTGTGCTAAACTTTTGTTCATGGCTGTTTATTTTGTTTAGGTTCTGCTCTGCTTGAGTGACAGTAACATATCAATAATTCCTTTAAATGTGATTATCACTAGATTAACCGATTAATCATTTCATTCATAAAATTAAAACAAAAAGCGATTATCATTGCACATCATGATCCTCCAAGCATAAGGTGTTCATCAGCTGTTTAAAGATAATCAGTTTACGTTGATATAAATGTAAACGATCAGTACACAGAGAGGGCCTAACATATTGTTGATTCATTTTCTCACAGTTGCCTTATGAGGTAATCAGATCATTTCAGTTCTTATTTATTCATATTGATATTACAGCATCTGAAAAATACATGATAAACGACCCGTTGATGCAGTTTTTATTCTCATATTTCTCTCATGTCCTTCAGGGCAGGTCAGTCCAGCAGTCTGCTCCTTAAGGAAGCACAAAACCAACCGTAAGCCTCGCACTCCCTTCACCACGATGCAGCTCCTGGCCCTGGAGAGGAAATTTCGTCAAAAGCAGTACCTGTCCATCGCAGAGCGGGCCGAGTTCTCCTCCTCCCTGTCACTGTCTGAGACCCAGGTCAAGATCTGGTTCCAAAACCGTAGAGCCAAAGCCAAAAGGCTTCAGGAGGCCGAGGTGGAGAAACTGAAAATAGCAGCCGGGTCCAAAGCAGTGTTCTACCCAGGCTTCTCGTCTTTAGGTTTACCCCTCAGCGGTAACATGCAGGCTGGTTCAGCAGCAGCGCTTTATGGACTGGGTAGCTCATACAGCCGCACCCCCATTCACCCCGCTGCACATCTGGCCATGTATGCCTCACACGTTGGCTACAGCATGTTCCACCTCTCCTGAGACGAAGCAGATGTGCAGAGTGTGTTTAAAAAGGAATGACAAGAGTGTATCATTAAATCATGTACCTTATGAAAAACTTGTCAGCAAAGGACCTGAGGAGGAGTTGAAGCTTCATGCTCTTTCCTTGTCTTGAGATACACAAAGAATTTAAAAATAGTCCTACTTTTTGCAAGAGACTCTGTGGAAGAACCAAGAATACAAGACCCAGAAGATCCTTCTTTGTTGTCTGCAAACGTATTTTGTTCCTGAATGATTCAAGTGTATTTTTTATCCGTTAATCTTGAATTTGCAGGGAATTTTCATAATCCAATCAGAATAATAAGAGGCTGCAAATGGAAAAGTTTTGCCACGTTTGCCATGACACATGTATTTATTTATGATAACACTTAGATTTATATTTTTCATGATGCGTATCTACATTTTTAAAGGCTAATATTTCGCATGTATGATATTAAATTGAAACTTTCAATCAACTCTCTTTTTGTTCTCTTTATTTGTGGTGTAGGTACAATACAAAGCAGTATCAGTTACCTGGTGAGCTAACTCGTGTCTTGCCCAGCTGCAGTTTTGATGCACAGACTTTACTGGGTATTTCCTGGTGTTTTAGTTCTTTAGTCTGATGCCCATCTGCTTCTGTCATCCATTTGCCTCCTGCAGGTTACTCCACATCCAGGAAGACTCTTTCTCTGGTTCTCTTCCCCTTCTGCAAATTTTGTTTTTCCTCAAATATTCAGAGCAATTTGAAGCTGAAATATCTTTTCTCAGAGCTAGCTTCTTTACTGAACCTCTGTGGCAAACAAACTTCCTTTCCCTCCTTTTGGTGCACCGTGAGAACCCACTGTTAGTGTTGCTAACTAGTAATGATGTTCTATTCAGGGTTTCCATGAAGCTATGACAGTGTGACCCTCATTTTATTATTAGTCATGTTTTTCTTTCTTCTGCTATTATATTTTAAAATATCTTTTGTTAAAAAAAGAGGGATTTTAACTCTAAACGATAAAGGTCACTTTTTCTGTTGCTCCTGTACTCCCGTCCAGATTTACTGCTGAAGAACTAGAGTTGAGTTCACCCTCCTTAGAAAAGACTATTTGTATTTTTCATTATATAAGCTGATTAGTCTCTGCCATAAATCACTTCAGCCTGTAAACAGTGTAGTGGTCTTAAATGCATAATGTGTTTTAAATAAGTTGTTCTGTTGGTGTCCCTTAACTGAAATTAAACAATTAAGCAGCTCTTAAAATGATCACACAGTTGGCTTCATTTCAGACTACTGAAACTTAAATGAAGTTTGTGCTTTTATTTAAAAAAAACAAACAAAATATGTGCGCCATTCATGGTGAACCAAAACATATTAGCCAACTATTCAGTTTGCTAATCAGCTTTAGAGCTTTACACTGAAAAATGAAAGCATAATATAATACTGTATGACTGTTAGCTGCTCTCATGCATAAAGGGAAATGAGTTGAATCCACTCTTTCTGGGTAGATATACAACTGGGTGGCCCAAGTTAAGAGGTGTTGCACTCTTTAATGAATATTTATAGTCAAATTTACTCTGAAGATGTGAAATTATGTTTGCAAAAACGCATGTTTTTGACAAATAGCCCTTCTTAGATAGTTTTCATTGTAAACTCACATTGGGAAGGTTTGAGTGTTAGTTTTAAACTTTATACTTTAAATGAACTCTCTCTGTGAACTTTGTAGCACAGCATTATAAGACACTGTCCCTGAGTTTGCACTCCACGGTTTAATTGTGCTTGTCCCAGAATTCTGACTCCAAAACTCTGTGAAATTATACGTGCAAGCCCGCTGATAACAGAACAGGGACTTCTATGGTCTCTCTGTCTCCCTCTCTCTCCCTCTCTCCTTCTGTGAACTTGGAGAAAGCTTGTTACCATTAGCACATATTTCACAGTCCATTTGCTCCCCTCCATTTTGAAATTAAACCCAGCATTAAGCTGATAGTGAGGCCCTTAATGGCTTTGATTGTCCAATAACCACCACAGCCTCCAGTTTCAGACATTTTCAGTGTGAAACTAAAGCAGAGGAAGTGACTACAGCCCAGCTGACATCTGATAAAGAAACTATGTTCCATGATAATTAAATATAAGCAATATGTCTGTGAAGAGTCTCTGTCATCCAGGTCATGATAATAGTAGGAGCTTCAGTAAAAATCAACTGGACCTCTCTTGTATGTATACTATATTAGATATGAGTGTAATAATAAACAAGTAAATTTAGTCAAAATCACAACAAAATGAATAATCAGATTTGACAAAATATGACTATTTTTGTAGAAATGTGCCTTGAAGTTTTTTTTTTTGTTTTAAATACCAATTAAGCTAATCTAGGTTTCTCTGGAAGAATAATCAGTGAGGGTCAATTCATTCAACCTTCATAATATCCTCAGCCATGAGTGCAAGAGGTCATACAGAGCTCATAGAAGCTTAAAGGATAAGGTCACGTTTTTTTCAACTATCTTCACACAATACTCACATGGGCACATATGCATTAAAACAGCTTTTGGTTGCAGTAGTCATTCATTATGTCCATACTGGTCTTAAAGAGATTCTTAACATTAAAGTTAAGGAAGATATTTTATTCAAAATGACAGAATCTGCCATTTCCAATTTTTGCAAAGCATAATAGCAGTAGATGTTATTCTTAATTTCCTAAACTGTGAATATTTTAGGAGGGAATCTCTTCGGGGCCAGTGTGAATGAATAGTAGCAATATCACAGAGATTTTTCTTTAGATTTTAAAAACTGGAAAGTTATCCTTTAAAGGTCTTTTAGTAGTAGTAGCATGTTTTTTTCCTAAAGGTGTTGCAGTTCAGCCAGAAATCCACTGGGTGTAGCAGCTTCCCATCTATTGCTGCTATCTGATCTTACCAAGGCCATACAGTCCCCTCTACTCGCATATTAATAGATTTATTCTTGGCATTTAAACGACATTTCAGAACACTTTAGTTAACAACATATCATCTTAGATAGAGATTTACATGTTATCTAATCTGCAATTCACGGGCTCTTAGATAATGTCTGTTTAATTCATCATGAGTAACGTGCTGAATAAAAGATGAAACTCTGAGGCGTCGTTCCATTCTGCTGATGGTGAATGGCACGGGTTTTGGGATTTGGGATTTCAACAGTTCAGTGCTGCAGGGAAAGAAGCCTTTAAGTCTTTGCACATGCATTATTGTAAAGCAATGTCACATCAGATATGCTGAGAATGTGATATAACCAGATTCAGACTAAGTAGTTCTCCGCTCCTCCTTTAATTCTGATAGGTAAAGATATTCACAGTTATTAGCCAAGTAAATAAATTTGTCTAATTACTCCTGTCAGACTGGCATTTCATTGAACATGATTTGAGTGCATATTATTTATGAATTTATTTAATTCTGTTTAAATCTGTTTAAGGCAAAACAAAGTGGTCAGAGTCATGGCATAGAAAAAAACAAGTAAAGCACTCGGAGACTGAAGTACTCCGCCAAGTCTGCTCAGTATCATTTCTGATGGCTGAAATCTTGAAAAAGTTGTGGCAGAACTCACCGCACCATAGAATGTGGCCGTTTAATATAGATGTACCCACAAATAAAATGATCATGTACTGAGCACAGATGTGTGTTGTGCATGTGTACGTTATGTACGGACACCAAATCCCGTGACCTAAATATGTAGCGGGTAACGGGAATCGATTGGACTCGAAAACACCCCCACAGTTTAATCAATTGTATCATTTCCGACAGATGTGTCCCAAAAAGTCTGCAGCGGTCGATTTAAATGGTTGTATTTATATAGCGCTTTTATCCAAAGCACTTTACATGATATGTCACATTTACCCATTCACACACACATGGCAGAAGCTGCCATGCAAGGTGCTAACCACTGCCCACCAGGAGCAATTAGGGGTTCGGTGTCTTGCTCAGGGACACCTCGACGTGAGCACGACGGGCCGAGGATCGAACCGGCAACCTTCCAGTTACAAGACGGCCACTCTACCCACTGAGCCATGCCGCCCTTTGATTGTAGTGGGATCGCAATTGTGATTGTCAGCAGGCAGCTGACGTAGTGTTCACTTGTAGTCATAGTTACAATGACACTGTGCCGCTATATCGCAATGATGCAAAAAGCTTTAACAAATCCATGGATCCAGACTATAAGCTATAATTAGTTGGTCCTTGTGTCATTTCTGACCTTCCCTGAAAGTTTAATCTAAATCCGTTATTCTGTTTTTGAGCAATGTTGCACATAGACAGACAGACAGACGGACAAACGTACACTAATCGTCACATAACTCCGCCGAGAATCCACCTCCTTGGTAGAGTAAAAATGCAGCCAGTTTAAGGTTTCTCACTGCCCCTGTCCTCTCCTGTCCCGGTCTGTTCGGCAAAATTGAGATTCAATATTTCAAGATCTGTCTGCATGCAGGAGCAAAGCTGAGATACAAGCTTCATCCCACAAGAACCAACACACAAATTTCTTTCACAAGAGAGGTGGTAATGTGAGATATAAGGAGTTGGGTAGGTGACAGTGAGAGAAGATTTTATTTTATTTATTCATGTACTTTTTTCTTTTTTGCGCACACCTCACAGATCAGAAGAGGAAATCTTCAGATTGTGTCCCTGAGAGCTCAGTGCACTTCCGCTTAAGAAAACAGGCAAACAAATAAAAACAAGCAGCCTAAGAAAACGTCTTTACCAATTGCACAACACAAGGTCAGTTGTAAAAAACGCTGCCAAGAGAACAGATGCAATAGACACTTTAAAGTGATGAACATGGCTGACATAGTCTTGTTGTTGTCATGGTGACAAGTTAAGTTATATCACGGTGATGTTGCTTTTTTGATGCATTTGACTGAGTTTTGCAGCATTTTTTCTGAATATTACAACTGTGTCAAATATTTATTCATAATTTTTTATTGTTGTCTGTTTGCATGTGTTTTCTTAAGTTTCTGCATGTTTATCCCTCATAGTGGCCGAGCATTGACGTGTTTTGTTCAAAGTGCGATAACAAGGGAGAGGCCCTGCTTTCATCTTGTCTTCAAAGCTGTGGAGCAGGTGCGTTTCCCCAAACAACCCCTGATTCGTCCTCCATCTATGCTCTGGATTTTTCAGGTCCTGCATCTCTTCACACCTTTTTATTCTCTGCCTGTCTGTCTCTATTTCATCCTGAGTCCTTATATTTCATGAAAGATCAGGGGCTTTCCTGCATACAGAGGAATCTTTGGTGTCCCCAAAAAGAGTATTCAGGGTCCCCCTAAAGAGGTTTAAGTCGATGCCAACAGAAAATCACCAGCACCAAAATACTAAGAATTGAGAGAAAAAACAATTTTATCAATTAGAGTTTTGTTTACTCAAGCATAGTTGCTTTTTTCTTCATCAAACTGTCAGAAATAACAGAAAAATGTCAAGATTTCTGTCACATCAGATAACATGGACTCATAGCCATTTCTCCACACAGTCCAATCATGCTGACTGTCATGCATAGTCACTCACTGGAGGCCTATTCTGAGCCAGGGAAACCCCTGAATGGACAAGAGGCTATCAGCACTCATTCCGTAATTAGACACACTGTCAGCCATCACTGTGCTGTGAAGTCAGTGTGTGTGCTCATTATAAAGGCAAAAGAATGCTCTGCACAAACTGTGGCTTAGATACAGACACAAGTTGACAAATTCCTCACCAGAGCAACCTGATCTTCACTCAAACACGCATGCTCAGACTCACACACACAGAGGCAGACCTTGTCCTGTCCTGAGAGTAATCCCACCTCTAGCAGTTTCTGTCTTTTGTTTAGTTCTTTCAGTTGGTTTATCAAGAGACATTTCCCTCCAGCAGGTTGGCCAAACAGCATGACCTATTTAAACATAAAGACACATCTAAAAGCTTTGGCTTTGAGGTTGGGAGACAGAAAGCTCCTCTTGAATTATGAGTGTTTATTTGTGAACATCTGGGGCACTGAGCGCAGTAACCTGAAGAGGTCATCACAGAAATGAAAACAGCATACTGCAGGATATTTTTTTTGTTGCAATGTTGAAGGTTTTAAACACATGCAACCCCCACTGCGCCCTCACTCTCCTTCTTTCTCTCATCCAGTGTATTTTATTAATATTTCCCAGGGTGTTATTGTAGGAAAACTGTCCTAACCCCCTACAAAGCAACGTCCTTGTGCCCTGACGTGACCGAGTGGAGCCTCGATGCTCTTTTGAAGGACTGAGTCGAACACATCTGGACTGCTGACCCCTGAGACAGAAGAACAGCGTGAAGTTTGTTGCCGTTTATAGTGCTGTACCTTCAGCACATAGAGTACACTCTGTCTCTAAGCCTGCACAATACCTTACCTTCAACATCTTTATATGCTTTGAAGTGACTCTTCCAGATAGGACGCACCAATGTCAGCTAAATTAGCTTCTTGCGGTGACATCCATACATTGCCCCGTGGGACGTTTGTACCCCCTGTCCGAGCCTCTTCAGAAGCAGTGCCATCTGTAGCCTTCACTATTGTCCGTGTCTCCTCACAGATCTGTGTGTCCGCTCTGTCTCCTGAGATGCTATGACTCATCAATCTCCCCCACGGCTTCTATTGTACTGAAGGAAGCCTCATTGTCCAACTCTTTCTGGTAACTTAATAACACGATAGCTGACGTGAAATATGCGCCCAGATACATAGAAACGCCAACCGGCTCGCTTAGATCCATGGAAATGTTATATCCAATGTAGGTGTGGAGAATGTGTCGCAGCTCTTTGCTTTGTTTTGATGTGAGTTTCCACTTTGGTTTGAGGGTGTTGCTGAAATTGGATAGGGTCCTTTTGTCTGTGATTTGCAGCTGGAATCTGAAGTGAAGATATTCATCCTCTTAACATACAGTTAACAGACAAAACGCCCTACAACAAAACAATATAATTAAGCGGCAAAAATATAGGAAGAGAATATGATAGTTATTGAAACCAAAGGAAAAAATAATGACATTAGTTAAAGGCATTTTTAAAAAGTGATTTGAAATATGTCACTGATTCCACAAGCCTCATATTGTCAAACACAAAAGTTAAAGTTAAGCCTCCTGGTTTTACTAGAAGTTAAAAGAACTCCTTTGGTCTGTGATTTGCTCACTGTAAAACATCATGAAAGAACTGTCGACAGTATGTGCTTCATTTTATTTTCCATTCTCATTAAACATGTACATATTTGCCAGATTTAACGCTGGTAAATCTGCTCAGTCTTCTAAAATATATAAAGCAGCAAAGCAGGCTTGGTGCCCTGTAGGGTCGCTTATTGAATTATTGATGAACAGTGGGTGGTGTAAGCAGGAGAGAGCACACTTCCAGTTGCAACAATTAAAAAGGATTAACGTAGTCCTCCAAAAAACCGTCCATCTCCACTTCCTCTCCAGCACCTCTCCCCAGTGTTCGCATCAGTCCTTTTAATCCAAATGTCATGATTGCTGGCTCATGTCAGTCATTCTTTTCAACTAGTATGAATATTTTCATGGGCTTATTCCCCTATAGTTTCAGACCTGAGGGGTGTATTATGAGGACAGATTAATGGACTCTCAGTGTCGCTTTTAACCTGTTAGATCAACCTGGTAGCTGATGCTGCCCCGCTAACCTGCTCCGGAGAAGGTTCTGTTCAGGGTTTTCGATTTAAATCAGCTGTGACAAGCATCAACATTTTACCAGTTCTTTTCCTGATGATATTCTGTTCTTCTGTTTCTTAGTAATAGTACTAAACAAAGCTGTGCAGCTGCAGTAGCACAAAGTGTGTCATTCCACATACATTCAGTTGGTGAAGCAGAAAATGCATGAATATCTTTTTATGCTCGGTCCTGGTTTTACACCACTGGTACTGCAGCTAATAGAACACAGACTGCAGAACTGATTAGTCTGTTGTTATTTATCACAGAGAATATTCAACCAATAGCATTAATTTCACTGTGATGTGGCCCAAAACTAAAGCAGTTTTCATGCATCCTTAATTATGGGAGCTAAATGTGTCTGAGCCAAATGCACTTGCTGAGTGTCATGTTTTAATGTATGAAGTTTAAAGTTTAACAGCTGTGATGGTGAGCTGTCACGTTAGACACAAACGGCTGTACTGAGAGTAGAAAAATAAATACTAACAAAAAAATTATAACCACTGGTTGTTATACCTTTTAACTCTGATTCAAATTTTACGTTCCGTTGAGCCACCCTAACGAAAACAAAACCTGGTTAGGTCAAACTTGCTTCATGTTGCATCCCCCCTGTCCACTCCCACCTGGCCTGTTTCTCACCAGGTCATTATATAACCCTCCCTACCTATCCACACTGTAAAAAAACAACGACTTTTAATTGTAGCTAAAAAAAAACCCAGTTATTTTGCAAATTTCTGCTGTTTTGTGAAATTAGAGATGATTAGCCAATTCATTGAAGAAAATCATCCATTTACATGTTAACTGTTGCAAATAATGTGCACAGCAAAGGTATATATTTTTATGATTGGTAATTTGTTCTTTTACAACATTTGAACATATAATGACACTTATTTTTTACAGCGTTTAAATATGAAAAAATATCGTTTTACAGCTATCTCCCTATTTGAAGGCAAAATAAACCATATTAAGGACTGAAAAGAGATACACACGTGGACAAAATTGTTGGTACCCCTCAGTTAAAGAAGGAAAAACCCACAATTCTCACTGAAATCACTTGAAACTCACAAAAGTAACAATAAATAAAAATTTATTGAAAATTAAATAATCAAAATCAGCCATCACTTTTGAATTGTTGATTAACATAATTATTTTAAAAAAACAAACTAATGAAATAGGGCTGGACAAAAATGATGGTACCCATAACTTAATATTTTGTTGCACAACCTTTTGAGGCAATCACTGCAATTAAACGATTTCTGTATTTGTCAATGAGCATTCTGCAGCTGTCAACAGGTATTTTGGCCCACTCCTCATGAGCAAACAGCTCCAGTTGTCTCAGGTTTGATGGGTGTCTTCTCCAAATGGCATGTTTCAGCTCCTTCCACATATGTTCAATGGGATTCAGATCTGGGCTCATAGAAGGCCACTTTAGAATAGTCCAACGCTTTTCTCTCAGCCATTCTTGGGTGTTTTTGGCTGTGTGTTTTGGATCGTTGTCCTGTTGGAAGACCCATGACCTGCGACTGAGACCAAGCTTTCTGACACTAGGCAGCACATTTCTCTCCAGAATGCCTTGATAGTCTTCAGATTTCATCGTACCTTGCACACTTTCAAGACACCCTGTGCCAGATGCAGCAAAGCAGCCCCAAAACATTACTGAGCCTCCTCCATGTTTCACCGTAGGGACAGTGTTCTTTTCTTCGTATGCTTGGTTTTTGAGTCTATGAACATAGAGTTGATGTGCCTTACCAAAAAGCTCCAGTTTGGTCTCATCTGTCCAAAGGACATTCTCCCAGAAGCTTTGTGGCTTGTCAACATGCATTTTTGCAAATTCCAGTCTCACTTTTTTATGAGTGTTTTTCAGCAGTGGTGTCCTCCTTGGTCGTCTCCCGTGAAGTCCACTTTGGCTCAAACGACGACGAATGGTGCGATCTGACACTGATGTACCTTGGCCTTGGAGTTCACCTTTAATTTCTTTGGAGGTTGCTCTGGGCTCTTTGGATACAATTCGAACGATCCGTCTCTTCAATTTGTCATCCATTTTCCTCTTGCGGCCACGTCCAGGGAGGTTGGCTACTGTCCCGTGGGTCTTGAACTTCTGAATAATATGAGCCACTGTTGTCACAGGAACTTCAAGCTGTTTAGAGATGGTCTTATAGCCTTTACCTTTAAGATGTTTGTCTATCATTTTTTTTCGGATGTCCTGGGACAATTCTCTCCTTCGCTTTCTGTTGTCCATGTTCAGTGTGGTACACACCTTTTCACCAAACAGCAGGGTGACTACTTGTCTCCCTTTAAATAGGCAGACTGACTGATTATGAGTTTGGAAACACCTGTGATGTCAATTAAATGACACACCTGAGTTAATCATGTCACTCTGGTCAAATAGTTTTCAATCTTTTATAGAGGTACCATCATTTTTGTCCAGGCCTGTTTCATTAGTTTGTTTTTTTAAATAATTATGTTAATCAACAATTCAAAAGTAATGGCTGTTTTTGATTATTTAATTTTCAATAAATTTTTATTTATTGTTACTTTTGTGAGTTTCAAGTGATTTCAGTGAGAATTGTGGGTTTTTCCTTCTTTAACTGAGGGGTACCAACAATTTTGTCCACGTGTGTATTTTATTGAAGTTTCCTCACCTGCATCCACTTTTTTCTGTGGGCAACTCTCTCAGTATGTATGTCCCCAGTTCTCTATGCGTATTTTGCTGGTTTGTCTTTGAATTAGTAAACAGCAAAGCATTTTTTCAGTGTATCGAAACCTTAGAATCAGGTAATTTTGGTTTTGATTTTAATCATTCTGGTATTCAGTTCAGTTTGTTAATGCAAAAGATTCATTCTTTTGAATTAATTATTTGCGAACACAAAAGACTACTTTGAGGCTCATGCTGTTGCTTTTCAGATTTACCTCTAGACTCTTAGTTATTAGCTTGTTATTAAAAGAGGGCTACATTTGAACCTTCACCTACCGGTTGGCATTCCACAATTTTGTCCAAATTTATATATTTTAGCGCGACTGCTCTTCACCATTATTATTTTTATGTTTCATGTGCAGTTTTTCTTTGTGCTCTTCTAGCGTTGCTAACTACTCACTGCATTTTGTACAAAGCCTGCAGTACAGCAGTGTAGCGTGATCTGCTCTGCTACTACTGTTAGGACCATGACACTGAACATTACTGTGCAATGTTCTTACACTCTGCTACATGTGATCGGGTTGCTTTTATGGTTTTTGTTGTATTTTATGATTTTCTTTAAATGATAGCTATATGTAGTGGAGTCGCAGCTGAATGGTAACACTATTGCCCAAGATAAATTTGCTTTTGGGACATTAAAGCATATCATATCACTATTGGACATGATCATTATAAGTTTGCATACTAGCATTAGCATTACAACTAAGAGCACTTCTGATTGTGTCCTCATCAGACTCAGATTTCCTTAAATAATTTGCTATCTATACATATCTAAAGACAAGGTACGCACTTGACCCTTGTAAATCTCATCACTGATTCCAGGCAGGTTATAATCATCATGCGTAACCAAAGGATCCCAACAAAAGAAGCTGAGATGATGCTTGTGAAAACAGTTTCCGCGTACACACAGATGACTTTGAGCTTAAAAGAGATAAGCAGACGCTGCTGAGCTTTCCTTGAAAGTCTCCACTGAGCTGTCAAGGGTAAATGGCAGCAGGGTAGCGTAATGAGCAGAGAGACGTGGGTTCAAACCCCTGAGCTGCTGTGGTGTCCTTGAGCAACACGTTGAATCCCTACCAGCTGCTGGTGGCTGCTCAGCGGCCGACCCTGAACCTTTGCCCTCTTTGAAGGAGGGAGCACGAGGGACATTTTCCCCCTCTGTGGGAGTCTTGTTGCATTGTTACATGCAGAGTAAATCCTGAAGTGGCTTACGGCAGGGTGCACAGGTCACAGCTACATTTGGTCAACTGGTGAATTGTTAATGCTTTTCTTTTTTCAAATCTGCTTTGTTTCTCGTGTGACAGTCCCTCCTTTTCGTTTGTTATTGATAGTTCCTCTTTTTAACAGAATAAACCCTTCATTCGGCTGTGGCATCTGAGTTTCGTTCTCGGTAATCTCACTGAGGTTAGGAGCTCAGGCCTGATTTTTCAGATGGTTGGAGTGTGATGAGAAAGAGGTGAAATGGTCTCTGGTTTTGTGACTGTGACCAAATAAAGGACCCAAAACCCCTCTCCAGCTGCGTCTCAGTATATCTCTTCTGTGTGCCTGTGAGCACGTTTGCGTCGGCTCGTGTGGTCCCATCTGAACTTTCCAGAGGGTAAAAGAGGCTCCTGCTGTGCTCCTCTTTGACAAGCCCCTTCCTGAAATAGACCAAATTGTGTCTGCCGTCTGCTTCCCTCCTATGGAACTCAAACACTACCACGAATGCACAGCAACAATAAATGTTTGAGGTGTTTCTATTCCTGGTGGTGAGGCTGTGTTTTCCTGGCTCTCCTCTTTCCTCTGTTTGTTGTTATTACTAATATAATGATTCATTCCTTGCATAAGATTTAATTATGAGTTAGTAAAACTCCTACTGTGAATCTCGAATAGATTTTAAAGAAGCATGGTATTACTCTCTTCTCTTATTATAGGAAAAAAATTGCAAATTAAAGAAATCTGTGTTTTCAGACTCCAATCAAATGATTAAGAAAATGGCTCAAAATAAATAAAAAAACTGTGACTGTGAAACCATAGTCTCAGAGCTAATTATAATCATTATTTTTATTCCATTGTGAGTTTTAAGCTTGGCCGATGCTGCAGTTAAAGCTGAAAATGATCTCTCTAATGTCTCTCATACATTCAGTGTAAGAAAATATCATTAATCATGCAGCGTTGTACCTTGTAACTCCAAATAATTATCATGCGGATGCAAAATGACCGAAATTTAAACCAGTGAATAAAAAACTCTTCTGAGATTATCCTTCAGAGCGAGTGGACCACAGCTGCTCCGAGGCTTTTTTTTTTTTTATCACAGACTTTGTCACAATCTGCTCACAGTTTGTTCTTTTACTCTCAAGCAGTTTTTTTTTTTTTCCATCCTGCCGTCCTTATCTGCCTCCCCCCCGTCTCCTCCTTCCTGTTCTTTCTCTCTCTCTGCTGGGGATGTTTGTTCAGCTTGTCACTGTGCCGTTGCTCGAGTGGGATGTCTGTTGCTGAGTGGTCTTTTCTGTACTATCCTCCTGCTCTGTTAATCCCCTTTTCAGATGCACAGAGCAGAACCTCAGAAATATGCCAGGCATTTATATTCTCCCCGGAGTCACAATCAGTGGATGTAGTCTGTGTTTATTTTCTGTGACCTCTCTGTTCCTTTATTGCTGTCAAATACATCCTCATCTGCGATTTTACTCAGATGTTTACAGAAATTCACACAGCGGTTTACATGTTTTACCTAAACAACATAATGTTCACATAATGTTGCTGTAGTTCATATTTCACTTTTTATTTGACCATGGAGTACATTTATTTAGTAAGTAAGCTTCTCACATTGCTCAGTGCCTTATGGAGCATTAATGCTAAGCACCTATTGACAGAGTTTACTGACCTGTTGACGACAGTGGATTAACATTCCACCTTTGTAAAGTTGGGGAACTCACAAGAAACTAAATTTATAACTAAAAATAGTCAAAATTCAAACCAGAGCCAAGGATGATATATCCTGACATGCACTTGATTTTTTTACATTATATTTTCCACCCTTCTGCTCAGTAACTCAGTTCACTTCCTGCTTGGTAAATGTCCACATCTTTCAAACTCCACATCCAGAGTCTGAACACAGGTTATTTGTTGTTGTTGTTGTAAAGACTGAAGCTCAAAACACATTACACAACTTTTTTCACGGGCTGTGTAGTACTCTTTTTGACGAGTAATCTGAATTTATTGTGTAAAACTGGTGGAGTGCTCCATTAATCCTCTGAACCCCAAGCAGTTTCTGGGCAATTTTTGCTCCTGTTACTTTTCTGCTGACTTTGAGCTCATTTTCCACTGCAATATAAAGTCCTTCACCTCCATGGAAACAGAACAATCATGGTTTGAAGTACAGAGAATGCAGAAATATCTCCTATTGAGTATATAACACAACTGTAATGCCATAAATGATGGGGAAAAAAATCAATCTAAAAGTTACATTTTTGATTGTTTTATAGAAATTATAAAAAAAAACTGAAATCAACATGTACAACATTTTTCTTACAGATGTTAAAAATACTTTTAAAAAAATGATGACAGTAGCTAGTATAGATACTTATTTATCTCCTCTCTGCTGAGTGTAAACACAGCCTGCAGTTCAATATGAAAGTCTCTGAATTGTCTACACATGACTGTCACAGCTGAGTCATTAATAACTCTGTTTTTTTGTATGTACACAATCTGCTAAGTGTCATTGATTAATTTTTGACAGCTTTATATAAATAGGACATGTAGAGTAAAGCAAACTTATGGATAAGATTTGATAAATTCCTGATGGAACTGTATGTCAAACGTGATTTACAAAAATATAAAAATTATTGTTTTCAGTTTTTATTGTTTCTGGTTCTGATAAATGGTATCTTTTTGACAATTCATTTAAAAAACATGCCTTTTAATGCTGCCAGTGAAGTTGTGGGGCTCAGAGGATTCATCTATTCACCGGTGTAAGCACACTGAGCGTTAAAATGTATTCATTAGGTCTTTTACTGAGAAACAGAAAGCTAAGCAAAAGCTGGGTGTTTTTAGACTATCAGAGATGGAGGTGTGGCCATGTGATATTACAGTAACTCCAGCCAGAGACAGAAACAAGAATTTGACATTTTTGAAAAATACAATAGCATGAATCACCACATCATGTGGGTGTTCTGCCGAGAAATGAAACCATGTGCAAGAGTAACACATTGCCACAGTGTGAAATATCTCTAATGGTGCGTAGTGTTTCCCAAACAGCCCTTGCCAAAGGAGCACATGTCACATGCTTTCTTTGTCATTTTCATTCAATGATAGCAAATGGCTGAGCGGCCCTTTAAAAGGAGTGGAAACAGGGCTATAATTTAACGGTTTCGAACATTTTACGAAGAGCACCAGCGCTGCACTGACATGGTTCAGATCACATAGTCATCAGCTCAAATCCTCTCACGGTCAGCATCGTTTGCTGTTCCACTCAGACCAAACACAGAGCAGCCATCGCTTTTAAGCCCAAATAGAGAGGACATTATCTCTAAGTTTTCCTGTATATTTGTCAGTAATCACTTCGTTGCTCTGCCTGTCAGTTTCTGCTGCCAGTGTTGCGCTCTTAAAGGGATAAGACCCATCTGTTCTCCCCCAGAAGCTAGCTGATTAGCATTAGCATCATCACAATTCACCTATGTGGCATCCTACTAGTATGAGCATTAGCAGGGGCATCATGAATAGCATGTTCTCCACTCAGAGCCGTCTCTGCCAGACAGCACCTCTCTCCAGCTAAGCTGCAGAGCGTGGCTGGAGTGGACATCACCCCTGTTGAGAACGCTATTCATCCACCACCCTCATTTGCACCCAGCTTATTATTCATTGTATAATTGGATCAGCGCTCACTGTCTTGGCTTATTACTCATTTAACATGCTTCAGTGATGTTTTCCACTCTGCCTCGATGACAGTTTGTTACTGGCCAGAGATGAGGGTGATATGAGCAATTATGCAGCCAATACATAAAATCTGTCTTCATTTCTCTGGTGGATTTGATCCGGCCAAATTTAGCAAAAGGTCATCTAATCTCTGTTTTTGGCCCATCACAAGCGGAGGTCTTACCATGACTCAGTATGACAAGTTAAACTGTATCCATTTATGATGGATTATGATCTGTTATATTTAGATTTAGGCAGCGGTATACATGCACTCGTAAGGAAGGAAGGAATAATTTGATGGCTGTTTTCTGTCTGCTTTAGCGAGCATGCTGCCTTTTCCATTCTACCATAACCTTAAGGAATGATTTGTTTCTTCTTTTCTTGCTCATTTCCATCCATGATTCCACCTGTTGCACGCCAGATTGTCTAAAGACCTGAAAAATACAGATGTGGGTTGTTAATTGTGGGATCAGAAGCTTTACTGGGGCAGAAATTGGCGCCCTCTACTGTGCCCGATCAGTGCCCAACCACTTACTTCCAACAGGCCATGAAACCACCACACCCAGCTGGTGAGTTGTTATTCTGTAATAGGACGTTAGTACAATGGGAGTTTCAGCACCTTAACAAGGGGCATGACACCCCCCTTGTTCTTCATTCCCCTCTTAAATCACTTATTGCTTAAGACCTTCTTGTTTTTGGCATGGCATGTGAAACCGTGCGCTCCACCACCATCATTAAGACACCTAATATCTTTGAGAGAACAGTCTTCATTCCTCTAGTTTCACAGACGTCTAAGGTTTGTCTTACTGAGTCTTTTTGATGGTATTTAATCCAATTGTAGGAGCCAATGAGCTCAATTATTATAAATAGGAACCAATCTTTGTCCGGGCAGGTGTTCCGCCCAGAAGGAAATAAACAGTTTTGACCGCTGTTGAAGCCGCTGCTGAAAGCCGGTAACAATGAATTGTTTGTTTTAGATTAAAGCTGTTGGATTATACTTATTTGGAGTAATAAATGCAGATTATTGGAACAGTAAGCATTGGTCTCGGCTCTCTTCATCAGACGCGGTAAAGTTGTCGGCGTGTCAACTATTTAAATCCTGGTGAAGCACCTCAGGGGCTTCAAGCATTGGCTTAGCCTCTACACCAATAGTTAATTTTAACACTTTATACGCCTTGATGTTGTTACAATCATTTGTGTGTGGTCACCAAGCTACAGGAATAGTTGAATTTCTTGTTTACGTTTTATGAAAGGATTAATACAACTCTCATATCTGCCAGTTAAACCCTCTGTAAAATGGCAGTGTCATGTGTACACTATAGTTTTGTACTGTTCAAGGGCAAAAAAAGAGCTATATCGATCTTCTCATCTAATTCCTGACAAGAAAGCAAAAAAACTAAACAAAACACCTTTGCTAAGATTTAATTAGTCCCGGATTGTCGTGCCTCTCCCTCTTGTAATTATTTTCCTCTGCTCTGATGTCTCGCTGAAGAGCCCTCTGTGATTCTGCTTTCCCCCTCGTTCCCTTGCCCCTTTCCCAGTGGTGGGGTCAGAGGGCCTGTCCTCTCCACTGGAGCCAGTTGGAGTGACGAATGGCAACACAGCGCTGCCAGCCGCCCGCAGCACAAACAGTAAACAGAGCGAGGGTGGAGGAAGAGAGCAGAGGAGTGTGATAAGAAAGCGTAAATGAGGAAGAGAAACGAAGGCGCTCGCTGCAGAGGACGGACACTAAAGGTCGAAAGATTTGCAGGGCGATCACTGGCAAAGGCTTGTGTATCTATTTGTGGGTAAAATAACCTTTTGCTGGGATCTGATATGTGTTTACATGCTTCTGAATTTGCTCTGTTACAAAGTTAGCCCTCTCCAACCCTTAAATAAAGAGATTCCCCCTAATCTCAAGATGTGTGCGTGCATTTCCTGATGCGACGTGTTTACTTCTTCTTCATCTTTCTCATCTAAATCAGCTGAAAGGAAATGTAAGTCAATGATTTATGTCATCAATGAAACCAGAAACCTGTTTTTTTTTTTTTTTTGAGCGTGCAAAGAGCGTCCATATCTGTCGTCACGTCATTGTGCTGACGCATTTTGGCTGGAGTCACTGACACGCTCGCTCTCAATTATGCTTATCTTGGTGTTGTGTGAGATATTAAAAATGCATTAGGCTCGAGTGCAATTATGATAGCTCTTCCAGTTTTGAATAATACATATTTAATGGAGAGCAATACAGATGATTGCAAACTGTTTAATTGCATTTTGATTCCCAGAGAGGAGAGAGGGTGGCACAGAAATCATTAAGTACATTAAAAAAAGCCACTTTCACATGCTCAGGTGTGCCTCCCTGTAAATAAACAGCTTGAGGTCAGATGGGACTTCATTGTGGATGTCAGACCAGTGTGATTTTGATAACACTTCCTGGCTGGTTGTGATATTTACAGAGCATCCTTTGCATCTTTTTTTTTTTAGTTGTCATCGCTTGATTCTTACATAAGACTCTGTCTGTCTCCTTGCCCCTTTCTTTCTCTCCCTCCCTGTCTCAGTAAATCATTTCCCCAGGGCCAGTCATTAGCATCATCTGAAGTTGCCATGTCTAACATCCCTTTTCTGATGTGCCAATCTAAAAAGACAGTATCAGTTTGAGAATGTCACAAGCTCCAGTGGGCTAAAAAACAAAAACAAAACATAACAAGGCAAAGGAAATTAACTCTCTGTTTTTATAGAGTGCCATTGACACTGCAAGGACTCTGGTTTTGGGTGTTGGAGCAGGTGATAGTAGCAGTACACACAGTTTCACCCACACATGCACACATCCTGTCTTGTCGCCACCTCGGCCATCACTCTGAATGATGTCAGTCAAATTAATTGCTGTTCCATTCCCGTAGCACGCTTGAGGAGGTTTCACAGAGGCAAGGACAGTCCGGGACCCAGAGAAAGCGGACTTTAAAGGACGTGTGTGTGTGTGTGTGTGTGTGTGTGTGTGTGTGTGTGTGTGTGTGTGTGTGTGTGTGTGTGTGTGTGTGTGTGTGTGTGTGTGTGTGTGTGTGTGTGTGTGTGTGTGTGTGTGATTGTATGGCAGAGACACACTTCCCCTCATAGTATTTATAGTTTTTCATATTTCTAATGAGCATAAGCATGAATTGATTAAAAGATCTGTCTTTGGAGGCTTATTTGTTTAATGGGAATCATTTATGACTCTGTAATTGCTTTAAAGTGCTCTTCTGACAAGACAAAGTAACCATTTCACACTAAAATGAATCAAATTTCATTTTTTATGGCCACTGAGGACCATCTACAGAGATATTCATGAGCATTAATTAGCAAAAACTTAACACAAAACCAACTGAGATTTTGATTTATCTTTTATGATGCAGCACGCTAATATGGGAGGGAATATTCAACTGGGTCTTGCAAAATAAAATCCATCACACGTCCTTGTCGCTGCTCTGCTCTCTTCTCCTTTCACACTCCAGCTACCTCAGTTGCACTCTCAGTCCCCTTTCAAACATCTGAATAGATTAGGGCATGTAAGTTTCTGTGACAGGTCCATCCTTGATACAAAAATTTAGTGAACCAGCAAGAACTGCAATTTATGATCACATTTCTTTCATCAACGAACGGAAATAAGTCGACAGTCTGCTTGACAGAGACTACAAAAGTGTACAAGACCCAAAATGCTTGTGTAGCTTATAGCGTGAGAGGGTGAAAATTTGCTTTAATGCAATTATTGAATGAAACAAAGCCAACAGTGGTGACAAAGAGGTGCCGCAGCAGTTGCACTACTTTATTATTTCAGGCTATTCATGACTCCAGATCGAGTGCTTCACTTTGCTAATGATGGCAATACATCACCAGAACGAACAGACACACGAACACCAGAGGTATGTGGGAGTGAAGTTCTGGACGTGAAATACAGCTGGTCCCATTCGATTTTTACCCTTTAGACTCTGGTGTGAAATTGGCTTCAGGAAGTTTGATACGAGGAGGTCAAAGCTGCACGGCCAAACTCACAAACACCACACAGTGGACTTTATAAAAATGGACACAAACGTTTATTAACCTGTGCTTTGAGATGTTTCCACATGGCTGAAGCAGACACCACACAACTGTTTCTTCTGATGGGTTACACAGTTATGAATGCAACACAAACAGGTACGCAATGGTCAGACCTGCATATTCTAAAGTAATAACTTTAACATACACTTACAAATTTGTTTGTGTCAGTAATGCTCACTCATTGCGGAGGAGCTGTCCAGTTCTTCATGTTCATTCTTGCAATGGTATAAAGTCCTGGGTCTTATTCTCATAATTCTGGCCCTGATTTCTCTAAACTGTGAATGATTCTGTCAAGAGATGGATTAGAGGGTCGGTAGCATTTTCATATCTGTCTGTGAAACATGAAAGCCAAAAGAAGGTTAGCTTAACTTAGCAAAGCTTTTTGGAAGTAGTGGGAAAATAACTGGCTAAATGTTACATAAAAAGCAAAATAAAGTTTACCAGCAGTTCTAAAGCTCACTGTTTTAATCATTTTATGCAAATAATCTGATTTAAAGTCCTGAAATGAGTTGTGGTGTTATATCAAGTTATATGCAGTTCCTCGAATGACTGCTTGAATCTGGCTCCTAAAGAGTCAGTCCTCACAGATCAGTATGCTGATATGCGCAACTTTACAGCACAAATATATATGTTTACAGCCTGGTATGAAAATCGTTTTTGGTCTATGTAGCTAATTTGTTCGCTTGTGAAAACTGTACAGCAGGTGAATTTCAAAATAACTCGCCTGTTTGAATTGTATTTTGCCTTGAAGTTATCAATAATTATCAGTGCGGCCACTTTGAGTGACAATTAGCTGCTGTTTTAGGACAGAACATGACCCAGAGATGTAAAAAGGCCATCCGAGCTTCAAAACTGCTGTTCAGGTGATGTTACCGACTGTCTCTGTACAGTACTCAAAGATAGCTAAAAGAACAGCAGAATGACTTGGTGAAAATATTTCATTGCAGTTTTTGTGACAGATATTGTAATTTAGTTTGCGATATAATTCTTGTTTTTGCATTACAGTTGATGTGTAATAGATTTAACACATGTTGATGAAACGTGTGACTGTCACTCAAGTAGGACAACATGAATTTGTAAAACAACAGTTTAAATTCAGGATCAGACACTGCAAAATGTACCAGGTGTTAATACTGAGTAATGATTCTGAGTCTGGGCTTATCTCAGTCGAACCACAACATTAACGACTGAACAACATACTGCTAATTGGTCAACGGGCAAAAATAAAGAGCCCGAGAAAGTTTTTATCTGCTCGAATTAAATACAGCTGAATCACAGCATTAGTCTCATTGCTAAGTCCATTCCATTTGAAATCAATTAACTGTTCAGCTAATAGGCATATTTTCCAAATGTGGAGCTATTTGTTCATCTCCTGAAATCTGGGATCAGGCGTCTAAAAATACATCTAATGAGAAATACAAGCAGTCAGATAATCAGATCACAGGCTGGAGAACAAACCCTCAGCTTAGTCAAATTTATATGGAAGAAAAAAAATCAAACCCTTAGAAAAAAATGGAAACTGTAATTATTACCCAAACAGACAGACTTCCTCATTCAACAAGGAGCTTCCCTTAGTCGTGTCTGTTTTTATTTGAAAGTCAATCTGCAGTACATTCAAAGTAGAGAAATAATGAAACTCGTGTCTGTAATTATTTGTTAAAAGCGTATGGTGTGTAAGCACAACATGAAATGAATTCAGATATTTCTAAAATGCACTGTTCCTCTAATTCATTGCAAATCATGTTGTGCTCAATAAACCAGGTTCCAGCTCCAATAATGGACAATATTAAAACAATTTCCTGACTTTGTAGAAAGCATTTCAGCTGCATTAGTTTATTTTTCAAGGAAAGAGGGAAGAAGTATTGAATGAACTGAACGTTTACTCTACAATAAAAGTTGCGATTTGTTTTGAAATTCATTCAAATAAATTATATTCTTGCTCTCTCTTTCTAACCTAAATTTTGAGTGACTGCCCTGGTATGAGCCATACAGTTCTCTTGTGCTATTAAGGATTAGTAGCGACATTTCCTGTGTTCTTTCAAATGCGCCTCCAAGCAAGGTGGCTTTAATAATCTAAACCGAGGGCTTGTTTGCCACCTGTTTGATCATCTGGCAGCTTCTGTTTCATGCCCTGATTTGATTTGGTAATTGAACTGAAATAGGAATATCGGAACCAAGCCTATAAGAACAAGACCCATTTTTATATATTAATAGATATTATATTAATAACGATCCTCGAATATTTCAATGTAAAGAGCAGCAGTTTGACTCAAACCTAATTCAGCTGTTAGCTGTTGTGTTTGATGTCCAAATCAAGTCACACCAGACCTTTGTCAGAGCTTTTCCCTGAAAGAGGTCATCAGCTGTTGTTCAGGAAAAATACAGGACACACGCGGTAATATGAGACACTCATCCATAAAACACTTTCAACCAGTGAACAAATAATTCATGAGGTGCTTGTTGAGTAAATTTGGTTTGAAGTTGTAACAATTTGACATTTGAATGATATATAAATAACATTTATGAACCTTTATATGCAGTTAGAAAATCTGCATTTTTCATGTCTGTGTCTCCACTTCTGCAAGCTCTCTTTTCAAACATTTATATTCTAGATCAAATCTGGTTTCATTCCGGCTGTAAGATTAAGTCACTTGTGGATGTATTTTACCGATCCCTTTGCTCAGCGTGATTTGGTTCGCTGCTTTACTGCAGGGGTCCTTGCAGAGCCCAGGATTTAAATGTAACGAGTGTTTATGTGTCGTGTAATTTGCTGTAGTGTGCATGCGGGGTTCTACAGTTACACTGTATTTGGAGGAGCATGTTTTGACAGTGTTTCCTTTTGTGTATCTGCGTATGGTGGTACTGAAGAGAGCAATGTGTGACACCATTAGGCTGCCCAGTCATGGGATTATCTATTCCAGGAGTGTGTCAGCGCCGCTGCACTCCCAGATCTCAGGCATAACAGCGGGGGAGACTTAATCCCAAATCCCCTCTCCTTTTTCAGGAGCTTCTGTCTTCTGAAGTCAGCGTAGCAACCACAGTGAGCATAGACAGTCTGCACAATAGGCAGACCACTCACCTAATCCAAACGTGGGCACATACAAGCTCACAGTATCGCTCAGTCAATCAAACCGTTAGCACAGTGAGCGGCGTCCTGATATGAAGTTGATGAGACTGGCTGCAACAGGAACTCTTGGACTCTTAGCATTAAGGGATGAGTCAGTGCTGTGAGAGAGTCATGAGTCATTTCTTGTTTAGACTGGCCGTCTCTATGTTGTGGCCTCCTGGATGCAGTCTCTGGCAGCCCAGCAGGATGGAGAAGGCCTTGCGGAAATCTGCATTGAAGGCATAGATGATGGGGTTGAGGGAGGAATTAGCCCAGCCGAACCACACGAACACGTCAAACGTGGTGGGGCTGATGCAGGTGAAAGCCTCCCCTCCGCTCGACTGCTCGCAGAAGGGCACCATGCAGTTGAGGATGAAAAATGGGAGCCAGCAGCACACGAACACCCCCATTATCACAGACAGCGTCTTCAGCACCTTTGTCTCCCTCTTGAATGTCATTTTGAAGGAGCTCTCGGACTCTGCGATGCTGGAACTTCCGCCCATGCTGTCATGTCTGTTCTTCGCACTTTCGGCCGCCCGTTCCAGGGCAGAGATCCTCCTGATTTGTCTGTGGGCGATGCGGTAAATCTGGGTGTAGGTGGCCACCATAATGACCACAGGGATGTAGAAGCTTATGAGAGAGGTGGAGATGGCGTAGGTCCTGTTCAAGCTGGAGTCACAATTCTCTAGGCTGCTGTGAGATGTAGCATTTGATCTCAGAGAGACAGATGACCCAGTGAGAGAGGTGTAAGATTTAGTTTGGGCCTTGTGCCAGTTGAGCTGCACCGGGATGAAGGAAATGAGGACAGACAGCGTCCAGGCCACGCTGATCATCACATAGGCCACTCTGGGTGTCATCTTCCTCTCATAGCGAAAGGGGCTCGAGATGGCCCAGTAGCGGTCCAGGCTTATGACGCAGAGGTTTAAAATGGATGCCGTGGAGCACATGATGTCGAAAGCCACCCAGGTGTCACAAAAGGAGCCAAATGGCCAGAACCCGGTGATCTCCGTTACCGCCTTCCACGGCATCACTAAGATGGCAACCAAGAGGTCGGACACGGCCAACGAGATCACGAAAAAGTTGGTCACCTTAGAGCGCAGGTGCCGAAACTTGGTGACGGCTGCACAAACCAGTGTGTTCCCCAGCAAGGTGGTGAGAATGAGCAGCGAGAGGAAGCAGCCAGTCAGAACACGGCTCGATGGCGCCTCGTCCAAAAACCCATTGTCGATGACAGTCGTAAAGTTCACGAGCTCCATCCCTGAACATGTGCGGGTTTGAGGAGTTTATGTCATAGTGCTACATTTTCATCCACAAGATTGGAATCTAGGAGGCTCCTGTTCTCCAGCCTCGCAAAAAATCTCCTACATTGCAACTTCCGGTAAAAGATAAGATCGGATGTCCGAGGCGAATCCTCTCCAAATTGGACATTTGAAACCTGATTTTGTAAATTAGATTTGACATCATTTGAGCTGTAGTGATGAAAGGTTAGAGGTGACTTAATTCCTTTGTGTAATGACTGATTCTTCTGTGTCTGGCCTGCAGTCCAAAATCAGGGGGATGTTAGTAATCTTCTTTCTAAGTGAGTGAACTCACCAGCATCCCTGTAGATTAAATAAATACAAATAATTAATAAACAGTAGTTATATGTCTTAATTTAGAAATGGCTGACACCATGAGGATGCTGCATGTTTAAAATATTACTTCTTCATTTTGGTTTCTTGTTTAGCCCTTGTAATAGATTGTAGCTTGTGGACTGCAAATGATTCTATTGTAAATAACAAACCTAAAATGCCAGAGAAGGATTTTCCCATGAGCAGACTGTAATTAAGGCATACGAGTCACACCTTCCTACATACATACACTACTCTGCGGTTTTCTTTCCTTTCTTTCTTTCATTTTTAAATATTTCTAATCATTTTCTTTCATTTCATTACTCACAGAGATGCGGTCAGCTGTCGTCTGACATCGCATGTAAAAAAAAACGTCCCATCGCTTCCACGCGAACTTCCCTGTACAAAGTGCATCTAGAGGCCATCCAGTGTCTATGTCCAACCAACAACAGCGCAAAAGGACGGTCCGATTATGTCCTCCTCGGGCTCCACGTCGCTCGCTGTTATTCTGCAGAAATGACAACACACCACGGGATTCAGATGTCACTGAGCCATCAGCGCTGTGGCTGCGTCCTCCTGCAGCCACAGCGCGCGTCTGCGGCCAAACCCGAAGAGCTCAGCTCCCCACCGCGCGCTCTCACACTGTCCCATTCAAGAGAAAGTGAAGCAAGGATGAAAGCGTGCGACTGTGGCCACAAATCTCTGTGTACTTCTGTATAATAACTGAAACTGGTAAGTCTTGACTTGTCCTTTTTAAGCAGAGATTAGAGGCAAAAAAGCGCCAAATTGCCTTTTATATCAAATACTTCTCAGCAGTGTTTTCTCTTAATCTGACTATTTTTAGTGTAGTTTAATAAAATTATGATTCAGGTTCTAAAATCAGAACAAAACAGTCAGGTGCAGTGGGTCGCTGAGGCCACCTAATGGAGAAACGCAACTAATGCGTCTCTGCAGGACGCACGGAGTGGAGAGAATCTCCTTCAAGGGATTTCACCAGTAAACCAGAGACTTGTATGAAAGACAGGTTTATGCCCTGATAGAAGATAAAAAATGAGATCCCCCAGCCGCAGTCATGATTATCTGCTCTGACTGATAAATCCTGCGCGTAAAAAATCCCAGCAGCCAGGCTCAGTAAAACCCCTCCACTGGTTTTCTATTGAGGCTGGAATCTTTCATGCAGAGCATCATGGGAAGCAGAAACTATCGTGACATGCCAGCTGTCACTGCACTGATGTGAGTGCTTCTGACGGAAGAAGAGGAAGCAGCTTTTAACCTTTTCCTCAGCAAACATCCACTCTGTTAGATGTTTAAATAGATGGTTTAAAGCCACCAACCTCCTTTTACGATGCACAGAATGGAGAAGTGAGAAAAACTGTGTGTATTCTTCAAATGTGAGATTTCTATTAAGATATTTTCCATACATTTTCTTGCACTGTTTTCTAATCTTTTACACTGGTTGCTTTTTCCGACTCTTGTTTCCTCTCCTGTTTAAAATCGGCCCCTAAACCAGCAAATTAGTCATAATATCCCTTTCCAGTCCTCACTGTATTTATTATGAGAGTCTCTGTGTGGTTTGTTGTCAATCCACATGTGTGCTGGAGAACTTCATCCCTTCATGGTCCCTCCTACTCTGTTTTTGAGACTCTATGCTGAGTGCTGGCTGGACATGAAAGACACATCAGCCAGACAGGGGTGAGGAGTGAAAGGTCAGAGCGTAGACAGGTGAATTGTGGTCACCGTTGGCGTATATTTCACAGCATCTTTCTCCACCTGCCTCCCTTTGTGCTGGTTTTCTGTGTTCAAAGGTGCAGCTGGTGCTCTTCTATCTTGTCTCCAATGCAGTTCAGAGACTTTCATGTCACTGTTTTCCCACACACGATGATCATCCAAACCAGTGAATCTTACTTACCGTGAGTCATTCGCTCTCCAGGCAGAGTGATGTGACTAAAAAGAAGTATGAGAATAGATAAGGCATCTGCAGATTATCTTTTCACCATCTCTGTCATGTCATTCGCCTCGTGCTGCTTCTGGTGACTCGAGGTGGTTCGGCTTTCAATGATCTGCATTTTTTTGGTCTGATGAGAGATGACAGGTAACCAGCCACCCACAAAATGCACAAACCCTCTGAGCAAGATGGCCGAGAGCAAAACAGACTGTTTTAGGAACCACAAACCTCTGCGGTGCACTGCTGCATGTTCGTGTGATGAGTGCACGAGTGAGAGTGCACATCGCTGCGTATTTATCAGCCGTTCAGATCTGTGAAAGCTGATGCATATCCACGTGGTTTTTTTGTCTACTGGCGTGCAAACATGTCAACTTTTACCACTCTCCAGATGGGTAGAATAGATAAAAGCTCCACTGATTCACTGCCACTCTCCCTTGTTCTGGTTGCATGTTTTGTTGTCGCCTGCGAAGCCACTTTAGTCACGCTTTCACAGGAGGTGGGGAACTTCTACGTCCTTTTTTCCTCCAACGCGTCTTCCACCAACTCTTCACCTGAGATGGTTTTACAATCTATTTGTATCCACACACACACACAGGATAAACACACTTTTGCATATATCAAAACCGAAAGATTTCACCTCCGATAACATGTGGCATATGTTCTGAATGGCTTTGTCTTTGTCAGGCTTTGCTTAAAACTCATAAATGAAATTTCTGGATGTCACGATTAGCATCTTTAGTAGTGTGGTCATTATTAGACATGTCCAATAACAAAAAAAGTGCTACCTTGAATGAAGCCTGAAACCAGCTGCAAGTGTCATCATGTTAATCCTGCTGTTGTCCTCACTTACAGGCTCCGAAAAATATTGTTTCCTTGTCTGAAAAAATTCAAGAATTTAACAAAAAGCTTTCCCAAATTTCTGAAAATCTGAAAAACCTTCAGGAAGAAAATTCCAGTAATTCCGTAAAAATTTCCCTTACAAATTTTATTTTTAAAATAAAAAAGATCCCCCAAATGTGGTAAGAAAATTCTTGTAAATATTTTCAAATAATAAGTAAAAATCTCCCAAAAAATCCTAAAAATATCTAAAATGATTGCATATATATCAGTAAAACTTCTAATATTTTCTTTAAGAGCATTAAAAACAAAAAAGAATCAACCAAAATCCAGCGAATTTTGCTGGATTTTGGTTGTTTTTTGGCGAATGTTCTTAAGAAACATTTTTAACATTTCTTTTTACCACCAAAAAATTTTCAAAGATTTCCCAAAAATGTTGAAAATGTGAACATCAGAAGTTTCCCTGTGAAAATACATTTTTTTTCTCACATTTTCAAACTCTAAAACGTGTCAGTTTTGACCGGCAGGATGACACGAGGGTTAATAATAAACCAAGGCTCCTCTCATCTCTCTATTTTGATTCTCATATTTTGATTACGGCAGACACAAAGCTGGAATATGCAAACAATGGCAAGAGCAGGGCTAATAAACAAATAAATAAGCAAGCAAACACAGTATACAGTTGTTTTGTGGCATTCCGCCATGTTGTGATATGGATTAAGAATAAATAGATGCATACTGTACATCATGGACACCCTTCAGGAGATCATACAGTGGTAACAAAACAATGAGCACATGATGCTGCTGTGCCGTTTGTCATATTTTATTGACGCCACTTTAAAATTGCAGGCCTGAGGCAAGGATGTCTCATTTCGTTAAATACTTGTTACCTCGCTATTGCTCTCTCCTCGTATCTCGGGTCGGAGGGACTAAGACACAATGAAGGGAGGCGAGGAAATGAATCGACGATGCACAATTAGTGGAATGAGATGATGAGACAAACTTCTGTATCACTGTGTCTGTGCTTAAGCATTGTGGGACTGTGACAACACTGTCACCATGAGGTCAGACTACACATTATAGCATTAGCCTCGTAATTTTCATCCAGCATGTTGTCATTGAGAAAAAAAGAAAGCTGGAATGTTGTTAAAGACCAAACGCTGAAGGAGAAACCAGGGACTTGAGTGCTTCATAGAAAAAAAGACTTACACAGGCAGGTCTGTGGCTCTGCTTCACCAGTGATGTATGCATTTGAGTGGTACAAAGTGGCAGTCTATTTTTTGTGAAAAAAGAATTAACGAGAACAAATTATAAAAGTAGTTGATTTATTTGAAGGCAGCAGCACAACACCTTTGGACTGAAATACTGTTTTTCACATTGTGAATATCACATGTCATCATCAGTTGGTTTTATGAAGCACCTGTACCAAATGGCTGATTAAACCAACACTTGCATACAAATAAATACATTAAAAAAATAAATAGAAATAAATAATTCAAATAAATAAATAAAAGTCATTTTTGACCAATCTTGAATTTGAAATGTGTAAAAATACATATGTGATACATTCACAGGTCTATCATCTCATTTTCTGTGAAATCTTTAGCCGCAAAGAAATAAACAAAAACTCTCAGTCAGTAGCAGTTGAAGCTGCCCTGCATGAAACAAAAAGCAGGCTTGAGTCTTCATCTTCTGTTGTTGAGTCTCCTGAAGAAGTTCTTGTAAGACAGAAAAAGATTTTTTGCTGGAAAAGGTTTTTTGATGTTCCGCTTCATTTGGCAATTGTCATTCTGAAAAATGGAAGAAAAAAACAACATGTTTTAATGCTGATGCGACAGTCAGAAAACAGTCTGTTCTTAATGTCTAGCCCATAAGAACCCAGACCCATTTTTCCTTAAAGGACTTATTGAGTTAAGGTCAGACATAAAACTTTACAAGGAAGAGACTTGGGCACTCAAAGTGCTTGTTACACTGGTGTCACCGTGGGTTCTTATGGGTTAAATTAGAATTAAGTCATTTCTAATAATTTACCTCTTGATTCGATTCCAGATGCTGCAGCTGAAGCGTTAGACCTTTCAGAATAATTTTGGCGTCATCATGGACTGTTACGTTGTTCAGAAGATCCCTCAGCTTCCTGCTGTAGACGCCCACACAGGCAGACTGCAATGGAAAAATGACAGAGTTCAGTCTGCATGTTCTGTCAAAGACACAGCATTTTTACATTTTAAATTACATTTGCTAAAAAATTTTCCTGTACATTTTGACATCTTTTTCTTTTTCTAGTTCTGTAATTGGTACCTTTTTTAATATTCTTACACTGTTGGACACTATTTGCGCTATGAAACACTATAACATTTGTACTTTCTTTATATAGCACATTTAGCTTTTTATGTATGATTTTTTTTTTTTTTTTACATTTCTGCTTATTTTTCTGTATTTATGATGGTGGGAACTGTACTGTTTCTACTGTTGAAAACAAATTAATGAAGTATTTCTATTCTGTTCTATTTTTAGCTACAGGGATTTGTCTGAACCATTCAAAATGAAGACGATGAAAAGGTGTGATACTTACAGGGTTTTTGTACGTTCCTGGTACAACCACAGTGTTTAGCTGCAAGGACAAAGAAATGAATCTATTTAATGTGTTATTCACCATGTATCAGAAGAATCTTAGTGTGAGAAACACCGTCATTGAGAGTGATACAGATGAAGCCGCGGTGCAGTTTTGTAACACCTAGCTGCTAGTGTTAAATGAAGCAAAGTCTGATAGCATCAGTTTGTGATACTTACAGATGTGAAATTGACTTTGTTGTCTTTGCAGAGTTCAGTGAGGTTGGTCAGACTTCGTATAATCTCGTTGTTCAGGTTCTCGTTGTTCTGGTTTGTGTCTGACCCAGAACTGTAGCAGAGATGCAGCAGGACAAAGACAATCGTGTACTTCATCATACTGCAGCGTCGTCTCTCTCTCTGTCTTCCTTAAAAGTTTCTAGTCGTTGTGTTTCGAGTGAGCACTGATGTGATCAGTATCTGCCCAGTCTTTTTATAGCTATATGAAGTTCTCGACGAAAGGAAGTCGTTGATGTCATCGTTGCACACCTACCTGGAAATGCCAATAAGCACTCATTTTTTTATGGCACATTTTCTGAATATTACACTTTTTAATAGTTTCTGAACTGTGCCATTAAAAAAACTGCTCTTATGGGAAAAGGTTAAGAAACCACCTCTGACTCTCCTGTCTTTCACCTCTGTTGCGAGTGAAAGCCAACAAACGTGTTTCACTGCATTCTATAGAGAGAAGAAAGATGTTCTCGAAAAGATAACAGACCTTCAATGAACTCAAACTGTGTTGCAACTGTTGCAGTTTTGTCATTTTGAAGTTTGTAATATTGGATTTTGAGTTTGCACTGGAAAAAAACGCTCCTCTCAAAACAAGAAAAAAAAACTTCATTCAAAAAACTTTTATCTTGAAATAAGTGAAAAAATCTGCCAATAGAACAAGTGAAAAATGTCTTGGTAAGATTTCTCAAAATAAGACATGATATTTAGAATATTGACATCTTAAGATTCGCTGGTAAAACTTATTTTAAGCTGTATTTTACCAGGATTGTCAAGCTTAGGTATCCTAAAATAAGCCAGACATGCTAAAAAAAATAGCAGTTTTTCACTCAAAAATAGATTTTTGCTTTCATGTAACCTCCTAATTTGAGATACATTAAACTTATTTTGAGTTTTTTTTTGTAAAATACAACTCAAAACAAGATCATTTCAAGATTTTTGACTTATCAAGATATTTAAGATGCATTATCTTAGAACAAGTCCCTCCATCTTGCTGAAATGTCATTTGTTAAGTGAATTTATCTTAAATCAAGCGGCATGAGACATTTTAACTAAAAAATAAGACAAATAGACTTGGTAAGATTTTGAGTTTTTGCAATGTGTGTGTTGTACTGATTAAAATTCCTCTCTTTTTTTAGTTTCTTCTGGTTGTTATTGTCATGATCCCTGCTCCAGCCCCTGCCTTTCTCCCTCTTTTTCTCTCACTCACCTTCTTGCACTCCCTTTCCTATCAGTCCTGCCTGCAACCTGCTGACTGCAGTGATTAGAGGTAGCTGCAGTGATCAACTCACCTGCCCATAATTACCTTGCTATTTATAATCCCAGCTCATTCATTTACTCTCCACCAGGCCATAGACTTAGATCCGTGTAACCCTGCCGGTCCCCGATCTGTTGCCAACCTGCCTGCTTCTAGCCACACCTTCCAGTCTGTCTAACATCAGCGTCTCACTCGCTGGCCAGTCCTGCCTTGCCTCCCGCTGGTCCCACTCCGGCTTTTCATTGGGCTCTGGATTCCTCCAAGCCTGCATGCCCCTTTAATTTAGTTCCCCTTGTTTTGTTCATAAGTGATTGCCTTACTTCCTGTTCGGTTTGTTAGTGACTGTTGTTCTTTGGCCTTCTGCAATTTTGCCTGTTTTCTGTATTAAGTTTGGTTGGCCTCAGTTTAGTTCCCCCACCCCCTCATTATCCGGTCTGTCTTCCCACTTAGTGGTATTATTCTGCCTTATTTGTGAAGGTTATACTAGTCCTTGAGGTGGTTTTAGTTAGGTTTGGTTTTGTCTAGTTAACCCTGTTGGTATTCCCCTAGTTGTTTTATGAGGTTTTGTTTGTTTAAATAGATTTAATTTTGCCTCTAGCAGTTTGTCCTTCTCTGTCCATACATTGGTTCTCTGACCCACCCATGTGACAGATACTGGAACTTATACCTCCTGAGTCACACAACTTATCATCACTTCACCCTTATGGTTTGTCACACGTGGTCTAGAAGTGATACAGTTTAGCTATAAATATTCAGTGAAGGGCTGCACTAGCATTTTGTCAACTAGATTCTCCCCTAGGCTAATCAAGTGGGTCTGTTTGCTGTTGTTTTTGAGGTGCTTGGTCAGATCAGGTTCTTTCTCTGCTGATGTCGTGGTGAAACAGCTGTTCAAATATCTCCAAAGGTTGCTTTTTTCCAAGCTCCTTATCTTGTTAGTCAGCACTGGTGGCCACTTTGAAAATCTACAAGTTCCATATTTTACCGAAACCATTCAACTGAAAACAAATGATGTCTAACCACCGCTACAACTGAAATGAACTCTGGTCATGTGGCACACTATTGACTGAAGAAGAAACCAAATATAGAATGCTGTTCGAGTAAAAGGAAGTCCGTTCTTGAAGTGCAAAAGAAACTGAGATGAACAACCCTTCTGCTTTTAATTTCCTCATATCTGGAGTTTCTGTGATCAGAAAATGACGTGTGCTTTAGACTATAGTGTAAATATTAACTGTTGGTGACTTCATGGTTTTTGTTTTGCTTTTCCATGTCCATTAGTGAACTCAGTGATGACTCACAAAAGATGCCCAGCAGTAATTTTCCTGTGCTGATGCCATTTGCAGTGAGGTTAACATTCACACTGTTAAACCACTATTAATCTGAAAATATGTTCGGTTTCTGGTAAGTGCGAATTCACACATCTTGTGTGTCAACTTCCAGATAAATGTTTCAGTGAAAATCACACAATGGAACAGTAGTGTGTGTGTGTGTTTCATATTTGTATAGATATGAAATTTTTTAAAAGAGGAACTTGCATGCCAACACATAGAAGCAAATGATGTTGGCTGCTAACAGCCAAGAAAGGAAACAGGCCTTATCTGAGGCCCACTAATAACTGTCAAACGTAAGGGGCCTATTAGCACCTTACAGCACCCACTACCAAGGTTGTATACATGGAGTCAATAGGGGTTCCAGAAAAAACAAGAAAAGCACTCAGAAGCTGCTCGGTGGTTGTATGATTTCCAATGGATAAGTCCCGATAAGTCCTCAGCAGTGGATTTGTAGTCAGATCGCAATCGTGATCGTCAGCAGGCAGCTGACGTAGCGTTCACCTGTTGTCATAGTTATAGTGACGCCGTGCCGCTATCTTGCAACTATACAGAAATTTTTAATAATACCGTGGATCCAGACTATAGACCACAAAACTGCCAAAATCTAATTACTTGAAATGAAATTTTCAGGGAAGGTCAGAAATGACACAAGGGCCACCTCATTAGATTTTGGCAGTGATGTGACTTATAATCTGGATCCATCGATTTGTTAAAGATTTCCCATTGCAAGAAAGCAGCATGGCATCACTGTAACTATGACAACAAGTGAACTACTACATCCGACTACAAATCCACCGTTGCGGAAATGATACAAGGAACAATTGATTAAATTGTGGGGTTGTTTCTGAGTCCTATCAATTCCCGCCACTCACTACATATTTAGGTCACGGTTTCAACACTTTTTGAAAACATGATAATTTTGTGCATTGTATTACCTTCAAGACTAAACTTTGCTACATTCATCTTTTATATGCAGTTTGTGGTACTGACGTTAATGTCATTGATTTTTTTCTCCATCTGAAGCTTTTATTGATACTTAGTTAAGTGCTGAAACAACATCATATTGGGAGCAAATGGAAAATGCTCAGAATTTACAGGTTATTTGAGAGAATGTGGGTAACATACGTATACTAGCCAGAAATGAGCACAGTGAAACGATAACCACTGAACGATCATTTTCATTTTGTTTTGCTAAAACTGTCCTAAGTGACAGTGACATAACCTGCAGAACACTTTCATTACATTCTAGTTTTGCACATTTTGTTACATGTGAAAGTGGTGACAGATGGAGACAATTGTTTAACATTGACTATACCAGTCAGGTGATGGCCTCTGCTGGAGTACTTGGACAATAAACCCGCATAAGTCCAACACACTGTGGTATAGAGTACTTGAAGCAAACTAGTGTGTATGACAAGGTTCACATGGGAAATAATCATTCAAAGGGAGATGCATGTTCAAACACAAGCTCCAGGGAGAGAACTCCAGTCCACCTTCTCACATCTCAGTGCTGCATGAAGTGGGCGTGCTTCTCAAACTGTCAGCTTCGCAAAGGCAGGAAACTGTTGCTCCCCTCACAAATTTTACATCAATAAAGTGTGGTGGGAGGGGGGGTTCTGACAAACTTTTCATACGAAGTGCCTTAACAACGGCTATGTTAGGAATGAAACACTGGTACAACCTACTCATATGAGCAGTGTTCACCGCCAGGTCAGCCTCTCTCAGTCTATTCGGCTGTTTTTGTTTCCCAGTAAATCATAATGTAATTAGAGTATCAGAGCTACATATGATTGATGGGAACGCCAGAGTCACAGGATCAAGTTCATTGAACTCAAAAGCATGGCTGAATTTTTACAGAGCTTTGATTGACAAATTAATCTCACTTGCTTGTTCGGTCAACGTTACATGAAAATGCCATTTAAGGAGACGAATTGAGAAATTGTCCCTCACGCTCTTGTGGATAGGTGAAATGACAGCCTTTGTCACGCCATTCACCAATCTACAGTCAACACAAAGTCTGTTGTCACACCTTTCCAGAGGTGCCTGTCACGCAATCAGGACCGGACTCGAGCAGAGAACCACCACCAAGGCCAAGATGCAGTTAAAAGGTTTATTGTAGGAGGATGAGTGGGATCTGATGGCAGGGGAAGCCGGAGTCTGTCAGGGAAGAATGAGGAGGGGTGCCGGGTGGGCAACGTTCTCACCGGGGACTCGGCGGCTGTTGGTTCGAGGAGGGGAGGCAGAGTGCGCCGCCGGTTGTTTTTAGATCCCCGGTGGCAGGAGTTGGCAAGGAGTGAGGATTTGGCTGTAGACTGGGCAGACTAGGAGAATTCGGGTGCTGACAGATGAGCTTGGAGAATGACAGGGTCCAGGAGGGAGAACCAAGGAGAAGCAGTTTGCAGGAGTCCGAGCAGCGGGTTCTGGAGAAACAGGGAAACAGGATTAGCAAAAACTCTTTTCCAGCAGCAGAGCAAAAGGCAGGTGGATAAACTGACATGTAAGTCAAATCTAACGATCTGGCGACGTGTTGCTGGAGAGCCGGAGTCTTTATGGTCGGTGTGTAATTGGGAGAATGATTGTCAGCTGCTCAGACTCTGCCGGAGGTGACTGATTACCTGACCAGATTCAGCTGCTCCTCGTCAGCTCTGCTGACAGGAGAGGGAGAAAAAAGCATGAAGAGAGTTAGAATCATTTAACGTAGCAGTGTATGAGGGAAGGGTCCTGACAGGTGCCAACACAAACACATACAACCATAGCTGTTATAAAGTTCAATAAATCCTCATTTGAATACACAGTTTACTGCACTCACTTCTGGATTACTTACCTTTAAACTGAGATAGATGTCATTGTCGCAGCATATGTCCTTCATTCAGCTTTTCAGCAAATTAGTAAGGTCTGCTGCTCTGATTTAAATGCATGTTCATAGCATCTAAAAGTTAACTCCCAGAATGTGATAACCATGTGACCACGACAGCATTATCTCATTTTCAATAAGATGCAGAGCTTTTTATTTTTAAATATTTTATCGTTATACCACTTATTCACAGAGATGCACATGTGCATGTTAGTCCTTATTACTTGTAGATAGACATCCCTGCCTTTAGTTGGATTTGTCGCTATCTGGAAGCACGCCACCTGACTGGAGTGTGCAGAAACAACAAGACTACACCCTTCACTTCTCAGTTTAGTCTCACTTAAAAAGAAACTAGTTTGAGTGATTAAGTGATAAGATTTATTTTTGCGCGGAGTTTGCCTGTTTTGTTAAGTAGGTTATTTCTCGTGCACTTTAGTAGTTCAGCTGAGAGAAATGCAGCCTCTACCTCGGCCGTAATATTGCAAATTATTATTAGTTTTACGTTTTGGCGTGCTGCTGCTTGTCACTTTGCGCACAGTTAATCAGTGTTGATCCTTATCACTGTGTATTGTTGGATACTTGGCAAAAGAAGTTGACAGCCCAGGTGTCTGGAGGCTGAAAGAATGACAGACCAATTTATGTCTTTGTTTTCATCCAGAATAGTAGCGAATTGTTTAAAGTTGTACTTCTTCACTGCCTGGAAGTGGGCCAAATTTGCTGAGGTGGAATGACAGCTAAAAAGTCACTCGATCATATAGAAAGTACAGTGTCATTACCAAAAATCACACTTGCTGTGAAGTGACTAAAAGTGGGCTATTTCCTTGTGTTAAACACACATTAATGACTGCGTAATGTGACGCACAATGGAAGATGAATTCTGCTGAGTGCCACTTTGATAAATACAGAGATGAGAAAAGACATGATCAAAACAGAATGGTCACCCAATTTCTAAAAACAATAATCTACCAAATGTATTTCTACTAAATGTTACCTGTTTTTTTCTCTTTAACACAAAAAAATCTTTGTGGAGCTGTAACCTGACTCATCATGTGTCTAGAGTGTGAATGTGGTTACAGCATTTCTGCAGTGCTCATCATGGAAGCTCGTGTGCCGTCTTTGTCTTTACACCATCAGTGGATGAAGAATCAGATGAGTGTGAAGGTTTCACTCTGGGGAAGATTGAGGGGAACATTAGAGCTCTTCTCTGCACAGTGGTGTAATCTTTAGACAGAAAAAAGAGGTGACAGGAAAATGGCAAAGAAAAAAAAATATATAATTCCAAGATCAACGGCTGATTCGTAACTAACGTATGTACACGTAAGTGTTGTTTGCTGTAGGTTTGCTGTTGATTAGAGGGTGGTTTTGCACTCACAGATCTAATGAAAACAAGAGTTTGTCTGATGAAATGTATTGAGATTTAATAAAATATAACAGATCATGAGATTCAACCTGTCAACTCTCCATCAACAAACCCAGAAAGAGGATTCATTTTAGGAACCTCTTGACTAATCAGCCCATTTAGTTTGCCATTCTGTAACCTTGTAAGTGTTGACAAACAAATACTTGTGCAGGGCCTGTTAACGCTGACCCTCCACTCCGCCATCAAAAAACCACATCACAGATGATTCATGTGCGTGGTTCCCCCCCCCCCCCCCATTTGTGGTAAAAATTTGCAAAGGAAAAGATCGTCACCTTTATGTGTGAGCTGATGGAAAAATAAACTTGTCTGTGTGTGTGTTTGATGTCTCAGAAGGACCTGTATGCTGTTTTGCAAGTAAATGTAATGTGGGTGAGCTTGATACTGCTGACTACAAGCGGGGAAAACTTTGGTCAACTGAGAGAGATCGTGTCTTGATAAAAAGGTGAATCTTACATTTCCGTCGAGACAACATCTAACCATGGTACATTTAGAGCTTAACTCATCTGCATCATCATCATCCTGAAAGTGCCATGTGTTAATGGCAAAAACATGATTTCTTTGATCTGCTTCACAACTCACCTGTCTGTTCTGTCTCAAACAGTGAAGTAATAAAATTAGTGTCTAAGTGTGTCTGTGCGCATGTCCTTCAAAATGTCCTTTTGGCACTAAAGGAAGCTTTAAGTTACATTTTTTTTATTCAGGAGTCATTTTAAAGATATGAGCTTCAAAAGATGAGTAGTTTAATAAAAAAGAGGGCAGAAGCAAAAGAGAATTACAGATGTTGTCATGAATGGGGGTGGTTGTAGAACCCAGGAGCAGTAACCAACAGGGAGACAGTAGGTGTTATAGAACAAAGGGTTTTATTACGAAAAAGTCCAAAAACACATCCACCAAAATAACTAGGAACAGGCGCAGGGTTGAGTTCAAACAGTTACTCTCTCCTTAAACCCTCTTCAATTAACTCAGGTGAACAGAGCGTACTTACACGCAGTAGGGCTGTCTCAAAAGTGAGAGCAGGTAACTGAGGCGAGTCCAGAAAAACAATCAAAAAACACAAACGAGTCCAGCGGGGAGTAATCCTTAGGGAAAGCCAGAGCACTCAGGATCCAGAAGGAGTTTGAGGGTGAGCGGCATGGAGGTCAGTCAAAGTTGATGCTCCCACAAACAATGAGGGGAACAGAGCATAGATATATACAAACACTAGATGTCTCAAGACGGAGTCGGCGGCGTCGTCACTTGGCGGCCATCTTAGGACAGGGGACTGCTCTGGCGCACTGTACTGTAGTCAATGGTAAGGTGGATGATTTCCTCACTTTAACACTCATAACTCGCTCAATTCTTGATTGATTTACAAACGGTTTAGTTTATTACAAACCTTATTAACGTGGCTATGATTCAGGCTCAATTCCGAAATCGCAGCTTTTCGTTTTGAAAAATGTGGCATAGTTGTGTCTTTTCTGCCTGGCTACTCAAGGCTAAGAACACAATCTGATTTTCAATTATTAGGTTTTCCTGAGACCAACGTTTTTTGAGAACCGAATCTTTAGGCGAAATTACATTCTTTGTGGTTGTGCTTGTATTTATTTGCTTGTTAAGAGACTTTGATTGAGACCTTAGACTTATTGTTTGTATACATCTATGCCTGGATTAGTTAGCCTGCAGCCGAAATGCATTGTGGGTAATGTAGGCACCAGGTTCATGAAAAGAAAAGACAACATCTCTGTTTGTTGTGCATTGATTTTGGTTGAGCTTTGTTTTTATCTGTGCATTAGAAAGCTGATAGTAATAAAGAAGTGCAATGCTAAATAATAAAATTACATTTACAAACCATTTATGCTGAGAAAAGATGATATCTGTGTTCATTTTTTATTTTTTTGCAGTGGCAGCCTGAAGTTTAGAGAAGTGGAAGGTCCTCGCTGCAGTCCTCAAACCAGCAGGATAAAATTCTGAAGATTACAATATAAGTATAAACCATAAATTAAGAATAGTAAGACACTAAATAACCTTTGACTAAAAAGACAGCTAGCAGACAGTTTTCATGCCTGAGATTTGGAAATAAATAAATTCAAAAGCTTAACATGATACTGTGCAGCTAGTTAGAGATATTGGTCATCAACCTTTAATCTTGTTTTTTTTTTTAAGAAGGCGAGATTAACTTAAAAATTGCCCACTCCATTGTTGTAACTTCAGTTGGTTATGGGACACTGCAAAAATCCTGGAAAATGATTTTTTGAAAAGAGTGGGAACCTTGTTTTTATTTTTCTTTCTTTATTATTTATTTTTTTGTTCAAATGTCATTATTTTTTCATTTTAGCATTACTTTTTTTGTTATTTGTTCATCATCATTTATTTATTTTGTCTATTTGAATATTGTAAATATTAAAGATTGACAGTATAATATCTGTGTGTGTGTAGCTATTTCTTTACCTATCTACTTAATATAATTTTAAATGAATTCAATGGTTTTAATTATTCTTATGTAAGCAGTAAACTAAGTACATCTCTGACGTTTATAACAAACCAAGCTGTTGTAAAATCGGTTGAAAATTGAGCAATCTACAGTGATTTTAAAATCCATGCTCCATTGACTTTAATGTTATGAGTGATCGAGCAGCCCTGTCCCAAGATGGCTGCCATGTGGCGACGTTGCTCCCCATAGGCTGACAGCGCTCATGAGACATCTAGTGTTTGTACATGTCAGGGTAGAGACTGCGATTTGGTAGAGTTGGAGTTTCTACCAGTAGAGATTGCGATTGGAGTCTCTACCAGTAGAGTTGGAGTTTCTACCAGTAGAGTTTGTGATTGGAGTCTCTACCAGTAGAGTTGGAGTTTCTACCAGTAGAGTTTGCGATTGGAGTCTCTACCAGTAGAGTTTGCGATTGGAGTCTCTACCAGTAGAGTTGGAGTTTCTACCAGTAGAGTTTGCGATTGGAGTCTCTACCAGTAGAGTTTGCGATTGGAGTCTCTACCAGTAGAGTTGGATTCGCTACCAGTAGAGATTGCAATTGGAGTCTCTACCAGTAGAAACTCCAATCCTACCAGTAGAGATGGAACTTTAAATCTGACCCCTGCCCTGACCCCTGACCCTAACCTTAACTAACCCTGACCTTTAAATCTGACCCCTGCCCTGACCCCTTACCCTAACCTTAAAAGTCTAACCTTAGCCCTGACAAATCTCTACTGGTAGGATTGCGATCACAGTCTCTACTGGTAGAGACTCCAATCGCAATCTCTACTGGTAGAAACTCCAACTCTACCAAATCGCAGTCTCTACCCTGACATATATATCTATGGAACAGAGGGCTTTTAAGCAGAAGGGGAAAGGCAGGTGACTGACGTTGGCTTGATTACTCCTCAGCTGAATCTCATGCCACACTCAGGTGTCCTCCAGCGGGCGATCAGCCGGGAGAGAGAGAGGGAGACAGGAACAAAAACCGGGCAGGATCCAGAACGGCATCCTAACAGATGTAATGCAGAGGGAAGAAGTGGCAATTCATAATGTGGTGTATTTTTGCACAAAGTGAAGTAAAAAGAAGTGGCACACTAATATCATTGCCCTTTAACAAAAGATGAGTTAAAATTTTGTTGATTTCTTTCATTTGAGTACAGTGCTAGACAATTATTTGATTCTGACCAGGATCAAATAGTTAGTTAAAAGTACGGCGGCCCGCGGGCGGGCCGTTTTTTTATCGGTATACGCTTTTTTTTAAATAGAAGGACACTGCAAACACGATTATACAAACACTATACACACATAGAAAGCTGAGATTCTCATGAATCCGCCGGTATAAACCACTTTCAGATGTGATTACCACAGCGGGTAATATAAACACATTTATCCAACAAACAACAAGTCAAGTAAACGTGCACAGCTCACCTGTCGACGCAGTTTGGACGCTCGTTTCTGGTCATAAAAGAAGATAATCCACAAAAACCGGCCAGAACCCAAGCTTAGCCATCCAGAGGAAACAATCCAGTATAATACTTTGGCCAAAACATGTCTCGAAATAGGTAAAAAATCCAGAAAACGATCGGCTCCGTGCACGCGGCGCGTGGTGGCGCTGTGCGTTTCATATTCACTGCATCTTTCTATTATAACTTTATCATACACGGTCCTATTTTCTTTGTTCGCGATTCAAAATGGATACTGGAGGCTTCTCGACCGCTTCAAACCGGACTTCAACCAATCAGGTGACTCGTTTCCGCCTACTTCGGCGATTTAGCCAACCATGGCCGAGTCTGACAGATATCGATTACATCACTTGATTGACTTGTTTCTCAGCAAATCACGCCGGAGGAAACGTTAGATTGACAGGCCTGGTAGCCAATGAGCTTGCTGAATGGCTTGCCTATAAATCCCGCCTCTGCCAGCGGCTTTATATGATATTTCATTCGTGAGCTCCGGGGTCCACCTGCTGTTTCTCTGTATTCCTCTCAATCTGTGTGTGTGATCGACACTGAAGCCTATCTGAAGTGATTTTTTGAGTTCTTTATGAGTTTTTGGAATGAAAATGAAGTGGAAAATGAAGTGAAAAGGAATTTATACCATTCTGTAGAGAGTGTGCACAGTGTATAAAGAGTGTATCCAACATTGACAGGGGCGGAGCATATCAGTACAAATACATGTGTGAAACACTCATTTCTTGTAGTATTGCTCTGAAATTTTGACCTGAACTATGTAAGACCCCAGGCTTTTGCAATATTGTGTTTTCAAGCTGTTGCAGTGCTGCCACACTGATTTTCAGGTGTTTTATTAGGGAAAAAATGTAGGCGAGAAAAAAAATTCATCCTAATTCAGTGTGTTCCAACATACATAACTCTGTGCCAGTAGCACCTAGAGTAATTCTGACTGCACTGGGTGAAAATTCAGGTTGTCAGCTTTCAAATGAGACCCCAACCATGCATGTACTCCAAACAGTTCAAGAACAGCATTCAATTTACTTTCTGTAAATCTCAGTAGAAATTTCGGGCGGAAATTGACCAAACCTTAAAGGGTTAACATGTTTTCAGCTTTTCAGGAGGAAAAATAGTGATAAAGGAAACCCCGTTGTGTTTCTGATGTAACTGAGGCAGGCTGGAGACAAGAAGCAATAATGAATATAGGTGACAAATTAAATGAAAGCTAAATACCTGAAAACATGTTAAACACTAATGTGTCTATAACTACCCAAGAGATTACAGCGACGGACACTTTTTGTTGGTTTTTCCATTTATTTTTGCTTCCTCATAACTGGACTGTAATAATCACTCAGGGACAGGAGCATCATAGATATAAACACATGTATTTTAGTGGTTCAAAAAGCAGACTAATAAGAGACCTTCCTCTTATTAGCCTGCTATTCCTGGTTTAAACTCTCAGACCAGCAGGACAAGTCTGGAAAGAGAAACTAACCACCACTGAGGTGCCCTTGAGCAAGGCTCTTCTGCTTTAAAAAAGAACATCTTAATATAGTTTTCAGGTCATCAAATGCCCATAGGGCTCCTATTTGATCTGGTCCAGGGGTAACATAGTGTGGCAGACCTGAAGAAGAGACTTTTCCCTTGAGAGCTCAATAAAGTATATCAAATTAGAGTAAAAAAAAAAATCCCACTTTGCACCAAGCTGTCAAATATAGGTCTGCAATATTAAGAAATCGGTGAAGTAAAAGTCACTTGATATCACTGTAGATGAACTGTAGAGAGCAATACTGCTTCAAGGCATACGAGAACATTTGAAATGTTCATCCTGCTGCCTTGGTATTCTACCGTCACTGTTTTCCAAAAATGTTTCAGACTGCATGGCCTCAGATCTGCTTCAAATTGTCAACATGTCTCTTCTCTCAGGTGTCTTCCCCCAGGCCATGAGAACAGCAGTAATTAAACCACTCCTGAAGAAGAACAGTATAGATACATCAGAAATTAACAACTATAGGCCGATGTCAAACCTCCCTTTTTAAAACAAAATTAATGAAGGAGTCGTTTTTGAACAATTGAACTATCAAAAGATAAACAACTCTTTTGATGTCTTCCAGTCAGGATTCTGATCACATCACATCACAGAGACCGATCTTGTCAAGGTCCTCAGGGACATTCATTGAAACACAGACAGTGGCAAAATTTCAGTTTTGGTGTTACTTGATCTCAGTGCTGTATTTGACACGGTTGACCACAAGATACAACTGGATAGACTTGAAAACTGAGTGGGACTCTCTGGCACAGTTCTAAATTGGCTTAAGTCCTATTTAAATGACTGGGACTATTTTGTGTCTATAGGTAATTAATTACACATCTGAGCGGATGAAAACGGTATCTGGTGTACTTCAGGGATCTATTTTGGGGTCTCTTCTATTCAACATCTACATGCTCCCCTTGGGTCAGATAATGGAAAACAACAACATAAATTACCATAGCTATGCAGATGACACACAAATCCATATCACCATATCACCGGGGGATTATAGTCCCATACAAACACTGAGTAGATGCATCAAACAATCAATGAGTGGATGTGCCAAAATTTTATTCAGTTAAATAAAGAAAAAACTGAAATATTTGTTTTTGCAGCCCAAAAAGAAAGGTTAAAGGTTACTACTCTACTTCAATCTGTTATAATGAAATGTACAAACCAAACCAGAAACCTTGGCGTAGTCATCGACTCAGACCTCAGTTTCAGCAGCCACAATAAGACAGTCACAAAGTCAGCCTAGTATCACCTCAAGAATATATCAAGGATTGAAGGACTAATGTGTCAGCAGGATTTGGAAAATCTGATCCATGCATTTATCTTTAGCAAAATAGACTACTGTAACAGTGTCTTTACAGGAATCCCTAAACAGTCCATCAGATGACTGCAGTGCATGCAGAATGCTGCTGCTCGAGTCCTAACAAGGTCCAGTTGTTAGATCTCTACACTGGCTTCCTGTCTGCCAGAGAATAGATTTTAAAATCCTGTTGATGGTTTATAAAGCACTGAATGGTTTAGGTCCAAAATAAATCGCTGATCTGCTGTCACTTTACGAACCATCTGGACCTCTGAGGTCATCAGGTACTGGTCTGCTTTCAATCCCTAGAGGTAGAACTAAACATGGTGAAGCAGCGTTTATTTATTATGCTCCACATATCTGGAACAAACTCCCTGAAAGCTGTAGGTCCGTTCCAACTCTTACTTCTTTTAAATCACAGCACAAGACTTTTCTGTTTGCTACTGCTTTCTTATTGTAGCTTATTTAACTTGATGTAAATGCAAGTTGTTATTTATTTTTTAAATATATGTCTAATTTTCCTTTTTTAATGTTTTATTATATATGCTATTTTAATTGTGCTATTTTATGCTTGTCTGAATGTTTCCAATGCTTGTAATGTTTTAATGTAAAGCACACTGAGTTGCCCTGGTGTATGAAATGTGCTATACGAATAAAATGGCCTGCCTTGCCTATTTTATCATTAATATGTGTGTCTGTAAAGTCCCAACTCTGACGCCTCTCTTAGAGAAACTGACATCTGCTAGCGAAACTTAAGCTAGTATGTAAATGATTTGCAGACTGACACCATGAGTTGTTATATTTCCTTCCTGTACTTTTTGGTTAGAATTTGTTCCCATTTTCAGTAGACTGTCTTGACCGATAAGAATTTCTCCTTTTTATATTTCACCTAGTTCTCGACAGAAATCCCCATACACCTCAGTTCAACACAGAGTGTATTAAAAAAATTAAAGTTACCAAAAAGTAAAAACACAGGATTAACCCAAACCTATTTTAAACAAAAATATAAATAAAAAAAAATGAAAATGAAGGTTACCAAAAAGTTAATAACTCTGATTTCATATTTTTCCTATAGAGTAACTGAAACGTATTACTAAAAAAATGAAAATATTAATTATGAAAATGATATCAAAAATTAAATAATAACCCAGATTTTCATATTTGTCATATTTTGCCACACAGCGAGTCCAGTTTGACTGTCCTTCATCGGTTTCCGTGGCCTTAGTATTTCTGGGGCACATACCCTAGCTTCGACCTTAAGGTTTTGTTTGTACCTGGTTAATCACTTGAGGGCACCAGAACCTTTTCCACTAACCCTTCACATGAAATATGCAAAAAACTATCTTACAATAAAATATTCTTTACACCTCTTTACCATAAGAACCAGAATTCTGATTGTTTTCCGTGTTTCCTGATGCATCCAGCGGCAGTTTCAGAGATTTCCACGACATAATTTGATGCCCCACATGAGACTCCTGACTTGATTGTGTCTCATCCTAGAAGGTTTAACTGCACAGCTGTGCGTTGGACTCGGATGACAACCTATAAACCACTTTCACACACGCACTCTGTTTGAATTTATTATTTTTATGAAGGTGCTGCTAGCTTGACACTTAAATTGATACCACATTTCAATAGTATAACACTGATATTAAAACCATTTATTGCACAATTAACACATGAGTTGTGCTGACCTAAAGTAAGGGAGAGACATGATTCATACATCAGTCCCAGGCTATGACTGAATACATGAGGGTCACTGACAGGTCAAGTTGGAGGGATACAGCTGCTGACACACACACACCGAAACCTACTAAACATAGAATGTTTCTGCTTTTCCTTACAGCGTACTCCTATCTCCTTATAAGGCAACAACTCATTGCACTGAAACTGCTTTTCCCAGGTTTCCACATTTCCACGTTATTAAAGACATAATCAATTCATAACAATCCTCCCGATGAGATATCAGCAGTACCTGCATCACATCACAGCTAACAAAAGAGTAGAACTGACAGGTAGAGAGCGGGAAGTGTTGGCAAAGGCCTCTTCTTTTCACAGGATGCGGCTGCTACAGATTTGATGAATCGTACCAAGAGATATTGACATATCCGAGCACCAACCAAGGGGAGAACTAAGTTTAAACCCCAGTTGCTTCCCACCTTGTAGAAAGTAGGGAGAATAATGTGGGGAGGACCTGCAGCAACGGACCATGAGCTGGAATCAAACCCAGGCCGCTGCGTCGGGTAATCTATCCCCTGTTCAGGGGTCGTCCACTCAGCCAGCTGAGCTATCTGGGCCCTAAACGTTTTACTATTTGAATTATATTTTTTTGTCCTACAGCCAATCACATTGCACCATGAGAGGTTGTTCCAGACAGAAAGGGTCCTCGTTCAGGATTTATTGGGACAAAATAAACTGCTTAATTGGAGAGAAGTAGTTTGTCTTCTATCTGAAAAAAAGTGATCACTCAGTTTCACAACTCTTTCCTGTGAAGTCGCAACTGCACTCTCAAGAGGTAACACTCCTGCATCACTTTCAACATGACACAAGTCTAAACAGTACGTAATCACATGAACAAATGTGCACAACAGTACTCTGTGTTGTGTAAAGCTTTTTGCGGAAGATTTTTCCACATTTCAGAACCGATATTGGTCCAAAAACATCACAGAAATCAAAAGATAGTTTGCTGCCAATAAAACAACATACCTTTCTCCTTCACTTTGCTCTAGTATTTTCTACCTATTAGACTAGAAAATGAAATTTATACAGAAGTGAAACTTTACTGCAATGAAAACAGTGACTAACAGCTCAGATTGATGATACTCACCAATAAGGGGTATAAATCGGGTTTTGAAAAAAACATTTGCTTGTTGGTTCCAGCTGTTTGTAACAGCCTTTCTAAGATGATCATCATAGAGAACATACAGAATTTCAGTGTTTAGGAAATCATTTTAATAACTAGTCAGCTGGTTATTTGCACAGTTTGATTAGCTTGCCATAACTTTAGATTTTTAGTTTTGCATTATTATATATTCTACATCATTTAGTGAACTGATTGTGTGCATGACAGGGCTTTCTGCTGTCCTGTGGCGGGTATATCTGATTGGATCTGTGGAAACATTCATGTTAAAGTTATCCATAACAACACAGAATAGAAAATAACAGAGATACTGCATATAGAGGTATATACAGATGGATTTTAAATCATTGTGTCTGATCTTTAAAACATTTTTTTTCTGTCATTTAAGCTCTTTTTGTGATTATGAGAATAATTTGATTGAGTGGCTCCAAAGCAAAGAGATCTTCCATATGGGAAGGCCACAGTGGTATTCAAACAGTGATGGAAATGAAATCTACAAGATAATTTTCCTTTATAGATTGTAAGACTTAAAGAAAACCTGTTAGAAAGACCAACCTGGAGAATTGAGAGGGGAATGGAAAAGGTCAGAATGTGGGGAAAGAAAATCACCAGAGATGGATTTAGATAACAGTTTCATTTAACAGATGCTTTTATCCAAAGCGACATACATCTGATCTGGGAGTAGGTACAGCATGAGGCAGGTAGACAGGGCAGCATTAGGGACCTTGCCAAAAAGTCCTCACTGGATAACATTTAAACCACCAGTCTCCCATGCCAAAGTCAGGGGTGTTAGTTTCTGAGCTATCCAGCTGTAGAGCAGATTGTAGTTGTCCAGTTCACAATGCCACAATGCTGAAGTTCTTGTTCTCAACTGGGGATAAATATGGGGACAAAATGGACAGAATGACAACAACAACAAAAGAATGGCAGAGTTCATCAGCTGAGGTGTGAGCAAGGGGGAAGACTGAGGTGAGTTTTTACCTGATCTGGGAATATGCTGTCATAACTCCTTTCATTGATTTGGACAGTGGGTCATGACAAAGTGCTCTAAAGTACGCAGCATGTAGACAAACAGGAATCCAAGAGAAAAGAGGAGGAAGTGTCAACTGATCCAACATCCAAATGTCTTAAGCCTACCAGAGGCGTGACAATAGGCGAGAACCTGTTCCCAGAGATTCTGCCAAACTGCTAAAACGACAGCAGCGACAGTTAGCTTCACTTAGAAATGTCTAGTCTGTCCCATAGTCTGAAACCTTCCCATGAATTTATATTTGAACTGGACCCAACTGTAACAATTACAGCGACCAGAAGCACAGTGTTTTCTCCTCATTTAGACAGTTGTTGGAGGTACAGTGGGATTTTATGGAGACCTGTTGCATGCAACCACAAAATGCTGTGAATGTCGTGATGTTAAACAAGAGTTAAGACAGATAAAGGAAGTTGCTGAGCCCTGATTGTTAGAGAATGAAGACTTTTTGCTCTGCCTGTTGCTTTTGACTCTCTCACTATCATTTTTAGGTGAAACACCGGGCATAGACCTGAAACAGAACCACCCTCAGACAGGAGGTGTGATAAAATGTTCACCTCTCCAGTATCTCCGTTTACTCAAGGTGCTTTTGGATGACATGAAGCTAGAAGACCCAGACAGGAGAAGTCCAGGTGCTCTTAACAAAACCAGCTACAGTGAAGGTCAAAGGTCTCACTGCAAATAAGGTCCAGACCACCAAAGAATCAAGTGTCCACTGATAGGTCACTTCTGCTGGATTCATCTGGATTCTCCTTCAAAGCTTAAAAGACGGATGACAAAAGGATTGTACCTCCTTGAGCTCCACTTACATACAAGAGGACAGTGACATTATTACCACCTGGTGTTGTCCTTCCAGTTGTTCAATTTGGATCAGAATGATCTGGATTTAAAAACCCCATGTTCTGCTATCCAGAACAGGTAATCCATTTTATTTTGTGGTGTGTTTTCAAAGCCACTCTGGACAGAATGACGCTGAGCCACATGCAAACAAAAAAGACCAATTACTGTTAAGTTACCACTCTGAATGTGACTGCAGATCGTGATGTAGACAACCAGCTCTGAAAAGGTCGACTAGCAGAATAGCCAGCATTGAATCTATTTAAGTATGATGGAAAACAGCACAATAAAACAACAGCCTCTTCTATTTTTCAAGTTCTTGTTAAAAGTCTGTCCCCCCATCTGACCCACAACAAATAAATGATTTCTTGATTTCTTATGTAATTTCAGGATTTCATTTTTCTTTGACTTTGAATTCTGTCCAAGAGGCAAAATCTGATCAGACTACTTTGGATTATGGATAAATTGTGCCTGTTGTAGATGTTTACTCTTTCCATGACAGCGATAAAGCTCTCAATTTCTAATTATTTCACGATTAAACAGAATAAATGTGAGAGAAATTCAAACATCTCTTGACTTAAAGTTTGAATAAATAATAAACTTACTAGTTTGTGTGATAAAAAGAGGAAAAGAGAATATAGTGTTATTTCTGATGTTGGGAAAACTGTGAACTTGTAGTGAAAATGTCTGGCCGACATGCAAGCGTGATCAAATCTACTTTTAAAGTAACAGGTTGTTAGGCTATTAATAGTCTCTCTTTGTTTACTGAGGCATCCAGTGTTGGTCTTACAGAGTCCAGTTTCTATTTTAATGTCAGTTTCTGAATATGTTTCTTCCTCTTAGGTATTATCTTAATTTTGGTTGTATTATTAGGTGTAATCTGTGCATCTTTCTGGTCAGCAACCTACACCACATACTTCCTCCCTAAGGAGAAAAAGCAGATAAAAGAGCTGTTTCACTCCATGTAGTGTTTAACATTGTACTAAAAGAGAAAGTCGACTGAACAGGACATGCAGCCGCATGAAGAGGTGTAATAAATACGGAAAGTTGTGCATCCAAATTAAACACTTTGTGGACATTTTATGACAGGAACATGGTTTCAAACTGACTTTATATGCTTTAATAAAAGTATTTAGCATTTTATAAAAGAATTAAGTGCTGTATTTACCTTTACCTCACACAGCCACATAGACTGTTTATTCTCTTTAGCTCCACCAAGTGTCCTGATCATTGATCATCACCCAGCAGCAAACCAGCTGACTAAATGTGCAGATGTTTTCAGCCTTTATCAGGCCCGATGTCCTTTTTTTTTTTTTTTAGAAACACCTAACCAAACAAGGCACTTTAGAGCACTAAAGTCCCTTTATTTAATACCCTGCTCCATCCCGGTCATTGTTTTTTTAGGGACGTTTTCAGCCCTTTTCCTTCAGTGCTTTCAGTGTGATGGTCAGTCCTCCGGCGTCGCACAGCTGAAATTCCTCCACCAGCGTATCATCATGTGGCTGCTGAGGAGCTGCAGTTTGGACAAAGTCTGCATCCTGATCTTCTTTTTCCTCATCTTCCTCAAAGTCATCTGGATATTCAACTTGTTCGGGAAATACTGTAAGAGAGAAAGAATCTGTTGAGCGATTTATCACCGAGGTAGTGAAGAAATTATACCAAAATCTGAGGCTTTTGTAATTAATTAATTAAAATTACATATTTAGAGAGACTTTTAAATATACAATTTTGATACAGATGAGTTTGTAGTGGTTTAAAGAAGTGAGCAAAGAAGAAATTTAAACTCTTACTGGTAATGCAGGTTTGTACCTCTCATTATTATCTGTTGGTTAGCCTGCAGATTTTTGATTTACTGCTTAATCGTCTAGTCAATAAGATGTTGAAAAGTGGAGAATAATGGCTGCCACATTTCTCTGAACCAAAAACCTTCATGTCCCTTATTTTGTCCAACTAACTGTGATTAGATTAGATTTCAAAGATACTCAATTGACATAAAAGCAAGAGAAATATGATCAATCCTGACATTTGAGAAGCTAAAACCAGAGAATATTTGATGTTTTTTCTTGATTAAAAAAACCATTCCCTTGGTCGAGTTTAAAATTGATAATGTCCAGAACATCAGCTTGTACATATGTGTCATTTTTGGTGAATTTTGTCTTTTAATATTTTGGTAAAAAGTAAAAATTAATTTCCAGGTGGAAAATTGAATTTCTGCATATTGGTGTTTATCACACACATGATCTCGAAACAATCCTGAATAATGAATTGACTCAAACGTCTAGAGACCTGAGATGTCCAGTGATTCAACTCAGAAGAAAACAAAAAGGAGTTAAATCAAGAAACTTCTACTGCGTTAGAAGCAGCAATAGAAAGTTGCCTACATTTATTTAAGTGACTCAAGAAATATTGTACTTGATACTGCACGACATCCACTTACTATAGATAGGGCTACTTTTTCAGATAAAGATTTCATATAAAAGTTATTGGATGCACTTTTAAAGTTGTCCCCAATAAACATGTCAGATGGTGTTGAACTGACGAACTATCAGGAATAAATGTGTTATTTCGAGTTAGAAAGTGTCCAGAAGTCTGTTTGAAACATGAAACAGATGGGTGAACAGGTGCTTTGTCTTAAAAGCAAAATAAATCTTGAACATGAAGCTAAATTAAATTTAAAAACAAGCAAAATAATGTGGATTTTGAATGAACTACTGCCCCAGTGGTACTTGATGTTGTCCTCAGATGACGCTAAGGACACATACGGATTGCAGAATTTAATCTCTTATGATCCCCTTTAAACCATTGTTCGTACATGGTTTGATTGTGGCTTTGTGTTAAGCTATTTGATATTTCACAATAAAAAAAAGTAAAGATTAAAGAAAAATCCTACAATTGAACACATATTTGTGTGTCTGAACTTATTTTTTAAACCCTTTTCTTCCCCGTCAATCATCTTTCAACCTCTGGCGTTTATCTTTGACCTTTTGGAGGGTCACTGCTGTGATCAGGATGAAGCTTCACTTTACGTTTTCTACATTACCGACAGACTCAGCTGAATCACTCCTGGTCCTTGAATGTTCACTATGAGAACTTCCATCTTCATCGAAGTCCTCAGGATAGAAGCAGCTGCTCTGTTCACCGGCGTCTTCCTCCTCTGCATCACTTCTCTCCTCCCATGACTGACTGAGAACATCTGACCCCAGCGTTTTATTCATATCTGTGGTTTTTCCTTCATTGTTAACATCAGCCCCATGGGTAAAATCTGTCTTTCTCGATTGGATATCCTCCAGATGATGTTGCACATAAGCACTGCTGAGTACACAAGCAGCACTTGGCCTGTCTTCTGGATTGAGGCTGAGCATTTTCTGAACCAAACAGGAAATATTGTGAGAGAATGCGTCAGGCACAGGATCGTACTCTCCTTTGGTGATCTTGTAGAACAGGCTCAGGAGGTTTGAGGCAGCAAAAGGAGGCCTGAGAGCACAGATCTCAAACAGGAGACACCCGAGAGCCCAGATGTCAGACTTGCAGCTGTACGGGACGTCCTGACAGAGCTCAGGACTGAGGTAGCTGGGCGTCCCAACGCACGTGGACGCCATATCAGCGGTGTTGGTCATGACTCTGGATATGCCGAAGTCTCCCAACTTCACCAGACCTTGCTTGGTCAGCAGCACATTGGAGGTTTTGATGTCCCTGTGCAGGATTCTGGCTTTGTGTATGTAGCTGACAGCCACAGCCGCTTGCACAAACCAACCCATCACTGTGTCCTCTGTGAAAAACTCCTGAGGTCTCCTCTCTTTCACCTTGTCGTCCAGCGTTCCTCCATTGCAGTAGCTCATCACGATGTAGATGAATCCGTCTGCAGGGTTCATGAATGCATCGCTGCAGTGCACAATGTTTGGGTGCTGCAGCCTCCTGATGATCTCGGCCTCCTGGAGAACAGCCCTGTGTGTGTTTTCTGTCCCCGTCTTCTCCACTTTGATCCTCTTCACAGCAAACAGGCTGCCCAGCTCCAAGTGTCTCATCAGAAACACGTCTGCTGCTCCTCCTCTGCCCAAACACAAAACCTTCTGGTACTTCTCCATGTTTAGTCTGGATGAGGTCGTGTTTTGTTTCTGCAGCGCCAAGCTCCGTTTGTGTTCACTGTGGTTGCCATGGCAACGCTGTGGCGACGTGACACCAGTTAGGAGGGTTTATTCTGTTGGACACCTTTTATAACCTTCCCCAGCAAACAGTAACCTTCAAGGAAAGTTCCTTGAATAGCACAATTTGCCGAACGTTTCCTGAATGTTTCCTGAACGTTACTGTCTGGATTCAGCTGTTTGTCGGTTATTCTAAAGACGTTTTTACATTTACAATGAATTTAAATAATAGTAGAACAATGGCATCCTGTTGAAATGCTCGATAAAGTATGCATTTTAAGCTAGTTTTTTAGTTGTTTTTTTTTTAAATTCAAGATGGTATGTTGCTGGCTTTATTAATTGTTTAGGCCACGTTTCTTCCGTATTTCTTTTTTTAAAAAAAAAACTTGTCTCTACAAACGCATTTTTTCCCCCCGACATTCGTCTTTAGTTATTGTTATAAGTTTCCGGAGACTTCAACATTTCATTTATCTCAGGCAGATTTAGTAATGAGCAGGTCGCTGCCAAATATGTAACATGTACCTTTTACATAATTATGTAAAGTGAAACAAGCAAAACTAATAATAATAATTATTATGTATATATTAAATGCATATTAGAATCTTGTTTTTTTGTTCATTGTTTAATTTACATAAGATCCTGTATATTTTCGTGTTTTAAAGTTTCGTGAAAGATATTTATATATCTAAAAACAATAGTTAGATAGATGATAGATAGATAGATAGATAGATAGATAGATAGATAGATAGATAGATAGATAGATAGTGATAAACACAATTTTGATAAATTACTAACGCTTATACAGATCATACAATGGTAGAAGTTAATTTAGATATAATAATGAATAATGTCTATATATTTACAAACTTTATTATTAAATTTATTTATTATGTAAGACTGTACAAGACATCCTCCATTTAACAAACTATGTACAATTACAGAACCAATACTAGTACTAGATAGTTATGTTTCTGAACACTAATGTTTACTTGTAATGGCTGGAAACTAAATGATAGCAGAATCAAAGGATGGTTTCTTAGCTTTTAAGTACCAATGTGGATTGTTCTTGTGATCAAGGCTGCAATTACAATTAAACTACATATTTTCGTTTTATATAATGTGGACATTTAACTTTTCTACAATGAAAATAATAGTTTTCGGTACGTTTTAAGGTAAATTGTAGGCAGATTGAATATTAAAATGAACTTTATGAACTTCAGGATGACATTTCGTGTTCTTCACACCGGGTGGCGGTACAGCTGAAATCTACCATTAATGAGCCAAAGAAGAAGAAACAATTGAGCGCTCGGCTCAACTTACTGCGCATGTCCATCACAACATAGCATGAGTGTATGCTAGTGCTGCTTTTCATTACTCGGTGAGACTTAAAGTTTAGTTTACGCTAACCCAACATGCCACCGAAGGGAAAAGGTGGCAAAGGTGGTAAAGGTTAGTGGCCCAAAAGTTATACTATTAATTATATGTTATATTCTAGTAAATTAAAGCCACATTTACTAGCATCTAAGTTAGCATGCAAAAGCAGCACACACTTCCTTATTGTCGTTCACATTAACACTGTTGTTACATTGCTTCTGCAATGTTCTTGTATTTTTTAATTGGTTTTGTTTTGGTGTTGAACCTCATTACTGCTTCAGGAGGAGGTGCTTCAGGAGGTGCAGACGTTGACAAGAAAGAAAAAGCCCCGAAAGGAGGAACCTCTGTGAAGGTAACCTTAATGTTCACATTTTTAGTCAAAGCTGCACCGCAAAAACTCACACGGCTTAATGTGAGGTTTGTTTTTTTTAACCAACTGGCCAGTGGTGTTAGGTCATCACACCACAAGGTTCCTTTTGAATTAACTGGAAGAAGATGATACGCCAACATGTGATCCTGTGGAAAAATGATTCAGATCCTTTTCTAAAGTAAAACTATACTCCACTGAAAGGAAAAGTAAAACCTACATAAGTATGTATTGAATGCATGTTGTGCTTAAAGTATCATGAATATAAGTACTCATTCTACAGAAAAATGTTCCTAACAGTGTTATATATGTTGGTATGAATTAGTAGTAATGCTGCAATAATGTGTATGTTGCATTTTGCTGCTGTAGATGTTTAATGTGGTGCACATCGTAGCTACTTTATATACTATCGAGTAGTTGCAGTGCATCGTATTCTCAAAGACAGAATATGTTTGTATCATTGGTGTCTCGTGAGAACCACATATGTCCAAGGAGTCAGCTGCTCCTAAGCTTAGACAAACAACAAAGTTGTGCATTTTCCAACAAATACGAGAGATCGGTTCATTAGTTTCTTTAGCTTAGAATGCTGGTGAACTTTCTCAACTGTAAATGTCTTGTTTTTACAAAAAATGTAAATTGTAGTCTGAAACCTTGCTAGTTACTAAAGCTGGCAGATGAATATGAAGTACAAGATTTGCCTCTGAGATGTAGCATGAGTGTAAATTTGTATAAAATGGTGAAGTACAAGTACCTCAGGTTTGTTTTTAAGTACAGTACTTAAGCAAATGTATTCTGTTACATTTCAGCATTGTCGAGTCGGCACCAGATTTTGCACTTAAACATGATGTGAAGTAAATTAACAGCTTTAGACCAGGTACAAAAGTCTGTGTCTAATAGCTTACACACAATACCTGGTTCTCTTTAATATAACTCAGTGTTGATTCTTTGATTTCTGACACAGCAGAACATTTCAACTGGCAACCATGTGAACAGGTGAAATATTACTTATGCTATATACAGTATAACTTGTTTATTGATCAGCTGTTGGGGTGCTTTATCTGTGTTTGCTAAGCAAAATATCTACAGTGATATTAGTCTATCATTTATTCCTGAAAGTCTAACTGTGCTTTTCTGATCTCTGTGTGTTTACAAGGTTCGGCATATCCTCTGTGAAAAACACGGAAAATGCATGGAGGCGATGGAGAAACTGAAGTCTGGAGTCCGTTTCAGTGAAGTAGCAACACAATACAGTGAAGACAAAGCTAGACAAGGAGTAAGCACACAAACTCATAAATGCGTTGTGTTGGTTTCTCTTTTTTTCTCGCTGTCTTTGCTGTTTTATTGTTGGATTGAAGTCATCTCAGTTGGTGTTAATCACACCCTCTAGGGACGATGGTTTTGTTGTGGTAAACTTTTTCACATTACGTGGCTTGGATGGGGTCACTGTTGCAACGGAAATTCATTCAAAGTTTCTATCTTTGTAACCATATGTAGGATTGATTGTGACAACACAAAAAAGGGAAATAATTAGTAAGTATGATGTGTACTCCTAAACCTCATAATGAGTCTTCATGGGTTATAAATAACTCTTTTTAGTTCTGAACATGCTATTTTTGAACTTCTCTTTACATTCACTCCTGCTTTTTCACACCCGCATCCCACCATTCTTAGCTTCTGGGAAACCTTAATGGAGATCAGGTTGTGAGTCAGAGACATCACATGAATATTTAAGCTGCTGGAATCATTAATAAGCAAACAGCCTTTTTTGGTCATGTTCATTTGTTTTCCCTGCTTGGTACCCATATTAGGTGCATACTATACATTACCTCAATGGCTGTTTTGTTCTGGCAGGGTGACCTGGGATGGATGACACGAGGATCGATGGTTGGACCTTTTCAGGAAGCAGCATTTGCGCTGCCCATCAGTTCTATGGATAAACCTGTCTACACGGACCCTCCTGTCAAGACAAAGTTTGGCTACCACATCATTATGGTAGAGGGGAAAAAGTAACAGGGTGTAAAATTGGGACATGGAAGCTTTCCACTGTTCTATGTTGTAAAGCTTCTGATTTCCTGATTGCAAAATGCTTAAGAACAAGAAAATGAAGTGAAGTGTAATTGTTCTGACATATGGTCCAATTTGCTTTGCAATATAATTTCTTAAAGTCAAGTTTTAGTTCAGTCTTCACTATGTACTAGATTGAAAGCATTGGATGGAGCCTTACCACTTTGGACACCTTCAAACGTCTGACTTTCACAGTTGAATTACTCCATTTGGACAATAATATATGCATTGTATCTGAACACAAGGGTGACAGCATTGGGATGACATTTAAATCTTGGAACAGACACACATATCCGTATCTGCAGCCAAATTATATTGTTTCAAAATTACAATTTCAGCTGAAATGTTCAGCACTGCTGTCAGGTCCATCTTTGTGAAATGTACACTACCATACTGATCATTTAACTTGAGTTAGTATTCTTTAAAGATTATTTTGTGCATTCACAGAATTTACATTTTCAGTGTAATGAAGATTGTGGAAATCAGTTTAATGGTCAAATAAATTCATTTTTCATGTAGTGCAAAACATGGAAGTTTGATTTGTGTGTATATGAGAGAGCAAAAGAAAAAGACTGGAAGAAATCAACTTCACTAAAAAAAAAAAAAACTACTGAAAGAGACTACCTGCCAGTTACAGTGATGTCTTGTGACTAAAATGTTCAAATCCAAATGGCTTGTTTTAATTCATGAGATTCATATTTTATAGACTGTAACCTATAGGAAAATCACAAAAGAGATCATTTCTTTGTTTGATATTTAAAACAAACCCATAAATCAGGGGGAAAAATAACCTTAATATTACCTATATTTTAGGGCTGCAAATAATTATTTTCCTTCTCCCTTAATCTGTTGATTATTTTGTGGATTATTTGATAAATTCTTCCACTTGTAAAATGTCAGAAAATAGAGAAGATCTTCATTTTCTCTAAGCCAAAGATTGCGTCCTCAGATGTCTCGTTTTTGTCCACGACCAAAGAAGATTTTGTTTACTTTTGTAGTGTCAAAGAAACCATAAAATACTGTAATTTAATAAGCAGGAATCAGAGTTGAGACTTTTTTTTTCCAAAACAAAAACTCAACCCAATTCAGTGATGATTAAAATAGCTGGTGGTTGATTTGGTCCAGAAAAAAACAGTTGAAAATTGATTTAAACAGATAGATAGATAGATAGATAGATAGATAGATAGATAGATAGATAGATAGATAGATAGATAGATAGCCCACAGTGGGGACATTTTCAGTGTTACAGCAGCAAATAGAAAAACAGTACGAAGAAAAGAGCAGCACACAGTGTATAGATATGAACCGATATTTTCTCCTTTTAGAAGAAAATATAAATATTTACAGAAAAATTTCTATGAAATTGCACAGTGTCATTATTTACATTTTTATTGAACAGTTTAAGTGGGTGAACTGAACTACTTCGAGCAGGCTTGATTGTACAGAAATTTGTAAAATTTTGCACGAGTATTGTACATACAAATTGATTCTGGTGTCAGATAGGAACATTTTTTCTACGATTGTTCAACGACACAACTCCAGAACTTCCACTGAAGGTTTCCGTTTGCTGGGAACCTTCCGCTCCTCTCTCCTGACCACTTGGTGACGCCAAACGGTAATTTCTCGTTTTCCAACCGCCAATAAACCTCGGAGCAGAAGAAAATGGGTGTTGATGGGATCATCCAGACAGCTAGGTGGCAGCAAGCCGCACACCTCCACAGCACCGCCAGCATCAGGAAAAGACAGTTGACGTTGCTACGCCTTGCTAGATGATTGGCGAGGTAAGATGGCGGCGCCAGAGGAGCCAGAATTATCCCAGGCGCAGACCGAAAAACTCCTCCAATTTCAGGTAGACAGCCTACATTTCACACTCACATGTCCGTTTGACACCTCATAAGTCGATACTTTGTCCTCGACACTAAATCACTGTGAACAGACGGTGCCGAGCGTGTTTAGACGCTTTTTTGCACAGTCAACTTCGATACCAGCCCCCTAACGTTACCCGTCAACTTGAGTCAGAGCTAGCGTTAGCAGCGCTAGCGAACATTAGCTAAGCTAGCTAACAAGTTAGCAGACTTTAAGCGACACGTACGGACTTATTTAGCTTAACGCTTGTTGTGTAGTTCTTATAAACACATACTCCGTTCAACTCCACTGTTAAGCTTCACCCATACTGCGTATTTAATACAGTGTTTGACTAAACGTTGGGTTCTCTATTGACGCTCCCCACTTAACACTGGCAGAGTTAACATTAGCACAGCAGTCATGATCGAGCTGTCAGTGAAGTTTCTAAGCCACTCAGCTGTTTTTGCGATGCTGTATCACCTTGTTAGTGTATGTCAGTAACACTGGCGTGACTAATGTGTTTCCCCCTTTAATCTGTAGCCTGCTGTGGCTTTTTGAGTCGGTAGTTGGATGGCTAATCTTTAGAATCAGTCCAGTTTCAATTAAACGACTTCCTGCTTGTGGTAAACGATCGTTTCTCTCTTTATATTTGAGGTAATTTCTGGGGATTAGATGGCTGTTCAGCTCTGTTCAGTAGTAGTTGACAGACTATCTGAATTATCATATTCTAACTCCTGTTAATGCTTGATGAAGAACTTGACATAGCGGTTCCCTGTAACCTACAAATCCTGTTTTAGAACAAGCGTTTGTGGCTTTTTTCAGCAAGTTGAGTTCTGCAGTTTGATTTTCTTTCCATATCTCACAGGACTTAACTGGTTTGGAATCAATGGACCAATGTCGTCGAACATTAGAGCAACATAATTGGAACATAGAGGTAAAGACATGTTTTTAAAGGCCTTTTCATGGCTCTGTATTCGTTGTCATTGTTTTCTTTTGGTTTATTGAAAGACAAGTGTGATGGAATGAAATGTATGTATTTCAGGCTGCAGTACAAGACAGACTTAATGAGCAGGAGGGAGTGCCGAGTGTGTTTAACCCTCCTCCATCCAGACCGCTTCAGGTCAATACAGCAGACCATAGAGTATATAGTTACATCGTTTCAAGGCCACAACCCAGGGTATGTCTGCAGACTTTTACCTTTATCAGGGTTATCTCTGCATAGCTGCTTGCATTATATATTCACCACATACGATTTTTAAAGTAATTGCTTTTCCAAAATGATTTCCTCATTCGTTAAATATATTTGTACGGTATGAAACAAAAAACAGCCTGTTGTGTAAGTTGTAATAGACTGTGTTGGTGCTTCTTCTCAGGGATTACTAGGATGGAGTTACTACTTGATAATGCTACCTTTCAGATTTACATATTACACACTTCTGGACATAGTCAGGTAATTAAAGCACATTGATTTAAAGTTGTAGTTGCTGGATAGAGCAAGGTAATTCATTGCCATGATTGTCTTTTGTTCCAAGGTTTGCCCTGAGGTTCATCAGGCCAGATCCTCGTGGTCGTGTGACAGACCCTGTTGGAGATGTTGTGTCTTTCATTCATAGTTTTGAGGAGAAGTATGGCCGGTCACACCCTGTATTTTACCAGGGAACATACAGCCAGGTGAGTTTACAGATACAGAGATTAAAAACACGTAGTATTTGAAGCTCTGGTGTTCAGAGCGAATTGCAATCGTGTTAATTGCACTGCTTTCATTTGTTTACTGTGATACATGCAGGCACTGAATGATGCCAAACGGGAGCTCCGCTACCTATTAGTGTACCTTCACGGGGACGATCATCAGGACACTGACGAGTTTTGCCGGTATGACACATAATCTTGTGCTTACATCACCTGAGTGTCAGAATACCATTATTATTACCTTATAGTCTGTGTCATAGAGCTAAAAAATGGTACAGTCTGCTTGCGTTTTTTTTTTTTTTTACACATTTTGATAGCACATGAGCTGTAGTTTAGTATTTATATCTATTTCTATCTGTATTTTTAATTGTGTGTACATGAAAATAGCTGCGTAACTGATTGTTTTATGCTCCTTATCTGTCACTGTGTAGCTCCACGTTATGTACGGAAGAAGTCATAACTTTCCTCAACGCGCGAATGCTCTTTTGGGCCTGTTCAACGAGCAAACCTGAGGGCTACAGAGGTATGCAAGTTTGATGTTAATGTGCCCACAGTTTGTTGTCAGTTAGCAGTTGCTCTAATTGTGAAAAGTATGTCACTCACACAGATGCTTTTGTGTGCATGTCCTGTGTGAAAGAGGTTGTGAGGATTTCCGAGGTAGTAAAGGGCCCCTTCTTGTCTTTGACCCGATAATAGAGCAATGTAAAGATGAGATTGTGCTTTACTGTGTGGCCATTGTTTGACCACATAAAACAGACATGGAGTGGAGATTTATTAGTTGGCAGTCTTCATTGCCCATGGATGATACATAGCCAGGTGTAAGCATACATTTGATATAATAAAATAACTGGTGAAGACAGTTAGTGGTGCTACTCTGTAAATAATTTCATGGAATTTGGTTACAAAACGTGTAAAACAATGAAATTGAGAGTGTTCTGTGGTTAATGCCTCTAGCTGGGGGATTGTTTCTGCAGAGGGACACATTGAGCTTTTTAAATGTCATTTTTAATGCCACAAATTTGCTTCATAGCTTTGAGCTGGCATTGGAAATTTCAAACCTTGGAACACATAAAATTGCTATTTGGCAACAGTGAGTTGCATGCAAATGAACAACGGGCAGTGGCACAGTTAACACAGTGAGATTTGACTGTCTAATTTATTTGTGTGATTGTTTTTTTCTCGCTGTGTTTTAGTGTCCCAAGCATTGCGAGAGAACACCTACCCATTCCTGGCCATGATAATGCTGAAGGACCGCAAGATGACAGTGGTAGGCAGGCTGGAGGGCCTCATTCAGCCTGAAGACCTCATCAATCAGCTCACTTTCATCATGGATGCCAATCAAACATATCTGATGTCAGAGCGCCTTGAACGGTAAGGGAAACCAGTCGGTTTGGAGAAGCTTGCTCCACTTTAGAATATCTCTATGCTTGACATTTAACAGCATTAAAGCTTTGATTGAAGTGCAACTGTCCTGAAGCAATAGTGAAAAAATGTACTTCACTTCTATATTCATGGTTACAGTTGAAAACATGTCTGACAGAGTGACAACCGCTTCAAATTTTGCTAGGGGCCTTTCTCTCTGTGTATTTAAAAACACCCAACAGAACAGTGAGAGCAACAGCTGTAGGAGGTGTGGCGTCATGGTTACATAGTGTCTGATCCAGAGGGCGAGGACACAGGGCAGATTTATTGACCACTGCTCCTTGTAGCTTGGACAGTGACCTACAGCTGATAGTCAGAGCCAGCAGCCATTAAAGGCTTACAGCAGACTGGCCTTTTCCCCAGAGCTGTGGCGGAGCTTTGACAGTCAAGAAAGGCACAATAATGGCCTTTTGAGAGTCTTCCTGTGTGGGTAGCTTTGTCAAAGCATATGTATGACAAGAACTGGATAGTGTATGCAAAGATGGTAGTTGCTCACATGTCTGGTGTGTAAGTGAAAAAGTTTTCTACTTTCCCGGTTTGCTTTTGCCTTATTATTTCAGTGATTCACTCATTGGCCCCACCCACATTTCCGCATGCCTCAGAGGCTGCAGAAATAGAGAACACTTTACAAGACTCTTGGTTTTCTGGATAAAAAACATCAGTGGTCAAAAACTTAAAAACTGTTTGAGTATAACCCCAAAACTCACATGCACTCCCAGCCAAAAGTTTGGACAAAGTGTGAATGAGAAAGTGTGTCCAAACGTTTGACTGGTAGTATCTGTTAATAAACAAATATCTATCTTTATAGCTTAAAATCACATGGCAAGAAAGTTTTGTAAACAAATGTTATGTTCATTTAAGCCTTCCTCCAGCTTCGTGCCACCAAACCCACAACAAAAATGATGAATAAAACAAGAAGTGAGTTGGGTGTAATTGCCTAGAAGAATACATGATGACCAGTGTTACCAAAGTGATAGCAAATCATCTTCTCTTTAACATCACATTCCGCTCTGCTTGTGTACAGAAGAGATTATCGGTGTGAAGGTGAAGACTTGCATTTTTGTTTCAGCGAGGAGAGGAACCAGACCCAAGTGCTAAGGCAGCAGCAGGATGAGGCCTATCTTGCATCCCTCCGTGCCGACCAGGAGAAGGACCGAAAGAAAAGAGAGGAGCAGGAGCAGCGGAGGCAAGAGGAGGAGAAGGTCCGACAGAGCGCTCTCGCCGAGGAGCGGAGACGACAAGTGAGTCTGACTTTGCATTTGTGATCCACGCATGGAGACGTCAAGTGATAAACCGAACAGTTTCTGATTGATGTGACTTTCTGTTGTCACTCCAGACACTCGAAGAGGAGAAGGAGAGGAAGTCAGAATGTCTTCCTCCGGAGCCACCTGCAGATGATCCAGAAAGTGTCAAAATATCGTTTAAGCTGCCCAATGATACACGAGTAGAGAGACGATTCCTGTTTGGCCAGTCTCTGACGGTGAGTAACGCTTGATTTTCTTGATTTTCTCAATTTGTCAGTTACAGCAGATGTTAGTCCATCTGTAATAAACTAGTAATTTGTAGGACAAACTGTCAGGCTTTCATTCCAAGCAAGCACTAAATTATAGTAATTAATGTTGGTGACGACACAAGATTTAATAACTTCAAGTCTAGTTTCTTCATTAAATACAGATGCTGATTGAAAACATTAAAATATCAGTTTATTAGACACGTTTTCCTCTATATCTGTACAGCACTGCTGCTTTGAGTTTTTATCTGCCTGTTCACTCGGCTGTTTTCCTTCACAGGTAATATACGACTTCCTTTTCTCGTTGAAAGAAACTCCAGAGAAGTTTCAGATAGTTACAAACTTCCCTCGCCGAGTCTTGCCCTGCCTTCCAACTGAAGAGCAGCCCAACCCACCCACACTGAAAGAGGCGGGACTCAGCCGCTCCGAGGTCCTTTTTGTTCAGGACCTTACGGACGATTAATAGATGACATACCTCTTCTACGTGGAAACACACTTTCCTCCAACTCCCACCAACTCCCCCTCTTTTGTTTTTTTCTTTTTCATATTTTGTTAAATGGCCATTATGCATAAGGGATCATTGAGATAAAATCCTAACCTGGAAAAATTTAACCACCCTGCATCCAGTCCTTGTTTGGTTGTGTTTACAGGGTTCCCAATAGCCTGGAAAGTCTTGAATTTTATCAAATAAATATTTCTTGAAGTCCTCCCTTGAACTCATCTTTACGTCTGTGTGGACAGAGTTTGTTTTCCATCGTCAGTACTATCTACCAGTTAATTCTTGTCCTTCCTCACCATTAAATGTTGCAGCAACGGATTAATCATCTACTGAAATGTACTGAAACAGTAGCATAGCTTTGTGCAAAACCAGAACCATATCCCAATCGAATTCATGTCTGGGCAACTGACAAAGACGGGCTGTAATAAGAGCTGCTGACATACAGGATACAGCATGGAGGAAGACGTGTTTTTATAATGGTGTTGAATGCCTTTTTTTTTTCTGTCAGAACTCATGTTTGATCTATTTGTCCTAATTCAGCATCCTGTTTGCCTGAAGTTTCCACGTTTCCTCCGCAGCAATTGACGAACACAACAAATCTGTTCCAAGTTTGGTTTGCTGTGGTTGTTAATCCGTGTGGCAAAGGGAGCAGGCTGGTGGATTTGGACATAAAGGAAATATGGGAACCCTGTTAAAAATGAGCCATGACCTGTACATAAGTTAGATATTTAAAATCTCCAAATTTACCTTACTTATTTTTTGTTTTTTTGTTTGTTTTTTTGACTCATCTGTGTCATAAAATGACCAAATGCAGGTTGGTTACTATGTAAAGCAGACTGCCTCAAGTTCATGAAGTTCAAAAATACAATATTTAACAGAGCAGAGGCCACAGCTTTTACATGTGGCTTATTCTAGTATAGTACGAGTCTGCCCATAGTGTGCCTGTGGTTACTCATAGATGCCTGTTTTGCCTGTAACATCTAAATGGGCTCATGTAAAGATGTAATTTTCCAACTATAAATTAAAAACATTTTAAAAACGTGGGTTTATTGAGCATACACGACGCCTGCATGTGTTGATGAGACGCGCCGGATAAGCTGCTTTTGAGTGAGAAAACACCAAAGTCATTTAGAGGATGAGTGGGATACTTTGGGTGGTAGTTTTCAGAGCTGGAATGACATTTACAGTACAGTAATTACTTCAAGTACGACATTTTAACGCTCCTGTTGTCTTCATTTACAGGCACCAAAAAAGAATATTTCCTTGTCTGAAAAGAAATCCAAAAATTCAGCAAAAAAAATTCTCCAAATTTCTGAAAATTTTCAAAACCTTTTGGGAGAAAATTCCAACAATTCCTTAAAAGTTTCCCTTTAAATTTTTATTTTATAAAATCCCCCAAATTTGGCAAGAAAATTCTTATTTTTAAAAACATGATTAAAAATATCTAAAGCGATCACATGTATTCGGTAAAATATCTAATATTTTCTTAAGAACATTGACAAAAAAATCAAGCGAATTTCCCTTCAGACTCGCATTTCTTCGGCTGGGCAAATAAAAAATAATTGAAACTGATTCTGACTCCTATCAAACATAAAAAAAAAGTGGAAAAAAATATTTTTTTCTAACTTATGTTTTTGATAGTATTTTTTCATGTCCATTCCAATGGATGTCACACCAAGATGGGCGTAAAATGTCAAAAAAACTTATGAAAAATAAGGCTCAGTTTTTCCACATGATAATCAATCAGATACTGTATGACCTAAACATCTGGAACTTGATGTTTGCATGGCTTTGAGTCTGTGTGCAGTCTGTGTACTGAACATGCACATGAACTTGATAGGTGTATCACAGCGTGGGTAGGGAACAGCAGTGAGGTCATCGCCATGAAAACCCAGAGCTCAGCTGGCTTCTCCAAATTGTTGACCAAATGCAAATGTGACCGGAGCTGGAAGAATGTCTCACGGGGCATGGTGTTTTGAAAAATACCAATGTCCATCCCTCTCTAATAACAAAACAATCACATTTTAACTTATTTTATGTGTTCTCACTCTTAAACTCTTATGCATTCCATTTATATCTTGCAGATAAGACATTAAATTGATTTAAAAAACACTTCAGAATTAAAAAGATTCTTAATTTCTAAACTTACCACCTATCTCACTCCTGGTTTCTTCCTCCTCATTTCCTAAATTCAAGGAGTTCAGATACACTGTATTGCCAAAAGTATTCACTCACCCATCCAAATAATCAGAATCAAGTGTTCCAATCACTTCCATGGCCACAGATGTATAAAGTCAAGCACTTAGGCATGCAGACTGCTTTGACAAACATTTGTGAAAGAATGGGTCTCTGTGCAACAAATCCAGTCGTGACATTTCCTCGCTCCTAAATATTCCACAGTCAACTGTCAGCTGTATTATAAGAAAGTGGAAGTGTTTGGGAATGACAGCAACTCAGCCATGAAGTGGTTGCCACATAAACTGACGGAGCGGGGTCAGCGGATGCTGAGGCAAATAGTGCCAAGAGGTCGCCAAGTTTCTGCAGAGTCAATCGCTACAGACCTTCAAACTTCATGTGGCCTTCAGATTAGCTCATGAACAGTGCTTCAGCAGAGAGCTTCATGGAATGGGTTTCCATGGCCAAGCAGCTGCATCCAAGCCATACATCACCAAGTGCAATGCAAAGCATCGGATGCAGTGGTGTAAAGCACGCCGCCACTGGACTCTAGAGCAGTGGAAACGCCTTCTCTGGAGTGACCAATCGCACGTCTCCATTTGGCAATCTGATGGACCAGTCTGGGTTTGGTGGTTGCCAGGAGAATGATACTCGTTGGACTGCATTGTGCCAAGTGTAAAGCTTGGTGGAGGGGGGATTATGGTGTGGGGCTGTTATCAGGAGCTGGGCTTGGCCCCTTAGTTCCAGTGAAAGGAACTCTGAATGCTTCAGCATACCAAGACATTTTGGACAATTCCATGCTCCCAACTTTGTGGGAACAGTTTGGAGCTGGTCCCTTCCTCTTCCAACATGACTGTGCGCCAGTGCACAAAGAAAGGTCCATAAAGACATGGATGACAGAGTGTGGTGTGGATGAACTTGACTGGCCTGCACAGAGTCCTGACCGCAACCCGATAGAACACCTTTGGGATGAATTAGAGCAGAGACTGAGAGCCAGGCGTTCTGTCCAACATCAGTGTGTGACCTCAGAAATGTGCTTCATGAAGAATGGTCAAAAATTCCCATAAACACACTCCTAAGCCTTGTGGACAGCCTTCCCAGAAGAGGTGAAGCTGTTACAGCTGCAAAGGGTGGACCGACATCATACTGAACCCTATGGATTAGGAATGGGATGTCAAGGCAGGTGAGCAAATACTTTTGGCAATATAGTGTAACTCTCCATTAAAATATTATCACTTGCAACAGTTAAAATTATACAAATTTGTTTGGCCAGCATGAACATAAATGTATATTTTTGATGGAAAATGGGCATTTACTTTCCCTCTCTGCAGTTGTTCTGCCATACTTGTCCTGTCTGATGTCTGTCACTCTCACAGCATGCTCAAAGTCATGGCATGATTGTGATTGGATAATCAGGGTCCAATTAGTAAATTCCATTGCTGACATCATTCAACTACAGAGTATTTATTGGTTTAGAGACAAAAATGTGTCATGTCTATTCCAATGGACACAGGGTCTGTAGGGGCTAAGAAACATTTTTAACACTTCCTTTTTTCCCACCAAAAAAGTATTCAAAAAATTCCCAAAAATGTTGAAAATGTGGAAATCAGAAGTTTCACTGTGAAAATATTCTTTTTCCCCACATGTTCAAACTTTAAAACGGGTCAATCTGACCTGCAGGACGACACAAATTTTAACCGAGTCACATGAGACAAGTGTGATATTGGTATACATCATACATTTATTAGTGAACAACCCTCTCAAATCAGCCACAACAATAAAAAAAAAATATGATTGCACTACTTGGTAAAGCATAACTAGCAACTTTCATTTAAAAAAAGTACAAATCTTAAAAATTTCAAACAGTATACAGATGTATATATAATACACTAACTAGTTATGTTAAATGCTACAAACAATATGATTCCAATGGAATGAAAAATTATAACATTAATAAGAACCATTTCCTATATATAATATATATTAGTTGTTTTCTCCCCCCACCCCCCCCAATACAAACATGGAAAAAATGAGGTAACTGTAAATGTGCAAGTACCAAAGCAAAATATCTGCCTAACACAGAACACATGCCCCTGGCTCTGTTGGTGGGTGGGTAGTCTGGTGTTCAGGCAAGGACCCCTAGAGGCCAAGGAGAGTAAGAACAGTAAACCACTATCCCACCACAGCAAAAAATCATTGGTAAACAATAAATGGCATCTACGGAGCAATCAATCACAAATCCTAAATAAATTTTAGCTGCTTATTGGAACACATTTTTGCACCACACAAGCTGTGAGATTATTCAATAACTCTTAACAGAAAGACTACAAGACTCTATTCTCAGTTGTCATTAAAAATTACCTAGGCCTTAATGGGAGGTTCTCTTTTTATGTTAGAGGGTAGCTGGATATTGTCAATTAAATATTTACTCGAAAAAGAATAGTGCTAACATTAACATGAATTAAGGTATCTATATGTGAACAATACATTTTAAGATATTGATACACTGAGAGCAAGAGCCTGATAGGCAGGTACAGTACTACACTCAAATAAGTATGACAACACTTTATTCTTTTTTTTTTTTTAAATCCCTTAAACTATGTTGATTTTCACTGACATTGTTTAGGGGTATCGGTATAACATGCTTTAAGAATACATGGGATCCATGACAAACTATTGCATTCACGCAAGTGAGTTTTCATACCTAAAAGCAGAACATCTAGCACCTTTTCACTATGGCTTTTTGATAAACTACAGTAGTTTCAGAGCATGTAATTTTCAGTCGTTAGGGCAATAACAGTAACACAATGTATGTAAGAATTTCTGGATTCAAGACCAGTTTTTTTTTGTTCTTTTCTATAAAATGAAGTTAGCGCAATAAAATCTTGTAGTCATTCAGTTCTATTACAAATGTGTGCAGTACAATGCATGGCAGTTATCAGCTGAGCGTTAAGATCCAAACCCCCAGAACCCAAAGCCAACTAGAGCTAAAAATCAGTTGGGATCTGGTTGACAAGCATGCATATTGTGCACCATTAAATAGGTCCCCACCGGATTTTGAGATACCCTCCACTATAACACACTTGTTTTACTTTTTTTTTTTTTTTTAAAGTCATGCAAAACACCTCTGAAGTCGATTTGGGAGTGAATTAGGTAGGATAGTGTGCGCCGTGGCACAATTAGAAATGGGATCACAACCGCTATGTCTGAACATATGGTTCGAGTACAAGAACAAAAGTCAAACAGGTTTGAATAATACACTTGTAATGAGTTGCAGTGTACATTGCCTCTTTTCAGTGAATATTATTAACATATTTACTGATCTTTTTTTCTTGCATGCCTGTCTTTAAATGATGTAATATCTACTATTTCAGACAAAACAGAATATTATAATTGATTACATTAAATTATTTATGGTCTGAGGAAAACGACCAAACTAAATTCAGATATACCCTTTTCATGGCATCCTTTTCATTCGAAATGGACTGTTCTCCTTTATTTTTATATACCGAGAGGCCCTGAGTGATTTTTTTTTTAAACTTACAATATATGCCAGCGAATAGATATGTACACATAGGTTAATTCTCAAAGCTGTGGGTTTAACTTATTAAATGGCTTCTTTTTTATCTTGAAGGTGGCACACATCAAAGACTCACATTCACTTAAGAAACAAAAGTAAAGAAAAAGGCAAGATCCCTTTACGCGTAAAAGCAAAGGTTACAACTGCCTGTTAGTGCTTACTGGGGCAGTTAAGAGACAAGAGTGAATCCAAAGCAAAAAGTTCATTTGTCGCTCTCTTCCCTCCCATCCCAAATATATCCTGTTTTTTTTTTTGTTGTTTTTTTTAGTGTTAACACAAGCAGGGAACTAGAAGTCTAACAGTGTTTCTACACTACTGAACACTCCAGCTCTGTGTCATTTGAAGCCTTTTCTGATCACCGTGAATACAGACAGCTGGCGTAACGTGGAGCGTCACCAGTGACTTCTACAAGGGTTTTCAACATTCTTCTGTCTTCAAACGTTTATCTAAAAGCATTCACACTGAAGCTATACATACAGTTGCTCTTTTACAACACCATTACCATGGCCTATGACAATGACCTGACCGAGTTACCAGATTATAACACATACCGTACACAAACAACGTTAGTGCTCCAACTGTTTCCTTCAATGTATTTTCCTCTAGAAGAGAAAACCAATAAATAAACCTTTTTTTTTAAAAAAAACTTTCAAAACAAGTGGAAATGACAAAGTATTTTCAGGATTAGTAATAGGTTTGTGCTTGTCAAGGTCATAAAAAGGCAGATCTGAAATCTTCAACAGTAGGCTATATCTGTATATTGGATTTGGCTCACAAAGAAAGAAATAAAAAGCCCAGTCTTCCTAAAAGGGGAAGAAATTGTTCATTTAAAACTCACCACTCACTGCACATATTGCTTTCTGCACAGGTCTCCAGAGCTCTATGGCATCAGCGTAGCCTTCAGACGAGGGCTCCCATACTAAAAAACACAGTAAGGGTGTAACCACATGCTAGTCTTCCCCCGTGGCGCTTTCTGAATAAGCGAGCAGTTCTTTTAGTATGCTTCTTTGTCTCTTCTTTTTCTTAAAATTTGATAAATTTTGGTGGCAATGCTTGATTAAAATATTGCTAGTCTGAATCAACAGTTCATGCAAATCCTAGCATGCTGCCCTGTATCCAGTGGTTACACAATGCATTGGCTCTGTGAACAGGACAAACATACACACACAATATGCACACACGCAATATGCACACACACGCGTACACACTTGCCAGAAGAACAATGCTGACGTGGAGGGTGGATGTAGCACTTGTGCAGTTATGCCAGATGACCTCAAAAAGACGCAGTCCATTAATCCAGGACTGCTTTCGTACAGATCTGTGTTCCAGAGTGGGAGATACCCTGCAGTTGCATGTCCCGTCGCTTGCAGTCCATAACCTCAGGCTCAACAGAATCTGCATTTAACCACAGCAAGTCACACTTTCACAATAGCATTGTCAAAGTCTAAACCAAATAAGGGGTAAAACTGTTAAAAAGGATCGATACATTATTGCAGAACATACATTATTAACAAGTCACTTTGCCCAACACCTACACAAACATGCATCTATGATGGTTAGGCGTCGCCTCCAAACACAGACACCCACGTTGAAGTACTCCTATTATTTTTCTGCTAATTGCACAAGGTGTCCAGCCTATCATCCTCCAGGCTTCCGAACCATCTCTTCCAAAGCGGGACTCCCACTTTCCATGAACACCACAACCAAATATCCACTAAGTAAAAACGAAACCCTGTAAACAAAAGCAGCAAATAATGCATTGTAGGGAAAAATCTTTGGAATCTGCGACAAGGGGGCAGAGAAAGAACTGGCTGGCGATCCCAGAACTCTGGCTATAGGCTGCAGTAGGCAGTGGGTTTCATGAGACTTGGACAATGAAGCACAGCAGAGGTACAACGGGCTCCAGAAACAATCCTGGATTGCTTATTATTTAGGAAGGGGCAGGAGTAAGTGGGTTGGTAAGCTATATTTACTGGAGGACGCAGGTTAGGTGGCAGGTGTCCCCAGCTTTGGGACAGACTCTGGTGTGTGCAGCTTTCCAGTTCAGCACTCAGAGACAGTTCTCACTCCACCTCCCGGTGTACGTCCGAGGCATCGGCTCGGCAAATTGGACAAGTGCGATTGGTCTGGAAGTGGAACCAACATCACATGTAAAAACACAAAGCAGCATACATGGCAGTATTCTTTAAAAAAAATGCTGATTTTCTTCTGAAAGGTTTAAATATCAAAACCAACATCAACTTACCTTTAACCATTTATCCACACATTTAGCGTGGAATTCGTGGTTACACGGTAATACCCGAAGTAGCTGCCTACACTCAAAATCACTAAAGCACACAACACACCTGAGGGGAAAAAAGAAACGAGTTAGCAAGATGTAGAGCATCAGTACTGGAGGAATAGGAGCTCTGCTGAGGGTGAGGAGTGGGCTTACAGCGTTTGTTCAGATAGATGATTCTCTGAGTTGAATCTGTAGGACGGAAGTTGCTCTATATCTGCTTTTGTGAGTCCACGTGGTTTCGCTTCACCCAACCTTTCTGCCAGATTCAATAATGCCTAAAGAGAGACAGACAGAAAAGGTATTGTTGATGTTTCGGGACATAATAGGATTTATGACACAAGAGAGTCAAAAAGGAAAGAAGTCCGGTGCCATTTCTTGGCTTTAGAATTTCTGTTCTATATGTGTGTTTCTACACTTTTACATGACTTTACCAAAGTTAGACATCGTCTACAGTGAACAATGTAGCTCTTCTTGTTCTGTTCACTGTTCTAAATAGTTGGATACGTTTTGAATTAGAGCCACCACATCAGCATCTTTACATAACGTCCATTGTCATTACCAGAGACAGAAGTCTGACCAAACAGGAGACTTCTTTCAAACCAAAACAGCTGTAAGCATTTAATATTTAATGTCGATTCAAATATCTAATTAGTTTTTTCCTCAATTAACACATTGACTAACTTCATAGTTCTCCATCTCCACATCATCCACATCCAGGTCTAGGCTGATGGCTGGGCCCACTGCTGTTGGAGGCACAGGAAGCATTGACCTGACCAGCAAAGACAAAGATTCATATTAAAGATTCATCGCAACCACTAACCAAATCACAGAAACTTCACTGTGACGGTAAGCAACACTGCTCCACAAACACTGCAATGAAACTGTCGCGGTTAACTACATCTAACCTCTGTTCATTTGTGAAAAGCAGAGATGAAAACGTCAGTCTAGCAACATATGATTAAGCCTAACTCAGCTGCATAATGGAGACCAGAAATGTGTACTATCAATATCAGACACTTTACAGACAAGCAAACAACATGATTAAGATTGCTTTGATTCATTAAAAGGGTGATTGTACTGCCGGTACTCACAGGAAGTACGGGAGGAAGCCTGGGTAGTAAGATGGAGGCGGAGGAGGAGGGGGGAGAGGCTGCTGCAACCGGTATCTCTGTCCACTCACTCTCCGGGGCAGCATGTGGGGATATGGCTGCAGAGAAACACACAGATCAATGGAGTTATCTAAGATGGACGTTTGTGATTGAAGTGATCATTCTTCTTACGTTTTACTAGACAATGATCGCAAGTTAGGAAACGGGACCAGGCTGAAAATTCCTGGTATGTGGTGGGAGTAAAACGAGCAAAAAACTCTTTAAAAAGCAAAAGTGAGAACAGATTTACAGTAGTGTGATGCTATTTTAGTAGCAGTTGCTGGATTTTTAAAGCTAGTGTGTGTATTACTTTTACATATTTGTTACCTCAGTGAATTATAAAGTAACATCAGGCAACATGTGGCAGATTTAAAACTAGAAAAGCACTCAGAGAGAGCAGTACGCTCTAATATGGGGCTGTTCATTCCCCCATACGGCATTGTCAGAAATGCAGCATTTTTTTCTAGAAATGCAGCATTTGTTTATTTGTTATTGATGAGAAATGACCTTGTGCTGAGCAAAGGTGTGTGTTATGTATGAGTCGAAAGTGTTCAAATTAACATCCAATCAAAGCTCCACACTGCAACCATTTAGTCACATTTCTGTGCTTTTTTTTTTTTATAACTAGGAGCACATGTGGAATTTGAAAATATACTCCTCTTTAAAAAAAAATCAGCATCCTATAATGTGAAACCCCAGGAGGAAGCGAGAATCAAGGTACTAATATCAGAGTGAGATAAAGAATGATTTCGTTTCCCTCATGCGTCACTACAGTCTCAAATTCCTGATGCCTACAGTTCAGAGGAGGAATAGATCTCATGTTGACAAAGACAGACCAAAAGCAGGTATCATGTCGGTGAAACACTGCAAAGAAAGACCTTTCATGTATTATACACACGTGGACAAAATTGTTGGTACCCCTCAGTTAAAGAAGGAAAAACCCACAATTCTCACTGAAATCACTTGAAACTCACAAAAGTAACAATAAAAATTTATTGAAAATTAAATAATCAAAATCAGCATTACTTTTGAATTGTTGATTAACATAATTATTTAAAAAAAACAAACTAATGAAATAGGGCTGGACAAAAATGATGGTACCCATAACTTAATATTTTGTTGCACAACCTTTTGAGGCAATCACTGCAATTAAACGATTTCTGTATTTGTCAATGAGCGTTCTGCAGCTGTCAACAGGTATTTTGGCCCACTCCTCATGAGCAAACAGCTCCAGTTGTCTCAGGTTTGATGGGTGTCTTCTCCAAATGGCATGTTTCAGCTCCTTCCACATATGTTCAATGGGATTCAGATCTGGGCTCATAGAAGGCCACTTTAGAATAGTCCAACGCTTTTCTCTCAGCCATTCTTGGGTGTTTTTGGCTGTGTGTTTTGGATCGTTGTCCTGTTGGAAGACCCATGACCTGCGACTGAGACCAAGCTTTCTGACACTAGGCAGCACATTTCTCTCCAGAATGCCTTGATAGTCTTCAGATTTCATCGTACCTTGCACACTTTCAAGACACCCTGTGCCAGATGCAGCAAAGCAGCCCCAAAACATTACTGAGCCTCCTCCATGTTTCACCGTAGGGACAGTGTTCTTTTCTTCGTATGCTTGGTTTATGAGTCTATGTACATAGAGTTGATGTGCCTTACCAAAAAGCTCCAGTTTGGTCTCATCTGTCCAAAGGACATTCTCCCAGAAGCTTTGTGGCTTGTCAACATGCATTTTTGCAAATTCCAGTCTCGCTTTTTTATGAGTTTTTTCAGCAGTGGTGTCCTCCTTGGTCGTCTCCCATGAAGTCCACTTTGGCTCAAACAACGACGAATGGTGCGATCTGACACTGATGTACCTTGGCCTTGGAGTTCACCTTTAATTTCTTTGGAGGTTGCTCTGGGCTCTTTGGATACAATTCCAACGATCCGTCTCTTCAATTTGTCATCAATTTTCCTCTTGCGGCCACGTCCAGGGAGGTTGGCTACTGTCCCGTGGGTCTTGAACTTCTGAATAATATGAGCCACTGTTGTCACAGGAACTTCAAGCTGTTTAGAGATGGTCTTATAGCCTTTACCTTTAAGATGTTTGTCTATCATTTTTTTTCGGATGTCCTGGGACAATTCTCTCCTTCGCTTTCTGTTGTCCATGTTCAGTGTGGTACACACCTTTTCACCAAACAGCAGGGTGACTACTTGTCTCCCTTTAAATAGGCAGACTGACTGATTATGAGTTTGGAAACACCTGTGATGTCAATTAAATGACACACCTGAGTTAATCATGTCACTCTGGTCAAATAGTTTTCAATCTTTTATAGAGGTACCATCATTTTTGTCCAGGCCTGTTTCATTAGTTTGTTTTTTTAAATAATTATGTTAATCAACAATTCAAAAGTAATGGCTGTTTTTGATTATTTAATTTTCAATAAATTTTTATTTATTGATACTTTTGTGAGTTTCAAGTGATTTCAGTGAGAATTGTGGGTTTTTCCTTCTTTAACTGAGGGGTACCAACAATTTTGTCCACGTGTGTATGTGCTGCTCTTGGTGCAGCCCAAAATTTGAAGGAAAAACTTAATCTGCCAGCAACCTTTAAATATAAAACATTCATAAAGCACAATAACGGCACGAATCACGAGGCCACACTACGCAGGGACAGATGCACTGATGGACTTACAGTGCTCTCACTTCATAGATTTTTTTCTATTAAAGCATTACTTTAATTTATGACCTTTTCATTTAAAATAAAACAACACATTGTTTTTTCTGTGTATTGGCATTCATCAGTAATACAGTTCAAATGGAACAGTACATTTTTTTGTGTTGCATGTAGCTTTAAGCGGTAGCTTTTTTAGTTGCGAGTGCCAGTGAGTAGTGAAAAGGTTGGAGCCCTGGCAAGTTAGAATTAAGCTTAAGTACAGTTGTGCTCTTAAGTTTACATACCCTGGCAGAATTTATGATTTCTTGTCCATTTTCCAGAGAATATGAATGACGGCACAAAATGACATATAAATGACACCATAATTGACACCAGAAACTACCCAAATGACCCTGATCAAAACCTTACACACCCCTGTTCTTAATAAGTGTATTGCCCCCTTTAACATCAATGACAGCTTTAAGTCTTTTGTGGTAGTTGTGGATGAGACTCTTTATCTTCCTAGATGATAAAGCTGCCCATTCTTCTTGGCAAAAAGCCTCCAGTTCCCATAAATTCCTGCATGAACTGCACGTTTGAGATCTCCCCAGAGTAGCTCCATGATATTGAGGTCAGGAGACGGAGATGGTCGCTCCAGAACCGTCACTTTATTCTGCTGTAGCCGACGACAGGTCGACTTGGCCTTGTGTTCTGGATCGTTGTCATGTTGGAACATTCAAGTATGTCCCATGAGCAGCTTCCAGGCTGATGAGTACAAATTTTCCTCCAGCATTTTCTGAAAACATGCTGCATTCATCTTGTCATCAATTTTGACCAAGTTTCCTGTGCCTCTGTAGCTCATCATAGGCCTTGTTGACTTCTCCAAATGCAACGTTTATGGTTGTTGCCAGACAGTTCAATTTTGGTCCTATCACTCCAAATGACTCTGTTCCAGAAGTTCTGAGGCTTGTCTCTGTGCTGTTTGGCGTACTGTATGCAAGGGAGATGCTTTGTGACATTTGTGCAGTAAAGGCTTTCTTCTGGCGACTCGACCATGCAGCCCATTTTTCTTCAAGTGCCTCCTTATTGTGCATCTTGAAACAGCCACAACACCTTTTTCTGAGGGTCCTGTATTTCAGCTGAAGTTATTTGTGGGTTTTTCTTTGCATCCTGAATGTTCCTGGCAGTTGTGGCTGAAATATGTGTTGGTCTACCTGACCGTGGTTTGGTTTCAACAGAATCCCTCATTTTCCACTTTCTAATTAGCGTTTGAACGCTGCTCATTGGCATTCTCATTTCTTTGGATATATTTTATATCCCTTTCCTGTTTAAGTTTCCAGTTCAGTTACCTTTCTACCACAGATCCTTTGACAATTATTTTGCTTTCCCCATGACTCAGAATCCAGAAACGTCAGTGCAGCACTGGATGAAAGATGTAAGGGTCTGTCAGGAGCCCAGAAACTCACTGACCTTTTATGAACACTGACTACAAGCAAACAGAGCACAGGTGAGGACGGTTACCTTTAGTAACCATTCAAACCTGTATGTGTCAACTTGTGTGCAAGTTATTAGGGAATGTAAACATTTGATCAAGGTCATTTGGGTAGCTTCAGTTGTCATTATGATTTAAAAAGAGTAAACACAGTTGTTTGACAATAAATGGCTTCACCCAAACACTAACCATGAGTTTTTCTCTTATCATTCATATTCTCTGGAAAATGGCCCAAAAAAAAAATCACAAATTCTGCCAGGGTATATAAACTTATGAGCACAACTGTATATCTGACCTAGCACATTAAAGTACAGACGTGCAAGCAAGCAAACATGGAGGTCTCACCTCAGCTAAAATCGACAGTTACAAGTATCTGAACACTGACATTTCATTTAACAACCATATTATTTTTAACCCTCTCACATCCACATCAGGACTTAAACAAATGTCCCTCAGCACATTTACATGTTGATAAAAATCACACTCCTGGAGAAGTACCTATTAATAGTATTTTTGCAAGCTAGCGACACTCTTTAGAAAACTTACTTTTGTGTTTGGTTTGTGAGCATCGACAGTTTTTTTGATTCCTCTTTATAAAATGTTTGTCCATCTTGTACTCCAAATGCAGCTAAGCTTCATAAGTCAATTGCTTGTTTCTTTATTGTTCCAAAATGACAGCATTAATGTGGTATTGATGCCATTAATCATTTCTTCATTACTGCAATGCAGTGTAACAGTTAATGTAATTGGTTACACCACTGTTTAACAGATAACAATTTCAACCGTGAAAAATATTTAATTTGACTTAGCTTCTGATTTCCTATTTAAAATGACCCTTCTGAGTAAAACACTCTTGTCGCACAGCGGCTGCCTAGGTGCCTTTGAGCAAATTGGCTTTACCCAGACTGCTGCAGTGGAGCTGCTCAGGGGCCGGCTGTATGAGAATGCAGATGTACTGGATAGCTCCGAGCTGTGAATGTGTCTTACTGAGCGTGTTAAATAGGTCAGGCTAAAAAAAGTTGTAAGTGCAAAGTCAATTTCCCTGGGAAATAAAGGTCTAAAAATCTCTGACAGGCCATCTTACCACTCCGAAGGGAAGCTCCTGATGCAGAGGCTCTTGAGGAAGATACTGTAGAGGGAGAGAAGGAGGCAGCGCTGGTGGGTGATGAGAAGGAGGGTAGGAGAAGGTCCCTAATGGGTGCTGGTCCCCTCTTAGGTCAACTTCATTCTCTACCCTCTGTAGAGGCTGACAGGAGAAAGAAAAGGTTGCTGTCAGATTCAACACACGCGGGCCAACAAGTCAGTTTTACTCCTTCTGTGTTTTTATTAATGGATGTGTGTAGAGTGGACTACTCACCATGCGTGGGTGCTGAGGCTGTAAAGGGACAAACTGGCTCAAAGGAGTAAGGTGCGGCGGCTGGTGGGGTGGTACAGATGGGGTTGGGTGCAATACAAAATGTTCACTGGAGATCAGGGGTGGAAAGGCTTGATAAGACACCGGTATATGTTGCATGGTACATGCCTGTATGAGCTGAGGAGACAGAACAGACAAGAACAGACATCAATTAAAGTCAAATTTGTATCAAACTAAGCATTCTGAAAAAGCCTCCACCTAACCAAAGCAAATTTGCTCCTCATATTCACAGTAAGACAGCTACAATGAAAGCATGTTGTAAGCATGTAGTGAACAGAAGCGATGCCTTGCATAAAACCACAGTACTGACACAACACCAGTCTAACTAATACAACAACTGCTCCAGCAACACCAAATATTACTTCAGTAGATGTGTTTTAAAAGAAAACAAACTAAATGTAGAAAATATATCCTGCTTTATGTTGCCTAACTGTTTCTAATCATCGTGCTAACATGAAGACTGAATTACAAATCCAAACAGCTTTGCTGGTTAGTCATGAACAGTGACAGATTGCATGGCTGGTATGGTGTGCTACATGGATGCCACTGACATTTGGGCTCTTCCTTTTCAAACTCACAGGAGGAGGAAGGCAGCAGAGCAGAGAGAGCTGTCCGCTGAACATTACCGAGCATGCTGGGAGCTGCTGAGTGTTGCACCCTGGAAGGGGCTGCCCGGTGTGGATGGGAAATCCATGGGTCGTCACCGTCGTAACAGTGTATGATATTGGAACTGATCCCTGGTGCATCTTTCAAGAAAAGAGGTGAGGGGAGATGAAATAATTCCATATTCTGCTGGTTAAAAATAATCATCTCACACCTGTGCACAACGTCCTGCATCATGTTAAATCGGATCATTGCTGCGGAATGGATGTGGTCAGACAAGGCAGCAAACCATATTTACCAAATGTTCTAAACACTCTAACCGTGGGGTTTTCCGTTACCTGGTCGTGTAGATCCACCATGATGGGGCTCTGCTGGGGCAGGTGAGCAGCAGGGTGAAGCATGCGTGGTGCTGTGCTGGTGTGGCTGTACTGTCTGGACTCATCTAAAGGAACCTGTTGGTGATGTTGGGAGAAAAGCAGGTGATGGAAGTTCTCATCCTGGACCGGAGAAGTGTGCAGTACAGGTCTGTCTCGTCTCCCCCACTGGCGTCTCACTGGTGGGCTGCAGGAAAAAATAATCATCTTTCATAAAAAAGTATGTTACTTCCTTAGAATAAGTTCTTAACTGCAATAAGTCCAGATCCACATAGGCGTTGATTGCGAATTCATATACTTTTCCGTTTAGTATGTCTATTATTCCATCAAAAATATAACGAATAATGTACATTCTTAACAAAAAGGAACATGTTATCTGTTATTATACAACAAAAAAGTTTAAACCTTTAAAACAAAAATATCTAAAGGTACGACTGGGCAGAGACTCACCTTCTCCTGAGATGCACTGGGGCGTTGCAGGGCTCTCCAAGGAACCTCCTCGGATTTAAGGGGGCTGTTGGTGGCAGCCTATTTACTGCTATTTCCCATGGTCGCATTGGTGACGTCGTGCAGACGAGTCACACTCTGGGAAAGGAAACCGTACAGTGGAGGCACTTGTATGTTGCCTCTGATTGTCTTAACCCTGCAAAAACACACCGATTGACAAATTAACGATCCAGCTCCTCATGCTACACAGCATAAAACAAGCATGGTAACTGTGCTTTTCAACAGGAATGCACCAGATTTTAAGCAAAATGTGTCCAGCGCCTGTCACATTTGAGCTCCTACATCAAAAATTCAGAGATTTTCAGGTCTGTCAGACCACCCACTCACTTGGAATCATATATGTTGCTATGGTGCACAATTATGCAATTATATGCTAATATACTAAAGGCTGCAATAATGGAAAATGTAAATTACAGATCATTTCACTGAGGGTAAATTTTGAAGCAAACCAGTTTACCTTTTTTCTTACATTAACTGAGTGTAAATCACTCAAAATAAAGGAATACAGAGAAAAGACATCATGGATTTGAGCCAATGAATGCAGCCTCACATTTTATTGAAGCACATGTGCACTTGTTTTTGCTCCAGGGATTATGTTTCATTGCTGTTTGTTTCACTGACCTTATTGTGGGTTCTAAGAATTTAATGGAAATGGCCTAGATTATGATCACAGCACTTATGTATCAGACCACTTCCAACTGATGCCAACATTGTCCACACAGATTAACATAATGTAAAGTCAGTGTGCAAGACCAGTTCACCCCAGATTTTGGATAAGTTTTGACAATAAAAATACCTCAAGTATTCTGGTAGGTAGGTTGATAGATTAAACCTTTATTGATCCCACAGCGGGCAAATTTACAGTGTAACAGCAGCAAATAGAACAGTTTAAATAAAAAAGAGAGCAGCACACAAAGCACACGTATAAATATTTCCTTCTTCTAGAAGAAAATAAACAGTATTTACACCAAAATTTCTATGAAATTGCACAGCATCATTATTTACATTTTTTATTGCACAGTTTGTAGGTGGGTGAACTGAACTACTAGGTTCTAAGGATAATATTTAATTCTATGTTTTCATTTCAATTAATTAAATTAAATCCCGATGACATGCTGCTGGGTGTTTCACTACATGTTTTGTATAACTCACTCAGAAAATCTCAGTAAGACTGACTTATTGCTTTATTAATGGAAAATGCACGAGAAAAGGTTTGAACATGTGAGAAAACAGAATACATTACCAAATCTAAGACAAACGGTATGCTTCTGGTACAGCTGAGCATTGCACAAATCAAGATCTTGGCATTTACAACACACAAAAACAAACATAACAGTCCTGTCATTTGTAATTACCTATTTAAAAGCCCCAATCATATCTGAGTTGGATGATACCTATTGCTGAATTATAGCGTTAATTTTGAGGCATTGCGAACATTTTACCTTTACATTCATTTAGCCAAAAAATGTGAATTATTTAATTACCAATTCAAGAAATGTAGCAGTCTAATTAACGCTGTTCGGGGACATTATAAATAGGGGTCGCTGTAGCCTGCCTGAACAAAAACATGGAAAGCCATGTGCTCATAAGACAAAGCAACAACAAAAGATGTGGTAGGTAAGCGGGACTGCTTGCTACCATACAGTGTAGGAGGCCGTTGCGCCATTACACTATTTCTCACAAGTATTATGCAAAGCTTTGCACTGCGAAAATGAGAAACAATTTCGTTGAGGCAACCGCTGGTTCCTTAAAGCCAGGGCAAATCAGATGCCCCCTGCTGAAGGAGAGCAGCTAACTTTAGCAAAGCTATGCTAACGCTTTGTCCAACATAGCAGGACTCACCAGCTGCAGAGACCAGCTGCCTACTGATGATAGCCAGCGTGCTAACACACGGTCAGGACACATGTTAAATCACTACTGTGCAGCACATTCTAACTGCAGACAGAGAGCTTAACGTGTAGACAGGTTTAGCTACGAGTTGGGCAACAGCACAGCCAACATCTTACTTTCTTAGCTAGTTTGCTTGCTCGGTGTGAGAGGGGGAGGTGGCAGGTGTTCCAGCCTCAGAAACGTCGTGTCCCATCAAGTTATCCTCGCATGTAACCGACCACCATCTCCCGACAGAAAAACGACGATAACGGACCATCAGTCGACTGCTGCTTCCTCCCGACAATTTTCTCACAACGTGCCCCCCACCCCCCTAACTGACGGACCTGGCTTTCGCTAGCTTGCTAACGTTAGCCAGCTAACACACGGCTGCATTGAGGGGGATTCGTTGAGATCCAGGAAACCGCAAAAAAATTAAAAAATACCCCGTTGCGTCCGTTAACGGCAGCGTCTACCTGAGCAGAAGATACCGTTAAACGTGCGACTAAATAAACGTTAGCTACACAACGACAGAAAACATTCCTTGGCGCGTGTGTGTTCCTTGAAATGTATTGTTTTGTGAGCCCACGCCCCCTTCAGCGCAGTGACCAATCAGAACGCAGCAAACACAGACAGCAGACGTCCAGACAGTCCAGGCTACAGTGTATCAAAACAAGCAAGTTCCTGTTGTTACTGCTGGCTTATAAACAACAGGCTCTCCGAGAGGTGGCAAAACAGTCAGTAACAAAGTCAAGTAAAAGGTGCATTCAACCAATCATTGTAATTAAGTACAATTTGCAGGTACTTTGTGGAAGAAGTGGCACTTTTTGCTCATCTAGCATCTCTTCTGCATTGCTAAAATATGATGCACTGAATTGTTGCAGCTTAATTAAAACTGAAACTTCACCTCAGCATATATGCATTAAAGTAACAATAATAAACTAATAATATGTCACTGATAACACTTCTACTTAGCCTTCTTTCAACACTGAAAATTACAATATGTACAAATTTCAATTTTCAACTGGTCAAACTTTTTTTCCACATAAGGATCTTGGTGGAACATCTGAGCTTCACGTGGAAACAGATGCATCTCTCCTCTGTCTACCTTGAAAAACAGCAACATTCAATGCAAGTAAAAAGTAACACAGCCTTTAAATTATTTACATTCAGCCTACTTAAAACGTGCATTCACTGATTTATTATTGCACAGTAGACTCCTCGAGGTCTGCAACTCCATTGTTGCTCACAGTCTGTTTTTGGAGGCCACAGTGTCCTACTGTAGACTACCCAGCCGGTTATGTAATATTGCACTTGCATGATCAAGTCAGAAACACCCTTCATCTGCTACCACCAGAGATTTTGCAGCTACGCTTTTGTAGGCCAGTGAATGCAGCTGCAAAAGAGTTTGTGTGAGGTTGCACTGGTGATAATCAAGCTTCATTAGGCCTAACAGGGCTACCTATCAGGCCTAATTTGTCCTGTAAGAGTTAATAAATAATGTCGTATGTGTTGGACGCTTCACTGCAAAGTCTTGGAGCGCATCTGGTCGTTTTGGACGCATCCACAGTGTGCACCTAATGAATAGCTGACTAAGGAGCGGAGCAGCCGTATGCAACATTGACTAAATGTAAACATTACAACATCGCACTCGGTAGCAGCAAAACAAGGAGGGGCTGGAGGTTGAGCAGGATGACAGCCCTAATAAGCAGTCTGGCCATCTGCCGTTAAAACGCACCGTGAAGCCTCAAAATTCAGCCGAGACAAAGCAATAACAAGACGAGGAGTGTAGTTACCTGATTGTTAATATGCAACCATCTGATCACTGATATTTCCCTTGTAATGCTCACATCTCGTTAGGCTAAGTGCGGCATCCTATGGTCAGCTGTTCCGCTATGGAACATTCCGTGGATTTCACCACTGCTGCAAAAAAAGGTGCTAAACATACGAGTCTGACATTATCAGCACATTCTGTTTACACACTATGCCGGTTTATGGCTATGCAACACCCGTGTATATGTGCCTTAAAGCCCCTTTTTTCTTTTACGAAGCGGCAGCCCGGCCCCGCGGCTGTTTTGGGTTTGTGCAGTTCCCTGTTACACCCCCATTTCTGCGTATTTCCAGAGCAGGGAGCACACGCCGTGCTGCCATTTTTACCGTAATGGACAGAAAAAAGTGTGCCAGTCTGACTCCAAAGTTCAAGGTTCGCATGTGGGAAAAACGTTCATTAGTTTTCAGGGAATTAATAGACAGAGAGGAGCAACAATCACAGCAGTGGGAAAGTTACCATAATCTTTCTGATAACATTTGTTTTTTCCTGGTCGTTTCTTTTAAGCTGTTGATGTCACTAATTTTAAGAAAACATAGAAATAGTTTTACTAGTGGCAGGAAATCAAAATAATTGATTTTAAGGTATTTCGGTGTAAATTTTTAACCTTACAAAATAAGCTACTTTAATTTAGATGGATGAAGATATACATAGACAATGTTTTTATTTTTTTCTTTCTGTTCACATTAGAGTTAGTTAAGTAGATTTATTTTTGTCACTTAAATATTCTAGACTTGCCAATTGTAGATTTATGATAGCAGAAATTATGTACAAAATCATCTAATATAAAACCACAACAGCGATCCAGCAGTAAAATGTCTCAGTAACTTTCGAAAAGGCCAACTAGTTGACTTTATGTTAAGCTAATAACGTTATGCTACATTAGCTTGTTGTAGCACCAGCTAGCTAATGGGAATTATTTGCTAATTTAGGCTAAACATCACTGTTAATGGGACAAATTGTTACTTGTGTGCTTGCGCGAGTGTGTGTGATGGGTTGCTAGCAAATTAGCTTGCCACCAGCTATGTAGCTACTGTGACTTCCTGGCTAATGTAGGTTAAAATTCAAGTAATGTGATATTATTTTGTATTTTGTCATTTCAGTGATATCAAAATCCTAATTTCTCTAATTGTGATTTGTCTTGGGCCTATCAAATAAAATAGTTGGCAATTATCAAACTGTTTAAAAAAGTAATCATTAGTATAATAACACAACAGCTAACCAGCAGAAAAGTTTATCAGTGTATTATCTGTCTAAAAGGCTAATTAGCTGACTTTGTGTTAAGCTAATAACATTATGCTACATTAGCTTGTTGTAGCACTAGCTAGCTAGCTTGCATTTTTAGCTAATTTAGGCTAAACATTGCTGCTGATGTGACAAATGTGTGTGAGAGAGATGACTGGCTAGCAAACTAGCTTGCCAGCAGCTACCTAAGCTAGCTTGACTTGACTTCCTCACTAAAGCAGGCTACATATCCCAGGTGTCGTGACGTTAGTTTTTTGTGCCAGTCATTTCAATTTCAGTCTTAATATCATTCTAATGTCTCTAACTGTGACTTGTCTTGGGGCTATCAATAAAAATAATTGGCAATAATCAGAAATGTGAAGAAATATTAATTTAATATAACATAGCAGCTAACCAGCAGTAAAAACGTATCAGTAACTGTCTAAACAGCTTATTAGTTGACTTTATGTTAAATTCATAATAATATGCTACATTAGCTTTCTGTAGTACAAGCTAGCTAGTAGCAATTTGGTGCAAATGTAGGCCAAAAACCTCTGCTGATGTGACAGACTGTTGCCTGTGAACAGATGTAGGATTGTGTGCAAGGAAACTTACAGATGCATTGCTCATGAACACAAAATCTGATTGATTAGTCAATCAATCAGACTTTATTTGTATAGTACAATCATACAAATAGAAGGTAACACATAGTGCTTTACAGAAGAAAAGGAATAAAACCAGCAACAGCAACAACAATATCATAGGAAATTGTAATTATAGTAATTATAACATTTATTACTCCGCCAAGGAATGCGGCAGAGTTATGTGACGATAGACATACGTTTTTCTCTGAATTTGTTTGTCTGTCAGTGGGAAACATCCCTCAAAAGCAAACCAGTGGATTTAAATGAAATTTTCAGGGAAGGTCAGAAATAACACAAGGACCACCTCGTTAGATTTTGGCAGTGATGCTGCTTATAGTCTGGATGCACAGATCTGTTAAGGATTTCCCACTGTGAGATATAGCAGCTGGCATGGCATCACTGTAGCCATGACAACAAGTGAATGCTACATCGGTTGCCTACTGATGATCACATGATTGCGATCCTACTACTGACTTATCCGTTGGAAATTATACAAGAAACAATTGATTAAATTGTGGAAATGTTTCCTGAATTTTCCGACTTTTTGGCAGAGTCTTCCTCATGTCAAGAAACCGCTTCGTAGATAAACATTTCTAGTGCTGGTGCCAAAAATAAATAGCCCGTAACATTAAAAAATAGGCCTTCAAAATGAAAGCATGAGGGGCACAGTTATTTTAACACTAGCAAAACCAAGCCTTGCAAAAAGTGATGAACGGATCAACAGACCTTTATAAGAGTAATTTACACAAATGTAAGTCACATAATTCAGTATCTGTAAATAATGTACGCATGCATAACACACACCCGTACTCAGCACAAGGTAATTTTGTTTGTGGATACATTCATATTAAATGGCCACATTCTATAATACCATGATTTCTGATCATCAGTAATAACAATAATAAATAATCAAATGCTGTATTTCTACAAAGATATGCTGCATTTCTGACAAGGCAAGATGGGGGAATGAACAGCCTTAGCGGAGTACTGCGCTCTCTGAGTGCTTTTCTTGTTGTTGTTATAAGTATTGTTGGTAATAGAATAAGCATTGAGCATGTTTTTCACCATATCAATACTCTCTGCTGCCCCTCAGGTCTTCAGAAGGGCTGCCTCAGAGACATGGATCACAATACCAAAAATATGCCACGCTGTAGGTTTTTGTTCCATAAGGCTACTACCAGCAGACCTGAAGGTTCTAGAGGTTTAAAAGGATAAAAGCAAATACAATAAAAAGTTATGACAAAGACACTTAAGAGCTCTTTAAACTAATAAAAGGTTCTTAGAATGAATTCCAAAACAAATCGTAGTCAGTGAAGAGACTTGAAAATTGGCGCTATGTTTCCACTCTCTCTGGTCTTAGTCAGCACTTATGCAGCTGTGTTTTCCAGCAGTCATAATTTACCGTGCATCCTCGCTGTATAATTACAGCTTAAGGAGTTATTTTACAATGACTCGTGTCTTTTTTTATTGTAATACCACCTTGTTTATTTTTTAAAAATTGGTTAAAGAATTACAGCTATGTGGTTTAGCCCAGATATCTTCACCTTTCCTGCTAGACTTTCACCTTATTAACCTATTTTGTGTACAGCTGCTTATCACATTTTGGGAAACACATTACCAAATAAACAAAATCATGACGAGCCACAATTATTTCTTTAAAACAACCAGATAGATGCTTGTTCTCAGCCCTAAGGAAGTGAACAAAGTACAGTACCTTAAGTGTTCTCCTCCACAAGAAGCTGGAAAACATTGATTACACATCTCTGTGCTCGAAGGAGGGAAAACATGAGTCGGATAAAAGAAAATACAGACAAAAGAGTTCAAACAATACGCAGATTTAACCATAACCCTAAAAACAAGGTAATGAGACAAAGGAAGAAATAAAGAAATTTGAATAAATTCTTCTGTCGTTCTCATCCATTCATTAGCTGGTGATGCCATTTATTATGTAATCTTCTCTTATTATGTAAACACTCTGACCTACCTTTAGATCACTGAGTTAGTCAAATTAGATTTTTTTAAACATTATGTACATGTTTACTGGAAGTGTTTGGGAAACATTTCATTACATTCCCACCCCTTTGTATTTTACTACTGCTTTGCCAGGAGTGGCAGTTTTATGTTCACTGTTGTATGTCATAAACCAAAGTCTCATTGGATAAGATTATAGGAGGCATTTTCTGGAATCAGTATCATCAGTATCTAGGCTATGTAATTTTATGTTATTTTATAATAGTTATCAGCTGTTTTTTTTCCCGTTGGTGTGATCTTTGCACTGAATAAGCCTGACAGTCTTTCTTTTTGCCACGTCTGGAATATTAATCTTAATTTAACAAATCATAGTCTTAATTCGGATTTTATGAGAAAATGGATAATACTTCTCTTTCACAGTTTCAATAGTTCAATAAATTGCTATGAAGTTTTATACAGATTTGCAGGAATACTTTATTCTAATGGTGTTTCTCTGACTCCCTCCTCACGGTTACCATTTGTGGTTTTGTGTGAAATACCTCAACTATCAGATGGATTAACGTGAAATTTGGCTTGCACACAGGATACAGCTTTGGGATCCATTAAGTTTTAACAGACTCAGCTGTGCTCTCTCTACTAATAATAATATACTTATGAATACGAATAAATGCTGCCACAATGCCATTATGTTAAAATAGGAGGGTGAACATGTTGAATATTGCTCTTTTTTTACCATATTAGTTTTTTGGAATCAACTTCGGAGGCATTTTTAGACTCTTCAAGCTACAAATTATGTCACAGGTAGTACAGAGTAATTTAACTTTCTAGTACTTTTTGACATTTCAGCGTCATTGATGCCACAATGTGTAAGCAAAGTATGAAATGGATTAATGGTAGATTAGTGGTTTTCGAGAAGGGGCTGTACTCTCAAAAATTCCCAAGTTCTTAAGTAATCTCTTCTGTAATTAACCAGAACCAAGGCAAAGCAGCAAAGCAATGAATAATTTTAATCTCAGTCAGCAGTCTATTTAGCAGGTTGATTGGTTCACTGCTTTGAAATCACTCGACGGCAACTGCTTGGATTGTCATAACATTTTATTTGGCACCATTATTGTGTTCATATTTATGACTCTGAGTGAAATGTCTCAACAACTGTTAGATTGGTTGCCACACAATATCGTACAGGCATTAACATTCCTCTCAGGATGAAATTAACTCCTTTCCTCTTGCACCATGATCGGGCCACAATTTCAGTTTAGTTTATGAACAAGACCTGTACTTGTCTGCTGTCAGCTTCAGCTGTAGTGTGTTATATGCTAATTAGCAAATGTTAACATGTGAAACTCCAATTGAGATGGTGAACACGGTAAACTTAATACCATCAGTGTGTCAGCATTGTCATTCCAACATGCTGATGATCTGTAGCTCATTGTAACTTGCTAACCTTCTCTCATGAGCATTTTGCTAAAAGCCCTGCGGTCCTGAAATACAGAACAAAATAATAATTCACTTAGTTGAATGCCTAATTGCTTTACAATAAGCATCAAGTATCTTTATGCTACATTTTTAGTTGTTTTTTTACAACAGACAGACTGCTTATTTTTTACATACACAGACTTAACCTTAACCCTAAAAACAAGGTAATGAGACAAAGGAAGAAATAAAGAAATTTGAATAAATTCTTCTGTCGTTCTCATCCATTCATTAGCTGGTGATGCCATTTATTATGTAATCTTCTCTATGTAGAACCACAACACCCTGACCTACCTTTAGATCACTGAGTTAGTCAAATTAGATTTTTTTTTAACATTATGTACATGTTTACTGGAAGTGCTTGGGAAACATTTTATTACATTCCCACCCCTTTGTATTTTCCTACTGCTTTGCTAGGAGTGGCAGTTTTATGTTCACTGTTGTATGTCATAAACCAAAGAGACTCTCTCCAAACTGTTAAGAATCTTTTTAAATTTTACAAAAAGCATTTTCTTTGGAACACAACATTTAGGCATTTTGTCAGATGTATTTTCATGTTTACCCCCATTCTTAACACATCATTTATGGGCAAATCTTTTCTGTCACAATGATTAGGTGTTGTGCTGTGTCTTTGTTTTCTGACAAATGGGGAACATAAGCCTTTGTGTGATGCCCTTTAATTAGGAGGGCTGGCCGATGGGCAGAGGGGCTTTATTGGGCAGAGCTCATTAGAACACGGATCTGAGGTTTCTGAATGAGACATCGGCTCGCTGATTGGTTCTGGCGAGACACGTTTTAGAAACACCCCTGATCACAGTGGGTTTTCTCAACGAAAATATGCAGACAACTGCTGTTGCCATGACAACAGTAGCGCCCATTCAGACAAAGGGGCAGACTAGATGCTTTTGGGGTTCTGGAGTGGACACTGGTGACCCAGTATGGCACCATGCCACACAGTCCTGGTGACAGTCAGTGATGGTGTGAGGAGCTTGCTGTCTCATTACTATCTACGCATAAACAGCCATGTGAGAGCAACTACTTGACAATAGATTTTTTAAATTTTTTGAATTTGATCTTTTTAACTTTATAAGCGTCTTGGTCTTTGTTTTTTTCTTATTGAACGATCAAACACGGGCTTGGTTACGTGCTGTGTCATTGGCTGTATGACTGTTGTGTGCGTTAATCATTTATGTTTATAGCTTCAAGAAGATAATCACTAGGAGGTAAAAGAGCCAAAGGTCTCATCCAGATCGTCAGTGACAAGGAAGCTTCTGTGATCGTCATCTGGTAAGTCTACGTACTGAATTTCCTAAATTAGATTTACCATTTTAAAGTGTTAATGTATTGCTTTGTGTAATAGCACAGCCTGGTAGCTATCATACAAAGGACAACTGTGATTCCTTTCAGTATATGTGTACTTAATTGTGTTAATATTGAACAGATGGGATAGAAATGTACCATTGTTTTCAAGCTTGTGTGGTAAAGGCCTTGTGTTGTATAACTGTAATAAAAATCATAGCCCACAGTTATCGAATGAAATGGATCAGTTGTAAAAACACTATTTTGGGTTTTTAAAGGTATTAAGCTTTGACATGAGCGTATTTCTACATGGCTAATCTGCTTTCACTGTAAATGAAACTTTCCAGCTGTTTTCACCGCCCGTGTTATCGCTACTAAATTGGGTGCGGCCAAAACTGCAATTTCCTGTTAAATTTCAACTCACAGAAACCAGGGCTAGAGCTGTTTTCTTACTTGTATAGTTCAGTGAATTTCCATTTCTTTTTTGATTCAGTTATAAAACTGAAAATACATGTCAGTAATGTGAAATTATGGTGGTGTTGTACCAAGAGAAACTAATTGTGACGCACTTTTTGTTAAGCGCTTAGTATCATTTTTTGTAACTTTCTTGATTGATAATTGACTTTAACAATTTATCAATTATTAAAATAGTTTCCACTTAAATTAGCCAATTAACTGATATCCATTTTTACAGTTTTCTCTTTTCTTTGACTTGCAGATATGGGGGGAATCACAAGAAATATTTTCCTGTTCTGCCTTATCAGCTTTGTCGGTGGTGCGTATTCAGCTGATTTATTGTTTCTTTCCCCACAGTTTCTTTACTTATTAGTTAACATTCAAATAATCTGTGTCTTTACAGCAAATAACGCTCCTATAATCATACCCGAGGTTTATCAACTGTGCGAGGACACCCCCGAAGGTTCGTATTTGTTAGTGAAATGTTGAGTACACTTTGATATTATGCCTCTGTAAATTCTGAACACTTTATGAATGTTGCATTATTATTGTTGTTTTTGTAGGAAGCCACGCATTCAATATAGTCGCTAGTGATGATGAAGGCGACCCACTGACTTTTACACTTATTGACCCCAATAGTGCCTTCTTCACAATTAACCCATCAACTGGGAGTGTAACAGTCAAACAAACGCTGGACAGAGAGGTATGACATGGTGGAAGCAGAGACCTTGAGTTGTAATCAACTTCATTTATACTAAGCATGCATGCATTTCATCTGTTTATCTCTACTAGACTGGAACTGTAATGAAGCTTGGAGTTAGTGTCTTTGATGGTCTCAATACTGTAAGTGACATTTAAATTGGTATTTGACATCTATTTCACATCAGTTTGTTCTTTTTATTCATAAAGTGCATCACATCTTTCAGGTAGCAGTTGAGGTGACTATAATATTAGGAGATGCCAATGACAACACACCCATATTTGAGCAGACTTCATATGAAAAAACTTTTGAAGAAGTAAGTCAAACATATCTTTTTGTTTTTCAGTTTTTGTTTATCTGCATGTCATGTTGCAAACATAGACAGCAACGTGTCAATTTAACCATGTTGTCTAAGTTGCTGTGGCAGAAAAAAACATTAATATACAATACCTGTGAAAGTGAGCTCACCTAATTGTCAACTCTGAGATGTTTCTGTTTCTAAATTTTCTCTTTTCTTTTGATTTTACATCCATTCGCTTCCTTAGAATACTGCTGTAGGTACAACTCTGCTCAAGGTTTCTGCCACGGATGCTGACACTTCAGATGCTGCTGTTGTTCGTTACCACATTGATGAAGTAAGCTTTCTTTGTAAATTGTATTATTCAATGGTATTATATTCTGATGTTCAGTGAACTGCCAAGCCTCATCTACTCTGTTTTCCTAGGTAACTCCATCTTCTGGATTTGACCTGTTTAGCATCGTGAGCACAACTGGTGAAATCAAATTAAGTGGAAGTCTGAATGCCTCACTGACCACTTACTATCGACTGCAGATTAATGCAACTGTAAGTATTGCGCTTAAAAGTCTGAACTATAACGCTTTTTGATGATGCTGTCAATTCAACTGAGAAAGAGTTCAATAAGGGTTAAAGTATCTCTTATAACATAAAAATGCCTTAATCATCAAATCAGAGGCTCCTTAAAGGTCCCAAAAATGTTTTGTGTGTTTTATAAACTTGGAGGTGTAACGCAAACTCACATAAGTTAGAATCAATGGCATCTGCTGCATTTAATGGTACAGACACCAAAATAGCCTGTTCAGAACAGGGCTAAGACGAGGGGATACACACTCACGGTGAAATGAACCATTGTTTTGGTATTCTGAGCTGAAAAGCTGAAAGAAACATTTTAGAAACTTGAAAAAGGAAACAATATATGGGACCTTGAATATCATATTCTGTCTCCCTAAATCTTCAATGCACTAATTTGACATCTTGTGAAGCTGCTACTTCCTTACTGAGAATTAGACATCCCTTTCACTTCTGTGCAGCAAACATGAAGCTACTGCTAACAGCCAGTTCGCTCGGCTTAGCAGTTCAGAAACTGTGAGATAACTAGAGAAGATTCTAGGAAGTCACTGGTCTTGGGCAAGGAAATAGTGCAGCACACAATCACTGTAATACCACAACATTTTGTTTTTACATTCGGTTTTCTATAATTGAAAAAGACAAACATTTAGTACATTTTAGAGGGCGTGGTGGTAGATTTTGTTGTCTGTGTCAGAATTAGAGCTAAGTTTTCCTCTGCTTGAATTTTTCTTATACAAAACTATGCTAAATGATCTGGTTTCAGCTTCACACCAAACAAATAAATATAAATGGGAGTGATTTTTTCTTATTTAACTCTTGGCAAGAAATTTATAAAGCATGTTTCATCAAATGTGGCAGTATTCCTTTTTATGGTACAGTTGTCTCAACTTACATTCATTGTTAAATCATCTTCATAATACTACGATATACATACATATATGTGTGTGTATATATATATATATATATATATATATATATACATACATATATTTTGAAAAGCATGAATAGTACAAAATTAGGGAGCTCTGCTCCTTGGTGAATATAGCGCAAATTATTGATTCATTTAATTAATTCATTTTATAGCAAGTACAGGTCATTTTTTAAAATGTACTTTGAATTTAGATATTGATAATTGTTTTTTGATGTGATAATTTGTTTTGTTATTGTTATGAAGTGTTTTTTTCTCAACTTGTGTCCCCCTTTGTACCGTATATGTGTTGTTTTTTTTGGTGCTTTGTGATTTATCAGTTTATTGCATTTTACTGACTCTCTCTTTACAAGTCATTTAATTTGAATTGAATGTCCTGTTGATTAATATAATCTGTTAGTGTGTATCATATTTTTAGTTTTCAGTACTGATCAATAACTAGCAGTCCATGATAGCAAATTATGACAATAAAACCCAGGTGATATTGTGTATCTTGTTATAGGATGGTGGAGGCAAGTGTCATTTTGCTGAAAAAAATTTTGAATCAAGCACTGCATTTGCCTTTATTACGGTTCTGGATGTTGCAGACCTTGACCCACAGTTCCTCAGCCTTCCCTACACAGGGTCAGTTAAGGAGAATTCACCTGAGGTGAGTGCTGATGGATTTTCTTTCTAAACTTGACTGATGTTTACAAAAGGTCTGTGATAAGGAAATGAAGGTCTTACGGTCTGTACAAACTGAACCCAGTGTATGCAGCCATTGAGTAAATAAGAAATACAGTTATCTAATGTGACAACTTACCTGTGATATATTGTGAATCTCCATGCAGTGACCCTGCTTTGGTTTGCCGTTTTGTTTGTGAATGAGAGAAGACATTTAGATGCTGTTGGTTTCAGTATTTTTTTTTCTTTCTGGCAGGGCACGTCTGTGTTACAAGTGACTGCCATAGACAGGGACACCGGAATCAATGATGCTATAATCTATAGCATTGAAGGTGCGCTGCAGGAAGTGACGTCACATCAACAATTTATTGTTTTCTGTGAGCAAGTTGATTCAAATCTTACTTTATTTTTAACATTTTTGACAGATGCTACAGTAGATGGCCTGTTTGGAATCACAAGTGATGATGGCATCATATCTGTACTGTCAGATATCGACAGAGAAACTATTGGTGATACTGTGACTCTGACTGTAAAGGTACAGTATATTTTAACATCAGTTTCCTTCTCGCTGTGTAATTACTCTTGACTTTGTATTTGTATAATCTTGAATCTTAGAGTGCTCCTTTTGCATATTGTCTGTAATAATAGAATCTTCAAACCAATAATTTGTCATTCTGGGAAATTCTTGCTTTTTTCTGTGAATTAGATCAAGATACCACATTCATCTCTGTGTGGTAAACACGAAGCTATGGCCAGTTAGACTCACTTGGCAGTTTGGAAACACAGAGAAATAACATGTATTGTTCTTCCATTTTGGTTTTGTATAGGTGAAATTTAAAAAATCCTATGGTAATGAGCTTTAGAGATTCCATTTGGCAGATTTTGTTAGTTTTATACAGCTATTTGTTTAACCAACACCAGGTTAGCTTTTCCGAGGTTAGACTTCTGTATGTGTATAATCTTGTATCTGAAATAAGAACACCGATACCACACTCCAGTGTCTGAGCATTAAATAAGAAGCAGGATCTAGCAGCTTAGCATAACGCTTAGCATGAAAACTGGGAGCAGGGAGAAACAGTTAGCCTGTCCCTGTTCAAGGCTCTGGTTGCCTGGCAACTTCACAACACACAATTTATTTTTACAGTTCAAATAAACGAGATATAACATGACAAAAATAGTCTGGGAGGCAGAACATCTTATCAAATCCTTAGCAATAAAAATGCCCAAAATGTAGCTTTTATTGATGTTCTTTGAACCCGTTGAGCTCCAAACAGTATATGACGCAAAGCCCAGATTAATCTATCAAAAAGAGGGTGAAATGTAGAAGTAGTAGTATTTTGAGGGCATTTTTTAAGTTGCCTTTAAGAACACATTTGGGAAACAGAAGGGTGTAGAATGGTCTTTGTATAGTGAGCACAAGATGTCATAGTGGAACCCAGGGAGTGAGGTTTCAGTGTAAGGGTAACATCTTTATGAGTGGAGGATAGGGAGTGAGGAAACGGAAAGGAGAAATCAGGAATAATTTTACACAATGGTATGTTGATGTTTCTTCTCTTGTTTTCACTGAAAACATGAAGGGAAAACACAACTAAGACGAAGGGAGGAGGAAATATCTCATACATTTTGTTAGAAGTAGCGGACAAAAGTCTGCTGCATTGTGTAGGCAGTAAGAGAATCTAACAATGTAGGTTGTCATACATAGTATATATTACACAGATGCGCTCAAAATTTGAGACAACTTTGCATTTGACAGAAAGTTTACAGTTATTGGGAATATTTATTTCTGAAAAGTGTTGAGACGGTTAATTGAGTCTGCTCTGATTTATTTCAGGCCAGGGAGTCTAAACTGAACATCAACGGGATCCATGCCAACACCACAGCAGAAGTAGTGATCAGCATCGTCGACGTCAATGACAATCCACCTTTGTTTTACAAGTGTACAGACCTTACAGACGAGCGCTCCTGTGTGACCGCAAATGAGTTCATTGGAGAGGTCGATGAACACTCGTTGGGGTTTGTTCCCCTCAGCATGATGGTCAGCGATAATGATACGGTAAGAAAGAAAAGGACATTCATCAACTAAAAGATGATGTTTTTCTGTGATGCTTGTATATTTAGTGACAAGTTGGGATTTTACAGTTCGCCAACATTGAACTAATGCTGGATGGAGAATACAAGGATGTGTTCTCTGTGGATCCTCCAATTATTATTTCAGAAAACACAGTTCAGCTCCTCGTCAGGCAGACCCAACAACTGGATTATGAACAAACGCAGCAAATGGTTCTACAGGTAAGAAGAAAAAGCTAGCATTAGAGGCAGCAGTCCTTTTTTGTTATCATATTTGCGATTTGTAAAGCCCCTTACCGTTCTGATGTACTTCCCTTGCTTGTGTCATGGTGCAGATAATTGCTATCGATCGAGAACAGACTGACTTCCGCACCAGTGCTACTGTTACTATTAACATAAGGGACACCAACGACAACAGCCCCACGTTCCCAGAGGACACGTATAAGCTGGAGATTCCTGAGCACTCTCCCGATGGGACAGTAGTGGATACAATTACTGTAAGTCCTTAACATTCTGGATCCAGACAGATTGAGCTCACATGCAAGGACAGTCATGCAAGGTACTCAGGGCAATATGCTTTATTTTTTCCCAGGCAAATGATCCTGACACAATGGATAAAGGACGTATCACCTACAGACTTCGTCCAGACAGCATGTATGTTTACACTTAAACCAGACGACAGTAATCTGAATGCAGCTTTTGTCTACCTTTTGCACATATCAGCACTGAACTAACCATCTGCACCTGTGTTTCAGACTGCCGTTTTTTGATGTGAACCAGACTACCGGAGAGGTTTACGTGGTAAACGCAACTCGGTTGGACCGTGAAACCAGATCTCTGTATTCAGCGACTCTGGAGGCCAGAGACTCTGACAACAAGCCTGGTACCACAGTGCTGGAGATCACTGTGCTTGACATCAATGATCAGGATCCGGTCATCAACAGAGCGTCTTACCTGGAGATTGTTTTTGAGGGTGAAAACCTTTCCGCTACGATACAGGTAAGTTTGACAGAATAATAAGTATTTCAATATAATCAATTGTGAATCAGTGAAGCTGGTGCAAATTGTGTTTAAAAGATCCTTTTTACAAGCACTGATGGCTTCTACTTTTAATCAGTTAAAAGGTAAAACAAGTTCCAGGAGGATCTATACGAAATGCTTTTGTACTTTTAGGCTATTGAAGGAATTTTCAGTTTTTAGTACTACAGTGGTTTGTAGGAAGCTACTGTTTCCAAATTTCTGGCAACAACTTGCCAACTGCAATATCCTCTTTTAATATGAACAGTCAGGCTGTTGTAGCTGCATATTACTGCCCGTAGTTTTGAAACTGAATGTTTGACCATCACAAACAGGTGTAGTTTTTCGATGTCATACTTATTTGTAGTACCAAGTAAAAAAGCCTGCTTTTTATCGCTTAATTCATGTTTCTCCTTTTGACAGGCTACTGATGGAGATGACCCCGATACACCAAACAGCCAAATTGTGTTTGCAATCAAGCCGAGCACGTACAGTGATTGGTTCGAAATAGATCCTACAACTGGTGTGTTAACAAACACTGTTGATCTGGATCGGGAGGCCTTGGATCCAAATCTGAATGGGAGGATTGAGCTCATTGTAACGGCCACTGACAAAGGTGACCCCCCACGGTCCTCCTCCACCACTGTCGTCGTCAGTGTAGAAGTAGGTTTTGGCAAATTAGTTTTATCATGTTACAACCAGTGGTGAGAAAGATAACTGCTAATGTTTCCTTTTGATATGTCCCAGGATGACAATGACAACAAACCAGAATTTAATGAAAAGTCTTACAAATTCACTGTTAACGAAGGAGGAAAAGGCAAGTATTTCACTTTACCAAACTTCTAACTGTTCATATCTCTGTGTCAGGGTTTTAACTGGCCTCTTTCATTCAATTAGGTGCATTTGTGGGTAGCATTAAAGCCGTTGATTTGGACCAAACGGTGGGCTTCAACCGCATTTCTTTCAGCATCTTAAATGGAAGCTTTGCCAGCTTCATCATCCAAACCGTTTTAGAACCACCTGGATATAGAGGAGAAATCAGGGTGGACCCAGACAGCGAGCTAGACTTTGAGAGCAATCGCACACATTTCGAAATGTGGGTGGAGGCAGCAGATCTGGAGCAGAAGAAAGCTCAAGTGTTGGTAGAAGTGGATGTGCTGGACGTAAATGACGAGAGGCCCGAGTTCACGCCAGTGTCGCCCATGGCAGTGAAGGAGAACACCACCCTCACTGACGCTGTGGGGAAATTCTTGGCGCATGACAAGGACACCAACCATTCCCTGATCTACGAGCTGGTGTCCGTCAAATGCAGATGTAGTGGCTCTTTTCAATCTTGCAACTGGTTCATCCTCGATCCAACGGGAGAAATTAGAGTCAACCCAGACTCCACAGTGGATTACGAGGAATGTGACCAGGCGGAGGTGGAGGCTCAGGTGGTGGACGAGTACACAGAGAAGGGCGAGAACAGCAGCCAAACAACAGGTCAGCACTGGGTTGTTTGCACTGAGTAAAAGCTGTAGAAGCATTAAAAATGACTAAGTGCATGTCTACAAACACACTTCTCATTTACATTGTGTTTAAAACATTTTTTTTTGGCTCGTTTCAGGGAAAATTCTGATAAACATTGAAGACATCAACGACAACGCTCCAGTGTTCAGTCCCATAAATGATGTATCTTGTAAGTGCATTTCTGAAAATAAATGATGCTAAGTAACTTTTAGCCATCTGCACATCACCAAAGACTTTTTATCTGAATAATGTTTTGTTCAGTAAATATAATTTGTCTGTGTACATGCATTTTTTTTCCTGCGGCTTTTAGCTGTATGAAAAGAGTTTACTCTGTTTTCCCAGAGATGGACCTTCTCCCGCGAATTCAATGTTTTGCTGTTTTGATTATTTTAACTTACTTTTAGTTTTGAAACAAGTTTCAGAAAGTAACATTGTTCTACTGTTGCTTGAGTATCTAAAATTTTGGAACTCCGATAAGAGGAGGAAAAATTAAAATCTAACTGAAAAAAAACTAAATTAATACATTATTGTTATTATTGCTAGTATTTCTAGTAGCGTCATTGATAGTAGTTTATTAAATTATACAGCAAATTACAGGAGAAACGTGTCAATTGTAGAGAAAAACTAAACAAAATGAACTGCATTTAAAATCAACATTTTCCATCCATATTACAAATGCTTGCGTATTGGGAGATTGTCCTACTCTGCAAAAATCTACTCAGTTGAAGAAGCCATTAAAGAAAAAGCCAGCTGAGGAGCCATTTAAATAATAAAATTATTATTATTATTTTTATTATTATTTTTTAGCAAATGTAAAAGTTTGATCAGAATTTTGTCTTTTTCTCACCGTGTCAGTAAATCAAAATTGGTGTGACACTCAGTGAATTTATTTTTACTCTTCTTTACTTTAGTTGTGGTGTCAGAAAGTGCAAATAGAGGGACTGCAGTTGAGGAAGTCACTGTGAGTATAAATAAAAAAATAAATACCTGACATAAATTTAGCAAGTTGACGCAATATGTGACATCATTCTGACTCGTATCTCATTCTGCTTTTAGGCTACTGATCGAGACTCTGGAGTAAACAGGGTGATTACGTTTGAAGTAACAGAAGTCCGATTTGAAGACACATTCAATGTCACAACTTCCGAGAATCTACTGTTCAATGTCCGCAACACACAGCAAGATGATAAATATGTTGGGATAATTCAGTGAGTACAATGTAATCTCTTACAACCGTATCTCATTTTGTCCTAAACATGTGTGTGTTTGTTTTTTCCTCATGAGCTTTGCGGCTTACTGTTGAACTCGTAGTCTTGGCCTTGAAGCCAGTTGAGGATCTACAACGAGATGCAAAACAACCACAAAACACTCAAAATGACTAGAATGAGAAGCAGCATACTCTCAGTACAACTTCTGTATATTAAAACTAAGCATTAAAAAACACACAATAATACATAGAAATGCAAAACAAAAACAAAGCTGGCTCTAAGTGAATCCATTGAATCCTTGGATTTGTTTTATTTTTTGTAGTGTCAAACCGTCTAAATTAGTCAGAGTAATAATAATCATTAATACTGCGGTAGGATCAAGCAATAATAGTTATATTAGTTAGGTTAAGTTTTGATTTATAATTATGTCTTATCTATACTATGACATTAAATTATTCTCCATAATTAAGACTGTAGGTTCTCAGCCTTAAAATGCATTATTGGCAGGTAAAGTAATATTTGTATATTTTTTGTGAGATTTTACTCTTTAATATTTGAATTACTCTGGTAGAATCACACCATAAATAACACTGTAGTTATTATGGCATTTTAACCAAACTGTAGCTGATGTCGAGCTCAGCTGCTCTATGACATAATTTGTCTGTTGCTGCACTCATAATTTCTTTGTCTTTCCACAGACCTACCACAACTCTTGATGTGACACTGAAAGGGAAGTATCTGGTCACAGTAAGGGCAACTGACACTGGAGGCCTCTGGTCCGCCATTGTCCTGGAGGTGAGTGACTGAAATTACCCTGTTTTTACTTTCATGATCCACTTTGCAGCACTTTCCTGTGTGTGTTGTAGACACCAGAAAGGCGATTAAAACTGCACTCCATGTTAATGCTTCTGTTCTTTCTTATATTTCAGATTTTCACGATTGACGAATCCTACAAAGTTGAACTTGAATTTAGACTTCCTGTCGCAGAAGTTGAAGCAAAGCGTGCTGAAATCACCAGGTGCGTTTCTCTTTGCATTAGTATGCTTAAGTAAAGTTTGTAATTGGTTACTGAGCATTTTCTGGTTTTCATTTAGTTAACGCTTACATCTACTGTTTTTCAGCACGCTCTTTGCTGCCACCCGGGCAACTGTCGATATAATTTCAGTAGAGTCAACCACTGATGAAACATCCAGGCAAGTTTCTTTTCACATCACCTCCAGCTTTAAATCACCTTACATCAAAATATATTACCCAGTCTGTGAATAGAGATCATAAATCAATGGCTGCTGTAAACAGAAACCTCCAAATAAATCTTCAGTTTTTTTATGCATTGTGCTCACTAGGTGGTGCCAGTGCACCTGCAAACTGCATGATGTTGCAATTTGAAAAGTAAATGATTATTGCTGCCAGACAAGATGGTTTTATTTCACATTTTTAATTGTGAAAATTGATGATTTAGGTTCCATTATTTTGAGTGTTTGTATTTTCCCCTCTCAGGGCTTCAGGTAGAACCACCATGATTGTATATTTTGTCTACTCTAATGGGACGGCTCTTACTTCTGATAAAGTGGAAGTTATGCTCTCTGATCCTCAACATTCGGTTGAACTGGCTGCACTTGGCCTCGATAGCATTGTGAGTATCAGTAGTTGCGTACTATACAAAAACATTTAAAAAAATCACAAAATATTAACAGTGAAATTGGACTTTTTATCCTTTTTTTGTATTACTTAAATAGGGAAAGTTTAGTTAACTTTTTCTTTGAGAGAATTTATGCACATAAGCAAGATGCCATTATTATTATTATTAGTATTATTATACTTTGTACGTTTGTCTTTTATTTTACTTATATATCAGTGTAATAGACGATACTTGTAAAATGTAGTAGAACTTTGCTGTTACAGCAACTCGTGTTTCATTGCATATTGTCACCATTTTCATGTGTCAACCTAAAGCAGATTTTTGTCACTTTTTATTTGATTACTCAGTGTAATAAAATCCTAAACATCTAGATACAACAATATACTTCAGTGAGATTTCTTTCTTCTGTTTCAGGGGGGCACTACAGTAAATCCCCCACCGGAAGACCCTTTGTCATACATCCTGTTCGGTGTGGTGGGAGGCCTCGTCATTGTGCTGACTGTCCTCGCCACTTCGCTGATGTGCAATCGCAGAAAGTAAGGAAAAGAACATTTGGATTAAGTTACGAGTGGGAGTTAATTAGTCTGTTCACTAATCAATTCATTTCACGCTGCAGGTACAGGACGAAGCTAAAGGCAGCTAAAGCCATGAACTCTGCATCCATGGTGACTTCTGACAACCAGAAAGGTGGTGCTGTGGTACCTGGAACCAATAAGTACACCATGGAGGGGTGAGAAAACAAGAGCTCGAACACTGTAAATGAATGAATGAATGATGAATGAGTATGACATGTAATTCATTGTTTGGACTTACTTTTCTCTTTCAATCTGTTTCAGTGCCAATCCTGTGCTCAACCTCAACATCGACTCAACCTTGATCCTGGACTTGGATCATGAGAGCTCAGACGTGGACAAAGTCAGGTAAAGAAAACTTCTCTGTCACTGTCATCATATCTACTGCTAAGGTGGATCACACTGATTCACAAGTTCAAACTCCACTCTGTGACTGACTTTCAACTCCCAGCCGTGCTGTGTGACCTTTGTTGCAATCGAAAACCTAAGCTGGGAAAAAAAATCTTTCTGAAATAATTGTCTTGACACTTGGAGATGACTTTTATCTCTTTTTTTCACCCCCATTTTCTACCCAAGCCTCAACTCCCTGGATTACAGCAATGACATGACATATCCTGAAATGGACACAAACTCTCACATGGTGAGCTCACATTTTGAAATCCATCGTCACTTGTACTAACGGAAATTAGAATTTGATCTCATGTCAGAACCTGTCTGCTTCACTTCAGCGTATAATCGAAGAGGAGGAAGAGGGTGATGCACCACCTGAGTACGTTGAGGCTCTGGATGCGGCGCTGGCCCAGCGAAACCCAAAGAAACACTCCAACACACCTCATACAGGTTTTACAAACCATGCATTCAACACTACAGACCTGTGATGTAAATAATGAAAGGAGAGACAGAGTCCTCAGATGGACAAATGTTCTCTGTAATTGGGCCAACCAAATCAAACATATTTGTAGTATTGGCTGGGGGCCTTGTTTCCAAGTAGCCTTCTGGTGTGACCAGCACTAATGTGTTATTGATATTCAGCTCTGCATGATGCACAAGATTCATGGCAAATGATGAATTACTTTATCTAAAGGGTGGAAGAAAATACAAAATGGGAGGGATTTTTCCACAAAATGACATGGAATATATTTTGGTTGTTGAATCAAGATCTCTTTTATTTCTGTTTTAGTTGAAAGAATAGTTCTGGTGTTGCTTTTTTAATCTATATAAAAGCATGAAAAGCAGTTTTCCCCCGCTTCCAGTTTTTAAACTAAGTTTCATTTGATTGTCAAGAAAAATTAAATGTATCTTTCAAATTGTCAAACCCTTCCTTTGTGTAGGGCAATAGAAAAAATGAACAGAAGCAGTGAGACTGTTTGTTGCACATGTGAATCACTTTATTTTTGTTAATATATTAAGCAATGGTTTAAAAAGTGTTTGGTTTGCTTTGAAATAAACTGCATTGTAAGTTATGTTGACATACAAAGGTAATTTTTGTTGCAGAGGATGCTGCTAGAAAGAAATTCAAATTAAGAGAAAAAGACACAAATATTGCATAATGTCAGTATATGAATGAGATCCTTATTTATGACCACCTGTTAGCCAAAATCTTATGCATGTCTGATTTGTCAATATTTGCTTGGAGTTTGACACACTTGTTGCAGCAATAAAACCTCATGCAAAGTGACTTTGTGACTTCCTACAAGCAGCAGATTAAAAGGACTATTTTACTGTTAAATGACAATTAAATGAATGTATCACAAGTGCAATCTGTGAATAAAACAATTTCCTTCAAATGTGGATTTGATCCCACTTTTATGAGGTTAATGTATGAACACCAACATCACTGACACTGCAAACAACCTCAGAATTAAAGCACATTTAAATAAATTTTCATCACAAAGTTGTACAACTGAATCACTAATCATGGCATTAAAATACACAAAGTGGTAAGGACTGAAAATACCCTGCTATCAGGCGTCGTTACTTTTCTCAAAAGATGATTGTGCGCGCCATCGGTACAGTTTTGATACTTTTCACATTACAAATGAGTCAAAACACTAACAAATTTAAAAGCAGAACATACAAAAGCCTGCATTAACGGTAGAGACTTCTCTTACACACAGATCAAGGTAACATTTAGATTAAAATTACCTCCGCATTGTACTGACAGACTACAAGGTCAAAAATCACTCTCAAACATTGTCACTCTACTATCGTCACACTCTTTCAAAGCTTCGTTAAGCTTGTCAGCAGCCAGGAGAAGGAAAGCTGGTTGCCATGGCTTCATTTTATCCGAGGTGTATTAAAAAAAAAAAAAACATCTACCAACCGCTGAAATGACTCACTGAACAACTGAATGGTCTGAGTGAAAAACATTAAAGGAGAAGAGCTGAGCTAACACACTGACGTATCGCTCTTATTTTCTTAAACAGTCCATTGTTCTGTCAGTCTGTGCAGAGAAACGTCACAGGAAATAAGTGATAAAGAAAGATCAAGAAAAAAAACCCAATGAAAATACTATTGTATGGCTCAGCGATTAATGCTTCTTGGTACAAATTGTCTAGGAAATGCTTTTGTGCTTGTTTGTCTTGTGATTTGTCTCTCACACTGTCAAGACAATATCACGCTGAAGTGAACCACTGGATTCACTGAATCACAGCCGCATATTTCAGATGCCATGTGATTTTTTTTTTCCAGCACAGAATTTGTCCTCCAACCCGCTGTTGATCTCTCCCATCACTCGGTAGTGTGAGCTCTGGAGCAACAGTGTGGCTGCTGCATGTTCTCCATCAGCAGACGGAAAGGGTTTCTCCTGCGTCGGCTCACTTTCCCGTCCTGCCCTCCTCTCTTCCCGGCCCGGCCCTTCCCTGACCCTGAACCCGAACCTCCACCCTGGGCTGACTCGAGGGGCATGGCCGAGGGGTTGAGTGGAGGAGGAGGAGGCAGGGTGGACTGCCTCTTTTGCTTTTTCACCTGTTTCTCCAGGTGTTTCTGGATGGCCGAGCCCAGCACAGCCACCTCCACCACAGCTCCGTACACCTCCCACGTCATCCCTTTCTCATCCCAGCTCACCTCCTGCACCGGCTCCTCGCATTTCTCCTCACCTTTCTCCTTACAGTTCATTGTCTCCTTTTTGTCCTCTTCGGCCGCTTTCTCGTTTTCCTCCTCAGTGACTTTCTCCTCCTCTTTGTCCTCCACCCCCTGCTCCTTTACGTCCTCCTCCTCCTCCAGTATCTTCTCCTCTATGCTGGTCTCTTTCCTGACCTCGGGAAAAGTCGTGGCGATGGGGGTTCTCGGTGTCATGGGCGCCGTTGCAACCGAGCGAAACTCCACTTGTTGGCCCACCTGCAGCTCAGCATCTTTGGTCTCTGTGCCCACTGTTGCACATTTACCGAAGGAGCTGGGGAAGCAGAAAGCTTGGTCCCCCTCAGGAGGGGTCATGGGGCTGGTAGCTGCAGACTGACACTGCACTACCTCCAGGCTCACCTGAGTGCGAATATTGTGGCAGCCAAAAGGAGCCGGTGATTCGGGGATGAGAGGTTTTGTCACGGAAACATCTCTCGACTCTTCACTTGCATCGTTCTTTTCTTTAACCTGCGATGTTTCACGTTCCACGCATGTTTTTGGTTTCTCGGCCTGGTTTTCTGGATGGTTTGTGTTTGAAGTGTCTTGTTCATGATTGATTTCTGCAGAGATCTGTTCCTTTCCATCTTCCCTCTTTACATCACTGCCGTTCTCTCCGGCTTCCTCATTTTCATCTATTTTGACCATCTCAGGCTCAATGGAACAAAAATTTGACTCAACCTTATCTTCATCTTCCTCCCCATTGTTGCCGTGGTGGGTCACCAAGATTGTAATGTCTTGATCCATACTTCCCATCCTCTGCTGCTTACAGTGCTGATTACTGTCCTCCAGAGTTGCTTGTGAACCTAACCCAGCAGCCAGGCACTTGGTGGTGGTCACTGGAGACACATTTGAGTTGAAGCCTTCACTCAGCTCCTTTGATGTGGTAAATATTGAAACTCCACTTATTTCTGACTCAGCTTCTGCTGGACTTTTTGTTGCAGGGAAACTCTCTTGTTGGCAGCTCTCCCTTTGCTCCTCACTCTTTCTCACTGTCTCCGTCTCTCTTCCGATAAGCTCTGGGAAAGCCGTGGTCGATGGCGTCTTCGGGGTCATGGGTGACGTGGCAACAGAGCAGAACTCCACTTGCCGACCCACCTGTAGCTCGGCGTCTTTAGTGTCACTACCCACGGATCCAGATTTCCCAAAAGAATTTGGGAAGAAGAAGGAATGGCCGCCCTCTGGAGGGGTCATGGGGCTGGTGGCTGCTGAGTGGCACTGGACCACCTCCAGGCTCACCTGTGTGCGCATGTGGTGCTGCCCGAAAGGGGCTGGGGAACGTGGGTCAATGGGATCTGGAGTCGATGGCACAGGAACCAAGACATTCTCAATGTCTGCATCTTTCTGTCTGTCATGATTTATGGTTTCATCCTCATTGTTTTCCTCCTGAATTTCTCCATCTCCATCGCTCAGCAGCTTGATAGAGATTGTCGTGTCGGCGTGTGTTGCTGTTGTATCAGCTTCTGGCTTGTGTATCAGAGGCATGTCATCAGTCTGTGTAGAGTCTTTAACTTGTTCAGAGTCTGATTGGTCAGTGTGGTCACAATCCCCCCCTGAGAGCGCTGCATCTTTGGATATTTGATCTTGATCTTTCTCCCCAACAGAGGTGGCGATCACGTGTAGTTTTGGCTGGCAGTCCTCTTGAGTTGTTGACTCTTGACTTGTGCTTAGCTGCATTCCTTCAGGTGCAGTGCTGCTTTCTGAACCTCCATCATCCGTCTTCTCGCAAGGCTGGTGGTCCTCCCTGAGACCCTTCATCTCGTCTTTAAGACTCCCCATTCTTTCTCCGCATTAAAGTGGTAGAATTACCTGCGAGGCAGAGCACAGTGCAATTTGTAACCAGCAACAAGCTCGAGCATGAGAGGAGGATAAAACGGCTTGTTTTTGCTCTAAAAATATTCTCTCATATGAAATCGATGTCAAGTATCCAAGCACTCACATGTAACCAAGCTGCACTATTGCTACTACTTGATGGAAATTGTTTGCAAGCTTAGAATCATAGGACACTAAAATATTTACTTCAACTGAACACTTCATCATACTTCATTTAAAATAGCATTTTTTTCTGTTAAAGTATTACTGTTTCATAACCTTTCTTCTCTAAAGACTCACCATCATAGCTCGTGTTTGAATTCAATTTTAGTCCATAATCACATAACAACAAAAGCATGCACAGGAATCCAGAATACTTGTCAAATTTTTAACTGTAAAGAGAAACAAATGGTAGAAAATCACGAGTTAAAGACATACCTCAGCAGTCTAAGTCAGACTGAAGCTTCTCCACAACTCTCCTTCAGTTTTGGGTCAAACATCACAAATCTCACCATTTACTGAGACCAGCTTCTGTCCGTACATCTCCCCTGTTGATTGATACTGATTGCAGTGGCTACAGGTTTGTCTCTAGAAGAATCTATCTTAGGCAATCCTCGCTCTTTAGGCTGTGGCTGTGTCTACTGAAAAGCTTCACATTTCCAGTTTCCCTGGAAACCACGGTCGGGTTCTGGCAGTGAGTGGTAATGTAATGACAAAATCTCTGCTCAGCTCTCTAATCATCGGTAAATCATAGTAATTAGCTTCAGGTTCTCATAGCAACACGATGGGAACTATGTGCAGAAAGATAAAACCTGCAAATTGACTTTGCAGGAGAGATTTTTTTTTTTTAGAAATTTGTGATAAAAGCTTCCACGTCACTACAGATGACCAGTGTGAGGGCTTCTGCAGGTAGGGTGAAGCATGCAGAAGGGGGATTTCTCTTCTTAATAATGGATGACTGTCTGTGAAGGCCACATTTATGAGACCCCTCTTAGTTTAATGAAATCAATGAGCAATGATAGTAAAAAGTGAGCTGTAGTTAGGTCCTGCTTTGTTTCGTGAGGGGTGACGATCAAAGAACCATTACAAGACCTAAAAATGTATGCAAATTGAGCTCTTGAGGAGGAAATAAAACAAATATTAGTAACAGTGAGCTTTATGCTGCAGCTGTACATGAAAGACAACAGGGAATTTCAGCTGAAGGAGCCTGGAGGAAGCAGAGCTGTGCCTCCCACACAAACAAATACTTGTAAAACGCAGTCTCTCATTCCTCTCTCCAACCTCTCTGCTTTGTGACAAGCATTTCTCCAGACCTTCTTTAAATCTGCTCTGCTCGAGTAATTATGTGGGACAGAGGATGTTTGTATTTCTTTCATTTAATAAAAAAAACAAAAACTTCCCCGTCTTGGTTTCACAGTGGGCTGTAGCTTGGCCAGAACACTGTGTGCTGACAGAAGTATTCTCACCATTAATTCAGCGCCCTCCACCAATCCCAGGCCGCCACTGAGATCTGTTGCCTAGCAACCGCGTAGTGTGATGGAGGGGAGGTGTGCGGCCGAGGACCAAGGTAGACGGCTCTGATCACACTCTCGTCAGGAGCTATCAGCCTGCCAAAGGCCATCTTCTCGGCATTGTGTTGGTAATAATGACCGTGGTGATTCATTGATGAGAGATCTCCGCAGTGTAAAAACAGAATGCTTCACAGATACGGCGCTTCCAGATCTACTAACACTGTTATCTCAACTGTATGTGGCAGCATATCACATTTTATGAACCTGAGAAAGAAGTTGGTATTTGTTTATTTCCCATAATAACAATCACATGCAATTAAATCTATAATGAAGCATGAAACACAAAAGAAAGATTAGTTAAAAAAAAGAGACAATTTATAAAGATTTCTTTTGGAATGTTAGCTGTGTGGAGAAATATACTGTATATGTATCTCTGTTTCAGGTTTTCTGATGCCAACATACTTCCATCCCAACATTATTTCTTGTTTAAAGCAAGCTGGCTCGAGCGTTTCAGCTACAATAGTTCATTCTTTAGGCATCATTTGGTCTCCATTTTCTGTCCAAACTCCTTGATGGTGTCCGTGGCCTTGTCCGCAGCTTTTCCTATGACTGCCTGAGTCTGCCTGCTGGCTTCTTGAGCAGCTTCAAAAGTCAGAGTGAAGCAGAAGAGAAATTTTCAGGGAGTTAATCAAGAAATCATCAGAAGAAAGTTGCATAGAGTTGAATAATGACTAAACCTTTATGTGCAGTCTTATGAGTGTGAAATGTAAGCTTTTTATGTGCAAATTTCTTGTTATTCCTATAACAATCTGTGCTTTTGGTTCAAAAATCCAGTGCGAACTCAGCTAAATTTGAATGTGTTTTTATTTCTACAGTTCTGTATCACAGTTATGTAAGACAAACAGTAGACAGGAGAAATGTTGTTGGTTGATACTGTTCATGCCACAGATAGGAGCAATACTGTTATTTGTGTAACTAGTACTTATATATATTTTGGCTTATTTTTGTGCTGCATTTCTTAAATTTTTGCTCCATCTTTGTTGCTATAGCACTGAGAATTACACTACTGTGGGATTAATAAGAATTTTTCTTATATTATCTCATCAATAATGGATGCCAAAAAATGGTAGTAATGATTACATTTAGTAGAAAAAGTGAAATGAGAGTATCTAGGAGGAGGCTAGAAGGAGATTTTAACTCCATAAAACCCCGGTATATTTGTACAGTACTATTTCCAGAAGACCTTATTTTAAGATTTTATATCTGGAACCACCTGATATTTTCTCTCTACTGTAGCAATTCCAAAACTCCACTGCTTCACACCTTTGCAACTTCAAAAGATGAATTTTTAGATTTCATTTTAGGTACATGTTTATATTTCTAGAGCTAAGGCTTCAATGATCCCTGAGCATTTATTTTGGAAGAAATTGGCTGATAATTTTTGTCTGCTCTAGTCCGTTGTATGCATTTAAACATCATGATGCTTCAAAGACAGAAGAAAGTGCACTTTACCTATGGTGGCTGTTTCTTTGGAGGAGTCTGCCACCTGCTGCACAGCGTCCTGAGCTGCCTGCACTGGAGACACATCATAGCCACTGACCTCACAGAGCTAAATAACTATTCCAGGTAAATTTAGCTTTTTCAGACTCTTTCTCACCATAGAAACTCTTCAGAATGCCTTAAACATGTCAGATCTCGGAGTCCTTTACCCATAAAAGATTATGCACAATTGCAACACACCTTATTTCCAACAAAAGATAAATCATTTGTAAAAGTTTCTCTCTATCAGGCGCTACACTGGCTGTGTCATCTTATAGCTTTATATCTGTACCTGCAGTGTCTGTGACTCCTTTAGCAGCCGCTTGGCTTGTGCCTTTCAGGCCCTCGAAGGACTTCTTGAACGATGCCATGGCTTCGGTCTTTGTCTCTGCAGCTTCAACACATCCATCTGACCCAACAGCAGCGGGAATGGCTGTTTAATACCCTCTGTTTGAGCCCGACACCACCGAGGCTGCACGTTCCAGCCGGATTAACCAAAACAAAACCCACCCAAAGAGGCCTGATCAGACTGGCATCCCAAATATGGCAAATTCCCGCCAAGAGCCGGAGCGCGCTCAGCAGATTTTACACATCCCATAATCAAACCGCCAGACAGGAGTGAGGAAAGAGATAAACACACGAGGACGATGCATAATAGAGTCTCGTTTAGACGAACATGCACAAAAAGACAGGGAAGTAGTCACAAAAGTGAGCTTGGACATTATCAAACAACACTAACAAATGGTTTTATTTTTTTACTTTTTATTTACAGAGGATTTGTATGTCTGGCTTAACACATAAACCTTTATATTGACAAGTCCTGCAATTTAAAGCACATATTGATATGACAATTATGATTCCAAGACATAATATATTGACTTTAACTTGATAAAATCTTCAGTACACACAAACACACGCACACACAAACATGTATACTGTCCGTTTCTAACAGATAGTTTACTGGAATGATTTCACAAGCAACTATAAAGATACAATGTAAAAAACTTTTACTTCAAAAACTTTCAAATCAATTTCCAAAGAAATGCAAAGAGAAAAAAAAACCCACAAACAGGCATTGTCGACACTTAAGAGGATATTATTGTATTCATATCTGCTTGCAACCGGTCATATTTAGTTTTTTCCACTCCCAATGTCTCATTGGAAGATGATGAACATCTATTGCACATTTCTAAATACAGATACACACAAGTACAAAGTCACAAGCCCTGGCTCTTGTCTCATTTCGTTGGGAGGGAATCAAGGAAATGAGACTGAGAGGACAAATCCTACATCTCAATAAATACCTACACCCAACACATTACATTAATAACATGACATTTACAATATATAATAATAAAAGATTTGTCTTGAAGGAAGAACATTTTTCAGTGGGAATGCTTGTCTTTTTGTTGTTTTTTGCAACAGGGATATAATTGTAATAGTTTCAGCATCTGTCCTTTTTATTATTAGAAATATTATTGTGCTGCTGGTTGGATGGTGTCTCGGACTGATGCTTTTACGCTTCTGGCTCGTAGTCCTGGCTCTCCTGGGAAAACAAGAACAGGTTTTGAGAGGCAGGCAGGTCGAAGTTGCGGCGCAGAGAAGGTGCAGGTTAAGTTCAACAGAAAGGCTGTAATTAAAACTTAATCGTTCTAAATTCAGCTTTAATCCGTTTAAGAAGAATTTTTGACAGAGAGCTTATGGTGGGACATGATGGCGCTCAGCTGAAGGTAATGATGTCACTACATCACAGCCGAGCTCCTCTGGTGCTTCAGTGTGTCTCTCCAGCCTGCAGAGGGCAGCACAAGCCTACACCAGCTTCAAGGACGAGTCGTGAGCACATTCCCCCATCTCCTTGTCGCTCTGCACACGCCTCCACCACGCGCAGGGTGGTGAAAAAAATAGCACAGGCCTCCGCTGGTCTGAACTCACGTAAAGTATTCACAAAACCAAGTGTGAAAGTGGACGAAATGGGTTTTCACGTCCTGTTCCTCCCTGAGAAGGCTGGGTTCAGTCTGCAACACTCAGACTCCATATTTACAGCAATGCAGGGAGACCCTGACATTACCCACAATGCACGGAGGCAAAGAGCGTCATCACCACACCCATTCAGACAGAGCTCGCACATCGCTGGTGTAGCAAGGGGTGGGGGAGGGGAGAGAGATGTAGAGGAGGAGGAGAGAGATGGAGGAAAGAGGTGGAGGAGGACGAGGATGATATAGGCTACTGCCGCTGAGAAATTCACTTTAAATAGGGATCTCTGGGAAAATCGCAGTTTTATTCCTTCCACTGATTATTGCAATAATCCACAGATGGAAGCTGTAAGCAGGAATGAAAAGAAAATCCAAGCAAATGCACTGAATAAATCGAACACTATTAGAGATCATGCAAAATCTCAAATTAAATCTTCTTCCAGCTGAAGCTGATTCAGACTATTTGAAAATTCATTGAGAATATTGCAGCTTTTGTGGCTAAAAGCACGCTTTAAATCAAGACACATACAAGTGAAGCTATATTTTCAGTGCTATGTGCATTGTGTGGTATTTTCATATACTATGACAGCTATTTAAAATGTGTTTTCAAAGCCATCAGTTTTGCACAGTTCGTCTCGCCCCTGACAGCCAAAATCCAAAAATAACCATCTGTGTCAGACTCACATCCTCCCTCCATGCACACACACACACCGACACACACCCAGCACTCAGTGTAAGTAGGTGGTGCTATATTCACCGTACTCTCAGGCAATTGGCTTGTTAAGCCCTCTGTTTTCATTCCCACAGAAAGGAAGAATTACCTCAGCATGCGCCGTAGTGTTTGTGTGGGACACAAGTGGAGGGCAAGTGTGGAGCGCTATTGAAATGCAATACAGCTAAAATGTGTAACCATGCGGAGCCCGTGAACACTGCGAGCATCCATCTACTGTAAGTGAATGGACTCATCCCTGCCTGCAAGTCCACCGCTTTAGAGGTTGTTCTTACAGCCTTTCACGTAACACACAAAAAGACATCTATAATAAAACCATTTGGCTCCATTTAAGCACTGAGCGATGCGACACTTCGGAGTCATGTATGCGCTTTGTGTGGCTGGTTACCTGCTGGGACTCATCATATGTCTCCCCTTCTGGCTCCAGCATCGCCTCTCCCTGGCCCTCCATGGCCTCCTGCCCATACTCCTCAGGCTGCAAAGAGAGTGAAACAGAGAGATGAAGAAAGATTCACAGAAACAGAAGCAATTACTCCTACATACAGAGCAATTTTTCAACCCGTTTCTAAAATTGAGATTTTCTATCCCCAGAAATGGCCTCCTTTTTCACAATGTGCTAAAATATCATGGTATAATGATGCTTCAATATATCAAATCATAAAAAATAAAATCTGTTATTTCATTTTGATCGGCTGACTTCCAGGACGGATCGCGATGACATTTTGTGTGGACCATTTTGTCACCCACAGGATGCTTTGCAAGAGCTCTGGTTACTCCCTGATTCTTTCTTTAGTGCCAGAATTGGGTCAGCATTTAAGTTTGTGCAATACTCTGGTTAGTGATGAAATACCTGAAAAATTAATAATACTCTGACCAGTTGTTTGTGCTTAGTGTCAAACTGTATCAGACCGACATGCTAAACGAAGATGGTGAGAACGATGAACACTGCAGCTGCATTCCATATCACTTTCTTTTCAGTTTGCATGCAATATGTATACAGTTCTGACATGCTATTTCATCACAATATTATGCCTTAAGTTTTCACAGTTTTGCTCATATATCTGTTGCAATCTGCAGTGTGAAACTAGCTGTCATCTGTCTGTGCGCTCTTGATTGATTCAGCTTGTTTATACTTGCACGACACTGTGACGTATCGCCCACTGCACAGAGTATAGTGGGTCAAAATGCCCAGAAAAGCATGCTGGCGTTGCGGTATGAAAGCCAGCATGCTTTTCTGGGCATTATGCATGATAGTATGGGTACTGGAACGCGTTCTACCCAGTGTTGCATGAGTATAAACAGGCTTGGGAAGCAGAGAGAGCACAGACAGACGACAGCACATTTTGCACCACAGACTGTGACAGAAGGTGTAAAGTTATGATGAACTATTATGTCCTAATTGTGTGCATACTGCATGAAACAGCATGTACTTTGTAAGGGCAGTTACACTGCAAGTAAAAAGAAAAAGTAAGTGATTTGATTGTTGTGTTAGAATTGTGACTGTGAGAATGCCAATATATACTAATGTTAGCATTTACTTCAAAATGTGCAGCTGTAGATTCTTTGTCTTGTTCATAGATTACAGCAAAGTTACTGGTTAGAAAATCTATGCTATAGACTCTACGCTATGTGACTCGATTGCAATGATAAGGCTGGCACAAACCGAGGCTGGAAAAGTCCAACACCAACAATGCATTAATCTGTCAGCGTATCTCACACCTGCCCCGTTTGTGGCACCGTGCCCGAAGCTCGCTGGCTCTTTCCCCTTCTTTAAAAATGAGTTCCACTTTCAAAAATCGATCAATAACTCCTTAAAACAGCTGGCCACTGCCGTGTGCAGCAAACATCGCTCAAGGAAAAATAAACATTACATTTGCTGGTGCTGTTTTCAGCTGTGGTCTGAAACACATTTGATAGTGTAGAGAGCGTTTACAGCAGTGAGGCTTGTTGATGTGTTTTTATTGTTTCCTGGACATAAATGAAGCTCTATGGCACAGAAGACAAAGCTCTGCCAGGCTTCAGATACACAGGAAGTACTTGCATTGTAGGTTTTGGTATTTGCATGTATCTCTTTGTCTGTGTTGTGGTTGCAGCTCGGTTGTTAAAGGGATTGTCCTTTAACCCTCGTGTCGTCCTGCAGGTCAAAATTGACATGTTTTAAAGTTTGAAAATGAGGAAAAAATACATATTTTCACAGGGAAACTTCTGATGTCCACATTTTCAACATTTTTGGGAAATTTTTGAACATTTTTTTGGTGGAAAAAGGAAATGTTAAATATGTTTCTTTTAAAACATTCACATAAAAATCAACCAAAATCCATATTGTGAATATTCCTTAAGACAATATTAGAAGTTTTACTGATATATATGTAATCACTTTAGATATTTTTAGGATTTTTTTAAAACATATATATTTTTTTACTAGTTTTTGAAAAGAATTTTCTTGCCAAATTTGGGGTATTTTTTTTAAATAAAACTTTTAAGGGAAATTTTTAAGGAATTATTGGAATTTTCTTCCTGAAGGTTTTGCAAATTTTCAGAAATTTGGGGTATTTTTTGCTGAATTTTTGGATTTTTTTTAGACAAAGAAAACAATATTTATTGGTGCCTGAAATTGAGGAGAACAGGAGGGTTAATCAGAAGGTTGCAGGTTTGATACCAGCTTCACATTGAACTGTATAAATACTACAAGCAGCTACAACCACACTTGCAATTTATCCAAGAATTGCCAAGTTGTGTTATTATTCAAGAATTTCTTATCTCACCTTGCCTATATATATATATATATATATATATATATATATATATATATATGTCTGATTTATCCTTTAATAACTGAACCAACACTGAAAATCTAATAAGTTCGTATCTTGACAGTGTAATACAGTAAAAGTGATCATACAGCGTTTCCTTCTGAGGGCTTTCTTAAGCAGACAGCTCTCCATCACTGCTGCACCTGCCACTACGAGCCCTGACAACAAAGCTAGTGGGTCACCACACATTTATTTTTAAACCCAGCACTAATCAAGTCAATTAGGTCAGAGAAGAACAGACCATAATCCTGTGTGCTGTATCAAGCTAGTGTTATTGCTGTAAGCCCACCAACACGATTAGCATGGTCTTAGAGGCTACACAATGGGACGACACACCTAATCAGATGGATCATTGCCTGAGAAAAAGTGAACATGAAAAGGACTGTTGACGTGATTACAGCACGGGGGGAAAGATAAATTGTGCGTCCGATTGGTCACACATTTGAATTCAGCTGAGACAAAAGCAAAGACTTCTGTTCAAACTGTGTCTGAAACAATGTTTTGAATTAAGTTTCTGAGTTATATAATTTGCTGCATGAATGGATATGTAAGTGCAATCTTATAGAGGAAAATATTGGTTGTTTTATTACATTGGTTCCCATAATAAATCCACATGTTAGAGGGGATGTAAAGCCCAACAAAGCTAAAACTGGACCAAGGGGTAGCTGTGCACATTTGATAACAGTGTCAACAGTTTAGCAGTCTGTTGTCAGGGTGTTGCAATGAGAGTTTTATCACTGAGATAGTGCCTTGGAGAAGCCTATTAGAGCAGGCTGTCAGATTTACTAGATTAGTGAGTCAGTGGAGGGGGTCCAACTCTGAGGGATGAAGGCTCAGGACTGGATGAGGACCTCACTGTTTCACTGACAGTGACGGACCGAAAGCCAGCGAGCTGACAGAGCGTCGCCCGGTCATTAAAGGTAATGAACCCAGGAGAAATACAGGCTGTTAATAAAATGTGTGTCAGTCAAATCTCAAAACTTAGCTTTAGGTTGATTCTACTGTGTTGTTGTGAGCAGCCAAATCTGTGCCACGCTGCTAATTCCAGCACCAGGATCACAATGCGATGTCAGACAGCGGTGACGTTAAGGTCACTGAGGGACACATGAATGGAAAGGTTGTGTGTTTTAGAGAGCAGATACTCCCTCTGAGAGATGTTTACCTGAGCAGCTGAATCCTTATAATAGAATGAAGGCAGCTCTGCAGACTGCGTTCATCCTCAGGATACCTCCATCTCCGTCCAATAAAACGAGTGTGAAACAAGGCCTAAATTTATTTTCATTTAATGTGAAAGAACTATTTGTTAAGCATGAGAAATTTAGTATATTGAGTGTCTGTACTGACAGCAGAGGAATAAAAAAGACAAAATGCAGACTAGTAACTCTCTTTTGCGGTGACATGCAGATTCATCAGATTTAGCCGTGCTGTCTGAATCTGGCTCTGCTACAGCCACGATCCTGTCCAGGCTTTAATGAACACAACTTAGAGCGAGCTGCCAACTGTAAGTGAGCCTTGGATTTGGAACAGAGATTTGCTTTTCTTTTCTGTTTGTTCTCAGGTACACATGCAAACACAAATATGCCCAAACTGGAATAACAAGGAGTTGATGTGCCTCTAACAAGCACGTACTGGGTAGTTTTTTGTAATCCTTTCTTTCCATTAATGCAGAGCACAGTTTTAACAGGACATTTAAGTCCTACTCAGCCTGTGCAATATGATATAATATCTTCTGGGAGAGGATTTCAAACTTTTTTTTCTGAAATAACCCTGACAAAGTCTTCGGGATTGCCTCAGCTTGTGCCTGAGACTTAGATTCTCCACAGAAAACCTGTGCTACAAAGCAAAGTTTGAAGAAAAAAGATTATTTGGCATCACTGGAAATGTAGGCTCCTGCTTTTTTGAAGCTTGACACCAGAGCAGCTCAAGTTGAGATATTCTTGCTTTTGCTGCTGTGATTCAACTGTTCTGTTTAAAGTCTGTGTCTGAAAAAGCATTTAAATTGCAGAGAAACCCCATTAAGACTCTGTTTCCTACTAGAAGTGTAAAAGGTAAAAGGTTTTCGAAACTTTCTGAAGCTGTATTTGATATTTGTTTAGTTTGGATACTGGGGTGGCACATTAAGCATCACATTCTGAGCATTAAACACCTCATTTCTGCATTATGATCATTTTTTCTGCATCAATTCATGCCTTTTCTGCATTAATTTATGATGCAGGTGAGATGTAATCGCCAAATTGCAGGCACCAGGTGACAGTTCAAAATATAATGGAATATAATGCAGTAACGTATTGCTTTCAAATACCGATCCTCCTTTAGATCGAGTAATATTATCCATGCTGAGTCAACACACACGTTTACTCTTCTGTCCCCTTTGTGGTATCTATTCATGCTAATGATAAATTATATCATCTTAATGAATTTATTAGCATGGGGAGTTTAATAGCGTCTATGTGTTTTTAGCAAAATTCAAAGCTTTCTGCACATTTAAAACAAAATCACACATATCTGTCATATCTGTGTTTTGGATCGATTTCTTGGAATCATGCAGATACCAGCTATGTTTCTGAGGGAGACTGAAAACATGAATACAGCACATTTTGGCAATAACCGATTCAAACACAGATCCAATCTACTAAGAGACTTTTTTAACTTCTATAGAATTCTGGGGGAAAAAAGCGACACTTCTGAAAGGAAACTCAAGAAAACATCACCTGCTGGCTCACACCTTATTGGTTTTGAGACTTTTGGAGAAAAAAAAAGCGCCCTAACGTCAGACCTCCTCCTCATTTCCCCTTCAGGCTTCTCCACAGTTATCAACCTGCCTGCGTGTGCACAACGCCAGAGGAAATCACAACACTGTGTGTGTGTCTGTGTGTGTGTGTGTGTGTGGCAAGGATAATTACATTTGCCATGAAAGATTCAGCGGTTATATGAACTCATAATTCATATTTTGGGAGGAAAAACAGACACTCCAGTTGGAGGCATTGCTGCATCTGAGCAGCATAATATCGTTTTTTCAATCTGCTGCTTTTTTTTGGGTGGGAAAAATGCGCATATTTTAAATATTGAGGGGATAAATCTCCAGAACCCCAGAAATCTGCATTCATAGTTTGCATTTCTATTAAATGTGATTATTTAAGAAGGTCAGGGTTCGGTAAAGCTGTAAAACCACCTTTGGTGTATACGCAAAATTGCAGCATCTGAGTAAGTTCTTGCGAGTGAATGAAGGAGTTTTCTGATACTAATATATACCACAGGTGGTAAATTGAAAAGTAAAAGAAAAACACAGGGAACATGTAGGAACAATACTATGGAGTCATAGGAGTGCCAAATCAAAATATAAATAAATAAATATATAAATGTGGAAATATAAAGAGAAATAAATAAATAAATATGGAAATATAAAGAGAAATAAATAAATAAATAAATAAATAAATGTGGAAATATAAAGAGAAATAAATAAATAAATAAATAAATAAATATGGAAATATAAAGAGAAATAAATAAATAAATAAATAAAAGGGAAAAAACAGAAAAGGTAAAAGCAAAGACAAAATTTTCCTTTTTATTTATTTATTTATTTATTTCTCTTTATATTTCCACATTTATTTATTTATTTATTTATTTATCTTTATATTGCCACATTTATATATTTATTTATTTATATCTTGATTTGGCACTCCTATGACTCCATACAATCCAAGGTACATGTGTTTAATATTGTGGGGAATGCAATTGCTTTTTAATTTTGGAAATCTGACTAAACAAAAAAATCATAATTTATAGATTAATTCATAGCAAAAATGATTTGTGATCATACTTAAATATAATATGAATTCAAGACTGTTCTCACAGGTAGCTTAAATAAAGCTTGTATTGTAGTTTTGTCAGCCTGTGTTTTTCAGGACAGCAAATTTGCCACGTATCAGTCACCAGACCCCTAATATGATTTCACAGTTACAGGACTCTGTGTCTGTATTTGTGTAAACACCCTGCCCCACTGTTCTGTCTGGTGAACGCAGAAAACAAAGCCGTGTGTGCAGCACATACGTTCATGTCAGTTGGGAACTCGTCTTTCTTCACCAGGCCGGTGGCAGCGACGATGTTTCCGACGGCTCCAGTGGTTTTCTCAGCCACTGCAGACACACACACACACACACATACAGATGTAATATTATCTCCACAGATCGTGCAGAAAGATTAAAAGCAAGCACATGATGGAAGTCCTCTTTTGTTTCACCAATTGATTACTGTACATAATGGCCACTTACACATAACCCCACACACCCCTCCCCGCAGCCATAATGAATTTGCTATTATCCAGATAGGAGTCATGTCTTGCCACAGTGATGAAATTAAGCTTCTTACTGCAATAATAATGATGTTGGGATTTGGAAAACTCACCTGTGCCCACGCTGTCTTTGGCCTTGTTACCTGGGTTAAGAATAGAGGAGATAATTTAGAAAAGATGGAGGATCTTTTGCAAATCATGAACCATTTGACACCGTTTTTTTCTGTTTGTGTGTATAGATACTAGAACTTTACACTGTCCTGAAACAAATGACAGAAGCTACTAGCATGTATTGTTTTCTGAAATGGACAACAGGTTTTGCTGTTTAAATCAGGTTTCTTTGTGATTTATTAGAATGCGCCACTTCTGAGTAACTTCCTCTCTTTCAAACCTGATACCACAGTTTTTTATACACTGTTGCTACAATACAATATGTCAGCATGACAAAAGGCCACATACATTCAGACATCTAGTCTTTCAAAACAACTTTGTCTCTAAATAACCACTAGTTTTCATATAAATAGAGGAATATCATTTTTCTCCATTACTCACTGTTTACCAGAGATACTGGAGAAAAATGATGGCTACTACATGTGGGATTTCCTGGTATTTTTTTGTTGAGTTATTAAACTTTATAGATGGTTTAAAACACAAGCACAGCATTGCTCAATTCTCTGACCACTGGCAGACCTCATTCATTTACACTGTACTCCATTATACTGTTTGGTCAACAAACTGTGAGTCCACTGCTTCTGATCGCTCAGGCCCTGTCATGCTATCTTTTGCTCAGCCTTATTGGTCCCTGAGGGCCCTTAAAAGGCAACTGAGCACAGACGAAATAAGGATGAAGCACAGAACTGTCTCAACAAAAGGCAGGCCTCAAAGCAAAAACATACGTCTAAGGGATGCGTCCATTTAAGTTCTGCTGAAGTGCAGCGACTGCACAATGTCTACAGGAACACAAATGGACAACAGTAGTCGTTTGAAAAGCTACATGTTACTAGGAATATGAATATTTTGAAATTAAATGTGATATTTTTAAGCTTAGAATTCTCCAAAACAACCTTAAACTTAATGCTATCTATTTTTGTCTGTGTGTTTAGGTGAAATTGTGTTACAAAAAAGAAACAAACTAGAGATATACTCTTCCACTAGAAGAAAAACCTCAAAATGAATGACTCTTACACTTGTTTGCACCTGCTCTTTATCACTTTCAGTATTATTGGCTTTAAAATGAGAACACACAGCAGTGGTGTACCTCAATGCACAAACATACTGTATGCTAATTTCAATAGCAAATTCTTCCTAAAACTGTCCCCTAAGCACCAATAATAGAAATTAGCATCATAGTAGTGCAAAAATGGAAACGGATGACAAAGATTCTCATAATATTGTAATTAAACTTCAGGCTGTAGCTAATGCTTAGCAAATGTGGCTAACAGCAATAACTGTAGAAAGGAGCTGCTATGAAGTAAGACTGATGTGTTGTGATTGCACATATTCACAAAAGTAATAACATTTCTCTAAAAGCACTGCTGTATAAATCTTCCACTGTGCTCTAAATGGGTAAACAGATATTAGCTGTGACATTAAATCGCATCTTGTGCAGCAGTTCTCTCATTTATGCCTCTCCATGCTCTACTGTCTGCTCTGCTCAGCTGGGTGGGTGGTCTGCAGCAGCTGCTGTCAAAAGGTGGGCCACAGACCTATCACATCACTCTCGCTCCTCCTCCAAGAGGGGCCTTCGAGCACATCATAGAACGCTTTCTAGGGCACCGTGATGCTCAGCAAGCAGCATGCGAAAGGCACAGAAATGCCACAGTAATGATCCTTTCCCTGCTTGTGCAACATGGACACAATGAAAACGCACATGTTTTGACTACCGCCTGACATGTTTGTGCTCCTGATAACTGACAGGGACGCTGTGCTGAATGTGTTGAATAATGAGATTCGACCGGAACGTGCCTGACAACTCTTGCTGAAATGCTGAAGGTCTCTTGAGCGCACCCAAAGCGCACTTTTGCAGCATCAGTGGTTGGAGCTGGTGACTGTAGAACAACCAGCAGGGGTGTCACTGGAAATTTGGATCTCTGACAGCAGCTCAACAACTCAGAAAATAAATCCCTGGCAGGTCTGCTCTTAGTCCCCTGAGTCACACTGCCCCCCTGACCAGCATGTAAGTAACTGTTTATCATACACAACACGGAGATATTAGTCATTGTAGATACGTAGTGAGCATAATAACATATTCAGAGCTGAAACGCTGAGCTGATTAATCAATTTTTTGATCAACACAAAATAATCCGCGGCTCTTTTCACAATGATTAACAGTGTGAGTCATTTTTCAAGCACAAATGCTAAACATTGCCTATTTCTGTCCTCGCAATCGTGCAGAGTTGCTGGTTTTCTTCTCTTATGTAACTGCACACAGTGAATCTTTGGGTTTTGGACTGTCGACTAAACAAAACAAGCAAACCGAAGACATCACCAAAGACTACAGGAATCTGTCACGAGCCTTTTTTACTTTACAGACTGAAAAATAGCCAACAAATACATTGATATTAATAGATTATGTGAACAACTGTGAGTTGTGAGTTGCAGTCTAAGAAACCAGAGCTTTGCAACTAAAGTAAGGCTCTATAAAATATGTAGAAAATCCCTTTTGTCATTTAAAAAAATTAATTAGTTGGAAAATGTTTAAAGCTAATTACTTCAGAATGACTTTACACCATTAAAGAATAATCTTGAATTATTGCTTAGTAACAGACAATGGAACTATGCATGTTAAGATAAGATTTTCAGACAATATTTTTGCAATTTCGACTGTTCCCTCTGTAACCTCCCTGTTACTTCCTTTTCCGGCTTTGCAGCTGCAGCTCACATGGACTTGTTGACTTTCATGACGATCTTAAGAGAGTAATATGGCTTGGAATAATATGCTTAGGTGTGTGTCTGGCTTCTGTGCCTGAAATAAGAAGACAGAGGATCTAGTTGGTATCAGATATCCGTGGGATGCACTTTACCAGTTAGCCTGCACTTTAGAAAGGACAAAAACTGAGGCCTGCAGCATGTTTGTCTCCAGGAGGTGACCGCAGGCTGAGACTCCTCTACAATCTGCTGCTGTCCAATACGGGGACATGTGGCAGGAGCTGCTCCCACCATCCTGCTGCCCCACCCCCACCCCTGCCTCCTTCTCCTGCCTGTAGTCCGGTCAAGTCAAGCAAGAGACCACAAGGACGTTCAGCTTCCTCGCATCACGTCACCTATGTCACCCTCACTGCTATTCTACGGGGGGGGGGGCGGCGCTGATTTTGATATGATGCGTAAACACGCACTGATTTACTGCATCAGCTTGCATAACTAAAGCAAAGATATTGATCAGCTGACAGGCGGGCTGATTCATCTTATTGCTATTATGAACTGCACTGAATATATCAAAGGAGAGCACTTTACGGTGCCCTATACTAGGAAATATCAGTCATCTTAACTTATACCACACAATGAGTCCTGTTTATAAGTGTAATATTGTCCTCTAATTGTGAGATGATGGTGAAAAAATGCATCCAGCCACCTGCTGGCAGGAAGTCACTGTATAATTTAACTATTTGTTTCAGGAGGCTGCATGAGCTGAATCCTAAAATGCTTTATGGGGGGGCTGGGTATGATTTACATGCAAACAGAGATTCTGGGATGATCTTACCTACGAACATGACTCCTTCTTTAGTCTTTTCAGCTGCAACTGCAACTCCTTCCTTGGTCTTCTCTGCGGCCACAGCCATCCCTTCTTTCGCTTTAGACAAACCCTTCATAAACACATCCATCTTGGCCGAGCTACTGTGGAGAGATGGACCATAGGAGCTGTCAGTGACCATCACCGCCGTCCTGCAGCTTCCACTTTGACATTTAATAGCAGCAATTATTCGTGAGGACTTGCAATCATGTTACTTCTGTGCATTTTTAATTCAGCTTTATGGATTTATGGACAAGAGCATATGGTAGAAGAAGGCAGGGCCGCCTCCTGTGGCAGAACGGGCCAGCTGCAGCTCTGTAGTAAAAACCTGTTCACTCATGCATTCAGCCCCATTTTCACATCCTCGTCAATGCATGAAATATTCAACAGCTAAAAAAAAAAAAAAAAATCAATGAAATGGTTAATTGTGGTGGCGCTCATTAATTATTGCTCGTCTGTAATGCTACTCTCAGTGGCAGAGAGATGACAGGGCTGCGCCAGGCCTCTTTTTTCTATTATTTATTTTATTAAGGGACCGCACGGTAATATCTCGCTACGAGAAGGTGGCATTTTATTTCAATGTAGCTGGGGGAAGGGAGACACGATGTACAGTGTGACGCCTGAACGGATCGCGGCTTTAACGTCGAATTCTGTGGAAATAATCTGACAGGCGACACTGTGACGGAGCTGCAAGACTCCGGACGCTTTTCTTGCATTGGACGCAGATCCACCGGTTAGCGGAACATCCTGGATGCTGCAGGTCAGCTCTGCAACATCCAGCCTCCGTATATACAGTATATCCACACACATGCACCCTTTCCACGATGTCGACAGGTTGTCACGTTCACGTCCCTCCCAGACTGTTGCACTATCCGTCCTTCCAAAACAAACGGGTAACAAACTGGAAGCATTTACTGGCATCGTTTTACGCACGGCGCAAAGATGCCAAAGACGACGCGCACGGGCATGGTCCCCAAATAGTGGTGACCTCTATAAGCTGAGCCAAAAAAACAATAATAAAAGAATGCAACAGGAAAAGGAGTATCCTTACCTATTTACAAATAGCCTTCCACTTGTCCCCTTATGATTGAGCCGCGCGGTCGAGTCAAACTATCGTCTTTAAATGGGAGATCTCTTCAAATGATCACTAGGTGGGCCTTCCTCGGGCTGATCTCCACCAACAGGGACGGCCCCCTTCACAGTGCGGCTGAGACTATCACGTCCCCCCCGCCTCCCATCCTCCTCCCTCCTCCATCACTGGCTCCCTTTCACTATTGATCACCCCAGATGTCACAACGTTCGGAAAAATCAGCTACAGCAAAGCCACACCACGTCATGTCTTCCTCATTTTTTTCTTTCTCTTGCAACAGTTACATCATGTGTCCATAATAAGCCTGGTTATGTAGCTGCAGACATGCAACACAGGGCAGTGATGTTGAAAAAAAAAAACATGATCCTGGTGGTGTCTGATCGCAATTTTGTTTTATTTTATTTTTATTTATTTTTTTACCATTTGTTGATTTTTATTCTAATGTTATTTTTTTTCTTCAATTTCCAGTGGACTCCATCTTGGATTTAACTTACAAGATGGAAACCCCTCCTACTTACCTTTTGATTAGCCTCATTGTGTTTCAGAATAGTCTCCTCACATGCATATTTTGCATGCATATGTATTATAAGTGCATGTATATATTTTGCATTGCCTTTATTTTAAAATGAAGCATGTCCCTTGGCAATAAAATGTGTTACATAACTAAATGCAGCTTTCCTCTACACCCAAACTGCACTGAAACACTCTCTTTTATTCAGAAATGTGACCAGCATCCTGCGGTTTGTTGCAGTTTTAAGAATAACTGGGCCCAATTATGCCATTAGCTCATTACCAGCTGTCACATTTAGAGCCAATCATCTCATTCTTCATGAGAAACGCCTGCTAAGATCTGCAAACACAAGCGTGATGTGAGGATGAAACCATTCTGTGGAAGAGATGGGGGTGGGTCGATTTAGCAGAAACATCATAAGGATGTATTATTTGGAGTTCTGACCTGGAAGTTAATAAATTTAGTTCAAAAATAGAGGCTAAATAACAGCTTTCGTATGTCTGATTCAATTGCTCAAAGGTTAAGTTATTCCTTTACACCTGATTATTAATTGTAATGAGTGAGAGTCGTTTTCCCGAAGGAGTCTCAGCCAATCAGAGCAGAGCATGACGTCAGGCAGAATCACGATTTCCCCCGGGTGGAAAATTGAACATTCCAGGCAGTCGTGACGCTGACCTACGGGGACCGGAGCTGGATGAGACACGTTTCCCTACTTTTTACATTGAGCCTCTTTGCAGCATTGTAAGAGTTAAATACCCCACTTCCCTTTTTTTGCCCTTCTCTGACGTATGTGCAGTGACGCAATCATCCTTGTAGTGGGCGATTGATTGCGAAATCCTTCCTGTTCTCCCCCCTCACCAAAACTCTCCCCCTCCAGACGGAGGAAACCCCAGATATCTCCTTGAATCGTCCTGCCTGCTTTCATTTGGCTTTGGAGAGCAGCAGCGAGCAGACTGAGGCTTCAGCGGATCTGCCCAGGTGACCTAGAAAGAAGAAAGAAATGTATATACCAAAGGTAAAGCCACCACATTCCCCCTCACGACCTTTAGATGCAGTCAGTTTCCATCTCAGCTCTTTTCCTGGATGATTCTGACCTTACTGATCTTTAAATAGCATCAAAATCATTCCAAGGAAATCACAAAGCTGGGTTTGAGGTAAAATGGTGAAACAGTCTGACAGTACAAAATAACCCTCTGTGGATTTAAATAAGAATGTACACACACAAACTTCTTTTCTGTTAACACCAGAGTTAAAAGAAAACAACAAAAGTTCCTCTGTAGTATGTAAAAACATGTCAAAGTAGGAGTTTGACTTCAGTGAATTTCAACCCTATTGCCTTGCTAATGTTACATTTCTGATAAATTACTAACACTATCAGCTAATACAGTCAGTATTAGGCGATAGTGTTAAAAAAGCAAAGAGTATATTTTACAGGAATAAGTAAATTTCTGTTATATTGTATAAAGACATTCAAGCAATTATTCAAGCACTACTGGATTATGATGACAGCTTTGTACACTGTACTTCAAAAAAAATTGCTGTTAAGTTATAGATTTCTCTTGTTATCCTAAATAGTTGATTAAAATCTAGTAAAAAGTACAGAAACAGAGGTATTTATATACGTGTTAACCCCAGAAAAACAACAACAAAAAGACAGGGCAAAATTGTAGCAAATGTTCACCTCAATAATTTGTGCTTTTACAAGTTGTAATAATTATACTGAATAATAATAAAAAAATATTATTATTACAGATATTGTCTGTTATTTTAAAGACAGATCGTGCATTTTACGGATTTAAAACTACAAGATCATTTTCGAATGTTATTTTACAAATTCTTCCTGTTCGATTCAGTTAAATTACAAATAAGGTCTATTAAAATCACAAAAAAGTATTAATTTACATGTTGACTACACAAAAACAGGCCAAATGTCCACATTAAAAATCTGTATTTTTACAAATAGTAAAATTTATATGCAGTGTTTGACCATAAAATCAAACACTTGTATGTAAATGACCCAAAAATATCATTACTACTTACTGTCTTTTTACTGACACTTTTGCTGCAAGATATTTACCTTGTTTTTCTCCTGAAAGTCTTATAGTTTTGGTAATATGTGCACTCTAGCTGCGCTTGGACACTGTTTGCCACTCTGGCTTAAGATCAATACTGGTGATTATTACAGAACTCATCAGCGTGAGCTGGATGTCGGGTTGGTTGGTGCTCTCTCTAAGGCAGGGAAGACTCTGGCTTTCATTTATTTATAAGGCACTTACTGTTTTATTTACCCCACTGCACTATCTCGTTACTCTTTTTAAATGTGGGGCCTTTACACACTCAAATAACTAGATCATATTGCAGTTCAAGGTGTTTTTACTGAGCTTAAAAAAATCTAGGTTTACCCAGCATGCACCTGCTACCTAGAATAACCTACAGAGCAATCTAAATGTCACTAATTATTATCCTTAGGATAGTTCTGGGAAAGTTATTGTCATCTAATTGTACTTCCAGATGTATTTGTTTTAGTTAACGCATTAAAAAAAATACTAACATTTAATATTTAATTTTCATCGAAGGTCCTAATTGTTTGCTAATGTCTTTTATTTTCCTGCTCAGCTCCATTTGTTGTATGTGAAGTTCTACCAGTGCTGCTGTTTCCTCAGGCTTGGTGAAGGCTGAGAAAACAGATCATAAAGTAGACAGTGGTGTGTAGACAGTAAGTTGGATATAAAACACAGAGAGCCGTGATACACACAGTCAAGGCAGATGCACACATATAAAGTAATGCTTTAAAAGTCTGTACATGGGTAGTTTCAAACTACTAAATCAAGGCAGGCTCGATTTTGATCTTAAAAACCTAGTTTAACGCTCAGTTTTTTCACTAGGTCCTCAATATGAAATGAAAATGAGAACCTTGTGTCATAGCTGAATAACTTTAATGAGGTTATGCTGTTTTTTCCCCTCCCCATCCATGACATGCAGAGGTTTTCTCTTTTGTTTTAGTAGCAGTGAGTTTCAGTCTGGTGCTGTCCATGGTCCTGAAGTGAATCTCTGTCCATGGTGCTGATCTCTTTCAGTTAATATTAAGCAGCTAGTGTAAAATGTGCGCTAAAAATCCCTGTTTAATGTTCCATCAACACATTACAACACAAGGAAACTTTACAAATGGTGCATCCAGTTGTCTTTTAATATTTACTTTCATCCCTTTCAGTCCAGCAGGTGTCATGTTCCGTTTCCACACTGAGCTGCTTGTACTTTTAAGCCACATCTGCCCTCTTGTGGTCTTTCATATTAATTGCACGTTTCTCATTAAGCATTTCGCTTCTGCAGAAACTGTATACAAGATGCAAGAACTGTTTCACATTCACATCAATGTGTTCTAATAACAGAGACTGGTGACGTTCTTTAATTGGTTGTTAGCAAACATCTGGTGCTTCATCTGAGCCTCCTTTGTTAAGAATTAGGAATATTCAAAGCACCATTAGCAAATGCATCTCAGTAATTAAAACAACAAGGAAAAACAAAAACAACAGCATTAATTTCAATTAAATCCAATTCAGGCTGAGATCCTTTTAAAAATGAGTCTGTTGATGTGCTCACATGCATTTTAATTCAAAGCACAGTGACTGGCTGCAAATGAAAGGTAATATAATATTTGAAAACAACAACAACAATAAACAACCTTAAAACTATTAAGAGAGCCACCATTAAAAAATATACTAACTAACTAATTAATTAACTAACTAACTAACAATTAAAAAATAAATGAAAAATAAATAAGCGATGGGCAGTTAAGATAATAGAAGATGATACAAGCAATAATAAATTAAAAGTAAAAAAAATAAAACCATGGAATATTACACAAAAAATTGATTAGCGTGAAATAATAAAATGTGAATAAATTAAAATGCAATTAAAATAATGATTGTGAAATTTAGATTTTTGTCTGATACCACGTGTGCTTCTTTTTTTTAAAAGTTTTAGTGCCTCAATTGAAATGGAAAAATATGAAATGATGATTAAGTGAATAATGATTAAACAATATAAACAACAACAACAATAATAATTAATGGTGAATATTTAAACCAGAAATGATAAAACCTTACAAAAGTTAGACAGAATAGATTAACTTTAATTCTACATGCAAAAAATATCAATATTTTCAGCTCCGCCAGCTATTTGGGGCATATTGGAAATATTGAAAAGCAGCATCACCGAATGTTTTTTAAAATTCTGCTTTATGTAACAGCTAGAAAAGAAGAAGTGAAGGATCAGAGGTACCTTCCTGGTTCATAGACTGATTTCATTTCTGAGATGTAGTCTGGTAAGAAGCCATTTTGTGACCAATAAAGGTTTCTTAGAATCAATATTAAAGCTAACAGCTAACCAGTGTAAAGATTTTACAGTAAGCATAATGAACGCTTTCCTTTAGATCTTAGTCAGCACTGAATTTTGAATTAATTGCAGCTGATCTATTGTACTCCAGAAAGGCCAGTATTGCAGTAATCTTGTCTGTTAAATTTAAAATGCAGTGCTTCAGTGTCAGAGAAATGGATTCACTTTCTGCGTCATCCTGTAAATGAGCATTTAAATTAACACCAGAGACAAAAATCACTCCTACATTTCCTGCTTCTCTGCTTTGGTTAAATTGATTTAGTTAAAGATTTGTTTCTTTCCCTGAGTTTTGGAGCCAATAATCAACACTTCAACTTGATCCTTGTTGATCTGCAATAAATTTAGCAATTGTCAGGATTTTACCCCTCAAGTACGGTTTAAAAGTGATAGAATTAACGACATAAATCTTAGAGTCATCAGCGTATCTGTGGAAAGAGATATTGTGCCTCTGTGTGACGCTGCCCAGGGGAGGAATATTCAGATTTTAAAAGATAAGATTCCTCAAACTGATCGTTGTTATATTCCACAGAAAACATCATAGTGTTTGGAGAAGTAGTTATAGATTTAAAAACTCGCCTTGATATGAGGTAAAGTAGTCAAAAACCTATAAGCTCCCATAATATCTGAAGTAATCTTATTCTAAAGCATTTCTAACACAGCATTAACAGGGTTTTTCTTAAAAGCTACTTTCTCTACAGCTTTCTCCATGAAGCTGTAGTGAGCGATTCACTCTGACAAGGATGTCTTCGGATACAGAATTAAAAATAGTTTTCAAAAGGAAGGTTGGAATTGGGTCAAGGGAACACGAGCAGAATTTCCGTTTTGATAACACTTTTTTTGTGAGTTTCAACCAGGTCAAAACGCTCCAACTCAACATCCCTCTTGGTAACAGGACTGTGTGCTTGTTCTGCTGGTAGAAACCAGACCGAGAGTCGATTGTTTTCTCCCTGAAGTAGCAGGAAAACTCTTCACATTTACAACCTGGAAGCTCAATACTGCAGATAGTTGCACCAGAGAGTCTGTAGTAAAAGCAGGCAGAGATTGTGAACGTTGGTGTTTTTCAGGTTTGATAAATATGTTTATTGTGATGTCTAAATTGAAAAGTTTTTCACTCAGTTTATTGTGATGGATCACTAGTTTGTTTGTTTTGTAGCTGCATTCAATAAGTGTGTTTGTAGATCTGAGATGTTGGAAAGCATTGAGATAAATGAAGCACAGTTGTAATTTATCATTCTTGAAAAAAAGTGCTATTAATGAAAAAAATGATTTACTTTCTCAATAAGATCGCAACTTCCCCGGGATTCATGTAGAAATACTGTCGTAAATTGAAAGCCAGTCATGATAACATGTTGATTAAGTACATATTTACAATAAAAATATGAAAGAAAGAAAGACAAAGGAAAGAAAGAAAAGGCGAAATACAAAAAAGAAATGAAGAAAGTTTATGACAGAAAGAAAGGAAGAGAAAAGAGAGAGAAAGCACGACAGAGAAAGAATGACTAGAAAAAGAAAGCAACCAAAATAAACAGGAATGTGTAAGAAATAAAGAAAATATAAGACAAATAAAGAAAGAAAGACAAGCAAGAAAAAAGAAAGATCAAGATGATGAACGAAGACAGGATAAAATACAAACAACAAGGAAGGAAGGAAAGAAAGAAAGAAAGAGGCAAGTAAAAAGAACAAGAAAGAAAAAAATGTGAAACAAAAAGAAAAAAATGAAAGAAAAACAGGCAAAAAACTAAGGGACAAACAGAGAGAATTAAAAACAAAGAAATAAGAGAAGAGAAAAGAAAGCATGACAGAAAAAAAGCAAAAAATAGAGAAGGAAAGAAACAAGCAAGAATGATTAAGAAAATAAAAAGAAAGAAAAATTAGCCAGAAAGAAAAAGAACAAAAAGAAAGAAAGAGAGCAAGAGAAGTAAAATAAAAAAAAGAAGAGTTCCATCTGTCAAGACTTTATTAGCTAAGTGTAAGTCCATATTCCCTGTAAGAAAGAAAGAACCGAATTACGAGTAACAAAAGAAAGAAAGCAGAAAGAACATAGAGTTCTCTCAGTTCTGGCAGATCGGTGTACATTTTCACGCTGAATGATCGCAACAGCTGAAACCTGCTGTTTGCACGTTTACTGTTGAAGCCGACTTCATTTATCTCAGTCGGTGGAAGCAGCAGAACCTCAGCGAGCAGCAGGGCTCTTGATTCATCCAACAGGAGGCTCTTTTCTTCAAGGAAACCAGCATCTTGTACGGACAGAATGTTGTCAGATTTGGTGCAAACCTCCTTTTTCTACCGACACAGTGACACAGTTGCTAAAACTTCAACTCGGCCTCCTGGGATCGCTCACGCCTCTTTAAACAACAAAAAGAAAGAAACATCCATGTTAAAAAAAATCATTCTTCGTCAGTGATAGAACGAGCAAAGTGTGTTTGCGTTATATTAAATACATTTTGATGATTTGAAGATGCTGACTTAAATTAGATTGTCTGTAACACAGAACATGGATTGTTCATTTTGTGGAGTTTATTTAATATTCTGTAATTAACAACGAGCAACTGGCAAAGTATGCTGGACACGCAATATTTTATATATTTCCTCCAAATATAGAAAAGTGAGAGAATCTGGTAATTTATCATAGAAGTTACAGCTTTATACATGAAAGTAATCATCTTGTAAATTAACCTATTATTTTAAAATACAGTGTTTTCTGTAATTTCTGTATTTTTTTCATCTTTTAAAATTACTACAAATAAGTAATTGAATTACAGTAAAGTCACTCTAAAGTTTCAGTAACTGGCTGGCATCCTTACTGCCAGTAATTTTATGATATATTTTAAGTTTTTTGTGATTGTTCTCTTGTTTTCATGCTATTTCAAAATGAATGGTAACTGTAAAATCCTGCTTTTACATTAACGCAGAACTAATAATAACCTAAAGATGTAATATATAACAGTAAAACATCACAGGTACACCTTATGTGCTTTTTGGGCACATTTTCCTGATTATATTTCATACTTTTATTTTTACCACAGCAGGGTTCTCGCCAGTGCATTTCAGCGTAACGGGCCGTTACGCTGTCAGTTTAAAAGATTATGCTATGATTAGGGCCGCTACGCTGTTATTTTGACAGATAACGCCATGTGCGTTTGTTTTTATCGACTGGGTGCCTATCTAGGTTAATTTATGTCTCCCCACCTCAGCCGTACTTTCCTGTCAATTGACCCGTTCCCATCTAAAATTAAGAGTCGCTTCCAATCTCGGGGTTACAATTAGCATGTCTCGGTTGTTTCCGTGATGCCATGTATAGTGACCTAAATCACGAGCATTTGGACCATCTGCGTGACGCTCATTGGCTGACATCTGGGCCGGCCGGTCGCGAGATTTAATGAAGGATATTGCGCGTGCGCGTGCACATGCGGGAGGACCTGCTGTTACGCTGTAAAAAATCCTGGTGAGAACCCTGCACAGTATTCATATTTTCTACTTCCACTCTAGTACATCTCAGAGGGATATTTTGCACTCATACTGTATCAGTCTGACAGATTTAGTGAACAGTTACTTCTGTAGCTTAAGCTTTTTGCACACAAAGCACACAGAGTTTCTGAAATGTGACATTTTGTTATTAATTAAACTACTCAAAAGCTCAAAAGATTAGTCAATAAATCAATTAGCTGACAGAGTAATTGACAGAAAATTGTTTGGCAGCTGACTGCCGGTTGTTTTGGCAAGTTATCTTTCATATAAGAACATTTTAAGCTTCAAAAATGTAAATATTTGCTGTTTTTCCATTAAGTCGGTTAATCATTTAAAGCTGTTTTAATACGTTTAAGGTTTGGATCGTTGGCTTGGTGACTGTCACAGCTTTTCTTGCTATTTTCAGAATTTTTACAAACAGTCAGTCGATTCATGAATAAAATAATCAGTAGATAGATCCACAACAAAAACAAGAAAAGCACTCTGAGAGCGCAGTACTCCACCAAGGCTGTTCGTTCCCCCATATGGCATTGTCAGAAATGCAGCATTTTTATTTTTTGGAAATGCAGCATTTGTTTGTTACACTGCCTTGTGAAAGTATTCGGCCCCCTTGAACTTTTCAACCTTTCGCCACATTTCAGGCTTCAAACATAAAGATATAAAATTTTAATTTTTTGTCAAGAATCAACAATAATTGGGACACAATCGTGAAGTGGAATGAAATTTATTGGATATTTTAAACTTTTTTAACAAATAAAAAACTGAAAAGTGGGGTGTGCAATATTATTCGGCCCCTTTAGTTTCAGTGCAGCAAACTCACTCCAGAAGTTCAGTGAGGATCTCTGAATGATCCAATGTTGTCCTAAATGACTGATGATGATAAATAGAATCCACCTGTGTGTAATCAAGTCTCCGTATAAATGCACCTGCTCTGTGATAGTCTCAGGGTTCTGTTTAAAGTGCAGAGAGCATCATGAAGACCAAGGAACACACCAGGCAGGTCCCAGATACTGTTGTGGAGAAGTTTAAAGCCGGATTTGGATACAAAAAGATTTCCCAAGCTTTAAACATCTCAAGGAGCACTGTGCAAGCAATCATATTGAAATGGAAGGAGTATCAGACCACTGCAAATCTACCAAGACCCGGCCGTCCCTCTAAACTTTCACCTGGAACAAGGAGAAGACTGATCAGAGATGCAGCCAAGAGGCCCATGATCACTCTGGATGAACTGCAGAGATCTACAGCTGAGGTGGGAGAGTCTGTCCATAGGACAACAATCAGTCGTACACTGCACAAATCTGGCCTTTATGGAAGAGTGGCAAGAAGAAAGCCATTTCTCAAAGATATCCATAAAAAGTCTGGTTTGAAGTTTGCCACAAGCCACCTGGGAGACACACCAAACATGTGGAAGAAGGTGCTCTGGTCAGATGAAACCAAAATCGAACTTTTTGGCCACAATGCAAAATGATATGTTTGGTGTAAAAGCAACACAGCTCATCACCCTGAACACACCATCCCCACTGTCAAACACGGTGGTGGCAGCCTCATGGTTTGGGCCTGCTTTTCTTCAGCAGGGACAGGGAAGATGGTTAAAACTGATGGGAAGATGAATGGAGCCAAATACAGGAGCATTCTGGAAGAAAACCTGTTGGAGTCTGCAAAAGACCTGAGACTGGGACGGAGATTTATCTTCCAACAGGACAATGATCCAAAACATAAAGCCAAATCTACAATGGAATGGTTCACAAATAAACGTATCCAGGTGTTAGAATGGCCAAGTCAAAGTCCAGACCTGAATCCAATCGAGAATCTGTGGGCAGAGCTGAAGACTGCTGTTCACAAACGCTCTCCATCCAACCTCACTGAGCTGGAGCTGTTTTGCAACGAAGAATGGGCAAGAATTTCAGTCTCTCCATGTGTAAAACTGATAGAGACATACCCCAAGCGACTTGCAGCTGTAATTGCAGCAAAAGGTGGCGCTACAAAGTATTAATGCAAGGGGGCCGAATAATATTGCACACCCCACTTTTCAGGTTTTTATTTGTTAAAAAAGTTTAAAATATCCAATAAATTTCGTTCCACTTCACGATTGTGTCCCACTTGTTGTTGATTCTTGACAAAAAATTATAATTTTATATCTTTATGTTTGAAGCCTGAAATGTGGCGAAAGGTTGAAAAGTTCAAGGGGGCCGAATACTTTCACAAGGCACTGTAGTTACTGTTGATCAGAAATCACGGCACCATAGAATGTATTTGCAAATATGCATAGAATCCATTTAATATAAATGTACCCACAAACAAAATGACTGCGTTGAGTGCAGGCGTGTGTTATGCATGTGTACGTTATGTACGGATACCGAATCATGTGACCGAAATATGTAGCGGGCTGTGGGAATTGATGGGACTCAGAAACACCCCCACAATTTAATCAACTGTTTCTTGTATGATTTCTGATGGATAAGTCCCGATAAGTCTGCAGCAGTGGATTTGTAGTAGGGTAGCAATCGTGATCATCAGCAGGCAGCTGATGTAGTGTTGTAATGATACAGAAATCTTTAACAGATCCGTGGATCCAGACTATAAGCGACATCACTGCTAAAATCTAATCACTTGGTCCTTGTGTCATTTCTGACTTTTCCTGAAAATTTCATCCAAATCCATTATTCCATTTTTGAGTTACGCTGCTAACAGACAGACAGACAGACAGACCAATGCCAATCATCACATAACTCCGCCACGTTCTTTTGCGTAGCAACAAACATTGATTATATAAAATAATTAAAAATTCATATAAAATCAGTAAAATTCTGCTTTTATATTAATGAACTACAAGCAATAATAATCTAAATATATAATATATAACAATAAAATACAAGTAAGTACATTTTCCTGATTTTTGTTTTGATTTTTAACCTAATATTCTTACAGTATCTGAATTCGTCCTCCAAAACTGCTCACCATGAATGCAGCACCTTCATGTCACTTAATATATTTTGGAGGACAACAAGTGTTATGTCAGGCTGACTTGTCAGTTTTGGTTTCCAGCTACAATAATTCCCAAATAGGATTTTATGGTCTAGTTTATTAAATCAGTGCAGCCTGTGCTGTGATGGTAACAGTTACATTCAGGCCGCTGCTGCTAACAGGTTTCATATCTGCAGTCAGGGAGACTAATCACTGTGGGAGTAGTGTTAAAATGGATCCTATGATTTCAGACTTGTCACTCAGCCAGACATGAAAAGACACACGAGCTGCCATCGTGGAACTTCACTTAAAATAGCAGTAAGGTAGGATTCAATGCATGCGGGGGTGAAATCACAAGCAAGTAAAGCCTGATTATAGTTTCAATGGTTTGTAGTGGTAAATATGTGCAGATTCTGATGTATTTAAACTCTGAGTCACGGCTGGATTAACCTCCTGACTGGCCCCTGGGGCAAAAAGTTTGTTGTCAGGCCCCTAATGATCCCCTGCTGTGCATGTCAGCTTCTTTATTTACCCAGATACCCAGAAACCTAATTCTCTGGTACTTCTACAATGTGAATATATAGCCTTCACAGTTTACTGTGATTGTAAACTTAATATCTTTTGAGGTAGTTGACTCCAGGTCATACAAAACAAGACATTTAAATACGTTAAATTAGACTTAAGGGAAATTATTAAGAGCATTTTCCACCATTTTCTGGCATTTTCTACAAGAATCAAGAGTCTTAAACGGTCTTAAAGCTTGATTTTGACACAGGGACCCTTCTCAAGATGGGAGGGTGGAAAAGCTGATATACTTCAAAGGAGTGAAATTTGTAACAAATTTGCACTTCCACAAATAAAGAAGATAAAAAAAGGAGTGAACCGGGTGCTGCTGGGCCCCTCAGAGGTCTGGGACCCCTGGGCTCTTGCTGGCTTCGCCCGGTTGGTAATCCAGCTTTGCTCTAAGTTAGGTATTCCAGTAAACACATCACAGCTGGATTTGGTCCTGATTGGCTCCCCTCGGTGAAAACTTCTGAAAACCCTTCCAGTTACGGCATTTTAATCAACACTCTCTTCTCAGTAGGTTTGCCTTATTTGAATCAGAGGAGCTTGCTGTTTGCTGCTAATAAGAGTCCAGTGTTTCAGCCTGTGAGAACTCAGTTTTCCAATCCATTTAACAAATACCCTTAATTATACCACATTAACTTGCACAATACTTTGAAGTAAACAATTCTCGTCCCTGGCTGTGGTTTATTTGAATTCCAAATCATGAAAATTAAATAATATCTACTCCTTAAAATCCAAATGTTGCAGAAGATATGCTCACTGGTTCACAGCAGATTGTTGTGGCTGCACAAGTTAGTGCGCACTAATTTATCGCAGTAGCAGGAAATATCTGCAGTGGATTGTGCAAGCGAAAGAGATTCAGCATGTGTTATATTATAGGAAATGAATTGTAAAATAGAATATTCTCTGTGTGCGTTTCACAGTTGGCAGAGGTCCTTTCAGTCCCCAGTGAGCCTGCCTTTTATCTATTATGACTTCTTTATGACCATAGCTCGTGCATGATGCTTTTCCTTTTACCGATCCATTGAGTGGAATCAGTCAGTCACGGCGAGCATTATATAATTCCAATCAATCTGAGTTATAAAATCTTGACATGGGCTGAGGCTGCCACACAGCTCGAATTTACAGCTGTTTGGATTGCAAGTCATTTCTTCTGTGGCCTGTGCATACGTGCTGCTTCTGGCTCCTGGAGCTAAGTGAAAATAAGAAACCCCTGCCCATGAGAGACTGCAAATCCGACTTTTACCCCGTTCTTTGAAGCAGTCATGAATGATTGGGTGCATTTACCGCACCAAATTGCATTAATATTCCTTAGTCTGCCACAAACCGTTAAGGAAAAAACAGGGAGGGGCCGGGGCTCGCTGCAGGTCTTGGAGCAGAAAACATTCTTGCTGTTTTTAAGAATGATGAATAAACCAGGAGAGCAAAGCAGCCTTCAGCACCTCTAGGTGGCAGCAGAGACTGTTCATCCTCTCCGAGGGGTGTGATTACTATTCACAGCACTAACCAGGGAACATATCAACTCAAGACATACATGAATCGATTCGGTTTAATGTATATCCACGGATGCGCAGAATGAAATATTTACTCGTGTATGACTCTCCTTCTCCTCCTCTTCTGGCTGTTATTAGCAGCATGCTGCTGTCATCACCTTGAGCAGCTCTTAGCTCCTTGTGTCTCTGTGTACGTGTGAGACCGGCAAGTTTTGCGTCGTCATCCAAAATGGCTCAGGATGAACTCAAAATTAAGATGGAAGGAGCAGGAAAGCACATTCTTTAGCTTGAATGGGCTGTTTTCGTCACACATACTAACGCAGCCCCTCTGCTAATGTGCCCTGTTTACAGCTCTTAGAGAGGATTTGTTGCTGCTTCTTACAAATGTCTGCACTCGTCATGAAGAGCATCGACGTGACCTCTCCCTCTCTCCTCAGAATACACCTACGCTTTTGATAATGTGTGTTAATTTATGTAACATTTGTTAACATATTTGTTTTAATGATCCCCTATCCACTGTGTACATTACACACACTGCCTATAGTCTGCTGATTGAACTATCCTTTGGGTATAATAGCGGATGTGCTAAAATTAAAGGCATTATGCAAATCGTACATGCAAAGTGCTCAGAGCTATTCTCCATCTTTTTTATGCATGCAGGCTTAATTCAATGAATCTGTGTGAGAGCACTTTCACCAATGATTGAGCTCGATATACAGCACCTGAATGTACGCCAAGCTATACAGATTAACAATGTGACATACTGGAAGCAATATTACATTATATTATGTCATGGCAATTTGTTAAACTGTCTCAAGGCTGGCCACAGCAGAGGAAGGATGACTTATGGTTTTTGTGTGACTGCATGTGTGTGTCTGCAGATTTGCTCCTTACAGGAAAAGGTTGCCCACTTATTGTTATTTGTCAAATTTTGGCAGTTATATAAACCCATCACAGCTGGCTGGTTGCCTGCACAATTGGCTGCTATTAATTTTGATGCATAATTGCATTGCATAATGTGTTGTGCTGCCTTTTAGAAGAGTCAAACAGCTGTGGCTATTGGCTGTGCACAGAGTCAAGCTCTCTCTCCGCCAGACAACAGCCTAATCACAAATGGGAGCTGTCACAGGTCATTGTCAATTTTAAGCCATATCAATGGGGCTTTTGTAACTGCTACAGGACTTCAGTGCATTCCGTCAATGAATTGTAAAATTTTAAGTCCTGGGAGATTTGATTCATTTATATTCTCTTATCGAAGCACTGCTAATTCAAACACAGCAGTCGTACAATGTCATCAGTGACAGACAGAGAAATCAATCTCTGCTATGGAGAGAGAGAGGGAGAGAGTGGAGGAGGAAGGACAGTTGAGCATTTGCTGCGACTGATTGTGCCTGCAGGTTCCCCAGCAGATGGTAGTGCAGCATCGCGGAGGAGCTTCTCTCAGAACAGGATGAAAATGGTGCAGAAGACGAGCTGTCTGAAAATGAACGCTGCAGATTCTGAGGTACGGACCTTAATGGGATAATAGGGTAATATCTTACCTACACCATCATCGTGCAAGGCAGCACATTTCAAAAGAAATGACAGAATCACGAATGACAGCAGTATATCTTTCAACATCTCCCATATGGTGTACCCAGGGGGGCGATTAAAAGTGGAGCACATTGATAGCCGGGGTGCAGTGAATGTATGTGTGTGCTGCTGCAGTTTGAATCCAGTCACTTACGTAAATGAATCCAGGATTGAGTGCAATCATAATATTCAAACTGCACATTACAGGCTTGATGTAGCAGGAGCAGAAAGCAAACAAGGACCAGAGCAAATATCAAATCAGGCAAAATACAAGGGCTTCATTTGTTTCACAAAGAGCATTTTTCACAAGAGCATTTGTGACATTTGTGTCAACTAACATTGTTTTGTTGTGCATAGTGCTGGCATGTGGTATTATAGGTATTCTGGAGTCAAATGTAAAGCAGGGCTGAAACACCTTACTATTTCAGAATTGGCCTTTTCAAATTTGCCAGGCAGTAAAGTGCACGTTGAAGCGAGATCAAACTGGCTGATTTACTCGAGATTGCCTCTGCCCCTAAACACAAAGTCAAGTATTGTTTCTGTGCTGTATTGCATGCCATTTGGGAAATACCAGATAGATTCATGCTCTCAAAAGTGCTTGAAGAAAATGCGGTGAAGAAAGTTTGTCACATCGTGGCGAAAACAGAAAACAGACTCATAACGACAAGTGGTCATACATAACAATGCAGACATTTCTGGGCTCCCCAAAATGGAAACGAGGCTGAGATGTGATGGTCTGCCGGTGGGAATTTCAGGCCAACATCATTAACAAGAACAGAGGTTTTCTGAGGTGAGACACACCTTGCCATACGTGTTCTGACAAAATACATGAGTGCTGGAAACGTCAGCCTAAAGTTCTGAGGCAGAACTGTATCCTTTGAAGTCATGCAAAGTGACTCTCATCTGATGGGGGCTCTGCAGACTGAGACATCCAGTATATAAAAAAATGCTGTGATTGGAAACCTGGTAAGCTAATGAGTTTGCACTTCTATCTTCTCAATTTGTACAGGCTTTTGTGCCAAGGCCTTTGAGGCTTTTCTGTGCCAAGTCTTGTAATAGTGTTCTCATTGTTCGCCTGAGAATCTGACACTTTTTCATGGAACTTAGGGGGGAATCCATCTCTAAACTTTTTTTTTTCTCGCATGGGAAAGACAAGGAGGCCGGGAAAATCACAGTGAATTATGGATATTGCTGCAGTGAAATTAGGATGACAAAGAAATGGCAGAAAAGAAAGAATCCTGTCTTAAAAGAGTGGATATTTCACAACTGCATCTGAGCTGCAATGCGGCGTAACAAGTCATAAGTAGCTCTTGTTAAAGACTTATGAAATCACATTGCTCATTCCTCCTTCGCGCTCTTCATGTGTCAGCCTGAGAGACTGAACTCCTGCAATCTTATAGGCAATAACTGTAACTATTAGTTATTAGGCTCTTCAAGTAATGTGTACTTCAGAATCTTATTTCCTGCCGTAGAAGTGAATTTATTCAAGGCTGGCTGTGTAGCAGTCATCCCCCTCTCCCCCTGTCTTCCACTCTCTGTTGGTTTGTCTCTGTCTTAGCAAACCGCATAACTATCTGATAAACGAGCTACAAATGAGAAAGGGGTTTTACACTTGGGAGTTGTTCAAATTATTGGGAGGGCAGTGACCACAGTGCTTATTTGAGCTTAGATGCAGGCTGTTGAGATTTGCTGGGAGCGAAACTAGAGGCTGGTTGAGTCTTCAGGCATGTCCAATCCGATCCATTCAACCATTAATGCCCAAGAGTAGACCAAAGGAAACATTACAGCCCTCAGATCAACTCTCAGGCAGATAGACTGGAGTTCTTTTTTTCTCTTCAAACGCATTGCTTCCTTTGCCCAGCTTTGGTGGAAAAAATAAATAGATTCTCACACATGACAAGACAGGAAAGAACACTCTCCATATCCTCCTCCTCCTCCTCCATCGGAATCCGCTGTACACTCAGCAGTTTAGATTTAAAAAAAAATTCTAGTTTTGATGTAATAAACAGCTGTCTGGGGAGTTTGTGATAAACATACAGCGCTGAACAGACATCATAGGTTCTGCACTTTGCTGTGTAGGTAAATAAATGTTTACTCACAAATATTCTAGGGGTCAATCTGCTGAAGAGAAGCAACTTCTAAGCAATTTAATGAGATATCGAAGAGTAGATTAAAGCAGCTACCTCCTGTATAAAATTATGCACTTCTCAGTACAGTTTGGGAGTACAGTACAATTCACATGCACACAAACACAAACACACATCACAAGCACACACAGTAATTCTAAGAGGCTCAAGGTTGTCGTGCTTATTGAATATATCAACTTAACCACTGATGTCATTGATCAAAAAGCCAATTCCAGTTCTATTATTGTGTTAGAGGGTAAAACAATTGCCAAATGACTTTGTAAGGGGCACTCACTTGGTAAACAGATCTGAGATCCATTAAAGCCTTGGAGATTATCAAGCCTCAGTCCAACAATTTGTGGAGATTGCTCTAAACACCTTGTTGGTGACCTTCCTCGTCCAGTTGAAAGTCAATGGGAAACGTGGAAAGAAGCCTGCCAGCGCCACAAGCGCCCCCTGCACTTTAATTACGCCGCATCTCGGCAGCTGGCTATTTCCTTGTCCACTCGCCTCCCTGATGTAACCATGTGTCCTTATCAATACTTTGGACCCACTCGCAAAGTCCAGATGTGCCATAGGCTTAATAGCCCCCGCGATACTGCTGGCAACACTTAATCAGGATATCTTTACTCTGTGATAGATATGGCATAGCATGAACTCCATCTCATCAATATTAATGCCAGGACTTTGCTCCATGCTTTGTGGTTTACTGTAGCTCTCTCTGACCTCCGAGTGAGGAACGTGGATGTTTTCCATGTGCTTAATCATAATGCACACTGCCTACTGCACTGATAGGTTAATGTACCCAAGAGGATCAATGCAGTCTCGAGGACGTCTAGTACAACAGACATTTAAAGGTTCGGGAAAGGCTTTAACAATGAGTGCGGTCTGTCTATGTTAGGATCTCCATCCAGCTTAATTAAATGGAGTTGTGTAAGGTCTGGTGACTTGTGTGATGAGCTACTGTAGGTAATTGGCAAAAACAACTGTTCTGAAGAATGCAAATGTAGGCAAGAGCTCATTAAGAGCACATAAACAACATTTTCTTCACATTTTTGAAAACATATTCCTAAAGATCAGCAGCAGTTCAGTACTTTATGAAGCACAGACGCTGTAATGAATGTTTGCAGCCTATAGGGCATTAAGTCAGATTAAACTCAAAGCGGTCTTGATGTGTTTTTCATTGCAGTTTTATAATGTTGGAGTGATGCTCAAGATATGTGAAGACATCTGAGGCTGGTCCCTGAATAACACTCACTGGCAAGGGATCAACAGTTGAAGCATTTTTGTACTGGTAATCTCCATAAAACTTTATGCAAATCTGCTTGAGACAGACTTTTATGCCTCACATGGAAAACTCAGCAATAATTAAAAAAACAAGTCAGAAACTATTTTTATCCCTTTGTGTCAAGATAATGTTTTCAATCTGGCATTTCAAGGGAGTGCATATTGAGTGCAAACATGAAAAAACTGTTTCTTTAGCTCTCTTCTTATTTCGTGAAACAGCACCTGGGTTACTGTATCTTTGTCCTCTGAAGGGGAAAAAGCCTCTGCGTGGATACAGAGAAAAACATTTGCTCCCAATGAATAAATAATGAAAAGAGCCGAGGTGCTTGCATTAATTTGCAAAGCATAAAATGCAGAGAATTTCACAGAGTTTTAAGCCAAGGTTTTTTTGGGGGGAGGCGTGGACGGGGAGGGGGATCATTTACCTCACGGCGGGGTTTTACAATATGCAGCCAAAAATAGCAGCACTTTGGTGAGGAAACTTGCAGTGTACTTGACAGCAAATGAAATGGAAAGCATTTTACAAGCTTTTTCTTTTTCAAGAAGCAGTGCCGAATCCGAATTGTAAAACAAGACAAATTGCTGACTTTGTAGGATCTAAAGAGAAGTCCATATATGTTGCAGGAATGCACACGCTTCAGTCTTCACCTGCGTGTGTTTTTTCTAAATCTGTGTCTATACACACTCATATTGGTAGCTACAAAGCTGCAGATTATATGACAACTTTGTTAAAATTCACTGAGCAGAGCTGATGAAGAAAGCACTGACTCATTTTACAGAGAACCACTGAGCATCTGCATGCCGATTGTTTCTTTTATTTCCCCATGTCTGGCGAACCACAGCAGAGCTTTACAGTCCAAGAGCTGGAAAGCTGTTGTCTTTTCTTGATGAAGACCTGAAAGCAAAACACAATTGTGTGCAAGCGATTGGCCAGTGTGACGTGAGCATTTATCTTTAGCAGACTAGCCGTACTGTGAATCTGTCTATGAAGATGATGGTGAATTATATCTCCGGCTAAACAGCTCTGCAGAATATCAATTAATATATAGCCCTGGGCTTGTGTCTTAGCAGGGGTCCCCACCTATGGTGCAAGTGAAGAAATCCTCTCCTGCAGCCTGGACTTCACTTACCCCCAATATTGCATTATCTCACTCTGAACAAGCAGCTTTGTTCCTGCACTTGAGTGCGGAAGAATATCTTTCTGATGAAGAAATCGTGATAATGTGGGTAAACATTTCAACATCCCTTTCTTGGCGAGGACCTCAGTGAGCAAAATAAATAATAAGAGCAATGATCTGTCCCACATGGAAAATTATTTGTGACTATGAAGTATTACATCACTTAACGGTAAGACTTGGGGAGAAAAAAAAAAAACTTAATTAGCGCCTCCAGAGAGCAGAAACAGATCCAAGATTTCAAGGGTAACACTCAGCCAAAATCTCAGCCAATATATTATCTCTCACATTAGTTGGTACCCTGCTGCAAGAGAGCACTCTTTTCATTTAGAGATATACAATATGGCAGGTGCTGATGAATAAATATGAGTGCTGGTTGTAAGCCCAAATATTCTCCACGTTTAATTAACAGAGCTGCCATCAAGCTACTCATGGTGTACTTTCACCTGGTTCAGGTTGGCAGCATGTCGCCACTTTGTGTGTGTGTGGCTGCATTTTATATATCAAAAACTGGAGCATCTTGTTTTCCAGTTCCATTATTTTTAAGGGGGAAAAAAAAGTAAGTGACAGTGTGTGCTGACCTTTTCAAAGAGGGACTAGATGTGTTTCGAACTTGTGAAATACGATTGAGCCATACAGCTCCTGGTTGGAGCCGAAGGTCTTAATTGGCATGTGATTGCCTGTCATGAATCATCACGGGAGCGCTGGCTGCTTCTCAATGTCGCTCTCTATGTGCAAACACTCGGGTCCAACAGATGGCAATATTGTTCCTTCTTCACCAGAACAGGTTACTTGGCGATGTGCCAGTGAGGTAGGGGTGCATCGACAAACCCTCAAAAATAAAAACAGCCATCAAATACAAGTGTGGGCGATGACGATGTGACTAATTGTTGCCATGGTGATCTGGTCTTTGAGATAACGTCTAGCGGTAAGGGAAATAAAGAAAAAAAAGAGCGGGCCGTATAGACAGCAGAGGAGAAAATTAGAAAGGAAAGGGGAGGAGAGGAGGAGATTAAGAGGGTGAAAGGAGCAGGAGCAGTAATGTTACATGTGGGAAAAGAGAAAGGCGAGAAGTGACCCTTTAATGTAAGGTCAATTCAATGTCCCTAAGTCAATTCAGCAATATAAATACCTTTCGATTCATTTATTCAAGAACTGGCCTTCATCCTCTGAGACTATCACTCCTCATTCGACAATTACTAGCGTTCAAAATGGATTTTAACTGAACCTGGGTCACCATCACCAAGGTTATTGTTCATAAGGGTCTGTGTTCCTGTGAGCTCGGCTCTATTTAAACCGGAGATGCCACAAATTAAAAGTAAAAGAAACTAACGAACTAAAGTATTCTTTTATCCCAGTTTAAATATGCTCATGACATGCCTCCATGAGCAGCAAAGTGTAGGCCTCTCTGAAATGATTACAGTCTCAGATAAAAAGGCCTCTCGCACAACTCCTGTAAAAGTAAAAAATTACATGCTACTGTATTTTCTTCTGAGAAAAATGGATGTATTCCTGCCATGAGCTGCAGTTTGGAGGATGTACTTATCCCTTCAATCACCTCCTGGATCCTTTCATCTGGCTTTGTTTATGACCGAGGTAGCGTGGTGGCGTTATGTGCTTTGTTTGCTCGAGCAGTGTTACCCCACAGCGAGTGCCGAGTCAGTGTGTGTGCTGTGTTTATGTTGAGCCAGGCAGAGACGCCCAGCCAACGGTCTGTTGCATCAGCCTTTCCTTTTGTTTAACACGACAATGAACACTGGATGCTAGTCAACACCAGACAGAGAAAGTGAGGGAAGAAAGAAAGAAAAAAGCATGAAAAGGGAAGAGATTCTTCATTTCAGCGGCATAACATCATCCCGCCTCTTTGTTAAAAAATCAGACTAATCCAGTTTTCCCCAGCGGTCAAGGTCAGCTCTTTAATAAGGCAGATACAAATCATCACTGGGTTCATATTTCCCCTCGGCGCTATCTGAGACCCCGCAGTACTGTTGTGTCACATGGGAGCTGCCTGCCAGTGGTGTGGCAAACTATGCTGAGCTGTGGCTTGTCACCGAGCTGTGTGTCATATGACAATGTGCTACCTGGCAATAGTTTCCACTGGGGCTGAGTGATAAGAGGGGTGCTGCAGATAAGATGTCTCCTATTCTGGATGTGCCAGGAGCCCCTGCCATTTACAGGGGAGGGGGGAGGAACTGATCATTTTTAAAGCAGTGTTAGGACTGCCAGCACTCTGTTGCTTTCTGTGTCCAACGGCACAAGCTGGATTTGTTTTTCACAGCATGCAACAGCCTTTATATCGCGCTTGATGTTATTCATCGAGAATCTCATCAACGGTTCTCAAGTTTCCCCATTACTGGCATCTTTTTTAGTAATGACTGGTGAATAACAGCCACCACTGTACGTGACTAATCATTACTCACGCCTCTGACTGCAGTGTGCCTGATAACGACGCAGGAACGTGGATGTGTCTTCACTCCCACACAGGGTGTTGCTAAATGACAGTGAAGTGACGAGTCCTGACGATTCTGACATGATACATGCCGTCTTTCGCCGAGCGCAATTCGTCAGTAACTCTCGTCACAGTGCCACTTGTCAGGGCGCTCCTGCTGCTCGTTGCTGTGCCTGTCACTGTGTGATGTTACAACAACACCAAAAAAAGACAATCCCGCTCCCTGTTCCCCTAATTCTTTTTTTCTTTGTACCTGTATCCTCTCATGTTCTATATGATATAAAAAGCCTCTATTTTTAACATTTTCTAATGCAGGAAAATTGTTGCGCACTTACTGAGCTGGGTGAGACTTTGTTGTTTTTTTTCATTTAATGCGCCCCTGTGTCCTCTCTGCTCTCTGCCGATGTTTTCAGGACAATTTGTTTCTGCACCAACCTCTCAGCAGGAGTGTGTTAAATTAGCGGGGCGTGGTTGTATCTGTCTGGGACTTGTGACTAAGGCTGTTTTTCTGTTCATACATGCATGTATATATGATGTGCTGTGCGCCTCATGCCAGCTCAAACCAGGCATTTGGAAGGATCTCCACATAACAGCAATCAGCTTCATTAAGATGTAAATTCTACCCAGGCCTCTTGTGAGTCCTTACAGTGCTTCCAAAATAACCAACTGAAGGCCTTCTGGGGACTTAACTTATGATCTAATCTGTGTGTCTTATCTGAAACCGCCTCCTTTCTCTGTGCAAGCAGAATCGGAGCGTCCCGTCTGATTTGAGGGGGAACAGAACACTTAGAACCGATGCCTGGCCGGCTTTCAGACCGTCCCGCTTTCAGTGTTTGTTTGCTTTTCAAGAGCAGCACAAAGCTAATTAGACAGCTGGTGTTGAGCCAATTTGTGTCCCTCAGTCTGTTGTTTACCCACTTTTTGCATAATGCAGACGTGATTGTTGACATTGTATGATGCTGCTACATGGTCACAAGTGGCCATTTTGGCTTATTTTTCCTTGATGTAGCCTGAGTGGCAGGAAGCGGGGCTTTCTTGGTTTTGGCGAAGCACATGTGTCAATTGTGTGTCTTTGTGTCCCAAGCACTCATTTATTTGCAGTTAGGACCCATACACAATTAGCCCCCCATCCAAAAAGACTATAATTCCATTTTGGATCAAGTAGCCACACGAAGCCTGCTGACCGCGCTGCAGCTGCATATGGCTCTAATTCACATTAGCCCATTTTCTGCACTCAGGAGTCTGGAGCCACTTCAGTATTTTTCAGAAAACTGTTGGTTATAAAAGAAAGCAATTTACTATTTTGCAAGCATTGACATGAATCAAGGTATTCTGAGTCAGTTTGTAATTGACAATATAGAATTTTTCCCCAAAGTTAAATTTTTAAAGTATATCCATCCATCCATCCATCCATTGTATACAACGCTTAGTCCTCATTAGGGTCACGGGATATAGACACAAGCAATCACTCTCACATTCACACCTACGGGCAATTTAAAATAATCACTTGTCCTCAGCATGTTTTTGGACTGTGGGAGGAAGCCGGAGTACCTGGAGAAAACCCACACATGCACGGGGGGAACATGCAAACTCCATGCAGAAAGATCCTGGGTAGGCCGGGATGCAAACCGGTGATCTTCTAGCTGCAAGGCAAAAGTGCGAACCACCACGCCACTATGCAGCCCTCGAAAGTATATATTGTTCAGAATTTATATTTACCTTCATTGACGGATAAACAGAAGACTTTAGTCTGAGACCCATTAAAATTTCATCTTTTCTAAATTATTCTGTAACTTTCATTCATAATTTAAAAGAACAAACAAACTGTATGTTAGAAAAAGACAGAAAACCAAATCTGTCCACCAAAAGTGGAAGATTTTGTGCAGGCCCTTAATTATTTATTTCTCCACCTTTATGACCAAGCGTATATCTGTAAAAGGTAGATATAAATATCAGTATGATGGTTGCAGTTACAAGTTATTTTGCATCGAAACACATTACTTTTTAACATAAGATTGTGTGTCTTTTTTTTTTAACTTTAAACTACACATATATTCTAAATACCAGTATGACGGTTGCAGTTACTTTGCTAGTAAAGATTTTACATATGACACATGTGATTGTGATTCTAATTTGAACAGTCAAACTACTTTAAATAATCAACAGTATATAAAGTCTGAAGCCTACAACCTATCATTGAAATCCTGTGTATGCATATCCATGTGTATTTTGATACTTTTATTTTTAACTCATATTTTGCACGACATGTTGAATGGCTTTGCTTGTAGTGGTCATTCTTTCATTGTAGTTTTGCTCCTCTCACTTCTTAATGTCTCCTCCTTCAGCATGTTGTATTATATATAGAGTTTCCCATTCCATCTATTCAAGGTTTTGGATTGAATACACTCTGTAAACTTGTAAACAATGCCTAAATGCATTTAATTAGTGTTTGAAGGAAGGTTCCAAATGCTTTGAAGTTCAGCATTCAGTCTTGTATTGGCTCATTCCTTTTGTGCCGCTGATGTTGTCCGCTTGTTTTGAAACAACTTTTATTTGATTTGTCTGAGTTATGTGTCTGGCATGTCAATGTTCTGCTTCTGCAGGATCTAAAGTGATACACGATATATCAAATCACTGCACAGCTAACGTCTATTCAGCTTCTATCACCTGTTTTTCTACTCAGAGTCTCTGCAGCTGTGGCCTACAGGTGTAATATTCAATAAATGGATCACAATAACTCAAAATATGCAGTTCTAAACCTTTTGTTTTGAAGGGTAAATGCTAAAATGTACTCTAAGGCTGAATACATGCTACAATACAGCAATGTTAAATACAAGCTTTTGCAATTTTTCCAATAGTATATATGTTGTAGCTTCACTTGTCATACATCTAATTGTGTTAATAAGATGTATGACAAGCTTAATTTGTATCTTCTCAGTTTCCTTCTTATTGATACAATAAATCACACATTCTCTCAGAACAAAAAGGACAGTCACTTTGGTTTCCTGTGTGCTTTTCTAGAACACATTGTTGTATTTCTGTTTCTCTAGGTCAGTTGCTGGTGAGAGCTTATCATCGAAAAACACAGGGCTTCCTGTAGTTTATGGCAAAGGAGATGATAAAGGGCATTACTGATCGTGTCCCATCACTTACATTGCTCGCAATATGTAACGATGCTTCATTCCAATAGGGTCAAACATCACATTTCTACTTTATCCTCCTCCTCGGTGACAAAACTGGGCAGAGGCTTGAGTGTGTTCGATTAGAGGAGGACACCGCTTGGGAGTGATTAAAGTTTGATGAAGCATGCATCTGCTCACAGATAAAAATGTTGTATTAGGGTTGTTGCACTGGTTTCTCTCCCGAAGTGGCACAAAAAGTAGTTTAAGTGGTTTGAGGACATAAAAATATATATAGTAGTACCTCCATCTGGTGCAGTTAAGTGCAACACCCTCATGCAAATTACTTTATGGTATTTTGCAAATTTTTAAAGGTATGATGCAGGAATTCTGCTAATTCAGTGAGTACTCTAATAACATCCAGTGGCCTCCAGGGAAACGAAGGTATTTGACTAAGACACAGGTTTATCAATGTAAATCCTAGATTAGCTTAACACCATTCAATCATCTAGTACTCCAGCTGAATAGTTTTGAAGAATACTTCAGAAAAACATGACAGAGGATGAATAACACTTAACAAGTGGAATCACATTACAGTGCCTCGATCTCCAGCCTGAGGCCCAAACACTAAACCCTCACAGACCTAACTGACGTCATAGCCTGCAGTTATTGAGTGTGTGAGTTAATGAGGGCTCTGAATGGTATGAAAAGGAGGAATGGGACACACTGTAGTGGCAGCACTGGTTGCTTGGAAACAACACTTTGCCATTAACAAAAAAAGAGGGAATTTGGAGTCCTGTTTCATCTGTAGTTTGATTAGCCACTTTCTTTGTGTGATATTACAGTGTTTATACATTTCCGCAAATGTCAAAGCAAAAGTCAGGAAATCTGTGAACATCTCCAAATAGGATTTCTCACGGAAAAATACAAACAGCTCTAAAAATGTGCAAGAAAACAACATACAACAAGTACCCACATACTATCAGTTACAGATAAACACCATCCATGCTTGGTTTGTGCACATTTTATGGGGCATTGTAGGTGTATGGCCAATTTGTGCAATGGGACACTCCCTGGGGAAATTCTGTAAAAGTGCAAACTCAGAGAAAGGATGCACAAGAGCCCTGATGCACTTGATGATTTCACCTCAAGCAGGAACACGCCTCAACGTCTGTGAGTGTGGACATTGAGCCAAGGATAGTCTGTGCATGCAGTATGTTGCCTTCTATTCATCTTTATTAAGGGTGCCTCCATTCATATGGTATTAATATGGAGTCCCACTGATACTTTTGACTGTGAGTGCACCAGAAGTTCAAGTTAAAAGACTGTGTGCGCAATTTTATATATTCCACTGAAGATGAAGTCAAGTGAGGCATTTTTGTGTTGAATATGCAAATTATTTTACTTTGTACTGCAGGTTTAGTTGGAGCAGTGCAAAGATTAAATGTGCTGCCAGATTATATATACATTTGTCTTACATCAGAGGGTTTTTCATGTTCTTCATCTTGTGGTGATCTCTTTAAAGTCCCTCTCCAGAGAATGATTTAAGCCCTAACATCTCAAATCTTTGCGTATCAGAGTTGCAAATTTTTGTAAACATGGCATAGATGGAGCTCTGCTTCATCTAGAATGTGCCGATGTATAAAATCCTGGCCTCTTTCTCCGTCCAAACCTGCAGCTCGAGCACACCGGATCACCCACAACTCTGCTCAAACAGTGTAAAACTACTCTACAATGGAGTGGTTCTGTTATACATGTTCGAACCAGAAACCAATTCTGAAGAAGAATAATGACACAGAAAACCCCATCCTGACAGGATTGGTTCCTTATATTTGTTACATATGAAGCTCTGGCTATCTGCATGTCTGTGTTTGTGGTGGACTTAAAGGTGGAAATGCTCTGCTATGTTTATTTTACTCATCTTTTGTCCTCTGGCATATACAAAAAAAAACAACCATATAAAAAAAAACTTGATTAAATACAAATTTCCAGTTGTTTATCCATGTCTTGGGTCATTTTCCATAAATGTTTCTAACATTACAAGCTATAATATTATTGTACTTGTTGATTTCAGGCTCACACGAGAATGTATGCACTAAAATTCACAGGAGTGTGCTGTCAGTATAGCATTGCCATTGCACTGGGTTAATCAGCACTGATACTTTGCCGCAGTCTTAATGTTGGCTTGATCCCCTTGTCGTAAGTGGTTTTCTACCCGTTGGTAATGTGTAAAGAATAAATCGATAAATGTTCAAAGCTAACCCAGTATTGTGTCAGTGTATACCTGATGATTTTTTGAAGCAGTGATGCAAGTTTTTAAAGAAATAGAGAAGATAATAACAGTTCACAACCATGTTTCAGAGGGTACATGACCCAACTACATTATAAAAGCAACACTAAAGTTAGATCAAAACAAAGCTGTCTTCGGGGGCTTCCTGTCCGTGGGTAGTGGGCAAAGTTAACACAGCATTGCGTCACTGTGCAGTAATGACCCAAATTGAGTCTATTGTGACCCAGTGTATTTTGAGTGTGTTGTCCACCCACAATGGCAACATAAAATCCCTTTTAACCACCTGCTCAAAATACAAATATTTAAGCTCCAACGACAGAGCATTGCTTCGAATCATGATCACCCTCACACACCCACTGAGATCGTCCTGCCAGACATCGTGCTGCTAGTTGGTTCAAAATAGTTAAATTTGTGACAACCAAAGCTAAATATGCGTACAGTTTCTCCCCAGCGAGAAGCTCGGTTGCATGAAGGCAGATCAAGAAGATTCTTTCCCTCAAAGGGTTTCAAGCTGCAGCCCTCGAGAAGCTTTTGAAGGCAACAAAAGTTGGAGTCTGTAGCGTATGCCTTCTGTTGCACGCAGCTCTTCACTTGCTGTAAATACTACGACTATTATTGGATTTTTCATTCCAGTCTTCGGGACAAACTCTTTTTCTTTGTGTCAGGAATGGCTTTGATATAACTGTGATTAATGAAGCTCACTTGTGCTGCTGCATACACACCATCCTATTATTCGATGCGCTGCATGGATGCACAGTGCGTGACAACGCTGAATGTATGCAGGATGATACTATAGGTAGTCTCCTGTCTGCTCTGAATGTTATATCTGTCCTGCTGGATCAAGTGAACCAATTATGTTGCTGTGCTAGTTGTTTATCTTTGCTTCAAATACAAATGCACATTACATTCACATAACTACACTTGACAAGCCATCTCAGTGTTTTGCTTTTTATTCTCATTAGTGCTGGCAAGGTTTTTGTATTTGTAAAGCAGAAGTAACAGCAAGCAACATTTTGTTCTGTGTGAGCCATAAATTGTGTAAGATTAAAAGGAATGTGAAATAAATAGTTAAATAGTGAATAACTACTGCCCTGGACTAAAGCGTGCCTGGATAAAAGTTGGCTTATCATGCTGCGGAAAAGCTTCAGACAGGGGAGTAATTGGTTTCTTTGGGACATGTGGCAGGGTGTCAACAGAAAGGTTACGAGAAGCCATCAGACATGCAACTCCCCAGACCGCGACACCGATAACAATTGTTAAGAACCCCTCATCATCTTCCATTCACATCATGGTGATCATTTCATCAATATCACCTCAGGTAGCTTGGGGGGAAATTAATGCCTGCAGATAGAAGGTGGAAACTTTCCTTTCCTGCTGTAACTTTCGAGTCTGCTCGCTTTGGGCTTTTATATTTGAAATAATTGCATGTAGCATACAAAGATCAAAAGAAAACAGAATGAAAGTTCAGTGCAGATGGAGTCAAAGGCCAGCCGAGAAAAGAAAAAAAGCAATAACGCAAAAAACAATAAAGGATCCGCAGCTCTAAAAGTGGCTGCTGATTTGTTTGCCTGTGCTTTTGTTGCCGATGCAAGTGTGTGTGTGTATTTTCCTTTCATGCTTCTCATAGTCAGACCAAATGAGATGAAAGCTGTGTTTGGATGGCGAGCTCTTTGTTTAAATGTGACTCTTTATTTCCTTTGTCGAGGGAGAGTCAGATCACGACCCTCTGCTTCTGTCAGTCATCCCTTCAGCCCAGAGGGAAACAGTCTGTCTTCATCACGCAGGCCTTCCATCCACTGCTGTCCTTTTGTTTCAGACTCTATTCATAGATCATGAAAAGAGAAACGTCTCTCATTTTTCTCTTTTTTTTACCCCCCTGCTCTTAATCCTATTTTTGTCCTTGTGTGGCTTGATTAAGTCATCATGTGCTGGGGTCTGTCCTTTCATGGCATATTCATCCTTGCTCTGCAATAGTTATCAGAATGGATTCATCTCATACGCCCAGGGGGAGGCTACAGGTGGGCTGCTCGTGTCTCTCATAATCAACAAACAAAATCCATCAGTGGTCATGTTTTTGCTGAGCGTTCTCTTATCAAAGCAGAGCAAACTCGTGTGATACGGAAAGTGCGCTAAAAATGTCTTCATGTGCGTCTGTTTTGCGCGTGTTTTTCGTGTATCTGCGGGCGCGTCTGCCTCACTGCACCGTATGCCTGTGTGAGCCGTGTACAGTATCTGCTCCCGGAGTACTTAGCCAGAGGAGCTGTCTGCTGTTTGAATAAGGGCAGTCAGTCACCGGCACTAAAGAGAACATTCATCAAGTACTTTCACAGCTTACACCTGTTTCTGCTGGCTAAGGCAGACAAGCCGGGACGGCCGCGGTGCCACATCACTCTCCACGCTCCCCTCAAGTGTTCCTAAGGGGCCTGCGCACACATATTGTTCCTGATGTTTTTCACATTAGCTCCCCGCAATGACCATCACCGTTTATAAGTAAATAAAGCTAACCTGGCCCCGGCGTGACAGGGAGCGAGCAAATGAGGACACATGTGGCATTAGCGTCCTTTAATTCATGTGCATGGAGGGTGCATTTCAAACAACATTACAGCACCATCACCCCTCACACTGTGGAGATGACCTCAGTTTGATACTGTTAATGCCTCCTGCTCAGCTTTGTAGGAATCTGTAGGATAATAACGCCGCTTAATTTCCTGCTAATATGACAGCTGTGTTCTAATCATGATGAAGAGCTGCCCGCGGTGCACCAGGAGCCAGTAGCCTCACCTTAGCGCTTCCTTTCACTGCTCTGCTGCATCACACGTAATTGCCTAACTCCATTCTGACATGGCCACTCAGTGGAATTGGGCCTCTTCGAGCTCCACATATCGCACTCCTCTTTTTGGTGAGGCTCTTTCACGATTTCATGCCGCTCACTTCACTGTGCCTCTCCTTATATGGGCAGGCGATGGGCATTATTAGTGTGATCCATCTGAGGATATGCGTCACTACTTCATATTTTCTTTTCCACCCGCCTCAGGTTTTGATATTACACTCTTATCTTCTTCGTGCCCCTGTTGTCTGCCATGATGCAGGAAAAAGAAAAAAAAAGAAAAAGCCTCCCCACTCCTCTCGCATGCAGTACACATTCACGGCTTTATCGATTTCCTTTAAAATTGTATTTGCAGAAAACAGGAAGAATGTGGGCTTTAATATTTCCTACTCCCTGCAACACCTGGTCTGGGTTGCTAGGTAACACGTTGCATGGCAGTGTTTGATGTGTGTGTGCTCTTTGCAAATGGCTTTGATCCTCAGCACACTGACAGACTCTCCACAGAGTTACCTTCCCCTGGTAGTTTTGGCACCTCATCACACCACGGAGACTAAAATGTATCTGAAAGCTCCCAAGTGAAATGGAATACCTAGCTTGTTAGACAAAGTAGAAAAGGGAAGCTGTCCAGAAAAGTTTAAGCTCTAAACTATTTTCATTAAGAAGGCTGTAGCCTCCGAGTCATGTAGTCATGTGGGGAAAGGGACAGAGAGACTGCGTTGTGTTTCACGCAGTTTTATTTATCGTAATCAACATTTACAAGAGTTCCTGCGTCAAATGCGTGTAATTGAAGTAGACTACAGATGCGTAAAGCATCGTAAAGGTTAGGCATGATAATGAGGCTATCCTTTGAATGTGACGAGATGTGAGATCTTCAAAGTCATCTTCCCCCATAGCACTGTTTGCACATAATTATAAGAAAAAACAGTCCCTGCACAGCGTTTCACTCCTACTCAATGACATTTTATTTTTTTCCGTGTAGTAAATTCTCATTCTCACCAAAGGACAGAAAAAAATGACTGACAGAGAAGTCAGTCAAATGTAATGCTTGAAAAGGAAGAAAAACACACACACACATGCACACACAATTTGTAGCATTTGTTTTGAAGATGATGGTAAAATTTCACTGGAAGCCACTCTCAAGATAATTAAATCTCTTTCCAAACAAGTGTATAAGTAAGTATATAAAAGAGTCTTACTGCAATTGCAAACAATGCCAGTCTTTAGGATACACATTTTGTGTTAAATATTCTATATATAGTCAAAAGACGAGCAAGGGTAACTTTAAAAGCAAAAATTCTAAATAAAACAAACACAGATACCTTTTAATCATTTACATCTGCGCTCCATTTTATGTGCGAGCCTAAATTTAACAAACTGAGAGGATATACACTTTCCCACAATGCCAAGCCAATATGAACTAACTTGAAAAATGCAGCTTCAGGTGTGCACATCCTGAAGTCAAATAAGCGAATCTGAAATTAATCATACTCAGTTTGCTGTTCCACACGGCCACGCACTACATTTAGATTTGGCCGAAGGAAGACACAGAGAGAAAGAGAGAGAAATGGGATATGCAGTAGCTGGCCCCACACATGAGTGCATCCGAGGTTGTGTGAGGTTATTACAGGTTTGATTATTGAGTTCCACAGGGCAATTGGCTCAAATGAGGGCTGACAGCTTTGGAGGGCAGCAAACAGCTGGAGAGCTCGTCTCTGCCAGCAGCCATATTAAGACTATTTCACTCCCAGGTGCATCAGCTGCTATGATCTGTGATTAAGGCATAACTAATGAAGAGTTGATGAAAGTAATCAGGTGCCACTGCATCTGCAGATGCTTTCAAGATGCTGGAACTGTACCGTCATAGCTTTAGAGGAGAGAAAAGTAAACACAAAACCTAACAGGGAGAATATTATTAATGACGCTGGATTTAGAATTTAAGGTGGAGTTGCAGCATTTGATGCAGTCGGTACAAGCTGCTCATGTTGTCAGCATCCCTTAAAATACTATTTAGAGCACAGTGAGCCCACTGTCACAGCCATCTGAATGAGTGCCAATATACTTCAATACAGTATCACACGAGTGTCACTCCACTTTATTTAACAATTTGTATCTGTAACTTAGCAACCAATCAACCAGCTGCCAGCTAAGAAAATAAGCCGATCCACTGCTTTCCACGTCTGTGAGGCTTATACAATATTGTGTAACACTTAACTTAAAATCGAAGGAGATCTAAAGCTGCAGTCCCATAATACAATTATCTTCTGAATTCTTTTTGGGAGGTGAGGTTGGATTTGGCTGAAGTCCAGGTGCATGAATTTTTGAGTGTTACACTTACTGCGAAACGATGTCAAAGCCTGTTGGAAATGAATTGACATAATCTCTCCTTAGTGCAGTATGTATGAGCAACTACTCACCATGGCGAAATGAAATTTGGCCTGATGCTATGCACAACGTGGGTGTTCGGACCCCTGAGCGTCTTGTAATTGGATTTCATAATGGTTCTTTCTTCCTTCTTGCCCTTTTGCTTGCAACTTGGGAAATAATGGAGAACTGTGTAGAAAGGGACTGATAAGGTGTTTACCAGACTCAAAAGATTTGCGCCATTTTTACCTGTTGCTTCCCATTCCGACTTTGATGTAACCAAATCCATCCTGTCATTTGATATGTAGGGAGCCCCCACACACACACACACACACACACACACACACACACACACACACACACACACACACACACACACACACACACACACACACACACACACACAGAGCGCTATTAGCAGTGGGTTTCATTCATCATTTAATTCTTCAGAGATGTCTCATCAGCCCGTCACCTGTTGTGCTGGCAGTAAACAAGAATGAATGATGAATTACAGAATTCAATTAGGTGACAGCAGCTGTCACCGAGGCTAGTTAAACTATTTGCCGTACTAATCTTGTGAAAATCTGCGGAGAGTCTCGGGCTCTCTTCCTACAGTTCTGCTGGTGGTCTCGGCTCCTGTTGACAAACGCTACGTAGGACAGGAAGCCGAACTGCATCTCAAGGCTGTTTCCATGTAATATTCATTGTCATCTGAGAACACAGCGGCCTCAAGTTTTAGATCAAAAGCATTTCTATTCAGCAACAAGGGAAAGCACTTGAGTGTGGAGGAGGAATTCACAAAACGCCTTGGTCTCGCTTTGATATTTCAGTCTTCCACTGCACCTTTGCCAGTGAGCGAACACGCCATAGACTGTCATGCACATAACAAAGAATTGCATCTTCTGGGAGTTAATGCATTGATTTTCATAAAGTTGTATGATCATCTATCAGGCTTAGCGTTACTTAAAGCAGGCCTGTTTTGTTTCATGTTCCGCACTTTTAGGGAAATGCACATTATGTGTTTGTGAAACGGAAGCATTTATCTTCTTTCCTGACACAGTGTTGCGCTTTTTTCACGCAGTCTTGCTTTCAACATTCCTAATGCTGCCATCCATTCAGCTACAGCAATGCTGCTCAACATATAGCTGCGTAAAAGCAAGAATGTGAAATAAATGTGATCTCTGATAAGTAATTATTGTTTATGAACAGGAGCAATTTAATCCTGAATACATGGAGACTAAAGCCTTGTGGCACTAATATGTCACATCAATGGAAGACTAAACTGGAGCACTAGCAAGTAAAATGGAGATTTGCAGTGATGAATCATTGTTTATTTTTTCTGAGATCTTGATTTCATTTTATGCTATCACAATATGAGATATTTTGTGCAAAGTGTCATGCATTCATTGTCAGCTGTCACTGTTGCTATCAGTCCCCAGTATCTTCTCAATGACATTTTCAAGGGATTCTCAACTCTTTAGCCTCTAGCTAGAAATATAAATATCTAAATTTAGGCTACAGTAGGTGAAAATTATTTGACATTGGAGTTTGAATTGAACATATTTTAGACTAATACCACTATTCGACAATAGATGAAAATCTTATTTTTGCATCTGTGTTCATACAGGACCACAGCATTAATTCTCTTTCATGGTTGTTCTTGATCAAATCTAAGATGTAAAGTCCTTTGCTTCTGTCTAAAATTCCTTTGCAGGAGTTCACAATGTAGATTCTAATTTAAGACTCTGATGACATTCATCTCTTGACCAACAGGATTTGCCTTCCATTTCCAATTCTTCATCCCATATGTGCACACACGCTGCGGTGATATATTGAAGTCCAACCAGCTCATTAAATATCCATTCATAATTTCCTGTGCTTGTGCAGATAGCAGGCCTATTACATATTTAGTTGACTCTGCCGCTGCACGGCACAGAAATCAATCTGCGGTGAGATACAAATTGTGGCAGGCGATGCATGGACCCCCTTTACCACATGCATACAAGCTTTATTATATTTCTATCACAATTGATCAGGAGCTCATCTGCTTAACACTCAGAGAACGTCTTTTCTACCACTCAAAAAAGCATAAGAAACTGCCAGCACTGAAGATGAATAGATTCTTAAGTGTCATTGTTCAAAGAGACACGAGCTCAAAGCTAAGCTAGGAGATCAGAAATTCTCAATAATCTAATACATCTGTGCAAAGATCCTTCATTCTGGACAGCAGACTAATTTTTACACAACTACAAACATACTTTTGCATTTGTTTATTGTATCTCGGAGCATAATTTATGAATCATTCATGCAAAAAAACAAAAAAACAACAACAACAAAAAAACAGCATTTGCAACAATGATGCAAATGCTGTTTTTTGAGGTAGTGGCCAGAGGAAAAAAAACATCCAATACTCTTTCAGATACCATTTTCGCAAGAGGAAACAGCCTGACATCATGGCAAATTATCTGACAGCATCTTCACAAACCCATGGTTAAGCTGAGTATACACAGTACATGGTCCTCAGCTAGAGGAGAGCTCCAGAAAGCATTTTTTTTAAAAATCTTTTGTGCATACCATGATTTGCATTTCAAAGGAGATATTTATTTTGAGATGCAACGGTAAACAGATTCCTCAGCACCGCACACAAGTGTTTAGCCTCTCTGAACGGCAGCATAGAAATCATATAACATAAATTAAGACATTAGTCTATCCATTGGTGTAAAATTACATGAGCAATTCAAAAATGGCTACATGGGGAATGATAAAACAGCATGCACCATGCACAGAGAAATAATTAACTGATGGTTTTTTATGATCTGCTGGCAACAAAGGTTGCCATTTCTTTTGAGCACACTAAAGTCTAAAGTACTGATGATACTCTAAAGTGTTAGATTGATAGGATACTTGGTCCATGAGTGAAACACACCATTTATAACAGGCGGAGTACAGCATGTCCCTGACAGCAAAAACTCACCTAATTATCCTTGAAACCCAGCACAACCTGACAAGTGCGTTTCAAAGATCACCAAAGAAATGCTGCAGAATGGGGCAGAAGTCAAAAAATCTTAATTTTACTTTACATGGTTAACATTACACAATCCACTAATCTTCTTGCATTATTTCTCCTGCGTGATATTATGTTATTACTGTAACTACACAAACACTATGGTGGTATTTATAGCATAATGTTGCTGAAGGACAGGTACAAGGTGCATGTTAAATCATTTGGGATTCTTCTCTTCCACATAATTTGCGAGGGAGGTGCATCCTTAGGACTGATAAATACGTCTGGGGAAGGTCCTGTCTTCCCGCAGTGCGTAATTATTTCGTGATTATTATTTCATAAATCTGCACTTCAGCAAGTCTTGAGGGATGGTGGAAGGCCAGCTGTTATTGCATCTCCCCTCTTTCTTTCTGAAAGTGGGGTTATGTAGATAAGCTCGAGCTCATCCAGTGTAACACCAGCAGTGGAGGAGGATATAAAGTAATACCCTGACAAACCCTGACAGTTCAGCTTAGAGAAAAAGAAAAAAAAAAAGAGGTTAATGGGGCCCTCTCACATTCATATGCTACTATCTAACAAATGCAATACAGTGAAACACAGTTATCATCAATGACATCTCTCAATGAAAGTCATTTCAATAATTTCAGGAGGCCTTCTGCGAAAGCAAATGTGAGTATTGCCAGGCAATCAGCCCGTCTTGCATTGAAGGCTGTGGTAATAGTATGCATGATCTGGAGGGACAAAGACTGTTTCGACAGTGCTTGCCCCGAGCTGGATTTGCAAAGCAAGCAAACAGCTGATTGCATGAGTCGAGAGCCTGATACGTGCCTCATGTGAAATGTATGCACAAGGCAGTCGGTCTCCTTTGCTCTTTAAAGACACAAGAGGGAAAATGACATCTACATCAAAAGCAGAAGCTTTTCAAAACAGATTAACAGCTTTATGAGTACGTACAAACTCAGGGTGTACTATAACAATTACCTCAACTGGAATCTGGTACAGAGGGTTTGAGTCGTTAAATATCATCTTGGATATAAGCAGGTTATAAGGGTTATAAGGATATAACCAGTAGACCTGATGAAGCCAACAGTTCAGAAGGGGCTCATATTGTGCTTCTACCAATAACAACAGAACCTCTAGAGAGTTAGAACTGAATTGGTGTCACCAATATGTGCCTTTCACCCAGCCCTGAGTCCAGAGCAACAATCCATCAATACCAATGAAGTAAACACAGCTGCAGAACAAACTGCGGTGATAGATAAACAGAGGCAGTAAATTGAAACTTTTAGAGGGTTTATTTTCTAATATGAAGTTGCAAATAACATGTAAATATGTAGGGAAATTATGTGTGGAATTTAATAGGTGCTACTCGTCAGACATGATGTTATAGAGAATAGCAATTAAAAGAATGCAGATGAGCTAAAAAAGATAATTAAATATTGTAATAATAAATTAGCTTTGAAATCATTTTTGCATAACACGGCTCGTATAGCACATAAAACATTGCAAACATCAGATAGTTTTGTGCAGTACCTATGATATACTGTATTTTATATAATTGCCAAGCAACCAGTGGTTGGAAGTAATCAAATACAACTTCTCAGGCACCCCTGTAGCTCAACTAGTTGAGCGGGCAACCCATAACTAGTCCCCGATGCAGCGACCATGGGTTTGAGTTCGACTCCCAGCCATTTGCTGCAGGTCCTTCATCCATTCTTCTTCCTGCATTTCTTGTCTCTCTCTACACAGTGCACTAGAATAAAGGGGGAAAAAGCCACACAAAAAAATACAACTACTCAGTTTATTTACTTCAGTTAAACTTTAAAAATTTCTACTTAAATTATTAAGAGATTAACTTGGGAAAGTAAGTAAAAAGGAACCTAACTTGGTCAACCTGTGTAAAATGGTTTTGTGTTCACGTTTTCTAAGATACAAGCACTCAGCTGTCCTCATGCTTTTACAACTCTTTTTGAAAAATAAAAATAAAAATCTGGTAAAATGAGTCTCATGTATTCAATGAACAGTTTCACAAAAAGCAAGCTTTACTTAATTCTAAATTAATTAATAATTTCTTAGTTTAGCTGACTTAAAAATGAATCAACTCACAGATTGTGATTATGAAAAATTCTGCTTAACTGTTTTAGTACCTGCATACAAAATTTACCTCAAGTGTTGAAAGGCAAAGATCTTATTTTACGTCACAATTCCCATAACTCATTTACTGCATAGCTATAGGAATGCAGCGATTCTTAAAATCAGAACAGTAATCAGAACTGGCTGGAAGTCTTTAATGGGGTGACAAGATGCTCAGTCATGGCGGCCTCTTGACAGCTAAACCTCAACACTGCTCTCAACCACACTAACACTGGAAACCTCATCACACAACTGCAACAATCAAAGAGCAAACGCACCATAACTGAGGCAATGATTACAACATATTCAGGATTTTTTAACTTGATCCATGAGTCTTTGTGCTCACAAGTGTGAAACTGCCCATATTCTGAAAAATAATGTTCAAAAATGATTTAACAACTACAAAGGCGAAAAGCGTTGAACACTCTGAATGACAACAAGTGGCACAAATTAAGCTAAATACACTATTCATTTAAAATAAGGACACTGTTTGCATTTGCAATGCTGATGCTTCACAGATTAAGATTTTATGAGAGGTATATGACACGGTGGTAAAGTCCAATGCATTGTTTAAGGAAAAGTAAGTAGGTCTATTCCATTTAGGCTTGGTATCCATCTGAAGAAACTTTATCTCATGTGTGACCAAAAGGGGTGAAATCATCTACCATTTAACAAAAAAGCCAAAGATGACAGAAAACAGAGGATTAAAAGTGAATATTAATTTGTCTAGCAAAAGTTTTGTCTTCTTTTAATCCTCATAAGTCATCTCAAAACCCCCAGATTTATTCTGTGAATTAAACTACCAAACTGTGCACACATAAGCTGACTGTTGCTTGTTGTTTGCACACTGATGCATCAGTACAAATATCTGACAATAATCTAATCACTGAATATTTGAACGGTAGAACTTTTCTGGGTGTACAGTATTTTATTTTATTTTTTTGCTGTTGCATAGGCACTTATACTAGTCCAGCATGTGATATGTGCTTCAAATACTCTTCCACCACAGCTGTGAATATAGCATGGTTTCCCCATGGTGAGATGAGCAGGAATCTTTCCTATTTATATGTAAAAGTGGTCCAGTTCTGCAGCTCTGTGTTGAGATAAAAGTGGCAGTGCAGATGCCAAACTGAGGGGAATTGCCACCTGAGCACAGTGGGTCTCCTTAAGCTGCGATGTTGACAGGTGTGTAGGTGCTGTAAGAGCTGACAGGTTTTTTCAGATGACTACGTATTCATAATGTCTGTATATACAATTTATCCTATTAATATTGCAGGAACTCCGAGTGATAGCAGCTTCAGCTTATCTGTGAAAGCTGATATTTTCCAGAGATCAACAAAGAGTGAAGCGAGCACAAGCCACTGGACGGAGAAGCATGCCAAGCTACCTTGAGGGAATTTACACCTCTACAGCACAATGAGAGAGATGGAGGCTGAGCTGGAGTTTGACGTTTCTTTAAGTGAGGCGGGTTAAAACTCTCTCCTTAAAATGGATCGCAACCTGATGCAAACAGGCCTGTCAGCTGAATTGGGATGGGACTTAGCTGTCACACTGAAAGCAGACCGAAGACTGCACAGAGGCTAGCCTGGTCAAAGGAGGTGAGTTTAACTTGTCCAACATTTCACTACAAGGGGAGCTCGCTCTTTGTGCATCACCACTCTCATGCCTCCGATCCAAAGAGAGCAAGTCGCGGTGTTCAGTGCTTTAGAAAAAAATATCAAAGCATCGCTGTAGGTATTTCTTTCCCACGTGGACGCAGTGGCAGTGAAAGGAGGGGTTACCCACAGCTCTGTTGGACGTTTGCCAAGCTGACACACACCAGGCAGATGGAAAGTGTGCCCAATGAGGAGAGGTTGAAGTAACAACCTGAACACAAGCTGCCAAAACTTACTAGGAACGCTTGCCTGGCAAGTCATAGAAAATGGCATTGCTGGCTTGCAGCAAACATCTGAGCACAGCAGAGAGACTCAGGGTCTGCAACAGATACTAAACCCACTCGCTAGTAACACTCTTGCAGTGGAGCAAGTTCATTGCAGCTGAAATCTCAAGTGTTTAAGTTGTAAATCCAGCCAACAGTGAGTCCCTGGTTCAATTCCTGGCTGGCTGACCCCGTCAACACATCATTCCCTGCACATTTTCAGTCTCTCTCCGCTTCTATTTCAGGCAAAAATGCCAAAACGCATAATCTTTAAGTCACTGTAAAAAATGTAAAAACTTTAAACCAATGATTAATGCAATCACCAGTTAATCTGACAATCACTTTCTCGATTACTCAATTAATCATTTCATCATTAAATGTCAGAGGATAGGAAAAAAAGGCTGAAATGTCAGAGCAAGGGGTGCCATCTTCAAAGGTCCAACACCCAATCTTGAGTGTATAATGATATAGACAGAACAGTGAAGAAAGTGGAACAACAGTTTGGAATTTTTCCTTGCATAAAAACTGAATATCTAAATAGTTGCTAATTGATTTTGTGTCAGTCAGTGATTATCTTACAAATAACCAGTCAGCATCTCATGAGTAAATTCTATTTTCTTTCTCACAGCATGTGTCTTTGTGGTAAGGGAAAATAATTCCCTCTATGTGAAAACCATATTTATATCTCTTAAACTATCATTTGCAGTTTAGCCGACCCAGTCATTTGCCTGAGAGGAAACTCCTTTTTTGTCTTTTCCCAATATGTGCATGCAGTGTGCACACGTGTGTCTGCATGATGCTCCTGTGGGTTCAGAAGCTTGTCTATATATGACCCGGATTATGGGGATGTTGCGTCCTGCCTGAGAACAGGCTCTGCTTCAGCTGAGTGATTTAGCCCTTGGTAGTTGTCAACCGCGCTTCTAAAAAGCTTAATATACATTTACGACAACCTTCTCGTTTTATATACTCCGTAGGCTGTGTACTGGAGTGAGAGTATGATTTTGACAGATGGAGGAGGAAAAAAAAATCTGAAGAGCTTCCCTTGGGGACATCTTAAGGGGATTCATTTTATTCTTTGACTGCATTTCTAAATAGAAGGAAACGCAATGAGCTGACACATCAAACATTATCATGGCAAGTTAAAAGCTCTTTATGTCTACTGCTCTGATTTGAAGTTTTGCTGAAACCCTTCCAGTGAAGTCATTCATGCTGCATTCTGATCTCTTGTTCTCCATCAAATGAACATTGTGTCTCCTGCTTCTTTAGATCTCGTGTTTTCATTTTAGCAAGTACATTAAATCAACATTATCACACATCTATGAAAGCTTTTTATTGAAAATACGTCCACTTTATTAGTCTGGTAACCTTGAATTGTGACAAGAGTCTAAGAGTTGCATTTTAAGGCCTCCATAGAGGGTATCAATCAACCATGCTGTACAATAACTTGTGCAGCATTTATCTCCATGTCAGGAAAGTGAGGATAGAGGAATGATGAAGGCCGACAGCCTTCGGTGGTTCTCACATTACACCGTGGATTTCCCCTGCCCCCAGGCTAACGGGGGAATGTCAAGGGGGGAATTTGAAGGGAGCATAGAGTGGAGGGAATAGAGGTAGGGTCTTGAGACGGCATGCCAAATAGTGAAAGGAGCTGAGACCTTTCGAGAAATCAGACAGTTAACTTCTGACTGATTCCCTCCATCTCCTTTCGCATTGTTTATTTATGTGGCAGATGGGTTGCATAAATTTCATTGTAGACCTCACCGTTATAAACCTAACTCAATTAGCCAGCCGGGGTGTTAGCAGACACTTAGCCGGATCCATCGCAGCAAATCACAATAGGCAGATGGGTGATATTTTTCATTTTTGGTGGCGAGGGCTCAAACCCATTATTTTTCCTTGTTTGTGTGAGTGCCTGACTCATTGAATAATCAGTTTGATTAATAAAACCAGTCTCCGTAGGCAGAAGGTTTTTGGCTCACACTGAAATGGATCCCCGTGTCTCTGTAGAAAAGAGGAGCCTTTATAGTACACTATGTGTTCGTGTGCAGGGTGAATTCGTATTGTTTTTTTCATTCTCGCTAACACAGACAATATGATAAATGAATCATTAATGCCCAGCGCTGTAAGTGTTTCCCACCTGTAGCCTTTTGCCTTAAACTTCTAACCCCTCTAACCTCTCTTTCACTTCTATATTTTCCTTCCCCATTGTCCACTTACCTGCTATTCTCCCTAATCGATCCCTCTTTCATTCTCCATCATTTCTCTTTCTCAATTTAAATATTTCTCACGTCCCCACTTCATCTACATACCAGCCTCCTCTGCCCGCCTACCCACCCATCGCTCACTTCATATCTCCTTTACTTCTCTCCCCGCCAGTGAGCCCACCCTGGAAGCCTTGGCCCTCTTAAATGCATCATTTCTTCCAAGAGATATCCTTCTGCACTGACCTCTGTGCTAGCTGGCTGTCTGCCATCTCCACTCAATGGACTCATCAATCCATCTTGGTTCTTGGATGGCCTTGATTTTATTGTCTCACACAGCCCTCTGTCATCCTGTTCATCTCTCATCCTTAATGTCATCCTTTCAGATTTTAACATGTCTGCATTTTCTGAGCGCACAGTGTTTGATTACATTGAGCTGGAATGGCAGAGTCCAGGTGGGCTATTGTTGTCAAGTCCTTGCCGGGGCAATGGATGTACAGGCATGGATGTGCTGTTTTTTCTTCTTCTGCAGAATTAATCATTTGGTTGGAAGCTGCAGCTAGTCGGAAACTCATTATTACTGATGATTGATTACACCTTTTAATGCACTGATGCTTTACATTAAACGATGCTTGCACATACTTATCAATCATATTTAGGTGCCAATCTACAGGTGCTGTAGGAAAACAATAACAGTGTTGATTTGCCGAATGACATTTTGCTCCTCTTGTGACAAGTTTGATTGTAAAAAAAAAAATTGGCAGCTTGTCTGTTTGCACTGTGCAGAAGCAGGTAAAAGAGCTCATAACTCGACTGTCCTTGAAAGATTTTAAAATGTAAAAACCATGGTGACGGGAGAAACACAGCATAAAGCAACATTTTCAAAGCTACAGCTAGTGTGGTTTGTGAGATAACACAGTTAATAGAGAACAGTCAGCAGTAAAGGTTGGACTGTTGGTCATGTGACTTTCGAGTTGGAGGATGTAGCAGTTTGCTAATAGTTTTCCTGAAAATTGAGCTCTGAAGAGGGGCATTTGCTTGCAGATGAGGCTGTCTAGATCATAGAAAATGTTAAAGCACTCCTCAAGATCAACACTCAAGATGTACTTAGTATGCATTACAAATATCTTTCCATTTGCATGGCCAAAAGCCCTCCTTTTCTCTCTCCTCTCTGGCTGAGCGTGGCCATGAGGAAAATGAAAGAAACACACAAGCATTTATGCCATGCTCATTATTAGCTGAGAAATGCTTTTATGAGGCAACTGCAGATCAATAATTGCTCTGCCACACTACCTACAGGACAACTTACTGGGAGTTTTCTGTTATATATGGACATGCTAAATGTCAGTCATGCTCCCCCAGCTCTCCAAGGCCATTATAAGCATTTGCTTGGCACTATTTATAGAGAGCCTCAGCATGTTTAGTCATGAAACACCTGACCCTTCAAATGAGAGCCCAGTGAGCTGAGAGAGTGAAAATTTGCTCGTATCATAATTTTTTTGATCTCCACAGCAGCACGAGGTTAAGAAAAAAAAAAAGAGGGGAGAAAAATGTTAATTCTAAAAATGTGAACACGTCCTTGTTGCTTTCACCTTTATCTCTTCATCAGCTTTTTATCACAATCTTCTTCTGTCCCTCTTTCAATAACATCTTTTTTCTTCCTGAATGTCCTCCAGCTCCCGGCGCTGCTCCTTCACTCGAGACTGCAGCACCCACACAGGCATATGTTTGTATTACTGCCTCTGACTGAGCCCTCAGGTACAGACCTTACTATCCACATATTCTGTTTTTCCAGCGACCCCACTGTGCCGAGCAAACTTCACAGACAAGGGACAGAGATGGAGGGCACTTACTGCCTGCACACTCAAAAGAGAGCCTCCTTCTGCTTTTAGCTTGATTCAACTCGTGTTCACTCATGAAATTATTTAAAATGTGCTCTTGGCATTTTAGCACCCACTTTCAATTTGAATTCGACTGCACTTTTCGGTGGCAAAGAATGACAATTATAAAACTTGCATACTACCACAACAACTCAAATGTGTTTTTCTGAGGGTTGCATGAAAAATCTATGAAAAGCAGGGTTACTTAAAATGAAATCACAATTTGCCACAGATGCATTACAATGGTTTTGTAATCACACTGTCGCTGTTTTTTCTCGTTCTTTTTTTTTTTCTGCCTACAAAGGCAAAATGGCATTTAATTGCTATTGCAAATGTACATCTGTGTGACTATGAATATAAATGAGACTGCCAGGCCTCTTGTTCTCATGGTAACACAAGCAGAATGTGATGTGCTGATTGACCTTGGAGGTGTGGAGTTTCCTTTTCCAAATGGATTTAGCTGCGAGGTGGGTCTCTGGGTGTCTGCGACGAAACAGTTTTGCCGTTCGTGACAGCAAACTGTCACCGGATGTAGTTTTGTGCTCGTTCATTTTGTCCGGCTGCATATGAATCTGAAGAACTCCAAATAGTTTATCTAATGAGAAAGCAAGTCTGTCAGAAAAATAAATTGCATTCATTTCATTCACTGCACTTATCTTATTAGGAAATGACTGCGAGCATTCAGGTGATCATTGTGTAATGTTTCAATTTACACAGGCAATGCATTACAATGATACATGGATCAGTGGGTGTTGCTGTGAGAGTGTGTCGGCAGGCCTGTGGGGGGCACTCCAGCACTTTCCCCATTACCAGCCGCTCTCTTCCCTCCATCTCCACTTTTTCTCTGCTCTCCCTCCCCATCTTCCTTTTTGTTCTGTGACTCTATCACTCCTCAGTCCCCCTCTCTCTCTCTCTTTCTTGTACTAATGTGCTCTCTCATCACTGCTCCTCCTCTTTTCTCTCTCTCAAGTTCTTCCTCCTCTTCCTCCACTCTTTCACTTTCAGTGGACACCCATTTTCTCTCTTTTTTGTCTGCCCCTCTTGCTCATTTCTATTGCCTGTCTGCCTTCTTCCCCTGTTCTGGATTTTTAATCGATACTGACCCCCTCTTCTCTGCAGTCCACATGAAATAAAATGTACACACATTAGCAATGAGACATAAGTAGCTTGACCTTCTTTCTGTTGCACCTATTTCTCATTCCCTGCACCTCCATATTGCAGCAGGGTATAATTGCTATGACTATCCGTACAACAGCGTTATCAGGCTGCCGTTGGATGGAAAAAATAATAATGATAGTCTGATGACACAGGACATTCTTTTTTTTCAGTCAGTTGACGTCAGCTCATCAGTCACTGCACAGATTCTTGTTCATTCAATGTGTTTCATCCTTGGAAGGCACTGAAAAGATAACTGTCCATCAAATTAAAGGAACACATTTGCGTTAAATTGTCAGAAATATGAAATGTGCTGCGTGTTTTGAGACATATTAAAGTCAGACCCAGAGATTCAATCTCGTCTTTCTTTTGAAGGATGAGAAAAGGCCGGAAATATTTAATAACTTATCATTCTTTTTTTTGCTTTTGTTTCAAATCATTTGCAGATTCACAAACAATTTCCCACCCATTTAATCTTGTCAGAGCTCCAGGCTTAAAAGTGTCTTCTCAAGTAGACAGATATTTATCTAAAAAATGTCACCATGCCAAGTATATTCATTGATGCCAGGAGTTGTAATCGAGTTGACAACATCTGAACCTGAGGATTAAGCGAAAGAATAGATTGGGCAAATCATATTCAATCATCTAGCCTGTGGAAAAATAGAACTGTTTTAGAGTTTTAATGTGACTTTTCTAACTGTCAGTTATACCTACAGCACCCAGTTTATTCTATTAAAATATTATTGATTTCTCCTTTGCCACAAATTCTAATAAAAAGCAAACCCTGTCAAGAGACGGTAATTAATGATTAGCCCTTATATGTATTACTTTGTCAGGAAATGACTGATGGCTGCTTGATGGCTGACGGCCACGACCTTGACGGGGAAAACTACCACTGAGGGGGGGGGGGGGGGGTACACAAGGAGAAAGGTTGCGTGATGAAGCCATTTCTTAATGACGGAGTTAAATCACATCACTTTCATCTCTCAGTGCTTCAAGCCCCAAGAACACAAAAATAACTTTGAACCACTTCTCTAAGTTTAATGTTAGCAGAATCCTCAAACCAACGCAAATATTCACATTTCTTAAATACATGATGAGCTCATAGTGAGGATCCACTCAGCGTTATTGAAATGACTCGGCTGAAACATGTTGACGTGTGGTGTAAGCGGTCAGAAAATGTGTTGTGGTTTTGGGGCCCTGACATGAAGTTGCAAATAAATGTATTCTAACCACTTGAAATGGCTGCACACATTAAATAAATAAGCTCCTCTCTTCCACTGTCCTGTTTAAGTGAAGAACTGGACGTTCTGACAGCTAGCTAACCACACTGATTAAAAACCAGTTTGTACAAAGTTCTTCCACATAAAGTAACATGATGAAAATATCATCAGGTTGTTCTCTGGCAGCTGTCTGGTTTAGCGAGCTGTAGAGAAACATGCTAAATGCTGCTTCCTTGATGTACTCTGATGGTCTTTCTTGACAAACGCTTGCTGCTTGTCACTCCCCATCTTTCCATCTGCCTCCAATAAAGCCCCAGAAAGTTCTGAATTCTTGTCATATAGGACTGTGTATGTCGGTGAAGTGAGGTATTAGTTTTCTTCTTTGCAAAATTTACAGATGCAACTGCAGCTTGGATGTTTACATGAATGCTACTTACACAAACTCAGTACCTTCAAATTACGTGAAGGCAATGCTAAACTTCAAACTCCAACAAAATGAGCTTGAAGTTTTGGACAAGCAATACTTGCCAACAACTTTCAAAGACTCTTTATGAGCATCGTGTCTTTCTTTGGAAGTAAACAGAATTCACGGGTGGAGGTGAAATGTTAAAGGATTGGGCTGAGCTGGTACTTCAGTATTTGTGTGTCCTTGTAAAATCTCTCGTGCTTGAGCAGGTGTTCTGAGCAGCTGGGACAGATGGAGGGAAACCAACAGTGTTCAGCTCAACCTAAGTTATGGTGTGCTTACTATCGGCTGGAACAAACTTCATGTCTACTTTGAGGCAGGTATTTAAAACTAGAGCTGTTTTGATGGAAGAAAATGACCTTATTTCCTAAGCTGGCCGATATGTGCACCACACCAAGTTAGAACATGGATGTCATTGATCGTCTGACTACAGTGTTCTGCTGGATCCTGGCATTCACTTTAACAAGTCGCAGCAAATCAAACACTGTTGTAGACCAGCGAGTTATGAAAATATATAATATTAGCCATGTGGTTTAATGTTGTGACTGATTGGTGCATGTGGCATCTTGATATTTTGAACTTTTCTGGCAAGTTGCAGTGCTATAATATGAGTAAAGGCATTATTTGTTATTAACATTCTGATACGTTTATATATTATATTGTTCAAATACCTAACTGGATTCTGTGACTGCTGTGGTTAACACAAGCAGTTTTAAAATTTCTCCACTGATTGTTAACATATTCAATGACTGATTAGGTAATTCTTTGAAATTTGCATCCATAGCTGATATATTTTAATTATATGAATTGCTAAGAGGCATGGATTGTAATTTCATCTGATTGATTTAACACACTATTTCATCAGAGACATTTATGTAATTTCTAGAGTTTGGGGGTCTAGTTATGAGGATAATTTATAATGTATACAATAGTTTTTGCAATTAGGACAGGATAAGTAATTCAGTGACTTTCCCCTTCCGCTAATTTAGACGAACTCACTATGGGCCTGTCATTTATTTAATGAGATTTCACAAATCTCTATCTTGTGATTTGATACACAGCGATCTATCAACAATCTGCTTCCATGAGAAAAACAGTGAAAGAAAATGAGTATTCATCATTTATAGACTAATGTACAAATGATCATTAACCACATGCAATGCTTAATTTGCAAGAGAAAGCAGACCCAGAAAATTGAGAGCGGGGAAATCCTGCATGGTGGTTAATATGGACCAGTCCCAGAATACGGATCAACTGGTGAAAGCATCAGAGGTGGATAATGTCCGCTATGCAGGGAGGGATTATTTTGTCAAAGCATGGTTTGCCTGCCAATACGCAGGCCTATACCCACATGGTGTTGGGCTTAGACAAAAGCACTGAGACATTATTGAGACAGGTTATCACTGCGCTTCAGTCTGAGCCGAGAGGAGGGAGCGTCTGCTCAAATTAGTGGATCACAAAGTGCATTCCAAACAGCCTCCATATTAAGATGTTGGATAAGAGAGATTTCTTTCTGTGGAGCTACAGTGTCTGTTCTCTTTGATTTTATGCAACATTTCTTCAGGAGAAATTATTTCACAAGCTTTTAGTTTCAAGCACAACTTCAATATTACCCACCATGCGAGAATGCTGCATTTAGAAGTAAACAGATGCTATGACAACCTTGGTGCTGGCACATTCAATCACCTTGAATCAATCAGCTTTGCCTTTTAGCATTGTTTAAAGAAAACACTCCATGTATTAGCTCCACAGTGCACAAAGAACAGGAGAACCATTTAGGAAAATGTATATGAATGCTGAGATATTGTTCTACTTCACAGAGCAGCTTCTTATTTCTAAACCGAGGTTGCACATTCATTTACTTCATCCACTCATATTGGCATGCGTGTATTCATGAACGCACTGCACAAACACACATAAATGGGTAAGAGGTGCTAGGGAATCTTTTCTATGAATCTGTAGCTGAGCCATTCTGCTCTGAGCTGCTGCCAGCTTCATGAGTAGGAGGCTATTGTACAACAAAATGCCACACAGCAAACATTACATTTACCAAAATGCAGCCTCTCCTCAACTGTACCATTTGCTGCAATTACACGCAATTTAAGTAGGAGTAGAAATTACTGAGGTCAGCAGAACCCCCCCTATTAAGTGAATGACAGTTCGGGAAATATAAAAGCAAGGCACCCTGACTCCTGAGAGGCCATTTGTTAAACAACCCCGCTGCCGATTTTATAAGCCTTTTTCTTCCAACTTGAACCACATCAAGGGTAACAGAAGCCTTTGAGAGCTTGTTTAATTTCAAACTTAGTTCACCATTTCTGCATATTTTGATTTAACCTTCAGTAGCTATTTTTAATCCTTCATTTGGATCACAAAGCCCAGCAAAGAGGAGCAAGTCAAAGATTTACAATTCGAGGCTCCTAGATTAAAATGCATTCAAATTATATTCTCCCGAAAACCGTAGGACAACATTTAACCGATTGTCTTCTTGTTCAACACTCCCGGTTTCATCTATTAGTGGTAGGGTTTCTGCTCTCATATGCTTTGTTAAAATAAAATCAATTATGTGTGATTAAAACAATCCAGCAGCCAGCAGTCCCTAAAGCAGGAGGTGATTTAGAATTATCTGTCAGCTATGTTTGAGGAGAGATGGCAGAACGCCACCCTCGTATGGTGATGAATCTGGTGGAATACCAATGGAACAGAAAGAGCTGGAGAGAGAGGGAGAGAAATAAAGAGAGAGGGAGTGTGAGGATATTTCTGCTGCAGAGAGGGAAACGGCTTCCCACTTTTGTGCTGCAGTGCTGAAATCATGCAAGAAAAATCCAGCTTCAGTGTCATCATACTTATCTTGTGTGTTCCCCTCTTTGAGTTCACCCCATGTCTGCCATAAGAGGCTATATTCACTGCTCCCCATAAAAGGTTGACCGGCCTCCCCAGTCCTCCTCCTCCGTCTCTTTAACAGGAATTGAGGCAGCTATACTGGATTGTCGTTTGTAGCTTTCGCTGAGACAAAAAAGCCTTCTGGGCAACATTGTTTGAATGTGTCCGAGCTCAAACAGACTCCCAGAACCAACAGAAGTGTTCGCACAAAATCTCACAGTCAGTCCTTATTATTGTGGAGTGCTGAGCAACTCCAAATAGTCGACATTCTCTGCAGACCCCTGCAGCACAGTTAATCAATGAGCCAAAAGTACATAAAGATTGTGCCAATGTCTCACCACAAATCAAAGCTTTATGGTTTTATATCAACAAATTTTCTCATCTAAATTGGTCGCGGAGCTCTCTAGACCTTCAGAAGTTTGGATTTTACTTTCTGTAAAATCTGACGCAAACTAAGCACTTCAGCTGATGTACAACTGACAAAACTGCAGTGACGCTGGCTCCCAAATGATATTAGCTGCTAATCATTCAGAACACTGAGTAGGTGCTAAACAAATCAAAGTCCTCAAACAAAAGTCTGGTCATTTCTTCTATCATCGACAAAATAACAAACCTTTTCTTATTCGGGATTTTAACTCGCTTTGCACCGAGCCGAGGCTGAGTGGAAGGGAGTGAGGCTTTTCTATTTTTTCAAAGCCTAATTGAAAGAAATGCATTGCAGCGGGGCTCTTAGCTGTCCTGCCTTTTAGTTGAAAGTCTGGGCTCTGAAGCCAGCAGGTAGGCTTTTACACTTCTCATGGTTAGCTCATTAGCTAAGCTGCCTCTGCCAGACAGAGCTAGAGCTCTGAAAACATGCCAAAAATCAAAGTCAGGAGCAGCCAAAGTGACTTCATTGGCAACCAGCGATTCAGCATGTGTGTTCACACCATGATACTTGGCTTAGATATGGATACTGTGTTGATGTCCGACGCCTTGATGCAAAAGCTTCAGGCTGAATTGGTGAGATTTAGTGTAGATGTAAAGGATATGCTCCTTCCATGGCCTAACATACTCCATTTGGATTTTCTATAAGTACATTTTCCAGCTTCAGATTACTTTCTAAAAGTACCCTACATGTCTATATAGCAGCCTGCTGTCTGAGTGATGATGGGTTTTCTGACCATCACTGTGACCTCTGGGTCTTCAATTCACTCGAGTTTTCTCCACATTGCTAACTTTTCTGGTCAGCTCTACTCTTCTCTCAAAGCATGTTGTATTGAAAGAATAATACCAGCATTCATTGTGCAGTTATTGTGCTCACTGTAAACCTATGTAAACAGAAAATAGTCCTGCTTTCTCAATTAGGTGGAACAGCGGAATGAATGACTGTTTAATGGATATGACTGTCCTATCTTGTTTTCCCTCAGCACAAAGAGATTTGCTACACAGAATCTAATTTATTTCAAATGTGAACCTTACGATTAATAGACAGCAGCAAAACAATTATAATCCACACAAGTGACGTTTTTTAAACGGTTGGCTGTAATGAATATCCAGTGTCAACAACTTAATTTCCTTTTTCAGCCACAGAGAGCTAACCATGCCAGTAGTAGATTAGCTTTGCAGACAAAAATGGCGATGAGCATAATGGTTTTATTCAATTATCAGATAAAAGGGAATTCCATACGAGACCACATAAACTGTGTTTGACATCTGAGTGAAGCGAATAGCACAGTGGCTTGATTTTGAAAAGATATGGTAATTTTTGCAGCCACTGGGAGTCTGATAATTTACTGCCTCAACTCTATTTGTTGTGCAGTTTAACAAGGTGAGACTTTGAGTCTGTGGACGTTGATGCATTTTAAGTTGATGAGACACGTGTTAAGTCTCATTACTTGTGCGGGCTCAGTGCACTTGATGTTATTCAGGCACATTTCCATCTATAAAAATTTCAGACGGAGACTGTCTGACCCGTGGCCTGCCCCGGACAATAACAAGGTCTCCTGTGCAGCAGAAGTTGAGCAGTCATGGACATCCATCAAATTGGCTCTTCTTCTTCTTCGTCTCTCTCTTAACATAGCATGCACAGAATTTCTGTGCTCTCTGCAGGATCCCTGAATGTCACCGGATCTGGAATATGAGCCTGCCAGTTACGCTGCGAGCTGAGGGATCCCTCTCATTGCCTTTCCTAATAGTGCAGCTGTGGCTAAATGCATACAATCAGTAATAGGAGCCAAGGAGTTAACACTTCCAAGACAAAGCTTTGGAAATCACTTCAAGTTATCCGTTTCAAGTCCGGGCATTATCACAATGCCCACCTCTTTTATCCTGGCAGACGAAGACAACGCCACAACTACAATAGCTTGTTGAGAAGTGGCCGAGAGTGATGGAAGAGTCACACAGTTTGTTCATATTGTCCAAGAAAAAATGATGAAATGTAGGGGCAAAAAAATACCAATAACCAATCCTGAAAAGAAGGAACATTATGAGAAGAGAACAGCTCATTAGCTGCAACAGTTTTGGCTGTTCAAAACAATGTGTCACCACACGTTTCAAAATGACATCCTGCTGGGACAAACAGACATTTCTCTCCTGTCACTGTGCCGAAGTCAGACGAAACAGAAAGCACTGCAGACAGCATAATCTGCAGCACTTCGGTATCTCACTCCTTCTGAAAAGTGTTTTTTCCTTTCTTTCCGAATAATGTAAGCGCTTTATCTATACAGTATGTACACGTACAGTGCTTATGGGCTCACATAAGGAGCTTTAATTCAGCATATTTTAAGGTGACTGAGGCAACTATCATTTTATTCAAAACAAACAAGGAAATAAATAAGCGAATGCCATCAGTGCAGTTCAAAGCGTTGCTTTCTAACCTCGGCTCACTGATCGAGGAACATGAAAAGGGGCCCCAGGAGATGGTGGGTTTCACATACCAGTGAGATTTATGGCCTACCATATCAAATCAACAAGTTTAACTTTAATTGTTTTCTTTGCGATGGGAGGTGGGGTAGTTAATACAGAGCAGTGATTGATGGCACAGGGCACCATGTTTGGCTCGGCACTTTGTCTTTCGCAGTGCAGCTCAGGAATTGAACCAGCTGATAGAAGCAATTAATTTGAAGGGGTTTTTTTTGATTTAGGAAATACACAGGTTCAGAAAATATCCTGCAGATTGTACCGTAGCTATGCCATATAACTAACTGTACATGGTGTTTGAGGTTTTATTTTTTGTTGGCAGGTTTAGGTGAGAAATATACATTTTGGATTTCCCACAATGCATTTGTATTTTTAATGTTGTAGATAACACATGTAGCCATATGGATTAGTGTTTGGATGTTTGTATAAAACCTGAGTAGGGGACGTTACCTTGTGTTTCAGCTACATTAGTTTGCTAAGTAAATGAGACAACCATTTAATTAAATGCTTTGCTGATGATGCCTCTCTTGGAATAGTGGCTGTTAACCATTAATCAGTGGTGCACACCTAATTTACAAGGACAACAGTGCGGGAATGGGGCCTGCACAGGAGAGGGAATGGTCACACTGTTACATTAAATCACCATTAGTAATTAGTAAGGCTGGTGGTACCAGCAGCACCGAGGGTATATTGTAATAGTACAGGATAATATAACATCTATAGGTGATATAACAGCTGATCAGCACTTCATAGATCATAGCACGGCACTTTAAACAGGATTTCTCTGTAATAATTGTGGCCATGTGGTCTAAAGGTGCCTCTGCGTGCTGCACAGAGTAACCTTGCAGCTCCTGCCAGTAACTCAGGGCATGCCAGAGTAGGTCTATTTATTTTTTGCATTTGTTCCAGCCTGCTGGCGACTGATGCAATAGACTGTAGATGATTTACTTCTGTTGATTATTGAATCATGGAGGAAGAAAAAAAAAAGTCTTTCCCAGAAAGATACGCCTGAGTTTTAATTAAGTTTAGACAAAAACTGGTCTTTCCTCAGTCAATTCATAAGAATGACCTTCATTGTGAATTACAGTAATAAAATATGATGAGCACAGCTTGGGAGCGTTGATTCCACCCCATACTGCGGGGTTAGAAAAAGAACGATCACGGTTGCGTGAGTGAGGCTGCACAGAAAGTTTTTGTTGTTTCACTGGCTACACAGTGCATACGGAAAGTGCAAAGACGATAAATCAAACATAATTGATTGCAGTACTGTCTTGGAGTGTTTTTGCAAACATCAATCACATTTACAATGAATTACAAGGACTGCTGCGAATGCTTGTGATGCAGAGCAAACTGAGAGGGGCCCACAAACAAATTATATTCTTTGTGATTGGTGCTGTGAAAGTAAAAGGCACAAGTACAATGGTTCATTAATTTTAGATTCAAACGAAAACAAATGCAAATGACTAATAAAACAAAAATCATCTGATTACACGGATTAGTCAGAAATTAAACCCCAGATTCTCATTTACAAAATATAAATGCTGAAATGAAGAACAAGGCGAGAAGGACACTTGGTGCTTTTGCCATGTTCGTGTCAAATTGCAGCAGCAGCACTTAAAGGTGTCTCATAATACTGTGAGAATCACTCACCTTTAGCGTGACTGCATGCAGGACAGGGAATTGCATGTGTTTAAGTATGTCTGAGGTGCTTGGCTTACACACAGACATTTCAAAACATAATATATACCCCAACTTCATTAGGCAACCCCCTCCAACCAGTTCCGCAGGTACGTTTAGAGCTGCTATTGGATTTCTTTCCAAACATTAGCACAAAGACAGTAAATAGGGAGTAAACACCTAGAGTGTATAAAGGTGTTTCTCTTGTGTATCAGCAGTCGGTTCCAGTGTTGGATGTGAAGCTGATCTGTGGGTTACGTGACACTTCGGATGCCTCTTGCTGCATAATGAGCTCATGTAAAATTTAGCGTGGGCACTAGGTGGACGCAACAGCAATATAAAACAACAGCAACACCAGATTACACAAGACGCTAAATCCCCCATCCATATTAAGAGGAGGTCAACAAGTCCTGAGGACAGACAGGAGGTTAAGTCTACCCAGAGGGAGCTGAACTGTAAAATGAAGGAAAGCGGGTCTGCGAGGTGAAGCGTCTGCAACACAGCAGCGTGAATATTAGCTGAAAGCACAAAGGGCCTGTCGGGTAAAAATGCATATCAACATGAATAAACATTCACCTGATGCAAACCCTGATGCAAATTTTACATTTCACCCACTCCAGGTCAGCAGTACACCCAGTGGGACCTCTATTACCAGCACCCTCACCTCTAAGTCACACTCATCTTAGCTCATAATGGCCCCCGACCATGTTTCCTCCCACCCTGTCCTCCGAACAAGCAGTCCTGGTGTCACTAGTTATGAGAATGTATTGGAAGTGAATACAAACTCAATGCCACTACTCTGTACACAGCACATGTCTTTAAATACCTTACAGTTTACTTTCCATGTGCAGGAAACCAACTACATCGGTTAAAGCGAAATGATTAATAAGCAGCTTCCCACTAAAGACTTTAAAGCTGCAATCATCAATGTATTTACATTATTAATGGTTCAAGTGGCAATATGTGATGTAAAAGAGGTTGCTTGCAATCGCTGACCCCACCTTATTTTGTCTCAATCAGCCTTATGGAGCCATTTACTGTCTTTTAGCTTCGGCGTTGTGGTATTGCTCTCATTAACCTAATTTCCAGCCAAAGCAAGCAGCTGTTTTCTGCAAAGAAAAAAGAAAAGAAAGGAAAAAGTTTTTTAAAAATTACTGTACTCTGTCTGCACAGCAAGTTTATAGTTGCTCAACATATTGGAATATTTAGCAGCTAAACAGCCAGATATTCCCCTCAGAATATTGGACTAATTTGTGCTTTTCACTTTATTAACACAAACAGTGAGGTGATTGTAGGTCAGTGTTATGTTTTCATCTTGTTGCGTTGCTAGCATGTGGTGCTTGGTCTTTTTTTTTTAAATTTTTGGAACCAGAAATAAATCCTTGCTGTCACCTGGACAGCAAGCGTCATGCTGCACAGTAGCCACCATGCATCCTTAGAAGATAGAAGAAAAGGGCAAAGATAAGTGGGCTACCAAGCTGGGAGCCCACATGTCGTTTTTACATGTTCGGTTTCCACACCCATTCCACGAAATGGGTGTAAAAATTGTTGTTTTTTCTATGAAGTGTCTGTTTAGTTGCACTAAACACAATGCACCTGAATGAGTCAAAGCTTGGTGAAAATTGGGCTTCCTGCGTTTTGATTATCGGTTCTTGCAAACAGACAAGCAAGTCAAAAATAATAGCATAATTCTTTACCCCCCCCGATGAACTCCTTTGAGTTTAGGCATCCTCTTTTCTAAATTCTTTTTCCTTTTTCCCTCCTTTTTAAGTTCCAACCTCGGCACATTCTTCTTTGCTCTGAGACTCGCCGAAGCTCCCTTTGTGAGCGTTTAATGATGCATGCAAATGCAAATAAACCCATGGACATGTCAGAATATTGGTCCTGAACCCTAAAGGGGAACAAACAGACTTTTCCTGCTTTTGGAGAGAATCATTTTTAACCCCTATCCCCAGGTTGGAGGAATACATACATAAAATCAGTTCAGCAGCAAAAACCAATTACCCCCTCCCTCTCCCGTTCATCTGTACAACAAACTCTTTCATTGATCTGGTGATAATTACCTCAGTCACATCATAAAGCACCTGGAACAGATTGGTGGCTCAAATTATCGATTACCCCTGGGCTACCCTTCATCGTTCATTGTATTGCTGCTATACAGTACATTACTTGATGAGATCTGCTTTGCCTTGCTTTCCCCAGCATTTCTCATTGGCGCTGTGCAGGGATACTTTGACAAAAGGGTTTGATGGTCAAAAGCACTCTTTCAAAGTCATTTGTAATCTATTTTTAGTCTTTAGGTTATCCTGTCAGCCACCCCAAACCAAGGTTAACCCACGATATACTTACCATGAGCTGGCGCACACACCTCCCTCCCAAGCATCACAAAACACTTAGTTAATTTAAGCAGTTTTGGTCCAAAAATGACCTTTTATTCGCGGGTTGTAACTTGAGGCCTGCCCTGGCAAGCACCAGCTGTGTCTAAAGCTTCATTACACTCCTTCCTTGAGGCATGTCCGTGCATGACCCTGAAACCTCTGCCCACCAGCCACACAACACGTCCGCTAGCTAAGTCCCCATCCACAGTCACAGCAACAGCCTGACCTCCACTGAGGCCAACACATTTTGTCGGCAATAAATAATGAGGCCGGAATTTTAGTTCCAGCTGTTTCTTTTCCCCCGCTCTCTTGTCTCTCAATTTTTCACAAACCTTACTCGAAGGTGCCAGTATTATTTTAAAAGCCTTAATTTTTTATAGATCACCGTGCCAGCCTGTCATGAGTCTCCCTCATCTTGTTTCCACTGAAAAAGGGAACAACAAGACGACACACAGGAGATGTTCTGCTTTGTTACCAAGTCGGTCTTAGCTTTGTGCTTGTCTGGTTATCTGAAGAACAATGGCTCCTGGCATTTCCCCGGATTCCTCTTTCTTCAAACATGACGGAAATACATTGGAATTTGAGCCAAAAATGGCTACAAGACTTACAAAGTGAAGCCTGTGGATATAAATAATTGTTTTTCACATGCGTACCGTCTTCTGCTAACTGGGTTAGCTTTGAGAATTGTTGATTTACATCTTATCAACTCATTTAAGTTTTGAAAAGGTTTATTTCATGGCAATAGATTTAAGACATAAATAGGTTAATCAGTACGCCACCAACAAAGCAGAATTTTTTTAATTTGTAAGGCCACAGCATTTTGATTAGCTCAATAACAGAACCTATTTCCTGAATATGTAATTACTGTGTTTTGTATTTTGGCTGTGCTTTGCTGGGATTCAGTGGAAACTAATTTCTAGTTAAAAAAAAGAATGATCAGTGTGACGCAGTCTCTTGTGTACAGTAACAAGCTTATCAGATGAATAGTTTATAATAAATAGCTGTCTGTCTGTTTTGTGTATTAATGCCTCCCTGACAAGTGCCTTAATTAGGGACTGAAAGATGCCAAATGTTTTTTCTCTGTGAGAGTATTATCCTTAATACTTTTTTTATCCACTAAAGTTGCACTGAGAACTGGAGAATAATCTAGCACGAACACAAAACCGCATGATTAGCTGCACACAGACTCTATACAATCTCTGTGGAAACAGCACAAAAGCCTGAATGAAGGCAGGACTCCTTTTAGGTTCCTTTTAATGCCATGTGTTCCTTTTACATTATTCTGTAAGAAATAATAAGTTATAAACAAGTGAGCAATATTGGGCAACATTTTAATGAGATCACATCCCACTTTGTGAGCATGCATGTGCGAGGATTGTACTGTGTATTAATCTATCATCCTCGATTCATCAACGCTAACTCTATTTTCTCCTTCGACTCCGCAGATTCTCATATTCGATATTCCAGGAAGTTAATATCAGAGAGCAGTAATTATCATGATATAGCGCTGACTGAATAGTGCAGGTCTCTCTGTGCACAAGTCACTGCCTGCAGGAAAAAAGGATGCTGAAGACAGAAAGCTCACCTAAGCCATCTGCAGTGAACCAAACTGACTCTGGGCAGGTGTTCAACATGGCCAGGTGGAAAGCAGCTGACACAGACATAGCTCCCCCGTGCTATTTGTCACTGTAAATAACATTTGTTTCTTCAATATTAGAATTGGACAGGAGAGAGCATCCAGCCAGTCTTCCTCATTCTCCTCTAATTTCGGCAATTAAAGAGAAAGGTCATGTGTGGAAACAGATGGCTAAACTTTAACTGTGTGCTGAGTCTGAAGGCTGAAAGAGACAATTGGCATTTTACATGCGCCATTCATGCACCCAGGATATATGGGAGACAGACAGTAAATGGCCACCAGATTTATTTACTAGAGGCACTAAAGCATGTATTCGTGCAAAGATTGCAGGATTAAACTGCAGAAAATCCCAACAGAGGCTTCCTGGTTCAAGCTCAACACATGTTCAAACTTGTTTGCATTTTAAAAATATTGCACACAAGCAGGTCAGACTCCATAAAAGCCTTCACAGGAGACATTTTGATCCCTGCCTGTATGTATATTTTATAGCTTTCCGTCCTTCTGTAAAACATCTAAAATTACTGATGTTTGGCTCTTCTATCTAGAAGATGCTGCGTCAGAAGTAGTTTCAAACTGTATTAAAGGCAGTGTTTTCTTTAATCATCCACTGCAGTGGGAGCAACTGTAGCCTACACTCAGAAAAAAGAAGAAAAAATCTCATAAAACCAACTGAGGGTGCATCTGGGAGAAGAAAGGGTACATTTCCCGTGCTCAGGGACAGGACAATTAAAGTAAAATAAAGTCTGGTAAAGTTAAAACAGCCTGGTGAACCTCCCAAGAGTAACATAGGAAGCTTGTGTAGGCAGTAAGGTGGGGAGGAACAGCAAACAGAATGTTGTCACACTTCCACTCCCTGTGGAGCCGAGCTAAAAGGAGGGGAAACATGGAGCTCGAAACAGTACGATGCCTCCAGCTTCTGTTATTCTCTGTCATAATGTTTGTGAACATTCCTGCTGATGAGGTGATTATACCAGAGCTGGTGTTTCTTGTAGTTTGACAAGTGAAGACATTTTTACCCGATGTATGAAAATAATGAAAAGAAGAAACATTAGGTGGTCCGGTCAGGTGTTGTTTTGCGCTGGGATTTGTTTGGTGGTCAGTGGAAAATGAGCGTGCACTTTTATTCCAACATCTGACCCCGCTGTACATGCAGACTACACTCGGCAAACACCATTTGCTCTGGGGATTTTGTGGCAGGGAGAGGTTTTTGAGGCGACATCCACAGTCCATGGTTGTTAAGGTTCAATGGATCTTTTGAAGTGAACAGAGAGAGCAGAGTGTATGCTCTGTGACAGACAATTTTGTTTCAGCATGCTCATCATTTCACCTAATAACACCGCTGATTCTGAATGGATGGGAGATGAAAGTTTTCTCCTCACATCAAAACCTACTGTGTCTGTATTCAGGCTGTAAAGATCCCAGGAAACGAGTTTTCTGTAGGCTTGTGAAGCTGTTCTGATGTGCCTTTGGGGAACGTTAACTTTTCCAGTTTATGGAGCATTTGACAACACTTACTGGGAGTGCCAGGCATGTTTTTAATGCAAGGTGCCACTTGGGCGCTTACGCATTGAGCAGGATCACATCATCTGCTACTGGAGGACGTGTGTGTATTTATGAGGGTTTGTGTGTGTGTTGACAGGGATCTCTGCAAACAAGCCACAGCTTGCCATGAGCGCGACATAATATGCATCTCTTCACTCACCAAAACAGCTTTGCACTACACAAACCAGCAAGCTAAACACACTGCCCTGTCAAAACCTGGAGTCAGTAAAACAGCACAAACACTCAAGCCCAAAGAGAGCGATAACCTGGTAACTGTGCCTACAAAATCAACAGATGGTGAATAGATGACTTGATGAGCAGCCAACAGTTATTTTTTTTCTTCCAATGCTACAGACTGTAGAAACTTAGGGAAATTTATCTCCAGCAAAGAATACTTACTTGGTTGAGCTGAACAAGCATCTGCTTTGTTTGGTGAGTTACAGTTAGCATAACATAGAATAAACAGTCACGGTTTTCAGTGATAATGTTTTAAATTTGTGAGATGTCTTCACTCAGGCTGCAGGTGAAGTAACCAATAAATATAGCAGATTAAATCTTTTAAATCCTTTATTAGCCCAACTAGCATTTAGCCACATTAATGTATTGGAAGACAAAACCAAGTGTAAAGTATACCCAAAAATACCAAAATATCTGTACACTGCATGTTATACTAAGTGTGATGGCATGATTGCTTAATATTTCCATGCTGGCTAAGAAGTAGGGATGTCCCTAACAAAATCCTAACTTCAGAATCAAAGCTGATCAAAGCATTTTAAATTAATTGTATCAACAGGAAGCTAAACCCAAATCTTTGGTGCCTTAAATTTGAACAATTTTCAAAATAAATACAGATTTTTTCAATCAGTATTGATGCAACACCAACTAGCACACGTGTCACTGGGATTTAGGAACCTAATTCTTGTTGATTCCAACTTGATTTGACATGTGCTGGTCAGATGTAATTAGGTGTCAGAGAATGCATTGTCATGGTGCTCCTTTACTAGCTAAACCCCCACAATGCTTTTCCTTGCCAACACAGAACTGCCCGACTGCTCTGGGAACCAAAGCTGATCTACAACACAAGAAGTGTAGCCAAGCCGCGCTAGACAACCCACGGCAACGAATTTAATTCTCTGCCAGGGTGGGTCTACTTACCCTCGGTAAGCCTCGAGGTTGGATGCTCCTAAAACTGGCCGACGAATCACCATGAAGTGTAGAGTCAGAAGGCGGGCGTAACTAAGTGACGACAGAGGCGCGACGATTCTGACAGAAACAACCGGAAACAACCATAGAAACAAGGATAGACACAAAGATGGCTGCGCACAATAAACCGTTATCTTTCGACTCGGCTTTGGCCACAGCCCTTAAAGATTTGAAGCTAAAATTCAACTTGAAAGATAAACAAAGGACGACACTGAAGTGTTTCATTGAGAAGAAAGACGTATTACCGAACTCCCGCATCCTCTGATTTCCGGCACTCTAGGAACTACGTCAGCCTATTCGTTGCGCTGATTGGTTGTATACCTACCCAATTGCTGCAGAGTGATTTGAAAGACAACCTTTTAGCCCACCTCCCTCCCTATCGAGAGTTCCTAGACCCTTGCATCTTCAGACCTGGGACTAGCGCGGCTAGGCTACAAGAAATGTGTGATCTACGAAAATTGCAGACGATTGGGACTGTGAATATGAAATGAATAGAAAATGTTGACTGTCAAAAATGTGTTTGAAAATGACCTTTTAACGCGCATGCTAGTAATTTCCTCGGATAGATAAGATAGACTGTCAGGACACAATGCATGAAATGTGTTAGGTGTTGCATGATAACAATCTTTCCATATGCTGCTCTTGTCTTGTCTATGGAACTAATTTATAAATAATATACTTATGGAAAAAATATCTCTCTTTATGCCAAAAGAGACAAAACCAGACAACTTTGTTCTGTTTTGTTGAGTCTTACTAAGTCTACTAACTAAAAATGATGCCGTGAAAAAAATATGTTTTATCAATATTGAAATGGAAGTGTTTAATTCAGAAGTTCAACCCTAAAAGGCGTCTTTTCCCTTATCTTCCCTGGAGTGTCTGGTGCGAGGAAAAAAGGCTTGGATTGCAATAACAGAGGCAGTGATGCTGTGTTTCTGTCACCATGAAGTGTGCACTTCTGCTGATGTTAATTAATGCGGTGGAGTCTGATAGGGAAATTAAGGAGCATCCTATTGATGGCTGTGAGTGCATACAAGGTTAACTTTGAAGTTGCACTGAGAGATATTTTGTTTGTTGATCAACTTTTTAGTTTGTCTCATACATTTTTAAAAGTCACACAGAGGGAACTCAGAACAACATCACATCTCACTGCACATGATGTATAAACTATGTTCTCTGACCTGCACATAAAGAGGATGGCTGAGTCTCATTAACCTCTTCATTTGAAATAATTAGTCAGCTGTAATGTCAATGAAGTCGCTGAAGACACAGAACAAAGAGTGACTGGTGAAGCCAAGCATTTGATCAGCTGAAATCCTATATTTTTCTGTCTGGAGTTCAAATTCAAATCGAGAAATTCAAGTTCAGAGAGCTCTGACTCAGAAATGCCACTCAAAAGGGATGGTAATGCTGCTATATGTCTGCTAGACCTACATGTATAAGTAGGCAGATAAGCATGTTAGGCATACTCAGTTATCCAATCACATCTTTGTACTACGATTCTTCATGTGTGTTTTGAAGTCGCACTGCCCCATAGTGGTAAAGAAACCTTTAAATGTAGCTTTAATGATACTAGAGCAGTGCCATTTGAAACATGCCTGATTAGAAGGACTGTTTGTTTTGCCTCCAGTACTGCAGATTGGAGCTTTCTCTGTATCAGTGACCAACGGCTAATCCAAACTACTTTACAGTCCACCGTGACTTCAGTGAGTTATCGAAACCTTTACAACTTTAAAACTTGAAATTAGCTGATGCCTCCTCAGGTAAAACAAGCACTGTTGAGAAAAAGACGATTTACACAAACCATACATTGCTCTGAGTATAAACCATTTTTTAAAGATAAAATAAGATGGAACTTTAAAATTCACAGATATTTGTCAGAATTTTTTTTTAAAAAGCATGGGACTAAATGCAGTGCTTTATAGAAAAAGCAATAAGATCTAACTACAGTACATTACTATAAATTTGAACAAAACTAAACAAGCTAAAATAAGAGTAGAATAGAAAAGTTCAAGCTAATAGGGGTGAATGAATATGTAGTACTAACAGAATTTTAGACATAATATTGCAAATGAAATTTAAAACTTGCACCGGATAGTGAAATTTGCACATAAAATTGGGATATTACACATGATACAGAAATTGCATTGGCCAATTAAGGGCGGCATGGCTCAGTGGGTAGAGTGGCCGTCTTGTAGCTGGAAGGTTGCCGGTTTGATCCTCGGCCTGTCGAGCTCATGTCGAGGGGTCCCTGAGCAAGACCCCGAACCCCTAATTGCTCCTGGTGGGGTGTGGTTAGTGCCTTGCATGGCAGCTTCTGCCATGAATGGGTGAATGTGACGTATCGTGTAAATAAATATATATAAATACAACCATTTACAATTAAGAGTAAATAATATAACAAATTCATTGTTCCATGTCTGATGTTTTAACTGTCTGCAGAACTGAGAAGAGTTCCATATCTCCTGCAGCATTCTGTGATAAATTAATGAATCAAATAATTGTTGTTTTGATTATTGTAGCGACAAATTTATCAGTTACATATAATTTCTTTTATTACTTGATAAACATAACAATTAATTTACCAAAAGTAAATATAAAAATCTTTCTTATCAGTATTACAGCATTTTATTCAAGCATTATTGTCTAATCTCTACAGGTACTGTTATATGATGTTAATAGTATTTAATATATTTGTCAGTTGGCATACAATATTGGACACATATTGTATATTAATTAAGGATGTTATTAATTTCATACTATTATTTACCATCTTATTATTAATGCATTTCCTGAACTGGAGAATATTTTTCCTGAAGTATTTTAAACTTAAATGGTTATGATATTGTTTCATCATTGGAGTAACATGCAGTTAAAATAAACACTGGAAAATGTATTCTATCATCAGTTTGGCATACGGAAAACAAATGGAATTAAAAAAACTAACAATAATCTGTAGTGTTACTTTAAGCTATTTTCTCAATCATATGTGGCCGTTAAAATAAACAGAAAGCATAAAACAGCCCAATAACAGCATTAGATGACGCATAGTTTAACATTATGTCACCATAACAGCAGCGATGCAGAAATGACTTGTACTTTAGGGTGATGAAGAAACATTTAGAAAATCCTTTTAAAGTGATACTACTAATGCAACATGTTTTGTGTGTTAGTAATCCTAATAGCTCATATTCTGCTTGCTTGGGGACAAAAAGCAAACAGGACGGTGCTTTCTGTCGCTGCAGTCTCGATTAAGTGCTCTGGGACGCTTTCTCTTGAAGTGCAGTGCAGTTGTTCCGGTGTGATCAGCCATTTCCAGTTTGCTGTGTTTATGGAGCACCACATTGTTCTCTGAGTCTGAGCCCCTTTCTAAAACACTCCTACACTTAAGATGATTGTGTTAAGCTGTGTAGATGATTTCAAGTATAAAAACATAAGTCCTGAGAGTGATCAGAGAGGAGGGCGCCACAAAAACTTTGAAGGCTTATTTTCTTTTTAGGAGACAATTATCGGACAAAGGACAAGGGCTGGAGCTTAGGTTTGCACTCAAGGGCTCAGGGACACTGCAGCCTGGAGTGGACTGGCTCTAAACACAGAGAGGTGGATTAATCAAAGAGAGGACCAAAAGACGCCTTTTTCCAAATCGTAGGCCACTTTTAGACCCACCTAAAAAAGCTCTTGGGTTATAGGGAGGAGCTCTTACTCTCTAGTGTCTGAGAGCACAAATCCTTGTATCTTTTTTCTCTCCAGGTGCTGACTGCTCCAGACAGACTGACTGGAAACGGTGGATCCACTTCCTCCATCTTCCTCAACGTGGATTCCACAACTAGTTGAGTCACACGCCTTGTCCATTCCTTCACAGTTCAATTTCTCTCAATTAGCCTCTGATAAAACAGATTAATCCCTCCATTAAAGCCACATTAGTTAAAAATCTGCTTGTCCAGATTATAGATCTCACCTGGGCATAGTTCGTGTCACACATACACACAACTGGACTTCTAATAAGGACAAATGCATGCAATGTTAAAAAGAAAGCAGAAATAAAACCAATCCCAGTGAGGTATGTAGAACTTTCGTCCCTTGATCCTCCGTATGCTGCATTTTGGAGGTTTTATTTGCTTGCTCCCCAGCAGGGGCGGATCCAGATTAATTTTAGTGGGGGGACACAGGGGGGTACAACAGATATTTTGGGGGGCCACCGAAAAGTTGTAAGAAAAAAATTAAAGCTGCTACTGACCTCTCACTTTTACAAAGTATTTTTCATATTTGTTTTTTTTTTTTTTGGCTCTTTAACCCAATAGGAAAGCTGTATAAGACCTTTTCATTTTGGACTGTTAACATTCAAATTATGATGGACTTATTTTCTTGTTTATGTGAATTACATCATAAGCTGCAACATCTGCCTGTTATGTAAAACTAGTAAGCTCAACAACAGTATCCTGAGGGCAATTAAGTGAAAACTATTGTACAAGAACAGCACTATATACAATCCTGTGGAATTCCATTCATCCATTCATTCTCTATACACCACTTTATCCTCACCAGGGTCGCAGGGGGTGCTGGAGTCTATCCCAGCTGACTCGGGCGAAGGCGGGGGACACCCTGGACAGGTCGCCAGGCTACATATACAGACAAACAAGCACACTCACATTCACACCTACGGGCAATTTAGAGTAACCAATTAACCTCAGAATATTTTTGGACTGTGGGAGGAAGTCAGAGCACCCAGAGAAAACCCACGCATGCTCAGGGAGAACATGCAAACTCTATGCAGAAAGATCCCAGGCTCAGCCCGGGATTTGAACCAGGGATCTTCTTGCTGCAAGGTGAAAGTACTAACCACTATGTTACTGTGCAGCCTCTGTGGAATTCCATTTTTAGAATGTTTACTGACAACTATCACACCTAAAATAAGAAATAATATTCTGTACTTTTAGCAACTAGTTCTCAGCTGTAAACCAGAAACATTATAGGGTTCTGAATACTAATCAGTCTAAATCAAAATGAGTACTACCCAATACACAGTGAACAACAACAATCTGTACCTTTGATCTGTGGAAAAATAATCTGAAGTGTTCTGTGCAGTAATGTAAATTTTAAAATGCAATAAAATACAGTAAGCAGCACTCTATGCATTTCACAATAAACATGAGAACAATGATAAACAGTAGCAATATTCCATATTCTTAAGTCATTTAATAGTGCACAGCTCAGCAAACATCATAGTGTTCTGAATAGAATAATTCAGAATTCTCAATAATCTTTCACAGTGAGCAGATGTTGCAGGTCCATGGTCCAGACGTGGCCATCGAACAGGTTGGAGGGGGGTCTGGCACCGTGTACATCCGAGAGCACCTCCTCTTTTTGCATTCTTTTTAAATATTTTATTTTTGCCTTTTTTAGCTTTATTAGATAGCAGTAGTGAAGGCAGACAGGAAACAGGGGAGAAGATGTGCAGCAAAGGGCTGCAAGCAGGAATTCAACACGGGCCGCTGCATCGGAGACTAGCCCCTGTACATGGGTCACCCGCTTAACCCATTGAGCTATACTGGCACCTCTCTTTTTGCATTCTTCATATGGGATGGAAATAAAGTAACGTTGGTTCAGCACATCCATCAAAGGCCTGTAGGTGTGAAGCAGGAAGCCCTCCACAATGAGGATGTGAGTCTTCTCCTCCTCTTTGTGGTCGGACTTCGGGACGATCTCTGTGTCCAGGGTGTTATTAACGCCATGAGACTTCTCAAACTTCACCAGCCACTCGTAGATCGTATTCATCATGGCATCCATGTCCAGAGCAGTGATGACATCGTACTGCTTAAAGCCATCTTCACCAACTTCAATCTGATCTTGGGGCTTGATAAAGTCAAGTGGAACCAACAACTGAATGCTGTAAGATACAAAGCTGAGATGTGAGTTTGATTCCCACCGTAGCTGTTGGTCCAGAGATTCCAGGTATCAGAAGGTGGTTTTCAACTTTCTGCTTCAACTTTAAACTAAATTTACTTCACTAAGCCAGCCCTCTGGACTTCCAGTAAGCTGTGTTCCTATTGGCTGTTCAGGTGGCTGCTTGGTGTTATCAGGAACACTTGAGCAGCTCAGTGTCTTCCTGCCTTATTTGGCTGCAGTCAAACATTTCCTCTGCTTCTCTTCACTGAACTGGGTTTGGCTCCGTTGCTTTAGTTTGTTTTTTAGGCATTGGCTTGCAGCTTCCAGCAGTAAAATCGTCTTTAATGTGTTTTTTGGTGTGTTTTAGGGCTTTGTACTGGATAGTTGCCTTGGTAAATGTGGTTATTTAGCCACAGTTAGCACATGGTGCTAATGTGTGCAGTGATTAGTGGATTTGGTGCAGCTGAGTTGTGTCTTTATCTTGGTTGTAGTGAGTCTTTAGAGGTTTTGGTCAGACACATTCTGTATTCTTGTTTGTGAACCAATGTTGGTTGTCCAGAAGGTAAGAGTTCCTGTCCTGATTCTCTGTTTAATGAGGTTCTCTGGTAGGCTGCAGGAGACTTTAGCGTTTGGGTTTTTGTACGGTTTCATTTAGACGACTATCTTGAGGCCCCTCCATGTGGTTTAGTGAGGTTTTCTGGAACAGTTCTACAAAGCAACCTGCAGCAGAAGAGACTTTGACAGTTTTTAGGAAGTTCTGGAGACCAGACTTTAGAGCAGCAGAAACATTTGTCAACAGTTTGAGCAGGAGAAGGTGAGCTTCAGAGTAGAAATGAGAAGGAAACCTTCTTGACCCGTGTGGTGAGTTCCTGTACCAAGAGTTTGAGCAGGCTGTGAAGAGTCTGGAGTTCTTTGGTTTGAAAACACAACAAGAGTCGACTCATTAAAGGAGAAAACTGGAGATATCGTTGCTTCTTCTGTTGCTCTGCAGTTTCCTTAGACTGAATATCAAGTTTCTATTTTAAATGATTTACCCTGTGAGCGCTAGAAGACTTCAATAAACTCCCTCCATCCCCTGGACACAATATTTTATAACCATGTTAAATCTTTTTTTTTTTTTAATGTTCCAATCATAGTTTTAGTATTGTTTTTTTTTTCTCTTTGCTTGTTGAGTTTTGTCATTTGTGTGAAAGGTGCTAAACAAATGAAGTTGAATTGATAAACTGAACAACTGACTAACTCATAATTGTGACAACAGAAGTATTTTCGTTGTGATTAAAGGGTTTGTTTTATTTTTAAGGTTGGGGTTAAAATCTTGACAGAAAAAAGATTAAAGAAATAAACTACATTAAAAAGCAATTTAATTAAAGGAGAAACATTTAATACAATGAAACTTTAAAAAAGGAAATTAAACAATATATTCAACTAAATTATATTAAACAGACAAAATATTTAATTAGGTAATTAAACAGAAGATATGAGACATATAATTATAAAAATTAAACCTTTTTTAGACAAAAATATTAAACATTAAAGATGAAATATTTTAGATAATTAAACAATTAAAAATACAATTAAACAAGAAGAATATTAAGCATTTAAAAAATAAAAACATTCAATTAGATTATTAAACCTTTAAAAAGACAAATTTAATTAAAAAATTAAATGTTTAATTAGAAAATTAAATTTTAAAGACAATAAAACTTTAAATAGTAAGTAAACAGAAAATACAATGAAGCATTTAAGAGTATTAAAAAGGAAAAGGAAATTTTTCAAACAAGCCGATAAAGCATTTGAAAAAACAACAAACATTAAAAAGACATTTCAAAATCAAATCAGACATTAGAAAAGAATAAAAGATGAGAAAAGAGCAAAGCTAAACATTTAAGAAGAATCAAACTGAAGACAAAACATTTGAAAAGACACCAGTTAGACTTTAGAAGATCAAATTAAACAGAAGAGACAATAAAATGATCAAAAACAGCAAAAACAGATAAAGGTCTTAAAGCGTTTTCTAGGCTGAAATTAAAACATCAAGTTGTTTCTTCAATCATTTCCTCTTTCTATGTTCTTGGTTTGATTGTGGACAGATTTACTAAGAACTCATTTCAGAAAACTGCTTTCCAGATAAAGTCTACTAGTAGTTGAAGGCATCGATCAAACTAATGTTACCTTCTGATCTCCACAAACTTTACTGTTCAATGAAGAGAATCAAAGTTTGTTCAGGATTTCTGAAGAACCCACAGGTGAAGGTTTGAGAAGAACTCGGATGGTCTAAATGTGAAATCAAGACTCATGGTCACAAGTTTTAAGGCTTCTGTTAACCAGAAAGTTCAAACTAACAGAGATCTACTGTGGGACTGAGAAGATATCAGCCCTCAGACTGTCTGAAAGTTAAATCTAACAGAGATCTACTGTGGGACTTAGAACATTTCAGCCCTCAGACTGTGCGAAAGCTCAGGCCCTGAGGACTCGGGCGGTCTGGAGGCTTTGGAAAGTCTTGGAACTGAGGGTTCAACCCTCCAGCACAAAGGCTGAAGTCCAACCTCCTGAGAAAAACGGTCGAGTGGAGACTCGAGTTAAAAAAAAAACTTGAAAATGGCAAAAAATAGATGATAAATGCGCAAAGAAAAGAATAATTAGTATCTGAGCAAGTAGCTCGGGGTAAGAAGAGAGACTACCAAGCAGAAGGTAGTAGGTTCAAGATTCACTGCCGGTATTTTTCTTAGTTTTCTTTGTCAGGATTTTCAAATATTTTAAGAAGAGCCCAGTCTTGAACCAGCAACCTACAGCTCTATAGGCAAACTCTTAACTCACTGAGCTACAGATCAGATAAAAAGAAATAAATACGTCATCCCTTTGACATCGTAGTTTCCAAGTGACCACATGGGTGGAGCTAAGGCAGAGTTTGGGTGGAGTCAGGGTGGAGTCAAGGCGGAGAGTAGGTGGGGAGGTGGGTGGCAGCCTCCCCCCTCTACCCCCCCACCTTCCCCCACTGCCCCCCTCTACTTCCCCACCGCCCACCACAACTTCCCCCGCCCGACGAGTTTTTCGAAAATCCGAGCCACGATGGGTTTTCCCGAGTTTCTGGAGCTTCCACAAGGTCGGAGGCAGAAGAACTTGTCAGAAAGAGGTGTTGAAGTCGGCGAAGATGGAGTGACTTTTTACAGCGACGAGAAGGAAGACAACTAGAAGAGCAGGGGCCTCATTTATAAAACATTGCCTAGGATCCATACTAAAGTTTACGTACGCTGAAAATACGAAAAGGGCGTATGCCCTTCACCCCTGATTTATAAAACTTTGCGTAAGCACAGCTGCATGCAATTTCTTGATAAATCAGACACCAGCTGGAAGATTGCACAGGTGGATCCACCTCACATTCCGCCCACAACACACTCACATTTTACCGTGAATGGTCAATGCAAAGTAACTCATGAATGTATCTGTATATAAATAAGCTGCGGGATCCACGGCATGTCACGCAGTGCCGGCCGGCAGTCTTTTCTCTGCTGTGCGTCAGGATGAATGAATCATGTGTTGACCCAGGCCACCCTGCCACTAAATTTGCTATGATCATGTCCGATGTACAAATCATTTGTACACTGATTGAATGTACATTTTTTCAGTTCACATAGACAAATTCATTTTCACTCGGGGGTTGTGGTGTGAAGCATGTGTGCCTGCTTGCCTGTACAGGGCTGATTAATGGTTGGACGCTCATCCCATTCGGCCGCATATGGATAAATAAACAAAATTCTTTACTTTTTTTTTGCCTTTTTACTGTGATAGTTGCAGTGAAGAGTGACAGGAAATGGGGAGAAGAGTAGGGGGAAGACATGCATAAAAGTGCCGCAGGCAGGAATCAAACCCGGGCCACTGCGTCAGAGACCACCCCTGCAAATGGGTCTTCTGCTTTCCCCGATGAGCCATACGGGCACCGGGTGATCAGTAAGCAAAATTATTTCATAAAGATCACCGCACCGGCCCCAGATACCGGCCCTTCGGTCAAACGACCGAATGAAATAACGTTCAATCCGCCCCTGTTGATATATGAACATAGTTCTGCAAATACAGTCGTCGGCCGAATGACGCACTATATGAACATCTACAACAATGAGGGTTTATGATTATCCGGCTCTACAAGTCTAATATGTGATAACAATAAAGGTTTGAGATCAATCTGGTTTCAATTCGCCACTTCACCCTCCGTCACTGCCGTTCCCTCTGTCTCCAAAATGTGCTTAAGCAAGCATCAAAGTTGGCGCCCCGGTGCGCACATTGTCACGCCAAGTTTGATTTTATAAATCACAACCTTTGCGTAGAAAGTGGTGTACGCCACTTTCTAGCCCTGTTTTGTGCATACGCAAGCTTTATAAATGAGGCCCCAGGTCTTTAACCAGCAACCCTAAAATCCATGAAGTCAGCTCCAGAGAAATGGAGGTCAACTTTTATCAACCTCCATCCAGATGTTGAACTTGATATCTTTACTTTGAGATTTTTAGTCCCATAAACCTTTAGAATCACACTTTATTATCATTTATTAGGAATTTAATGGAATCCACCAGCAGATCTAGTTTTTGCTGAAAAACTTTATTCTTGTCGTCATGTGACTGCAGGATTTAAAACTGTTCCTTCTATCTGACCTCATGTTTATTAGTTTTAGTGGAGAAAGTTATTTTAATTGTCAATTAGTCTCTAATAAACCATATTAGTCAATAGGTTTAAATTTCTTGCTTATTTTAAATGACAAAAAATATAAAAATAAAGCGTCTTGAGACAATTTGACCTGTAATTGATGTTATATAAATAAAATTGAATTTAAATTGTATGTATCTTGTAATGTTGGAGAAATTCAGCCATATATGTTGGAAAACACATCTTCTTTGGCCATTAATCTGTTGATTGTTTTCTCCTGTAATTCATTTCTTTTTTTGGTTTATAAAATGTCAAACCAAATATATTCAGTTTACTGTCATAAAAACCAAAAAGACTTATATTCATGATGCAGGAATCAGGCAGTTTTTCACTTTTTATCTTAGTTTAGTCAGAAAGATAGTTGATAATGTGTGAATTGTCGCAGCTTGTGAGCCGTAAAGGTTTTAATCTTTGGGGCCAAGTGCCAAAAAACATTTAGAAACCAATATCAAAACACTCAACAAGGTTTTGAACATCGTGAAAGGGAAATCCAACTTCTGCATGACAATGTCACATTAAAGGACATTTATTTCCAATGTAAATGTGTGATATTCATCCTCTGGAGCTTCTCTTCACATCGTCTTCTACCTGGACTGGTTTGGTCAAAGGGCAAACCAGATAGTCTGGTTTGGCCACTTTGACAAACAGGAAGTGGAAGATTCCAAGCAGATTTAGAGAAGGGGGAACCGGACTGTACTAAGTGTGGTCGAGGGGTGTTTTGTGGGTTTTTAAGGTTGATAATGATTATTAGTGAGACATTTGGAGGAGATATTCATTTGCAGTCAATGAAATTATCCACTGTGTAAAAATATTTGTTGTATATACAATGTATTGCATTCCCTGGATGATGAGTGAATAAACTGAACTGAACTGGACTGATTTAAAATCTTAGAGTTCGTGGCGTTTTTTCCATACCAAAGGCTATACTATGATGTTTTCTAAGAGACATACTATGCTACTCTCGTACCTGTCTTCTCCTCTGGCATCAGGAAACGTCTTCAAAGCTTCTTCAAATCCAAATGAAATACAATGAAAAGATCAAACTCACGTCATTGGTGCATTCAGGTGCAGTCGGACAACAAAGTTGCGTTCAGGAGCGTTGGAATATGGAGTATTAGTAATGTGAATTTCCTACGAAAATTTTGGGGGGGCACACGAGGTGGCCAATCAGATCACAGCCATAGTCAAGATACAGATTCTTAGCCAGGAAGGGTACAGTTGTCACCAGATAGCCAGGAAGGTCTTTCAGCAGTCGGATGCACTTTTCAGAAATACAGACAAACCAACAGATTGCAAGACAATACAAGATCTGGACATCCAAGGGTTTCTTCAGAAAGAAATTATTGCATCCTGATCCGTCTGTGCAGGAACCGAATGACATCACAGGAGCAGTGGTCAAACCAAACTGGTGTCCAGTGTTCCACCTGACTTTTAGATCATGGCTTAAGGTCCTACAAGGCTGTCAAGAAGTCCCTGATAAACGAGAAACAGAGGTTAGTGCGCCGGCATTGTTGGACCCAAGCACAGAAGAACTGGACAGCCAGGAATTGGAAGAAGATTCTGTGGTCAGATGAGTCCAATTTCCAGCTTTATCTTCGTCCTTCTAATGTTAGGGGACACAGAAGGCCAAGTGAAGCATTATCTCCAGCATGTACAGTCCTGTCAAGCATGGTGGAGGAAGTATCATGGATTGGTGATGCATGAGTGCTGCTGGTGTTGGTCATCTCACTGTCTGTGAGGGCGCATTGAACTCTGCCAAGTATTGTGCCATGATATCCCAAACCCACATGCTCCGTTGTGCATGTGCACTGTTCTGCTGAGGTCAGAATTGGATGTTTCAACAAGATAATGCTCTTTGAACACATCCAGGGTCAGTAGAACTTGGCTGTAGGAGCACAGTATGTAGGTCTTATAGCGGCCAGCTCAATCCCCAGACATGAGGCTCTCTAAAAATTTGTGGTGGATTACCAAAGGTCTGTTTCAAAGCGTAAACCACAGAATTTAGAAGAATTAAAAGCAGTAATTCAAGAAGAATGGGACAAGATCACCCCTCAACAGTGTAAAAGGATAGTGGGGAACATGGCAGCCATTTGACCTCTACTGCGTGCTAATGACAGGGCTACTAGATAATTATTTGATTATGTGATGGTTTAATTATTTTGTCCAGTTTTGAACACTTTCTCTCATATTTGTTGACTTTGATCCCAACAATGTTGAGAACTTTCAATGTTGAGGGACCTGGTCTGCGAATTAGCTGTTAGCTATTGACCTACGAACATGGCATCGATTATTGTAACAATGCTTCTTGTTCTGTCCCTATTAAATAAATGTATAAATTAAAAAAAATAAAACTGACATACTGAAACTGTCAAGAATTTTGTTGTTTTGGTCAAAAAAATCATTCGTTTTTGTTTGTGTCTATCTAATTCAGCCACACCTTATGAAACACAAAAACGATTTTTCCACCAATATTTCACGATAATATTTGAGATGTGTTGTGTAAAATTTTAAGGTTGTCCAAAAAACTTTTTCCACCACCATATCACCTGCGAAACACACAGATTGATGTTTGATATAAGAGGCCATTTTATCAGCCTAGCTTTATAGTATTTCCATGTGATTGAGAAAGTTCTAGATGTGTTCCCACAGTAAGGGCAAATCCAAGTCAGACCAAATGAATGAACGAAGTGTCCATAAAATGTGCTTATACATACTTAATCATAGAGTTTCGCTTGTAGTCTGACAGGCAATGACATCCTCTGTCACTCCATCGAATGCTAAACTCTCTCCTGGTTTCAAAATCAAAAGACAGCTGTTCACTGTCCACGTCTGAATTTTGTGCAGAATCACAGTGAATCTTAATTAAAGGAGGAATGAAACACCAGGTCCTGCGGCTATAAAAAATGACATCCATTGATAATATGTGGGCATCACTTTACAGTTAGAGAAAGTAATTTGGGAGAGTAGTTTATTAGCCCTTTGCCCTTTCAGCCAGAAATGACCTTGCGAGGCCCAAAACCAGACGACCAGCTGCAATCCATGATTCATTTAACACCTTCTGGGCCTCTAGAAGCACATGCGCTGTTGATTAAATGCTTTGTGGGAGGATTCATATTTAAAGCATACGCCGCATGAAAATTAATGATAACCAGCCAAGCAGCAGAACAGTGTACAGAAGAGCTACGATGGACAATTTATAAGAGATTCACTCCAATTTACAATTTATTCTGTAATCACCATAATGTTTCTTCCATATACAGCATAATGTAATGCACATTTGTGAGTGACTGGGATTATAAGGACTATGAGTAGGCTGCTCAAAAAAATGATATAAATGTCATTACAGTGCATTCAAGCAGGAAATCTAGCACAGGGAACTAGAGATTAGCCGCTGGGTGGGAACGCTCCACATATGCCCATAAGAGGCTAACGGAGTCAGTGAGTGAATGAATGGATGATTGAGCAACCTCCACTGAAGTTTTTTGTAGGCTCCTGAATTGAGTATGGAATTTAGCTAACGGTCTGCACATCTTTGAACTAGGCCACAGTGAATTTCAAAGGAATCTGTAATGCCCTACTTATACAGAGCCTTAAGTGGAAAAAAGAGGGGAAAAAAAGAAGAGGCACTTTGTAAATTTTTGCTGTAAAAACGTAATGCTGTGATGTCTGTTTATTTACACTCCGTTGTTAATGTCTATCTTGGTCTTTCCGTCAGCTCGTTCAGCTTTCTATGTTCTGGAAAATAGCTTCAATTTTACCTGCAACTTGTACTTGCAGGAACGCTGCACATCTTGGACTCGACACAACATCACCAGGAGCTTGTTGATGGAAGCCATCAATCATGCGGAGTTCAAGGGTTGTGCACCAGCACTGTGCTTCACGGTCACGCTCCCAGATCCAACACTCTGCCCCCCGCCTGTCCTAGACCTTCTACAAGTGTCATTTTGTATCTGGCTGGCTGATGGCTCTGTTTATTAAAATGCAGCTCCCCCACAAAACGGTTCTCTCTTTTCAAAGGTTATCGAAATAATGGAGTTTTTTTGTTTTTTTATTCCACTTATTATATGAACACTCATAACACAATCATTGCAGTGAAATGTTGCACAAACAGATAAAGCCTACAGTCATGCCTAAAAATTAATGCCAGCATTAGGCATTGTGTAAAATATCATGCTACCATGGTGACATTTGAAAATAGAACTTCTAAACTACAATTTCTTAAAATTCCTTTCTGGACATTACTTCCCGAAAAGCTCATCTTTTCATATCAAAATTACATATTTGAGACTTTTTTCACATTAAAGTAGTCGTTTCCTGCCTTATAAGGGCTTACACGTAACTGCATCCATTAGGATATGCAAAATATTGAAATTTCTGCATCTCTGTACCACCCACAGCTTGAGCACGCCGGCTCACCTACAACTCCGAAAAACTACTCAATGCTACATGATGGCAAGTTGCAACATTGGTTCAGTTCATCCATACATGTCTGAACTGGAAACCGTGTTTTTGAAACTACAATCGGTTCAGTTTTAAAGAGCAAATGCTCAATCATGCTTTTGCATTAATTTTGGATTCAAATAATAAGGTATTGGACTCTACTAAACATATTCATACTAGAAATATTAGACACCTACAGTTTGAACTTGTAGAAACACTGCACATTTTGGAACTCATCTTTAAATATTTTCAGTGCAAATAAAAAAAAACCAAAAACTTTAAAGTTGATCAGATCAAATTAGCAATATAAAAACCCTACTGGCACAAACTACAGTGTACTACGTATTTTCTGCAACACGTGGGATGCTGTTTTTGTTGCTATTGTTAATGAAAGGCCACATGGAGGCTCTTGTAATGCAAGAAGAGCACTTTCTCCAAATGTTAAACTCCCTCTTTCAGTTTTAATAGAAGGAATAAATACTTTCCTTTATCCGTAAATCATTATTTAATACTAAAATAAATATTTGTTCGGTCACCCTTGAACAAACACGGTAACCTGAGATCAGTAATGAAAATCTGAACAAGTCATTTTTATAATTTTTTTAATTTGTGCTGTAATATTTTTGTACCTGAATACATGTTATTTTTACTATCCAACTCTACGCCTACAATAACTACTACATTGTATTAGAAAACAGCAAATGGAGATGTTAACAGGATAAAAATTAGATTTTTATTAGAGGTTTTTTTTTTTTTAAAACAATAAGATAACATAAAAAGGGTTATACTGATAACAGGCTGCTGATTTTGGTTGGGACTATATCATTGATTGCTGCTGCTTGCATTTTTTTTTATTTTAATGTGTTCACATCATGCATATCTTCTCTCCTCAGAAGGCAGCATCACAACCTTCAGGCACGGTCTGCAACATGCAAACAACATCTGTATTTGTTCTCCTCATTTCAGTGGTGCATTTGGCATTTGTTTGTTGAAGACTTCCCAGATTAACAGTTCAAAAGCAACTGAATTAGATCTAAAAAATATTTATCTCTGTCCGTTCGATTAAATATTCACAAGCCGGTATCTTTATGGTTACATATGCTATGCATGAGCTTGTGACTGTGAATTGCAAATAGCTCCCACATTAGAGCATTTTGCTGCAATTATTTGATGAAAAGACATCTGAATGAAAAACTAACGAGTCCTGTTTTGATGTAGGAAGATTGGACGCTCCGGGGTGCACACATGCATTTATACATATGCTTGTATGTGCAAAGGCGTGTGTTTGTGTCTGTTACTGTGCTACAAAAGGGGTTTTATCTGACTGTAACTAAAGACTTTCTGTGACTGTAAGATTCCCTAGACTGCACTGATGATATTCCCTAGTTAGAGAACCTGCATGCCTTTCTTTCTGCTGTCTTTGCATTCAGCAGCAATGACTTGTGCAATGTTTTAAGCCATTTAGTCACAGTAATGGATGAACAGTTTGAACACAGAGACCAATAACACAGTGAACTATGTGAGTGGTTGCATTAATTGACATATCATTAGTAAAACTAGCACCGATAACAAGCATTGTCTCTCTGGGATTGCTGTTTCCAGATACTGTATGTGCAGCATGTTGATAATGTGAGGCTTTGTCTTATGAATAATGCTTTTGTTTGGCTAATGGTCAGACAGATTACCATTAGAGGTTGGTGTAGACATCAGAAAATGAATGGCCTTTGAAGGAACTGCAAAAACAGCGGTGTAACACAAGTGTGCACAGACAGGGGTATACTTAGTAGATGCTAAATGCATGATAAAATGGACATAAATATATACTAGGTGATGATTGATGAGTTTGTACGTTGTTTTTGTGTAGTCTATGATTCCTTTAAATACCACAGTGTCTTTTGAAAGGTTAAATCAACGCTGGGATGGAAAATGATAACTGCTAATAATTTCCTTTTGACAGTAGCATGATTTTTAAAACATCATGTAAACAAGATCTCTGGTCCCTCCATCAGATTAAAGAATAAAGCGGAAACTTCAAAACTTCCTTCACAAAACAGTGCCAATAGCGTTAAAATAGGTGCACATTATGAACCAGGTTTTCAAAGGGTTGACACTGGTTAGACTGTCATACTGACAGTTCCTCAGGGCACGTGCACGCCAATTCAAACTTCATTTCATATTATTCTGACAACGCATCGGTTATGCGACTCCCACGCTTGACATCGGTGACCTTCATGTGACATAGTGACGTCAAAGGTTGCTATAACTGGTACTTGCTAGTTGACAGCTGAAGTGATGAAGCCTCTTGTTCAGTTGAGATGAATGTCTTCTGACTTTGTAATTATAGATTACTCATAACCTGCACCTGCACATGGATTCTCACAGCCAAATCATTGCTGTGAGCATTAGAAAAACTCAGAAAAGAAGCAGTGCCAGTAGGGTAGCAGTAAGGAAAAAAACACTAAATTATAAATTACCCTCAATTGTAAGCCCATAATCATGTGTTGAACTCTTAGTCGTTCAAAATGCACCGAAATGTAATTCATTACCTATCACAGAATGCTTTTAAATGCTCCTCAAAGGATAGCGAGTGGCAATCAGCACTGTGTGAGTTCGATTTATTGAATCTAGTTGGCATCATTCTGTGTAGAGGGTCTAAGTGTTTGTAATTGACTCAAGCATTAAAAGGAATGCAGGTGGGAATTGGTGCAAATGAGAAAGAGCTGGTTAGAAAAAAACATGCTATGTCGGTCATGTGGACACGCTATGTCTTCACTCGGCACGATACAGGAGAAAACACAGCAGAAGCCTGTTAGAAAGAAGTAGAGCGTTAATGTTTGCAGCGTTCAGTGGGAGTGGAGTGTGCAAGAGGGACAGGCAGGTGTGTTGGTCATTGGAGCGGAGTGAGGTTAGCAGCAAGTGGGATTGTAACAGTAAATGTTAATTATGGGCCACTGTTTGTCAGGAAACAAGTGCTACAGCTCCTCAAAAACCAAGAAGAGCTCCCAAGTCTTGTTTATCAGCAGAGCTCGGTGACAGATAATCACCCTAAAGCTAACTGCAGCTTTGCCCCGAAGCTCTAGAGAAGTCTTTCTGCTGCTTTCCAGCCACAGTTTGGAGGATGAAGCAGGTTGCTGCAGACACTGAGGTCTATTTACTGGATACTATATCACAGAACAGTTACACAGGACTCAAAGAGCTCCACTGCCTTGTTAGCGCCGAGAATCTTGTGCACAGGTGGGTGTAATAAGTTCCATTAATCGTTACTGAGGTACATGTACCAACTGTGATATTGATTTGAGCTGATATCACCCAAGGATCCGGTATGGATTGAGAAATGACTCCAGCTGCTTACATGCTATTTATCTGCACAGCCGCTGCACACCAGGTGGTGAGGAATATTCAGACTGAATGCAAACCATATTTCAGATGTGACTTTCAGATGATATGAAGTCGATGCTAGAGTATGAGTGGATGCCGATAGACGGGGTCGGCTCGGGCAATGAGACCTGAGACACGTTCACATGGGGTGGCAGTAAGGTTGTTTTCACGTTACACTCTGCTCTTCTGGGTTTTTACCTCCTCTGTGGAACTTGGCAGGAAGTGAATTTGTTCTAGAAAAATAAGCCAAAAAGTGTAAAAAAAAAAAAAAGACAAAGAACTGGAGTATCTGGAAAGTGTCAAGATAATTTAGTGACTGAGCTGTCAGACAGTGAAGCACAGGAACACTCTGCAGACACAAGATCAGTGCACTCACTGTCTATACACAAAGTACACTGTGATCAATTCACTCAGACTGAACAAACAAGTCCACAGCCAGATATTCTGGTCAGATTTTGTGAGGAGCAAATTTTACTCGGTATTCAGTCCTTAAAACATATTTAGCAGCCAGAATAATCTTTAAAGCACTGTGGGCTGTATGCAATTGGGGCATTGCACAGTGTGCACATCCATTGTTCATGTTTTTTTTACTCTAATATTCTCTAATGTGTGTCCACATACTGTATGTACAAGCCACAGAGAAACACAGAAATACACAGTCAAACACAATGAATTACCTCAGCTAAAGCAATTAGAAGGAGAGAAGTCACAGACCAGGCCAAAAACCATCTCACCGTGGTAATTCCAGCTGCTTGCCTATTGACAATATTGACCAGAGCTTCGTCAAACACAAGTGAGTAGCTGTTTTCAGCCGATTCCATGCGTGTTGCGGTGAGAAATAACCTGTTTTCTATAAATTACGCTGTAGGCATAGTCTTAATCTGGAGTCTTGCATTTGGCTAAAACAGTCTGTATTTGCCTCAGAGGTGTGTATTAGATAAATGCATCTTCTTATTGAAGTAATTTTAAAAGTCTTAAAGCATGCTATTTGAAATAAGTGCAGAGTGGCATTTGTGAAGAGTTTTGTGTGAGTGTGTCTTTAAAGGAGTGATAGGAAGAGACACTGAAAGAGGTTTTTGTTTAAAGAATTTATTCCAGAATAAGTGGAAAGGATTGTATGTGTGCATACAACGTAATTGTGCTAATTACAGCAGCTATGCTTCACAAAAGAACCAGTGAGACTAACTCTGTATTATTTGCCACTGGTTTATTAACACATTTTACTTTTAAGGACTAAGGGTTGTGTACTGTTCAAGAAGACGTTTATAATTTAAACATGGTGGCTCTGAATTTCTGTGTTATAGTTGTATTGATTTAAATACACAAGCAGCTTATTAAAGCAATAGAAAGAATCAAAACTCATGCAACTGATAAAAACCTCTTCATTAGGAAACAAACACTGCGAATAAGTAGAACATATTTTTATAACTTAAACAACTTGATGACAAGAGAGCAACATGAAGGCAGAAAAAGAAACAGCAAACAGAGAAATGCTGCACAGGCACAAAAGGGAATTAAGTTCAGTTTCCAAGAAGCGAGAAGAAGTGTTGAGCACACTAGTCGCTAAATAAAACACAAACATTGTGAGCATTTTCACACATCAGTGACAGCTGAGCAGCAACGCGTTTCATGTTTCTGCAGCTTTTTTATGTGTGCTTGTGGTGCAAACTGTGTTTGTACAGGTGTTGTCAGTGACGATCTAATCCTAATTTACTTTGGTTTATCTGTTTGCATCTGAACTTCTACAGAACTCTCTTAGCATTCATAGTTGTAGAACATCAAAATGGAATTATTCTCTGGGGTTATACTCTTCATTTGATTCGAAATGTTAAAGATTTCACAGCTCAGTGTGTGTTAACTGTGTGTTCACATACCTGAAAAGCTCCTTTTCTTCTGAAGCTGGATGTCTCAGAGCCTTCAGGTTGTTTTTGGTGTGTACATTAGTTATAGTTGTGTGTCACACAGGTTCAACCAGTTACAGTTACCATATTACTTCATTTTCAGATTAACTTCCCCTGTCCATGTCTTCAGCGCCCGTAGTGGCTTTATGTTCCTGATGCCTCAGGCTGAATGTCGTCTCAACAGCCCATCAAATTGAGTGACAAGTGCTGGCCTAAGCCATGCACCTAAGGGCACAAATAAAGGGCGCACAATGCACTTTGTAGCCTCAAGGTGAAAAGTTGCATATTGTAGCCTTAAGGAGTTGAGAAGTTTGTCTTTGGCGATGATGGATTTTTTGAATTCTTATGAGGGACTGGTTCTATTAATATGTCATGTTGTTTTACAGCAGCAGCAGTATGCAATCAGATGTAAGAGTGATGCAGGCGAAGTTACTACAGACATTAGCCAGTGTGAATCTCAACGGGGGCTTTAAAAAATGCAAAAGAGAGAGCAGAAGCTACATATTTACGTCTTTGTACAAACCTTAGAGTGAAAGAGCAGCAGCTTGAGGAGCTGTCTGGCTGACGGTGAATTGTGTATTATTATTAGTGTTTTTATGCTCTGTTTTTCACACAAACTAAAAGATTGCACTGATGTTTCTGTGGCATGAAGTTAACACCCTCTTCTTTTGTTTCCAACCATCCACAAAATGTAAGTTTGTATGGTCAATTGTTGAGCTGATTAGTGCTTATTTTGTACTTTTCAAAACAATTCTCTGAGGAAAAAGCCTCTGATAAAACTCATAGCAATTACTGTTTTGCAACCAAAGTTCAAACCTATTTTCCAGCAGAGTTTATGTGTCTGCACTAAAGACATGGCAAGTATTTCTCACCAAGGATAATTTTGCCATCATTAACTGAGAGTGAATCACCACTATTGCAGTATGTAGACATTTTATTCATTAAAACCACTGCTCACTGAGAATAATTAAACTGATAATAATGGCACTTTGTAATCTGCAAACTGAAAAGTAAGGGCTTATCTTTTAAAGCAGGAAACATTTTAATGAAATTATGAAGTGGTGTTAGAGCAATCTAAGTGTGTAGTTTGTGGAAATGGCTGCTTCAGTATCTTTGTGTCATTTTGTGATGTGGCTAAACGTATATTTTTGAATCAGATGTCTGGCGCTTTATGAAGTCACTGTAAAACTGAGATTATCTACAGCTTGTCATCATAATTACAATCACCAGATTAAGCACAGCTACAACGCTTTCTTGGCCCCGTGATAAAGCATCTGCATGCTGATTAGCGATAAACACTTTAAACTAAAGACCTTGTTTGTGCATCATTATGACAAATGTTAGTTAATACAGAACATTCTGTTGACCTGTTACTTGACTTTGACATTAGTCCCCTTAATCACAGCCTCTTCATTGGAAATGAATGCAACGGTAAGTGTCCTCGTCAGCAGATTATAATCCACTTAATCCGTGTTCTAGTCATCACGAAGGCATTAATGCAAATTGGTCATACATTTTAATGAAGATTACATGAGGCCCTCTTAAAGAAAAGCCAAACAACTACTTAAGTTTACAGGGTCAAGATAATTACACATTGTGATAATATGCTGAGAAATTGTTTATTATTAAAACTCGACATGAACAGAATTCACAAGTTTTGTCGTGAGTCTATTTTCCTTTAATATTTAAAGTACAGATTCCATGCAGCTGGGCCTATTGCAGCTGATTATAACTACTCATGTTGCGATTTAGGGGAAGTCACAAACTCTGTGTACTAATGAATATGATGAAGTTGTAACTTGTCCTGCCATATAACTAATAGGAAAGTGAAAAACATGGCTGAATGTTGTGCAGGGGACACACAATTTGGTTAAAAAAGTGTCTCATTAGGCAAAAACTGTGGAAACACCACTGAGTTTGGGTTTTGCAGGGTCCTCAGAAATACCCAGCATGTTATAAAATAGCACAAATTAGCTCCACATCGACCAGATGCAGGCCATTACATGTCAACACATTTATAATAATGCACTCATATAATGTATTTAAGCAGACAACTACATCCTGATATTACCTCTTGGGACTTCAGAGATTTTGCTGATAATACTAACATAGCACGATCGAGTAAAATATTTTATTTGTTTATATTTAATAGTACTTTAACTTTGGGATACTGTATCTTCTATTCAAATAAAGAATGTGAACACTTCTTCCCCCGCTGGGTAAAAATTAAACTGATAGAAGTGCATCATCAGCAGAGGTAAAACAGGTGAATACCCAGCGGCTGCTCATGTTGGCATATTTCGCAATAACAATTTCAAACCACCTCGAGCCTCCAATAAATGTAATGCCGCTGTCAGGCAAAGAGAATCTTAATAGTCTGAAATTGTACCTACTTTTCAGCCAGTTGATTGATTGATTGTGAGGGGGGTAAAAATGCACATTATCTCAAGGTTAATTATGCTGGCCACAGTGAACTCTACCTGCCAGACTTGTTAGCCTAAATGAAATCTAATTAAACATAAATAGCTTGTATTTGCAGCATGCAAATAACAGACTCCTTTTCTGAGATAAGAGCTGTGTTTACTCATGACCCCACCACAAGAACTATTGAGGAATGTAATTAAGAGAAGCTAGGATACTCTTTTCAGATGATATATTGTGTTGCTTGTTGAGCTGTGAAACATAAACTGCACTTAAATTGGACTTTTTGGAAACAAAAGCAACCACAAAGACAAATTCTGTGACATGATTTGAATTCATTTAGAGATGACTCCGGGGGATTTTATTTTTATGTATTTACTTATTTTTTTACATTTTTTAGCCTTTGTTGTAGTAGACAGTGGAGAGGAGACAGAAAATGTGTGGAGAACAGTGGGGGAAGGACACTGTCCGTGAGCCAGAATCAAAAAGGCCGCTGCGTCGGGGATTGTAGCCCATTTTTGGGTCGTCCGCTCAACCAGTTGAGCTATCTGGGCGCCCTCTGTGGAACTTTTTTGTAAATATTAAATAAGTTTCCATTGAGTTGGACCAGTTCAAAGTTGTGTTTAAATTTGGACTTTTTCTCCTGTTGCCAATAACAATGGATTAATCCTGATGTAGCGCTGTTCTTTATATGAGAAGTAACATCGGCAACCAATCAGAATTTGGTCCAATGAGCGCCTTGGCAAACTCATTAACAGAAAGGAACAATGCAGATGCGCTGTTGCCACCTCAAAAAACCCTAAACAGGGCAATTTTTATCTCCACGATAATATAGTAAATAGAAGGGACCCTACCAAAATAAGAGCATCAGTTGTTTTGAATTGTGTCACTGAGTTCCAGTTAGCTTTTTTTTTTTTTTTTTGATTTGACAATGATGTGTTACTTCTCAGTCGTTTAAATACCCAGAAGTGTACAGAAATGATTGTGCAGTTTAAATGGACTTCCTTGCCTGAGGCCCTCAAGAAGGAAAACTAAAGATTATTTTTTTATCCTATACTAACTATATAAACTCATACCACTTTGAAAAATCCATCAAATGAATTTTATAGATTTGCACGTGATGTTTCACATTACTCTTGGACATAAATTCAACAGCATACTGATTACTAATATACTAAAACATACTAAAATCCATGAAAACCTAAAGATAATGGTAACTTGACGGCAGAACATCATATCTGCCCATTTCTCATCTTCTCCCATTTCTTGTCCCTCTGCTGCTCATATATGACCATAAGAAATCGCTAAGCAGTAAAACTGAAAAAAACATAAAAATAAATCAAGCAATCTGCCTTAAATGTACAAATCTGCATGGTACCGTCAGTACAGTACAGACCGCATTAATTTAAAAAAAAAAAAGCATTTTCAGTATGACAAATTAATGTCCTTGTCTGGGGATCATTAAAATGGAATATGGAGTGTGATGGAACATTTCTGAATACGTTTTCCAGCCTTTTTGCCGTCCTCAATTAAAGCAGATCTTTTCATGTCATTTTACAGAAGGATTTGCCAGTGTACAATGAGAAAACAAACATCGCCTTCCTGTCTTTTGAATGTGTTTTAATGTGCACAGACCAATACTACCTTATCCATTCACTTTACCATGGCAACCGCCCCTTTTCTCTGGGGTAGTTTGACTACAATTGCATTAAAAGGCTGTAAAACTGTTGGACCTTATATCCTTCCACTTAAGCCTTGAAATGTTCCTCTAATTAATACTCTTTTCATGATCTGAGTGAAATTGGATGGACACAAAGTTTGGTGTGACTAACAACACCCAAATCACTGCGTCTCCTCTGCAGCTGAATCAGCCGGTATCATAGACCTGGGTTTGTATTTCATGTTTAATTAAAGTCTGTGATGTGATAGCAGCTGGGTAAAACATTAACACACACTCTAGTGCAACAGAATAAAACAGGACATTTTGCATGCAATCCACATACAAGTAATGTTTTCATGCAACCTGCATCAAATTAGAGGGGATGCAAATGTTTACATGGTGCCAAGAAAATCTCAAACAAGGATCTGTTTTTTTTCTAGTTTTTTTTCACTCAATAGAAAATTCCCTCCTGCAAAAGAGTGTTTTGGGTTGTTTTTTTTAAACAGGAAGCTGTGTCTAATTGTGTTGCTTTCTTCGGTGTTTGCACCTCTGACATGTGAAAAATATCTCCCACCCTTGCTTTTTATTAAAAATTGATCCTTGAGTGAATGCAGCCAAGGATATGGCCGCACATCACCCCACAGTGTTTTTCAGCTAAATGAAACAATGTTCTGGTACAATGGCCGTGCCCACAAAGCATCTCTGCAGACCACCCTGCTCACCTGCAGCTCTCTGCATATCCTATTCCCACGACGCGCGATCCTAATATCGGTCACTACATCCAGATTCAAGTGTGTGCCGGCAAATCTGTCCACCTGAGGGAAAGTTCCTTCAGGGAAAATTGCCTCAGGGGGAAGCGCACACAGTTGTTTTTCCTGTCTGTCCCCATTATGTGAGATTTAAAGCTGCTGTACCTTGTTTACAGCTCTGTCAAAGATACAGCTGCTGCATTGCTTCTCCTCTGAAAATATTTGCGGAAAAAAGGTCTGCACGGCATTTGTGTTAATCAAAACCGGCAATGTGTTGTGATGATGTGCGTGCATGTTTGAGCAATCAGATGCAAATGCTGAATGGTTGCAGTGAAATGAGTCTTTTGTGTTGTTTCCCTTTGAGCAATTAAGTGTCAATTGTTTTTTCCTACTCCTTTCAAGAGAAGACACGAACAGATGTACAGCCGAAGATGAATTGCTCCAGACTGAAGGGAATTTCGCAGTCGTTTTATGCATACCGTGAGATGACACATGGGTCATTTTGGCTGCTGGAAGACTGTTTTGACATTTCAGTATTGATACAAAGGAGTAACAACCTGGCTATTATCCTAACCTCTATTAACTATTCATAGAGAAAGCGCACATCTTTGTAGCTGCATGAAAAAAGCAGAACTGTCAAGCATAATACGTGAGGGTGTGTGTTTCCTCTGGACGCAGCGATCGCATGCTTCTGCCAGCGTTCCTCACTCACATATTGTCTTGGCTTTGAAGACGAGCTGTCATGCATGTTTGATCACAGGCAAAACAGACACTCAGAAGTCCCACAGTCTTGGCAGGCTACAGCCGTGCATTTCTAGTGCAGCGAATTACAGTTCTGCCTCATGAAAATGTTGATCCTATGCCACTGCTTTGCTCGCATCGGAATATTTGCTAATGACCAAGCACACCTCCAGAAACAGGCCGAGAATAGAAGGTCTCCTCCTCAACATCTGCTCCCTCCATCTCTGAGGGTTCCCTGGAGATCTGAAAGACTAGATCTCTTCATCCTCTTTACCCATCCTCCCAACTATTTACTTAAAGTGCACACTGAAGGAGCATGTTGTCCTGGTAACAAGTGCAAAGATATTCACAAAATAACAGATGCTTTAGGATCATCTAAGACTGGACCAGCGAACGTACATCACAGCCGTGGTCAGATCTATCCCATAACATCGTGTCGTCGTGATCACCAAGTTCCCTCACGGCGTTCAATTAATGAGACATTCTGTCTGAAAAATAGGACAACCATGTCAACAAACTTTTCAAACAAAACACACTAGATGGGGGAAAAACACACACTCAGAAAAATAAAGGTACTAGCCAGAGCCAAAAATGGGTCTTTGCAGAGATGCCATTAAAGAATCATTTTCAGTTCCTCAAACGACATTTTAGCAAAACACTCTTTAAAGAACCCTGAAAATATATCTTAAAAAATGTCTGTTCTAGGCAACAAACTTTAGAAAAAATAGGATCTTTAAAGAAAATATTTAACCCCGGACCCTTAGTAAAGAATCTTGTTTATGGTTCTTTGAGCATTTCAAATGTAATTATGTGTGTGTACAAATCTAACACTAAGTATTTCACCAGGGAAGAACAAATACCACTGAAAACTTCAGTTAGCTTGTGTGTTCACACAGAATAATATGAACTGTAAATGTAAAAACTTAAAGCATTTCTGGATCTTCCAGTCATTATTTTGAGTTCTAGATTGTTGGTCAGACAGAACAACATAATACAAGAGGCCGACTTAAGATTTGGTAAACTTTCTCACTGTTTTCTGATGTTTCATAGACGGATTACTGAGACAGATTTATTCATAATGACAGCAATCATTAGCTGCAGCTCCAAATTCTTGTTATGATCTGCTGCCCAACAACTCCAATAAAAATGAAGTGCCTTCAAAAGGAGCACATCAACTATGTGAAAAACAACCTTCTCAACACAGAAACTCTTTAATTGGTGATGGAGCTTTAAAGAACCCTGGTGCCTTCTGAAGAACTATTTTTTTTCAGACAGTAACAACCTGTTTACATTCTCCTATCAAGACATTGCAGGGGTTGGAAATATTTTTCATTTTCAAACGTGGTTGTTTGTAACATCATACTTAACTGGTTTTTCTGATAGTTTCCAATAAATCATGTCACTGCAGCAAAGCACTAAACAAAACTTCAGAATCTTAAATTTGAAACAGCTTTTGGCCGAATGAATCAAGCACAAAGTAAATGAACAGACAGAAGGTTGCTTGCATAGCAAGACAACAGCTAGACAACCCACAATGCAGCATTCTCTTAAAGCAATTACCTCATTCAATAAAAATAATTATTAAGAATGTGTAGCTGTAGTCTGTAATGTCACTGTGTTAATAAATATACAGTAGTATGTAACTCTCTTTTTCAAACATCCTTTTCAAATCACATATCGTCTAGTAGCCATAAATCAGCTCTATGTGGAAAACACAATGGATAATAATTGGATTTCCAGACTGTTGGCCCATATCTTATCGACTGTCTGATTCATCTGATTCCAGCCTGATGAAATACAACATCAGACTCAGTGTAGACACAATATATTTATTTAAAGCTGAAAGACGACATAAGGATCAGTGAAAGAAGACGTGCTCTGCGGAAGACTATTTTCATTTGCCTCATTGTGAGGCTGGAATTAGCCAGGGCCATTTCTGAGAAACTGAGTGGTAAAAAGTTTAGCTTCCCAGCTGACAAAACCATTATGTAGTAAACTGTCATCCATGGTTAAAATCACGGTGCTCAGACAGTTTGAACAGTTTCAGATGGAGCCTGGATGAAGGTAATTTAAATGGTAAAATGTAGTTTTGGGTTGTACAGTTTCAGTGTGTGGAGTTTGCATGTTCTCCCTGTGCATGTGTGGGTTTTCTCCAGGGACTCTGACTTCCTGCGACACTCCAAAAACATACTGAGGTTAATTAGTGATTCTAAACTGCCTGTAGGTGTGAATGTGAGTGTGCTTTTTTGTCTGTATGTGTAGCTCTGCAATGGACGGGCGAATGGAAAATGTAGTTTTGGTTTTTTTTAAATTTTTGACGCTAACTGGATCAGGGTTGCTCCTCCACTTTGGTGATTTCTGAACTTAAAAATTTCAGCAAATTCTTTCCATTATCAAGACTTGCTTGATTCAATCAGTTGCCTCTATACAGAGTGTATGGAGACTAGCAGAGAAATGGAAAATGCTGTGGAAGTTGTGAAAGTTTCTATGTACATTTTGTTTCTGTATTTTCAATCTAATCTTTGGAATCTGCTGTAGGTGCTATGAATTTACATTGCAGAATCTACAAACTTTCCAAAACCACAAACTTAAAGGAAAGGTTAGAAGCCAAAGAGATTAATTTTGCAGTATTTACTACAGTAGCTTTATATTGCGCTTTAAATTAAATTCTACAGTAAACTGGGAGTCAGTGCAGGGCAGCATCCTTCGTCAGTGTTTATTGTAGTGAAGCCATACTGCGTTTGAACCAGCTGCTGAAGCACATTTACTTAACCATTTATGTGTTACGTGCAATTGTGTAGTTGCAGAGAGACACAAATGCACGGATAATTTACTCCACTGTATTTCTAGTCACATTGTTCTAAAATTAGGAGCCTTTCTTGATTACAGAAGCAGCGGGATTGCACAAGGATTGCTTTTAATGTGCTCATTTCAAGCTTAACAGTTTACATTTGCTTGCCTGCAAAGCCCAGGGTGGGAGATAATGCAGCCCAGCTACTCAGGTTTGCACTCCATACTCAGAGAATCCAAACATAAGGCTACTCTGCTGCAAATAAAAACACAAAATACACTTACAGGATGTAATGTTTGGCTCACAATGCTATTTCTCTTTGATATGTAATCTTATAGGGCCTTAAAGAAAAGGGGGAAATAATGGTATAGAGACCATTCAGCAGAGCTAGAAAAGGGGAAAAAAGGGTAAAGGAGTGAACAAACAAACCTCTTCAGACACAGTAGTGCCACTCGGTGTTTTGCATGTGTTAAACTAGATTTAACAGCATATTTCTTTCGGATGGTGCATTGCTGCTCGGCAAACTGAGATGAACAGTGGAGTGTAATGTAATGTTGCCTGACGGACAGCAGTAATGGATAATAAATCCTGGGTTCAGGTGCTGTTTGATCATAAATCACACTCAGACTGTTAGCCAAAGTCAAATCCATCAGGCTGCAATGCAACAGGGAGCACTGGGCTGAAGTGTGAATAAATTCCATTTTGCTTAATGGTTTGTCTCCCAAACCGTCTCAGTATACAACAGAATATTAAACAAACATAGAACTTCCACAGACACTTTGTCTTTATTAGGATGAAAATATCACGGCTTCATTGGAAGCTGAGGCTAAACTAGGTCAGAAAATCTGCAAGTAAAGATGAGCTGGATATTGAATACTTTGAGCGTAAAACTTTCAGTACATGAAAACATACCCTCTCTGCTATGATTTCAGTCTTTTTGATATATTTTTTATATCTGTCCAGATTCATGAGCCAGGGGGGTCCAGTGAATCAGAATGTATCATCTACTCTGTGGCAGAAACCCAAGCAGTGGGAAGCAGTTGAAAGGTTCGCTAATATGATGTTTTGCTGCTTGTTTCTTTTACTGCAAGGTCATCATAAAGATAAAAATAATCCCCCGTGACAAATTTGTTTTCAAAAGATTTCACTCTCCTTCTCTATCATCTCTGAGAAATACTGCCCGATAGTGCTGACTCCAATAGAATGCTTTGATCGGGCCTGATGTATTACCCTGTCTTTCCTGTAATTCAAATGCCTCCACTACTTGTTTTGGGGAAGAACATGAGAGTGTGAAATGGTCCTTTGGGAATCCTACTAAAAGGGCTTCTTTATTCCCAGACACATGTTGCAGCATGTCAGATTTCTAATCTGATGAAAACCCCTGTGCAAACACTTGCCAGAGAAAGGTAATTGTGCAAATGCAAATACACACCCGAGTGGTAAGAAGGACCATTTATCAGTGCAGCTTGATATTGCAGGCAGCAATTTGCTTGTCCTGGCCAGGGTTCAAAATGAGATGAAAATCCCGCGGTTTGATGCTTCAAGCATTGTTGATAAATTTGTCCAGAATATGATTGCAGTCAACATGTAAGATATGGGACAGCAGAAATTATCCACTTACGGAGATGTAATGACTTGCTGAACTATGGGCTTTGTGTTTAGTCTCTAATGGAGCTTCTGAACAATGTTTACATTTTTTGCTTAGTGTCCCAGTCTCCATAAATTTGAGCAGGGCAAACTGCAGAGAATAAAGTAGACCCCAGAAGTTGGTCATCATTAATAACACATGACATGCTCCCTGGCAATTTGCTTCAAAGATAAGCTGGTTGATTTATACCAGAACCGGTTCCAGACCAGCCAATTATGCTGTATGCCTGTAGGAAATGCTGCCATATGTAATGAGCAACAGTGCAGATAGTAGTCTAAGGCTGACTTACACATTATATGAGCAATAACAAGCTGTCAGTATACCTAACACGAACAATATGCTGAGAAACAAAACTGCATGCATCTGTTTGCGGGTGTTAATTGGCTCCATTTGGCATGATTATATTTTTTTAGAAGTTTACGTAAAAGACTTGCCAACAATACATCATGAGTGACAAAAAAAAGCTTCTGTGAAAGCTTATTAAATTACAATGTAGATTCACTTTGTGTTGACTATGTCTTGTCTTTTTTCTGCTGAGGGCCAAATCACAGCATTGATACAGCCTAATGGATGCACAGGCTTGACCGGTCTTCTGTTAGTCTTCCAAAATAAATTAGGTTTCTTTTATATACTTCCTGCTGAAAAAAGGAAGGATTCTTAAAAGGCGCTTTGAAGCAAAAGTCAGGGACACAAGCTTCGGCTTTCTGTTGATCAATACAATTTTGAAGCTACTTCCTTTTTAATGGCTGGTTGATCAAGGTCAGTAAAGCGTAAAACTTTGCATTGCACTTTGGTGAAACTAAATTAAAAAGAAATCTGCAACTTTGCTCCGAGTTCCATTAATCTGATGGAGTCTTGCTTGTACACCTGCCGCACCAGTATGATCACATTTAGTAATTCTAAGCAAAAAGGCCAATTTTCTTTTCACTTCTCTTCAGCAATGCTTGGCTTATAGTAAGTACTATGATACTAATGTTGTTTTTAAATGACTTCCAGTCTCTGTAAATACAAGGCTGACTCAGACCTCATCTGTTCTGTCCTTACTCAAACTTATAAACCCTATGAGCTTCAACAAACATTCAGAAAAATTCAAATTCTCACTTGCCCTTGTGTTATTATTTGAGAGCCTTCAGCTGAGCACATTTTAACAAGAACCCCCTCAACACACAAAAGCGGATTCCACCCATAGAGGGGAGGTTGCCACCTTTTGCCGTCCTCTTTTCTCCTTCATGAACATAAGAGTAAAATGCATATATAGACTCATTCACCATTTTTGGGAGAAAAAACAACAACAAGGTAACATTCCTGTTGTTTGTTGCCTAGCAACAGTGGGTTGTCATGGATTAAACCACTTCAAAACTACGCATGATATCTACTTGACCTCCGATGTTGAAAACCCAACTGCACTAGTGAGCTTGAAAATCCAGATCAGCTTTCACTCCAGAGACAGATGTCACTGAACTGGCGGCTACAGGTTCCTCCTGTCTTTTTTTATCATTATCCTTTTTTCATTTTTGTATATCAATATATAGATTATATATGGGATAACACTTATCACTAATATAATAGGAAAAGCGGTTTCATTTTTCACCTTCCTCTGTTTCTGTGTGTTAATTAAACGGAATATGCAGGCTGCTAATTTTGCCTTTACTAAGTGCAATAATTTGCAAGAGAGAACATAGTTACATGTGTCTCGACAGCACAGCTAAAACTGTAATCCATGCTGACTTTTGCTTAGGTAAGCTTCACTCCACTTTAGAAAACAAACAACACAAACGGGAAAGCTACACTTGTATGGCAGGGAAAAGCTGATGTCTTGTAGAGTGATGGCAGGTTCGCCATGTAGACATATTGCAAAGGCAAGCTTTTTGAGCAGGGCACGGCATGGAAGTAAATGGTTTTCAATCTCTCCTGACTTTAGACAAAATAGCTCTTTGAAATGTGCCATGCCACTACAGGGAACGGAACATTGTACTTACATCTTCAGATGTCTAAGATAACGTTCACCTTTGAATAATTTTATGTTGCACTGGATATCTCTGATGTTGAGTACACTTAGAGAGAAACGCTCAATAGAAATCGTCAAGTCTCACAGGACCTCTCAGAGAAGCTGGTGACTTTTTTTTTTTTTTTCCCTGTGCAGCTGTTTCACTGTGAACCCATATCACTCATATTAAGGCCACCACACAGAAAAACAAGGTCACAGCAAAAATTCAAAGAAAAATGATTCTGAAACCACGAGAAGTGGCTGTTTTCAAATCAGTCATGTAGCACTAACATTTTTGTCTAATGATTTTTACGAATGGCATCGCAATCTATAATCTAATTAACTAACGCCGTATTTATTCTTTACATTTTAGCTGCTGACACTGTTATATATAGGCTGACTTGCGCTGAGTGAGCAAGTCGGCGTTCTGGTGCACTTTGACAGCACACATGCCTACTGATGGATGTATAATGGCTGTTGCAAGGATTGACTGTATGACCTTTCAGCTTGAAGACGGTCTTTCGAACCACAAGGACTCTCCACTACCACGACATCCATAAACCTTGGTGCAGGAATTTCTAGCTCAGTGAACAAGCAACCAAAAAGTGAGCCGAATCGAAAGGTTAGCCAAGCAGCAACAAGCACTGCGAGACCTCCCTCGAACTTGTGTCGCTGTCAGTAATGTGTTGCAGTAGACTTGACAACATACTTACGTGGTACTTATCTCCAAGAACATCATGACAAGAGCAGATAAGAGACTGGAGTTCTGTCCTCATTTTCTAGTTCATTTTTCACTCTCTCTACCTCTTCCTCTCTCTTCTCCTTCTTCACTCTCCTTTTCACCAGCTCTGTGGTGGATTGTTGAATTTCCCCTCCTCTAGCTATCATCCTCTATGAGTTGGCAGAATTTTTCACACAGCTTTTGGCCTGAGATCAGTGAAGCACCTTGGGCAGAGAACGAAATATAGAACCGGGACGTGGAGACAGACACAACCTCCCGCAGCAATCTCCTCCCAAGCAATTTTGATAGCAGGGGTGGCAGTGTGGGTTATTCCCTCTGTAATACACTATGAGGCCCTAAGCTTGTTCCCTGCACAGTAGAGAGCACTCGCCTCCCTCTGCATGACTCTCTCTTGACAGTCAGACAAACACACATCCAATCTCCAGTTTGGATGATTATGCTGCTATTGACCATGACCTTATCGCTCATGTGTAGTCTGCGCCAAAGAATTCACTCATCGTTTCATGGGCGAGAAAAGTCCGGCGCACCTTCTTTTTCGGTGTCAAACGGGACGGGACAGAAAATTTCCGAGGCTGTGGGAAATAATTTTGCTTTACAGTTGCCTGGGTAGGAGGATTTATAAGGAAAAAAACGGAATCTGCTCTCTTTCTAGACCAGGATGTGCTTCTGGGCAGACATTTACCCTCACATTTGAGCTTGTTTTTGTTTTGGTTTATGGTCCACAGAGTTATTTCATTGATCAGGCTGATAACAATGGCAGCCTTTCAGTGAAATATGAACTGCCACTGAGAGCAGCTTAGCTTTCTCATTATTAAAAACCTTCAGCATCCATCTATGCCATTTGTGATGCCTGTGGTTAGGTGGCTGGTATTGACACTTTATGTGCTTGAGTCTTGTTTATGAAGAACAAACAAATCTAAATGATGTGTTATTTAAACTCTATCATCAGCTACCCTGAGGTTTTCACGGCAAGCTGAAATCCCCTCTGTGATTCTCTATAGATAAGAGAAATTATCCAAGCCATGCTAATAGGGCAGAGGAAAGGTTACAATTTACATTAGTACATCTCCCTTTGTTAACGAATGCAATTACCATTAACTTGTGATGCTTTTACGGGGAAAAAAAAGAAAAGAAAAAAATGGTGTTCCTCTGTGGCTGGCTCACACTCTAAGAGGGAATGAGTTACATGGAGAAATGTTATTGTTTCAAAAAGAGGCTTTAAATTTGTGCTGCTGAATGCAAATGAATGCCTTTGAAGTACAGTGATCTTAGAAAATTAAGTATCTCAGTTTTTTCCCCTTCATTTTGCATGAATAAAACTGCAAGCGGCAAAAGTTGGCACAAAGAGAAGCCAGATGAAATAAATTAGAAAGCTGTTTGTTAATGGTCAAAGATGCCAGCTGCCATCTAATCTCATGAACTGCTTAAGACAAAGCGACAAAATAAAAAAGAAGAAGACGAAAGAATTGGTAAGTAGTGTCAGTCTTTTTTGCATTAAATAGCGTATTTTTGTTATTGAAGAGGAACCTCTATCGGGGATGTGCAGGCAATTACACCAAATGCTCCCATGCATGAAATCCCAGCTGGTTGTTATTGATAAATTCCCAAACACCTCCAAAGACTTTTCAAATTACGTCTCTCCCTTATTAAAACTTTACTCATGCATTTCATTTTTTTTCTAACCCCCCACCCACCCATCTCATTTTTTTTTTCAAGGGTATGTGAGAGCGTGTTTGTGTGATAGTGCAAGAGCAAGCAGGAAAATATGCTCGAGAAAAGGGAGCGAGAGAGACAGAGGAGAGGAGATAAGGAAAAAGAGGGAAAGAGAGAGAGACTAAGAGACACAGACTGTATGTAGGATTGGAGTGCCGGACATATGAGCAGACAGCATCCATTTATTTCCTCCTGGAGAACCGATGGACAGCGCTTCATTATTAGTAGGGAAGCCATAAGCTGAACATATTTTGAGTCTCTTCTGTATTCAAGCAGCATACCTCTGCATTAACACAAGCCATTTCTCTTTACATGGCTGAATGAGATTCTCTTTAAAGCCATCTGAAGGTCAAATGAATTGCTATACTCCAAGGGTATAAGAAATCTCAAGTTCTCCTCCCTAAATATTTCCCTGCCTCTGTGTCATCTCCCAAGGATAGATCTGCTTGTTTGAAATGACATCTTAATTGCGCCGAGTGGAGATGAATGGATTGCATAAATGCAAATGAATAAGTAAGAACAGTGGTGAAGTTATTTATTTCCTCTGGAGCAAAACATCTTTCAACATGCGAGGTGTGCTTAGACCTTTCAAAACAAGAATAGCATTTAACGAGGCACATCCTTTGTGCTACAAACGTATTAAAAACACAATTCAATTAGGAGGCAATTGCAAAACCCTCAACCCCTGCTGTAATCACACAGCACATTTACTATAAAAGAGGTGACAAGATGCTTTTACTGTCCCCTTTCAACTCTTATTTCAATAAACCATTTGTCTTCACTGCCATGGGACAAATTTGTCTTTCCTCTCACCAAACACTGAAAACCTCTGGTTACATGAGATTTGTGGTGCGGTTTGTAAACAAGCGGCTAGCTATTCAAGTCTGATTCCCACTTTGGTTTGACACCCTCTGCAGACCGACCCGCCACGATTGTTGTCTCTGCTCTTGAACCCAACCTGCCCTCCCACCCAAGCCTTGCAGATAAGAATATCCCACCCTTGAACATTTAAATGTAAATTTAGCTCCATGCGAAGGCCTTCATGAATAAAGACACAGTTCCAACTGCGACAAGCCTTTATTACGGTGTAATTAATCATCTCATTGGGCTAGAGATTAATAGCGAGGGAAAATTAAATGCATCTTTGCACACTGTGCAGAGATTGATTTTGTGAGCCTCGGAAAAATAATGAAATGTGCAATATGATTAAAATAAATGGCGCTGTGTGTTGTTCAGCCCTCAAATATTTACAGGGCGTAAATATTTATCAGCAAAGTCTTAAGTTCTTAAGAACAGCAGCCATCAGGACTGCTTTAGAGAGGAGTACATTTCACCCTGATGGATGTGAACATTTTTTCTCTGAAAGCATAATAATGGCACATGCTTTGATGTCAGAGCACTCCACAGATGCCTCGAAAATGCTAGATAAAACAACAACCCCATTTTAACACTTCCTATATGTGTCACAGTGATGTGCTTTGCTCTCATGGCCCTGCTGGTGACGAATTACGTATTCCTCTCAGGCGCCCTCCTTCCAGTAATTTGAGGAGCAGACATAAACCCACAGCTATAAAGTAAACGCACAGTAAGACCTCTCACCCCTGTAGTGTACAGGCCACTGGGGGCCATGTCAGCTCAGACAGCAGCAGAGGTAAGTGGTACCGGTGCCATTCAGCGACACAAGGAGGCAGACTGCCACTTCTGACTGGTCTGCTGGGCTGCAGAGGTGCATATAAGGCTCGATTAGTATGCATGGGCTGTCCTGAGTCATGGCGGGGCATGGTGTCTATCCTGACAAAGCACAGGTGGGAAGAGTGAGTGGTCTAACAAAAAGGCAGGGTTCCTTTGATGCTATAACACACCGACTGCCATCCAAACAGTACGTCACTTGCTCTTTAAATCCTTTTTTCTCCTTGTCGGCAGTGGGAGGTGGGTGATGATTGTTGAGTGAGATGTTAAAAAGAACATATGCATCTGTTATGTGGAACAACAACCTCTGACAAAATGAACACGGTATTTTTTTCTTTTAATCCTTAATTTGCTGGCTGAGTTCACTAAGAGCATATTCTTATTCAGGGTGACAATGCAGAGGATCAGTAGCAGGGAGAACAGGAGTAACACACGGCTGTGTAGCTGCAAGCAGTAATGGATTTTTCTGACTGAAAACGAAACACCTGTGGCTCTAATTACAGCACTGGATTTCTAGCTTGTGATGGTGAAGATCAGGATAATGTTTATGAATATTATATTAGTACTATTTTCCTGCACATAATATTGCAGCAGCAACATCCAGAAGCCATACTGCAAACACCACTCTTGGCGTTTGCCCATATCTTTAACTGCCTCTCCTGCTGGCTGCTTTGAGGCAATATTTTTATATTAGAGAGCTGCTCTGATTCATGTTTGACCTCTCTGCCACACCAGCCCTTTTGAATACACTTCTGGCAGAATAATAAATGCTCTTGTTGGGATAAAAATGGAAGAATTTTCATGACTGCAAGGATTTGAAAGTAAATTCATAAAACGTTCACGTCGGTGTAATGTAAAAAGCATGAAGAAAGGCTACTACCGGATTGACAGTTAATGCTTCCACATCAGCTGGGGTGAAAGTGAAATTGGAATACTGAATTTTTCCCTGTGAACACACTTCAGCTGATTTGCATGGCTGACGGTGTTTGAAGCCTATTTTTGTACTCCGTGGTTTGTGGCTGCGTTGAGGAATATCTCCAGGTTTAGCCATCCACCGACATCATGCTGTATCAGGCAGGGATCTATCAGCGCAAATGGGATTGAACATTACACAATATTTATTCTTCTTGAAGGTCATTTTTGCCATTTGCCGGTCAACATGCATGATGTCATCAAATAATGATCCCCAAAATGTATGCAATATATAAAATCTATATGAAATGCCATGACTCATAAGTGACTGCTTGCCTCTAACAAAAGCAGACACCAGATTGCATGTCTCATCAGTGGTACACTCCATTTAACATGAGCTGACAGACAGATTGCACTTTGTTTTACACACACCCTTTATGACAGCGTCCTTTGCCATCCAGCAAACATAATATCACGTAGGTACTTAGTGCGGAGTTTTTGCTGAATATATTTCCCTCTTGACCTTGAGACAAGGTATCATGTATTATACCATTACCCCCACAAAAATTAAATGTCTGTGTGTGTCCTTGCATCAATGATTAAAGTTACAGCTGTTCATGTTCTGCTGTTAATTTGCTTGGGTGAAAATAATTGCATCGTGCCACTTGTGAGTCCATCGCCTGTTAAATTCAAAGGACAAGCAACGGATGTTATGCCGGCTGTTCTGTACGTTGCTGTACATGATTGCTCCACTGGCTGTTTTTATGATAAGGTCTTTGTAGCCCCCTGGCAGCATCCACCCCATCCTCCCCTCCTGCTCTACTGTTGATTCATGTGAAGAGGTGACATCTTAAGGCACATACCTGCTGGGTGCTCTTCCCTGCATTCAATATTTTTCCTTCTATATGTACACACCTACGTTGTCAAGTTGCATCAAGCCGCATGACTACAGACCTATACACCCACTGCGCATACACATACATATATACATACAAATACACACATGTAAACTTGTCATTATCCCCATTGCAAAAGCACTGTGTTGCATTGTCAGATCACATCACAGTGGGCACATGCTGTCATACATTAGTTACACAGGGGTATACAGAATCTTTGATTCTTGCAGCTGCTCTCAACTCCCAAGGAGCCCTACCTGCCCTATAAGAGAGTGTGACCTGTCATTGGCAGACATCAAGTGCAATAATCCATGAACTGGTAAGTATTTGTTTTCTGTTGTTTTCTCTGATTCCAACGTCTCCTGGGATTTTCACCAAGAGCATCTGACATCAAGGCTTTTGAGGAAAAGAACTGTCAAAGAGTTGTTATTATACACTGTTATTTTTTATTGTTGCAGAGTCTTGCTGTTTGTATTTCTCTACAGTAATCAGATGATTCAGTCCCCTTTAGTGATTCAACTGCATTTTCCAACTCCTACAGCTGGATTTATTCATAGTTTTGTATAAATAACTGATCACATGACTATACATGACGTAGAGATTGTTGCTTGAACTGGTAAAGTCCAAGGGAATTTTTATGTTAGTCTTGCATAGCCAGATACAGTGCTATGTAAAATGGTCTGGCTGCACCTCATCATCATTCTGCCGTGTTTGTATTTCTTTGAACCTGTTGCTATAGTCTTGGGCAAGGTTAAGTACAACACGTACTGATCTCCTTGCCTCAAAATGGTGAAGAAGGAATTGCTGTGGTGGAACATTTTTCTTTGGAGAGACAAGCACTGCCGTAAAAATGGATAATTCATAGAAAAAAATTGGCTGATTAACTGCACAATCCACATCTAGACAAAATGTTCAGTATGTAGGTTCCTGCCCAGAGGTTGTTTTTGTTTTTCCCTTAGTGATGGGAAAACAGTAACACGCAGATGCCGGAAGGTGAGGAGAAAGCTGTGTGAAATGCACGGCCAATGCCAGGCTTGTATTCTGTAAGTAAAACTAATTATTACCAGACTCCGCACCTCTCTGTCGCCTGGATAGATTTAGCATCTTTCAGCTGAGTGCTGATGTAATCTATGTGCACCATCTATACTCAACAATTTAATATACCTAAGTACTTGTCAAACTGGGGAAATGAAAAAGAAATCTCAACCTAAAGATCAATCACTCACAATAAAATCAGACAAGGTGCCAGATACCTTTGAAGGCTGAGGTGAGACATTCGTTGACTGTAAATAGAAGATTGTTCACTTTTGAACTTTGATATTGCGCAACAAAGGCAGCAGTGAAAACCTTGTTCAGCTGATTATAGATTCAGTGATGCCGCTGGGGCGCTGGCCTCCTCTGAATCTGCTTCCATCTGAAAAGTCCCCAGGGAAGCCTTGTGGGATGATAAAAGAATAGCTGGCCAAGAGTAGACAGTTGTCCCAATCACCTTCAGCTCTGGGAATTGTTAGATACCTCTCCCTGCATTACGGAACATATACACGAATCAAAAAGATTTCAGAGTAGCACAGATTCCTATTTGCTTTGGTAGGAGAGCAAAGCTTAAACAACCATCTTTCTTGCTGCACTTCCCATGCATGCTGCAGGAAATGTTATTTATTCTTTTGTCCCTAAATTTTTGAATCGGTGAAAAGATGTCAGGTTGCATGTGCTAAACAGTACAAGCAGCACATGTTGCTGATTTAGCCAGATGCTATAAAGCAAGATCCTAAGTGGGACCAGTAGTGCACTCTTGATATTTGAAAAATGTAAAATCTCATCCTTTACCTTGAAGGAAGCTGCGGGCAGGCTGAAATCTCTCACTTTTCTGTTCTGCTCTGGCCTTCTTGAGATAAAGACTCCAAAGTCAGTCTGCCCACCACTGATCACTGGCTCTAAGCCACTTTTATCCTCACTCAAGTGACCAAGAATCTAAACTAGAAGTCCATTCTTCCAACCTCACAAAAGACAGAATGTACTTTACTAAGCTAAAAGCTTAACCTCCAGTTTCAGTGGTACCTTTGAGCTTAACTCTGCAAAGCTGACATATTTGCATCAAGGAAAATTGCAGTGGAAAGCAAGAAAATTGCTGAAATCTTCTTGCTATGATAATTTGTTTTAGAACACAAAGCACCACACTGGAGGACGTACTGTTACCATATTTAGTTCTGATATGTGATGTCTTTTGTGATTGCCTTCATCTGTGTGTGACCTGAAAATATCTCAGGAGCTAATGGCTGGTTTGGCATGAAATGTGCTGTGCACATTCATGTTCCCAACAGAGAGAAACCTATTGATTTTTGTGACCTGACTTTCCTCAAAAGCCACCTTGAGTTCAAACTTTGCTCCTCCGGTGGCACCATGCCTGGTTGTTCGCAGTGTGGACTCAGAAAAATGCCTTCAGTTTTTACTCCTCTTAGGTTAACTGGAGTGATTCAAAATGCATGTTGGGAAAAGTATTAGAAAGACTCTTACTCTTGCCCTTTACCTATCCACTAACTTGAAATTAATCAGCCTTACTAGTGCTTTTGACAGTTGGGAAAGGTTCACTTGTAAAAGATGAATTCTCAAAAGGCCTAATTAAGTGCTCATCATAAAAATCATCGTTAAGTATTAAAAGCTTAACCTTTGTAGGTTTGAAAGTGGCTGCAAAAAGTTTGTGCTTTCCTGCTTGTTTCTAAAAAAGTCTGAGCCAAAGCACTGGACCAACAGAACGTAACTGTGATCCCAGGAGTCCTGATGCCACCATTACAAGAAACTTCAGCAGAAATGTGTCAAACCATGTGCTATTTGCAGATAGTACTGAGCAAACAGATTAATAGTGGATTACGACACAGGGTTTGTGTTAACACTTCTGTTCCTTTCCCTCCTCTGTGAAAACTTAAATTGACAGGAATTTAAATCTCCACAAAAGCAAGCAAACAAACAAACTTTTCTCCTGTCAAGCCTTGGGGGTGTTGAATAAGGCTGTTAGATTTTTGGGTGTATCACTTCACATATAATTATATAACTATTCTGTCATCAAACTGTGTCATCTAACAGAACTGTGCTGCCTGCAAAGTTAGCTGTGACTGAGGAGATTTGTCAGACTTGGAGATTTTACTAAAATCTTTCGTGTTTGATAGGAGAACAACACATGGCAGTTACTGGTTTAATTTCCTTTTTTGTTTTCAAAATCTAGTTAGGGTCATATTTGAGCATTGGGACATAAATTAATTATTGCTGCTGCAGTGAGCAGTGGCATAGATCCAGGGGTGTTGCTCTTGCCTACAGAAAAATGACCTTTGTTTGTTTTTCTGTTGTGAACTGGCAAGAGTGTAGACCATTGGTTTTCAAAGTCTGTGTCACGACCTGCCCCTGGGTCACTGAGGATTTTGAATACATTGCCAAAAGGCTACCATAAATAAAGTGAGAAAATATCTATCCAGTGTATGTACACCGCCTTTTACTAATCCAGACATAAAGTGCTTCACACAGGTGAGCAACTTAAATCACACTTTGACCTGCGTATAAATGTAAATGTAACCTCCTCTGTCCTGCTACCAAACAAAGTGGTGCCATAACATCAGAAGCAATATTTTAATCTGTAACGGACATAAACATGAAGCTTGGTTGAATACAACACCATGAGTTGTAGATTTTTAAATTGTGATCAGACTTGTAGAAAAAATGGTGCCTAAAATTGTTGCCCTTGAAGGTCCATTTTTATTGAGGTTGTTATGAACTTGCAGATATAAACACTGTTAATATATGAAGACTTTTACTTCCACCATTCAAGTCAAGCAATTAGATAGCCCCCCAGCTAAACATGCTAGTCAGGATTTACCTGAGCTACTTCGTTCCAGTAGTCATCCAGCCCAAATGTTTTTTATAATCTTGCTTCCTTACTGCCCGCTGTTGGTGAGGTTTGCCATTCAGTTGCCTCTCAGTCCAGCAGCTTTGTTTCCTTTTGGTGGTTTCTCCTGACTCTAAAATGTATCAGCTAAGCACGCCAAATAAGAATCTTCATGCACTCATTGTATTACAGGAACTGAGGATTACTTTTATTATTGATGGTAACGTCACCAGCTCGTGTGGCTGACGTCACCATTAGCTTTGATTGTATGCTCATATGTCAGAGGTCTGTGGAAATGTTAATGCTGAGGGACATTCAGAAATGGTGGAAACTGTAAGACAGATTTGAAGCCAATAAATAGGGACTGGGTAGGTTACTGTGTTTTCATGGTGTACTTTAGTGCAACTCAAACTCATCTGCTGTGTACATGTACATACTTCTCTCCTGTTCTCAGTACTCAAATAGACTGCATTTTAACACAGCCCCACAATCAAATGCAGCTGACCAGACCAGGAAATAAATATGAAATAGAGACTGAAATGCAGTCCATTAACACTTCATGTTCCAATCAGCGACTGTTCCATTGTCTAATATAATCACCATATACATGCAATATTTCCATTTCACTCAGAGAGAAAGTTAAAAGCAACAGAGAGATCTCGGTCTCACATCTGTGTGTGAAGGATTACAAAATCATGGTAAGATAAACTATCTTTGCAGTGTTTTGAGCTGAAAAATTAAAAGACAAATTGTGATGGCATGTGAGACTTTAATTCATTTGCTGAAAATTGGAACTTTAACATTTCACCTTTACTGCTTCAGCACTGTTCTGCATTGACCACTGCCCACCTGATCCTTCCGGCCCATCACGCTCTATACAGAAAGATTTATTAAAAGAATAACAGATTGTTCATCAAACATGAAGTGTCAGTTTGTGTGTTTAATCACTGGGGTGAAAGCTGTGCTCAATCACAGGCCATTCCTTAACCTATTGCCTCTGAATTGAGTCGAGCTCTTGTTTTTGCTGACACATCGAAGGTCAACGTTGAGACGAATTGTTGGGCCCATAAACTATGCAACTTTGACACTGCTGTGTGTGTCTGAGTGTGGGTCGCGGTAGTAGTTTTGTAACCTGATCTGATGCCCAGGTTCAAATAATTTCAGGGAAAATCTGATAAATCTAAGAGAGTCTTAATCAGTTACATAGCCCTATGCTAGCCATGTGTTGATGAAAGCCATATTTTGTGATCCAATCAGTCGGGCCTCTTACAATTATTGACATGCAATATGATGAACACTTCAATGTGATTCTACAAATGAGAACAAATAGAAAATTGTGAAGGATTTCTTTAGTGCACTTGTAGGTAGCATGCAGGGACACCCAAAGCCATGTGCAGAAATCTTATGAGATAATAAGCACACATATGCTGCAGGCATGCATGTTACAATCGTGGCAATTATTACCTCTGCAGTGCACGAAGCCCAGTGTTCCACTCTTCTGCGGTGAGCACCTGACCTTTAAACCTCTCTTCCATTTTCAATCCCACCTCCATGCAATAAAGAAGGACCAGACCAGGGTGTGAGCGTGATAAAGAATGGAGCAAGCAGCAGGATTAACCCAGACTCTTTCTGAAACCCAAGCGAGTGCCACCTTTTTATAGAGGAGAGCTATCTAAACCATCCATTCCCTCTTCCTTTTTGCCCGTTCAGGGTGTAAATTCAGGACAGTAAGACTGAAAGAGACAGCATTTCATATATTTCTCACTGAAGTCTAAGGATGGGAAATCTTGAAATGTGTTTCCAGGTTCTTATCACTAGATTTTGCCTGGATAAGGATTTCAGCAGCTAACTTTTCAGACTGTGAGGTCAGCTATTACTGGTTCAATGTTAATGAATCTGATTTTCTCAATCAAACTTTCAGTATTTTGGGAAGCTGTAAGTTAAAAAAAAGAACAAAGAAATGTGCACCACTGTTTCTCATTGAGTTAATTTCATCAATAAACATCTTGAAATATGCTTTGTCCAACCACAGCTTTAAAGATATTCTGTTTACAATTACATAAACCAGAGCAAAGGAGAAAATCCTCGTATTTCATAGGCTATAAATAAGATTACCTGAAAGATGAAGGAAACGGTTCCTCAGTGATCACAATGATTGCAGATTACTGACTAACCATTTCGTCCACTGATTTCACCTTTACTTTCACTTCCAGCAGCATAAATACGTCATGTTTGATGTCATATGATGTCATGTAGTACAACAAATGGCTGTTGTGGTGAACGTAAGTTTACATTCATGGATCAGCAGATATATAAGAACTGTCTCCGATTTCTAAATTAAATCAGGGTATTCACAGTCTTTTAGATAACTACAAGAGAGTAGCTATCATATCATACTGTGAATATATGTGAACCACAGTGAAAGCCTAATGCAAACTGATGAACATATTGTTGATGGAATTTACTCAAAGTCCTCATGTGACGTCTGCTGTAGCAGCCCGATCTCACGAGGATTCGTGAAACTGTCACGTAAGTTTTAGTTTCGGTTTCGTGCGCACCAACACGGTTTCGTCATGTTTTTCGTGCCGCTCACCACGAAATGCGCACCAATGTATTTTAAACGGCGGACTTTTCGTGCCACCCAGAACGTATTTCAAACGAATGTGTGTATTATATTTTTAATGTAAAACCATGGCGAATCCAACGCTATATTTTGCATGACATCGTCCCTAACCATAACCCTAACCATAACCATAACCCGGTGGTACACTTACCTTTTTTTTTTTTTTTTTTTTTTTTTTTTTTTTTCCCCAATTTGCATAGGAATTTCAAGAATGTCCGGCGGCCGGCGGCCGCAAACGCGATCACACAAGCAGTATACGCCGATGGACAGCTTAGATCGTCATGAATCCGCTGGTATAAACCACTTTCAGCTGTGATTACCACAGCGGGTTTCGTTGTGAGCAACACGAAAAACATTTCGTGGTGAGCGGCACGAAAAACATGACGAAATCGTGTTGGTGCGCACGAAAAAGAAACAAAAAATTTACGTAACAGTTTCACGAATCCCCGTGAGACCGTGTTGGCTGTAGTGGGGTGTTTATTAGTATTCCAGTATATGGTGGGGTTTTTCAACACAGAGTTTGAGTCTGTGAAGGTAAGCCAACCCAGAACATTTACACAGTTAAACATTTTATACAGCTGGTCAGACGGTTGGGAGGGGACAGTATGTAAATACAAAAAGAATAACAGTCAGTTTATATATGGTTGTCAAGAGGTCTGGAAGACAACAAAAGGTAAGAGAATTATGAATAACGATGGGTAATGGAATGCAGGAGTGACATTAGAACGTACCTTGAGCAAAAGATGTGCTAGTTTCTTCATCAAAGCTAAACTGCTGTCCAAAACAGGACATTTTAAAGGTGACTCACCATCAGTGTGTCTGTTTTTCAGGAAACAAGGTGGTCATAGCAGAGTGTTATGTGTGTGAGTGACAAGTGCAGCATGTTTCCAACACCCAGACCTTCAATGCAGCAGCATTAAGTGAAGTTGCAGACTTTAGCTCTCGCCTCTAACTGCTTGTCCTCTCAAAATAATCCACTGGCTTGTCCTTCAGAAAAGGATGTTTAGTCTCCAAGTGCTGAAGTAACTTTGATGGCTTCATAGCCTCTTTTGCTAGTTTCTCCCCGCACCCCACACACGAGGGATTTAGAGCATTTGCTACCCCGGCAGCAATGACACTGAATTTTATGCAGCTGTTGTCATATTTTCATTTGAATCTTGTCTGAGAGCCTCCATCATCATGACTGTATGTGGGACTTTTCTCAGCAGCCCCAGTAAATGAAGCTTGTTAATGCAGTTGTTTCATTTTTTTTTGCTCACCATCTAGTTAGCTAGGGGTTGCACAGTGGATCGGTGGTTAGCACTGTTGCCTTGCAGCTAGAAAATCCCCAGTTCACATCCCTGCCTGGTCCTGGGATCTTTCCACATGTAGTTTGCATGTTGTCCCTGTGCATGTGTGGGTTTTCTCCAGGTACTCCAGCTTTCTCCCAGTCTAGGTAATGGACAACGAATGTGCAGCTTTGACGCATAACTGACTAAACTAGTTAAATGTTTTCCTCTCATTTAACTTCACATTTATTGAACAGTTTAAAAACACAGTATTTGGAGAATTATGCAGCACATCCTTAGTCAACAGATCCCAATGGCATGCATGCCACTAGTATTTGGATGATCTACCAGAAGGAATGTCAGGAAACAATAAATACCTCCTGAAAATAGTAAGTGTATCAGCAAAAGAAGCGATCACTCATAAATGGTTACAATCCATCGCACCTACAGCGGATGATTGCAAGGAAATTGTTAAAGAGATTCATGAGATGTAAAGCCCGACCTTCCTTCTGAGACTGAGAAAAGATGTATGCACTGCAAGATGGGCAAAATGGATAAAATACTTGTCAGGATAAGGAGTGTGGTTGATGTCCTCTCTCTTTACGTTTTAAAACTTCTCTGTATGTTTCAAATGCCATTCACCTTCCCCCTTTTGCATATTTTATCAGTCCTTCAGAATTAGACACATATTGACACAATTGACACAATTGGCATGCTGACAGCAGGAATGTTAACCAGAACTGTTGCTCGTGTATTGAATGTTCATTTCTCTACCATAAGCCGTCTCCAAAGGCGTTACAGAGAATTTGGCAGTACATCAAACCAGGCTCACAACCGCAGACCACGTGTAACCCCACCAGCCCAGGACCTCCACATCCAGCATGTTCACCTCCAAGATGGTCTGAGACCAGCCACTCGGACAGCTGCTGAAACAATCGGTTTGCATAACCAAAGAATTTCTGCACAAATTGTCAGAAACCATCTCAGGGAAGCTCATCTGCATGCTCGTCGTCCTCATCGGGGTCTCCACCTGACTCCAGTTCGTCGTCATAACCGACTTGAGTGGGCAAATGCTCACATTCGATGGTGTCTGGCACGTTGGCGAGGTGTTCTCTTCACGGATGAATCCCGGTTTACACTGTTCAGGGCAGATGGCAGACAGCGTGTGTGGCGTCGTGTGGGCAAGCGGTTTTCTGATGTCAATGTTGTGGATGGAGTGGCCCATGGTGGCGGTGGGGTTATGGTATGGGCAGGCGTCTGTTGTGGACGAAGAACACAGGTGCATTTTATTGGTGGCATTTTGAATGCACAGAGATACCGTGATGAGATCCTGAGGCCCATTGTTGTGCCATACATCCAAGAACATCACCTCATGTTGCAGCAGGATAACGCACGGCCCCATGTTGCAAGGATCTGTACACAATTCTTGGAAGCCAGCATACTCACCGGACATGTCACCCATTGAGCATGTTTGGGATGCTCTGGATCGGCATATACGACAGCGTGTGTACCCCCCCCCCAATAAAACAAAACTGCACCTTTCAGAGTGGCCTTTTACCAGTGTTGGGCAGTAACGTCACTACAAATTGCGTCGTTAGTAGTTTAACTGCATTTTTCTGTAACGACGTGATAGCGTCGTTGTTTACAAAATGAAAAAACGTTTCAACAGCTTAGCTGATCTTTTGTTCATGTAGCGCGGTAGCGAACGCAAAAAGCTACATTAAAAACGATGAATGTTGAACTGCTTGAAGCGGAGCTTTCTGCTTTGCTGCAGTCTCATCTCACACTTTTAAGGATCAGACAGTGACATCCTCTCCAAACGCCGACATGTCTGTGTTGACCAATAGAAGCGGAGGAACTGTTGATGTCGTCATTCAACAATCCCTTCCTGCGACTTCACTGGATCCACACACGAGGTAACAGCAAAACCAAAATCTGTCTTCTTCAGTATTACTGTTAACACTAATGAGCAAATGGCTGAAAAAAATAACAGAAAGGGTAACAAAAGTGATGGCATAAATGATTAAATATCTTAATCTTACACTCAAGACCAAAACTGAGTTAAGTAGTAGTGGATACAGCACTTTGGGAAAGCATTGAATGATTTTACATAGATATTAGACTTAAGAAATAAAACTTGATTTAATACCCAACATGAATACCCAAATTATGTATAATATTGTCTTACTATAATATTGCTTACTTTATATGGAAATTATATCAAATGTAACCTATTATACCCTCCAATGTAAGTGGTGTGTTAATATAAGCTACTGCAACTTAATTATCAGATACATTATGTCTGCAATACAAACTAAAAAGAAAATCAAAACAATGATTTCTAATGTAAAAAGGTTGATTCATTTTAAATATAGCTCCACATATTCCTCAGTGTATCAACTTACTAAGTTTGGAGCACTGAGAACAAAAATGATGGTTTAATAATAAACAAGTCAGCATTTTCTTGACTCCGTTTGACTGACTTCATTAGTCTCTGAAATTTTTTGGTAAGAAAAAAAAGTAACTTGAATGTATTAAGCTACTTTGGCCATATTGCTGTAGCTTAGCTTGCTACATTTCTGTGGGTCATAGCTTTAGTGTATTAAAGCTTGATTTAACACGGAGTAGCTGGTAGCTTAGCTCATTATAGTTTCCAAGTAGCTTGCCCAACACTGCCTTTTATTGTGGGCAGTCTAAGGCACATCTGTGCACTAATCGTGGTGTCTAATCAGCATCTTGATATGGCACACCTGTGAGGTGGGATGGATTATCTCAGCAAAGGAGAAGTGCTCACTATCACAGCTTTAGACAGATTTGTGAACCATATTTGAGAGAAATGGTGATTTTGTGTATGTGGAAGCAGTTTAAGATCTTTGAGTTCATCTCATAAAAAATGGGAGCAAAAACAAAAGTGTTGCGTTTATATTTTTGTTGAGTGTATATGGCAAATAGGTCCACCCCTTTGTTTCTTACTGGTCTTGGCCCGACCCAAGATTTAGTCCGGTAACCTCCAAATTAGATTATCAGATAACAAAGGTGTTTTTAGGCCTTTAGGCCGTTCGCCAAGAATGACTGCCCTATTTAGCACAAGATAAGTGTTTTGATCAGTCAGCTGTTCTGAGAGGAGAAACCAGGAGATCCGAGCACCCTCACCAGACAAAAGAAAATAAAATTATTCCTGCAGCCTCTTTCAAGCTTGTTCTGTGTCAAGAGCACCTCAGCTACCTCAAAATTCGATCAGCATCAAACCCACATGCCTGCAGCCGGCTTTGACTGTGAGTTTCTTTTCTCCTTCCCTGTGACTACATTGACACTTAAAACTGTGCCTTGACTCACCGAGCCCACATATCTACCTGTCAGAAACGTGTCAGCGCGAAGCATTAAACCCAACACGAACATGTAGCCCAGTTATTCTTTTATAACTTTGTCAGAAATGTAACAAACGTAGCAGCTTTAATTTCTGTACATACATTGCGGGGTCTAAACAGTGCAAATGAAATTGTATTTGCCACTCATTGTTTTCATATGCAAAGTTGTGAAGTTTCAAATCGAAGAGGTGGTGAATCATTGTCTGGAAATGGATTTTCAGCTCTATTTGCGACACCTCTGCTGCTCCATCTCACAGTGTGACAATATAGTCGATCTCACGGTGGTCTTGTCTCTACACTTTATGATTGATTTTTTCCCATACTGTAAAAAAGAATACTATTGAGAAAGGAGCAAAACAAGCAGCAGTATTGAGGCAGTTAATGAGAATAAAACCTTCCTTCTCAGGGTGGCACTCAGTGGTTAGTGTTTTTTCTACTCAAATGTGCAATGACGCTGCAGACTTGGCCACATTCTCTAGTTATTTAATTTACTTGTTTTTTTTACATATATTTTTGGAATTAATCTGTTATTAGATAGAAAATTTGTTAGGAAATGAAGGGGCGATGTGTGTGTGTTCAGATGTCAGTTGGCAATAGCTTTGTTTACACTTACAAAAGAGCATGGTCGAGGTGTAATTTATTAATTTCTCTATCATCCTCCACCTGATTTAACAACACTGGTGAGAGTTGTGGGTGGTAGCAAACAGCACTGTATCACTATCTATCGTCCAGAGACTCATTCTTGCTCAGCCACACCTGTGTTTGATCAAACTCTTAGCAAAGGATTCGATCAAATTCATACACTGTTTGCCCTTGTCCTCTAGGGAAACACAGGTGTTTCTTGATCTGAAGTCTGTCTCAGCAGGATGACATTCATCAGGTGAAGTTTTTCACAAGATTAGACATAATCATATTGGATTTCCCTTGGAGGATAAATAAGTTATTGTATTGTATTGAACTATTCAGGTATGCTTATGAAAAGATCACTCTTTGGGTAAAATAGAGATCTGGTTAAGGTTTGAAAAATATTGTGTTCCCGAAACCAATGCTGACTGTGAATAAGAGTCATGCTTCCTACAGTAGAACCGCTAGAGGGCTTTGTTACTTCAACAGAAACATATGTCATTTTCAGACATTTGCTGAAACAGCTGATGCTGTTGTTTGGCTTTGGGGGCAGTCCCAAAATAACTCCAGTTAAACAACTTTTTTTAAGCACTTACTCAACATATTTTTCATAGATTTCACGCCATTATTTCATGCTATACACATCCACTCTGCGAGCAGATTCTGCAGAGATCAAAGCAAAATAATATGCAGGAAGCTCAAGACAGTTCAAATAGACAGAACAGATGCCTTGTTTCAGCAGCCAGGCACAAAGCCCGGTGCTGTCTCAATGCTCAGTTTTACACCTTTAAGTGAATAAGGCAGACAATACTGCATAGCCACATAAGCATCTCTTTAGACTTGGTAATGGTATGGTGGAAGGTGTGTGGGCTTGTTGTTACACTCTGCTCTGATGTTACTCTTCCAGTCTGTTCAGCATTAGCTGACTGTGTGACACATGCACAAAGTTCACTGGTAACAACTTAATGATGTGGAGTCTTTTGCTTACGCAGAATGACCTCAGCTTCATCACGAACGCCAGCCGACTCCTGCCCTGTCGCCCTGTGCATTGTCAGACTCCTCCAGGTGACACTCACGTCAGCTATCTGCAGACTGCCACAATCTGTAGCTCTTCACCTCTGCCTGGTTGACAGGTGTCACCGACTGCTTGCTTGACATTACTGTCAGTAAGAAGCAGCTGGTTCTTATCACACTAAAAACAAAGCTCGCCACCAGACTCTGATCCTCCTCGTGTTTGAAATAACTAATGCATCGTTTGATCTCCGAGCATAATCCAGAGTTGAATCTGAAGCCTCAGGTGCAGAGAGAGTGAAGTTAACAGTAACAGTACAATTACCAGTTAAAAGTTTGTCGAGTACAAAGTCGCTGCTGGAAGCCAGCTTTTTCATGCTGATACCGCAAGTGTATTACACTCACATTTTTGATTTGAAATTTAAATGGAAATATTGTGAAATTCTATGAAATGGTTCCCCAAAGCAACCAATTCTCCATCTGAACAAGGGCTCAGCTAAAGCTCTAAATGTGTCGTTTGAACAACTCCAAAAGTATCAAAGTTTCTTGTGTTAGATGTCAGTAAAGTCTGTAACTCCAGGTAACATAAGTTTTCATTTGGTACAAGGTATAGGAAACAGCAAACAAAGCTTAATCAAGCAATGAACAAGATATATAAAAGAAATGGGCTTATGGGCTTTTCAGCCAAAACTTTAAATCTGTGGGTGTAAGTGTGACGCATACTAGCCAGAGAGGGTGGGTGCAGCATGAATTCTGCATTTCTCCTTGCCTCACTCTTCAGTATGAGGGAGGCAGTGTCACAGTCTGCACACTTTTGATGGCTGTTGTAGGTAACAGGACAATCCCCCGAGGCAGTCCTGTGCTACTCTGCTGCCTGTCCGACACACTGCACTCGACACAAACAAAGTGTGGCCTGTCCTTATAGTGTGTAATCCAGAAAACTACACCACTGTCTTAGTGCATCACTGAGCTTCTCTCAGAATGGGCCAAATGCTTCCTTGCTTTTCCTTATAGCCTCTTCACATGCTGGGCTTGTCCACATCACTACTACACAGTACCCTCATCCATTTTTTGTTCGTTTTGAGTTGCTGTACCATTTGGATTTGTGTCATGTAAATACATGCATTGCATCCTGTAAGTGTGTTGAGGTAAGAAAAAGGATGAGGAGTCAAATTGTGCCAGTATAGGTGAGGCTATTCTTTTAGTATATTTTACAAACACGTTGTCACACTTTAATTACATAAAGCCACGTAGCTCATTTAAATGTGTTATGAAGTAATAAAAACTGATTTTCTCAAATTATAAATTGAATCTTGTGAAACATAAAACAGATTGACAGTAAGAAAACAGTCAAGAGACCATGAAAATGGCACTTGAAGACTTACTTGCGCTATGTTTTGGCAAAAACTGTTTGCTTACATGACATTGTGGAGTAACTTGAAACCCAAAGTGGAGTTTCTTTGTCCTGTTTCTTGGCTGTGTGAAGCAGCTTAGGCACGCTAATGGATGCCAAAAATTGATCTTTAAATGGAAGAGAATTAACGTTTTTCTCTGGCTTGTTTCAGTGGGCTGAGCCTCCGTAGCCAAAAAAAAAAGCTCTTTCCAATTCCCTCATGATCATGTGTGAAGATACCTAAGTGTATTTTTTTGCACGTTTTCATGGGTTAAACTTACATTTTAATTAAGGGGAAAGTTTTGTGTACTTTGACCGTGACCGTGCAATAAGAGGGGCACTCTTGAGCAGACATTATTGTCGGTAGAAAATGGAAGGATTTCTTTGAACAGCATGACGGCTCATTGGTAAGCATGGCTGTGCCACCGCCAGACGCTCCAGACTGCTTCCTTGCCTTCTGCTTAGGGCATGCTAGGACACCATCCCTGTCAACTCAATCAGGAATAACTGGGTTTAGAAAGGGATCAAGGAATGAAACATTACCTTCAACAAGAGACTGACAGCTTCAATACAATCTACACTACTGTTAAAGGCCAAAAATATTGTTAGTCCTCAGTCTAGTAAAACACAGAGAAGAATATGGAGTAAAAATTCGACATTTTTAAGTCATATCCTTCGCATTTGCGCAGCTGCCTTTAGCATCCGCACACAGATACAAGCCAAAGGAAACAGGCAGTGCCGTGATTATGCTAAAACCAAGATTCAGCAAAGTCTATAAATAACACTGTTGCTATGATATTTAAGCCTCACATTTGTGCACTTAATCGATCACAGTTAAACCTCATTCATCCTTAGGCCGCATGGCAGCAGCAGAGCAAACACAACAATAACATATCATCACCTTACATAAGGAATAGATTAACATTTTCTAGTGCACACCAGCAAATGCTGAGTAACACCAGCATATATTTAAAGCTTGTGGCCTTCTGTAAGTCTTACTAAAACTGTACTTTTAGCTCTGTTTTTGGTCTCCACCATCTCATGAAAGAAATATCTGGTTCTTTAGTAGTCAACTAGATATACTACCTAGTTGTTAATTTTAACTGTCGACTTGATGGTGGTTACCATTGTTAAAACCAAAAATAATTAGCTAAAGGACACCGAACTGTTGCACAGAGCTGTGGGGACTTAAAACTTTTAAGAGTAGAAAAAGTCCTAGTATTACAATAAAAATTCTGATCAGAGCCCATTTAAATATGCTAGAAGTTTCTATTTACAGCACTGTATAAAGAAAGTACCTTATATTTGCAATTTCTGCAAATTATTCTCTGCAAATAATCCACAATTTAGACAGTAAAACTGCGTTACCACCAGTATTACAAAAATTACAATTTACAAATTTTCTACCAAAATCGCGCTTATCACTCAAATGAAGAGATTTTTCAGTGTTTTGAATTCAAGAACATGTAGTATATATGCTAGAAAATACTGTACAACTAGCAATTAGATGTTTAATGACTGTGAAGAGGTTGTATGAGAGGTTGGTTTGGTCACAATGGTAGCAGCAGCATGGCCTCAGTTGAGCGAAAAAGCTGAATTATATAAAGAGGGGGGCTGCAGGTGAATTAATAAAGAAGAAAACAAGCTAAACCCACATGATACTTTCTGAACTAGTATGTCCAGTCAAGTATTTCTGAAAAGGATAGCTTTCTTTCTAACACACTGAGACATAACGTTTTTTTACACCTACACATAATCGTCGTCATTTTCAACCATCATTTGTTTTACAAGTCTCAAAGTCTGACCCAAATGCTTTCTAGTGCCAGTAACGAGCCAGCCTCTAAAAATCTGACGACCTGTAAACCTTCTATGGGTATAAAATTGTGATACTGCAATACAAATCACCTCTGCTGTTCAGGACATAGTCATTGCTACACAGATTACCGCCTCGCTAGATTCATTTAATGTTGTCTCTGCTTACACATAGATCAATACAGTCGCCAAGAGGAAGCCCTCTGCTGTGCCCTTGATATTCTGCACGGTAAATGAGTGAAAGAAATCTTTGAAATTGTCTGCCAATACCAGAGGTTGGACAAAATAGTGTAAACACTTCATGATGAGAGGACACTGACGCTATTTAAATCACCACTTAAAGCACTGAGCAAAGACAGGCCAAAGGTTGGACGGGGATTTTCGGGCATTTCTGCAAACACACTGCAGGTGAAGTGAATAAAAGTGATCATCTTGTTACGGTATAATGTTCTGCTTGGATCAACTGGACACTGTCATTCTTATGGATGTTACTTAGGGGTTGCAGGTCAAACATTTACCTAATTTGCCACCTCTGTAAGGAGGCAACTGTATGTGAACACTTGCGTGTTGAAAATTTTGACATTTGCTTCAGTTAGGCTCATATTTCCTGTCACAGAATCCTTCTGATATAGTCAGATTCCAGACAATTTTGCCCACACAGTCAGAAAAAGATGTCTACACTGCCAGAATCTTTTGGTGAGTTACATCAAAATACACAACAATTTTAAGAAACAAAATATTTTATATAATAATTTCCAGAAATATTATCCCGTAAAATGATGGAAGGTCTGGATAGCTTAAAGTTCTTGAAAACATACAAAAAAACAAGATATACCATGTATGACTATCCCTCATAATGGACAAGATACGAGATTAACAGTAAAATGAAGTGAAATTACCCTGAAAATAGCTTCTGGCTGGGCTTCATTGTAATATGACGGTACCTTTCAAGAAGGCCAAAGCTACCTGAAAGCTGCTGTGATGTGATGCATGTACTTCAAGGTTTTTCATAAAGTATCTGACCTTCGCTGGGCTCTGCAATTGCACATGTAACACTTTTTTGACATCTTATAAGGCAGTGCACAGTTTTACGTGGAGCAGTGAATGGTTTTTTTTTGTCACCAGTAGCATGCACGTGCGCATTTAGCATGTGGGTGAAGTGCACATTCAGTCCAGTGCCTTCATACTATTCTGCAAATCTTTCATCACACCAGTAAAGACAGAAGAAGACAGCTAGCACATATGAAAATATTTACAGCACAAGTATTGAATTACAAATACTCAATTTTGAAAAGCTGCAAACAGAGATTGATTAGCTTGATAGTTTTTTGTTGGTCGGAATTTATTAATTTATAAATCTGCTATTTATACTATTGATTTGTTTACTGTAAAAGTTTGCTAGTGAAATAGCAAAGTGCACCAATGCTTATTTTGAATGCGTTTTTGCATTTTTTTTATTTTTTTGCTACACTAGCTAGGGTTGGTTTTTTAAGCCTCGATAGTCTTCATTTAATTCTTTTACTTATCACCAGCCAGTGATTATAACTTCGGCAGCTGAAGCTTTGTGGAGACGCTAATTGTTGCACTGCCTCAGTCATTGAGAAGGGGGGAATCCACAGAGAGTGAGTGGTAGAGGAGGAATGGCCATCTGGAGTGGTGGGAGTTCTCCTGGTGGACTGGGAGGCGTAGGTTCACCACATCTCATGAGTCCATCATTTTCCCTGGGCCAATTTAACTTAGCAAACTACTGTTTTTATGCACTGAACTGAAATGGTTACAGACTGACTGTGTTTTACATAAATTTCAACTAACAAATGAATGTTATGCTGCCTTCAGGGTGCTGTCACAAGTACCAGAGTCACAAATTAAGCGTGAATGAATGATATAAATGAGGAGGTAAATGACATGGGACAGTCGGTAATTTCTGTATTTTAATACATTTATTTTATGTCGGATGTAATTATGCCTGTTGGTACACATCACATGTGGATACAACCGCTGATTAGTGTCTGAGCTGCTGAGTTCACTGAGTTAAAGCTTCTGTATGTATAATTCTGTGATTACAGCATCTTTAGAATTATTCCGTTGGCATAAATAGAATAATGAGACCATCCTGGCGAAAACTGCAGGGTGTTCCAGCGCATTAGTGTCAGTACTGTTTTTCATGATTCCGCCACGAGTTATTTAAATCAATAATTTTCAAATGCACATGGGGGCGATAGGTGCTGTGTTTGTTGTATGTTTTTCACGAGTCTTAAGCACATGCACAGCTCATGCCAGTAATAATTAAAGGTCCTTGATCATAAACATTTTTATGGTCTGAGTGTGCAGGTACTACACAAGCATTTCTTTCACTATGTTTACATTTGTGCTGCCGTTAAATACACATCTTAGACCCACAGTGGATACAAACTGGTGACAAATTAAAGGAAAAACCAACATAAAGTGACTTCTGTGTGTCTTGCCACTGATTCTAAGAGATTCTAGGGAACTCTACTGGAGAGATGGAGCACCGTTCTTCTAAAACATTTTCCCTCTTGGCGTTTTGTGGACGGCACTGTTGAACATGTTGGTCCAGAATCTCCCGTAGGTGTTCAAATGGATTGAAATGTGTTAACTATGAAGGCCATTACATATAATTCACATCATTTTCATACTCATCAAACCATTCAGTGACCCCTTGTGCCCTGTGGATGGGTGCATTATCATCCAGGAGGAAACCACTCCCATTAGGAGAGAAAAGTTTCATCATAGGCGATCACTCAGAACAGTTTTCTATTGATCTGCAGTGACCCTTCGCTGTACGGGGATAAGTGGACGCAGGCCCTGCCAGAAAAATGCCCCTCACAGTCTAGCAGTCACCAAATACAAAGAAATGTAGAGATTAAAGGTTCAGCTTCTTCCCTTACCTTGTCACCCGTCTGTATATAAGCAGACTTTCATCTTTTTTAGCATTCGTACTTGCACTCAAGAACTACTTTTTCTGTGCCACATTATCGCGAATATTCTACATGACTAATTATCTATACTGCTGTCACTTCTGTGAGACACTCGCTCGCTTTCTCTGGGCGAAAACCCAGAATTAGAAATGAACATTTGATATGTTTTTGATTTGTGAGCTGTACAGTGATCCAGCTTCACAGAAAACAAGTGGCAAGCTTGAAACAAGCACCCAGCGAGTTTCCACTCATTTATTTAGAGTCGTGTTTGTGGCTCGCTCTCTTCCATTATCTGAGTGTGTCACAGAAACGATACTTTTGTCTGCAGATGTTTTCGGAAGCAGATTATTGGCAAGTATTTAATAACCATGCCTCATTACAGTTGAGTAGTCGTCTTTGAGCTGTGAGCTCTGCGAGAGGCTTACCAGCACAACTGGGACACTTTCACTTTTGACAATCTGAGAACTGCTTTGACCTGGTATAACCTGGTGCAATGCAAATGACTTAGACCTCTAGTTTGAGGACGTAGCGTTAAGGTTATTCGCAGCACAGACAGTGGCAGAGCTAAAACTGGTGGTAACGGCCTACAAATGAAGGACTAATTAAAAATAATGAGCTGCAACAGTTGCCTGGGTACTGGTTGCTTGCAGTAGGGTACTGATATCATCAACCTTCATCAGATCCACTCGTTATTATTTAAAATCAATAAGGTTTCAATTCACGATTAAGAGCCAGAAGCCTTCACATTAAATCCATCACATTTATACACTCCTGGACAATGAACCAAGGATAAATGCTCTTTTTAATCATTATCTTGAAAAAAAAGAAAAAACAACCGCCTCTTCTCCACTTTCTAACTCACTTATTTGCAGCAATCTGTGTGAAGTGATTAATGGAACCAGTTCTATTTCCTTGTGCATGAAAAACAGTTATTAAGCTTGGAATTCATTATAGATTATATTTCTGTGCTACAAGGGTAGTAGAAGATTCTCTATATCATACAGCAAACGCAGTAAATGAAAAATGACTGTATTCTGACAACCGAGACAGTGATTTTGCCACTCAAGTGTTTGCGATCTATTGCGTTTCAATGTCATCATCAAGCTAACAGAACATGCATATATTCTCTATAAACAGTTCCATAAACACCAGAAACCGAGTCCCGTAAACAGTTCCGTGTTTAGTCTTGTGAAGGAGACAAACAACATAAATCTTACAGTAGCAATTCAGAGGAAACGACTAAAAGAGACTCAAACTAAATAAATAAGCAAACAGAGAGTGCAATATCATAAAGCCTCACATTTCAGGCACAGTTGTGATCGCGTAAATATTGATTTCATGGGTTTTGGGGATTTACTCATGTATTCTTCTTTTTCTTTGCGGTGTTCAAAGGGCAATCCGGGTCAAGAAAGTACTCTGGGCAACATTGCTCATACACCTGTACAGTGAGTGTACTGTAATGCAATTTCAAACTTCTTCATAGTGTTGATACTGATGATCAATATTAAGCTATGAAGGCAAAAAAAAAAGGAAAGAAATGCATTAAACAGACAGAGGAAATGTTTCACCTCCCGATTTCCAACCTCTCAAATCTCATTCTGTGCAATGCTGGCATTGCACTCATTGTATTATCCTTCTTTGTGACCTGGCGAAGAATCAAGTTAAAGCTCGTGTCCGGAGTTTCCGTTTGTTTTCAATTTATGTATCATTGTTTCACAAAGCTTAAATGTGTTAGTCTAGTTCGATACTATAACATAATATTAGTATGACGCGATATGAAAATTTATTCCTGAGCTCCGCCTTCCTCTCATAGACCCCCATATTATTCCAAAAAGCGCCGGTCGGCAGCTAGCCAATCAAGTTCGAGCTTCAGCTTTGTCATGCTGTCAATCAACGGTTACATGCACAGCAAGCAAGGCCATGCAGAGGTGGGCGAGCTACGCACTACGCAACCGCGCGCACATTTGTTTTGCTTGTGGAGGAGAGAGCATCAGGGATCAGCAACTTCCAGAAAAGTTACCAATCCCACGGCTTGTCAGGCCAAGAGACTGCAGGACGTTTTTTGGCTCGGGGTGCTCGCGTCGCTCCCCGACCACGGCCTCCATAGCCCGCCTGACGGCTTCGTTTAGATGCCCGACCTCTGGAGGAAGATGTTGGGGCGTCTGGGACATACTCTTCGTCAGAGGAGTCATGCAATTCTGAACTCTAGATAGAAATAAATAAACAATGTAACACATATACACGCGTAAATGCACTAAGTTTGATAAACAACGTCATCGAGAGGGATACACGAGTGTAATCACATATTGAAACTTTACTCGTTCGTCCTAGCAGATTCATGTTATTTTGGTATTAGGACAAGTTAGACTCAATACAGCATTCTAACGTAATTCCTTTATTATTTACTAAATGTACTAAATGTAGAAGAGTGGAAAACAGCAAAACAGGCAAGATGCTGCAGCACTCCAGGCACTCCTCTCAGGTACTGCACGCGTGCACAAATAAAGGGGCGAAATCAGAGGGAGGGAGGGTGGGACCAACAGTGTTTTGGGAGACGCTGCGATTCAAACTCCGGACACGAGCTTTAAATTGCTAAACTGTGTTTCTGCCCGAAAACAGATACAAATTTGTAAATTATGGCACACCAGAGAAGTGACAAAAATGGCAGGTGCAAGAGTGCCAAGTACAATCTAAAGGAATTGTAAAAGGTCCAGAGCTGATGATATTTATATGCAGGTCTGGTTCTTTCCTTGCATTCACGCATCTCAATTCATAAATACTAATTAAAATGAGATTTATTGGTTGAATGGGAATTGGCAAACGTGACTATTCTTCTGTAAATGTGACAGTGCAGAATCACAGCCTATGATTTATGTTCACCTCTGAAACTATGACACAGGTCATTTGCATAATAGTTGGTGAACAGTGCACACCCTTTTCTATGATGTCAAACTAAACTTCGAGTGTGAAAAAACTTTACAAAGAGGTGTAATTTTGTTCTTAATAACATTTCTGCTACTTAAAACTGTACATTAAATTGATATTTGAGCCACAGATGCATGGACTTCAAGTGCATATTCTGTTTTATACTTCATTTTTTAAGTATCAGCATTCAGACATATGTGGGTCACTTTTTTCTCAAGGTTAGAGCAGGGTGGAAAGGTTGTCATAATGGCTCATCCAGAGACTTTAATCAGCGTTAATGGAAACCACAAAAGGTGCAGGAAATTGCTTAAGGCTGAAAACCAAGACATCCATACATCCTGATGACAGCACTCATTATGACTTTTTGATTGAAGATCAAGTGTTAGAGCATTCCCAGTAGAAAACAGAGGGTGCATTATCTATAGCCAATTTCAAATTCTGGGCTTCACAGACAGACTCTCTTTGTTTCAGGGACAAAACTCAAATTCCCAAGCCTATTACATCTGTCCCAGAGAGGTAAAACTGTAAAGGCAATTAGCCTTAGCCTCCCACAGGATCACTTCCTTAGGGATGACATATGTTTATTGTTTGTTACATTCTCAATGTTCAGCTGCCAGTGAAAATAACTTGCATGCTCTTTTTAGGTCACAAACACTGCAGTTTACTCTCACAGAACTTAACTCAGCTGTCTCCATATTAAAATCTCTTCTGAGGCACTGTTAAAAAGTTTTAATTGGCTTCATTACTGGCACATTTTGTGTCTCTTGAGTTATTTGTTTTCTTCTCAAATCGAAAAGCTAAACTTGTAAAATGGATAAATGCCCACATATTGATTTGTGATTTGCTTCTACATCATTTTAGTTATTTAACGGTTTAAATGTTTCCTGCTATCCGGACAGCTTCTTGGTTTACAGCAATGTCACTGTACTGCAGACACGACACACACCTGCCGCTGTATTTACTTACTTATTTTTTTTATTCTCATGGTCTGGAAGGGTATTTAAAGGTAATGTGCAGACTAAATCCCTCTTCAGTGATATCTGTCAAAACAGACAGGGTAAACCTAATAGCTTGTGCCATTCGAAGAATGTCATACAGGTTGAAAGTCACATGTTGGGCCATTCAAAATGAAGCAAAAATATTTCCTTTTTCATATCTTTTAGGGAGTTCCAATGTTAAAATGAGGAAATATGTTGCCATGCACCAACTTTAGACATAGAATATCTAAATTTAAGTTGCTCTTGACTGTTTTATGAGAGTTTTATTATTCGATCATGGTGAGAGCTGCCAGTGAAGTCAGGTGCTGGTGTGCAAAAACTGGATTTTGCAATCATGATGTACAGTTTATTGTTATGAGCTAGACAAAAGTGTTCTTGCACAAGACCAGAGACCCTCAGTGACACTGCCTCTCTCCACACACCCTACTTTTCGTGTTACACTAATGCACAACTTTAAAATACTATTATTATTATCCTTGTGCCCATTTCAATTACATGCTACACAACCTTACACATTGTCAAAGCATTAACTCGCACATTCCTACAAACTGGAAGTATTCCTTATAATCTCTTGATTACACCTGCTGCAAATTTTACTTGTAACATTTGCTTCTTATATTTGTCTTGTAACACCAACTGCCTACTGACTTGCAACACTTCTTTAATCAGTATATTATTGCTATGCAGTAAAACACCAAGACAAATTCCTTGTATGAGAAAACCTACTTTGCAATAAAAACCTTTATGTTTCCAATTCTGGGTTTGCTTTGGGAAATGCAAACTAGGCTGGATGGATAGGCTTAATCACGATGAACCGCAACTCGCCTCAAAAGACGACCAAAGCGGGCGGCAGCAACGGGGGGCAGAGTTAAAAGTCAGCAGTAAAGACAGACAGTTTCCAGCAGCCACACACTGGCTTATTAAAATGTTCTCAGACACATATATCTATTTGAACACATAATCTAATGGGTTTGAGTATGACAGTGCACTATATTAACATTCTGTACAGGGGATATGTGAGCTCTTTGTTGTTCGGCTACATGAATTCTCGTGTACAGTAAGTCAACGTTGTATCAGTTTGCTGCTGTATATATGTTGTTTTTGATATATATGAATGACATTTGCAAAATAGCAAAAGTATTAAAATCAGTTCTTTTCGCAGGTGACTCAAATATTTTTTGTTTAGGGGATGATTTACAGAACCTACTGGGAACTATCAGTTGTGATGTGCGAACTGAAAAAGTGGTTTAACAGCAAATAAATTATCATTAAACTTCAGTAAAACTAAATTCATGTTATTTGGCTGTGCTAAAAGGGATACTTATGCACAGATACAATTAGATGATGTGGAAATTGAGAGAGTTTATGAAAGCAAGTTTCTTTGTGTTACAACTGATGACAAAATAATCTGGAACTCTCACATAAAACATGTTCAAAACTAATGATCAAGAAGCATTTCAGTATCCAAAAAAGTTAAACACATTCTGGACCACAAATCACTGTTCACTGGTTTTACTTAAATTACTGTGTACAGGTTTGGGGCAATACATATAAACGTTCACTACACTCACTATCAATATACTACAAAAAACAGCAATGAGCATAATTCATTAAACTGGCTGCACAAATTCATTCTTCCTAAAATCAAAAAAGGTAAAATTCATTGACCTGGTTCATTTTCAAATAGCACAAATAATGTACAAAGCAATAAACAACCATCCATCCTCTAAACACCGCTTTATCCTCACTAGAGTCACAGGGGGTGCCGAAGCCCATCCCAGATGACTCGGGCGAAGGCAGGGGACACCCTGGACAGGTCGCCAGTCTGTCATAGGGCGACATATACAGACAAACAATCACACTCACATTCACTCCTATGGGTAATTAGGAGTGAATAAGGGTTAGAATTGGAGGGGGGATTTAAAATTAAAAAATGGCAGCTTTCACACAAAGCTATAGTCCTTTTGTCATTCAATATGTCGAGTGAGGTTATGAAGCAGATTGGAGGTGGAGCTCTAACAATGTCCAAGCATGAGCCACTTTAAAAAGCAGCACAAAAACACAGTTTTCACGAGGTACAAGGCGGAAGAGGGGCTTTTACACAGGTATGCCAGTGATTATTCAATATTTGTCCATCCATCCATCCATTATCTATACTACACTGCTTTACCCTCACTAGGGTCGCGGGGGGTGCTGGAGCCTATCCCAGCTGACTCGGGTGAAGGCAGGGGACACCCAGGACAGGTCGCCAGTCTGTCGCAGAGCTACATATACAGACAAACAATCACACTCACATTCACACCTACGGGCAATTTAGAATAGCCAATTGACCTCAGCATGTTTTTGGACTGTGGGAGGAAGCCGGAGTACCCAGAGAAAACCCACACATGCACAGGGAGAACATGCAAACTCCATGCAGAAAGATCCCAGGCCCACCCCGGGATTTGAACTGGGGATCTTCTTGCTGCAAAGCGAAAGTGCTAACCACTACTGCACTGTTCAGCCCTCATTCATTCATTTATATAATTCCTTTACCTCTCAAACTGCATAAACAGGTTGAAAACACTGAAGAGAAGTCAAATACAATAGAAAGCAAACAAGACAATAGGTTTATATTGCAGATCAGTCAGATAACCAAAATATAGGTTGCATTTTAAGAATCTTCACATCTCCTACCAGATGTTTATGTGTTTCTAAATATTTCAAAAGTTAAATCAGTCAAATGTTAAAAAGCAATAGATCAGAATTGTTGTATACTATGTGCAGTTTATGCTGTGTAATTTGATTGATTTGGCCTCTTACTGATAAATGTCACCGTCCATTGCACAACATCTATTCTGTTTAGAGAATAAACATTCAAACTTCCTTTTGTGGAGTCAACATTTGAACCAATCAGCTGATAGATCAAAGGAAAGCCAGGCATTTCCCATCATCCCCCGAAGCTGCGCAGTCACTGGCCAGCAACTGTGGCGCCTGACTCTAGAAACTAGTGATGGTATCGTTGCATACTTCCGCATGATTCAACATGTCGGACAGAAATCTAAATATGGCAAGCACTGTGTGGTGATTGCTGCAGATCAGTTAAGCAGAGGTCTTGAATATAGTATGAATCATGTTGGAGTGATTGGAGGAAGAATGAATTGCTGCCATAGCAGAGGCCTCATGGCCTCATGTTAACAAGGCCACATGTAGACACATAACATCTACTGGCATGATATCAGCTATTCAGAATCATCTCTTAGAAGTGAAATTACTGAATTCAAACTGCTTTGTGGTTTCAGTAAACATCATCATGACTACAAGTTGTTAACCTGCACAGAGTGTAAAGCATTTGAACTGCCCTTTATAATGTGTTTTTGATGAGACACTGTCACTGACAATTGATTATTCATGCTTATGAGAAAAATATTTGCAATGGGTAATTACTGCTGTGACATAACATCCCGAACAGGATGAAATAATATGGTAGTTAACTTACCAGGCTTGCTTTTCTTGTAAACTAAGATGTCTGAAAAAATGCTGTGTTATTATGTTGAATTATTAGATAGGAACTACTGCTTGTCTTCACAACATGACAGCTAAAAACCATCTCTTTCCTTTATTTGAGCAATATCATATAATCACAGACTCCTCTGACGCACCTCTGTGAGCGGTCTCCTACACAATAACAACATACTCAAACTATATCCTTTTCTAGTCAGACTATATTCTTTTGTTACCTTTCCAGCATGTTCATTCACAGCAGACAGGTTCTCTGCATGTTATAATGGGCGCAAATCAAAAACTGATGGATAGCATTAAACAATGCTAAATAGTCAATTACTTTTCTCCTCTCTCTGATTTACAAGTGATGATAAACAGTGTCGGGAATCAAAAGCAACCACAATTTAAAGGCATCCAATTGGCTTCTAATATGGGGTCAAATAAGGTCTTCGCTAGAAAAAAAAATCAGCTGAAGTCAGAGAAGCAGTGATTATTTCTCATGAGATATGTGACTGTTTGGGTTTTTGCCTGTTTGAAGTAGATGGGCACAGAGGAAAACAGGTAACGTAGTGCACTACTTTGCAATAATCTGGATTTATTGCCGCAGTGTTTGAATAAAACTGTGTGTTTCAGGGCTGTTTTTCATACATAATTGGATCAAACTGCACTCAGACAGCTAAGATAAGCAGAATACAGTACAACATTATAAATAGTGTTAGAAACAGAGTCTGTGATTATCTGGGAAGATTGCTGATATTTTCCATGTAGTATATTCTCATACATAACATGTGCCATTTGCCATCCCTACTGCTCTCTCTGCCCTCCTACTCCCCCTATTCCAGTGTATTGAATTAAAATCACTGATGTTTAGGCTCTTAATGAATATTGAGCAAAGGTATTATTGCCAAAGGTCAAAAAGCTTTAACTTGTACCTACATTTATTTTCTGGGTAAATGCATAATATGAGAACTGCAGTAATAAAGTTCAAACTGACATTTCAGTGCAAATGAAAGAATTTTCAAATGATTCTTACGCAGAAGTGCAAATTACAGCTTGCTATGCCGACTGAAAAAGTCAAGAGGCCATGATGCCCTTTCAGAAGGGTTAGGCCAACCCTAACCCTCTAAAAAGGCCACGATACACGGTGGATTTTCCTCAGACACAAATACAGAATAAACAAATTGTTGCACAATTTACCCATATCTACTTCATATATATATATATATGAAGAGTTCATTTGCAAAAACAGATAACTCTGTTTTGATAAATTTTCAGAAAACTTTTTTTTATTGTTTACTTGAGATAATATCAATCAAACTGAAGTTGAATGGATTTGACTCAGTAGAAAAATACATGACAAAATAAAGAAAAAATAAATTATTAGTGTTATTAATATTATTATCTCAAGTATACAATAAAAAATGAGTTTTCTGAAAACAGAGTTACCTGTTTTTGCAAATGAATTCTTCATATCAGTTTCACGAATCCTTATGAGACTGGGTTGATATATACACACGTGGACAAAATTGTTGGTACCCCTCAGTTAAAGAAGGAAAAACCCACAATTCTCACTGAAATCACTTGAAACTCACAAAAGTAACAATAAATAAAAATTTATTGAAAATTAAATAATCAAAATCAGCCATCACTTTTGAATTGTTGATTAACATAATTATTTAAAAAAACAAACTAATGAAATAGGGCTGGACAAAAATGATGGTACCCATAACTTAATATTTTGTTGCACAACCTTTTGAGGCAATCACTGCAATTAAACGATTTCTGTATTTGTCAATGAGCGTTCTGCAGCTGTCAACAGGTATTTTGGCCCACTCCTCATGAGCAAACAGCTCCAGTTGTCTCAGGTTTGATGGGTGTCTTCTCCAAATGGCATGTTTCAGCTCCTTCCACATATGTTCAATGGGCTCATAGAAGGCCACTTTAGAATAGTCCAACGCTTTTCTCTCAGCCATTCTTGGGTGTTTTTGACTGTGTGTTTTGGATCGTTGTCCTGTTGGAAGACCCATGACCTGCGACTGAGACCAAGCTTTCTGACACTAGGCAGCACATTTCTCTCCAGAATGCCTTGATAGTCTTCAGATTTCATCGTACCTTGCACACTTTCAAGACACCCTGTGCCAGATGCAGCAAAGCAGCCCCAAAACATTACTGAGCCTCCTCCATGTTTCACCGTAGGGACAGTGTTCTTTTCTTCGTATGCTTGGTTTTTGAGTCTATGAACATAGAGTTGATGTGCCTTACCAAAAAGCTCCAGTTTGGTCTCATCTGTCCAAAGGACATTCTCCCAGAAGCTTTGTGGCTTGTCAACATGCATTTTTGCAAATTCCAGTCTCGCTTTTTTATGAGTTTTTTTTCAGCAGTGGTGTCCTCCTTGGTCGTCTCCCATGAAGTCCACTTTGGCTCAAACAACGACGAATGGTGCGATCTGACACTGATGTACCTTGGCCTTGGAGTTCACCTTTAATTTCTTTGGAGGTTGCTCTGGGCTCTTTGGATACAATTCGAACGATCCGTCTCTTCAATTTGTCATCAATTTTCCTCTTGCGGCCACATCCAGGGAGGTTGGCTACTGTCCCGTGGGTCTTGAACTTCTGAATAATATGAGCCACTGTTGTCACAGGAACTTCAAGCTGTTTAGAGATGGTCTTATAGCCTTTACCTTTAAGATGTTTGTCTATCATTTTTTTTCGGATGTCCTGGGACAATTCTCTCCTTCGCTTTCTGTTGTCCATGTTCAGTGTGGTACACACCTTTTCACCAAACAGCAGGGTGACTACTTGTCTCCCTTTAAATAGGCAGACTGACTGATTATGAGTTTGGAAACACCTGTGATGTCAATTAAATGACACACCTGAGTTAATCATGTCACTCTGGTCAAATAGTTTTCAATCTTTTATAGAGGTACCATCATTTTTGTCCAGGCCTGTTTCATTAGTTTGTTTTTTTAAATAATTATGTTAATCAACAATTCAAAAGTAATGGCTGTTTTTGATTATTTAATTTTCAATAAATTTTTATTTATTGTTACTTTTGTGAGTTTCAAGTGATTTCAGTGAGAATTGTGGGTTTTTCCTTCTTTAACTGAGGGGTACCAACAATTTTGTCCACGTGTGTATATACATATACATATATATATATATATATATATATATATATATATATATACATATACATATACATATACATATACATATATGCATACATATATATGCACGCACACACACACACACACACACTTACTTATGATCCTGTGGCCCCAGCCTTTCAGAAGAGGACAATAAATACTGGAAGAGGAAGAGGTGCAATGACATGCAGTAAAGGTCATGAGCCAAACAAAGGGTGCTGTTAAACAGAGCAGAGAAAACAGTAATAAATACTCCTTGCTACCACTGCCAATTACTTCTTTGAGGAATGAGCATAAAATGTGCACCTAAAGTTCAGCTATTAAATGTAACTAAGAAATGTATGTATGCACAAGACTAATAACTGAAAGTTTTAAATGACCCAGCAGCATTTCAAAGTTCAAATTAGCTCCTTGACTAAGTGTAACAGCAGAACAGGACTTACACATGAAGGCATCAGTAAAAATAAATCAATAACATTGTATGGAAAAGTGGAACAGTTATCCTTTTTTAGCTAATATGTAATACTTAGCCCTGAGTGTCCATCGAGTCATTATCTAGAAGTCATGGGGGGTATCACAAGAGTTTAACATCTGCATAACTATGCAGATGTTAAATTTGCTGAAAATAAAGCAATCTCCCTTTTTGCTTCTTTAGTGCTAGTACTTTAGACTTGATGGCATAGTGATCTTCTGACCTCGCTACCTAACACACAGAACTTTCTGTGCAGGAATGAATTAAACAGTTTAAATCAAAACATTAAGGAAATTCAGCATCACCAGAGTCATGTTCCTAAAATCTGGACTCACTCGATGATACCAGGTTGATAAAGGCCAGTATGACAGTAGAACTCGAATCTGGAGTGTTTGTGGAGAAGCACACGAGTCACAAACACCCCCCTTCACTCTGTCACAGAACACAGCCATAAAGGCAGACAGACTTCCTATTTCAAAGTCTTATTTTCTTGTTGCATGTATATGCTTGTGTTCTTCATCAAACTAGAAGTTTACTTTTATGCATCTTGAAATTCTACAGCTTGTATGCATATTTGTATTTACACCGTTTATATCATCTCACAAATGGTACAAGATAACCGTATTATGTTTGACATTATTTTAATCACCTGTTCAGTGGTATTTTAGATCTGTGATCATCATAGATATTTAACAACTGGATTTGTATGTTTTAGAAATTAACTTAAAGTAAGTTTGAAAGGTATTTGGCCTCTGACCTGAACACATTCATGATTGGTTAGATGCTGATTTGAATTTGGAGCCAAAACTTTCTGTATCAAAGCAAGGCACTGGAATGCAACGAGGACTTAAAATGATGGCTTTAACTAAGAATGGCTTATAACCTGGCTTAAAACAAAGGCTTAAAACTGAGTTATTTTATGATCGTTTAAAGAAACGTATGGCTTAACTTCACACAATCGTTAAAGATTCTTTCCTACAGTTTAAGCTAGATTTTGTTTTCCTTGTTTTTACTTAAAGTTGGACTTCTTAAGTTAACTTTAATATATACAACAGCACAAATATTTTCTTTATAGCTGTGAGCTTTGACTCTTAGTGTTTTTACTTCGGCAGTGCAAACCTGCTGAAGTGCCTGTTTGTCACTATGTTCCTGAACCAACTCATCCAGCAGATCATCACAGCTCCACATCCTGCAGCGGCCTTCCTCTCACTTTAAGGAAGGGTCATTCTAAATTCATCACCTTTCTACAAACTGCTTCCAGTGACTATCACAATTAATTAGTTTGTTTATCTGCATTTATTGATTAATTTTTTCACTGTCTGTTGTTGTTATGTCATCATTGTTTATTGTTTGTTTTTAGTATTAGTTAAATGTTTGTCTATAATTATTGTTGGTTCGACTGGATATTTCTTTGTTTGGAACTGGAGATCAATGAAATCAGATTTAGATTAGATTTAATTAACGACTAATATTCAGTCTGGAATATTATTAATTTATTTCTGAATTAGATTTGGTGGTGCCCCTGATAAACGAGTGCAATTTTAATTATAGTGTAGTTACTACAATTATGTGGTGCAGCCGCATTAGGCTACACGTTTTTGCTACATGTAATTATATTTCTACGTATGAAAATTTAATGAAACCTTAAATGCACAGGCTAACCTGTTGGTCCCTGATGCCTGAGTTTAAAATTATATTGGTAGACACAAGCATATTGGTGTTTTTGTCATCAAATCTTGCTCCAATCTAAGATACACTCAACTGTGATGTGTCACATTTAATCAGTGGGTTAAGGCCCATTTCTACTTTTACCAAGGCTAAAATGTGTTGGTTCTTCAAACTATGCAAACTAAGGACAGAGTTGACTTATTATTAATTAAAATTAATTCATCTATGCCAGTGATTATATCGGCAATATTCCAAGCAGCCTGCTCTTCTCGAACAGTAAATTACTGTTTTCTATGCAGGCTTTGTATTTGATTAACACGTTTATCTTGGGAACATGCAATTATGAAGCCTCCATTAGCTCTCCATTGTCTTCCCCTTATTGAAATGGATTTTTCTCCTAACCATTGGTGTGGTGGCCGATCCTTAATTTAATCTGAACGGTGAGGTAGTATGAAAACATCAAAGGTCTCTGAGGCAGCACCTTGCTCCCAGTCTAAGTAAAGCCTCGCGAACTCTCTTTCTAAAATAAATGCCCCCTCCACATAATTGGTGGCTGAGGCTCCAGCTCATGCACACTCCATTTTTTTATTTATTTATTTTTTTGCCAGAGCCTCCCTTGCGAAAACAAATCCTCCATTCCCGCAGCCGCATTACTGCATAGTCACTGCGCCAGAATCCCCATGGCAACAGACATGTGCAACAGTCTGCCCTCCTCTCTCGCTTCACCTCCACCCGCAGAGCTCTTTTCCTCACTAAGAAACTCAGTGAGCTTGAGAGTACAAATGTGCAGCATCTCCCACAATGATCTACAGAGGTAAATGCAGTAGAAGGGAAAAAAAAGATATCTTTCATAATAATCCGTCAACTCAAAAATCTCTCTTTTCAGTTCAGCCGGTTGCTATTGGAAACTGCAGAAACTGAGGACATGGAGTAAGGAGCAACAAGCATGGGAGGCAGGCTGGAAGTAGGTGGTATATATTCACTGTGACAAGAAGAGACAGCCTCTTGTTCTTAGAGGTTTCTGGTCCAGAGAACAACATCAAACCAGTTTAAAGAAAAGCACGGTCTGCACCACTACACTCTTCATTCAATTTTTTTCACCATAAACTTATAAGATGACTTGATCGGCACACAGACAGTGTAAGTTCTCACTTTGTCTCTCTTTATTTCTCTCGCTCGCTGGTTCTCTCAGATGCTCATTGCCTGGTCGTCTGGACCTCTCTTCCTTCATTCGGCGTTTCTGCACAGCCTGACCTTAACTGTAATAATATTGTGAATTGGGGTTACTGCGAGTGAAGAAGTCAGGCAGACCAGCAACCCCTATTTCCTGCTCTCACAGCACCTCATCACAGTAGAAAAGACACATGATTTCTCAATCCACATCTTGCACTGCCCCACTTACACTGCTGGCTCTGAAACGAACTAAGGCCCAGAATTAAAGTGGAGTTCTCTCCTTTTCCCCCACCTTAAGTTACCTCACTAGAAGAAACATGGGTATTTTATTATAGCTGGACAACAAAATATATCAAAATATATCAAAACTGTTTCACAGAGAAAGGTATCATGTAAGATAAATTCAACCACATCAATAATTTCAGTAAAAGTGAGATTTAACAGCAAATCTGCCAAAGATGCTCATCTAAACTCTGCTGTACATTTATTTTTTTATTTATTTAACCAGGTAGGTCAGCTGAGAAGCAGTTCTCATTTACAATGATGACCTGATCATACAGGGCCGCAGGTAGTCATTAGCTGGGTGTCATTAATTTAAATTGAATTATTAGATAATATGCAAATTAAAGAGCAGATTTATGCACATTTCCATCCACTCCCGTTTGGTGAATATTAAGGGTTGGTTGTTTAGCGGCTCAGGCCGTTTGCCCACTAATTCAATTCCCGAGCTTCTCTGCTCACATTAATATGTCAGTGTGTGAATGGGTGAAGGAGAAATGCATGGTGATGTGCATTGAAGAAGTTAAGGTTAAAAAGAGCTTGATATAAGTATGGATTATATACCATCGAGATAAACAATAGGTGCCGCTATTTCTCCCATCACTTTGAATGAAGGAAACAAACTATGATTGTACTGATATGATGGAAATCATGACGCAAAGAAAATGGGGAGTTTTGAGCAACTAATACTATTTTTTTTGTACAGCAGTTCCAGTAACCAGCCTGAGTTTCAGTCACGTAATTGCTTTACGTCATCTTTTATTCACTAAACCTGTTTCCATGGCACTTTGTCACATTTATCTTTCATGAATACAACAGGATTTCCACCGCTCCCAAGCATAAAAACTGCATTATGAGTATTTTCACCTCACAATATTTTACACGGTTTCTTGATATTGTGCAGCAACATTAAAACCGCCTGTCTAACATTCCCCCTCGAGTCACTGGAACAGCTCTGACTCATCTGAAGGTGTCGTCTGGTATCAGCCACCAGGAAATGAGCAGCAGATCCTTTATGTCCTGGAAGTTGCTAGGTGAAGCCTCCGTGGATTGAAGTTGTTTATTTAGCACATCCCACAGATGCTTGATTGAGGTCTGGATTGAGATCTGGGGAGTTTGAGAGGCCAAGTCCACACATTGGATTCTCCATCACATTCCTCCAACCATCCCTGAACAGTTGTTGCAATGTGGCAGAAGGCGCTATCCTGCTAACAGTCCACTGCAATCAGGAAATACTGCTGCAATGAAAGTGTGTACACGGCCTGCAGCAGTGTTTGGGTGGCACATGTCCTGGAACATCCATTAATGTCAAGAACGGAGCAGAAATCTGCGCATCACACTGCCTCTGATGGCTTCCCATAGTGCATCCTGCTGACCTCATCTCCAGGTAAATAAAGCACACATCTTGCCATTCATGTGATATAGAAAAATATGCAGTTCATCAGGCCAGGCTACTTCCTTCCCTTGCTCCATGGTCCAGTTCTGATGCTCCTTATAGCATTTTTGGTGCAGGAAAGAAAGGAACATGTTCACCCTCACAGCTCCCATTGTAATAAGACAATCATTACATCATTATTACTCAATCGCTTTGTCTCTTAGTGCTTTTAATGCTGTGGCTACATTGCTCTACTAATCGTAAAAATCTGCTTATTTTGTTGTCGCCATAGTTTAAATTGCAATCCTTTATAATTTTAGTCTGCTACTGACCAACCAAATTCACTGATTTTGTCACAGTTTACCAATTCATTCATTCTGCTCTGCCTGCTCCTTTCCCATTCACTTACTCTCTTGTCATTTTGAATTCTTTCTCTCCCGCCTGCCCTGCTTTGCCCCCCGTCAATCAACCTAATCTTCCCCACCTACTTCACACCCGCATCCACTTCCCTGATTAACCCTCTCAGTATTTATACCTCGGACCAGCTCTCCACCTTCTGTCAGATTGCTTCAATGTCTCTTTCTGTCTGAGCTCCACTGTGTTCCACCGCCTGTTTGCCTTACCTGCCTGTTTTGACCTTGTCTGAATCCTGTTTTTGCCGCCTGCCTTTGCTTTGACTGCCTGCCAGGTTTTTTTTTTTCAACCTTGTGAGAGCATGTTTCATTCAAGTGAACTCGGTTTGCACTTTTACCTGTCTTGTTTCATATTGTGCTTTTGTGTCCGTACGTTCTCACAGATATCATGTAAGTTGCTATAATATCGCAATACGTTATTGTTGCTTTTACAAGTTGTTCCAGTGACTCCAAGTGGTAGAAAACCCCCCTAATAATACTGCTTTAAAACATAGCGTCCTATATACTAAAAATAAATCAGAAAGGGCCAGTTTCTTCTGCGATTGTATGGCCTCCTAAAGCACTTAAATTGCAATGGTATTTTAACACTACACACTTCAGCTGAAAAAATCCCACAATACTAGCAAAAAGCTAAAAGTGAGTGAAAGCCAAATGTCCTTGAGTGTGCTAGATTGTCCCATTGTATCCTGCCGTTTACCACTTTTTTTCCACTGGTGCAGCTTGATTTAAAGGTGCCAGGGGTCATCAAGCCCACATGACATCCAGCCCATAGTGATAAAAGGGCGAACTCTTTAACCGTGATTAGCAGCAGCACTAGATTACTTCAATTAGTGTGTAATCATCTCCGACATTAGAGGTGAACGGCCCGACGCCTGAGCGATTCTTAAATACCATCACTCTCACGCCCAGTGCTACCAATATCAATGATGGTCACGATTCTTTCCCTCCCTCTTCTGCGTGTTCCTTCCATTTTTTTTGTCCAAATATCCTCCTTTAGGGCATTTCTGTCCTTTATAAAAGGGAGATCATATCCATACATGCCACTTACAGTACATCACTGTCTTCACATGTCATTTGCATTTTCCGTGTCACTGCTGCCATTTGGCAGTCACTTCTGGTTCATCGCAACAAAATGTCAAAGTCTCTGACAACATAAAAGGTCACTAAAGAGCAGTTTAGGGGCTGTGTTTTAATATCACTGCGGTGGACTGCAATCTGACATTATCAATAGAGCCAGGAATACTACTGGTGGCAGTGTTCGTCCAGAGTGAGAGCAAATTTAAAGTGAATTACGAATAATGAGGACTTTACAAATGAGAGTCCACATGACTGATGTGTTTCCTGTCTTTTGACAACTAGGATCGGGGTCACTGGCTTTGAGGTAGAAAAGTCAAAACACAACTAAAGGCTCCTTTTTTCACTTCTTTTCCTTCTTTCATCTCCTTGATTTTCTTTTTTGTCTCTTTGGACTGTGGATGATCATAGCCCACAGCTGTTAATTTCACAGTACACATGTGCAAGCATTCACAAGAGAGGAAACACGCAAGCACGCACACTCACAGACACACACACACACACACACCCTCACAATCCCACCTTAATTTTCCCCAAGATTGATTTAGTTTCACAGAATAAAGGAATATATTTCAGCATGATTCAGCCTCATTACAACTGCTGCATGCAGATTCTAGCTTGCTGTTCCAGATGTAGTTTCAATTTGAAAGCAACCAAAGGTTTTGTTTTTTTTCTCCAGACACACATTATTATGTCATTTGGGTCAACTTGTGAATCACAAAGACTGAGAGGGAGGGATGAGGATAAACAGAAAAGCAAACAAGAAGCAAGTCTGATATTTAATTCTCCAATGACACATAATCTTCCTCAGCGAGGGACTGTTGTTTTTCCAGCAGGGGTTCATAGCTGCAACATCTATGAGCATGTCTTGGACCATCTCCTCCACATTACTTGCAAATTGGCGGCGGGAGGAACCCTGGGCGAAACGTAAAGGGTCTTTGGAGACTTTAGCTTTGTCTCTCTCCATCTCACTAATTGGTTATCTATCCTTATTTTACCCTTTTCTTTGGTATTCAGAGGATGAGCTTCTCTTACTTTGTCTTGGCCAAATAGCTGAGGATAAATCTTGGATGATAAGAGCAAAATATCTCTTCATCAATGCCACCTTTTCATAGAACGAGTACAGTACTTCACCCCTGCAAAGTGAAGGGCAATATTTAAGAATGAAATAATATCCCGGTTTTGTCCCCGCACCTTCTTTATTAACTTCTTGAATCACACCGGCTGTCATTTACAAGCAGACCAGGTCATTTATTCGTTAAAGCTGGTTTCAATTTGCTGCCTCGTACGATGTCACCAATGTCCTCTAATGACTATATCACAAGAGCTAACAGCTTAATTTACCAACAGCTCAGCCTCGTTGGTATGCAGAAGATTTTCTCTGCTCTCCCTTCTCATTAGTCAGACTACATGTGAATATATGACTCAGCTTGAAATAACTACACGTCATGACTGTGTCCAAAATCAGGCCCATTTATTATCCTACTGCTTTATTTCTTCCTTTTCACTGCTCTCTTAGTTCCTGCTGCTCTGATGCTCCTTTAAAACTGTGACAAGGACTCAGAACTCACAAACAAAAGCCTACCTTTCAAGGATTATTCACAGTTATTTGCAGGTGCACATGTGTGCTTTGTTTATGTGCTATTGTGCCTGTGGCCTAACCACTGATGTATTTAATCAAAAGCACAACAAATACATTTTAAAAAAGGCACAACAATCTGATATTTTCCCATTTCAGGTAATGAACACATTAATGAAGAAGGTAAATTAGTAATGAGTGAAACTGATAAGCTTATAGACTGAAACTAATGTAAATAAGTACATAATTTATTAAGCTCCTAATAAAGAGACCACATTTAGTTAACTAAAAAATGAAAAATTAAAGTGACAGAAATGAAAGCAGATGCCACATTTGTAATGAGATTGTGCTTCACTAACTACAGTGAGCTAAAAAAATGCATTAAAATCTGGCTGGCTTCACATTTTCTTGGAAGAAAAAGAAAATGGACTGGCCAGACTCTTTTTTTGTTTGTTTGTTTCTTAGAAAATATCTTCATTCTACAGGTCTAATGCTCTAATTATATCACACAAGAACAATATAAATCATACAAGTACAAATAAAACTGTACAAAGCTGCAGTTTCAGCTTGATTTATATTTATGTTTTCCCTCTTCTCCAGCCTCCACCTCCGAGTTCAGTTTTGGCATTTGTTATCTTGATTATAGACTGGAGGATTATAATTGAATATTTATTGGTCTTTGTCCATGCACAACTCAACATTAATCATTTTTCTTCTAATCCAGCCTGGCTTTTATCTTCCCACATAAAGGAGAGTTAATCTTCAAATCCCTGTTTAGAGCACGCAGTCATTCCCCCTGCTCACTTGATAAAGTGCCATTGGTTAGTTTTGTCAGGTGATGATTGTGAGTCGGCAAGGTTAGGCACAATACTCAGAGGCATCGCTTTTGTTTCAATTTACATGCATGAGGTTGTTTAATGTCCTGGTTTAAAATAAACTTGCAGACTGAGCTGTGTTTTACATTCTTATTCTCCTCAGAATGCCTTTAAACCACTGCACTTCACAGAAGTCTAGTTAATCCTGCACATATTTCTGGTTTTGAGGATAGTGACGCAACTCTTCATCTTCTTGCCTTCACACAGAATAACGTAAGCTCAAGGTCTGAATTTATGGCGCATCCACGGGTGGGAAATTAGTCCTTACTGACCTAAAACTCCCGGGTTGGTGAACTTTCAGTCTCACTTGTAGAAACAGGAGTAACAGCAGTTTATCAAATGCTCTTAATCATGGAAAGCCACGCTGTCCCTCTAGGATTTAGTGGCGCTGCAGGGATATCCAAGGAGTTCCCAGCAGGATGAAAGAGATAACACAAGCATGCACACACATAACTATAAAGCTGTCGTAGTATAAAACGCACAACGGAAAATTATAAAATAACAAGCTTCTATAAAGCGTCATGACTGCGTTCAAACCTCATGCTGATAAACACTATGATTATACTAACTGTACCATTAAAGCTCCATTATAATGCATATTTCACCTTTTTTCCCCACATTAAAGGCATTAGAGGAGATTTAATTTCCTACGACTTTGAACGTAGCATGCCCATGCGCACATACAACCTCTCCCTCACCCCTCTCTAACCTCCCCCCCTTAACATTTATGAAGAAACGCCCCCCTCCAGAAACTTGCGTAGGACTCGTGAAGTTGCCTACAGCCGCAGTATAATCAATAATCAATAATACATTTTACCTGTCCAGAAGGAATTTAGCAACCAAGGCATCTGTCTTTAGGTCCATTTGTTTCTTGAGCTGACGCCATCGCCCAAATGACTCGCCAATAATCACTTTTGTTTTTGCATTCTCGCGATCCAGTTGTCTTTTATTTTCTCTGACCTCAAAAAATGACTTTCTTTTACGGCTGGGTTCCCCTGGATCTTTATCTGCCATTATGTAAAAAAGATGAGCAAAACAAGTCACCAGCTAACTACGAAGCTATACCAAAGCAACACATACACAAAACACGTAAGTCCAAGGCGTACGTAATCTACGTAACTAGGCCTGAGCCGGAAGATTTTTGATTGACAGGAAAGGGAGCAAACCAAACTCCTCGGTCTGAGCGCGTTGATTGGCTGATGTTTTTCAGGTCCTGCCATGTCCACAGTTTTTTTTTTTTTTTTTAATTCTTTTAGAAAGCATACATACAAGTCCACTAAAGGTCAGCATATTCATTTTATGTGAATCAGACAAATTAAACAACAAAAGCATCCTCCATAATGCCTTTAATACATACTGATCAAGGTTATCTGATCTTTGGTTTTGTGTCCAAAGATGTAAATAGATCATGAGGGAGACTGACAACAGTGCAGGATATTTGTGAAATTGGAACCGTCGCCAGGGTCGGAGGCATTTATTTGGAGCTCAAATACAGTAAACAAAATTAAACTGTCAAAATGCAGTGCTAGATTAAATTAAAGCAGTGATTTCTGTCTCAGTCTGCCTTTTCAGCCACCGTTACACCAAATCTGTCTCACAGAAATTACGTTCCAAACAAATAAAACTGTATTCTCATTTACATTTTGTAAAAAAAAAAAAAAAAGTACATTCTTCCCTAAAGTTAAGACTATGACCAGGTAGGAAACATTTGTAGTTCGAAAGAGGAAAAGTCCACATTAAATGTAAAAGGGTTCAAATGCAATTTGCAAGCATTATTCTGACATTTAAGTTTCATGTTCACTCGATGTTTACTTTCATCTTTAATAGGCCACAAAAATATGTGGTTCGTGGTTTTAAATGCCACCCTTTCACAGTTTCTTTGAAGCCTCTACTGCATCTCCTTGGTTACCAGTATAGTGAGTCCCATATAATATATGATTTGTTTGTTGAAATAGAGGGACAGTAAAGCAATAAAATCAATACCAAATACATGTTGATTTGAAACATATTTACAATATATCACAAACAAATGTAATAGCGAAGAAAATATGTTTCCTTCAAAGCACTATCGAGAATGCATATCAGTCGTATGCGAATGTAATTTTTTGGAGACACGTATATTTAATGCTAAGCACCAACAGCACAGACAGTCACAAAAAAAACACACACACACACACAAATTAATAGGACTCGCGTTAACCTTTACAGTAGAGCACAGTGAAAAGAGTCTAGTATTTCTCTTTTCATGTAAAGTTGTTTGAAATTCCTCTCTTCCAAAAAGACAACATTTTCACAGAATGGATCCTCAGTTTTGCAGCATATTTGTTAAGATGTGCTCAACTTCTGATTAAGCAGGTCATACATTTCACGTCTTGTTTTCCTACAGCTCCCACTGCTTTGTTATCTTTTGCAGACCAAAATTAGAATGAACTTATAACATCATCAATCAGCACTGCCATCAGGACTTATGCCAGTGGTGGCACATTTTCAAAAGACAGAGGAAATAGGCTGGCTGGTGAGAACCACTTTGACTGCCCAGGTTCTTTCCCCTGAAGCAAATTCTATTTTATTCTGATTCATGTTGGCACTTTTTATTTTAGGTGCAGGGTGTGTCTTTCACAGTCCCGATTCTCTCATTCAAGACACCCATGTAAGGTATCTGCTCATTTCATCGCTGAGGGTTTTTCAGGCAATTTTGAAGTTTGAATGAGCTGTCCCATAGATATCAATCACCTCAACGGTGCATCAAATTCAGATTCAGACCTTGGGGGATTAAGGCCAATCCCTGAGCAAATTAAACAATTTTAAGGCCAAAACCAAAATAGGCAAAATGTGTAATATAACCGTCTTTCGCATTGTGGGCTGTTGACATTCATTAGTCCCTCAAACCAAGATAAATCTGACTCAAAATGAACCCAAGCCGATGATGGTGTGCGACTCAAATATGAAACTGAACTACATATGAGCTTAATGCATGCTTTTGTCCTGTACTTAGTTTCATGCTCTGTAAATATGGACTTGCTAAAGCTTGGACCATTCACTACAGGAGACTGATAATTTCACCTGATTAACAAACTAGTGAAGATGAACATCTGGCAGCAATTAACCTTCAGACCTGTATTCATTCCCATGGACCAGCATGCGTCAGTGGAGCTGGGCTGAGCTCCAGTTCTCTAGAGCCCATTTCTTTCTCCAGCAACTGCTTCACTTTATCACCATATCGGCAAAGGGGTTGCAGTGATGTCCGCATTCACCTGATTTAGCGCTGGAGGTCAAAGGCCATTTCACTGAAAGCAGGTCAACACTCTAAAGAGCAAGATCCCTGAATTACAATCCTGGAGAGAAATGTATTGATGGTAATCTATCTGCCGGTATCTTTATAAATCATAAACCTAAATGAAGCGCACCAGCAACCACAGTCGGAATGAAAAGTATCCACCAATTAGTCATACTGCGACTCAAATCAAGTTCTCGACAAATTCGTCTTTTCTGACCTTGCCTTCTGTTGCCATGGAGGAGGATTTTGCAAGGCTCGTACAAATCATGCAGGTCTCAACATTTGCTCTTGCCAGTTGAGAAATGCTGCGTGTGCATGGCACTCTGGGAGAAATAAACAACATCACAGAGGCTGCAATCTTTATCCACCTGATCCACTATTTTGTGGCCAAGGTTGCAGAGGTAACACAATCTTGAGAGTGTTCTGTGTATCAGTATACAGGTCGTTCTTGCGTGGGATGAGGCAAAAAGGGAAGGAAAAAAAAAAAGGAATGTAGGCTGCTCTGCGTCTGTGTGTGGTGCATTCAACTGCTATTGTGAAGTTGTGGATATTCAAAACGTGTGAATCGACTGCTAAAAGCCTCGGATTCACAAGCAAAATTATCATACACTAACAATCACACGGGAAAAATAATATAACATGGTTATTATCAATGAAAGGGATGTAAATTGGCATTAGAACAGCTGTGGTTCATCGTTGGATAGGTGGATTTTCCTGACAGCAGATTAATGCATCACAGCACAACAAGTGTCAGCTATGCACACAGAGCAGCTTGGAGCAGACTTTCTCTGAGCAGCTTGCTAAACCAAATGGTACAAGAATGCAAAACAGAGCTCTGGTGCTTGAATATCTTCATAAAAGACAAAGAGTGAAGAGGAGAAAAAAGCAAATCCACCATTCTGTTAACACGTGTAGCGGAGCGGAGATGTGCTTTTACCGTATTACTGCATTCATTTTTTGTGTTGCTTTGGTGGAAAAAAAAATACAGCGCGATTCCTCTGTGAATGCTGGATGGTATTATCCATGCAGCAGTCGTACCTGGGAAATAAGAAAACAGCACCAGTATCTTCAAACCCGCAGTTCTGGCTGTGCTCCAGTTCAAGCTGTGCCATAGCAAGAAAAGTACAAGGAGCAGTGCTGTATATCTGCAGATGTAGACGTATACTCCGTGCAGTGGAGGTACACTGGAGTATAGTTACTTTGCAAACTGCTAGTGGTGGAAACGATTTTTGTCTGATGGTAACATTAAAGACACCAGCTAACAACAAGAGCAACAAGTTTGGTTTGTCTACCAGGCACATTACTGACCAAAGGCTGCAAATGAAAAACAGTGGCAGACAAAGAAACATGACACAGAAAGTAATTCTAAAGTTTCTGTGAAGTTAATTTTAACATTAAAGTTTTAATTGGTGTTGTGTTCTGTTTCCTGTATTGTAAACAGCCCAATCTGCATGTCTGTTATTTTGCCATGCAGATAACTATAGTTATTTAAAATGGTCGGATCGCAAATTCATAGCAATTATCGAAAAATTAATACCTGTTTTGAGTAGGGAAGCAAATTTTAAACAATTTCCTAGAGGATTCTTTTATTTTGGGATATCAATAAAATATAGACAATATTTTCTCTGTTTATCAAATCGGCTGAGTTTGCATGAGGTTACATGACAAACAAGCTGCAGTCTTCTGTAGTAAATAAACTGAACTGCTATTAGTCTCTTCACAGTGGTTTGATATGAAAGCAATCCTTATATTCAATCTACACAATGGGGTGACTTGTTCTCTGTAGTTAACATTTGTCCAGCTGCTGCAAACAGCTGCTCAGTTGAAACAGATGTCCTCAAATACTGTTGCAGCAACTTTATCAGTCCAAGAAATCTGTCACTATTTATTGCCAGTATTTTTATTTAGAGCAGAGCACCACTGATACACTTCACTTTAGTCTGAATGTTGTTGGAAGCATATAACAAGAATCCTGCTGCTTCTGAACATTAGCACTATGTCACATATATACACTACCGTTCAATAGCTTGAGGTCACCCAGACAATTTTATTTTTCCATGAAAACTCACACTTTTATTCATGTGATAACATAACTGCACAAGGGGTTTCAAATCATCAATTAGCCTTTCAACCCCATTAGCTAACACAATGTAGCATTAGAACACAGGAGTGATGGTTGCTGGAAATAGAACTAAGTAACCTTATGTCCTGCTAGAATAGTCATTTACCACATTAACAATGTCTAGACTGTATTAATTAATGATTAATTTAATGTTATCTTCATTGAAAAAAAGTGCTTTTTTCCAGAAATAGGGAGATTTGTAAGTGAGGTCAAACTATATATATATACACACACATATATATATATATATACACTGTATTGCCAAAAGTATTCACTCACCCATCCAAATAATCAGAATCAGGTGTTCCAATCACTTCCATGGCCACAGATGTATAAAGTCAAGCACCTAGGATGCAGACTGCTTTGACAAACATTTGTGAAAGAATGGGTTGCTCTCAGGAACTCAGTGAATTCCAGCATGGAATTGTGATAGGATGCCACCTGTGCAACAAATCCAGTCGTGACATTTCCTCCCTCCTAAATATTCCACAGTCAACTGTCAGTGTATTATAAGAAAGTGGAAGTGTGTGGGAACGACAGCAACTCAGCCATGAAGTGGTAGACCACGTAAACTGATGGAGCGGGGTCAGCGGATGCTGAGGCAAATAGTGCCAAGAGGTCGCCAAGTTTCTGCAGAGTCAATCGCTACAGACCTTCAAACTTCATGTGGCCTTCAGATTAGCTCATGAACAGTGCTTCAGCAGAGAGCTTCATGGAATGGGTTTCCATGGCCAAGCAGCTGCATCCAAGCCATACATCACCAAGTGCAATGCAAAGCATCAAATGCAGTGGTGTAAAGCACGCCGCCACTGGACTCTAGAGCAGTGGAAACGCCTTCTCTGGAGTGACGAATGGCACTTCTCCATCTGGTAATCTGAGTAACCAGTCTGGGTGTGGCGGTTGTCAGGACAACGATACTTGTCCGACTGCATTGTGCCAAGTGTAAAGTTTGGTGGAGGGGGATTATGGTGTGGGGCTGTTATCAGGAGCTGGGCTTGGCCCCTTAGTTCCAGTGAAAGGAACTCTGAATGCTTCAGCATACCAAGACATTTTGGACAATTCCATGCTCCCAACTTTGTGGGAACAGTTTGGAGCTGGTCCCTTCCTCTTCCAACATGACTGTGCGCCAGTGCACAAAGAAAGGTCCATAAAGACATGGATGACAGAGTCTGGTGTGGATGAACTTGACTGGCCTGCACAGAGTCCTGACCTCAACCCGATAGAACACCTTTGGGATGAATTAGAGCAGAGACTGAGAGCCAGGCGTTCTGTCCAACATCAGTGTGTGACCTCAGAAATGTGCTTCTGGAAGAATGGTCAAAAATTCCCATAAACACACTCCTAAGCCTTGTGGACAGCCTTCCCAGAAGAGGTGAAGCTGTTACAGCTGCAAAGGGTGGACTGACGTCATATTGAACTCTGTGGATTATATATATATATATATATATATATATATATATATATACTACCAGTCAAAAGTTTTTGAACGCCTCAATTTTTAAAACTGAAATTCAAGCAGTCCAATGTATAACTTGAAATGGTACAGAGGTAAATGGTGAACTGTCAGAGCTTTAAAAAAGGTAAGGCATAATTTCCAATTAAAAAATGGTTCTAAAATCTTTTACCGATAGAGTATGTTGATTCATCATTCCTGGTATACTGTTAGCATGAGCCTCAGGTAGCTAGCTAAATGGACAGCCCCTAGACAGCAGGAGCATGTGCTGGTTTCAGATCAGTCAGATCAGCAAACATGCCTGTAACTCCATCTCAGTAAGAGGTAAGACAGTAAGAAGCTCCTAGTGGCTCAAAGAGGTACTACAGCAAACCCACAATGCATTTTCTGACAGTTTAAACTGCATGTCCACCTGCATGCATTTTCTGCCTTGTTGGTTAATCTGCTTGTATTCAATGTAAAATTAAACTATTACTGAAAATGAATTAGTTAACAACTGAGAACAACTAAAAATATTTGTATTTTACACTTATTTTTAATTTACACTAGTATTTTTTTTTATCACTTTAAACGATGATAAAACTAAAAAATTTAAGGTAAAAGGTGAATATCTGAAAAATGTAGATTAATTTCAGCATTTCTAGGTATTTGGTTACCCATTAGTTTCTCATTAACATTCTCATGACTCCATACATTTGTGAAAACCTGATAACTCATTATCTGGACAAAATAAGAGCTTCTTTCAATGTCAGGAATGTTGGGCTTGCTCAGTCTCCAAGTGCCATCATAAATGTTGAATGAGGTTGAGGTCAGGTGACAGCAGACAAAAGTCCATGTCACTCGGCACTCCTATTTTGGTCTACAGGCTGTTCTGCGCAGCTTTGAGGTGTGTTTGGGCTCATTATTCTGCTGCAGTATGAATTATTCTCCATAGAGATGCAAACAAGAGGTCAGACTGTGTCTCTGAAGAATAGAGTGTTATCTTTCCTTAGAGTGGAGTCAGTTCAGTTATGGCATCCAGCTTTAGCTTATTCAAAAGACTCCCTGACTGAAACTTTTCCACTACCATGTTTCACTGTGGGTTTGATACACTGCTGTATCATTCTCTCCTTGTCCCCCTTACATAAACCTTTCAGCTACTGCCAGAAGTCTAAAACTTGGATTAATAAGTAAACAGTGCTTTTTTTTCCCAGTTACTCGTTGTAAAATGCTGGTTTGTCTCAGCCCATCCAAAGCATTTGACCTTGTTTCCCCTTCTGAGAAGTGCTTTAAAGACTGCTATTTGTCCCCTGAGACTGCAACTAGACAGCTTTCTTTTCACTGCGCTTGTGCTGATTGGAGTCTTGTCTTCTTTATTTAGCAAATTGTGTAACTCTGATAAAGTTGCTTTCCTATCTCTGAGTGAACAAAGCTTGATGTATTGATCTTCTGATGGTGTGCTCACTTTTTGTTTGCCTTATCGTGCTTTGGATGCAACTGATCCAGTTTCTGCAAAGTGTTTGAGAGTGCCAAGCACTGCCCCTCCTAAAAAATCCTCGGTCTATCTGTGATTTGAAGCTGAGAAAGAGTCTCTTTACTTAGAATAACAATCTGACTTCTGACACTTGCACTTAGTTTTGACGCCCTGTTTCCCACTATCACACTACTACTTGATAAGCAATATTGTGCTAAAAAACATGCAGCACATATCTATTTAAAACAGATAAGCAAGCCTCTGCTATTCATTTGGCTGACATTTGAAGGAGTGCATCATTGAAAGGATGCAGCCCAAAGATATCTGACATTTTGTACAAAGATGCAAACATGGTCACATAGCCACAAATGTGTTTGATCTTCTAAATGTCTACATTAAAAAAAGACAGATTTTCAATTAAGTCTCAGATTGTTGGACTGACTGTTTATGTTAACAGTTTTTCATTCAATTTACCTCGTTCTAGACATTAAAATGCTACAGATTTCTTTTTAATGACAGCGAGAAGATGCCCATGACATTGGTTGGACCATTTAAGTGATTATTTTTCAAGCTGTACATCTAAATTTAATGCTGTAGGATTTGCACTGTATACATACATACTGTATAACAGATTGAATAGCAGTAAAGCCTGCTGAGGCTGATAATGACAGCTTGTTGATTTCACCGGAACATCCTGACAAGATTTCAAGGCCAAGTCACAGGCATCAGTTCAATTTTCATTTTTGGAACTCTTTCCTGCCAGATGTAAAAATAGCTACTATGAGTGGATGCCTTGAAAATATGTTCAAACACTCAAAGCACAAAGTGTTAGCAGTGCTTCCACACGCAAAAAAGCTCTGGGGCTTAAATGTTTGGTGATGATGATGATGATGAAGCACCTGAGAGAGGAGCTTTAAATTACAAGAAATCTCCAGAGGGTAATGAAAGATAAAACAATGCACAAAAGGGTTTTATAAAGTTAACAATTAGTGTTCTACAGCTACAAACTAACAAACCAAGGTGCAACATACATCACATCAAAGGTGTAGATATTGAAATTAATACAGTTTTTCCTTTATTTGCCTGTAAGGGGCACCATGAACATGTCAGTGTCACATTTTTTTTTTTTAAAGTTATGAGTTACCAGTTAGTACATTATTTTGTAGTAGTTAATGCAATTACCTGAAGTTAATTAAAGCGCAACCCAAACTGTGTAATGCTGCTCTCTCCGTAACAGGTAGTCACTGTTATTTTGTGTCATTCATGACAGTGTGTTGGGCACTGTAGTGCATCTTAGAATTTTTTATCATAGCTACAGTCCTTTCATTATCCTGAAATCCTCTAGCAAAAATGTTGCCTCTGCACCACAAATCCTTGCACATAAGTCTGTACCTCATCAGCCATGGCCTTTTTACGAGCTTTTCTTTGAGCCATGTGGATGAATTTGAGTAAAAGTGTTGCATTCAGATGTTGATGTTGATGTTGCTCCATTCATTGCTGGTGCTTCCACTAGCCCATTTGGGTGGCAGGTTTGCCAGTGAGTTCTAACATTTGTTGCTATGGTAGGGTAAGATAAGTTGTTTTTTTGTTTTTTGTTTTTTTAACAAAGTCTGTAATCAGTCTCATCTTTAGCCCTGTTAGCACATGACTGGTACTGCCTGGGGCATTCTGGTAATGTGTAATCATTGTGGAAACAATTTGGGATGTTTATCCTGTAGAAATGTGTCACGTGTAATTTGCAAAGTAAAAATTTCACTGTGAATTATATACTATATTTCACCAAGCACATGAGTTCAATTTTCTCCACACCCTTCTTATGGAGGCTGTGTTGGCAATTATATTAGGATTAACAATATATTATGAATGAAAGCATGAATAACAGTTTGGGTGCAAATTCAGGAGGTTCATGGTTGCTACGCAACATGAAGATCCCTTCAGAGAAAGGGCCAGCTCAAATCGATTAGAGAAGCAAAAAGGACATCTAGATGCATGACATGCATGACAGCATGCAATAAGGAACATCTAGCTGTATTTCTGAAGACTCACTAGTGTCATGTGGCAGCTTAATATCATCATATCTGGAGACAATGTTGGTAAATTCGAGTAAAACACAGACTTTGCTTATTTTGTAAAAAATGCCTCTTGGAGCACCAACATGGGGGCCATCTCTAAATTACATGAGGTCTCTAGGTAATACTAATCCTGTACAAATGGGGCTGTTGCTGGTAAGTTCGCCATCTGATTCGTAGAATCTAAGATACTGCCACACACTGCTCTCAGACGCTTCAGTGTCATTAATAGCTTATTTTGTTCATAAGCTGATACATCATGCGACAGACAACAGTGAACTTTAAAGTGTGTCTAAAGCAGTCAATAATGTGTCCATGGTTTGCCACATTATACAAAATTGAATAACTGAAAGTAATGGGCAAGTTTATTCGATTAGGTTGTAAATTCATTACAAAATAAGTAGTATACTTTGCTATGAAATGCTGGGAGTGTGTCTGCTGAAGGTTTTGATCCACAGTTTTCATATCAGCTCAAATGATCTGTATAACTGTGCAAACTTTCTAGATGTGAAATAACTAACATGCAATGCATTTTCATCACTTTGTGGCAGTAGACTGATCTTACTTACTACAATAGACTGAGCACAAAAGGCAACTTGCACTCATCAGTGGGCATGTACTGCCGAGAATAGCACCAGATGACGGTGGGATGGAAGGATGAAGGCTGGAGAGGGAGGTAATTGGTTCGGCCCCATTCATCAGGAGCACATCATCCGTGAACCTCAGCAATGAAAGTTTGTAAAATTACCTGTGGCAAAATGGTCACTGCAGAGGTGGGTGATCCTCAGCTCTCCATCAGTGTTGCCCTTCACAAAATCAATCCACCTCCTCTTCACCTCTCTCAAAAAAGGGAGACCAAGCTTTTCTGCACAATCTGGCATCGAGGAAAGATGCATTTTCTGGACAAAAGCGGAGCTAGCTTGCGAAATGTAGTGGACGTAGTAACATGTAGTCATAGTTGCAAATGAGTAGGACAGCTACTGAAGCTAATTTTTAGTTCTAATGTTAGATGCAGAGGTCATGGAAAGGCATGGCTCAAGTGCAATTTTGAGATGTAATTTCTGGTCCAGTCAAAAAAAAACAAAAACCTGAACACAGAAAAGATGAAAAATAGCGATCAAACTCCAAAGTGGGGCATTACACACTGGTACCAGCCAAGCCACCTGGATGAGAGTCAGCACCTCCAAATCTGAGACCGTAGATTAATGCCTCAAGCAAAGGAGTTTGAGTATCTTGGGATCTTGTGTTCCAAAGCTTAGTTCATCCTTAGAGATACAGTGACGACCTTGGAGTAGATTTGTTGCTAATTGGAGTCGAAAAGAGCCAACTGAGGTGGTTTAGGGATCGAATTTGGATGCTCCTCCCTACCTTGCTTTGGAGGTTCCAAGCACGTCCAACCAGGAGACCCTGGAATAGACTCAGAGCTCACTGGAGGGATTAGATATCTCATCTTGACTGGGAATGCCTTGGGAACTGGAAAACTGTTGGGAAGAGGGACATTTAGAGTGTCCTGCTTAGTATGTTGCCACTAAAACCGGTCCCCAGATACACACGTGGACAAAATTGTTGGTACCCCTCAGTTAAAGAAGGAAAAACCCACAATTCTCACTGAAATCACTTGAAACTCACAAAAGTAACAATAAATAAAAATTTATTGAAAATTAAATAATCAAAAACAGCCATTACTTTTGAATTGTTGATTAACATAATTATTTTAAAAAACAAACTAATGAAACAGGCCTGGACAAAAATGATGGTACCTCTATAAAAGATTGAAAACTATTTGACCAGAGTGACATGATTAACTCAGGTGTGTCATTTAATTGACATCACAGGTGTTTCCAAACTCATAATCAGTCAGTCTGCCTATTTAAAGGGAGACAAGTAGTCACCCTGCTGTTTGGTGAAAAGGTGTGTACCACACTGAACATGGACAACAGAAAGCGAAGGAGAGAATTGTCCCAGGACATCCGAAAAAAAATTATAGACAAACATCTTAAAGGTAAAGGCTATAAGACCATCTCTAAACAGCTTGAAGTTCCTGTGACAACAGTGGCTCATATTATTCAGAAGTTCAAGACCCACGGGACAGTAGCCAACCTCCCTGGACGTGGCCGCAAGAGGAAAATTGATGACAAATTGAAGAGACGGATCGTTCGAATTGTATCCAAAGAGCCCAGAGCAACCTCCAAAGAAATTAAAGGTGAACTCCAAGGTCAAGGTACATCAGTGTCAGATCGCACCATTCGTCGTTGTTTGAGCCAAAGTGGACTTCATGGGAGATGACCAAGGAGGACACCACTGCTGAAAAAAACTCATAAAAAAGCGAGACTGCAATTTGCAAAAATGCATGTTGACAAGCCACAAAGCTTCTGGGAGAATGTCCTTTGGACAGATGAGACCAAACTGGAGCTTTTTGGTAAGGCACATCAACTCTATGTTCATAGACTCAAAAACCAAGCATACGAAGAAAAGAACACTGTCCCTACGGTGAAACATGGAGGAGGCTCAGTAATGTTTTGGGGCTGCTTTGCTGCATCTGGCACAGGGTGTCTTGAAAGTGTGCAAGGTACGATGAAATCTGAAGACTATCAAGGCATTCTGGAGAGAAATGTGCTGCCTAGTGTCAGAAAGCTTGGTCTCAGTCGCAGGTCATGGGTCTTCCAACAGGACAACGATCCAAAACACACAGCCAAAAACACCCAAGAATGGCTGAGAGAAAAGCGTTGGACTATTCTAAAGTGGCCTTCTATGAGCCCAGATCTGAATCCCATTGAACATATGTGGAAGGAGCTGAAACATGCCATTTGGAGAAGACACCCATCAAACCTGAGACAACTGGAGCTGTTTGCTCATGAGGAGTGGGCCAAAATACCTGTTGACAGGTGCAGAACGCTCATTGACAAATACAGAAATCGTTTAATTGCAGTGATTGCCTCAAAAGGTTGTGCAACAAAATATTAAGTTATGGGTACCATCATTTTTGTCCAGCCCTATTTCATTAGTTTGTTTTTTTAAATAATTATGTTAATCAACAATTCAAAAGTGATGGCTGATTTTGATTATTTAATTTTCAATAAATTTTTATTTATTGTTACTTTTGTGAGTTTCAAGTGATTTCAGTGAGAATTGTGGGTTTTTCCTTCTTTAACTGAGGGGTACCAACAATTTTGTCCACGTGTGTATGTTGAATAATGGATGGATGGATGGATGGATGGATGGATGGATGGATGAATGGATGAATGGACGGTTAGGCCTTTCTTCATGTGTGTTGAGGTATAATGTGTTTAGGAACAAATCCTTCAATTTCCTCTCCACAATGTGTAATAATACCCTCAGACCAAAAGACAGACTACTTTAATGTGCTATTGTGCTTAAAGACTCACATTCAAATTGGATATTAAAGTAGATTTGTTTTAGCCCTATCTCCTCTAGTTAGCACAGCCTTGGAGTGACAGCGACTGAACAGCTCTCTCTGGTGGGAATCTGCATTCTCCTAAAAGCAGCTACATTTGCAAAATACAAGTTTCCTCCATTTGGTGTACTGTATCAAATGATGATAATAATAATTAAAAGACCTTACCAGTTCCCCTTACGGAGTTCATGCAAATAAGGGTCAGTCTTTGCAATTGTGGATAACAGCAGGCTAAGAGCTTCCAGTAGGTAAGGTAATAAATTCAGAAATCCAGTCACCTGCAGTTACTCTACAGGTAATCATATGGCTTTCTCCATTTAATTTCCAAAAACCAATTAGCTTTTCCCTTCCAGTACAACAGCAGTTGCAAAAAGCATTACACACAGGACAATAAGTACTAAAGACAATCTGCTCATTTTCAGACTCTAAGATGACGCTGACATACACTCACCTTTTCAAGTGCACTTATTGTTTCTGGATGGAAAAGCATCTACTAGCAGGTGTTCAAAGCAAATGCAAAAAATACACAATTTATCTGTGAGTTTGTTATCCTCCTGCTTTAGCGAGCGGGGCGTGGAAAATATCACAGCAGACAAATGGAATTATAAAGCAATTTCTGAAAATAAAGCTAAATCTTTGGCACACTACATGGAAAGGAGGCAGAAAATACATATGATTTATTGTGACTGTTTAGATTTAGCCACCATTGATTAACTGTGTCCTTTTCTGGCACCACCTCAAACACTGTGCCTAAATGATGATTAAAAAGGACCAGTGAAGAGTGTAAAAGAAGGTGAAATAAATATGTTCCAGTTAATTCGAATAGATGTAAATAATGTCAAAGTCTACGTTTTTGTTCTTTTTCCACTTCATTTACTCTGTTGAAGGCAGCTGATGAATATTAAGTATGTTTACCCGAGTTCTTTTGTCAGACGAGATGGCTTACTATAATGACACTGCCAAGATTGTGTTGTTGTATTAATTCGGCAAACAAAAGCTATTCATCAGTTGTTTTCTGTATCTATCAAACTGTTTAACACCCAGGTGGGAATTAGCCTCAGACAAAAAGCGATCAGATTTTCCCAGTTAGCAAGACATTTTAGCTGCTATCTCATTAACCTGATGTCATCATATTGTACATTGCAAATAGACAAACAGCTGATTTCACATTTTCCCCATCTCTCTCTGTCGAGACGGGAACAACAAGAAATGGTAATTTTTGTAAATGAGTTTTTCCAATAGTTTAGCACACTTTTCCTGTTTTACTTCACGCAAGAAAACTTTTGGAGACGGTCTAGTTCCTAAATATCACCCCACATGGAGTCAAGTATTCACTATTGCCATGAGAAAATTCTTTGTTTTTCCTCTTAAATACTAAGATAAAAACTCTTTAAATACAAACTGGTATTTTACCTCGTGGCAAAACTGGTGTATGTTGAGTTGTGCTAACATTCTCTGTCTCTCAAGGAGTATTCATTCGTTCCCCACAGTCTCACTCAGATATATCCTTATCCTTCTTATCCTCAGCAAATCAATACCTACCTCAGCTACTTTGGGAATCATCCATCCACACACATCAACTAAGAAGTGATGCTTCAGAAGCAAAAAGCCAAAATCCTTGGTGGAAATCTTTGCTTGCGTTAGCATCTTCAGGTATATCTCTGCGGTATTTGAGCTTTTACAACACAGTGAGGAAATGGTAACGAGGTAACTCATCCTCATCACTGCACACGTTGGCGATTAGGTGGAGTTGTATGTACATGCTTCCTTAAAAATCCGGTATGGGAGATTTTGAACATGAATAGAGCATTAATATAAAAGCAAACAACTATCTGCTATTCAAAGATACAGTGTACTAATGGTGTCCCTAACAGAGACTAAAGTTACACTCGCTCTGTGGGTGTCCTAATCTGAACTTCTCTGTTCTGATTTGGCGAATGGTCTAGCAGTATGCTTCAAACTGTGGTCCTCCCTGATTAAGGCTCAAAGTTCAGCAAAGAACCAAAGAATTTAAAAACACAGCACTTTATATATGTTACTTACCTTTATATATGTTACTTACGTGAACTAATTTCGTGTCAGCTGAGTGCGAGTCTCTCTTACTGTTTTGTGACTTTCCTCTTTTCCTTCCCTATTTGTGTCTGTTTCGCTCTGGTCTGTTTGGGTCTATGTGAAGAACAATCCATCCACTAGTGAACCAGCTCTGTTCACCAACTGGTACCAGCTGTATGTGGATCTGGAATGACAGAATGAGAGACAGGTGAGGTGAACTAACAACATAGTGCTAGTGTGACCTTATGGTACACGTCCACAGGATCCGTCAGTTGACCACTTCCCATTCATTGTCTGTGTGAAACGCCCTGAAATGCATTCTAGCAGCATCATGTTGCATCGCATTTTGAGAGACAGGATGTTGTGTCGCCCGCTCGTCATTTGCAGAAAGTTGAGGCTTTGACTACTTTATAGTCTGATGCCTCACGAAATTTTTATAAAATTTAAATTAACTGTTAGTCTAAAATATGCACAAATTCAACTGTATAGCCTCAAATGTTTTCAAAAACACATTTTGGCCAACTGTTTTGTTAATAAAAGAGAAAGTTTAGGAGCGAGCTAACATGTTAATCCAGTTTTATATCCAGCAACATTCAGTTTCCAGTCAGATGCAGCCAATGTGTGACACTGCAAAGAGGTGAATCTTGTGTTGACACCCACTGATTAGCATCAAGTGCTAAATGTTATGAAGTGACGCGATGCCTCACATTCAAAAACGCAACCATAGACACGCACCATAACAGTTGTGAGTTGATTATTTTTTCTCATCTCTTGTGTACACCACATTTGTGCTTGTAAATAAAAGGCGAAGAGATGAAGAAGTGTGGCCCATGGTTTTGGTCTGACTTGCTGAGTGACATCCAGTGGCTCTGAATGTCGCATTCAGCACCTTTAAAGGTGTTAATGAATGTTTCCTTTTAACGCAGCTGGTGAATGTCTCCAAAGGAAACACTTCGAGCACACTACCGAATCCAATATGAAACATTTAAATCAGTCTTGTCTGTCAAATTAATTTCCTCAAGTGTTGCCCAATGTCTTGGAGGATAATTATTAAAAGTACATTTAATGGAGGTCAGTGAGGTTGGTTCAAACCATTAATCTAATTGTGTGTCATTTAAATATCATAAATCATAATGTACATGTTTACATTTGACATTTCTTTGCACTTAACAGTGCAGCCATATCTTTCCCTACTTCCTGTAATCATCAGTGCATGAATATTGATGTGCTATCTCTCCAGGCACTTCATCTAAAATGAATGAAGACGGGCCTCCAGCTCACACAGATCTGCACAAACACGGCATGCTCATTAAAGACCAATTGTATAATAATGTGCACCTGTCTGGAGAAATGAAAGGTACCTTTCCTTTGGTGCACTGAGATCCTAAATTAGCTATTAAAATATATATAGACTTTTTTTTTTGGCTTTTTTTTTTTGAGGTGACTACACCTGTTACGTCTGGTTTTGCAGGAAGGAATAACAATTTATTTACTGACAAATGATTAAACCTGAAGATGGTAATATATATATACATCATAGCAAATCAATCGCATTACACTGCAAGATTTTACTCAAACAAAAACATTTAATCATTAAATCTAGTGTGATGGAGAAGAAAATTCAGGTTCTGCGAATGTAATAGTGTGGTTTTATATTTACAAGATGTCAGAGAAGAGGGTTTTAATTTGCCATTTTACAGTAGAATAACATTTTCTTCTGAAATCATAGGCAAAATTTTAAGCTTTTTTCACAAGCTGGGAAGCGACAAGCCCAGATGGGTCAGGTCACGTGACTGGCTTGCGCATCTCATATGCTAATTTTGCATATTGCAAAGGGAGTTGGGGCCTAAGTTCTGAACCTGGCAATCTGAAAGCAAACTAAGATGTAATCTGAGTGTGCCCATCCAAATGAGTTACATCATACTGACGTCTGTTTGCTAGCAAAAGAAAAATGTCATAAGGCTTCTACTATTATTAACTTTTTGTATCAGACACTGAGAAAGATGACTTTTTACATAGGTCTAGCAAGGGAATATTTTTAGAACTTCAGTGACAACCACAAAGCAAACTTGTCATATTTCCTTATCACTTACTTCCCTCTCAATTTGTGCATCTATGGTATGTATGTGGCATCATGGATATTGCAAGTTAAATTATGTTCCTATACCACTAAACCACATTCTCAGTTGCATTTTAAGGGAGATTTTCTGTCGGATAACATTTGCTTGGAACATATTACAAACATGTTTCAAATCAGCTTTTCCTCTCTATTTATTTTATTGCTTTAGCTTCTCATCTTTTCTGTTAACCAACCATATTTTCAGTTTGGCGTGTCTCATCACCTTGGTAACTCAAAAAAAGAGGAAAATCAAAATGGAAGTGAATAGGATGTTTTCTATTTAAACTGTGCTATTATCATAAAAATAACTGTAGAGTTTGAACGCCTTTTCTTCACCAAGCTCCTAACAAGTAGTTATTGTTGTGAAAAATGTCAAATAAAGTGTGACATTTTCAAAAATCTTGACATGTAGGAATAATTGTCTCCTGCTATCTTGAGTGAAAATGACATCTTTCCTTTGTAGTTCTTTATGTCTGGTTCTCCTGGGGAGGAAATGCATTTTGTAACAAAGCAAACTTAAAAACATGCCCCGGGCCTCTATGTATATCATAAATGATACAGGATTTCCATTTTGAAAAATCCAAAAGCATATCAATTTACCAACTACTTATTTGTAGGTTTAGGGTTATCAGTTCCCAGAGTACTAAGGTAATTCTAAAGGTTCTTAGCCTTACTAGGAAACAAGGGACGTAACCCCCATTTTGGGGCAGAAGTGTATACTATAAAGCCTTCATCACTGTCCACACAAACTCAAATGTTTGGAGCAATCAAAGAAAAAAGGGATGGAAAGCTTTGAGCTGAATACTGTTACTCCATGACAAGACGTTCACACAGCTCAAGCGGCAGAGGCAGCCAAATGTGACTTTGACCTGTTGTCCCATAAAGCTCACCTGACCTACACCGTCTGACCTTTGTCTTTTTCCCAAACTGAAATCAAACTCACACAGTCATCATTATCAGAGTGATGATGAGGCCATGCATGCTGTTTAGGAGAATCTGGAGACTCCAGATGTGGCTTTCTTTCATAAAGGGATAGCAATGCTTTGAACATCGGTGGAGACTATGTTGAAAAATAATGCAAGAATAATCTTTCTTGCCTGGTTAGGAATCACAACAGTGTGGGCGATGTGCATCATATTTTGATCTGATGTATTTTAATTTCAAATCATATCTCAGTCTGAATCCCAATCATTTAATGAATATTTGACATGAACATCCTTTTTTGGCTAGTGGGAGCCATGAAAGCCAGAATTTTTAAACAGTTTCTGCCCTTTTGTCTTATCTTTTCAGATTATGTGTAAGTTTTGTGTTTGTCTGTTCCACTAAGGTGGGTGATTATGCTCATGCAAACCTCTGATTTATTCAAAACAACACACCAATGCTGCTTCCAGTGAAGTAGAGCATCTATTTATGTTTGCTGGAGGGTTATTTTCCAGAAAAGAGGTAGTTGCTCATAGGTGTTAACAATGGCAAATGCAAAAGCTTTTATGAACAGTGCATAACGTGCATGTATAATGTAGAACTTGTACTTTGGGTGCTAGTCTTGGATACTCTTCAGAGGATGGCTCTCCTCTGAATACGCAGCAACCTAAGAAGGACTTCCATAATTTGACATTTTGACAGATGTAGTAATACAGATTTGTGTTATTATATAGCAGAAATACAACTGCAACATACATTTGGAGAAGCTGATTCAATTTTGTGTTCTCAAAACAGGTGACACAGGAACACTTTTTTTTATTTCAATTTCTAACAGCCTTCAGAAAGCACTCAGCTACGAGACTGAACCAACAACTAAGTCCCAGCATTTTGAGATTCCACCAGCGATTCCACACCCTGTACTCACTGTTTGCATAGTGACTGAGAGAAATCCAAATTTCTGCATCAGTAATTAATGAGAGTCATGTGTGTTGCTGCAGCTGCTCTGTTGACATCCTGCTCTTTGAAGCTGGCCGAGTACAGGCTGCACCAAAAGGCTATTCTTCCTTTATTGCACTGCTTATCACTTTCATTTTTTTTTGCTTGGAGACTTTCCAAAGAGCTAATTCTTTTTTCTAGATGGCTGAAGGCAGTCAAGCCAATCCTGTGGAGCAGCTTCTGCCATGCTGCACTGCACCTACTACAATCCAAATAGGGTCATGACTAGAGGGTATCTGCATGCTGTTGAAGTGACATTCCTCTCTGCAGAATTGGTGCGTGCTGTATGATCTAGGCAGCTGTCTGATGTCAATATTACTAGAGGCCAGTGCACAGGATGTCGTAATAAACAGCACGAATAAGCTACAGCCACTGTAATTAGTTGTTGTCTTAAGCTAGCTTCACCATTAATTAAACATCCTTTACTTCTCCATATGTGGGAAGAGGAACATTGATTCAATCCCAGTTACTCTAAATATGATATTAAAGGCAGTTTCAGCTCTGCTTTAAAATTCATATAAGCAGTAACATTACAGAGTAAGAACAAAGAATAAACAAATTAGGGAGGATTGTCTCAAGCTGGTCTGTAGTTGAACTTGATGTGTGGTTTGTCTCTGACTACTGAGATCCTGCATTTTACATCACAGAAAGTGGTGAGACAGAAAAAAAATGTCTTGGTATTTAAGTATTAATGATAAATGCTGAAGCTGAAGGTAAGGGAAATGAAGGCATAACAAAGGAACATTCTCAATATGCCTGTGTAATTGACGGTTGGCTAATCCTTTTCCCCCAAACAGCGATTGTCCAATTCTTGCTTAGCAAACATAACTTGGCACAGCAGGAATATGCAGCTTTGGATTTCTCTACATGTTAAAGCTGTGCGCATGGGGCTAAAGCAAGAGAGAAACAGAAAAGGGAATGGATTGCACTGAAAAAAAAAAAAGCAGGGATTAAACAGTATGCTTGTGTGCTGTAATGCAACCTACAGTGCAAAGCTTTACCAGCTAACTAGCTTTGTAACTACAGTCAGTACATTTTTGATTGCAAAGCAGCAAATCATCAGTTGATTCCATATCTTATGTAAGGTTAAAGGTTACATTAGACAAAGTCTCATTGATTTCACCGTGTAGGAGCCAAGACACTAGTGTATCAGAGAGCTGAATAAAATTAATGGCTCTTTACTGCTCTGTTTGATTTAAGGAAGTTTATGTTCCACCATCTGCCAAACCTATCAGCAAGCACTGATACTCAAAGCCCTTTGTCTTGTCTACAGTATAGAACAGAAATGATTACACCTCTAAGCAACATCACGTCAATCTCAAAAGATTCTGAACTGTATCACTTCTTGATAGTTGCATCACATCTAAGTTGCAAAGTGTTTTAACTTGTGAACAATCAACAGCAATTGCTTTAGAAAGATTATCTTGAAAATACAGGCCCTGAAGTAAAATGTCAATGCAGCAAAAGTAAATCTGTGATCACTAAAATAAATTTGAGAATTGTTGTGATTTCCTCTGAGTCTGTTTGCATGCCACAGTGGATGCCCAACAGTGAAGCACGGATGAAAATAACGCATGAGTACAACAGCTGTTGGGGGAGAAGACATTTATAGATGGCACTATAAGTGTCTGTAAATTTACCAAAAAAAAATAAAAAAGGCTGATAAGATGACTCCCAGTCTCCATAAGCTTGACCAAATGCAAATATTTCAACATGGTAGCGACTGACAGCACACTGCCAAAATCACGCAAGACTTTCTACAGAAAGAAAAAGTGAAATCTGTGCTCTGACCAAATATGTTCCAATAGAACTTCTTTGGTGTATTTTATAGGAAAGAGTAGATCACTACAACCTCTCCAGCAAAGTGTAGCTGGAAAAAAAAAACAACTTGTAAAACCCCTTTCAAGAAAAATATGTGCTACATTGGTCTCCTCTATGCCATGGATGACTGAGTGCTGCTGTAGTGCTCGCACAAGGACTTCCCTATAGTAAGCATATAAATATGACAGAGCTAAAATCATTTTATTTGCATTTTTATTTAAATTACAGTGGCTGAGTACCTTTAGCCATTAACACAGGAACAATGCAGCTCCACGTGTCTTCTGCATATCTCATAAATGGATGCTGACTTATTGTCTGGCACCTGGTGCTCAGTATTAGCATTTGCTAATTGGCAGTAGCATAGTGACAAAGACTGATGGTGATCACCTAGGCAAGACAAACTCAATTTTCTTTACCTTTACGCATTCAAAGGTTCTCCATTTCAAAAAATTACAATGAATTCTGTGTGAGAAACCTGCTGCTGTTATCACTGTTAACTGCATAATGTGCTGACATGCGTAGCAACAGTAGCTAAGGGGTGGCAGGACCTAGCAAAGGCTTAATTATGTGTGTTGGATCTGAACATTTTAGGCTTTGTGCGTACTAATGGAAGTGTCAGTGGAACACCATGGCTTTATTTAAATTTTACTTCAGATTTAAGCATGGTGTGAAGGTGAGTATGATGAAATTGTAAGCTTTAATGTGCAATGAAACTATAAAGAGGAACGGACAGTCGTGATAACTAACTGAATTTCAATGTCGAGCATCATTCCCACCGCAGTCATACAGTACAGCTCGTCTCTTGACAAAGTTTAGAAGCTGCAGATGCTCTTTGCCACTGTTGCATGGCTCCCTATGGTTTAACAATGTGGTAACCTGGCAACAGTCAAATAGGGAGCAAACAAAACATCACTTCAAAGTGCAGACACCCTACAGCCATGAGCCCTTAACAGTCCGCAGCATAATGCTCATCCTTCTTTCCACTAACACATAAAATCTCTCTCTGCCTAGTGTTGCTGTTGTGTTACGAAAAGGTTCTCAGTAGCTGATACAACCACATCAGGAAGGATGAGAAAAGCAGGAATTTCAAAGTCTTTCCTTTGGCTTTGTGAATAATGATGCCACTCTAAAACTACTGTCCAAAAATGCAAAAAAAAAAAAAAAAAAGGCACCCACATTTTTCTTCTTTAACCTATTCCTGCAAATTGTCTACATATCGTTGCATCTGGTCAAAACAGCGTTCAAAATTGGCCGACCTGAGTTTGCACTGACAGAGTAGTAAGCTGTACCATGGCTGCATTGCTGAAAGGCAGAAGAATAGCAGCCACATCACAGCACAGGGCACTGCACTTTGTTCTGTCCTGCAGAGATGCATGAGGCATGTCAACACACACACAGACACACACGCACACGCAACACACACACTCGCAGGCTGTCTCCTTCATTGCATGTGTGCAAAACAAGTTCTCATAAAAGTAGGGGAAAATATTACATTGGCTCAGCTGCACACACATCGCCCTGGGTCTAGTGGTAGCCTTGCATTTACCCCAGAATTTTTTTTTTTAAAAAAAGGACTCGACACACAAATGATTTTATATTCAGTTCCGGTTTGAAAATATAAAACATGCCACAGTTTAGCATGACTTTTACAAATACCTCCAATAATACTTCTCCAGCCTGCTACTTGTGCAGATCCACGTGCAGGGACAAAACCTCACACCGCATCAAAAATATATGTGAAACATGAATTGTGGCATTGGATAGCAAAAAAAATCAAAAAATAAAAAACTCTCAAATTTGCTGTCTCATCTGTTAAAAAGCTCCATATTCTTCCTAATGTTGATATAGAGTTTAAGAGGTATGAGCAGGCGTCGTGCAGAGGCGGATCTGGTGCTCATCTCCACTTCAATCCAGAGGCACAGCCAGTACCACTAACTGTCGCTCTGCATTCCTACCTCTGACTGGGTTTATACGAGGCGAAAGAGCTTCACACAGCGGGGAGGAAAGGGGAGGGAAGAGGAGACAGGGAACGAGAGAGAGATCAAGAGGAAGGGAAATCACATTCTACTTGTGTTCAGTCATTCCTTGTGGACGGCACGTTGAGAAAACATCTAAAACAGGGCAAAGTGCGTTACATGCTAGCTAAATGTGCCTTAAAATAGACACATGCTGCTTCTCTGTCTGACCTTAGCTCGCACTGTGGATTCACCACAAAATTATTTCAACTCCCTGCATTCAACCAACCCACGGTTTTCTATCTCATAGCAACTGGCTGTGTTCCAAAAGCAAACTTTTACTGATGGAAAAAAAAGAGAACACAATCTGCAAGGTTCATGGACATGTACTGGTAAAGATCAAGATAAAAACTGAATATAAATTACTTTGATATGCAGTTTTTACTTCTTACATTTTACTTCTGCTCGTGTTGAACAGTTTCAAAAAGCGCAGTTTTAAAATTGCAAGATATAATTTTACTTCATGAACAGAGTCTTAACAAGCTTCTGGATAATTTCATTGCCTTTATTTTTCAGCTCTTATGGTCATTATAAAGGTACATGTCTTTCACTCAACTCTATAATTATTGCAATCAAAAGCCAATCCATTATTTTGTTTACTTTTTATACACAGTGCAAGGCAATGTTAGCTCTGTGTTGGGGATAATGCAGAAATTTACAGGAATATGAAAATTGGTGAAAGACATTACTTTCCAGAGGTTTTTTTTTTCCTCTTTGCTTCGTCAAAAATGTACAATTACGTAACAAACACCATTAAAAAGCTGTTTCCACTCCTTCTTGTATGTGTTCTCTATTTATGCAAAGTAGGGTTAGACCGATATGTTTTTTTGTTTGTTTTGTTTTACGGATAGTTCTGATTATTGGTAAACGGGGGGGGGGATTTTTTGAAATCAATATACATTAACTGTGACATTTTAACAGCATGGACAGCAGAGAACCTGTCATTCATAACTAGGCTTCTCCATTAATAAAGGTGACTAAAGCTGAATATATAAAGTAGAAATAGGAGTGATTAAATTAGGACGCTCCTCTGTTTATGTGGCATTGGATGAGACTGATCGGTTTGTCTCCTGCAGTTATGTCTGCTGTTCTTCTCTCTTTTCTTGAGCTTTCCCTGTTTTATGATTTTCATTGCCCAATAAGGTCCAGATCTTAAAGCATTATGAATGCTTGTTTTCCACACTCTGTTTCAGGGTAATCTTTGGCTGCCTTCTAAGTTAGCTGCTAGCCATCAGCATAGCCTCAGCTACTGTGAGAGAAACTAATTTCTTGGTTTGTGGCATTGGATTGTGTTTCTTGTAGTCTCTTCTTGAGAGACATTTCTGAGACCACGGAGTGAAGTAACACATTTAATTTATCAATAATAGGTCAACAGAAATACAGAATATGTACCAAAAAAATGCCAAATACTGGCCACGACATTCGGCCAGGTCAGGAATCAGTCAATCCCTCAAGCAAAGACACGTTCATGAACATTTCCAGCAAGCAGTGGCTGTCTGGCAGAGCTGTATTTAATTTGTAACAATGATTAAATTTGATGTAAACTCAAAATAATTTTTTTGTTGTCACTTCCTCACACAGACAAGCAATTGGCATCACTGGAAAGGTAAAGTTCCGCAATTTCATTTCATATACATCACACCTTACTGCAACTACAATCTTGAGTGTAGTTTAACTGAGAAGGAAAGTAAATTTGAATGCATGGTGGGTTACTCGGCTTTTAAGGGTTAATACAATTGATGGGAGCCAAACGACAACAAAAACAAACACTTGACATATATTGTTTGCCCTTTTGCTGGTGACAAAGATGAACAGGTTAGTCACACATTAGATGGCCAGCAGGCAGCCTGTTAGAAATTGAAGTATAATAGGAGTCGAAATGACCAACAGCTGGAAATCAGAGTAGTTGGAATCACCTAGTTGAATATTGGAAGGTCATAATTAAAAAAAAAAATAAAATAAAAATCAGCCTGCATAGGTGCAAAGTGATCTGTCCTATCAGTAAAGTAAAGCTAACATTACCTGAAAGCTGAGGGGTTATTAGTCAAATATCAAAAAATGCATATTAAACAGTGCCATTATGGCTGTACCTGTCTGTTACCAGAAAATATAATGCCTCATTTAATGATCGTATTTCTATGTGAATAATCTATTGAAGTGCCTAAACACTGGGAATTTGAATCACCAGTTGAGAAGAAGCCCCTGACTCACACACACACACACTTTTTTTTAAAGTTCTGTCTTTGTCCACAGAGCAAAGCAGGAGAACAGCCAGCAGATTACCTAACTGCGAAACTAACTGTGATGGAAGAGGAGTGGGTGATGAAGATAGATGCAGAGCAGCATCACTCTCTTCTGTTCACTTCTCCAGCTCCAACTTTTGAACCAGACACTGGCAGGACCTCCTCTACTATTCAGTGTGATTGACGCTTCGGCTGACAGCGCTGTCAGAAGCTGGGCAGGAGAGACGTTTTGTGACACACCAGGATTTTATAACTGAACCATGACCATCATGCAAGCTTTTCATTTCTCCAACTGTTCATGTTTTCACATCACAATGACCAAAAGGCATTAAGATGCAAATCTTGCAAACAAACCTTGAATACCCAGTGTGGGATTGCTGCTCTGCAAGTGTAGCTGGACATTTCTCACAATAAAAGCAAAGATGTATTGAATGGAAACATCAGGAATAATGTTGAGTATACATGAAAATGAAAAAATTCCTTAGATAAGAAAAGCATGAGCCACAAAATACATGACAAACTGAAATACAGAAGTCGTGCACATCAATCCTCCCCTTGAGTCGATCCAGAAGTGTCAGGGCTGACTATGATATACTGATTTGGGTTCAATCCTGTAGTGTAATTTTCTAATAAAAGCAAGATTAATTGGTGAATTTCTCTTCACAAAGAAATCCTGAGAGGACCTTTAGGGACGAAAAACAATGTAATTATGTCATTCTATCAATAATAGAAACAGGTTTTGATTAAACTTGTGATTATGCTTGGCACAGACAAAACTTGTTCAATATTAACGCTGCAATTTTAATCACAATTTTAGAATTAGTCAGAAACAATTTAGTGAGATGAAAAGAGGGAGAGGAGTGGATCAGTTAGTATGTTTGTCTGCAGTCACCTCTACAGGTATTGTGCCCCACACAATGTACTGTGCAATCACATAGGGCTGTTTGTGTTCTGAGGTCTGGCATGCAATCAAACAGTGTTTGTGGCCGATTCAAGGTGACACATGAGTGCTTAGAGAGCATCACAACAACAATTAAGAGTCCCACTTCCCCATCAACAGGGTGTCTGTGCTGATGACCATTCCTACATGTTGTTGCACGGCTCAAGCAGTGCAACTGATTGGCTGACAAGTTTAAACATCTGCTCTCCTCAGGTGTGGCACCGCCTAATGAGCACAGAGCAATGTAATCCACGTCATCTCTTTATGTAAACACACCACCTTGCTGTATTTTGACCAGGTAACCTGCTGTCGGACAGTCATACCGAGCACACTATTTCATAATTATAGTCCAATAGACCTTTTCAAACAAAAGACATTTTTACAGGTCACAGTAGGAAAAAGCCAGGAGTAAATAATACAGTCAATGCTGACTGGATTCCATTTACCGGCTTCATTTTCAGGCTCCTGCAGGGGTGGACTGGCCATCTGGCATACCGGGCACTGTCCCAGTGGGCTGGTGTCTTGTGGGGCTGGTCAACAGGTTCCCCTGAAACTCTCGTTCAGTAAATTGTAATGACATTTTAAATTTCACGGGTCGCTTCTATTATCCCAGCATAGCTTTTCCAGTGCTTACGTCGTTGGTTATCAGCTCAGGAAACACACAGACCAATTACATACAAATTCAGGCATCCCACGTGACGCTACTCAGCCAATGAAATCTCTGCATTTTAGCCGCTAATCAAGTTCAGCGTTCAGAAAACAGTTTAGAGGCAAAGGACAGACAAGAGGACAGAGTAGATAGAAAGACAAATAACGCGACACCGAGAAGAAAGTAGCCCTGCACATGCTGATTATGTTCGCCTAAACATACAGCTGTGAGGCAGTTTTCTCAACTATGAATATAATCCAAACTAAATATCGTACCAGACTGACCAATGAGCTCCAAATGTGTTTGAGAACGACCCTGACACCATTCAGACCACGATCCAGAATACTGACAGGACAACTTGCAGCTCATCTCTCCAATTAAGCAGCAGGGATATTAGGTTAGAGATATAAGATGGGAAAAAATGTGAAAGTGTTCAATTCAGTGGCGGACCCCCACAAAAATAAATAAATAAATAAATAAAATAAAACAAAATAAAATAAAAAATTTGTTGGAAATCTACATTACTGAAACTCCAATTTCCAGCGCTCCTGAACGCAACGACTGCACCTGAATGCACCAATGACGTTAGTTTGATCTTTTGATTGTACTTTGTTTGGATCTGAAGAAGCTTTGAAGACGTTTCCTGATGCCAGAGGAGAAGACGAGCAGCTTTGGACCTTTGCGGTAAGAAGACTGTGGCCGTTTCTCAGTACGTAACTGTACGTACTTGGTTCTGACGTACACATGAAAAATGAAGGCAAATTTGTTTCTTTATTTTTCAATCGAAAAAAAGTTGCTCCAATCGCAAAACATGTTTTCAATCAGAAAAAACTTCACTTCAATCAAAAAAAAAAAGTTTTCAATCAAAGAAAAAACTTGTTCAAACGCAAAAAAAATTATTTGAGACCCAAAAAATTGCATATAAACACGTTTTTCTTTGATAGAAATTTTTTTTTTTGTTGAAAATACATTTTTTGATTGAAGTCATATTTTTGGATTTGAGCCATATTATGGGTAGGACATTTGTTTCTTTATTACTCAGTGGCAATTGGGGCTGCTTTTTGTTTTCAAAAGCAGCCCCAACCTCAAAAAATGTTTTCAATAAAAAAAAGGTCACTTCAATAATAATTAAAAAAATTCAGTTAAAGAAAAAACGTTTTCCCAATAGAAAAAATATTTGAGACTAAAAAACAAATGCATTCGAACACGTTTTTTCTTTGATTGAAATTTTTTCATTTTTGAATTCAGTTTTTATTTGACTGAAAATATATTTTGTGATTGAAGTCATGTTTTTGGATTTGAGCCATAAAATGAGTAGGACGTTTGTTTCTTTATTACTCAATCACAAAAGATATAACTTCAATCAAAAAAAATTATTTTCAATCAAAGCAAAAAAAAAAAAGTGTTCGGAGTGTTTCGACTTTGCTTTGGCATTCAAACACCTGTTTTTCCGATCGAAGTGAAAAAAGTTTTGAAGCCTGTTTTTGCGATTGAATCATTTTGACACAAACATCCCACAGTGGGCGGATGCTTCTCCATTGGTCGGGCATGTTTGAGTGACAGGTGTCCACACCAATGACGAATCTCTCTCCAGAAGAAGCTAGAAGCTAGCTACTTGTGTGCGGGGAAGTCAGTCTTTTCTATTTATACATCCATGATCTATACGCATCCACCTTTCCAAAGGACTGCATTCAGTTTTCAATGATGACATTAGACGCCTTTTCAAATGTACACCGAAGGGTTTGTTTGCTTCAGGGATGTGGAGTCACGCGTGAAATGATGTCACTCAGCATGTTTACAGCAACCGTGAAGCACTTCGACACCTTCATAGAATGTGTCTATGAAGGTGTAGCACAAAAGCAAGACGTTAGTTACGCCATGTTGGAAACGTTGTTTTTGCCATTCAGGCATGGATGTGTAATAAGGTCACATTCATGGATGTATAATAAGGGCAATATATTCACTCTCTCTCCTCTGGACATGTCCGAACCATCTCAGTCTGGCCTCTCTGACTTTATCTCCAAAGCCTCTAGCATGTGCTGTCCCTCTGATGTCCTCATTCCTGATCCTATCCATCCTGGTCACTCCCAGAGAGAACCTCAGCATCTTCAGTTCTGCTACCTCCTGCTCTGCCTCCTGTCTTTTCCTCAAGGACACTGTCTCCAGACCAAACAACATGGCTGGTCTCACCACAGTTTTGTAAACCTTTCCTTTCATTACTGTGAATGAAAGGAAATACAACTACTCCTCCTTCAAATTTTGTCCGATTTTCACCGTTCAACTTTTAAAATGTTCAGCTCCTTTAGGACATTCTTGCTATTATTCAAATTTTTTCTAACTTTAATAATTTTGGAAATATTCAACATTTTCCAAAATTTTTTTCCCATAGACAATGAATGGGGAGACTGAATCACTCAGCCTTAAAAGTTAGCTGTTTTCACAACGCTACTGCTTTGCCATACGTTCACCTACAAACTTCATTTAACCATCAAAATGCAGTGATTTTTCTTGAATCCGCAGGGATGTATTTTATGTCAGGCTGAGATTTACAGTTTTTGATCAGTGAGTCCTCAAAAAAGTGAAAATTCTCTGGTTAGAGTGCGTGATGTCAGTTGGTAGAGTGGAGGAGAGGTGAAAAATCTGCCTGAAAATTTCCCGATCGCATCGCCCTCACGACCAAACGATAAATGTTAGGAGAATGAAATTTAGTCAGATGGTAAACAATTTTCCTGGGATTCAAATGAATCCAACTTTGAAGACCTAGCTCTTTCTGAAGTGAAATGGCAGACAGCAGTTTAGACCAAAGTCGCACCGTTCTCTCCATAAGAACCAATGTAAACTGAATCATCTGGCTCATGGAGGGACAGTGTTTTTTAAATCACTGTCACTCGGTCATTTCTCACAATATTTGGAAAATAATTATATTTATGGTTAGCCACAGCCTTCCTCTCACTCATGGTCATTTTAGTTTTCAGCTAGTATTAACGGTTAGCCCGTAATTAGCACCAGAACGCCACGTTGCGCTGCTGCTGAGAAGCACTATACTTCTGTCTGTGGCAGGCACCGTTGCTATGCTGGCCCATAGCAACCGCCCGTTCCAACACACCTGATTCAAATGATCAGGCTCGTTATCAGGCTTCTGCTGAGCTTGATGATCATTTGAATCAGGTGTGTTGGAAGAGGGAAACATCTAAAACATGAAAGATAGTGGCCCTCCAGGAACTGAGTTTGACACCCCTGCTTTACAGTAACTCCAATTCAAATTTTGACCAGGTGAGACCTTCCTGTCTCTGCCTGTCAAAATAATTTCAAAATAAAAGCCTTTTCTGCATGTATTTCAACATTTTCATGCCTTTGCATTTTCATGTTTTCATAATTTTTCTTTTTCAGCCATATTCAACTGATTTCAGTCATTTTCAGCCTTCCTTTAGCTTTTTCATGCACATTCAGTTCAGCCTTCAGCATTCACAGTGCATTTTCTTTCAAATTTTTCTAGTTTTAGCTGAAACTCTTCTATCACACATCACACCTGACACTTTTCTCCAGCCGTTCCAGCCTGCCTGTACACGCTTCACCTCTTTTCCACACTCACCATTGCTCTGTACTGTTGACCCTAAGTACTTCAAATCCTCCACCTTCTTGATCTCTTCTCCCTGTAACCTCACTCTTCCACTTGGGTCCCTCTCATTCACACACAGATACTCTGTCTTTCTGCGGCTAACCTTCATTCCTCTCCTTTCCAAGGCAAACCTCCATGCCTCTAGCTTCTCCTCCACCTGTTCCCTGCTCTCACTACAGATCACAATGTCATCTGCAAACATCATAGTCCATGGAGACTCCTGTCTAACCTCGTCTGTCATCCTGTCCATCACCATAGCAAACAAGAAGGGGCTCAGAGCTGATCCCTGATGTAGTCTCACCTCCACCTTGAACTCCTCTGTTACTCCTACAGCACACCTCACCACTGTCTTACAGTCCTCATACAAGTCCTGCACCACTCTAACATACTTCTCTGCCACTCCAGACTTCCTCATACAAAACCACAGTTCCTCTCTGGGCACCCTGTCATAAGCTTTCTCCAGATCTACAAAGACACAATGCAGCTCCTTCTGACCTTCTCTGTACTTCTCAATCAACATCCTCAAAGCAAATATTGCATCTGTTGTACTCTTTCTTGGCATGAAACCATACTGCTGCTCACAGATGTTCACCTCTGCCCTTAGTCTAGCTTCAACTACTCTTTCCCATAGCTTCATCGTGTGGCTCATCAGCTTTATTCCTCTGTAGTTGCCACAACTCTGCACATCTCCCTTGTTATTAAAGATGGGCACCAGCACACTTCTCCTCCATTCCTCGGGCATCTTCTCACTATCTAAGATCCTGTTGAACAACCCAGTCAGAAACTCTACTGCTACCTCTCCGAGACACTTCCATACCTCCACAGGTATATCATCAGGACCAAGTGCCTTTCCACTCTTCATCCTCTTCAATGCCCACCTCACTTCATCCTTACTAATCTTTGCTACTTCCTAGTCCACAACAGTCACCTCTTCTACTCTTTGTTCTCTCTCATTTTCCTCGTTCATCAACTCTTCAAAGTACTCTTTCTATCTTCCCATTACACTATTGGCACCTGTCAACACACTTCCATCCTAATCCTTTATCACCCGAACCTGCTGCAAGTCCTTCCCATCTCTGTCTCTCTGCCTTGCCAACCTATACAGGTCAGTCTCTCCCTCCTTACTGTCCAACCTAGAATACAAGTCATCGTAAGCCCCTTGTTTGACCTTTGCCACCTCTACTTTCACCTTACGCTGCATCTCCCTGTACTCCTGTCTACTCTCTTCAGTCCTCTCAGTGTCCCACTTCTTCTTAGCTAACCTCATTCTCTGGATCCACTCCTGCACCTCCTCATTCCACCACCAAGTCTCCTTATCTCCTTTCCTTCCAGATGACACACCAAGTACTCTCTGACCTGTCTCCCTGATCACATTTGCTGTAGTTGTCCAGTCATCTGGAAGCACCTCCTGACCATCCAAAGCCTGTCTCAACTCTTTCCTGAAAATCATACAACACTCTTCCTTTTTCAGCTTCCACCATTTGGTCCTCTGCTCTGCCTTTGCCGCAAGGGGACACAAGCCAGAGTCTTATTGTGCCGGTCCCAAGCCCGGATAAATACAGAGTGTTGTGTCAGGAAGGGCATCCGACGTAAAACTTTGGCCAAATCAATCATGCGTGTGTGTGTAATAAGTAAAAAAAAACTAAAATAAATAATGCTAAATAGATGAAGCATATTGACGTCTCGAAGGCAGAAATGTGAAATTTCTGGTTAGAATGTGGTCAGATGGTTTATATAATATCATTGTTTTACTTAAAATGTGTTTAAAAGTAGAACAACTCAGGTCCAACTGGTTAATCGCAGTAATCTTTGAAAATGTTAGTAGTACTTCTCTTGCTGTTTCTGTCTGACCATCGGAATGAAGCCACAGACTGTCACTAGTTAATCTGGTGGAGATCTTCACTCTGCCACAGCGAAGCGATATTTCCACTCAGTTTGATGGAGGTCCTCATTAAACCGAGTATTTTACTGGTAGACTGAACAGCCGTGAGTCCAAAAAGAGCAATAACGACAATGCTAAAGCTGACAACAAGAAGATTTCAGAGCAGTTTATTGACGTCTGTGTGTTTTGAACAGGCGTAAACTAACCGTGACGTCACCCGTTGGTTTCAACGCCGAGAAAATGAAGCCCGGATTTTGCTACTTCCTGGTCGCCGTTTTGGATTTTTTGGAGCCAGTGACGTAAAAAGCGTCATCAAACAGACTGGACCGGAGAGCAACTAGGGGCAGGATTGGCTGAGAACTCTCTTATCCCGCCCACGTTTTACCACAGAGGCTTCTGTTGCTGTCTATCAAGTATAGCCACGCCCCTGGCTCCGCCAACTTTAACGATTTATTTAAAATTCAGTATTGATTTATTTTAAGATCGGCCACCTGATCTCTCATTTTGACCATGAAAACTAACAGGAAAAAAATCCTGAGCTGTAGAAAATCCGTCTATCAAATTTTATTTTTTCCAAAAATGAATTGGGGTCTATGGAGCAAAAGCTTTTTGGAGCCAACCCTAGCGGACGGCGGGATATTGCAAGTTTTTGACACTTCCGGGTTGGCTTCAATTCTGGAGCCAGATGCTACGTCCATTATATATACAGTCTATGGTTTTGAACAGGCATCGGTACAGTCACCTATGCTATGTGCTGCTGTTGTAACAGCTGTCTCCTCACTGAATATCACCAGTTAATCGGAACACCAGTTAATCTTGAACACCGGTCACTCCATGGATGCTGTTGTCAGTAATGTAGCTAGAATATGGATTCATTTTTCATTTGGGCTTGACAAAGACGAGAACAAAAATATTCAGAGCAAGTGGAGCGGCTAGCTGACATATTACAGTTTGATTTACATTTTCAAATTCACATTTTATAAATAACATATATATATATATATATATATATGTATGTATATATATATATATACACACGTGGACAAAATTGTTGGTACCCCTCAGTTAAAGAAGGAAAAACCCACAATTCTCACTGAAATCACTTGAAACTCACAAAAGTAACAATAAATAAAAATTTATTGAAAATTAAATAATCAAAATCAGCCATCACTTTTGAATTGTTGATTAACATAATTATTTAAAAAAAACAAACTAATGAAATAGGGCTGGACAAAAATGATGGTACCCATAACTTAATATTTTGTTGCACAACCTTTTGAGGCAATCACTGCAATTAAACGATTTCTGTATTTGTCAATGAGCGTTCTGCAGCTGTCAACAGGTATTTTGGCCCACTCCTCATGAGCAAACAGCTCCAGTTGTCTCAGGTTTGATGGGTGTCTTCTCCAAATGGCATGTTTCAGCTCCTTCCACATATGTTCAATGGGATTCAGATCTGGGCTCAAAGAAGGCCACTTTAGAATAGTCCAACGCTTTTCTCTCAGCCATTCTTGGGTGTTTTTGGCTGTGTGTTTTGGATCGTTGTCCTGTTGGAAGACCCATGACCTGCGACTGAGACCAAGCTTTCTGACACTAGGCAGCACATTTCTCTCCAGAATGCCTTGATAGTCTTCACATTTCATCGTACCTTGCACACTTTCAAGACACCCTGTGCCAGATGCAGCAAAGCAGCCCCAAAACATTACTGAGCCTCCTCCATGTTTCACCGTAGGGACAGTGTTCTTTTCTTCGTATGCTTGGTTTTTGAGTCTATGAACATAGAGTTGATGTGCCTTACCAAAAAGCTCCAGTTTGGTCTCATCTGTCCAAAGGACATTCTCCCAGAAGCTTTGTGGCTTGTCAACATGCATTTTTGCAAATTCCAGTCTCGCTTTTTCATGAGTTTTTTTCAGCAGTGGTGTCCTCCTTGGTCGTCTCCCATGAAGTCCACTTTGGCTCAAACAACGACGAATGGTGCGATCTGACACTGATGTACCTTGGCCTTGGAGTTCACCTTTAATTTCTTTGGAGGTTGCTCTGGGCTCTTTGGATACAATTCGAACGATCCGTCTCTTCAATTTGTCATCAATTTTCCTCTTGCGGCCACGTCCAGGGAGGTTGGCTACTGTCCCGTGGGTCTTGAACTTCTGAATAATATGAGCCACTGTTGTCACAGGAACTTCAAGCTGTTTAGAGATGGTCTTATAGCCTTCACCTTTAAGATGTTTGTCTATAATTTTTTTTCGGATGTCCTGGAACAATTCTCTCCTTCGCTTTCTGTTGTCCATGTTCAGTGTGGTACACACCTTTTCACCAAACAGGAGGGTGACTACTTGTCTCCCTTTAAATAGGCAGACTGACTGATTATGAGTTTGGAAACACCTGTGATGTCAATTAAATGACACACCTGAGTTAATCATGTCACTCTGGTCAAATAGTTTTCAATCTTTTATAGAGGTACCATCATTTTTGTCCAGGCCTGTTTCATTAGTTTGTTTTTTTAAATAATTATGTTAATCAACAATTCAAAAGTGATGGCTGTTTTTGATTATTTAATTTTCAATAAATTTTTATTTATTGTTACTTTTGTGAGTTTCAAGTGATTTCAGTGAGAATTGTGGGTTTTTCCTTCTTTAACTGAGGGGTACCAACAATTTTGTCCACGTGTGTATATATATATATATATATATATATATATATTAGACCCTCCAGAAAAACGTGGGCAAAAATCCTTGATTCTGCGGGCTAAAATCCTTGATTATGCAAATAAATATGTGGGATGCCATTTTATGCGGGGAAATTGCGGACAGTTGCAAAGTATGCGAATAGTTGTGAAATATGCAAAAAGATGCGAAATATGTAAGAATTGGGGAAAAAAGGTGATTCTTCTACATCCTGTTACTAGGACACACACATCCCTTACTGAGGTTAAAACACTTTCCTATTCATTTTTTAAGAAATTGTAATTGCGGTTTAACCACACACACATGCATACGCACCCCGGTGCGCTCCTTCACTCACACACACACCCACCCACACAGCGCACTCACACAGCACACTCCCTGGAGAAGTCGCCATTCTTGTTTTTCGTCTCTGAGCGCCGCGCTCTGCATCAGCTTGTGCTTCTAGTGTGTGTGTCAATGCGCAAACTGATGACGTCAGGCCGAGTGTCACAGAAAAACTCACAACTCCATTTATATTGGTTATAGTTTTCTCATTTTATGCGGGAATTGTGAAATCAAGCGGGACCCTCATATTTCTCTTTTTTTTTCCATGGAAATGTGAGATTCTTGCGGGAATTATGCACTGTTTTGCGGGGATTATGCGGCCTTTTAGGAAATAATTGACGCCCGCATAATCAGCGGCATTTTGGTGATTAATGCGGGAATTCATGCAATCGCATAATCGCATTTTTCTGGAGGGTCTAATATATTATTAATATACACATAAATGCAGATGGACTTCATATATTTCACTATGCAGACATTTTTATTGATGTCCAGTATATTTTATAGACATAAACATATTTAATAAAAATATTAGGAATGGATTTCTGTTTCCTCATAATGCCATTAAATGTTTGTCAGTGATTCATCTTTCGTGTGAAACTTTTACTTTACAGCTAAATTTTTTTTAAAAAGGCATGTCATTTTAAGGTAAGACATTAAAGGATGGTTTTCTTAGGTAAATGAATTTAAGGTTTAATTGACGGAAATCTTTCAGTCAATGTAGTGTTTCTTTCAATTCGAAATATCTGGATTTAATTAATCCAGCTCAGTCAGTTACATTTTATATTATTGCGAATTCTTATTCAGTTTAACACCAGATGATGCATCAGTTCATTGAGTATTTCAGAGCTAGTTTATTCTTTTCAATTATCTGTATTTAAAGTGATATTATTGAAATATAATTGCAATGAAACAGCAGCAACATAAGAAACGACAATATATATAAAGGAAGTGCTGCTATTTTAATATAAAAAATGATCTATCAGTTAGAACATGGTGAAAGTGCAGCTTAAGTTAAGTTAGCGAAACTACAGATAAGCAACGTTTCCTTTCACTTCCAGAAAAATATCAGCCTCATATTTGCTATTTATTAAAAAAAACACTGAAAGCAACACTTCCAACTTTATTTTACAATAATGAAATGATCACAGATAATAAAAATATAAATAGCGGAGAAAACCTGAGAGAATAATTTCCTGAAAAGTCTATGAAGGAAAAGCAGCTTTTTCTCCTGAAAGATCAGAATCAGCTCCAACATCTGCATCTGACAGCATCAAGTCAACCAGAAAGAAAAGAAAAAAGAAAATGACTTCTTTCTGATCACATCTGTTCCGCTGCTCACATTCTTCATCTCTATAGTCCACTTTTAAAAGTTCAGCAGACAGGTGCTCTGCCTTGGAGTGTGACGATGTCGTCGGTGATGTGGACTGAAGTTTCCGTTTCACCCGCAGCGTGCTTTAGGACACCCGGGTCGAACTTGATGTTTGAAATACTGACCGACAGCTCAGATTTAACTGTCTGCAGTTTTGATGGATGTTAAATTTTCACTCAAAGCTGCCAGGAGCTTGTTCTTTAAAATAACCGCCGTTTCGTTACAGAGTGAAAGTAGCAGTTCCTTGGTCAGAGAGTGCAGCATCTGAGGGCCTCTTCAAAAGAAGACGTAGTTGATGAAGATATGCTCCAGCAGGGCCAGAAAGACCATGGCCAAGCAGCCTTGAGATTTTAGGCGGCATCTCCTTCAGGTGGGTGTGAACGGTGTTCAGAATCAGGTCTGCGGTAATCCTGTCAAAAAGCAAAACAGAAAAAATCTAGATTATAAATCAACATGTAACCAAAGCACTCTGAGTATAATGCCATAGTATAGTATGTAGTTCAGAAAATGTCAAAGTACAGCATACTTTTCAAGAATAACATAGTATGGCTTGTAGTTCATAGTATAGCATGTCAGCAAAAAAAACAACCCCATAGATTATTATGTGGTTCAAAAAGCACAAAATGATGTTGCCTCAAATTGTCATGTATATGTGGTTCAAAAAATGTCAAAGTGCTGTATATTGTAAAAATAGTATGTTATTCAAGAAAACATCAGAGTATAATATGTGGTCTAAGAAATGCCATAGAATAATAGTTCATTGCACAAGTAAAAGTATAGTAATTTTTAAAACTGTTCAAATTCATATATGTTGCTAAAAAACAAAACAAAAAAAGAGTCATAGTAATATGTCAGTTAAAAAAATCCTGTAGTACAGCATGTCACTCTAAAACGTCATAGTATATCCTTTGGTCCACAAAACGTTGTGTCCCGGCTGTCTGAAGTAAGTGAGGAGCAACACAAAAACAGTCCAAATGCTGGTTTCCAGAGGGTTAGACAAGTATTTATTTGAAAGTGTAAGTTTACAACAACACAACATGTGAGGGGGTTAAAAGCAAATGAGTGTTAGTAAAATAAAAATAAATCAACAGAACTAAAAGTGAAATTCACGTTGACATTGATGGGCATTCCAACCAGGAACAAAGTAAAAGATCATCGATATGAAAAAAAACCTCTTCCTGTTCACCTCTTAAAACCCAAAAACACACCGCAGTAGCACCCTAAACTAAAACTACCAATGGGTTCCCTGTTTTCCTTTCTGAACAATTCAAAGGTCCCTCTCTGTCTCCCCACACATCCACCAACCACTGGAACACATCTCCAAAGTTCTGCTGAAGCTCAGCTTCCCCTCAGAAGAAGTGCCGCCAGATGAAGGAGCCTTTTGAGAGGCAGCTGGCATCGTGATTGGACGGTACTTTGGTCTGTTCCAGTCCAGCTTCAGCTCCAGAGACGGCAGGCGGGACGAGTCATCGGAGGCCGGGTGGATGAAGGCATGCAGCTGAGTACAATCCAGAAAACAACAAAGGAGTGCAGCGGCCCAGTGCCAGAACAAACAGAGTAGCATAGTATGTCTCTGAGAAAACATCATAGTATAGCCTTTGGTATGGAAAAAAAACGCTATCATATACATCGTATATTGTACAAATAACCAGTCAAAGGAAAGAGACATACATTGTAGAATTGTGGGCTGACTGATTTAGTGTTTATCAGTATTTTAATTTTTACTTATTTACAGTAATAAATACATTCATGAATGGCGCTACTTTGGCTCTGAACCTTTATCTACCTGTTGTCGCTCTGTCTTCTGGAGTAATTTGATTGGTTATACGTCACGAATAAAACTCCTTTAGCTTAACATCTGTAAACAAAACAAAAACGTATCAACAAAGTTTTCTGTTAGAGTTTGTGTTCTTCTAAGTTTAACTCCAAGATTTTAAATACTTTCATTTACTGAAAATGAATATCTGCTCCAAATGTCTCTCTAATAATCACCATCAGCTTTAAAAACCCACAAAACACCCCTCTATACTCAACCACACTTAGTACAGTCCGGTTCCTCCTTCTATAAATCTGCTTGGAATCTTCCACTTCCTGTTTGTCAAAGTGGCCTTCTACCTGGACAGGTTTTGTTGGAGCTCATGCAGCAAACATTTTGGGGAACTGCACGTTAATATGGATGGATGACACTGAATTAGAGTCTGTTTTAATGAGACTGAGTTCAGATGTGTAGCTCTGTCATTAAATATGAAATTATTTCTCAGAATTCACAGAGAAAAGTCTAAAATGTTTGTTAGCTTAGCGTCCCACATGTTCTTTGGCTCAGCTAAAGCTAACTCTCTCCAACTTCTGGATCTCTGGAGTTGCTTGTTGTTACAATATCTTGCTAGAGGTGCTGAAGCTGAGAAAGTCTGAGATGTTTGTTCAGAATAAGCTCATTCTCAAGTCTTATCTGAACTGTCTTCTTTTGTTTGAACTTTCCCTAAACTTAGGAGTTAATGACAGAGCAGCACATCCAGACTCAGTCTCATTTATGTAGAGATTAACTTCAGTGTCATTCATTGATGTCAAAGTGCAGTTTTTCAGATGTTTGTTGCACATGCTCCCGACCAAGCCAGTCCAGGTGGAAGACTGAAGAGAAGCTCCAGAGCTCCGTGACTATTATTGTAAATGTAAAAACAGACTGGCATTCACAAAACTGCAAATATATCATGGCGACTACAAATATACATTCCAGCAATATCGTCAGCATCTTCACTCACTTATTTGCCACTCAGAGGGTTACGAACGAACTGGCAGGCAGTGAAAAGAGGCTAGCATTCTCGCGCTAATGAAGCTGTTAGCACTTCCTGTCAGGCTGATCATTGGCTGAGGCAGCATCATGTGCCCACTAACTGCAAACAACAAGACCTAAGACAATTATGCCCCCTGGAAGCCCTGGTTGTTTAAACAAATAAGTGAAAGTTACAGTACACTCCCTGCCTGGCATTATTATGAAATTGCCACAATAACTTACTTGCAGAACATATCAATATCTGATGTCCTGGAGACAATGGAAGGATACACTCTGAGGTGGGTCTGGAGACGGTCTGATTCAATAAACAAATAAAGTCAGAATCAGACCGTTTATTTTTAATGTCTGATTTGATTTTGAAGTGTTTTGTCTTTTTAATGTTTAATTGTTGTTTTTTCAAATGTTTTATCGGCTTGTTTGAAAAATTTTGTTTTCTTTCCCAATGTTAAATCTTTCGATTAAATCTTGAAAGTTTTTTTAAAAATGTTTTACCACCTTTTAATGTTTAATTTTCTTTTTAAATGCTTTATTGTATTTTCTTTTTAATTCCTATTTAAAGTTTTATTGTCTTTAAGATTTAATTTTCAAATTAAACATTTAATTTTTTAATTAAATGTTTTGTCTTTTTACATGTTTAATATTCTAATTAAATGATTTGTATTTTTTAAATGTTTAACTCTTTTTCCGAGCTTTGACCAATCCAAGAACACGAATTACATAATCGGCATCGGCGGCGTAACCAATGGAGGGAAAACCACCCTCACCAACCGCCTGATCAAGAACCTGCCCAACTGCTGCATGGTCCATCAGAATGACTTCTTCAAGTCCCAAGATCAGATTGAAGTTGGTGAAGATGCTTTAAGCAGTATGATGTCATCGCTGCTCTGGACATGGATGCCATGATGAGTATGATCTATGCGTGGCTGGAGAGCCCGGTGAAGTTTGAGAAGTCTCATGGCGTTAATAACACCCTGGACACAGAGATCGTCCCAAAGTCCGACCACAAAGAGGAGGAGGAGACACACATCCTCATTGTGGAGGGCTTCCTGCTTCACACCTACAGGCCTTTGATGGACGTACTAAACCAACGTTACTTTATTTCCATCCCATATGAAGAATGCAAAAAGAGGAGGTGCTCTAGGAAGCACACGGTGCCAGACCCCCCCGGCCTGTTTGATGGCCACGTCTGGACCATGGACCTGCAACACAAGAACATCTGCTCACTGTGAAAGATTATTGAGAGCAGCTTTTTGTGATTTCTATGCAGAACACTGATGTTTGCTGAGCTGTGCACTATTAAATGATTTAAGAATATGGAGTATTTTTACTGTTTATTGTTGTTCTCAGGTTTACTGTTAAATGTATAGAGTGTTACTTATGTATTTTATTATATTTGATTTAAGAATATGGAATATTGCTACTATTTATTATTGTTCTCATGTTTATTGTTAAATGTTTAGAGTGCTACTTACTGTATTTTATTGAATTTTAAAATTTACATTCCTGCACAGAACACTTCAGATTATTTTACAACAGATCAAGGGTGCAGATTGTTCTTCACTGTGTATTGGGTAGTACTCATTTTGATTTAGACTGATTAGTATTCAGAACTGTATGATGTTTCTGGTTTACAGCTGAGAACTAGTTGCTAAAAGTACAGAATATTATTTCTTATTTTAGGTGCGATAATCGTTAGTAAACATTCTAAGAAGTGGAAATTGACAGGATTGTATATAGTGCTGTTCTTGCACAATATTTGTCACTTAATTGCCCTCAGGATACTGTCATTGAGCTTACTAGTTTTATATAACAGACAGAGGCCGCAGCTATTGCTGTAATTCACATAAACAAGGAAACAAGTCCATCATAATTTGAATGTTAACAGTCCAAAATGAAAAGGTCTTATACAGCTTTCCTATTGGGTTAAAGAGCCAAAAAAAAAAAAAAAAAATGTGCAAAAGCAAGAGGTCAATAGCAGCTTTCATTTTTTCTTACAACTTTTTGGTGGCCCCCCCAAAATATCTGTTGTACCCCCACCCCCCACCCGGTTCAATTGTTTACATTTTTCAGATTTAGACGTTGTTAACGATGTCTATAAGTTGGTTCAGGTTGTTCAGTCATTTTTTTTTTAAAGTTCTGCATTTTATTTTAAGATTTACAGTTATATAAAAAGTTATTTATAAAAAAAATGTTGCTAAAACGTTTTTTGAAATGTACTGAATTTATTTGGTTTTGATAGTCCGTTATTGGTTACATGCAGACGCTAATAAAGCTAGTAGGTTACATCAACAAATAGCTATCGCACTAATTCAGGATTGACATTATGATGTTCTGGATCTTTGTTTTAATACATTTTCTCAGACTGGACCGCTTTGAATTTTAGTTGAATACCCCTGCTCTACTGGATTGCAATTGTTTTTTCCAACTTGTCAACAAGTTTGTATCAGTCTCTAGGGATGTTTATGAATTTTTGATCTGAAAATCTGACCTCTCTGGCAGTTTTTTGTCATTCAAAAATTAGTGCTTGATTCAGTCAACTGATAATGTTGTGGGCCGGTCGGGGCCAAAAATGCCAGAGCTGATTTTTTTGCCCCAGTCCACCCCTGGGCTCCTGGTACTGTTCATGCTGGCTCACTGTCACACTGTCATGGCTTGCTAGGACATTGGAACAGAATGGAGCCACCATTAATGTTTTCAGCAACACCTGTGTTTTTCCCATAATGATATAATTAAAATGTCTGCTGTGAAAAAGGCCCATGGCACGAAGGTAAATGGTGTGTTCAGACTACCATTAAAAAGCAAATGGCAGCAAGTTGTTTTTGGTGGAAGCTGGTGATATGAAACTATAAACTGACGGCTGATTAATGACACTGTACACTGATTTCTATACAATCAGAAAATATATTTCTCCAGGATTACATTTGTTTCTGATGTATCACAAGTAGTATTCAAATCAGCATGTCTTTGCCATTTTTAACTGCTTTGCTAACCAATAATATGTTTCTGTTATATTAGAAGGATACATCACCCTGAGAACCAAGAAATTGGAGGAAAATCTTCAAAAATGGAGTGAAAGGGTCTTATTTTTACACAAAATATGGAAGTACTAAGTGCCTAAGCTTAACCAAAATTCACCCATTTAATTATCATTGCGAAAGTCTCGAACCAATTATATTATCCTAAATCTAACCACGTAGTTTTGCATCCTAAAGTAAACTAGTGAATGAAAAATTAAGGAAACAAAGAATATTGGTGCCACATGGGACATGAGCCCTGATATTTTGGGTCATAGTTCTATTTGTATACCTGTTTCTGTAAAACCAGAATTGAGAGTGCACTTTAATGTTATTTTGTGCTGACAGGGTTGGAATATAAAAACTGACTGTGGCACACTTGCTCTTGCATAGTACTTATTTCCATATTAAAGGTATATATTCTGTAGATGCTGATGAGATTCACTTAGAAGTCTAAAAGAAAAAAGTAAAGCGGCAGACTGCCCATCAGTACAAATTAAGATAACCAAAAAAGAAGTGCCGAGACTGCAGACTCACAGCTGGAATTGAAGTTTGTGATCAAACCGTATGGGTTATTGGCTTTAATTAGGCCTAACAGCCCGGGGCTGTATAGTTTTTAGCAATGACATCTGGGAGTAAAATAATCTTCATGAGCAGGGATCATTAGCACCCACCCCTCAGCCAACTCAGGCTCAGGTAACAGTGTTAGCTGAAGAAATAACACTGTTAAATGTGCCTGAACAGTCGGACGCCACTGAGACATCCGTCTGCCGGTCAAAGAAGATCAAAAAGTTGGCTAATTGAGATCTGCAGCTGTCAAGAGGTAAAGAAGATGGTCATATTTGGAGTTCATTTGCACTAAGGTTTTAGCTTTGACATGTTAGCCTTTAAAATTATCTGTATAGCCACTGTATAAATATTAATGTGGGATGTGAGCACTGTTTGCGAAGTCGAAAACCTTAATATGAACTACTTTCCTATGAAGCCACAATGAAAATTCATCAGCCTAACAGCCGACATTGGTGTCGGATTTTTAAATTTCTTATATACTGAAGTGCTAGTGGGGCTGCTCAGCGGTGTAGTGTAGTGGTTAGCACTTTTGCCTTGCAGCAAGAAGATCTTGGGTTCAACTCCCGGGGTGGGCCTGGGATCTTTCTGCTTGGAGTTTGCATGTTCTCCCTGAGCATGCGTGGGTTTTCTCTGGGTACTCTGGCTTCCTCCCACAGTCCAAAAACATACTGAGGTTAACTGATTACTCTAAATTGCCCGTAGGTGTGAATGTGAGTGTGATTGTTCGTCTATGTATGTAGCCCTGCGACAGACTGGCGACCTGTCCTGGGTGTCCCCTGCCTTCACCCGAGTCAGCTGGGATAGGCTCTAGCACCCCCCGCAACCCTAGTGAGGATAAAGCGGTATACAGAGAATGGATGGATGGATGGATGGATGGATGGATGGATGGATGAAGTGCTAACGGCTGCACAGTGGTTAGTGGTTAGCGGTTAGCTCTGTCGCCTCACAGCTTGAAGATCCCTGGTTTGCATCCTGGCCTGAGCCTGAGATCTTTGTGTGTGTTTTGCATGTTCTCCCTGTGCATGCGTGGGTTTTCACCAGGTTCTCAGGTTAATAGGCGATTCTAAATCGTCTGTAGGTGTGAATATGAGTGTGATTATTTGTCTCTGTGTAGCTCTGTGATGATGCCTTCACCCTAAGTCCGCTGGGATTGACTTCAGCCCACTATGCAACCCTAATGAGGATTAAGTGGTGTACAGATAATGGATGGATACTGAAGTGCCAAACTGACCCAACCAAAAAAATAAAGGTGAATATATATCCACTCACACCTTCACTTGTACTTTCTTCGCAGAGGAATGCCAAAGGTTTGGACTTTTCAGCTCAACTCCTGACACACAGCTCTATTTTGCATAATCCAAAGCCATTTCTCACAGCCTGCCTTATACCTATAATGAGTAGAGCAGAGTAAAGGGCATATTCTAAATGTCATTTCATGCACTATTCAAACGGACAAGCTAAGGATATATTGGTAAACATTACGGTGTTGCTTTTCAAGATGAAACAGTACGTGTGAGGCTAAGATCAATTTCACAGTCAACTATACCCTTTTGCTTCATGAATTTAAATGTTTATCCAGATTTTTCCTCTACCATCCTGAAGTGAAAAGATGGCATAGACAGGACATGCAGACAAAAAGTCTTAACAATATGTTTGTATTCACATTTATTTTGGCTCCATTAGCCTTAATTTTAAATCTAGTTTGATAAATCTGCTACAAAGCAGCTATCTAATGAGATGCTCCTATCCATAACCTGAACCTTGTTTTACACTAATGAATGGATTGAGTTTGGGTACAGAGCAGTACTGATCAAACAAATTTGGCTCTTTTCTCATTACCTAATGCCTTTTACAATGATTTTACTTGCTTCTTGTGCTTACTAGAAATCCACTCTTAAGCGTGCTATTATATTGCACAGCAGTGTTCTTCTCTACTTTTATTTACGGTAAAGTGACTGTGAAACCTGTGACTGTTTTATTGCATCACTTCTGTCAGACCCAGTTGGAAACGAGGCACTGGTTCATGACAAACTTAATAAAATAATCAACACATTTGGCCCTAAATGATCAGGGATATGGATTTACAGGCATAGATTTCGAACATTTCCTCAGAAGCATCACTTAAAAGTACAAAAACAACAGTAATTTTTGCTCCTCAGCGTCCAAAAATATACATCATCTGGGCTGCAATGGAAGTAATGAAATTCACTGTCCCTGGTTTATTTAATAAAACACACTGTGGGAGAACAAGAGCACTGAACACACATTTACTTCATTTCCTATGTTTGATTGATGATGGCTACAGAAAAAAGTGGGACATCTGGTTCCTTTGGCCAGTCTTATGCAATCCTTTTCATTTTATTATTTTTTACTCCTCTTTTGCTTCTTTCCAAACTCTTAAAACAAACTCCAATTCTGGCACTCACTGTAAGATTCTAGTAATCTATTGGCACTGTTAATAAACTAAGAGCAATTTGACTTTATGATAATATTCATTTTGATACTTGACCAGCCTCTTATTCTGCGCTCAGGCACTTTGGCATATTTGTCAAGATAAGGATGAGATAATTTAATCTGTGTCCTAAGGAAATGGTGTCTTGACCAGTTTTAATAAGCAGAAATGCATTCTTGTTCTTGTAATATTTAAGAAGACTTACAGGGCTAATTTGCCACTTTTTCTCTTTCCACTGAATAGGTGATGAATAAGGCAATTTAAATCCTTTACCATGGACGATTTTATCATTCCTTATTACTTACTGCAAAAAGAGCAAAGGGAGAAGTTGGAAATGTCCCCGGGAATGATTTGTGTTAAATTTACTACTGTGTAGGTAAAACATCATTCTGCAAAAATGTAAATGACCTATTATGTTGAGCTTACAGGCAGATAATTTTCCCCTTGTTGTGTGCTCATCATTCATCCGGGTTTAATGGAGCAAACACCCTGGTGCACATCCGTTTGTTACCTGCTAACGCCGCTGTCTTCAGCTGCCTGTTAAACTTCAGTTTAACTAAAGCACTCTCAGTTTAGTGGCATGAAAATAGGTGTTCTACTTGAAACTGTTTAGTCTCTCCTGTGGGATTCAAGTCCTTGACCTCCTGGTCACAATCTGGCTCTGTTGACCTCAAAGCCATTACCATGTACAATTTAATGTTACGTCTTAAGCTGAATTGCCTTTTACACTGGCACACATTTGAAATGGTGTTTTTGCCATTAAGATTAAATGACACTGGAATAATTAAATATGAACCTTCACACAAACATCTCACATCAGTGAAGTGGTCAGCACAGGAAAGAAAAAGCACACCTGCTCATAAATGTAAATGCGAAAATCTGAGTCATGCAGTAAAGTGAAGAGAACACAGAAACAAATCTGTAGTTGAAAATGCAATGGTATGACATTAAAAATGTAATAGTCACTTCCAGCATGACGGAACTCAGTATGTGGAATGATAGTGATGAATAGCTCAAACAAATGTATGCTGTTGTTGCTGTTTTAAATTAAATTTCACTGAAACTGCCTATATTACTGGTATATTCTCTTATTTGTAAGAAAAAGGCAACTACATGGTTGTGGAGACAAACTGGATTTAAGAAAAGTCTTACATGTCTCCAGAAAGCATCTTTCAGTTTTAATCTTAAAATACTGCAAAGATGACTGGATCTGTATGAAGTGGTTTTAGAGCTGTTCTAAACGGCCTGTTTCAGGGTCACTCATTTTAAATGCAACTGAGCTGCTGTTGTCCTCAGCCACTTCAGGAAGAAGACTCTGTGTCTGTGATAGACAGTGCAAAGCAAAATAAGTGACTGCAGATGTGAACAAGTGTGCGAGACCAGCACTTTGTATCGCTTCTACCTTTCTCTATGAGCTATCATTTGACATTGAAATATTACTAAACCCACAGCACAACTGCTGTTTTTAACTTCTTTTTACAGTTTTTCATCCAAGAACTTTGTGGTGATAAAATCAGCAGCTTGAAAATGGATCTAAAGAGACCACACAGCTAGAAGAAAATATTGTACAGTCACTGTAAAATAAGCCATCTCTTTTGAGTTGAAAATGAAAAGACGAATTATACGGACATGTAAGAAGAAAAAGTTGCACAATATGCAACCTTTAAAGTGATATCAACTATGTCTTCAACATTTAAAAATGGGCAATCCATAGATAAAGTAAGTTTTCAATTCAGTTTGACTGCTGGCCACACATTGACTTTTGGACCAAGCCGACTGTGTGACGCAATCCTGTTTATATATGTGCAGATCTTCAATTTAAAGTAAGTGCAAGAAAACTTTCCTCCTGCAATGTGAAAGCAAGCTTCCAGTGCCAAACTCTGCTCATACATCATTGTGCACAGTGAAAATGTCTATCTGGGCTGTGTTTCAGTAAATAGTTCATAATAGTTTCATTGTCTGACAACAAGAACAGAAAAATATATTAAGTAAAAGCATTTTTTGGGTGAATATGACCACTGAAATGACCTAGATGTATACTGAGAGCAGGAGAGAAGCAAACAGATGTTAACACTGGCTGATCATTGATGCAGGCACAGCAATAAAGTTTTCAGTTATCTGGACTACTCGACTTGAAGAATAAATCATTATGTCTCCACTTTATATGTAAAATATGTTTAAATGGCCCAACACTAATGGAGACAGATCAGACTCGGACAAGTCAGTTAGGCCAATTTTTGTGAGTGTTTGTCAAAGTTAAGCTTCACCTTGGCACTGACACTGAAGATCTATTCATCACTGATAAGAAGCACTCTGTGAAAATGAGAGAAACTGCTGTTAACTGTGTTATATAATATCTCATAGAAAAAGCCCTCTGTCTCTTTAGGTCTATTTCCTCTTTATTGGATTTTAACTAATAACACAAAAACATTCCAAGGTTGTATTGTATTCTCCAAGCCTGTGCACCCACTTGGTCAGATAAGTGTTTGGTATTTCTCCGCTGATGAAGAATAGATTCATGTCCCTGTGAAAAGTGGCAATGAAAGTAGCCTCAATAGAGATAAATATTATGTTGCAGTATATTCTTTCAGTTACACTCTTCCATCAAAAGCAACTTCTAAAAACGGTGAACTGCAGTAGCTTCGGCCATTTTGTGTTAATATTCACCCCCTGTCATTATTTACAGACATTTGAGCATTCTCAAAGAAAGAAATCTCAAATATCTCACAGGTACAACTTATTTATTTATCAATTACATGTTAAAAATGTTGTAAAGAGAAGGGAATGATTTATTTATGGCAACTAAATGCTTCCAAAAAGTCTCTCTCCACCCAAAAATGTGTTTTGGTTGTCATTACTTTCCTTGGATGTTTGTTTGACCTTCACTGTGCACAATGATGTATGAGCAGAGTTTGACACTAGAAGGTTGCTTTCACACTGGAGGAAAGTTTTCTTGTACTTACTTTAAATTGAAGATCTGCACATATATAAACAGGATTTTGTCACACAGTTAACTTGGTCCAAAAGTCAATGTGTGGCCAGCAGTCAAACTGAACTGAAAACTTACTTTATCTACGGACTGCACATTTTTAAATGTTGAAGACATAGTTGATATCATTTTAAAGGTTGCATATTGTGCCCCTTTTTCTGTAAATTCATGAACATCTTATATGTCCGTATAATTCATCTTTTCATTCTCTACTCAAAAGAGATGGCTTATTTTAACAGTGACTGTACAACTTCTTGTTTTAGCTGTGTTCTCAACAGGCTGTTCCAGTGTCTGTAGTTTTAATAAAGCTGAGCTGTTGATCTTTTCACCTCCTTCAGGAAGAAGACTCTCTCTGCATCTGGGGGTGCAGAGCAAAACAGCTGACAACACTGCAGCTGACATAAATGAGTTTTAGACCAGGATTTTCCATCACTTCTAACTTTGTCTTTCAGTGAGAATTTTACATGGACAGACTTCATGGCACAGTCATTTTTAGGCCAAGTGTTTGGTGGGTTTACCAGAGATCTTTGCATTTATAAAATCAGTAGTTTAGCAGTGCAGACTCACAGATTAAAAAGCTCTGAAGTGACTACTGGTTAACAGACAATGTTAATTAACTGTATTTCAGTCACGATTCCATACTTCTGTTGTTTGAAAATAATAAAAAATATGTAAATGATAACAGCTTACCTGAGAACTTAGCTGTATTAAAATTCAGAATATGCAAGTCCAGAGAGAAAATGAGAAGCAAACAGATGTAAACAGTGGCTGAAGCTGAAGCTCAACAAGTAAAATAAAAGCACGCTAAGCCATGACTCCCGGTTTAATTGTTTCAAATCGCTCTTAAAGTTTCCACCATCCCTGATCGTCACTCAGCTTAATTTCCACATAGGACTGATCTGTGGGCATATGCAGTCAAAGCTATCTCTAACAGCAGCCACATTAGAACCATAAAATATCAATAATCATACGTCTTTTAGATACTGGGAGTACATGAAGACTCCTGTGTTCACTCTTGCAGGCAACAGCAGAACATTTGTTGTGCGTTACTTGTGGCTGAGTCATTTTAGAGTTAGCAGAAGCAGCTCTGAAAATAAACAAACTCACTAGTCTGCAAGGCAGCTGCTCATTCTAAACTGCTCACCTCAGAGGCAGCAAAGGGGTTTTATTATGCACAGTTTGAACAAAATGACTATTGGTTCATTACCTGGTATATAGCAGTTCAGTAAAATTCTTAATGGCTTGTAAAGCTGGAAGGATGTGTAATCGTTGGGGGTGCTGGAGAAATGGCAAAACCGTCTTCATATCTTTACAGCTTTTACTTTACGCCTCCAAGTTTATAACAACCACAAAACACAATAAAAATTGATTTTCACCATATGGATATTTAATCATAAAGTTAAAAAAAAAAATGATGCAAGATACAAATTCTAGAAGGGAAAAAGGGGGATCCTGGACAAAAGTTCAACCAGTTTGGATGTTTGACAAAAAAGAAAAAGAAAAAACAGTTTGATTGAAGATCTCAGTCATGATGGAATAATTCCAGTTAAAGTGAGATCTGAGCTAAAGAATGCAAAGATTCATTAAAATGGAGGGTTTGAATCAGGATTCCACTTGTTCTATTTAAGAAAACACTGCAGTAGGTAGGGCCCGCTGAGCCTAAGCTGAGGGTGCATTTAAATTCAATAGTAAGTTTTGGATTAAAAGTTTAGCCCCCACACTCCTCCCCAACCCTGCCATTCAGCAATGGAAAATATCATATGTGGGATGAATAATATACAGTATCTGATGCACTTTGTATGAATTATATATGGGCACATATACATATTTATACAGTTATATGTCTATATATAAAGTAGGAGAACACACATTACTACGCTGGCTGTCATGAGTCTGTGTGTGTTGCTGAGGAGGGCTACTCACAGCGAGCTGCAGGGAGGCACTGCATGGATGGATGGATCTGTGTTATGGAACTGCTCAGCAGCACTGATAGCGACATTGCTCAGCTATTTGCTTCCAAAATGTGTTTTGCTGTTCAGGTATCTCAGCAGTCGAGGCAAACTCTGGAGCAGGAGAAGATTCTTTGAGACTTACAGCGATTTTAGATAAAAACAAAAACCCGCAATGCTCTTTAAAGGCAAAGTCACCTTGTTTTAGACGCAGCAACACCCATCAATTACACACATTGCGGGTGCATGTTGTCTCAGTCATTGGTTACTCAAACACAGTAATTGTTTTCCCAGGAAGTAACAGGAAAGGGTAACACACAGCTCAATAACACTTCCTCTCTAATGTGCTTCACTCCACTGATTATCCCCCTTGATGACCCTATTACTCTTCTCCCCTGGCAAAACTGATAGACAACAAATTGACTGCATAAACTAAACCTCAACCCACCGCTACAGACATTAACTGGAGCTTTTCAACCTGTTTTTCAGGGTGTCATCTGGGAGTTAGCTCTCCGATGGGTAAATGAGCCAGGAAAGTTTTGTGGCTAATTCTCAGTGAGTCTCGCTGCAGCACACAACTTTTCTCCTCAGGATGAATCTTTTAGCTTAAAGCATTTGGGGCTTCAAGAAGATGGCCCTAATGCACTTCTCGGCTTAAACACTGCACTCTGCATTTAAGCGCTGTGAAGTCTAAAGGCGCAGCTGCATGATTCACTCAAAGTGCTGTTTGGAATAGCGGAGCCGTGTCAGAAAGGCCCTTTGCAATTGTTAAACTAGGGAGAGGGTTATATGTTGTTTTTTAATTTTCTGAAACTGGCAGTTAAGGAAGAAAAATATACTCCTCTCTATAGCAACAGGTCACTTTTGCAAAGATGTGAAAGTGGCCATGTACTCCTTTTTATTTTACAAAGAGCAAAAAAGTTTTGAAAGCTCGACTATCATCTGATGATCGCTATAGTTGAAGGACTTCAGTATAGTTTTATTTAGTTTTAAATGACAAGCTCCTTGAGATTTTACTGTCTCATGGAGCAGAATATACCCTTTATCTCTGGACAGAAGGTTTCAGCCGTGGCAAAATACACAAGATAGTGGAGCAGAAGTTAACCCAAATTGGAACAGAATTTTAATCGCTCCGACTGCAGAGATAAGTCTAATAAAATTCCCTCTTTCTCTTCATTCATTCAACCTGACACATATGTTGAACAGAGATTTGTTATTTTTGGGAGTTAGCGTGGAACAACTTCAACAGCTGCAACGATCTCATCCACGCTTGCCACCGCGTTCCTGTCATCATTTTTCATGAGTGTAATTAGGTAGCTAGCTGACATTCTTATTACCGCCTCCTAATAGACACAAAACACCTATTTGACTCACTGAACACATCTGAGGTGTGGGAGAGTTGTTTCAGAGGTCTGGAACCAGGCTGTGCTTAGCCGATCCCGAGTCTGACATCTGTCCAGCATGAATAATGATAGCGTTCGACTAATCACCTAATGTATGGCTGTTTAGTGTGTTTTTTGAAGTTTTTGGATGACAGTGGAGTTTTATATTAAGGCACAGGCAACACCAGTGTGTGGCTGCACAGAAAACACTTGCTAGGAGGGCAAAATAATTGTAGGTTGTAGTCTCTTCAGGGTAATTGTTAATAATAATGATTGTAGAAGGCAAAATATAGGATAAAAGTACGATGAGGGGAGATGATGTGATTGTCTGTCCCGACTCCTCCTGCTGATACTGTATTCCTCCCACTACTTATCTATTCATCCTACTTCAACCTCTTTTCCACATTGTTTAGTACCGTGCCATGATTACATTCATCTCCATCAAAACTGCAGAATTGTTTGGTGAGACTCTTTAAGTAGAGTTAGCAGTTTAAGGGATGGAGAAGATGCCTTAAATGAAGTTAAAGATAAATTTCCAAGTAGGAAATTCTCTTTTGTACTCTTTTTTTTGTACTTTTCTTTCATTAGCTAGTTTTATGTACACTGGAAAAAATGCCCCTCTCAAAACAAGAAAAAAAACCTTATTTCAAAGAACTTTTACTTTGAAATAAGTGAAAAAAATATGAAAGTAGAACAAGTGAAAAATGGCTTGGTAAGAGTTCTTCAAATAAGATATGATATTTAGAATATTGAGATCTTAGAATTAGCTGGGAAAACTTATTTTAAGCTATATTTTACCAGGACTGTCAAGCTTAGGTGTCTTAACCCTCCCGTTTTCCTCATTTATGGCACCAAAAATATTGTTTCCATGTCTGAAAAAAAAATCAAAAAATCCAGCAAAAAATCTCCAAATTTATAAAAAAAATTTGCAAAATCTTCAGCAAGAAAATTTCTTAAAAGATTCCCTTAAATGCGAATTTGACTGGATTTTCGTTGATTTTTTTCCTGAATGTTCTTAAAGATTCATTTTTTTTTAAACATTTCTTTTATTACACCAAAAAATGTTCAAAAATTTCCAAAAAAAGTTTTTGAAAATGTGGAAATTTTCACTCTGAAAATATATATATTTTCCACATTTCAAACTTTAAAACGTGTCAATTTGAGTGGCAGGACTCAACTCAACTTTATTTATAAAGCGCTTTTAAAACAGCAGCCGCTGAAACAAATTGCTGTACAATAAGCAATAAATAATAAATTAAAACATTATAAAAACAATAAAAAAACATACACATATTAAAACAGCAGCACAATAAAACAAGAGCAGAGTCTCAAGCTGTGCCAGACCATTTAAAGCTTTAAAAACAAATAAAAGAACCTTAAAATCAACCCTAAAATGCATGGAGAGCCAATGAAGGGAAGCTAAAACAGGTGTAATGTGCTCATATTTTCGAGTGCTGGTTAAAAGACGGGCAGCAGCATTTTGAGCACACTGGAGAGGTGCTAGGGCAGACTGGGTGGCTCCAAGGTACAATGAATTACAATAATCCAGTCTGGTGGTAATAAAAGCATGGATGACCATTTCAAAGTGCTCTTGTGTTAAAAAGGGCTTCACCTTGGCTAATTGATGCAGGTGAAAGAAGCTAGCCTTCACCACGGCACTGATTTGATGGTCAAATTTAAAATCAGAGTCCATTTTAAAACCCAGATTGGAAACCACTGGCTTAACAAAGTGAGCCAGGGGGCCCAAGTCAACAGGGGGAGACTCACAAGGGCCACTGGGACCGAACACCATTACCTCAGTTTTCTTTTCATTGAAACGTAGAAAATTTAAGGCCATCCAAGCTTTAATGTCGTCAAGACAGGACAGAAGCGGTGTGATCGATTGACAGTCTTTCTTTTTCAATGGCACATAAATTTGTGTGTCATCCGCATAACAATGGAAGGCGATGCCGTGCTTCCTGAGGATGGATCCCATAGGAAGTAGGTATAAGCAAAAAAGGAGAGGCCCTAAAATTGAACCCTGCGGGACCCCACAAGACAATGGAGCAGGGGGGATTCAAAGATATCGAGGCTCACACTCATAGTTCTGCCAGACAAATAGGTCCTAAACCACTGCAGTGCACTATCACTAATGCCCACCAAGTGCTGCAAGCGAGATATTAAAATATTGTGGTTCACTGTGTCAAATGCAGAAGTTAAATCCAGGAGAACAAGAACCACATAATCCCCAGAGTCGTTTGCCAGGAGAATATCATTAAAAACCCGCAGCAGTGCTGACTCCGTGCTATGCAGGGTCTTAAAACCAGACTGAAAAACCTCCAATACATTGTGCTCATCTAAAAAGGACTTCTGCTGGGCATGAACAACTTTCTCTAAAATTTTGGAAAGAAAGGGCAGCTTGGAGATTGGTCTGAAGTTAGATAAAACGGTGGTGTCAAGGCCAGGTTTCTTAAGCAGTGGTTGGACTACAGCGTGTTTAAAAGTAGTGGGGACCACGCCAGTGGACAGACAGCTGTTAATGACGGTTAAAACTGACTGTCCAATACATGGAAAAACCTCTTTCAAAAAAATTAGGTGGGATGGAGTCATGAGGGGACCCTGATGGCTTTATGTGGCCGACAATGTCTGTTAAAGACGACAGAATAACAGACTCAAATTTATCGAGCCCAGCCGGGCAACAGACAGAGTCAGAAGGGTCGAAGGCAGGAGCTGAGATCAGAGCCCTTGTGCTAACAACTTTATCAATAAAAAACTCCTGGAATTTGATGCACAGTTCCATGGATGCTTCCTGGCAAACAGACTTGGGAACATTTAAAACAGGGTCAATAGTATTAAATAAAACTCGAGGGTTCCAGCGGTTTGACTCAATGACTCCAGCTAAGTGAGTCCTTTTGGCTTCCTTAACCACAGTCTGATAGTCTCTCCAGCAGTCTTTCAAAATTAAAAACAACACTTGCAACTTGTCCTTCTTCCACCTGCGCTGGGCTGTACGACACTCCTTCCTGGCTGCTCTAGTTGAGTCGTTGAACCAGGGCTCCAATTTTGCTCTACAATGTGCAGTCTTTAAAGGAGCCACGGAGTTCAAAATACCCTGACAGGTAGAATGAAACCATGAGCTGAGTTCTTCTGTATCCATAGAGGATAGACTACAGGGGATGCACAGCAGATTATAAGCAGCAGAGAACCGGCCGGCAGAGAAGGAGTTAAAGACCCGACAGTGCCGAGCAGGAGCGCTAGATTTAAGTACAGCACTTGAAAAGCAGACATTAAAAATCACAGGCTTATGATCAGAGAATATGTTATCATGGATCTCAGTATTCGACACAGACAATCCACGAGATAGAACCAAGTCTAACATGTGTCCATGTTCATGTGTGGGACCCGACACACACTGAACCACATTGAAAGAGTCAATAAGACTTAAAAAGTCCTTCACCAGCGGCTTATCAGGACAGCATACATGAATATTAAAATCACCGAACAAGTAGGACACGATCATAGTTGGGGATGATTCCAGCCAGAAAGTCAGAGAAGTCCTTTAAAAAGTCCTTATTGCACTTGGGAGGCCGATAGATGACAGCACACAGCACCGGGTCCGACCGGCCAACCTCAAAATAACAACACCTCAAAGCTGGAGAAAGACGAAGGAACAGGCCGCTGCCTGCATCTAAACTTATTATTAAAAACAGTGGCCGTTCCTCCTCCACGGCCCGACGTTCGCGGGGAGTTAAAGAAAGAGCAGCCGTCCGGGATCAAATCAACGAGGGCGCTGCACTCACCATCGCTGATCCAGGTCTCTGTCACACAGAGGAAGTCCAGGCTCCGGGAGCAAAAGAAGCCCCTCAGAATAAAAGCTTTGTTTGCCAGGGATCTGGCGTTCACCAAGCCAATCCTGGCGTGGGGAGCGACAGGTGGATCGGGGATTTGGGCGCCCCGCTGCAACGTCGCCAGGTTCCAGAGGTTTAATCCGCGCCACTGGAGCCGAGGAGAGCAGGGGCGGCACGGCAGGAATCTCTCATCCAGACAGGCGACGGGCACAAGGCAGGAGGCGACGGGGTCCAAAAAGCGCTGGGACACGCTGAAGGAAAGCAACATCCCTCGTCTTGTCCAGGAAGCGAACGACGTTGAGGACGTGGTTGCCAGGTAGGCATTAGCCCTCACCCGCAAATTGCCGCGTTTGCCACAGCGGCAGGGACACTTCCGTGGAGGAGGTAGGTTCGGTGTCCAGAGCAGGTAAGCCGGGATTCCCCGTAAAGGCGGGGGCAAAGCTTTGTGGCCACCTTTATTCAAATCAATCATAAATCCGACTTTACATCGCAGATCCAACAAGGTTTGTCGATCATATATCAGCAGAGACTCAACTCGTCCAGTGCTAAGGACCAGAAACACAACAAACACCAACCAAACGGAGAGCACAGACGACACAAGGGTTAAACTTATTTTGAGTTTTCTAGTAAAATTCAACTCAAAACAAGATCATTTCAGGACTGTTTGACTTAACTAGATATTTAAGATGCATTGTCTTAAAACAAGTCCCTCCATCTTGCTGAAATGTTCCTTGGTAAGAGAATTTATCTTAAATCAAGTGGGATGAGACATTTTGACTAAAAATAAGACAAATAGACTTGGTAAGATTTTGAGTCTTTGCAATGTGATGCATTATTTAACAGTTACACCAGCATCTCAGAAAAACAGAATTGATGGCAACTTGACCTTTGCACATGCGGACGTACATGTCGATCTAAAGTGTTGTTTTGTTTGTCTTTGACCTTCCTAGCAGAGAATTTTACTGTGGTACTGCAGTCAAGTTGACCTCCACTTCTGAATCAATGCTTGGACAATAACTCAACCAGTGTGTTTTATTTTGCCATATACATGAAATGTTATAAATCACATTCAATTCTTACAAGAAAAGAGGTTTATTAACAGTAAACACATGACACTAATATACTGAGAGCAGAGCCAAATGTCAAATATGGGAGTGACATATGTAGCAGATGAGGAGAGCGCCTGTAAAATTCAAGCTCTCCGGCTCACTTAAACTCTTATCTTTCTCTCCTAAATTTCTCACCAGCTATTAACAAAACCAGGGCACTCACTCGGAGAGCTGATATCTGATTCACGTCATCCCAAATTGGGGTTCTTTCCTTTTTCTCACTGAGGGGGAACTGGCGAATACAGACATCCTTAGCCACGGTTCATGATCACCACCAGGCAAAAAAAAAGATTTTGATTATCTATTGATTCCGCTCTGATTAGTGTGATTTCACTTCATTCAGATGAAGGCTGTGAGTGACTGTAGTCTCCTGCAGTCGCCTGCCTTCACTCCCATATGCCACAGTTTCATAATGATTTCACGCCCCAGCGAGTTGCTCATTCTATTGAAAATAAATGCGTGTTCCCTGCCATTTATTATGATCTCCCATTCTACTGAACAAACGAGTACAAACAAGCCACTCACACCTTGGTCATCGTGTGTGGTTTCTGACCATGAAATTGTGATATTTACACAGACTTCACTTAAGAGCTCCTGCTTGTAGAGAGGGAGAGGGTGGCATTTGTATATATATTTTATTACCATATACATGAAAACGGCAAATAAACCACGACTGAGTTAATATTTTTCAATCGATAACATATTTATCTCATAATAGGTAAGCAAGAGAAACATGTCATCTTCTTTGTTTATATATCTATTTGTGTTTTCATGGCCAGTGTTGATGTGAACATACTTCTATATCTGAAAATGGATGCCCCACTGTCTGGAAGATTTCTAAACTGATTTGATGAAAAACACAAAGATAAATGCAGGTCAATATTCCAATAATTACTAATCATGTTCCTGTTGCTGTGTGTGTGAGATCTCTGTTAACCTCTGCTCACCGCTGAACTCTTAAAAAGAGTTAACAAGGATGAGTCACGCAGTGTGTGGCGTCGTAGATGAAGCTGCTATTATGCAGAGAGCTTCCAGCACATCTCTATGTGGAAGCACACAAGTTAAATGGACTGCTGTATTTCTGTGCTGTGTAGATATGTGTTTGCTGCCATCAAAAGAAACATAGCTGGTATTAAAGAAAGGGTTAATTGAGGACCTGAAACAAAAAAATTTAATGGAAAAGAGCAGTATTGATCAAGAATGCTAAATAAAGCTCCACAGTCCGTAGTCAGGCAATCATTTCATCTTAAGCCACAGATGATATTTCTGAGGCTGAGCCGAAGCGTTCATTAGAATCAAACTTTGTGTTCAGCGTGAGATGTGTTTTCAAAAAAATTGGCACTCTGGGAACAGGGGGGAACACTGTTGCCAAATCAGAGCATTCATGAAGTCAGATTGGTTGAAGAGAATTCTAGTTCATTAATTCAAAGTGGACGCTAAGCACTCTTACGGAAGAGTAGTCCAACCGTGGGTCTGAATGTTTGGAATTGGAGGCAGCAGGCCAAATGGTTTCATACTCGCTCAGTGGCTGTGCGTGCTAGCACACGGGCTGCCAGTGGCACTCTCCACAGGGCAAAGAACTCCTCAGAGTGCAATTCACTGCTGCCTTTCAATTTGCATGTTATTTAGTTGCGGAGTCACGTCACTTTGTTGCAGTCTGCTACATTACATACCAAAATGTCTTATCACTCCTTTCAGAGCGATAAGACATTTTGGTGCTTCAATAAATCAATGATTTTCTGTTTTTCTTTTTCACGTGGGATATTTCTTATTTCTGATAAGTAAATGCACAAATTGTTTAATCCAAAGTGTTTTTTTTCTTCTCAATGACTTGTTTAAAGCAAGTAGATGTTATTATTACATAATTATATTATTAAAGCGAAAAAATCATTATGTCACACAATGTTAGATGGCATCAAGTTGGAATAACAAACAAATATTATTAGGGGTATTAGTAGCTGATAAAAATTATAATCTTTCACAGACTGAATCCTCAATGAGCCTGACTGATATCTGAAAATGTCATGTTGACTAAAAGAGATTCATCCACATGTAACATTTTAATATAAATGCCCTAATTATAGTCAGCAAGCATATTCTTCACATATTTGCACATTTTCCTATCAAAAATCTATATTTTACTGATGGCAATAGTGTTTTTTGTTTAGCCAGTTATGCACTTGAACTTTTTTCTTCCATTCTTGTGATTAATACTGAATAAACTCTTTGTTTTCTAACAGACCTGTTTCACAGACATTGTGACGTGTCGTAGCAGGAAACGATGTATTAACGGTGTATTATTTCACGTAAGTCCTGCTTCTGCTGCTTTTCAATTTGCATGTTATTTAGTTAATCGGATTATCATCTGACCATAAATCAAAGATTTTCTATTATTCTCTTTCACGTGGGATTTTTCTTCTGACTGAATTTTCAAATTAATTATCCCAAAGTGATTTTGTTTTTGAAAATGACATGGTTCAATCAAGTAAATCTTCTTATTACATGAATATTGAAGCAAGAGAGTCATCGTGTCACAAAATGATAGACAATATCAAGTTAAGATCAAAACAAATTATTACTAGAGGTTCAGCAGCAGATAAAGATATTTATTCTCTCACAGACTCTATCCTCAATGACTCTGACTGACACTGGATTTTTGAAAATAATAAGAATATTTGATATCTGATTAAGACATTTGGACCAATAGAGATTCATCCACATGTAACATTTCTATGAAAATGTCCCAAAATATTGTCAAAATCATATCTTTAACATATCTGCTCTACATTCTCCTGTCATTAATCTACGTTTTACGCATGACAATAGTGTCACAGTTTTCTTACTCTCACATTTCTTCTCATTTCGTGTGAGAAATACTGAATATACTTGAGAATTTGTTCTCTTATAGACCTGTTTCACAGTAGACATTGTGATGTCATAGCAGGAAATGGTGTATTAACTGTGTATTATTTCACGTAAGTCTTGCTTCTGCTGCCTTTCAATTTGCATGTTATTTAGTTAATCGGATTATCATCTGACCATAAATCAAAGATTTTCTATTATTCTCTTTGATGTGGGTTATTTATTCTTTCTTCTGATTGAATTTATAAATTAATTACACCAAAGTGATTTTTTTTCAAAATGACATATTGTAATCAAGTAAATCTTCTTATTAATTGGCATTAAAGCAAAGTAGTCATCATGTCACAAAATGACAGACAATATCAAGTCAAAATCAAAACAAATTATTACTAGGGATTAAGTAGCTGATAAAAATGATAATCTCTCACAGACTGTATCCTCTATGAGCTTGACCAAAACTGGATGTTTGAGATTAATATGGATATTCATTATCTGACAATGTCATAATGACTTAAAGAGATTCATCCACACGCAACATTTTAATAAAAATGTTCAAATTACAGTCAACAAGCACACCCTTCACGTGTTTGCAGTACATTTTCCTGTCATAAATCTATGCTTCACTGTTGGCAGTAGTGACTTTTGTAAAGGAAATTATGCACTTAAAATGTTCTTTTTCTCATTTCTTAATACTACTTAATACTAGGGGTATTAGTAGCTGATAAAAATGATAATCTCTCACAGACTGAATCCTCAGCGAGCCTGACCAGTACTGGATTGTTGGGACAAATGTGATATTTGATATGTGATTAAGACAAAAAATACTCCAAAACACTGTGTCACACATCTGCATTACAATTTGCTGTCATAAATATACGTTTCACTGGTTTACAATAAAGCCTCAGCTATGGCTTCATAGCATTTTAGCTTACAATTTAGGCTTTTTTTCTCTCATTTCTTGTAAAGAATACTATATAAACTTGAGCATTTGTCCTCTAACAGCCCTCTTTTACAGTAGACACCATGACATGCCACAGCAGGAAAGCGTGTATCATTTCAGATCGGTCCTGCTAGTGTTGCTGCTGCTTCACCATCATGGCTGCCTGGGACACTTAGTGTAACCGAGCCATCATTAATTCCACCTGCGCCTCCCCTACTGTGAGAAATCAAAACGTCAAGATGTTCGATATTAAGACCAGAGCTGAAAACAGTGACTTGATTAATCCATTAATTGCCTGCTCAGTCATACTAATCAGCCACTATTAAGCTCATCAATTAGCTGCTTAAGATTTTTTTTTAAAGCTGAAATGTCAAATATTTTCTCAGTCCTGCTCTGTTGTTGTCGTGAGGATTTGCTGCATTTCTTTGTCTTGGATATTTGCTGACATTGGTTTGGCCTTTAGGAAACTGTAATCTGACGGAATAACTGATTAATGGGCTGATTTTGAAAATAATCAGCAGCATAATGTACAATCATTTTTGTGTTACTAGTTGCAACTTGAATCCTCATCCGCATATAAAATAAAATGACTCATCCTCCATCATTTTGTAGCTGACATTTAGTCACTAGCGAACATTTCAAGCTCTGTTTGCCAAAGTAAACCATTTATTTCCCGCCACAAATGTTTTTGTGAAACTGGCTATTCTGAACACTTCATCCACATTTCATTTCTTTTATGTCACACGCGTCAGTAGAAGTTAGTAAGTGGTTTATGGACAGTAAAAAAATATCCCGGAGCCTGAGTTTAAACGATTTAACTGTAAAACTATAATACCGTAATGTGTGAAATTTTCAACCTCCAAATACTAAAAAAAAAAAAAAAAAAAAAAAAAAAATTGCCAGGCAACGTGTTGATTTTTGCTTTGATTTTATCCTTGTGTTTGGGTTTGTTAAAAATTGCAATAATGCTGCAGCTTTTCCATTTATGTCAAATGGTTGAAGTGGTAGGAACCAAAGTCGTGCATGTCGTCTCCATGTGGTAAATGTTTGGAGACCTGAACGATGGGTTTTATTACTCCACCAAGGAACGCGGGGTACTTACGTGACAACTGGCACTTGTTTGTCTGTTAGTCTGTTTTTCTGTTAGCAACATTACTCAAAAATGGAATAACGGCTTTGGATGAACTTTTCAAGGAAGCTTAGAAGTGACACAAAGACCACCTCATTAGATTTTGTCAGTGATGTGGCTTATAGTCAAGATCCACAGATCTGTTAAAGATTTCTGTATCATTGCCAGCTAGCAGCACGGCGTCATAGTAACTATGACAACAAGTGAACACTACATCAGCTGCCTGCTGATGATCACATGATTGTGATCCTACTACAAATCGACCACCGCGGATTTATCAGGACTTATCTGTTCAAAATGATGCAACGACTGAGCAGCTTTGGTGGAGTACTGTGCTCTCCGAGTGCTTTTCTTGTTCGTAGTTGCCATAATCGTGTTGTTTCTGATGAATAAATAGCACACATACTGTTACTACTCTCACGTCAGCCCTTCATTCCATTTCCTATGGTTATCCATAATTCTTTTATCCTTCGTTACCGTCTGTCATACCCCTGTCTTCCCTTTTGTTATCATAACTTTGCTATTTGCAAGTGTATACCAGACTCTTTGATACAATTACCCTTTTGTTCTGTTGTCTTATGCTCGGTTACTAATTAGCAACTATACGCAAGTCAACCACTGTCTACCTTGGCATTTACTTTCAACCCCCTCTCAACCCTTTGATCCATCCTCTGACATGTTCCTTTTGTCTTACCCTCTGTACTTGCATGCAGTCACTCCCTACTCTTCGGTCCATCCTCTGACATTCCTATAAAATGTGTGCTCTGAAAATGCTCTGGATGGACTTACCTTTGCAGACCCATACTCTGTGTCGGTAAATCCACTGTATTACCGGAAATACTAATAAAACACACCATTACAGCAAACTCTGAAGGACCAAGAGAGAAATTTCTTCAACACTTCAAAATCGAGAGTTCAACTTCTTTTACTTTAGTTGAACTTGACATCCGCTCACTTGTCATTGCCATCGGTTATTTCCTCTCTCATCGCTACATGTTTCTGAATTGGCATTGACATTCTCTTGCTCTCTGGTTGCTACATCAACACACATCTCTTTATCTGTATATAGAGCTTCAAAATAGAATTAATTTGAATACACGACCTAGAGCCAACAAAAAAGTGAAAAAAAACAAAGTAGTACATGTTTTAGTTGAATTAACTGGAACACAATCCACAAACTACAATAACCCGAAGTGACTCCAAATGTCTGTTGTGCTGCGTAAAGCCTGTAATTTGTGAATCACAACAGGTCATTATAGTTTGTACATTTAACTTTCATCCCCACGTTTGAACAAAAGTTTGCTTTTATATGAGAAGAGACAGCCAGTGAAACACCCTCCTAATCAATCCTTGTGGAACAGTTAATCTCAGCAATTTCTGGCGGAGTGCATAGCGTTGATGGTACGATTAAACTTGAGGTGAATAATCCTGCAACAGAGCTGGCCTATTATCTACATGTTGCATTCAAATGTATTACGTAACATATCAAACCGTGAAGAAACAACGTTTTTAATTGATACAAGACCAGAAAAGCCAAGATTATTAAAGGGTAAGCCTGGTTAACTGTTGTAATAGAAGACCAGTGAATAGTAAGATGTAATTGTCTGACAAATTGCAGTTCTTACATAATAATATGTGAAAGGTTGTCATTATCATTGAAAAAGAAACTACTTACGATTGACTACCAATGACTTGAGGCAGACAGCATAATTTCACACAATTAGCTTTTGTGAAATCAGAGTGGCGGGAGAGAAGAGAAACATGACAGCGACTCTGGAATGAGAGCAATCGAAGTAAGCAACAGTAAACCTTGTCTGTTAAACAATTACTGAAAATGGAAAGGAGATTGAAAGTTAGGACAAGAATGGGGAGGACAAAGATTCAGTACTATTTTTTATTGGCGTATTGATGAAAGGAGCACTTCCTTTAGGATCAGGAAGAGTCTCTTGGCAGTTTTATTCTGTGCTTTGATTAAACATTAGCGCACCAAAATGTAAAGTAATGCTTTTCAAATTCAGATAGAACTCGTATCAAAATCTGGGTTTATTGCACCAACCTCCCCTGTATTCTAATGGTACAAAGAGGGTTGTGAGTCTCTATGAAAAGCTTTTGTGTAAATAAAGATGGCATGCAGGGAGGCATTTTAAAACTACCTGTGGCTCTTTTGTCACCATTATTCATCTGGACAATATACAGAAAAAGGAACACAAACAGAGCAGTTTTCTATTCCTGCCATGTAGCTGAACTTGGGTCAACTTGTCCTTTCCTGCACCTTTCTGGCTCTTTTCTCCTCACTTGACTTTCACAGCACAGCGTCTGTCTGCTATTTGTTCAAAGGCTTGTGTATTACATCGGTACAATAAAAAGTGAGTGACCTCGGTCCATGGCACATTGATTTTTCAGACTTTACTTCATGACTGCATAAAAGCTTTCTCATGTATGATATAGAGACAACAGACGACCGGCATTCATTATTTACAGTCGACCATTCAAGACCTCTGCAATGATTAGAGAGCCGCTCAGTAGCTCCACTTTTTAAACAGGAAAATTGCATGGAGAGCAATGAATAACATCTGATACGACACAAAAGAAAAGTGTCCAATTGTCTGATTTTGAGGTGAGAATGCAAACATGTGAACCTTGATTATAAGACACACTTTAATATGCGCTTTCTCTGTTCCACTGCACTTGGCAGAGCTTTCCTCTTTCCATTTACTGAATCACTTGGCGGAGGAGGTTACTAGATCCCACTGGTACTTAGGGAGCAAACCCAATTTGCTCTCAAACTCCTGTACTTCATATAGGTGAGATGGTGCACATCTTTTTGACTTTACACTTATGTAAGCACTTTCTTTTACTATATTAAAGAAAGAATCTGTTCTTCCATTTTTCACAAAACCCAGAGATCACACAGCAGACATTTAAACCAATAAGTTCATTTCTGTAGCTTGCTATTGCGTGCATCCCTGTGTTTATAAAACAGCATTGTATACGAGTAAGCTGCATTCTCAATTACATTTTGGGGGAAACGTATTCTCTGCATATGTGTCATTCATTTTATGGCTTTACTGTTGCTCATTTCCTATCAAACACATATATGTCAGGGTAGAGACTGCGATTTGGTAGAATTGGAGTTTCTACCAGTAGAGATTGCGATTGGAGTCTCTACCAGTAGAAACTCCAATCCTACCAGTAGAGATGGAACTTTAAATCTGACCCCTGCCCTGACCTCTGACCCTAACCTTAAAAGTGTAACCTTAACCCTGACAAATCTCTACTGGTAGGATTGGAGTTTCTACCAGTAGAGATAGCGATCGCAATCTCTACTGGTAGAGACTCCAATCGCAATCTCTACTGGTAGAAACTCCAATTCTACCAAATCGCAGTCTCTACCCTGACATATATATTAGATTCAGGAGACTCATTATCCTGGTAATTCAGAAAATGGAGGATGAGCTTCGAACATGTAGTAAAAATGTTGTCATGGAACCCAAAGTGTGATATTCTCCTAAATCTAACCGGATAATATTGATGCCTGAACTCAACCGACCTTTAAACATGCTGTTAATGTTGTAAAAGTGTCAACCAAAGCGTGATATTTTCCTCAAACTAACCTTGTAGTTTGATGGCTAAGCCTAATCAAGCAGTAGGTGAAAATTGAAAGCAAACCACAAGCGACAGTGAAAATTGAGTCTAAGAATAAAGGTCTCAGATAGGACACGGACAGCAGTCTCCTGTGTGAAAGTTATATTCCTCCATAATACTTTACAAACTATTTCGACCTGGAACCCTTTCCCACAGTGTCATAGGTGAGAAAATGCATTTGCATCACAATGAAATTCTCTAAATTTCTTTTAAAATATAATTGAGAATGCAGTTTAGTTGTATAGGAGCATCATTTTGCAGAAACAGGGCCGTTATGTTCCATCCTCTAACTTTAAAAAAATGTTATTTTATTGGTAATCTGAGTAGAGTATTATAACTTTCTGTTTAATTGCTTTGCATTCCGTTATCTGTAATTAATAAGAACAAACTCATTAAAGATAGGGTAAGTAGTATATTTGTAATTCATGCTGTATGTGAGAAACTAGATGTCTGCACCTCCCATTTTCAAGCTATAGAGAATATAGCCTGTATAAAGAGATTTTAGCCAGCTACAGGTCTTTATAAAAAGATAGTATAGGGTTAGCTGAAGTGAGAATCCTGGGCAAAGCCATGATCGACTCGTCTGAAGCATGAATGGAAGCGTCTGTTGGGAGGAGCTTGGAACGTGGAAGCCAGCGGGAAGAGCGTCAGGAGGTCAAATTCTGGCATTTTTTTCTGCTTACTGCCATTTTAAGATTGTTAATACGTCCACCAAGATTGCAGGTCAGCAACAACACAGTATGACACTGCTTCGCGAGTCTCGAGTGGTGAGGAAAGGGCATGCAATCCTTGCTGATGTATCACACCTTCTCTATGGGGAGTACGAGGTGTTACCATCAGGAGGGAGGTACAGGAGACGCCTCTGCAGACTTCTCGTGCCCACAGATCCTTCATCCCCTCCAGTGTAGCTCTGTTAAAGGTACCTGGGTGATGTGAGATGTCTGGCACTTGCATTTTGTTGCCTTGACTGGTGGTAATGTTGTTGTGCAGCCCTTTTGTCTGTCTGTAGCTGTAAAGTCTTCTCTGTTGTGGTTGAATTTGTGTGACAGTTACCACAGAAACAAAGAGAAGGAAATAAACGAAACAACTCATCAAGACTGCGTTCATTTGTCCGTTGTTCCCTCAGATGCCACCATTAGGCCAGACAACTTTTACACGTTTCTTCCTTCTTTTTCCAAATCTAGTGTTGACTGAAGTAATAGCTCACTAAAGAGACTGTTAGGCTTTAATGACAGTATTTGCCCTCTCTGACTTTTCAACAAGCCATTAGACATTTGTGTTTGTAGTCTTTGCCACTGAGGTTTGAAAGCAGGGCTGCAACAAGGGACTCTTTTCAGCTAATCTACTAATTATATTCTCGGCTAATTGATTTTGTCCATGAACTTTAAGAATGTAGTGAAATTTGCCAATTTAATATCTTCACTGGACAACTTCTCACTCTCCTAGAATGATCTTTGCAACCGCAGTGCCTTTGCAGTTAATATAGTATTGATGTTTATTTTGTTTTTGCTGTCTTTTTTAATAAATAGACTGAGCATATTGTAGTGGGATTTCTGGAAGAGGAGGAAATATTTACAGCTACTGACTTCAGTGCGGAGAAGAAGAAAAAGGCCTGCATTACACTGGATGCTTCCAAAATTCCTGGATTTTATAGATGAGTGAAAATGACATCGATAAATCACTGGAGTGATCTCTGCCACAGCAAAAAAAGGAGAGAAAAAAAATCACTTAAATTAATAAGCTACCAAGATTTCAATTTTTGCTTACATAGGAGTATTTTCACAGCCATAACTCACACACTGGGAAAAGCTAAGGCCCGCTATCAAACGGTATTTAACCGGAGCTAACTGTGAATGATATTTAAGCTTGTTTCCCAGTTCTCCTACTGTGGAGTGCTGCTACAGTGAGAGGTCGTGTCTCACACAGAAAATGAACAGGGTTGAACTCAGATGAACTGACTTTGAAGAGGAGCTTTTATCTTTCAAGAGTTGTTCTTGCTTTAGGTAACAAACAGACGCAGATTCCCGAATAAATCATGAAGGCAGAGCAAAGAAAATACAACAGAGCCGCAAACAAATGCTACTCATTCAAGTCACAAAGTAAATTTATCACAGACGTTTGGAAATTTATAGAGAAAAGCTGAAAAGCTACAGCAGAAATGATTTGATAAATTGTGCCTAAGAACCTGTAAATAATTACTGACAGATTTACTAAACTGTTACCAGTCTGTGTGTGTGTGCAGCTATTCTGTTCATCTGTTCATAGACAAGTTTTTTTAAGAGGGGTTGTGGAGGGATTTTACACTGTACAATATGATACAACAAAGTAATTTTCTTAGCTGTTCCCATGGGTCCCCAGTCGCAGAGTTTTTTTTACTTGTCAGATACACTTTCAAAGTGATGCGCAATTTACAGCCACAGTGTACCGCCACATTCACTCACCCAAGTACTGTTTCATTTTGAGAGAAATTGTGTTTTTCTGCACTTTGTGTGATCAAGAAGTCCTCTTTGTTGATAAAAACAGCCAGTTTTGAAGGTTAAAACCCCTTCGCTGCTGTTCTGGAGAAGCCACTCTGCATGAATGGTCCTCACTGCCGGCTTCACGGGCTCTTCTGGACAAAAGGTTTCCAACTTTTAATAGTTTACTATTTTTGCCTGGGGTCTCTGTGTGTTTTGCTGAAGTAAATTCCTTTGTTGTGTTTGTGCAGGCCTGTCAAGATGAAATGCCTGGAGAAAAACGCTTCTAGTAATACAGACAATAATCTTAGTATAAATTTCCGGGAGCACGTCTTCATTTGTACAAAAAGATAATTTGATCTTTAACACACGGTTAAAGAAAAGAATTTAACAGCAGCAGAAAATCTTATAGTGAAGCTGAAATTTATGTGTCGAGACTCTGATTTCACTGACGGATGCGGTTACTGAGCATGTTTGTGACAACATTATCAGTGATTCTGAACTGATTTACAACAGACTGGGAACTTCAATCATGAAAAGGCAACAAAACTCTGCTTTTCAGTCAAAGAATTTTGCCTATATTTAAACCCCTACGATTTCCCATAAACGTGATTATTGTGACTCTTGGTGTCATATTAATCTTGCAGTCTTCCTTGTAGAGATTCAGGGAAACAGGATTTCCAAGGGATGTAGACTTTAGCAGGAATCATTTAAAGCATTTTTTGTTATCTGATTTTTATTGAACATAAAGACAAAAATTAGCCATCTGGAATAGATAATTTTCTATAATAGCTTTTACTGACCATATGGAGAACTGAGTGTTCAGTCTGGCTGCTCTTGGTTTCTTCTTTTTCTTTGGGAAGATGAAACACTGTCTCCAGGTTGGCAGTGTTTATTAAAACAGATTCATTGGTTGCAGTTCCACAGGTGGGAATACTCTTATCCATGGACAAATGGAGATTTTCGAAGTCAAGCATCAACTGTTTCCACTCTTTGCGGCAATGCTTTTCCTCCTCAATCGCCAGCTGGCAAGTACCCCCGGATAGAGATCTTTAATGGCCATTCCAGGCGGATAATCTCTGTGTTTACATTTGGTCAGAGAGAAATTGAATGCTTTAAAAGATTCATGTTAAAATCATCTTTCTTTGGAAAGCTGCAGGGAGCTCATGCACTGCTAGACGCTGTTCACAAGCTATTATGTGTGACTTTCTTTACTGGAGCCTCTACAACGAAGACGAAGAGTACAAAGTTGGCTTGATACTTAGAGCTGCAATAGCAACATTATTGGTAAATATGTCAGATTGGAACAACCGGAAAATCTCACAAAATAAACATTGTTTTTCTATACAAATGTCAGTAAACAATAGGAAACAGATTAACATCCATCCATCCATTCTCTTTATCCTCACTAGGGTCTCTGGAGCCTATCCCAGCTGACTCGGGCGAAGGCAGGGAACACCCTGGACAGGTCGCCAGTCTGTCGCAGGGCTACATATACAGACAAACAATCACACTCACATTCACACCTACAGACAATTTAGAGTCATCAGTTAACCTCAGCATATTTTAGTACAGTGGGAGGAAGCTGGAGTACCCGGAGAAAACCCACACATTCACATGGAGAACATGCAAACTCCATGCAGAAAGATCCCAGGCCGGGATTTGAACCGGGGATCTTCTTGCTGCAAGGCGAAAGTGGTAACCACTACTCCACTGTGCAGCCCTAACAGATTAACATGCTCATCATTTTAATTTCTCATTATTTCTAACAAAACTATTTAAAACTTTAGTTGAGCATGGTCGAATTATGAGCATCGCAGTAATTGTAGGGAAATAGTTAGCCTCAAGGACAAATATTTTTTTGCTTTCTTTATTCATTTGTTTTAATAAATGTACCAACATACAGCCAGAAAGCTGCCTGGAAAGGTTATGTAAGAGAAACTCATTTCTGTCAATGCCTCCTCCCCGACGGCGATCTCTTCCATCCGTTTATTAGCCGTGTATGCAGCTCCCAGGTTCTATTTATGACTCCGTCCATTTGTATGTCCTTCCAGCCTTCTGTCTGTCCACAGCACATTGTGTCACCTTAAAAATGTTGCAAATGAGTATCAATCAGTGACTCAAACATTCAAGGACAATCGCTCTCCTTGGCTCCATGACCTCTGTGCCATGTGTCAAGTTATGAGCACAAATAAATGGAGTTTAAATGGTCAAGTTGTGTGTGTGTGTGTGTGTGTGTGTGTGTGTGTGTGTGTGTGTGTGTGTGTGTGTGTGTGTGTGTGTGTGTGTGTGAGTGCATCTGTGGAATCCCACCTGGGGGTATTTGATTCATCCAAAGTGTAGTTGTACGAAATCAGCGAGCAATGTGCATCATTTGATGATGTATACCTGGTCTTGTGAAAACTGTTAGGCAGAAAAACAACTGTAAAAGCACCACCATGATCTCAGAGTTTATTCCAAGATACTTTTTTTCTTAAGCAGCCACTGCCGACACTGTACACAGAGCAGACACATCTCAAATCTCTGCTTACGTAAGGTGGCACCTGATGACGCAAGGATCAGCAATAAAAGTGGAGACTAACTTTGTAGAGGTGCAAGGGCTGCACCTGCACCCCAATGAATTCTGGGTACCGATACGTGGGCTCTAACAGGATGCAATAAGAGCTCAATGTCTCTGAAACCGGCAGTAACTGAGGAGAGGTAAAATGAACAACTTACCAGGGAAATAAACAAAAAATACAGAGTGCACAGTCATACCACATTTAAAGCAGTTCAGACCTTTCATTTAATCTTACTTTGCTTCCAACCGTTCTTGTTTAAGTCGATTAGATAGGTTTAAAATCTTAAATAATGCTGTAAATATGTTTAAGTTATTTTACTAACTTTGCTTTTAATATATTCACTGTTATCATTATCCAAGGTTCTTATTTGTGTGCCTACTTCTATTTTCTGACTCAGTTACATTGTAAATGAGGCCTCCATAACTCAACTGAATAAATGGGAAGAAAAAAAACAGTAACGGTGCACATTAACATAATATTGTTTAAACTAAAGTTAAAGTAGACCATTTCTGCCTGGTAATATTCTTTAACAAATATAAAAAAATATCAAATAATTGAATAAATTAATGCACTGATGATGCCACTATTACTACTACTACTTCTAATAATAGTAATAATAATAATAATAATAGCATGTAACAATTGTCTAGCACCTTTTGAAAACAAAGTCAAACTGCTTTACAACTAAATAGAATCATATTTGACAAAAAAAGAAGAAAACAAATCCAATCACATAATATTCCAACTATGCAAGAAGAAATGCATGTAAATTTTTGACAAGATCAAAAAAAATTAGATTAAGTTCGACACTATTTCTGCCACAGTGACGGCTATTTATGATTTGGTATTTATGACATGTTTATAATAATAGTTTTCTAAAATTATTCACAAAATAAAGTTCTGAAGAGCGGCAAAGCCTTAAATATAAGGACTTTAATGGTCCAAGCATTAGATCATGTCATTTTAGCATTCTTTTCATAAAGTTTTGCATCATGTTAAGTTTTCTGGTAAATAGCGGCCATTTTTTGAAAAACAACTTAAAAGAGTAAACAGCCTTTTATATTTAAGACTGCAAAAAGCTGCACTGATGTGGTAGTGCATTGTTTTCATACACCTACTTCAAAGTGTTAAGAGTTCATGGCGTATTTTGCAGTTTGTATTTCATCTTATTTTTCGTGCATATGCGCGAGTGTGTGTGTGTGAGTCTGTGACACTGCTGGAGATCAAAGTAAACTGTTAAACAACACATTGCTGTATGCATAAGACGCTTAACGACTTCTGCAAGCCCACAGTTTAAGGTGCCGCATTTTTCTTCAGCTTATTCAGGTTCAAAGACAGTATTATGAACAGATAGCAGATACACAGTCTAACATTAATAATTGTTTAAAGCTCCCTAAGTTTGTTCATTTATAAGAGGCAATTAATGAAAGTGTTTGTAATGCAACATTGGTGATAATAAAGCATTCTGAGCAGCATTTTCAGGAAACTCTCCGCCTTTTTTTCTGCAGTAAACTGATCACGTTACAATAAGAAAGTAAACATAAGGTTGATTTAGGGCATTTGCAATGCAGTCAACTGAAACAATGACAAATTGCTACATCATGGGGGAAATAACTATGATGTGATTTGATGAGACAAAGATTATGATGAAGTGAAAGACTCAGTGAAGCAGGACGTACTCAGTGGCTGTGGGCATCTGTCCTTATGGACAGTTAGAGGAACACGATGGGGAAAATATGCTCAGCAAATATGTATTTTTTTTTTTACTGAGCAGCACAGAGTCACGGCCACTGATAAAATAAGTACTTCGAAATGGACTCAAAACACACCACTGCTGACGATGTAGTTACATGCTGTAAAATATAATGGAACTCATTTGCTCTATCTATCCCTTTGCACAGTGGAAGTCCAGAAAGAAATAAGTGTACTTTGGCATTTCAGAGCAACATACATAATCAAATGTGTGTGAAAAGGGGCATGATGAAAGCATGCTGGAGATAGAACTGGTCTCATCTCAGGTTGTATTAAGTCCTGCTGGTATAGTAAATGACCTCATTTAATGAGGAGAGCATCCACAGCCCATTTTCCTGCCATGTGCTGGTGCACATTATTAACATAAAAATCCAGCAGCACACCCTGGAGTTTAATACGTCCAGGATTATAAACACACACTGCCGTGCCCTCCTCTCTGCCTCTGTTTCTGTCCCTGCTTTGCTATCTGTGTCTCTCTCATTCCTGATGGCTCTCATGTAAACAGTCTCTCTTACATGTTGCAGCGATGAAAGGAGCCTCCCGTGGACATGCATTTCTGCCCGGTTTTGACATTTCTATTTGTTCAGAGCATTGCTGCCAAAGCTTGAGATGCTGGATTACAGCCTGGTCATGTTTCGGTTTCAGATTTAGGTACTTGACCTTTAATGGGAATCCGTCCCGTTTATGTGCTCGCAGTTGTTTATTTAGGTTGGATAGATCTTGATGGCCTGTTTTGTTTTTCCTCAGGGTTAGCGAAAGTCCCCTGTGCCTCCAGTCTAGCCATGAGATTAACTTGATTCGGGGTCTCGTCAGGATTACGGTGGTTCAAATATTTAGGATGACTCATATTATTTCTTAGGGATATGCTGCAGGGTTTTTTTTAGTCCAAAAAGGTCAGTTTCGATTTGTTTTTTGTACCAATGCAGGAATATAGCTACAAAAATTCTGCAATAATACTTCAGAGTTTAATTTAACATCATTATTTTGAGGACTGTGTTTTTAATGCTCTGTGTATTTGCTGTTTTGTCAGCTTAAAGGAAACCAAGAGCAACAGATTCACTCTTAACTCAATATGAACATTTAGGTGTTAGTTATAAAAACATTCCTCCACATTTCACTGTGTTATATAAATTGTGGCAAAACAGGAAATCTATGAAAATTGTAGCTTAACCAATACACAATCTTTAAAATTCTGTATGCTGGCTGTTGCTTTTTTTAGTGTTGTTGTTACATCAAAGGACTAAAACGAAAGCCTGAAAAATGAATCCAACACAGAAGTGACAAAATCTGCAGTCCTTTGAATGGCCACTTGAGTCCCATAGACCCCAAAATGTCTCACTAACTCACTTGTTTAAATTGTATTAGAGCTTAAATTTTAATTTTTATTAAAGGTGTGGGTGCTTTAAGTGACAAGAGGGTGCCATCATAACACAGCCCATGGCCCATTGCTAATTTTCAAATTAGCCTGTAGTTGGTAAGAGTCTGGTAGTGCCTCAGCTGGAGCCACCATGCTGAGCTCCAAAACATCTCTTCAGAAAATCCATTAGTTCAGTTAAGGTTTGGTGATCTGTATGTTCAGTCTATGGATTTCTGTTTAGTTCAGAAAGGCTTCTTCAGTTCTTCTTCTTGATGTAATAATTTGCAACACATGAAAAAATAATTCAATTTTTTACAGGATTGTGAACATGCTATGAAGTCAATGGCATGATTTGCGGTTCCAACATTCTTGACAGTATTGCCTGAATCATTTGTGTTTGTGTATGTTCCTACGTACGTCTGTGTAGATTCTCAGTCATCCAGAGAGCTGCAATACGAGGCAAGTTTGACATTTCCACACATTATTGGTGCAAGTCAGCTCAACAAAAACCAGAACCCCATTCAGAGATAACAGGTCTCATGAAGGAGATTATCTCTCTCCAAGTCAGGCTTTCTGCTTAAAACTCTGTGTGCTTTGACATACGTTTAATGCATCACATGACTCTTCTTCTGCATAAAATGAACAACAGGTTGTTTAAATGGGCAGCTACGAGGAATATAAAATGTATGACAGTAAAGAGCACTGCTAACAAATGATGCCAGACTGCTGGTAGAAAAATGGTTAACATGTGCTGTTATATATATTTTAGTAATTCAAACTTCATTAATTTAAAGATATTGCATTGAACTGCATTTAGGTCTAAAACCGTACAATAAAGCAGGAAATCACACAAATATTGCCAAATGAAAAGTGAAATTTATGTTACTGATGGATTTTTTGTTGGAATGAATAACAGTAGGATAATCCTTTTTCTTTTTTTTTTAAAAAAAGTTTTCTCTCAGTGCCAGAACCAGCAGTGTAAACCTACCAGACATAAAAACATATTTGTGCAATATCTGCATCACCGACTAAATACATGTTGGGTTTCGACGGCAACATGATGCATACAGTGTGCAGGACTATAATTGCATAGCTTCATTCAGAGGTTTTACTCATGCATAGCTCCACAGGTTTGAACATACAACTTATTCCCTCAGCTAAGTATCTGTATCACTCAAAGAATCATCAGGAAACATGTTGGTTCAAGCATGATGCTTTTTTCAGTCGATTTAAATCTGAAACTCTGAACATAACGTTCTCCAGACCATGTCAGCTACATCGCAATTGGGTTAGAGAGACACCTTTGTGACACTCTGACTTTAAGTTGCACATATCTCACTAACCCACTGGTGTCTTTGTAGTACAGGCTTCAGGTGTGGGTCATCCTCGGAGCTTCTTCAGTAAAAAGCAATAGGACTTCTCTGCAAGGTTCTTGACGATGTTTCACTTCTAATCAAGAGGCTACTTCAGTTCTGGACCTTGAGATCCACTCGTCCACCCTCCTAAGTCACACAAGGCATAATAAGGTAGCACTTCTGCACTGACCTCTCTTGCCAAAGCACATTTCTATCACTGTTAGACATGTGTGGTCTGTTGTACCTTCATGTGCTCAGCGGTTAGAGCCGAGTGTGGAGCAAAGAAATGATGAAGGAAGAAAGAGAAACTATGTGGGGTTGAACTTTAACTGCGCTTTTAGGAACTGAGGATTTCTGAAAGTGGAAAATGGCTTTACCGGTGACACCGAACTTGTACTACATCAGACGTTCATGCTGATATGCAACTACCTAAAGGTAACACTGCTCCCCGGTGCTACTCCAGAGTTAAGCTCTGATGGCATAAATGTCAGTCCTGGTTCCTTCACTGGCTTTGAGTATTTGTGAGTTTAGGTTGGTATAAATGAAAATGCAGCAGACCAACAACAAAGTACACAAAGTAAAGCATTGATCTTGTATTAATCCTATTCATTTTTTTTTGATTTACCACAATATAGTAATTTTAAGGCCAACTATTAAAAGAAAAGATATCCTAATTTTACTTCCAGTCTTATAAAAGTGTCTCTTATGAATTCTGCTCCTTTGCTAATGTACCCGCAGGAGGCTTTATAATTATCTCTCATGTTTATCTAAGCTGGGACTATTTTTTAGTCCGAGACAAACTTCATGCATAATACCTCGAAGTAATTCGGAGTTGTTTGAAACATACGAGCTTCAGTACCCTGACAAATCCCAGGCCAAAGGAATATCTGAAAAATCATGAAAAACAGTACTATCCTTTAATTAATCTCTACATTACACAAATCCTGATTAGAATCCTGATAAATCTACAAGCAGCGCAAGCCTGCAGGAGAGGAGTGAAGGGTCAATGAATCTGTATAGATGACAATTTGTCCGTAGTGAGCTCAAAAGCACTACAGCTGAACAGTCACAATTACAAACCTCTACCACAAAGTCAGAGTTACTTGACTCTATGTAACGGTTGTGATTTTATTGAGTAAGGTTGACAAGACAAGTGCACTAGGTCAGGGAGCAAACTCGATCTGTTTAAACGCCCACTTGACATCGAGACACAGGGACTTGACAAATCTCTTTATGGGTCCCAGAAGAGGTATCATTCTGACCTGCGGTAGCCGCTAAGCTACACTTCTCTCAGTATAAAGCAAACATTCAACATTTATTGTGGCATTTTGATTTATTCTCTTTTTGTGTCCCCTTTTCCCCACAGACTTTAGTCTGTCTGGAGTTCAATTTCACTGAAATTCAATCTTACTTTTTCACTTTGGAAAACAGCTCCTGGGACGCCGTTTCAGAAATACCTTCAACAGCTGCTGAGCCGGAGCACAAATGAGGAGACGCACTAAAAATGTGGCATGAGATGATGCGCACCGATGTCAAAGGTGTTTTTTTTTCCTGACTGTCATAAAGACAACTGAGGCAAGTTACAATATGTTTTCAGGTTGTCTGTCTCATTCTCTCTCTGGTCTCTCTTCCTTAAGCTTTAGTACAAACTTGGACTAAACCATACATTCATTTGAATTTGCTAAAGGTGAAGGTCACTGTGACCTCATGCCTACCCCATTCTCATAAACACTACATCTCAGGGATTTCATTACATCTGAATTAAAAACTTTCCCTTGAAAGCGAGAATGAACTAATTAGATTTTAGTGGTCAAATCACTGTGACCTCGGAAAACACTTTTTCCCCCCTCAATAATGACAAAATGTAACACTAATGTTTAATTGGAAAAATTATTAAATTATTTGAAGACACTTTTTTTTTCATAAAAAATGAAGCTTCACTGAGGCATCATAATGTTCTGCAAAAACACTTTCCTTGCCAATCTTCAATACCACAACTCAGGAACAGAAGAGGAGATTGTGAGCACATTTCTCTGTTGGTCCAACACTGTGTTTGTGACACTAATCTTGAGTTAGAAATTGATTATAGAGGCCTTATGTGCTGCTGGGCTAAAATATGTGTAAAGCATTGATGTTTTAGCATTTGTAGCTTAGTTTCTTCATGAATATAGCATTTGACTGGAAATTATTCACTGGAATTACACGTGTCAGTATAGTAAAAGTTTCCATTTTGGCACAAAATACACTTAATACCTTCTGTTCAACTGCAACTTGACTGGTGGGTGGAGGAGCACAACTGCAGGGCTTTTAAAATGTATTAGTGTGTCTTAAATTAAAGTGTTTCACTGCTGGTTCTCTCCGACTGTCTTTCCTGTTCAAACAATTCCAACCGTAACCAAGGTCAGAAGTGACACACTTGAACAAAAATTAAATTTAACAACAACAACAACAACAAAGGAAATTGCTGCATTAGAGCCTGCGCCATCCTGCTACTGTCTTCCGCAAAGCTCGCCATTTACAACACACTCCACATGTCCTCCCACACAGCAGCATCACGTTCTGTTAACGAGTTTTGTACAGGAGCAGCACTTTATCAAATGGTCACCTCAGCCCATCTAACACAACACACATCTTCACACCGCTGCAAAAAACCGAACACGCTCTCAAATGTGTGGAGGAGTCCTCCCCTGAGAACGTTCAGCTAAACAGTGCAGGCAAAAGCCATTGACTGTGGACTGTGATCTGATACTCAATACAACCAGTGTGGGCAGAGCATGTCTGGTAAGCCTGAATGCATCATAAAGCCGATTGAAGAGCTCGAATTAAACCAAAGGCATTTAGTGGTTGGGTTTCTTGATCCTTCTAAATAGCTCGACTTAGGTATAAAGGGAAAAATACTGTGTAAATAATTGATCAGGCTATAGATGGGAGTGCATTAGGAGCAAATTAAAGTGCAACAGTCATGTAAACATTATTCTCCCCGGCTTCCGCTAAACATTTTCTCTGCTCTTTGTCTCTGAATTTGTCTGTCAGTTTGTCTTTCCCCCTCTTTCCTCCTCTCGCTCCTCCCTTACCTCCTCTCTGCGCCAACTCTCTCTCTAATACACTGCAGCAGTTGTAACTCTTACATCACCCCCTTCTCATCATTTTGGAGGTCGGTGGAGAATATTGAGCAGTCACTTGCCCTCGTATTGACATGACGACGGAGCAAGAACACAATATTTTCCATGTTTTTCCTTTTGTTCGCCGTATGTGTGCTCAAGGAGGGGGTGCGTCTCTGTCACACATGATGTTGCCGAAAGGAGAAGGAAAAGAAAAACTTGATTTCACCTTGACTTATTTCCTTTGCATCCCTCCTTCTCTCTCTCTGACTGCTTCGATGATGTGCAATTTTCACACACAGCAACCGTCCTGAGTCATCAGGAGACATTTCTGCAGTGGAGATCGTGTGTCTGGAATTCACAACACCATCATGCCTCACACACATCGATTTTTCTTCAATGCACTGAGAATGTTATTGACTTAAAAAGAAAGACAGAGGAACTCATGGCAACGAGACTGGTGCATATTCCAACATTCTGAGATAGCACATCGTAATACTCCCCGGTACCAGTGTCATCGGATAAGAAACGGGCTGCTCTGCGGCCTATATAGGAATATAGTGTCGTATGAAAGTGAAAGAAACCATTGTGAAGAGCAAATATATAAATATATATAGGAGGCACAGGGCTTCGTACTGTACCTTATCATTAGTGATATCATCAAAGAAAAGGAAAATGCCCCGTTACCGAGGAATAATGGGCTCTGGTATTAAAGGCATCCAGACAAATGAGTAAAGCACTGACTCATTTAATTAGATGTTATCAGTCTGAGCTCAAAATTATTCATACACTTGAAAATATCCTGCTTTAGCACGGCCCACACATGTCAGTCTGAGGCACAAAGCCATAAGCCTAATGTGTGTCGTTCCAACACATTCTACATATTTTCTTGTGTGGGGAAAAATAATACATGGGGGCATATTAAATATGGAGTTGGAGGAGAAGAAAGCGAACATCCCTCCCAGTTCTGGTAACCACCTCTACTCCAGGGAAACGCAAACAGCTCTTACATGTGGCTCCACGGGCTTATACATAAACAATGCCGTGTGTAGCATGTAATGCCTCGTACACTATAGAATGTAAACAGCATGCACTTTGATGAAAAACAGCTTGGAAACATGAATCAGTCAGCATCGTCACCACGCTGCTATGGGACATCTCATACGATTTGATTTAAGATGAAAAGATGAATTTGTAGAGAAGGAAGAAACAGTGTGAGTCCGTTCTGTGGGCTCATTTCAACTTTCAAATGCTGAGAGGAAAATGGAACACAGTTAAAAGGATTCTCTTCTTTCTTGGGTTTTCTTATGTGGTTCAACTCTGAATAGGATTTTGAAGTTGACAGTTCGGTAAAAAATCTGTGCTGTAAATTGTACTCATGAAAAAAGATATATATATATATATAAATAATTTTCACAATTAAATTGCTAAATGCTTGTGTGAAAGCTGAATGAAACCGAGTGTCTTTTGTGTCGGAAGTGTTTTTCTGCTGTGCTGCAATGTTTTGTTGCCGAACATAAGAATTTTTTTTTAATCCGTTTTGCATTTTACTCGTTCCACAAACCAAAGACTTCATGTAATGTAATAATGTCCAAATGTCAATCTCTATTCATTGTAGCGAAGAAAAGTGTTTTGAGTCTTTTATTGCCACAGAATGGGAATATCACCATCATTTTGTAAAGAATATTGTTGCAATATTTCTAAGTTTATCATCCAACTGAATTGAATTCAGTGTTTAACTTGGTTATATTTGCTTTTATTCCACAACATGAACTATTTTTTATCAGTTGTTCTTTTCAGATATTTCAACATATTGTTAATTAATTTACTTCAACATGTGGCCTGTTTATCCACTATTTCTAGCTCACTATTTCAAATGTTTATCCTTTTCTTGAATGAAACATTTTACCAGTTTCTTTACTAATTCTTGGCATTATTCAAAATCTCAACTCTCCAACACTCCAAGCTGATGCTCTTTTGACACTAAAATAGCAACATTTAGAAATTAAAAAACATATTACTTTAAGCCAACTATTTCCCTCTTGTGCCTGCCTGCTTAGTAGTTTTCATGAATACTCAATGGTATCATGCAGCTTCAGGGCATTAAAATTGACTCCGGTTGGTGGTTCATTTTAAACCGGGCAGTCGATCCATTGTAGCTGGTAGCTTATGGGTTAGAGGGACAATAAATCCACGAAAGATCAATTCCACACTAATTCCTAATCTTATTTGGACAGTTTAGTTTTACCTTTCTCTTGATCAAAAACATGTGCATATATCTTTCAACTAACAATGTTTTCTGTTTATTCACGTTAGTTGAGCTACCCCACACTCTTTTCATGTACCCTCTGGAGTTGAAGTGTTTAGAGAGTGATTACCTGTTTAGAAATCACTATCACCATTATCTGCATGTGTTTTGTAACCGTGCAGTAAGCAGTAATATCCCCTTGAACTCTGCCTCAGAGATCTATCATCCGATGCATTTTGGATCATGTTCAACTCACTCTCTCGGAGCATTGATGGCCCACCAGATTTACCTCTCACAGTGTCAGCTGAGGTGATGCATATTGAAAAGCTTTGCACACTGTTGACATCTGGGCTCTACCATTTGATCTCCTTAGGTTCAGCAAAGCTGTGAACTCTGTTTTGGGATCTGCAAAATAAATCCTATAAATGGAATATTCGCTCAGGAGGGTGTTGAGTTCCTAGTTTATGAGGGAGTCAGTAATCCTATAAAGTCTGGATTTGCCTTTCTTTATGAGGCTCAGTATTGTGTTGCATCTTATGGGCTTACGAGCTGTCAAACAGGGACAAATAATTGACAAAAACAGGGGCCTGATTACTGATTGAGGGAAATCAAAGATAAACAGCTTCTCCTATGATTGTGCCTCACCACTATTCTTACTCTGCAAGATGCTGCGCACTGTGCAGTACCTCAGAGAATAATGGCAGATTCAGCTTAATTCTCACCCCTCCATCCGCTCGTTTATTTTCATCTCAACTCTGTTGCAGAAAAACGTTTTTCCTCTCCCTTGTACCTTGTAACATCATTCCATCACTGCAGATAGTTATTGTGCAATATTGGAATGCTGCACACCCAATAAACTAGAGCAGCTTTCGGACAGCACTGTGCACCGTGCTCTGACATTGAGCAAGGTCAGTCTGGATTTGTGAGCATCAGCATGTCTTCGAGACCTGAGAGTCAAAACTGTTCTTCGCAGCGATGCTACGAGTCTCTCTAATACCTGTTTACATTACAAAGCACAACATTCATAACATTTTTCGGTGTGAAAACGGCGCACAAACACACTGAAGCTGACATGGACAACAAAATACAAAATTGATGTTGACAGTGGATTTGTTTAGATAGAAAATTATGATTGTGTAACCAGCTTGCATAGTGTATTTGCCCACTAGCAGTGTGTAGCTCACCCACTGAGACCATTTTGATTCACATCTGAGCACTCTGCCAACAGTGAGATGCATTCAGATACATTTTTATGGAGATAATAAATTGATAGAAGTCTGCAACTGACTTCATGCAGTTAATGTAGTGCAATATAATGCAACTCAATAACATGCGGTCTAACAATATATATATATATATATATATATATACTGTACTCTAACATACATTTAGGTGTTACAAGGAAACACGTCCCTTTATGCATTTTCATCATGTTCCTCTGGTCTTATTATAACGCAGAGTTATTGCTTTGTATTTAGCAAACATTCCTTCTTCTATCCTCACTAACCTCTTTGTGCTCTCCAGCTGCAACAGCAATTATTAGATGCTGAAAAATGAACACACACCATCATTTGGGGGTTTATCACACCGAAACCTGCCTCTATTTTTATCCATTTTGCTCCCAGCTTCTTTTAATCAGCATAACCATGTGTCCATCATGGCAATGTGACAATGAAACCAGAATATTAACGTTTTTTTCCTTCTATGCGCCTGAATAGTTTAAATGAATTATTCTTACCAGAGTCCGAGAAAAAAAATGATTTTGTTGAGGTTTTTTTTCATGTCCTTGGTAGCAGCTGTTGGGGGAAAACTGGATCCTTCAATCATGTAATGATCTTCATCATCATATATGGGATTGTGGATTTTCAAATTTACATTTAGATCCTATTCTCACTCTCATTTCATCACATACGGTCTCTTCATAAGAACTCTTAGCATCACAATTGAACATGGTGGGAGTCCTTCAGCATCATTTCCCAATGCTACTGTCTCTGACTTGTAATATGGAAATAATTCTCTGAAAGGGTTTATTTTTATACAAATCAATCTTTTCCTACGCGCAAGTGGTGCTTGTTCTTAAAATTAACCAAAAAGTGAAAACTAGACTCATGTTAAAGTAAAGCAAATCTTAAATGTTCCTCTACTTGTCAAACTTCCCTATAAGGTTCTTTTTAATGAGGAAGAACTCCTATACATCTGTCAAATAATGACGTGGATGGCACTGATGCCAAAGGACACCTTGTGCATATCTTTGAGACGCCACTGGCTTTGACAAGAATTTAACACCCTGGAAACAAGAATGAGGTATTAAAGGTCATTATGGTGCTCAAAAAAGATTTCAACATCAACAGATCTATGACAGCTGAACCAACATCACATGCTGATGAAAACTACGGGTGGAGAAGTCTTGCCATATGATCAGATTTTCAGAGGAATCGCACAGTTCACATCACTATAAATACCAACGCTGTCCAAACATTTCTAACCCACATGAACAAAGCACAGCGTAATTAGTTGTTACAAATCATATGCATCTCAAAGGTGTGACCTACTTTTTAAACGGAAGACAAAGAGAAGCAGTGAGAACTTGAACATGCTGCATGAAGCGTCAAAGTACTGGAGATTCATATCACCAGTTTTGGTCAAATTTTTTTAAATAAATCAAAGTGATGCAGAGATTTGTGAATTGTGTTTCACAAATGAGTTTAAGTTACATTCTGAGCACACCAGTTCAACTACCAGACTCCTCATCTCTAATAAAAGTCATGTAATCTGACCGAAGACTAAATATCAGCCATTAAATGGACCTTATAGTTATGTGCTGTTTTCTCAAGTGAATTATAGATGCTGTTTCAATACCAAGGATGATGCAGGTACTTGAATAACTGTTCAGATTTTAATCCCTGTAGCAAAAATAACTTCATGTACATGGAATCTTTAACCAGTTTTACAGAGGTTGTAGAGCTTTAAACATCGAGTAGTTCAAGGTTGCATAAATTCACAGCATCTGACAGGGATGGATTCAAAATACAGACTGTCAAAGAAGTACTGTAAAAGCTAATAAATGTCAAATACATATTTATATCCCACTTTAAGGTCAGTGTGAGCAAAGTTAACTTTAACCTAACAGCAAGTGCAAACTAGACTTTAGTCCCAAATTAGAGCAAAATTATTAGCTGATGGTTTAAGACAAGACACAAATCCTTCCACTTGTCAAACTTCCCAATGTAGTTCTTTTAAATGATAGAAATCATATATATGTTTCGAATTGTTGTTCAATTACAAGACTGCCCTAATTAAAAATCATGTAATCTGACTGAAAGCTCCATAACAGTCATTAAATGGACCTCGTACTGATGTACTGTTTTCTCAACATTACTAAGTGACTGTATGGATGCTGTCTCACTACCAAGAATGATGCAGGCACTTAAACACCCGTTTAAATTTTAATGCCCGAATCAACCAAAGTTTATGTACATCAAATATTTAACCCGTTTTACAAGGGTTTTAGAGCTTTAAATGTTCGGTGGTTAAAGGTTACAGAAATTCACTGTGACACAGCTTCTGACTGGGCCACTTTTTTCTGGAAACCCATTCAAATTACAAACTGTGAAATAAATCATTCAAGCTAACAAAATACGAAATACATATTTAGATCCCACTTAAAAGCCTGTGTGGTCAAAGTTAACTTTAAAAACTGCAGTGACTAACAGCGGTACCTCATGGTGGTGGTGGACAGCACCCTGTTAACCTGAGGCTAAATGTGACCTTGGGCACTTGCGCTTGGCAGGTGAATTGAGATGTGTGAGTTATGAGTGCTGGTGAGGCTATATCAGATGGCCTGGGCAGTAAGGACACTGACTGGCCACATACTTGTGATCGTGCTGTAGGCAGCTACTTTAGTGGCCTGTCTCAGGGGGTGTTGTTATCTTTGGAATGTTTTTTTAGTTAGGAATTTTCTCTAAATGAGGCACTTTGTGTTACTATATTGTATGAAAAGTGCCATATAAATAAAGTTGATTTGATTTGATTTAAATGACCAATTATAGCTAAAGATGCCAGAGTTAAAACATAGAGTAATTTGTATATTGTATGTATACACACACACACTGAACATAATCACAGATTAATGACCTTATAAAAGGCATTGTGTTTGTTGTGTTTTTCACAATGTTAAGCTTTCAACAGATTGGACAAGCATGATTGAGATAAAGAGTGAGATAGAGAAAATTAAACAGAATGCTGCAGCAGACTGTAAATGAATATGGGTTCATAAAGACCTCATTTGTATTTTATGTATGACTTTGATGGCCCTCTGGCTTCAAAAATATGCACATCAAGTGTGGAACATCTGAATAGCTCATAATGATGTAGAAATTTATGGGTTCCATTGTTTAGACTGGAGAGGTCTTCTTTGGGCAGCACAGTGCACATCTCAGCTCAGAGCGCACAATAGGACGTATCAAGAAGTCAGAGAAATCATGACTACCCACTGAAGTTATTGTGTAAAAGTTCTGTATAGGCTGAAAACCAATCTGCAAGTCATTGTCTGCCGCCCTTTATCGCAATGGTTACACAGCAGAGCCTATATCCAAAGACGCTGGCTTGAGTGTTTGCCTCACAATGCCTGAAACAGTCAAATACATGACACAAATGCTTTCCAGCAGCACAGCAGACACCAAGGAGAATGGAAAAAGGTTGAAGATTATTTGCAGTTGCTCCTTAATGAACTCACTTTCCAGTAGGAAGAAAATGATGTTAGTAACTAATGTGTGCGTTTTGACATCGAGGCATAATAGATGCCATAGAGCAACTTTGTTTCTCAGCCTTAGAGCGCTCTATACTTTACTGTGTTTATCCAAATGAAGCCCTGGATCCATCACAGAGAGATACTACTCCACACTCTTTAAATATTAAGCGCTTTCTCACTCTGCTGTAAATGCACGACTTCATAGCATGTAGGATATTTCTTCTGACATTAGATTAAACATTTCTCACAAAGCATTAACTGTGGGGAGTAGAAATCTCCTGCTCTTTCTTCAACTCCTGTTAATTCCAGCTTAAATAAGTCCAAAGAGATATTTCTTTCCATGAAGTGTGTCAAAGTTTATTTTGAAGTGCGTTGGCAGTGTGGCGGCTGTTAGCCACCCCTGCCTTACTTATGTGACATTTTTCAACGAAAAAATAAAAAATAAAAATCAAGAATATCTCTGGACTTTGATACCCAATTCAAAGTCAGATTGTCAGAATTTAAATAAAGCTTAATAAACCTCAGGCTTTAATTTTTAAGCACCCCTTGAGAAAAACTGTCGTATTGCACTCAAAACCGGAGCACGCTCCAAACCTGTGACCCGAGTCATTTCTTTACAGGATCTAGACATCTGACTGAAAGTCTGCTTCACACATGGCTGGTGCAGGAACAGAATGACATATTTCAGATCAGATAGTTGCATGAGTTTGACAGAACTAACTGGAGCCAACTTCAATCTGAGATTTTTGATCAACCTAGTAGTGCTACTTCCTACAGTTACAAAGAAACAGTAGATCTGCTTTGTCTGCAAATACAACCCCGTCTCACAAAATGCATTCTGAATTACATTTTGAATTTACCAACCGTTAGATAATAAGTGAAATGCAGGAAACATGCCCACTTTAAAAAAAAATTATAGATTTATTAGAAGTCTTCTGGAAATATGACAAATTTCGCTGGATCAAAAATATACATGCACTAATCCTAATATTTGGTTAAAGGTCCCTTTACCATTGCTCTAAACGCTCCTCTTTGTATCTTTGATAACTCCTCTCGACAGAGTTGGTAAACGTTGAATTAAATTTGTTGACTTTCTCACACACTTTTTATTACAGTCCATAGGTTCTTGATAGGGTTTAAATGGAACTGTTAATTCTGACCTAATTTAACCATTTCGTCACCATTTTTATGCTGTTTTGGGGTCATTACTTTGCTGAAACACGAACTGCCCCCCAAAACTCAACCTTCTGACTGATGACTTAAAGTGTTTCTGACCCTCCTCCTTCATTATTTCACTTAGTTTGTGTAGGGCACCAGTTCAATTGTCATCAAAACAGCCCCAGAGCATAATATTGCCACCACCATGCTTGACAGTAGGTGTTTCTGGGGTTGAAGACCTCACTTCCACATGTTTCAGTGATTTCACCACAGCAAATTAAGAGTTATAAGAGTCATCAGAAATGTAAGACTAGCATGATATATATGATCTTTGTAGTGTATGTAAATGTTTGTTCGCAGCTGTATGTCTAATACAGGAACCTTACCTCAGAGACTGGATCCCATGTGGGACCATTATTCTGCATCAATGCTACTGGCTTAGGTTTGCAACAAAAGGATTCTTTATTGCTGTTGTGCCACATGCATAAGTGTAGCAGCTCTCTTGCTTTGGAGATGCTCAAATGGACTCTGCTGCCGTTTGATTCTGCAATACTTTTATAAACACTAAGAAAAAATGCCTACAAACAGCTGGAAGCAATAAACAAAACACTGGCTCCTGGTAACATGTTGTCAAAACATGATTACATTCATAACTGATAATTCTCTTTAATCTGAGCAGACTGTGTCTTCACTGCAGTAAAGTTGTCAGCATTTCAGTTTGCAGTAGATGCATTAAAGAGTCAAATGAATCAGACAAAACTAATCTTTGGTCTTTTTTCCACTCTCTGGCTGCTCCTATTTGCATAGCTGTTTGCATTGCTGCCTTCGCCTGCACTGACATAGCTGTTGTACATAACTGACATAGTAGTTACATTCACTGAAACTGGGAGACAGGATTCAATAGCAAGTTCACTGATTGGATTTTGACAAGGGGGAGTGTATTCTCTGTGCAAAAAACCTGGCAAATACAATCCTACACACTGTAATAAATTTGCCACATTGGACCAATAGGTCACTAGTATTAGCCATGTTTTCCTACTCTATGCAGTCAGCCCACTGTTTACAGGATTTCAACCTGACCGCACAGTTCAGGGCAAATAATGTAAATCAACCCAAGGCATCGTTTGCAGCGCTAACAAATGCATCGTTAGTGGACAGCTACAGCAAAACATTGTGGAGAAACTGAAAATGCTTAAGGTTGAAGAATGAATGAATCACTGCCGCAGAGCAGCACTGAATGCTACAGGAGCTTGTCATTATTATGGATTTCTAACACCAAGTCTAAGCTAATCAGAGCATCCATTTTTTTTTCCAAAGATTAGTTTTCTTAGTGTTGATCAGATGGAAATCCTTATGTACCAATAATGAAATTACAATGCACTATAATAAACAGAAGCTGACTCATATAAAGCTTGTAAAAAAAAAAAAAAACTGACTGCAGTAAGTGGAAATCAAAACCAGCCTCATGCAAATAAAAGTTTGCAGCTAAGGCTGGCTATATTTAGTGCTTGGAAACAAGTGCTGTGTTTACTGTTAGCCATGTTCATGAGAGCCCACCCACAAGTTCCCTGAGTCAAAGCAGATTGTGCTAGTTTGTTTTGGGTGTCTACGTGCTGTGGTGACCCACTGTGGTCAGTGAGGTGGCCGACCTGCATCGATGTTCTCCAGACCAGGCACAGCTGTGTAAATATTGAGCCAGGCCAAGCTGAGGCATGGCCGTCAGCCATCTCTGTTGCTGCATGCTCTGGCATCAAATTGTTTGACCAGCGACTCTATTTTCTAACCTCATGCCTCCATAATTCTCTGTCTTTTATTCTCCAGCTGCCACAGAAGATGGCATCTTGGGCATTTTGTTGCGGCGTGTCTGTCTGTTGACACGTTCATAGGAACACAATCACTTGAGCGCTTCACTCGTAGATTACAGGATTGCACTACAAAGTAGACAATTTGACTTTGAAGCACCTTTTTGAATATATTTGCATGTTAATTACAAACAATGGATTGTCTTTAAATCTCCACGTAAATACTTGATGCTTTACAATCCAGAGATCATATTAATACCACTTGGGTTATGCAAAAACAGGGTTGTTGACACAGAAAATTTCCAACTCATGCATTAATTAGGTTAATTAATGTTCTCGTTATCATAACTGGTTATGTTTAATATATCATAGTGATTATGGCAGAACAGTAGCTGAAGTGCCTTTTTCTGCTTTTATTATTTTAGGCTCTGATCTGAATTGAGTCAGAGGATTTTAAGACTAGACTTTCATGAATAATTGCAAGTTTTTGCAACAGACAGCTCGTTTGAGCTCCCATAATTAGGCCAACTGAGTGCGTTGGGCTTAGCAACTCTTACCGCAGTGTTTTGGAGCACAACAGGGGAAATGCATTTATCCCCGGCACATTTTTGCAAAAGGTTTAATTTCCAGCCTGTGACTTGACCAGTTGGCTTGGCGCATCATGTTACACCCAGCCAGGGAGCATCCATTAATGGTCTCTGGATGTCTGCAGACGCATGATAAAACACCATTATCAACTCTGCAAAGCAATTTGGATTGTGCAAGAGGACACAGTGGCTTTTATAGATGTTTGTTACATGAAGCAGAGAGTGACAGGAAAACAACACATACAGCCCTATTTTACTCTCCAGTCTGCCAAGGATGTGTCATGCTCTATCCTCTGCACTGTTGTCATGGCAAATGAAGACTCAAACATCTGAATGTGATGGTGTGTCTGAAATGGCAGGCTATGTGCACTGAGTCAGACTGTTGTGTAAAAATCTCTTGATCTGCTTATTATTTGGGAGGTATACGATCAATGTACAACATGATAGTTTACAACAGGCCCTGAACAAACCTATTTGCAGACGCGCTCTTTTCAACAAACGACGACAATATTTGCAAAAGTGTAATTTAGGGGGTGGAGGACAAACAGAATGTTGCTAACTACACAATTTCCAGCATTTTATTTTTATAAGCAGCGCATTCATCCATTAAAGACCCCATCTGATGGCAATCAGGTGTTTTTGTTTTTTACGCTGTTTGCATGTACATATGGTGGGGTTTTTGTATGCTAGAAGAAAAAATAGGAGGAAAATAAGCAGCCAAAGCATTTCCAGCTCAAAACTGCAGTGTAGCAATGACAGTTTCAAAAACATGGATTCAGATTTCTGGGATTTTAACAAATTTCAGGATATGGGCTTGTTAACTTGCAGGGTGGGGCTTTCTGTATCATTCTCCTTCAGAATATGTTTCCGGCTGTATGGATGCAGTTTTAGGTGAGCTGGTGTGCTTGAACTGCTGTGAGTAGAGGGATGAATAGAGAGAGCGGCTAGGACTTCATAGATCTGTATATTATAAAGGACGTCACTGTGTAGAGTTACATCTAAGCCTTTAACTGCATGAAGGGAACATTTTCATGGAAAAACAACTCTGGATATGTAACTTTGATAAACACTACTGAGTTTTCAGAGGTTAAATCAACAGCCGGAGGGGGGTAAGATGTAAAGATTTCATTGCATCTACAATAGATTAAACTTGGCTGAAGTTACATTCCTCACGTAATACCAACTTAACAGCAAGTAGACTCTAGAGCAAATACTTTGGCTTACTTGCTCCTGTCAAGTAATAAGACAACAACATGCTTCATACTGTTCAGAATAAATATATGCAGCTTCCGTACTCAGCCACCAGTACATAAGAATGAGTCTGTGTTGTCAGATTTCTAAAAATATTTCGATCATCTTGACAGGTGTTGGAGATAACTGATGGATAATTATTTCCTTTCTATAAAAAGAAGTTCTGATAAAATGCATAACTCCCTGCTACTGTAATTCATGAAAGGCTGGCCTGATACTCTAAGCAGCGGATGTCTCTCCTTGGAAGAGACTGGTGCCTGATAGAATATTTATCACACTAGATTCATCTGTATGGCTTTGATAAAGCATGAGGTGTAGTGCTCCAGCTTCACAGTGACCTCGGCAGAAATCTGCAGCGAGTATGTAGACTCGCAGGATAATTCACACACCAAAGGTCAGATCTGTTTTCAACAGCTGCTGTCGTGATGTAGTGAGGGGAAGTACCTTGTTATGATATGTAGAGCTGGAATGACTCATACCCAAAAGGAAAATGCCATCTGAACCTGTAAAACTGTCTGAAAAACAAAAAAAATAACTCTACATAACAGGAGCAACAAAAAAAATTGAACATTTTCTACAATTTACTGAGCAATTCTGACGAAGTGAAAATCAACACCGAGTCAACCATAACCTGCCGAAGCAGTCTCACCTGGTTTCTAGACTATTGTCAATGAACAGTCAAAAACACCATCTGCAGTGCCATTGAGGTTGCAATCTAAGTTACGAGGGTTCTTGAATGCCATAAAGGGAAAAAAAAATCATTGCAAGTTCTGCTAAACACCATCTGTTTGATGCCTCTGTTTTGAACCAACACCACAGTTTGCCTGTTGCCACCGGAGCGGCTCGCTGAGCTGTAATGAAAGCGATATCTCACCCAAGATTTTATGTCTTGTAAAATATATGACACAATCACTAGATAGTAATCATATTACCTGATTTAAAGGTGAAGCTGCAGCCTCTAAAAACTGACCGTTATGTCTCTTTTGACATTGTACAATTTGTAGGAAGTACTACAATATGAGATAACCTTGCTTTATTGGGGTGAAACTGATATCCCATTAACATATGCTGATTTTCTATACAGGCTAGGCGGAGACAATTAAAGCCTCTAGATAAATGAAACTCCAATCTATATCACATTACATCTGGGAAATAACAGTCCTATTACAAAGCAACAACTCTAATAAAAGCTTCTGGGAGCTTCTATGATTTTCCAAAGGCTGCAGTTAAGTTTTTTTTATTTACCCAGGATTAGGGGTAACAGATACGCTTCCCTTGGTAAACATGTAAACAGGAAAATCCTTAAATCTCCTGTTTGTTCGAGAGCAGACATGATGTGTTCGCAGTGGAGTAATTTATGCCACAGATGTTTGCAGCAGCACACCCTGCCTACACCTGGGAGTCATGATTAATTTATACGTGTTTGGATAAGAGCATGTATCCCAGCCCCATTAATATTGCTCTTTTGCAGAATAAGATCATATCTTTGCAAATTGAATATTCATCACCTTAATGAGTCAAGAGTCTAGCCTGTATCCCACAGAAGTTGGGAATTCATTCAAATATTAGCTACAGGTTGTAAATCTCTCTCTCGCTTTCCAGATTCCAGATTTTTGGAAACGCTTAGTCAGCCTGTGAGGTGGAAAGGGCTTTATTTAAATAATCCTCCCATAAATGGCTACATAAGCACTCGTCTGAATGCAAGCAGGGACAACTCACAGGATGGCTGATCAGGGGAAAAGCATGTGTCTGCATTTGCATGTAAGCCTGCCTCCATTCAGGTGTTTGATTGCTTAACTATTGTATATTTAAGCATAATTATCCACATTATTGGCTCCAGAGTCCATCCTTGTTCACCTTCAGCTAGCACAATGTTAAACTCACTATAATGTTATCACATCTGGGCCCTGGCCTTTTCACCAGCTCCAAACCCTCTTTGTCTAAATCCCTCTGCCCATATCCCTTTGTTATAACAGACACTAATGCGACAAACTGATTAAGCACCATTAACTTGCAAATTAGTTCTTTTGTTTCTAACTTTATCCCCATCAGCTTTGTCCATTTTAAATAACCTCTGTCTGACCACATAAAAAAAGAAATGATTGTACAGTCAGTGATGTTTCTAAATGGTTCACTTCATACTTCAAGTATGTCTGTATGAATTATACACAAAATCATTCCCGCTTTTGGCATCGTTCCATTCTAATGCAATTGAAAACACAAATTGGACTGAAAAGTCTGCACTGCATCAGCATACAACAGAGACATACAAACACTGACAATAACAGAGGCAGGCACAATGTTCACTGATTGATCACGCAACTCTAGCAAGTGGTTTTTCAAAGGCCATGAAAATGAAGGCACAAAAAAAAAGATGCTTCATATGTAGATTCAAAGGAGACAGGGAAACGCACGCGGTTCTGAGTAAACATGCAAAAACACTCGTCTGATCCTAATAAGAAGCTTGAGGCACACAGAACTTTATCCAAAAGAGACCAATTTGTAAGCAAAAAAAGAGCCAAACTCCCTGAAAGAAAAAAAAAATCTCATAGACAAGACAGAAAATGTGCTTTGACTATCCCCAGGAATTGAGCTTGGGGGATTTTTTATTTTGAGTAAAAATATCCCAACATCTTTGCTAGAGCGCCTGCTAACTTGAAACCAGTTGAAAGAGTACACGACTTTAGTGTATGGAGCTACACTGAAAAGTTTGGGGTCACTTAGAAATGTCCTTTTTAAAAAAATAAATAAATAAAACTTTTTTTGTCAATGAAGATAACATTAAGTTTATCAGAATTGTTAACGTGGTAAATAGCTATGCTAGCTCGAAACGGCTGAATTTTAATGGAATATCTACATAGGGGTACAGAGGAACATTTCCAGCATCCCTCCTGTGTTCTAATGCAACATTGTGTTAGCTAATGGTGTAGAAAGGCCAATTGATGATTAGAAAACCCTTCTGTAATTATGTTAGCACATAAATAAAAGTGTGAGTTTTCATGGAAAGCATGAAATTGACTGAGTGATCCCAACCTTTACATGGTAGTGTACAATAAAACAAACTTTTGGGGGTTTAATCTACATGCCATGCTTAAATCAGCTTAAACTGCATGTAATAAAGTATCTTTAGATTCTGCATCTATTCTTTCTCTCAGTGTGCGTCCCACCGAGCCAAAGGACATTGATTTAAAATGATGCAGCAAATGTATGTGCCAACATACAGTTCTGTGCTACAATAACAGAATACAAACAGGAGGATAATGTGCTGCAAAAGGTCAGACAAACTCTGTGACTTTGCATGGAAATTTTACATTTATACCTACATTGCTGTGCAGAAGTTTTAGGCAGAAAATGCATTTAAAAAAAAACAATGCTATATATGAGTAGTATCATATCAATTCACCAAGCTACACAGTTCTTCAAGCAGACAGGTAGTTTGTTCCAACTGTGTTGGACATCTGCTGCAGGAATCCTTGTTCTTGTTGGAGTAGACGGCTCTTTTTGACTCTGGCTGCATATTTCGGCTCATTGTCACACTGTAGATTGAATTTAGGACTGATCCAATGTCTCACTGATGGTAAAGCATGACAGATACAGAACTAAACATCTACAGTGCCTATGACTTTGAAACATAATTTAGTATTTGTGCTTTGTTTCATAGATAGCACCTTTGCAAAGTATAAAGAACACCATTTACTGTGCAGTGAAGGAAGATTTCCTAGAAAAGAGTGATGCCCTCAAAAGGTGTTGAGAATGAAAGACATCTAAATTTCCGGTGACCTGAGTAGGAAAAGGTGTGTTTACTCCCAGTTGGTATCAAACAGTGCAGTCTGTTAGATTTTATGGTAATGTTGTAAATGCTGACCTATGTGGAAAAAGCTATTGAGTCACTATTAGACACAGCATCAAGTTGAATTCTTTGTGCAACAGACAACTAAAGAAGGCCTTGTGATCTCCGGATCACTCTGAGCTTCAGAAATTATCTAGCCAAGTGTTAAGAGGGAGTCGTTGCCTTGACGAGAGTGGCTTGTAACAAATCAGATGATGTTGAAAAGCCTGGGAGAGAGGTGCCATACTCTGTCCAACAACGACCTGAATAATTAAAAGTTGAAGAAAGCCGCAGCATACACCTAAGTAAAGGCTGAAACATGGTGGCTGTCACTTACAATTATCTAAATGGATGCAAATGTCACAACTGAGCTTGTAGTAGTGCGGGAAAAGGCCTTGTTTGTCTTGATCTCAGCCAATCTAGCTGAGGAAATGTCTTGGACACCGCCTCTTACCTGAGGTGCCCTTCATTTCAGTATGACTTCTGTCCGCTTAGCCTGAGTGGCTGCTCGCTAAGTGCAATCTGTGCAGCTGTCTCTGGTTTGTTTATTTGTCAGGGGTAAGACGTGGCATGAACACTACCGCATCAGACAATAAAGACCTATTTTACCATGCTTCCTCAGATAACAGCACAGTTTCTCCGAGCTGACTGCACCACATCACTGGGAAGCCTTGACATAATTCAGATAAGACTGTTCTGCCCGAGAGGCTAATGCTGGTAAATAACAGCTCTACTTTTTCATGACGTATTCCTCATGAGCAGATATACCATTGGGTGACAGGTTAATGCAATCCAGGAGCGCGACACTATTCTAATTTTGCATTTCTGCTTCAAATACACGACATGTCAGAAGACATTTAAAACAGCGTTGTATCGACACTGCAGTCGTGCTGCAAGCTGTAGACCATCATGACAAGTGGATGTTACGATCGGAAAAATTGATCCAACACCAGTTTTCAACATGCCATGACATTTATCGTTTGCTCAGTGGATTGTAATAACTACACGCAGGCGTTCATGCAATCCACTGTTCGCTTGATTACATTCTCCCAAATCAATGAAATATACTTCTATCAAACCATGACCATTCATCCGGAGGCCAGAGGTCAGTCGTGGAGACCACATTCATCTGAACCGGGTTAAGGAGGTGCAGACAATAACAGAATCAAAGCTCAACCCGACCCCAGGCCACCAAAACACTCTGGCAGCATTGATCTTGATGTGTGTGGTGTGGCTGTTGTCAGTATTGATAGATGAATTTTATGGGAATGGTCACAGATCGCCTGCAGCCAAACGGAGCTCGTGCTGTTTCACTGACACCTGGTTGTGAGACCTGGTTGCATGCATGCAGACATGACTCATTTGTTGCTTCGGGCGGTGGATCTGGCATATGAGTGGAGCAGTTGCATGACAAGACAGGAGGCACAAGGAGAAGCTCTACACTCAGTCTGCGCCTTAACAATCGGCAGCGTCGGGCGGAGAATGCTCCTGAGAATGAAAGATTCTTTCATAACATCTCTAACAAGAATTTAAGCATATATTTCCTGTTATAATGTGCCTATTCGGTATGCATCACAACAGTACAGCGAGCAGTGCATCCTTTGGCGGCTTAACAGACACTCGTATTAACTCTCAAGAACTTATTCCATGGCAGGAGACATTAATTTACCATTGGGAAACAGATGAATAGAGGTAAGCGCCTTTTTTTCCTGAGAAACATTTCAAAAGCATGAGCACCTCGGGTTTTCTGGGGCCCAGTCTAACAGGAGGTAAAAAACAGTACCTTTAAAAATGGAAAAATGTGAAATGAAGTGGCTTGTTTTGATTGCGCTGAGGTGGAGGTTGCCGGTTTGCTTAAGTGGCAGGCAATTATGATTAATCATTCTTTTTTTTTTAGATAATTAACACCAAAATCAGCAGACACCATTAATATCTGTAGCAGATTTAATGGCAATTGATCCGATTGCTGAAACAAATAGTACAAAGCAGTAAAGATATTTAAAAGACAAACTCACCATCCATTAAAAGTCAATAAAGGTTCATCTTGACTATGACGCAAAATTCCCCTGTTCTGAATCCAGTAGTTTGAGATAATTCCATCTAAATCAAACCAATCTGACAATCAACACAATCATCCCAAAAACCACATCAATGGTGTTAAAAAAGTGACTCTGTCAACAAAGCACAGGTCTTTGTTAATCCAATTTGCTCGAAGTGTTTAGAGATTTGAATTGGAATCTGATTTAAAGTACACATAATGATGACAGCCCTGGGATATAGTTGGAGTAAATTTTTCATTCCAGTGAGTGAAGCAGTTAATGAGGGGAAGATCATTAATGCTGAAAAATGTGCCTTTCTCAAACATTTCTAAATCTGCATCAGGTACAAACACACAGCAGCAACTAATCCACTGATCTCTGGCTTTCTACGTTTGATTAGCTCTTTTTCTTTGCTTGCATTCACAGCTTGTCGTCACATTTTACAGCAGCAAAGAGTCAAAACATACATATTAATATGCAGAAAGATTGATCAGATTTCACTACTCCCACATGAGCCCTTTAAAAATCAGGTCAACCTTGTTTCCCAGAATCCATAAAAATCATTTGCCAAAATGTCAGGGTTTAGTTTGACCAAGTTACTAAAAGCCTGCAGGTTTCCACATTTATAAACAGTGGCAGTATGAATAATGGAGGATGTGTCTCATGCTGCACAGTTTGGTTGGTGACATGCAGTATCTTGACTGACCTGTGCAGGACCTCTTGAGCACAGATAACCTGCCTGAACAGCGACGAATCCTAATCTTTCATCAAGCCTAATGTTGAGAATAAAACAATCTGAATTTCGAAGTTTCCTCTCCTATGAGTGAGCACATGTTAATAAAAGAGACAAAGGGCGCGTTGTTTTGTCACTTTCAGAGATAATGCTCGCTGAAGTCACCACGCAGCATATGTTGTATCTGCAAGAAAAGTACCAATAAGGTCAATACACTGATCAGATAAGAAAGACCACAGCTGGCCAGAGGACACATTACTCAGAGGACTTTAAAATCAAAGTGTTTCAGTCTGAGGCGCAACGTGGCCATGCTTACACAATTCGATTTGTCTGAAAAATTCTTCTCTTTAAAGCTTTTAAAGCACAGAAGTGAGGATCTTACTGGAAGAACTGATTTACTAGAATAGCAAGCATGTGAACAGCTAATTTAGAAATAGCTTTAAACAGTCACAGACAACTATGTAAAGATGATGTTGGGGTGGTGAAGGGATCTGCAGCAGAAAACAGCGAGACTAAAGCATCAGGACAGTAACTGTGGAACTGACATAATCGAATACTAATATGACACAGCCATATGTAATGATATACGGCATGCAAATATATATAAGAAAAATAAGACAGGGAAGTTTTTCTGATATATACAGAACACATGTGCCTTGTGGTACAACACTGTGCTTCTGCTATTAATTAAACTGGCAACAGCAGAGAGATGTACAAGATGTTTTACATTTAGATTTTCTTGTGCTTCAAATCCATGCCCTCTCTGTCAAACGGCCTCTGTTTGGATGCAAACTTTGCTCCACACTGTTTGTCTGCACTCAGATTTACGGCTGCTTTAAAGCAACTTTAGCGGGTTAGCAAGACATGTTGAGCATAAAGTCAGATTTCTCAATGTCAGGAAGGTGGCCCTCTGTTAACCTGCTAGATCACCATGGTAACAGATGCTGCACAGCCAACCTGCTGCAGAGGAAGTTGTGAGTCCAGGATTTGCTGTAAGAGGAACCTCCCTTTAATCAATTCTATTCCTGACATTTCTCGGTGACAAATACAGATTCCCGGTTAAAGGAATTTGTTGTATCTGCAAACCCACAGTGCTGTACATTAATAATCTCGCTGGCATTGTGTATTTACAGTAGGCACATTGCATCACTGTGTTACAGGAATCTACATGAATTCAATTGGTGATGCAAAAAATGCATAAATATGCTTACACGTTTGGTTCTGATTTTCTGCCAAGACTGCTTTACACTGCAGCTAATAGAACACAGATAAGAACATTGATTAGTCTACTGGTGTTTATCACAGAGCATTCAACCAATGATTCTTTTTACTTTCATTTGGCCAGAAACTAGTAGTTTACACTCATCCCTCTCCCCTATAGAACAGTTTCAGACCTAAAAGCACTTGTTAAGCATCATGTTTAAATGTATGAAGATTAAAGCTTAACAGCTCTAATGTGCAGCTGTCGCATTAGAAATAAGCAGCCACATTGAGAGTCATTAAGTGGTAAGATAAATATGTTAGCTTACACAATTAACAGCTTTCTACCAGCATTTCTCGGTAACACTTTATAATAACTATACACTATTAAGCATTAGTTAAGCATTGGTTCAGCATAATTTAAGCATTAGTTAATCCTTAAATCCTCATGAACTCATCATGAATTCACCATTAGTAATGCATTACAAAGCATTAGTAAAGACAGTTTTAAATGTTCAACTAGCACATTATTAAGCATTAGTTAAACATTAGTAAAGTGCTTAATTCATCGTTAACTCATCATTTGTAACTAATTAGTTATATGTGCTTAATTAATCATGAATTCATGATCTGTATGGCATTTATTATGCATTACTAAGCACTTAATAAATGTTTTGTTGCTCATTGATAATCTCAGTTGTTAATACTTTATAAAGGGTTAGCAACTGTGTTAGTATATGATTTACAAACACATATTCATACTCAATGAATAACTTATTAATGCGGTTACTACTCATTAGTTAAGAATATTCCGTGAGCCCATCTAAAGTGAGGACTATCTATGCTTTATAAAGCATTTATAAATGACACAGAAGCAAAGATATACAAAGTGTCAGTTTTATTGGTCCCAAACAATACAAGCTCTTTTAAATACACACTTTAAACAAATACAATCTGTAAAATTTCAAGTAAACTTGACAAACATCTTCAAATAACAACAGTCTGTGATCGTATAAAATAGAAAAATAAAATACAAGCTCTTTTAAATACACACTTTGCAATCCTTAACATTTCAAGTAAACTAGTGAACTATCTCTTTAGGTCACATACACCAGAGGTAAGTGGCTGCCTGATTCAGGCAGCCACTTACCTCTGGTGTGTGTGTGCCCTTGAAGTGCACAAAGTGCTTTACAGTAAAACAAATATACCATTTTCAAATATTGCAAGATAACACTAGATAATTTCTGCAACCTGTTTGCCTCTACGATCAGCTGCCATCTCTCCAGCGTGACTTCTGCATTTTGGAGCATGCGCACTAGCGTTTTGGACGGTAAGAGCATGTGCAGTAGCGTCTTACACGTCCCAGAGTTCTACAAGTCCCAATCTCCTCCGCGGTTCTGGAGAGCAAGACCGCGCGGGTTTTTTTATTTTTCTCAAATGCGGAAGTCAGAGAGAGAACCATATGGAGAGATGACAGCTGATCGTAGAGGCAAACAGGTTGCAGAAATTATCTAGTGTTATCTTGCAATATTTGAAAACGGTATATTTGTTTTACTGTAAAGCACTTTGTGCACTTCAAGGGCACACACACACCAGAAGTAGGTGGTGTACCTCTGGTGTGTGTGTGCCCTAAACAGATAGTTCACCAGTTTACTTGAAATGTTAAGGATTGCAAAGTGTGTATTTAAAAGAGCTTATATTTTATTTTTCTATTTTATACAATCACAGACTGTTGTTATTTGAAGATGTTTGTCAAGTTTACTTGAAATTTTACAGATTGTATTTGTTTAAAGTGTGTATTTAAAAGAGCTTGTATTGTTTGGGACCAATAAAACTGACACTTTGTATATCTTTGCTTCTGTGTCATTTATAAATGCTTTATAAAGCATAGATAGTCCTCACTTTAGATGGGCTCACGGAATATTCTTAACTAATGAGTAGTAACCGCATTAATAAGTTATTCATTGAGTATGAATATGTGTTTGTAAATCATATACTAACACAGTTGCTAACCCTTTATAAAGTATTAACAACTGAGGTTATCAATGAGCAACAAAACATTTTTAACCGGATTTATTAAGTGCTTAGTAATGCATAATAAATGCCATACAGATCATGAATTCATGATTAATTATGCACGTATAACTAATTAGTTACAAATGATGAGTTAACGATGAATTAAGCACTTTACTAATGTTTAACTAATGCTTAATAATGTGTTAGTTGAACATTTAAAACTGTCTTTACTAATGCTTTGTAATGCATTACTAATGGTGAATTCATGATGAGTTCATGAGGATTTAAGGATTAACTAATGCTGAAATTATGCTGAACCAATGCTTAACTAATGCTTAATAGTGTATAGTTATTATAAAGTGTTACCCATTTCTCCTTTGCACTAAGACCACTTTTTTTTCTTCTTTTTTAACACCATAATACATCTTTACATTCTTCACAGCAATCTGTTGCAACAACCAGTTCCTGTCCACGAAAATAGGCGGCACACAATCGGTCCAATTTGTGCAGAAGAAGAGCCAAGTGCCCACCTTTATGCGAGTGTGGATAGAGTCTGGTTAAGAAAACCTGGGTATCAAAGAAAGTTGACAACTACCATTATGATCACCGGTTACTTCTGACTGGGGTTTTAGGTTCTGTTGAGCCGGCTTAACTAAGGAAAGTCTTACTATGTCGAACATGATTTGTAGTTCACCATTCAGATGGAAATGTAAGTCATTATTTTTATACTTATCTGTGCAATATTAATACTTCTCTCAGTTTTTCTATTCATGAAAGAATCTGACAAGGACACTGATATGTGATATATTTCTAGAGCTATTTCTTATGCATATTTTGGTTTATTTTTTTTTGTACTACATTCCTTAAATGTGTGCATTATCTTTGCTGCTGTAACACCACAAATTTCCCCACTGCGGGACTAATAAAGGCTTATCTTATCTCAACATGCACTGTGGAGATCAGAGATGCAAATATATATTAAAAAAAAGACCAGATTTCTATTTATAGCTTCTGCATGAGATGTTCATGGTCTTCTTACACAGATTTGGTTCTTTACAGTGTTTTTTTCTTTTTCTTTTTAAATGAAATTATACAGGTATGCAGGAAATTGCTACTTTGTGTTGCGCAAGGCCTCCACTTTGAGTCTTGATCACTCACTTTGCATGTATTTTGCCAATATTAGCTGAAGGTTGCTTAGTAGCTTTACTTCTTACAGAGTTTCTTGTAGTCTATAACGTTACCCAAACCATATTCAGCAGGCTTGGTGACAAACTTAGTTTCAGAGTGTTGTGTCCAAAATCTAAAGCCTTGACAGACTGAACCTAAAATGAAAGTTTATATCAAATCAAATTTATTTATGAAGCACTTTGAAACAACCAGAGTCGACCAAGGTGCTGTACAGAAGCGCAAAAAACATGATCACAAGATAAAATAAAACTAAGATAAAGAAAACAATAGAACTAATAGCAAAGTACACAATAAAAACATGAACAATAAATAGACTAACAGACTGGACTTCCCATCCTCTATGCTACAGGTGTAGCCAGTAAAAGGATTCTGCAGCACATCCACTCCACAAACAGTCTAAATACATCACGCATTCAGTGTGCAATGTTTGATTTGGTTAAATAACACTGATCTACATTTGGTATTTCAACAATTATATAAGCAAATGTCGAGGTCGAAGTGTTTTGGAAATAACATTAGCTGCCAATGACAGCATCACTCAGGTAACTTTACCATCACATAACATTATTAGATAATAAATAAGAGTTTGGTGGTCTGCCTTTGCTAAATCAAGCTGCTATTGGCATGAGTCATCCAGTATATATCTCCTGGTTGAAGCCAGACAAATTCTGTGCGGTTGACGTGCCACAGAAATAATGGGAAATTAAAAATGTCTACTGATGATTAAATGAGCAAACAGATATCATGATTCCAGCTAGCATCATTTGTATTCTTCCGTCTAACCCTAATGTAAAACAAGCATTCAACACACCCCCAAAATGTTTTTGGCTGTGAATGGGGTTGCTATTTAATCGCAGCTTTAATTTAATTAAATCAACACTTTCGGTTGCTTTCTTTTCCGACTTGGAGCTAAGCAATTCATCACTAGAGCCACAGAGGCCCATAAACATTCCTATGAACTGTCCTGCTGTATAAATGTCCTGACATGCACATTTTCAGCATTCTCAATTTTGGAAGCCGGCCCATATTTTTTTCCCCATGAGGAAAGAAAATAATGCTGTGAAAATGGTTTACAGTTAATAAATGGCACACCGTTTTTGTATGTTTCTGTGATGACCTGTCTGCCTATGTGCAGTGACCCACCTGCATGCTGTACGAAAGTAAATCCAGATAATGACTGCGTACCGAGTCCCGCTCATAAACATGGCATGAAGCGAAGGGGAAAATGTGAGTGATGGATGTTGTTCAAGGACATATCCATGATCATATAACCATAATGCCCTCGGTACTCCAAATAATCTCTTCTATTAGTCTGGTCATACGACTGAAACATGTACAGTCATGGATCTTTAACTCGACTATAGTAGGTTTAGCTTTGTTCTCCCTTCAGCATAGAATGTGCCTCGAGCTTAGCGTGATCTCTGTCTCTCTGTATCAGCAGTCAAAGAGAGCAGCAAACTGAGGTGAAATAGGTCAGAAGCCCAACCAACGAGGCTACAAACCCCAAGGTCCTTTGTTTTATGCTGCACTGTTTTTTTTTCCCTGAAACCAAACAGATGTTTTATGAATACAGACAAAAGGGGAATTAATTGATCCAAGCCTAAAAGAAGTTTCCCAAATGCTGGCCTGATAATAGGGGACCCGTCATCATTGGGATTGATGGCACCAATTTATTATTAATGATTCGTAAAATGAGATCCAGTAGACCCCATTTTAAATACATTTTCCATTACGCAGGAGCTGACAGGCAACACTGCTGATTTCACCACCAAAGCCTTTCACCGTCTCTCTTTCTGCCTCTGAAATACAGTAGCTCCACCTCACCCGGCACAACGTCTCACTTTGGTGATGCTTGGATTGTCCCAAATTGAAAGAATTTGTTTTAAAAGCTGAGAGTTGAATTTCAAGGCTTGTCACAATGCCGCGATATTAAGGTGTTTTATTTTGTTTGAAACCACTGGATTCAATGTCTTACAGTACCTCCTGACAGATATTCGCTTTCCCTGAAATGTCCCCCATTGACCTCGGATTCTGCAGCCATCTGCTGTGATATGATATTCTGTCACTCAAACTGCCATCATTACAAGTAGTCACACGGTATGAATCCAAATGCAAAGACGTGCTGTCTGCCTGTTCACTCATTTATGTAACCCATGAATCAGAATATCCCAATTTTCTTTGGTACAAAAAAAAAAAAGCTGCAACAAAAGTAGTGATGAAATCAATGTGTAATACAGTTGATGGTGCAGTTTAGTTCCCGGCTGAAGCGGTCCAGTAACATCTGGCTGAAATGTTTGTCTGATATTATCGGAGAGGTCTTGTTTGCCAGCTGGAAAGTAATTGCAATCTGAATGGATGCAAAATTAGGGTCAGACAAAACCGCTACATTTACAGAGACATTGCAGTTGATTTAAATACAGACAGCATTTAAACTGCCTGTGGGGCCACAATAAATTATTACAGAGACTCCCAAACTAGACATCTACCTTCTTACAGTAGATAAAGCTTCCACTCCAAAAATACCATTAGCAACGCCTAGAGTGTGCTTAATAATTGATGACTTGAGCATCCATGATAATTAAGAGTTAAGTGAGTGCATGTGTAAGTGTGTGTGTGCGCACTTTAAGGCCCTGTGAATGTGTGCGGTTCATTGTTTGCTCCTGTATTCTCAGCTGGAGTTTGCGTGTGGTTGCACTCCCATTGAATAGGTGGAGATTCCTGTTGAGCTGTGAAAACAGCACTGTAACATCCTGGTGACTTGCCACTCATCCTCCACTCGTGCTGATGTAAGGCGAGATCTAGGAAGCCATTACTCCAAATGAGACTCATTTTCCTGGCAATATTCAAGTGTGGTGGAGAGGCAGTCTTCCTGGACTTTAAGCTGAGACGTATACGTTTTTGAATGATGTCATTCCCTGCAGCAGCAAGAAGTTTACAGCTATGGCAGTGAAATTCTTTTTATATGCAAATTCATTCAAGAAGGCTATAGAAGTAAAAAGCTCAATACAGTTCATAAACACATGTGTTGCTGCAAGATGACAGTGGCTTATTATGTAGATTTGGCACATTGTGACTTTACATTTATACCAACACATCACTAAGTTTGTTTTACTTAATTCTTCATATACAGTGAGAATAATTTTGCTGTCACACGGCGGCTGTTAAATTGCTGCTTACAGGCAAGAGTCTTTGGCACTGAAGGCAAATCACCATTCTCTCTAGTGTAGCCATTAATGAACTTGTCAGTCACGCTTTGCAGGTCATTGTTGATGGCTTAATATAAGTTAATGGCAATGCCACCAACAACACACCTTCATAAATTCAAATTCAATTATATGTATACATAGAAAATGCACTGTTTTCACATAAGCTGCTTTGACAAGTCAAAGACTGGGAAAGCGCAGGTGGACCTAAACAAAACACTGATGTCTAAACTACACTCGGCTGCTTTGCTTTCATTGTCTTCGTACTGCACTCACTGTCACGCTGTCATGACTTACAGAGCCATTTAAAGATCTTCTCACACAAAAAGGTTTTCATTCAACGACAAAACGTTTCATGAGTCAAGAAAGAAAGAAGGCTCATTCATCTAAAATTACTTGTGGACGCATCATTCTGTTACGGTTCAAGTGTGAAGCACAAACAGGACCTTTAAAGTCACTGAGTCACAGCGTCGTCTCTGATCATTGTGTGGGAAGGAAGCTGGTAAAACAGGAGCGAGCAACATTAACACTGCTGCGTTTTCTAGTTTTTGTCTCCTTGTAAATCCTGAGTAGGCCTGTTTTGTTTCAACCTAATCATCAACGTCCTCATGTGAGCACTGAGCAGCCATAACCTGACTCCCACTACAGCTCGGCGGAGATAAAAACAATCGCTCTGTGCACTTCTGTGACATCCTGCTGTATTTAAAACACGGTGCACCAGTAATAATCTGATGAATAATACACCACAAGGTGGGTAGGCATCGGCCCATGTGGGCAGTTTAAGGTTTCCTGCTTTGTTGGCAGAGTGCAGCAGCAAAAATAAAAATAAATAACTAAATAAAATGCAAGGTCGTCTGGAATGACTTAATTGTATTGTTTACATGGGCGAATGTTTAAACAGACGGAATCAAATATTTGATCAAATTGATTGTTGCTGTGAGAACTTTTCAGTTGTGAAATCCTTTCTGATGGTGCTCTGGTGTCGGATCAGCCTACAGACTCATGAATCTAACACTCAAACCAGCTTTCCTCAATTGTATTTCATCATCAAACTAAAACTACACACCCCCACACAGGCAGCCCCTCATGTGTTCCTCACCTCAGGCTGTTTTCAGCCCAGACTCACAGTAAGTATGAACTGACTCACTGATTTTGAGCAACATCCCCGTCAGACTCTCATCACATACAGGTAGTGTTATGCTTTGCAATGTGGCAGCAAACATTTTACACACCGCACTTTAACTGCAGCAATTTAAACATCACAAAGACTCCACAACACACACTGACAGACAGCAGATGCTGAAAGAATAGGGAGTTTATTTTAATCTATTTAGCATAACAAATGAGCTGGGATTTCCATATCAAGGCGACTGAGAGCGTAGTTCTCTGAAAGGTAGATTGTTGAAAATCAAGTGCCTTCCTCAGTGCCCTATAGACAAACAATATCCACTGTGTTGAAGTGGTTCACATGTTAATTTGCAAATGATGCTTGAAGTCACACACTCCAATAGAGGTTTCCCTTTGTGGAAATGCTACAAACACACAAAACATGCAGCGGTTCACAAAAGTCAAATATGAATTTTGATCTTCAAGTCTTATATTTTTGGGAATATAGTGAAATTAAAAAACTACATTAAAAAAAAAATCAAGTTTTATCAGAAGTTCATAGTTGGCCATAATTCTTACTGCAACAGTTCAGGCACTTGAATGCTGCATACTGTATGCAAAGACTTAGCTGTTTGCTCATACGTATAAAACGTGCAACAGATTCATAATGAACTCAAATGAATCATTACACCCAACAGTGCAATGCCAGCTTTCAAAACTGCACAAAGTTTCCGTTTTTACTGAGTCATCAGTGGACAAAAGCCACTGAGATCTTTTGTACTTGTGCTCAGTGTGAGCTCTATATAGTTGCTGGTTGACTCACTTGTACAGCAAGGAGTCCAATTAAAACATCAAATTCAACATGTAATGCGAGTTAACACTTCCTATATGCTTACATGTACAAAACATTGGTACAGTGAGTGTCTGAAAGGCTTTCAATGTTAACTTAAATACACATGTAACAGCTGATGGACAAACTGTCAGTTTGCTTCACTTGCTGGGTGTAGAAGGACTATTGTTAAAATGAAACACTTTCTGAATGTTGGTGTCCTGGAACCAAATAGGGAATCACTTCATTGTGTCAGAATTGCCTGAAGTTGGGTGCTATCAGCGTTAACCCATTTCACTGCAATATACAGAAAAGAAAAAAATAATCAGACACAAAATTGATGACTTCATCTGAAACATGTCCTGAGAACGCTTTATTTACAAGCACTGCTGACAAAATTGGACAGCTCTGACAGGAAAAAAAACAGAAATTAAAAAGTAAGATTAACATTTAAGTGTTTTCAGATACCGCACAACTGAAATACTTCTGCGAACAAAAAAAGTATTTAGGAACTTTTTCCTTTAAATTACATCTTTGATATTTATCTAAATTATTATAAACATTAGGAGAATTAATGCAGCAAACAATACTTAACTAGAGCTGTTATTGGTGCCGTTTTACTTTCTAAGTATTCGAGCTGAAACATTTGTGCTGGAATGTGATTATCTTTGATCCAGTGTGGAAAATTGATTTCCATTAAGACAGCATCTATTTTGTGATCCTCACAAACATTTTTTTCCATTAAAATGGCTGAGAGAAGTGAGAGCAGTCCCAACAATATGCAACTAACAAAATAAAATTTGCATCTATCAGAAGGATGAAAGGAGTATAGAAATGATTCGTAGTCATTCTAATACATAGCTACATCCCCTTACAACATAAAGTGGCATGAATTGAGTGAAAATTGGTTTTAGCTTTTAATAATGTTAACAATTTTATTGTCAGAACATCATGTCTTTTCAGTTACCACTGTGCATGGCATTCCAATGTGACCTTTTGTCTTTTATTGATTGCCTTTTCAGCAATGCATAAGCTGTTGTTTTGAGCTATTTGCGAAGCTTAAGTGTTCATTTTTAACACTCATCCCAAAGAGCCACAGAAGCTCTATACTGAAGCACACATTTTGTACTGAATATTATGGGATGGATGCACATACTGTTACACCTCTGCCACAGACAGACAAACCGTTGTGTATGCACTGCAGCTCAAATATTTACTTGCACACAAATGTGTATTTTTCCCCCTCATTCTTCCTGTAAAAATGCAAGAGCACCGAGAAACTACTTTACATCTGTACAATAGCCACCTTCCATTATTCATTTTGTGTGATTCATTGTGTTAGTCCGCTGAAAAATGAAATGCATGAATTCAAAATACACTCAGTGCTGTACTGTGCAATTAGATCGTATTATGCACTTAACTGCAATTTGAATAATACAATGCAAATCACTTTCCGTTGAGACTTTTAAAGGGAGGATGCTTCACTTTTCGCTTTTACCCACCAAGGGGAAGAGAAAAAAAGTGGGAAAAAAAATGTCCTCTAAAAGAAATGTTGAAATCCCATTAGGAAGGTCTGGCCCCCTACTTTTGACTCAGCTGTTAGCCTGGTAGCACTTTGTACACGCCACATGATGTGTCAAGCTAATCGCCACAGAGCAGCTGCAACTGTTCTGCAATTGCGTAGCTGATGAAAAAAGTATAAAAATATATACCCCATGATGCTGACCTCAATTGGCTTCAAGTCTTTAAAAGCAAACCATCATCTCCCCACAAAATGCTCATCTCCGCTAACCGCTGTAAGTAACTTATATTAAGTGTCAGAGGGTCTTGATAAAGCGCTTCTTTCTTTTTCAATTCTCATACAGTCGTGGCAGAAGGCAGTCAGTAATCGTCTTTCATAATTCAAGCCTCATAAGTCTTAAATTGAATCTCTAAGATGCATTTCTCTTAATGTGATCCAGATTGATTGAATTATAAATCTGCTTTAGATTTATTATATACAGTGAGCATATAAATCTATCAAGAGTTTATTTTAGATTGTGCCTCAAAGTGCAGAGGACTTTCAATGGGCCGGCCATTAAATTACAATGGCAAACTAACATTGGCTACACAAAGTACTGTACTATTAAGTACTCAACAAGTAAGGGTAAATTATGTGCCAGGACGTGTGTAGGACTGTTTCCTAATAGAAAGGCTGCTCCAACTTCACAGGAATAGAATATTGGCTGCACACAACTAAGACTGTGCAGCAGTCTTTTTACTGAGCCATGGAAAAATTGATTGCAATATAAACACATTTTAATGAGCCTGATGATCAGTGGAATTCAAAGCTAATTTGATTGAATATCAAAACAAAATGTAGCTTTGGGAAATGTAGAGCAGACAAGCCAATGCCAAGAATTACACATTTATCAGTGTATGAAATTAAATTATTCATTGGATTTTTTGGAGGGGTTAGATGAGGGGGGAGGGGTTCTGATCAGATAGTGAATAGCTACACACTCGTTTTATTGGTACCATTAGTAGGTATTACAAATACCGTCTCCTCATCCAGCTGCTAATCTGTTCTGCTTTGAACTAGACCGACAACAATCTCCCCAAAATTTAAGCAACAAAAAGTCCTCGTTTTCACATCTGCAAGATCCACTTGGAAGTATTTTCATAATTAAGGTCTAGGGCCAATGCATGATCAATTTGTCTCTCCGCTATTTCCACACTACATCTATCAAATTGCAGATTTTAGGGGAATGGGCTGTGCCTGCCCAGAATTTATGATGACTATTAGAGACACTGGCATGAGTGCAAAACCAAGACAGTGGGAGAGAGAAATATTTTTGTAGAGACTTTACTTCAATAAAAAGATTAAATTCCGCACGAGCCAAAAATATTTCACTCTTATGAACCACGGCGTGCTGTATTTATGCCAGCCTATAATCAAAGACCTAAAGACTGAAGTCCCAGAGGGGAATTGGATGCTATAGTAATGGCGACACATTAAAAAGCTTAGCACTCTCCCTCTTAGAAGACAAACTGAACTGATAGAACATGACGGATCCTGGACTTCATGCAGGCTTAAGAACTATTCATCAAACACCATATTTACATTGTCCTCTATAATATACTCGTGTTCACTAAACTACTGTACATTGACACATAATTTGTACAAAGAGACGATAAAAGCATGCACTTTGAAACCGGCTGCTTCAGTATTGTCACCAGTAGATTTTCCTTTTATTTATACAACACTCTGCAATCCATGTATTCATCTTTGTGCAGTTTATTAAGTCAAAGCTGCACAAATCAATAGTTTTAAATTAGAAGTGGATCAAATTACCACATTTAATACAAAAGGAGGTTTCTCATGACAACCTCGCAGAGAATTATCTCGGTGCCCGGCAGCTTTTTCAGAGCGGTTTAGCATCTTTCAAATGGTTTTGGTTTAGTTTTATCCGTCTCTCTGTTTTTATTTTTCATTCTACCAGCTTCAATATGCAGCAGTCCTCTGAAAGAAAGAAAGAAAAAAAACCCTGATAAAATCCATTGTGTGCTACCTGCAAAGCACCTGATAACTGATACAATTAGTGCCTAGCCGGTGAACACAGTCACATATTTCCCACAAGAACTGACTGGGACCAAAAAATGGCTCAAAACAGTCAAATTACATTCACTGAGGAGCAAAAAACAAATGAATTGCTAATGTGCTCATATTGCTTTGTCTCTTCTAGATGTGTAAACGGGAAACAATTTTTCAGGAAGTTGAGTAACTTATGCAAAGATTAGATGTAAATATTATGTGTACAGCTTCTTCTAATGCCCTTAAATGCTCTTTCCAAATAACTAACGTATTAATTTATAACACAAAAATGTTGTATATGGCCAAGATTAATAGCTTCTTCTATTTAAAAATGAATACCACAACGGATGACAACTTTATCAGTTTTACTGTAGGAAGCATTAGGAATGTATTCCGTGCAGGTGAATATGCGGTCAGTTTAAAACAATTTTCTAAAAACTGCACCAGAAAAAGGAGGATTAGAGGCTGGCCTGTAAGAGCTGCTGATTCTAAAGCAGAAATATTATCATGGCTGTTGCAAAAAGCTTTGGGGAGGAGGCCTGAACTGCGAGAACACTTTATTATAATGGTTGTTTCCTGGGAGACTGGAAGCTGGCTTTAAACAGCTTGGCTGGAATAGGGTCAAGAACACAAGTGAATGACTTCATCCTGCTAATTGCAATACTGATTGCATCTTCTGTCATCATATAATAAGATGACATTCTAGGTGGAGTTTCATGGACATGCAGATCTCAGGGAGTAGTTTCATCTACATTAGCAGCTCTTGCACCTACTGTCGCCATTTCTTCACTTAAAGTCTGTGTAAAGTGATAAAAAAGGAAAACGTTTTCTGCATTTGTCCCTGTGCCATTAGTATCCAGCAAATCTGAATGAATAAATGTCTAATACATTTTCAAAATTGTGACAAAATAAGCTTTATGCTTTGCTCTAAAATGCTGGGAGGATGTTCACTGAAGGTAGGGGCTGACAGCTTTCACAGCAGCCTAAATGAACCCTATTAGCAAACCAAACAGCTCAGAACTATTCCATATCTTTATTCAAGTTTTCAGTATTTGTCAGTTCACTTCGCATCTCTGGACACAGGATAATATTGATAATAGCCTGCATTAGCACAGTTAGTTATGACGATTAAGAGTAGGTTAAAAAAAGTAATAGAAAACTAAATAAACAGAAATTTCTAGAAGACAAAACCTTAAAACATGTACAAAAGTTGAGCAGGGGCGTGGGCACATTATGTTGAATCCAAGTACTGTAGATATGTTGGTGGTGATGCTCAGCATTCACTGTAGTTCCTCACAAAAATCAATCCGCTTCATCTTAATCCAACTTCATCTTTATCTCAACATTGTGAGGAAATTTTAAGTGTTACTTCCCTCCAGGGCGGACCCAAACTCCACCCACTGCTTAATTTTGAGCACACAGTGTGGATTGGCAGGAGTTAACGCAGAATCTGTCACACTGATTCCGAACAGGGATTTTTATCCTCCAGAATTCCTTAAAGCAGGCAGGAGGTCCATGGTGATCCGGAACAATATCAAAAGCACAAGCCCAAACCATTCTACTAAAATGGAAATTTACAAAATTAGCATACTAAAATAGAAGGTTATCCAAAAAAAAAAAAAAAATTGCATAAGATCCTGTGAATGATGAGTCTTGATGAGCACATACTGGTGTTGAAGTAAGAGCAGATTCCCAGACACCCACTCAAGGCCAGGGGCTGAAAGATGTAGGCCGCCCACCTCTGATTAGACACCATCATCATTCATTCATACATATATATATAAATGTCATGATGCAGACAAATTCCAAACAGTTGAATATGTCAGCTCTGGTCTTACAAACTTAGAATAGAATAGTCCTTTATTGTCATTGTAGCCAGTACAACGAAATTTAAAAGTGCCAGACAGTCAGTGCATCATTAAAAAAAGACAACACAAGTTAATAAAATAGAAAAACAATAAATACATAAATACTCAATCAGACATGACATTCCTTAAGGCATTGAGGGTAGTTATTGCTGTGGGGTAGAAACTGTTTTTCAGTCTATTTGTTCTTGATTTGAGTGTCCTGTAACGTCTGCCTGACGGCAAAAGTTCAAACAATGAGTGACCAGGATGGAAAATGTCTTTAACAATGCTCTGAGCTTTTTTAGCAGAGCAAGCACTGTGAAGGTCATCCAGTGAGGGAAGGGGGCAACCGATTATCTTCTGGGCTGTGTTGACGACTTGTTGGAGAGCCTTTTTCTGGGCCACAGTACAGCTGCTAAACCATACACACATACAGTTAGAGTGGCTTCTATGGAGCACCTGTAAAAGGACACCCACAGACTTCGTGTGATGTTGTAATTCCTGAGGGTCCTCAGGAAGTGGAGACACTGATGGGCCTTTTTAATCACCTTCATGGTGTTCACTGTCCAGGCCAGGCCCTCCTCGATCTGAACACCCAAGAACCGGATATCCGATACCTGCTCCACACAATCCCCGCTGATGATGAGTGGAGTGATGTCAGTCTTTGTCCTCCTGTAGTCAATCACCAGCTCCTTCGTTAACTTGAGAATTTTGATGTCGTGTTGAGCCATTATGAACTCATGGAATGTTTTTTTAAGAATAAATTTGGTAGGAATGTGCTTCATCACAGCAGATTCATATGAATTCATTTTAAAATTCCAAAACATCCATAGGAGTGAAGTACCACTTTGAAACTGTTGCATCCAGGGTTGAGGCATTTGGTGAATGAAGCCAGTAAACTAGACTGCAGTAGGTATAGTTGCTTGCAGTCAAACTAAAGAACTACTCATGCTGATGTCATTTTATACTATATATAGATAGAGATAAAGACAGAGAGATATAGAAAGAGAGATAGGTAGGTGTGTGTGTGTATATATATATATATATATATATATATATATATATATATATATATATATATAAACACATATGGAGATATATATATATATATATATATATATATATAGAGAGAGAGAGAGAGATACAGAGAGATAGAGATAGAGAGAGATATAGAGGTAGAATCATTCAGCCATTTGTGAGCACAAATGAAAGACTTCTTTGTGATCTAACTCCACAATTCAGGACAAAAAACAGTCTTTCCACAATCAATTTCTTCAGCAAGTCTTTAAAGTTTCTTCACATGGACTTAAAAATGGAGCCAATTCTTTTCATACGGCAAATAATGTTCCATTATTTAGCTTTAAAGCAAGGTGAATTTAGAATATTGTCAGTTGCGGACAGATTTTGGATAATTTTTGTTGAAAGAAGCAGCATGTGTTTTCCGATATGTGCAGGAGCCAACTGTATCTGCTGGGAGCCTTAGTGTATTGTTAAAATGTACAAGGTCATCAGCTGAGATATGTGGAGGTGTATCCACTAGTTGTGAAAATGTAGCTGAACCTTCACAGTCAGCGTCCTTTCGTGGGAAAACGAAGTGGTAATAAAGCGCTCTTACTCAAATACAGTCACACAGGGCACACGCTGCTGTAATAACCACAGCAAGCATTCAAGGTGCTGAAAAATGTCCAAAAAAGAACAGTTGGAGCAATTCTGCTTCCTCATTTTACCCTCTGTATATAAAAGCTTTCACTGGTGTGGCTGAGGCAATGAAAGAAATACAAATAAAGGGAATCTGAGACCCATTAATGAACACGAATAATTCAACCTGCTAACGTCAAGTTTTGGTCTACTCTGTGAACTACCTTAGTCAGCCAAGGATACAATGTTGCCGTTTCCTGCCATATCATTTTTTCATTTCTTGCACGATGTGGAAAGTGACAAACTCAAGATGTGTGCCTGTTCTCCAGCTCCAGCAGTGAGAAAATGTTCTTGCATTGGAATAATGGGAGTAGCAGTTGACAAAGTCAGGCAGGAGGGAGGTGGCCTCACTGAGGACACCAGCTCCACACGCCACATCGGGAGCAGTGGGTCGTGTTGTTGCCTACTTTATGGTGAACCTTGGATAGTCTCCGAAGGCGAGGGGGGAAGTGCAGCAACTCTCCACCTTATATGATCTCAGGTAATGACTTTGTGTTACGTTGGAGTCACGAGGAGGGCAAACATGTTCCTTCCCATCCTGAAGACCGTAAAAGCCAATATGCATTCGCTTCCATGTTTGCAGTAATACATAGGACTGATAGTAATCCAATTCTGTTAACTGGGATTGGAAATTAGAGCAGTAACGTTACTCTTAGTGCAATTATATTGTGTACAAATACAATTTTATGCAGGTTTTCAATGAGAATTGTTTTACTTTTCTCATTTAGAGCACTTATTTAGCAGCAAATAGACCACTTTCAAGACCAAGAATTTCCACCCAAAATATCTGATCAACTTATAGGGCATGATACACTTACATAAATGTAAAAAAAAAAACAACAACATAAAACTCAGAATTATTTCAAACAAAATCGGCTAAAACATTAAAATGCTGCTTGATATTGGCACTTTCAGTAGCTATTCTAATTCATCCTACATCACAGATGGGAATAAAGGGGCGGAAAGGAACCTCATCAGAAAACATGGATCAATTCTTGAAACAGAGTTTTCAGACGGATGTGCACAGAGCAGTTTGGCAAATTGCACTTCTGCTTTGTTTCCTTTAATGACAAAACTGTTGGCTCGATATCGAGGATTTGTAAGAACTGAGACCTGAAACTGCATCCCAGTCTTTTAAAACGTGGACCTCTGGAGATGAACTTTTTTCATTGGAGAAGCTGAAGTGTCTCAGAGTGAGTCGTGGCAAAGCAACAGTGAACCAGCACAAACAGTAAGTGGCGCCTTAAAACATTCAGCAGTCGTTCATTAATAAAACAGTATTTACACCTGTGTTTTTCTTCTTCTGTGCAAAAAAAAAAAAAAAATCTCCTCTGTTACAAAAAGGCCTGCTGTTGAGGATTGTGTGGAAAAGATGAGTGACCTCTGTTTCTGCTGTAATTCATATTTTATGTGAAGCAAAATAATGCCATGTCCCATGTTTTCCACCCATGTCCCATAAAATATACAAAAGTTGTTGCTACATTTTCAGGAGATACGATTATAAATATTTTAAATGACAGATCAATGATGAGAAAATACTACAATACTACAATTTCATTTAGCAGACGCTTTTGTCCAAAGCGACGCACAACACAAGCAAGAATTCAGACATAAGGAAAAAGGAAAACAGTTTATAAAACCACCAAGTTATTTTGTGTAAGATCCAAATGTAATTATTTCCTCTATAACAACTGCTTACCAGATTTTGTTTTTAGTCCTATATTGATTTTAGGGAGTAATAACTAATAAAGAAACAGATGGGGTCATTGTTTATTAACTTTCTAGTAATATATATTCTACAATTTCATTCAGCAGATGCTTTTATCCAGAGCGACGTACATCTGAGAGTAGATCCAACACAAAAAAAACAAGGAGCTAATCAGGAGAAAACACCCTGGATAAGAGCCATAACACTAGTTCAAGTGTGATAATAAGACCGTGGTGTGTACAGACAATGCAAACTAGTTTGCAATGTACTGTGAAGACACAACTCGTCTGCTCAACTGTGATACGCGCTCTGCAACATGTGCTGCAGACAGTTGAAGTAGCTCTACTAGACAAACTATGAATGAATTCAGGCTACTTTTCTGCATTATGTTTTGGAAAAAAGAAAGAAGTTTGGATATTGGCTCACTTTTGAAATCCTACACCAATGCTGATAAATCTGTAAAAAGCCAATAAGGACAAAAATAAAGTCAGGACAGAATTCATTAATGCTTGAATGAGCATTCCGATTTGTATGGAACTCTGAGAAACAAGTGACCTATATTGACATCCCACCTTTACATTACATTCCTCCCAGTGATCCTTTATGCATGAGCTGACCATGCAACTCGCATATAGATTTCCATGACGCACTCTTGAATAAATTAAAGGAAAAACATAGGAATGTTGATGATTATTCTGAATGTAATCAAACAGACCACTGAAACACCTGCTGGGCAGCTCTACAGCTTCCTGGTGGGACACTGGTTAGATGCTTTCGCGATCAGGCTTTGATTTCTGTTTGCCACTTTTTTAACAAGGTGTTAAAGAACACCACAGTTATTTAATCATCTCTCTCTTTGCCCCTCTGCGACTCGCCACCCATCTAAATCACTTTTCAGCGCAAAGTGTGTGTCATTAGATATGTAATTTAAAACCACATTACACTTTACAGGACCCCGGTGAGCTTTAAAACTGACTAACAAACATCCTATTGAGTATAAAGTAATAATACACGATTAAACAGATGTCCCATCTCAGGTATTATTTCAAGGCAATAACTGAATCCCTGCTCTGTAGGAACTGAGTTAAAGTGCACAGTAAGTGAAAAATATTTTGTACTAAAACCTGAGTCTGTACCCTGCAATAGCCCGAAATGAACAGTCAAGTTAATTATCATTCTCTGGTTCTTAAGTGTATAAAAAGTATATTAGCAAATGTGATTCGCTATCTTTTCTATATTTTATGGGAAGGGACTAAGCAGATAACAAGCAAATGGTACAATTAAAATTGGCCCATGGGTAATAGGAAATATAGGTCAGACAATGAGAGGAATGATGGCAAGAAAGCTCTTGATTTTCCGCTTCTAGTTAAAGGGTTGATAAGACAATAAAACTTCCAATTTTTCCAAAACAGCCCTTTTCACGGTCCCTAAAGCCAGTGAGACTTTCACTGCCTTGTGGTTTGAGCAGACCAGGCGGTTTTCGCATCGCTGGAGCCTGATGATCTTACGACCAGGGTTAAAAGGTCGAATAAGCAAGAAGCAAAGAGACCGTCATGACATACTGATCCCCACACACAGTGGAGGGAATCGGTCCAACACTGCAGACAAATTCACAAGCAAATTGGCAGCAACCAAGGTGGGAATTCGCTGGCCGGTCCCAGAGCTGCGGGGCTCAGGTGGAAATGGCATTTTGAGGGGAAAATTCCTCCCATACTTCGCAGCCGCGGCCAGAAGGCTTACACCTGCAGCCCTGACACACATCAAGGAGGTGAAGCACTTCTGGGGCAAATCCTGCAGGCAGGTATCCATCAAAGGACTGCAGTCAGTCATCTTTGATATCCTTCGTTTCAATTCAAACATAATGCAGATTAAATGACAGGAAACAGTTCTGTATGAAGTCCATTAACTGCTCTAAGATGCATCATTTACTTTGTACAGCATGTATGTTCCTCTCCATTTATATTTTTATAGTGTATTATCATTATATCATTTAATTGCTTCTTTAACTTTGATTCAATTCCAATTCAGTTGTATTTATATAGCATGAATTCACAACATCGGTCATCTCATAGTGCTTCACATAGCAAGGCAAACAGCTAAGGAATTTTATTTATCATTACTTGATTTCATTGTTCATTTTATTCTGTTTTACCCTTTGTTTAATTATGTTTGTATTTACTATCACCATTATTTTTTAGCCTGGTGTTTATCATCTTACCCTCCATTTTCCTTTTGTACCATTTGTTCTTTCCAATCCTTGGATCTGGCATTGTACTACTAATTTAGAGAATCTTACCATGGTTGAACTAACCAGCCTTCTGATGTATAATGTTCTCCTGAGTATCCTTTTCTTTTATGCACTGTCTGTAAAGCACTTTGTAAACTCTGTTTTTAAAAGGCACTATACAAATAAAGTTATCACTTTTATTACTGGTAGTGTTAATGGAAATAAGATGATGAAGAAAAAGAACAAAATTGCTACTTTTAAAGCTAAAACTTGACAATGTTTGAAAAACTTTTGCCGATTTAATTTGACTGAGGTATTTTTTAATTTAAAAAAAGAAAATTTACATAGTAACACTCTCTTACTATAAGTAATGTCCCTGAAAAATAGAGGGAAATGCATTAAGTCTTAGGAACGAAGCACAGTGCGTCTCATTCTTCTTATTGTGTCCCATTAGCCTAATCCTGAAGATCTGAAAGAGTTCTTGCTAATGCTCTGCATAATGGACTCCAAGGGAAAGCTCTTGTATAGGCAATAGCTGATAAAAAAAAAAGCGCTTGGTAAACTGCATGTACTGAACTCGTCCTGCACACCTCTCACTGCGCCCAAATGAGGTGTCTGAGCATATTAAATAAACATCATTTCTGCAGTTAGTTTATTTTCAAGAGAATATTTTGAAGCCGGTTCTTTATTAACGTGCAGCGGAACATGTCTGCAAAATCTGAATTTCAAATTAGTATCCTTTGAAGATGTGTTAAAAGAAAAAGTTAAAAAAAAAATTAAAAAGCCTCTTACGTTAAGAAAAAGAAGATATGTCCCAGTGGGAAGTGTGTGGTGCAGCCCAACGATTTCCTGTTGGTCAGGCAGCAACAGCGGGTCAAACAGGTACACACTGTGAATATGCTCTGAAAGTGGATAATAATTACACAGCTGAAGCAGAGCACTCTAGGATGCCGGCCAGTTGAGCTGATGAGTCCTGGGGATTGGAGATGTCGCTGCAGAGGCAGGCAGAGTTATCATGTGACGGGGAAGCTGAAGACTTCTCCATCTGACTGTGCTCTAGTCTAGTAGGAGCTCGTTTCAGATGTAGTGGCCTCCAAATGAAAACAAGATTAAAGCTATGATAGAAACATTTTTACAGCTGGTAGCACAGACTCAGCTTACCCTCCCTTAACACACTAGTACAGATGCTTCTGAGGGCTCTCTGGTGAGAAAAGGGTCATTTTATGTGTACTTTCCTCCTTGTGTTTACTTTGCTCACAAAATGAGAAGCTCCAAGTGGGAGAGAACAGGGTGACTATTACTGCCGGCAATATCAGAACATCCCCTTTTTTCTGTATTTAGCTGTAGGCTTGAGCACTGTCAGGTTCACAGATAAAGAAAACTTAATTTCCTGTATAGAATTGCCATATCTAAATTAAAAAGTAACACTTCTGGACTCAAATAAAAAGCCTAAAGTGAAAAATTAATGATTCAAGTTCCATGTCTGATGATACAATAGGCAGTTAATAACATGTTCAGGATCACCAGAATGAATAGTGATTCATAATAGAGTGTAATTTTTTTTCTCACTTTGGAAAAAAAAAAAAAAAAAGGTCTTCTGTTGACCAGAGATGTTCAAAGAAAGATTTAGAGCCAGTGGAGGAAGAGTGCATGGGAGAACATAATAATTAGCAGCTCAAATGTCACCGTCACCAAGGAGCAACCGATTTAGCATGCAGACATCACATCGCAGCCTCCTTCTATTTGGGACAGACAGATATGATAGCTGTCCTCAGGAAAGTAGACAGAAACCATCACTGACTAAAAAAAAAATAAAAAATAACAGTCTGTGGGGGGGATGTGACCCTCTACATGTTCCATCCCCGGAGAGGTTGCCCAGCCTGCCTGCCTCCCAGAGGGGCTGCAGCAGTCTGTAGGCTTGGCTAAGCTTCATCTGCCGGCCCTCCTGGGATGCCAGAGCCCTCCTGCAGCTGTACCAACACTCGAATCTCTGCTTCAGCAATCAGCCCGTACCCCATTTACAGTTTAGAGCCACACAAGCAGCGATTTCATTACAAAAAAGTTCGACAATGCGATGCTATCTGCGCGTTGTGTTCTACATTCGACGTCGTGTGATTGAAGTGAGGACTTGATGTGGGCTTGTATGTGGCCCGCGAGTGTTGTGGAGTGCTATCAGTACAGCACGGCTCAGCAGAATAAACCGCACTCAGGTTCTCCACACAGAGCTCTCATGATTAGATTCTCCAAGGGCTCCGGTAAAGATAACATTCGCGACGATAAGCCTTTGCATGGTGGGATATGTACAGTGTGTGAATGTGCGTCTGGGGGAGGCGGTGGTGGTGTGGAGGGTCACACACTTTGCCTGGTGAGCATGTAATGTTGTTGTCAAGGCCACAGACACCTCCACAGAGCGCGGGGAAGATGAAGGCTGATGCGTCTCTCCCGCCATTTCTAAGCAGATTATTTTCTCCCACCGCATTGAACTCTTCCCCTGCACTTGTTGAGCCCCCGCAGACGCACACGGGAAGCTGTGTTAATCTGGAGAGATTCGTTCAAAGGGTTAAAATGTCACAGTCAATATTAAAAGGAAGCCTATTGAGTGGTTGTAGCTGAATCCTGCGGAGACATTAAGTCTGAAGCTTCCACAGATCCAGGCGTCGCTGGATATAACGGGTTTAGACTATCGCAGACACCATCTTTATCGCATTAATCGGCCACGAAATGCAGCCTCCTATATTCACCTCACATAAGAAGTAGCAGCAACATAAAACGACACGCAGGGACGGATGTTAATTTCTGTTCAAAAATAGGACAAAAATATTAATCTTGATCATGATTTTGACTTCCTGTGACGAAGCAAGCATGATTGACTGCTATGTTGACATTTAACACCCTGAACCTCAAAGGGTAGTCTTTGATTTTTTTTCTTTCCCAAAATAACAGCACTTTTATTAGAGGCAGAAACTGACTGTCCTTGACTGTCCCACTACGTGTTATAATAGAGAAACTAACCAATTCAAAGCGTAAATTGATATTTAATCAGAATCCCATTATTCTACGCCTCATTTAAAAGTTTTCCAAAACTAAACCATTAGCAGTAACCAGGTTCTCTAAAAAATTAAAAATCCTCTCCCACCCAGCACAACCAGGAAGTCATTAGTGACTCAGATGCGACCAATATACTTGCGACAAAAAAAAAAAATCATGGTCTATACAGCTGAACTGGAGGCTTTGTTTACACAGAAAATATGAGACAGGGATGGAAACTAATAAAAAAATGAATATATATATATATAGTATGTAGAGCCTCCATTGTCTCAATGCTAATAACACCTGTGGGCACGTGGGAATGTGCCGTACCTACAGCATGGTAAGAGGGGGAACCACGCTACAGGAATTAAGAAACCCGGGCTACCACCCTGTTCATGAACAGGTCACACAGATTTAAATTTAAACTAGAAAGACATGTTTTAAAATTATGAACAAAAATATAATTTTATAAAATAATCTACTCAATACTTGCTTGCTGGGAGTTGGTTAAAAAAGGCTAAAGACTAAATTGAACCTAAAAATACACCAAAATATGTATTGTAATAATCTAATAATAATAGATAATAATTTTGTCATTATTTTTAAGAAAACACTTCCAGCACAATAAAAATCAGCAAATGGAGGTGAAAAGAGGGCGGAAGTCAGCATTGGGGAGGTAGCTAATTATTTAAGAGTGTTCCAGCAACAACTTAGTCACAGCTCTTCAACTCATGGCAATTAGGAAACACTGGAAACAGGCGTATAATACTGTGTCCCAATGGTTCTACCACTACAACCTGCGAAAGGAGCCACACTAGAGGCCTGCCTAGTGTCTGCCTACCTTGTTTAGCCTCCACCATTAGCCAGAAAACAGCTGCACTAGTCAGGGTTAATCACCAAGCAATGCTTAGACAAAAATGAAGGAATAATTGCCAAAAAATTTCAGCCAAACAGACACCAGACAGACACAATGAGGCAGACTGGAGACTGTCGCACAAATGCACCTTAGTCGCTATGTGCATAGAAATCAATGGAGATGGGACCTACTGTGCCAAGGCTTTTAAGCATGTGTCAAGAAATCCTGGAAGTCTTTTATGAGGTGTGTATTGAGGCTTTCTTCTTAACTGATGATGTCTGAAGCCTCGTTGCTTCAAGAAGTGTCCAAGTGTTGGTGTGAACATATATAAAGAGCACTGGATCGCCGCAAAATGTGCGTGTTCGTGTTGAAGTTTCACCAATTTACCTTCAACACAGAGGAACTTGTTTTCATGGAGCCTGCTAAAAGGAGAAGCATGTGGGATACTCGTGCGCCCCTGCCTACTCAGTACCATGTGAAAGGGTTTTCTCCAAAACCGGAGAGGCAATTTCCAAAAAGAGAAACCAACAGAGTCCAAGCACAGTGGAAAAAATACTGCTTTTGAATAAAAATGAATAAAGCCACCATCACACCAGTATTCACAAGCACAATCCCTACCGCATCTTTGAAAACACTGCCACAGTTTTAGCAAATATCTTAAGTCCTTTCAGATTTATTTAAACTTTGACTGAAATGATACATTAACAGAACTTAGTGCCATTGCTCACACATTAATCGAAAACAGATTATATGAATGATTGAAGTCAAATTAAAGTGTTTTTAGTTCTATTCTTGTCAATGATTATTCCAATGCAGACACTGCTGTAGTAGAATGACAATAGAGGACAAAGATTTTGACCAGGAGTGTGGTTTGTTTGCAAATGCAGCCTCGAGAAATGAACCTTTTTCCTGAACCAACCATCTAAGCATCACTACACATCAACAACAACACAGCCTTTAAACAATCCAAACTACATAGCTTACCTCAGAGTCACAAAGAAGAAGTCCATGTGGCGACCAGAAAGCATAGACAAAAGTCTCTCATGAAGCCACAGCTGATTTAAATACTTTCAGGTGAGGCCTGGAACATGGGAGGAATCGACCCACATCTGTGGTGGTGCATTCAACAACTATCAGAAATCACAAGATCTACCTGAACACACGTGTTCCTACTACATACAGGCTGATTCAATTTTTTTTTTCCAGTTACTGTTTTTTAATGATTTATCGAATTTTACACATTGTTCAGTGGACATCTCTGAGTTATTTCTACCTCTGGTATGCTGTTTCCATAGAGGTGCAGGACTCTTTATTGCAGTGAAAAATGAGCCCAAAGGGACAAAAAATTGTGACAGAAGCAAACATCCATCCATCCTCTATACACCGCTTTATCCTCACTAGGGTCGCGGGGGTGCTGGAGTCTATCCCAGCTGACTCTGGCGAAGGCAGGGGACACCCTGGACAGGTCGCCAGTCTGTCGCAGAGCTACATATACAGACAAATAATCACACTCACATTCACACCTACGGGCAATTTAGAGCAACCAATTAACCTCTGCATATTTTTGGACTGTGGGAGGAAGCTGGAGTACCCGGAGAAAACCCATGTATGCACAGGGAGAACAAGCAAACTCCATGCAGAAAGATCCCAGGCCGTGATTTGAACCGGAGATCTTCTTGCTGCAAGGCAAAAGTGCTAACCACTATCCACTGTGCAGCCCACAGGAGCAAACAAACATCCAGAAACTGCTTGGGGTTCAGAGAGTTAAAATTCAATTCAATTTCAATTCAATTTCTAAAACATTATTTGTCCCCTAGGGGTAAATTCAGGGCACATGGGGCAGTTAGACACAGAACAGTAGCAGCAATTGTAGTAGCAGGCATGTGGTGGTTAAAAAGGATTTACATTTAAATATTAAAAATGGAACACACAGTGATAAGAATTAAGTAGAATAACGTATTGACAGCAAATGCTAAATGCATGCTTGGCCATAACAAATTCGACTGCATATCAAATGAAGCTCTTCCAAGGCAGCCATTTATTTACTGGGGAGCCATCGAGATGTTTTGGCTTTACTTTTTGGTAGTTGTCATGCTGCTGCACATGTATTCATGCATTCTGTGTAAAGAAAATGCTGGATGTTTCAGCTTCTGACCAGTTTAGGGAAAGTAATATACAGTAAAACCAAATGTCTGGATCAGAAGGTGAAGAGCTACTTCTTGAAAATGGATCTCTTGTTTGGAAATATTTTGGATTTAAGGCCAGAAAGAACTTAAAATGTAAAGATTGTCTGCATAGCAGCACCACTAACTTGTGTAACCACCTGAAAAAATATCACAAACTGCAGCACCAAAAGCAGGAAGAGTTGTGTTGCTAATGTTAACTCACTAAATCACTGTCCTTGTCCAGCATCAACTCAGTCATCAGGAACACAATGCTTTGAAGTGCATCACTGTATTGCATAACAAGAAAAGTGAAAGCAGCGCTTCATTGAATGTGAATGTCTAAATCTGAGTGAAAAGTTTTGGTAAAATTTTATTCCTAATTTGCTTTCAGGAGCTTTTTGGAGACACTCTGCACAAGGAGCAGTCTTTATTTTTGACGCAAATACGTGAATTTTAGCAGGAATGAAGCACAACATGGAAGAGAAAGCAGGACTCTTTCAATGTGAAATCACAATAAGACATATTTTGTGTCATAAATAATGACTCCTCAGGATAAATAATCATGATTATCAATATTGATCAGAAAATACATGATTAGCAAAATTGTGCAGAACCTACTTTGCACATTCTTTCATTCACAAACCTTTTGCATGTTTGTGGGAACAAACAGATCCCAACACAGCACTTTACTGCATAGATATTCCAGTGAGAGGCAGCAGTGCAAAACATTTATGTATCACAATGCTATAAAACGCCGCTGCCTCTTAAAGTTAACAAGGGGAAATCAAAATCCTCTCCCCCTTCTTTTACTTCCTTTCAGAGATGCTCTTAGAGCTGTCGAACCGTTGTCAAAGTTTTTTTTTTTCCCAAACTGCAAGGAGCACTTCCATATCCTTTGTGAATAACATTGTCGGGGAAACAGCGTCCATCAGCAGCGCATTGAAAAAGAAATGCAAATGTTCCAGCATCTCTAGGTGCGATGCATTTTGTCAGTTGTGGCATAAAATGTACAGCGCAGTCCATCAACTCTGTGATCATGATTGTGTATTGACTGTTGAAAGGTTTGGCTGTATCTGTATGTTACCTGGCAACAGCTTCGGTTTCAGCATCTCTGTAGTGGTGTCATGGCTACACACAAAGTAAAGATCCCACTCTGCCTAGAGTGTCACAACTTTCTCAGCAAAGTGCCGCCTGGAAGTTGCTAAACACGGTACTTTTACGACTCTCACACTGCAAACTGTGCTCTTTTCCCTGATTGAGCGACTGAGCAGCTGGAAAATGTTGGGCCACGGTGGTATTCCTCTTCAACCAAGAAGTTTCTCCCTGCCTGCTGCAGATTTGCTATCACTTCATTCCCGGAAACGCTGTACCTTCAGGCATTTATTTATTAATTACCAGCCTGTTCAGTGGTTTGAATTGCTACTTCACCCCGTGCACGACCTTGTGAATTAACAGTACATTGCCAGAGAGATGTGAAGTAGAATCTTGCATGCTCCAGCAGCTGAGGCGACCGTGGCTGGTATATCCACACTCCTCCGTCTCCAACGCTGAGGCCCCAAGGCAGCAGTGTTAGCGCCAAATTGACAAAGCAACTAGATGTGACAGGGGGAGTCATAAAATTGCATTTTGTAGGATCAGTGTTTTCCCCTCCTCTCTCGTCCCTCAGCACTTCGACAATTAGATCATTGCTCAATTTAAACCGATATGATTTACCTTCGACTGCATCCACGTTCGCCACTCGTTGAGTTAAGATGGAAGACGATGAAACCTGCAGCCTCTGGGGCACAGAACATGTAGATTTGACGTGGTGGTACTCGCCGCACAATTTCTGTCCGGTCTTTGACAAATACACATCGTCTTTATGATTCTGTGAGACGTATTATGAGCGGGTATTTCCATCAGTGTCATTTCAGGGCAAATTGCAGTTTTCAGGTGACACATTTTATGTTTTTTTCAAAGCTATTACAAGGCCAGGTGATGACTGCAGCAGCACTGAAAGTTGTGCGCACAATCGTTTATAGAGAGATGGAAATGTTTGCCGTCGGCATCAGATGTGTTCACAATCTGGAAGATGGTCATGTGGTACGCCGCACCACAGTTGTGCAAGCATTCATTACAATGGAATAATTGTTGCCACCCAGGGAATATTCTATAAAACCCCAATGGCTTAGCAGGGATTCTTTCTGCAGGACCCTCTGGCTGCTAGACCCCAGCTTTCTGATTGCATGAGAGAGACAGCCCTCTAAGCAAAGATGAAATGTATCAATGCCACTGGAGCTACCCTCCCATCCCTAATTTCTCGGCTGCTACTGCTATAGATTGCAGAGAGGCTCCCTGAAGCATGAAGGCCTGGCTGAATACTAGGTCAGCTTACAATCTAAGACCACACAGACACAGAGGCCATGTTTCATATTGGTCCACACCTACTGTCCAGCAAACTGAGAGGAGATGCAATTGAAAACACGAAGCTGAAGCATTTTCTGCAACTCCTGAAAGCTAACCTCCAAGTTGTCGGGTTTTTTTCCTTCTCCTGTGTAAAATGAGGTCAAATTTCCTTCTGTAATTATCTTCTAAAGGACGCCGCGCTGCCACTTCCAGAGGTGTTACGGTGCATGTCTTTGCATTGCTTAAACATCTCATGGTGTGAAAGGGCAAGAACCTCCTGCCTTCAGTGATGAATTGCGGCATAGTCTGATCATGTAAATAATCTGCTCTTTATGCAAATCCACAACCACTTAATAGCTGCTGATTGGCGTACTGCTACTGATTGTTGGTGCTTAACATGATCACAGTAAAATACTGCAGCATGCCATTTATTTCCTACCACAAATACCCCGCAACAATCACATACCGGGGCGAGTGCATTTTGCAACATTAGTATCACAAGCCCTAATAAAAAAGAATAATGTGATGAATACGTCCACACATTCGCCTGGCTCTGAGACGAATAAAAAAAAAAGTCGCTTCCCTTTGCAGTGGAATTCTTCATGGCTGCAAGCAGACACCAGGAGGATGAAGTAGCATTTGGCTGCTCAATTAATTTTAAAGGTTTTTACACTATTAAGCACAATTTAACCAGCAGCTATTACATCCTCCTCTTTCTCTTTCTTGTTTCTCTTTGATATTTTTGGTGCACCAGCAAAAAAAATCCTGTATTTTAATCTTGTGTATTAACATGCCGTGCCGTTTGTCAGTCAGGTCCATTTCAGCAAAACCGCGCTTTTCATGTTGTGGGTGGACACATGACCACTGCAGCAGCCTGTCATCATTTTGTAATAATAGTAATCATAAGGAAAAGCAATCAAAAAAGTGCTTTTCTTCCTTTCTTCCTGTGTATAAATGACCTACCTGTGTGTGTGGTTATTGCAAATACTTACATAAAAGTGCATTTGAGAGATTTTAAAGGAAAAGCAGCCAAACTGGTGAACATTTGCTTCGTTCAAATAGCATCAAATATTCAGAAGATGGTGTGGATATTATCAAATTCAAACTATTAATTTTTCACTGCTTTGAGCAACACAAATGAAACTCTGGATTCATTGTAACGTAGGTGGTCTTCAATTAAAGCTCATGTTCCTCACTTTCAGTTTGTGCATCCATTAGCAATTTTTCTCACCAACACAGGGCTTGTAGGTAGAGAAGCAGCGTTTTCCTCGGACCGTTTCAAGACGTAAGCCAAAGTATTGTTCTTCAGCCTGAGCTCAATGAAGACAAAAATAACTAAGAGTAGAGATTAGTAGCTACTTTCATTTAGTCTCCAGGTCGATGAGCTACACGGCCAAAGAATTCCTCATCCAACCATTTCTTGTATCAGCTGTATATCATGCTATGCTGCTGCCTTTTTGGAGACGTGAGCAGAACAAATGCACAGCCAGCATCATATTATTTGACACTCTTTGTCTCTACAACCTGCAGCAGCTCAACAGCGAAGCACAGAGAACAGTGTCATGTGCAAAACATCAGCGATTTATTTAAATGACATTCACTGAAAGAAAATGCTCTCCTCTCTGTGCTCTTTAGCTGGTGCAGCTACAGCACACCTCCCTCAGGGGAGCAAATGGCACTTTTCCCCTGAACGCAAAAGGAAAAGTAAGTCATGACAGGGTTAATGAATGTCACAGAGCAGTGATAGAAATATGTGGTGAAAGCCCTGCAATCCTTCAGCAGAATGTCCACAGTTTAGGTTAATTACCTTCATTTCTATTAGAGTCAGTGTCATGCTTGTGTGGTAATTGGTCCCTAAATTACAATTACAATTACCAATTGTGTTATTAACCTCATGAGAACTAGTTGGATGATTGAATATGAAGTTATGCTTTTTGTCACACTAAAGAGTAACTGGGTGAATTTTGTTCTGTTATTGACTGAAATACAGTATTTTTTTTTTGTTTTGTTTTTTCTTTCCTGATCAAACAAACCTTCTTTTGATAAGGGATTTGAAACTGGATTCATATTTGATGAAATGCCACATCCCTGGCAGAGAGTTCTCTCTTGGAACGCAGCTTTGTTTTGCCAGTGCCGTTTTATATGGTGCACACTGCAGCAATGAACTTTAGCTTTTGGCTTTTCTTTCTGCTAATGTGGAAAAAGTACAAATTGTAAAGTTTTTCGTTTTGCAAAAATAAGTGAAACTGTGGGGGTTTTTGAGTCAAATCCAAACAAAACCTCACAAAAAGATTTATAGCGAGATTATCAGTGACCCTATAAATGTCCTTTATGACTAATTTAATGCCTTAATAGGGCTGAAAATGAAAACCGCAGACAGAACGTGCCACTCCATCATGAAAATTAATATTCGATTGTAAAAAGAGATCTACAGCAGCCTTGCGAGTGGTCGTTGCTGCACTGAATAACCTACATGATGGACATAAGTCACACCATGTCACGTTCATGGACTGAAATGTAGCTCAACCTGTAACAAGTGAATAATTCAACAACTGTGTGGTAATGATGGCAAAGTTCACAACCCAGCTCAACCTACCATTATACCAACGTTCCACCGCGAGCAACCCGAAGGCGCATCCCAGAAATGAGCACCAACATCAGTATCTGTTGTGTCACTCGTTTTTTGACTTCTTATGGACACAATGTGCAAAAATAGACACTTGATGGTTTGACCCGATGGTTATAACTGAACATCTTCTTTAGCCAATTTTGCTGCGCCTGAAGGCTGTGCTTCAACTCGCCAGTATATGAAGCAAACAGAGGTTTAGTTTTATTGCAGTCTCCTCGGTGCAGAGATTGAGGCACTTTTTTGGCATAATGTAGACAGATATTATGCTTTATTGTCCCAGTGGGAAACTTGTCTTGGGCTGGAAGCCACTGAAACTGATGCATATCCTGTATAAATTACACGCCCTGTCAAAAGTTTTGAGACACTTTCTCATTCAAATAAATTAGAACCTGTCTAAAAACGTTTGACAGGGGGTGTATATAAAAAGGTGCCTAATTTTGCCAAGAAAAAGTTACAATTATTTTTTTTTAAAATCACAAATAAGCAATAATTGCTAACTGTTTGAAAGCAATAAAAAAGATTGTAGATTTAAAACGTACAGTCAAATCAGTGATTCTATGCCATAAGAGGTGATACAGTTTGATAAAATAGATAATGAAATCACAAAGCCCTCTTACCTGCACCTAATTAACATCTTAATGGCAAATGTAATGATTGAATTCTTGTTTTGATGCAGTTTGCATTTTTGGTATCTTTGGCATAAAGTGGCAACACTTCTGGATTCATGATATGTTTGTAATCTCTTGAGCACACATTTTTCATTAAAAAAAACACAAAGTAGTCGTGTTTCTTTTAGCCTGATGTTTGAATAAGATGCGCAGACTAAGACTTTAACTGTTCTGACAGGTGCTACGTCATATACTAATACACTTTGTGATATTTAGCATCAGCCACTAACCTTTATGTATCTTATGTTTCATTTACATACACATGGCAATGAATACTTTGAGTTCCTGACTTTGCGAACTTGCTTGCATCAAATTGCTACTTAAGGGACAGAAAGACCTGTTTGAATTAAAAGCACTTCAAATGCACACAGTACATACAAAAAAATGAAACTATCCGCAAGGCCAGATAGCGCCAAGGGGTAAACTGACCCTTTGATTAGACCATTTTCAAAACAAAATACTGCAAATGAGCCCATTTGAAAGCTTAGCGGCTGCGTTTCAACAGTGTCTAAGTTTAATGCTACAGCCATCAAAGCAAAGGCAAATGTGTAGCAGCCACATCAAAACGAGTAAAAAAAAAAAAAAAGTGTTATCTGTCGCCAGAGCACCTAGGCATGTCAAAATAGGATATATATTATTTATCACACATCATGCTTTCAGTGAAAAAAAGAAAGAAAACCAACATGAAGCAACTTCTAAGCCCCAAAATTTTTTCAACAGCAGGTGTCACATTTCATCCCCGGCTTTGGTTGTTAGAAGGCAGCCCTCGCATTTGCAGTTGTTTCTTCTTGCTAGTTTTCCTATTCAAGTCCGCAGGGACGCGAATGCTACACTGATTCATACTGTACCTGTCTTCAAGGACTGTGACAGCAGAAGCAGGATGATTGCAAGGGTGATTTGGTTCCACAGAGTCTTGTTTATTGGCAGCAATTTAGCCAAGCGTGTCTTCAAAACCTCAACAGAATAATTTATCAGTATATGCAGCAGTATTCTCCGAGAGATACGCTCCAGAGCAAAGAAACTGTAGTGCTGGCAGGAGAAATGTCATGAGATTACAGATATCTTGTCTGGTCATAGTGTGGTGTGTGCACTGCTGGGAACTCAGCCTTGTCCAGTTTTTGTGGGGAAATATTCCATTTCGAGTTGAATAGACACAAAGTAAGCCCATATTTGCTGCTACAAACACGTGAGCTATTCTTTCCGTGACTCCTTTCATTAATTCTTTTTTTCTTCTTTTTTTCTTAAGATATCACATTTCATTAGAAAGGACCCTGCCCCTAATCCTAACAACAAAGCCACATAATGGGAACCGGCCCATGTCAAGTGATACTGCAATGAAGGGAAAGATTTAAGGATAAATCCTGCTTTTATTGGTGTGATATTCACACACGTCTTTTGAACGGTCTAAGACCAGATTAAACTGGAATACAAGCAGCGGCCCTCAGAGGAAATAAAAGAAACTGTGGTATTGTGGTTTTTCAGGTGTTTTGAAAAGGCACACGATAGCTGATACGTGACAGAAAAGCTGCAACATCTCTGAGCAGCCACATCGGTTTTGCGACTCCTGCATCATACTTTAATGTGAAGTGGTGCCAGTATAGCGGGGGAAAAAACAGCTATGCTGTGCCATTAAGTAACATGTTGTTTCTCAAGAAAACATGCCAACACGTCTCACGTGAACCCTGATCGTGACTGATAGCATTTCTTGCATGCAGTTATTTACAATCTGCTCCGAGATGACAAAAACTGGCACAGGACAGACCGTAATGGAATATAAGTGAAGAAATGGGAATTTCCGTCTTGGACTTAATCTTTTCGCACTGCCTGGGGCTTCATGTCCCACCTCAGGGGAGCCTTGGCAATCCCCAAACTCTCTCTGGAGACCCGCAGAGAGAACTGTGCAACAGAATGGAAATCTCTACACTCTCAGCCCTCCCAGATTGCTATTGAAAGCATTTACAGTACAGTGGGTAAGACATGCAACCAAGCATTGATAATGAGGAAGAGGGCGAGAGAGAGAAAGTGTTATATGGGCAATATTTGCAGGCAAATACAAGGCAGGAGAGTCGACGCTTATTTTTATTTACTCCTCGAGTGCAGCTGGCTATCAGCAGAGGCCTTTGCTCTCCATCTCTTTGATGCGGTGTTAGTGATCTTATGAATGACCATCATGTGGTGGGTGTGAGGGGATTTCAGATGCGGTGGGACTGGGAGACAGAGTTTCCTTAACAGTGGGGCTAACAGAACTGTGCAATCACCTGCCATACAGAGAGAGAGAGTGGACAGAAAGAGAGAGAGGGGCATCCATAAAACAATTATCATAGACAGGCTTGACGTGCCTTATAGGGCCGATCGCCTCCCCGGTGCCGGTGATGAGCGGGGTGGGGGGGTTCAGAGGGAGTACACTTGGCAGATGACTACATTATTTATAGATGAAAGAGGATCCAAAGCAGAGCGATCAGTGCACAGATGAGGCCGGCAACCAAATGACTCCAACCTGGGCGGCGCAGAATGTGATGTGAGCACTGCAGAACAGGCAGGTGCAGGGCTATTTTAATGGCTCCCTGCCCCCCATTCCCCTAAAACAAACCAGCTATTAAACGGCCACTTCTATCACTCTGACTGTGGGCGACAAAAAACCCCACTCTCGTCCTTATTTGGAAGAACTCGAGCAAATGAGCCGGCGTGACCACCGAGGAGTTACAACCATTTGGGGCAGATCCATCAGAGCAGTTTTGCGGGCCACGTTTCCGCGTTTGAACACATTCCTGCACACAAGCACCCTCACAAATCTTTTGTTATCACCAAAGTGGCCACCGTGAAAGCACTACACCATGTGTGATGCGGACCCCTCGCGCTAGCCAGGGAGGTGCCGAAGGGACAGGAAGTAGGACCTTGGAGAGTACATTAACCCGCACCGATCTGCCAAATACAGCAGCAATTTCACACCTGAGTGGATAAAAACATGACCATTCATTTTTGCTGGTGACAGGGAAAAAAAAAACCCTCACGGCTTGAATCCAACCATCGGGTTATGAGACATATGTTCCCCATCATTCAGGGCTGTGTTTTGCAGCAGCTGGGGAGGTTATTACATTTATTTTATTGTAATTATCTCTTCCATTATTTCATTATTTTCCTTGAAATCGCTTGTCTTCTCACAGACATTTTCTTCAGTTTGGGCAGATCACATGATTTAATGTTTAGTATGACTAACTCTAATTAGGCATGTCTGCAGTGTGGGCTGGTGAAAAACAAAACAACAGCCTTCAGAGATGGAACTCATTCATGATTGTTGTCAGCAGTCACCTGCAAACAAAAGACAGTGGGGTATTCTTTATCTTTTTTTTTAATTTATTTTGACGAAAACAAGATAAGAATTGTTAAACAGTTTTGGGAAAATGGTTATAAATGATGTAAAATGGTAGTTTTTTAAGGAGCCATTGTAATGCTGGATGACTTAAAAACACACTCTGCTGAACCAACAACATTAGTCTTAAGTGGTGCAGGTAAATCCCATCTCTACGAGATTACAGGGCATATGTCAAGTCACACTGGAATAATAAGAGCGTATGTTTACAGACACAATCTAAACCCCTCTAACATGCCCAGGCTCCATTTTCTCCTTTATTCTTCTATGAAATCACACAATAGTGCCACGCAGTTATTTTTCTCATGTAACTATCTCCTTGCATTAGCTCCAGCCAGTGTGTCTAAGGTGACAGGTTTTAGCGAGGATCTCAAAGGGCTCATCGATTTAACACTGTGTACTGTAGACTGTAAATATAATGCTGGATGGCTCCAATTTGTTCTTCTCTCCTTTTCCTTTCCTGCAAAATTTTTGATGTGCGGCTCTTATCAGGACCTCAGCGGTACGAACTTGGAGTTGACACCACGGGAGAGGAGTTTTTAGATCCTTTGATGTGTGATTTCTAGTGAACAAGGGCGAATGTGATGTATATGCGAGAAAAGACACCAATTAAGGAAGGCGCCACACTCCCAGGGAAGTCACACCATTATTTCTTTGAGACCCACTCAAACTCTGACAAAGGGCATGAATCAAACCAAACCCTTAGGCGAGGGCAGGAGAGGAAAATTTTGTGTGTGTGTGTGTGTGTGTGTGTGTGTGTGTGTGTGTGTGTGTGTGTGTGTGTGTGTGTGTGTGTGTGTGTGTGTGTGTGTGTGTGTGTGTGTGTGTGTGTCTGTGAGAGTTTGTGTGTGCATTTGTAGACTGCTATCTGGCACAGCCGAGCTCTGAGACTGGGCAGTAACAAACAAGATAAGACAGTCAGTGAAGGAAGAGAAGGGTGAAATTTCAGGGATCTTCAACACGAAGAAGCTCTTGAGACAGACAAGGTGATACTCAGAGCCATAAGGCATAAGGGCCATGCTCCCACTGAGCACTTTTGTGGCAGTTTACTTGAATTCTGAAAAGTTTATTCCTGTTAATTGGTTGTTTGAGAAAGTGTCAACATTGTGATTATCTGGCATGCACCAAATAACTGCTAATGGTTGGTCTGAAAATCTTTTCTCCTTTGGTGCAGTCAGAATGTAGGCTGAACCAAACTGTAGCACAAAAACAAGCAGCGTCTATGTGATGCCATTAAAGCAAGGATCTTGACATCCGGCTTTTAAAATGAGAAAGCGAAATGTGCCCATGTAAACAAAGGAACAAAGCCCAGAGTGATCAGATTTAGCCGTTTCTTAATGTATTTTTGAATTTACATGAAGCACCGAGGTAAAAGAGGTGAACTGAAGTTCCCAGTCCATCATTTTTAGCTAAAAAGACAGCAGTTCAATAGCATTGTACCTTCTAATGGAATTGTTTCAGGGGCTTTAATGTTGTCTCCAGACAGTTCACCAAAAAACAGGCCAGCAAAGAGGTAAACATAAATCAAAAGCAAGTCGGTGTTTTGCTTGTATTTGTACAGGATAAATCTATGCTGCTACACACTTTTCTGCTGAGTAGATTTTCAATTACTTTCATGCTGGGATGCACATTTTAAATGATTTGCAATAGTTGGTCCCAACAATGAACTAATCATTGAAACAAATAGTATATAATGGATGTTTGTCCATATGCTGATGAAACCATATTCAACCACTGACATGTGCAAAATCTGCTCAGCTACATTAGAAATATGAGCAACAAGTAAAGTAAACACAATGACTTTGTTAAAATTTCTATTTAACAATTGGCCCCAAACATGTTGAAAACAGCAAATGGGCTGCAGTTTTCCGCAGTAAATATTCTGTAATGTTATTAATCTCTTCTAAGCTGTTTTCTATGAAAATAGGCCACAAATCTGATCTACATGACTAATTGTTGTTAATGTAAGTTAAAGATGTCTACAAATATGGCTCCAGAAATTTTTATCAGTTCCACAAAATCTGTCAGTGTATTTATACATTTATACACATCATCGCTTTAGTTTGAATGGTGCTGGTAGCAGTGGTGTAGTCTAGCTTATTCTAGTGGGTATAATCTGATTTTTCCCCTCCCAGCCTTGTCCTGGAGCAACATCTGTCCGGCAGCAGCTGCACCAAAATGGCCCCACACAAGAACCACTACGCTCAGTAATGCATCCACATATAAAGACTGGTTACATATTATCTAAATGTAAATGTAGTGTAAGCAGCACAAGATGTGTATCAGTTAAAAACAGCTGGACTTTAATTAACCGTTGAACAACCAGTGATCCTTCCGGTAATTATCATGCATCCCTAAAGAAAATGCACGAAAAATAGACTAAAGGAGGCAAAAATTCCACTCTTTCAATAGCTCGAATTATGTGACAACTATAACATATCAGTTAGTCATTTAATGTTGTACATGTAACACATATTACTTTAACTTACTCTTAACTTTTTACATTTAAATAGTTTCTACTGGGTTTAAATGCCGTCTAATATTTAAATAATTTTACGTTTCTCCACTCTAAACAAGGAAGATTGTTTTTAAATTCCTTCACCTGACTCTTACTCCACAAGACTGGCCAGGTCAAGTTCTCATCCATACGTGTACACACACACACGCACAGCAGCAGCTCCTTAATTTCAACCAAACCACCAGTTAGCTAGTTGTAGCTGTAGTTCTATGTGTCAATCACCTGCTGCTACAATAGTGTTTACTATTATTATAACATACGCGATAGCGTCGGCAGGCTCCTCTTCCCCGCCATCAGGTAGAGCTGATGTGGCCTCTTCATCTAGCTCCTTTTCTGAAACGTTAACGTTAGCTCCAGCTGTAGTGTCCCCCGAAGTGGCAGTATTCACAGAACAAAGAGCAGGCCTATTGAAACACCAAAATAGTTTCATTATACCATCAAGGAACACGGCGGAGTTATGTGACGATCGGCGTACGTTTGTCTGTGAATCTGTCCTTCCGTCTGTGTGCAAAATGACTTAAAAATGGACCGACGGATTTGGATGAAATTTTCAGGGAAGGTCAGAAATGACACAAGGACCACCTCATTAGATTATAGCAGTCATACAGCTTATAGTCTGGAGCCACGGATTTGTTAAGGATTTCCCATTGCGACATATTGTGGCCAGCACTGCATCACCGTAACCATGACAACAAGTGAACGCTGTGTCAGTTGCCTGCATCAGTTCACTTGACTACATATTTTGGTCATGCAATGCGGTATCTGGACATTATATATATATGCATATCACGTCTGTACTCATGCAATGTAGTTTTTATTTACTTAGTTTGCGGGTTGATCTATATTAAATGTCCAGATTCTATGTTGCCGTGATTTCTGAACACACAAAGTGATGTATGAACAGTCTTGGCGGAGTACTGTGCTCTCTGACTGCATTTCTTGTTTGTTTTTTTCTTTCTTTTCATTGTTTTTCTCCACTGACTAGCGTCGGACCATTTACGGTTGTTAATTCGTGCCCCTCTTCTTCTAAGCCATACTCCATTTTTCTCGCCATACAACTTCACCGCTTCCTGAGTAGTTTACGTAGGGTTCATGTCACGCCTCACGGAAGCCCCTGTGGTCAAAAAGAGCCCACTTCGTAACACAGAGAAGGCGCATGTATGAACGGGAAAGTGAACTATTATGTCAAGAAACATAATAGTATGTACCTTTGTGCGTTTTTAAGAGGTTATATGGAAATTCGAGACCTTTTCTACTCAGTATGTGGCGTATACTTGCGGATCATGTAGACTACACCAGTGGCTGGCAGCATGTAATCAGAGTCCTGCTGCTCCTGACTGTTAGCAGTGATAGCAGATACAGCATCTCTCTACTAATAGACACTCAGCTCTTAGTTTAGCATTAACATTAGCATCGGGTAGCAAACACCTGACAACAGGTTGATGCTGCAGACCTCATCAACATGATTGTTAGCAGTTCAACATCAGGTCAGGCATGTTTGCTTTTTTCTGGGATTTTTTGCGCACATGACACATTTTTTGGCGGTCAGCAAACACACCTGTAACTCCATCTCATCAAACAACAAGAGGCTCCACCTGGTGACAAAGCTAGATACTACAGCAAATCTATAATACATTTTTGACCATCCACTGCTTGTGCCTCTTCTTCTGCCTTATTGGGTAACATAGTTTTAATTGATGAACAGCAAATAACAGACTAACAAATAATCCTCCCTGGCTGCTATAAGATAAATATTGTTTATATGCTATATGCTTGTTAAACTGTCAACGACCATAAAGATAAGGCTTCTTGTAGAGAGTGCAAATGTTTCACAACACTACATAACATAGATACTATACACGCCAAACAACATGTTCAAAACCAATGTCAGGTTTCCCAATGCATTTGGTAGCAACAGTAGCCACACTAGCATTACTGCAGTGAACTGGCTGGTGAATGGTTTCACTCAACTTGTGACATACTGCTGCTTTATCAAGACTCCTGGACATCAAGTTTGAGCCTTTGTTGAATCTTTCAGCCTGTATGGGCACTTTGACAGACCCATATATTTTCCTGAACATCTTAAATAGACACCATGAGACTGTAGACAAATCGTCACCACCTTGTAGTTTGCCTTGTAACGTGCTTAATGTTGTGATAGAGTGCATTTTCTTTGCCTAAACTTAATCAAACAGTGCTTAAAAATGGCAGTAGACAGTTAATGAACACCCAATTTGACTCACAAATCTAAATAAACGAGGGAAAAACTAAAGTTCCTACACAGTACACAACGTCTCAGTCTCTTGGGTAAAACTCCTGTGACATACGACACCACCAACCCCACAAACCCTTCTTGGGATTCTTGTTAACAGCAGAAAGAAAGTCATTTTCATTTCTCAGGTTTAAATAAGTGGCCTCGACATCAAAGGACACCTTTTGTGCGTCTCTCAGACTAGAGCAACTTTGGCAAAATGGCAGATTTTGACAACCTAAAAATGAAAATAGGTTGATAATGGAAACCTAAAAGAACCAAAAATGGAAATGTCACCTTCCCACGGTTCATCTAAATACTAATTGTCTTCAATGCAGACAAGCACCCATCTAAGCAGCACAGACACACAAATCACTGGACACGTGAAATCTTGACCATCCTACAGTAATAGCGGTAACTATAGTATTATGGATTAGAGATAAATAGTTATGGATCAGGATGTTCTACTTTGATATGTGCCTATTATCATCATTCTGGTTACACTAAATGTGCATGTAATATGTATCTAAGTCACAGTTATGTGTCAAAGTGTTAGAACACACATCAGTTGAGAGAGAGTGTCACTAGTTGTCAGGGAGCCCAGAAATCATAGTGGCTTTCCTCCAGACGGTGCTGCATGGCTGTGCAGAAAGGACAGGAAATATAAGTCACTTAGTACGTTTTAATAGCTGACACCTTAATGAAACAATGTACTTTTTCTATTTTACACGAAGTTACAAGCCCGTCCAGTCAATTTTAATGACTGAACTTCCTTCTCCAAAGACCTTAAATCAGCATATCACAAGGGGGATTTTGATACGTCGGCTTGAAGGAGGGATGGCTACATAGAAATTCATAATAATATAGCAACTGCTCATTTTCTTCATACTTTCCTGAGTTTAAAAGGATAAATAGAGAAAAATAATGACATTTTTCTAAACCTCTCAAACGGAAGAGGTTTAGCAATTGCTAAGTTACGGTTGCTATGGTACAGAATAATTAGAGAGTGTGTGCACGAGGGTGTGACTCAGCACTATCAGTGTACGAATGGGAGCCAGTGAATAAACATTAGAGGATGTGAAATAAAGCATTGTTTATGCAGCTGCTGCCTCCGTCGAGTAAGTAGCCTATGCCAGCATCTTAATTCTATTCCTGTTCTTCAAGACTGTCCAAGGAAGAGGGAAGTAAAAAGACCAGAAACCAGCTTTTATGGATGCTTATATAAATGCAGATGAGGAGTCCAGAGTCCTTAAATGTGGGGAAAAAAGTGAGTATAAGCGCTAGATAAGATGCAGGGGTTTGTGCTTTGAGCTGTGAGAATGCAGTGATCTGTTCGCAGTGTTGGTATATTTAGCAGAGATTAAAAACCATGTGATGCAACAGCAACACAAATGGTTGAAAGCTGCACTTTCTGTTTTCTGTTTCTGTGGGTAATTCATTGAAAAGAGGACAAGTCAATTCTACACAGCAGCAGGTAACATTAAAAGATGACTCATTCAGCACTTCTATGACAAACCTCACGCATACCGTCCTCCCTGCGTCTCTATTTCACATTTAAGCATGAGCCGTGCAGTCTCAATGCGTATCATGTATATGAAGCCAGACCTTAATTTCATAAGCTACATTCTCTTTAATTTACTCATTTCATTTTAGAATGAATATCCTCTCTAACATTTCACTTAATTGTATGTGAGAATTTAGCCCCTGAGGATTTTTCACACTAGAGCTATGTAATAACCACACAGTGAAGAGAGCGGCTCCAAACATCCATCATTCCCTGCTCTGCTATGATCCAGTTTAAACACTACTGGGCTTTGGCAGCAAAGCTGCAATAAAAGCAACTTGACATTGTACACTGTCACATGATTCCCTGCCTACAAAACTCTTTCTGTGAGAGCTCAGCATGAGAGGGATAAATCTGCATAAGCACCGCAAATATATAAACAACGATTCCAGAGAGCATTTGCAGAGATTTTAAAGTTTTGCTGCAGTTTCCCACCTGACATGTAAATTACACAAGCTCTGAAGTTTAAGGTGATTCGGTCCATAAATCCTCAGGGTCATCCTCAAGAAAGGCACCGTGTACTTTAGCAGAGGCAAATGGAGATCTACTGGTGCATGACCTGATCAATAAGTGAGACACGGACTCTAGGTAGGGGTGTTACACATTTCTTTGTATTTATCTATCTAATTCTGCCAGCGGGCACCAATGCGTCAATGTCAGTCTGTTACTGGAAGGCTCAGACAGAATGAGACTGAGGCAGTTCCAGGTCACATGGGGTGATGCGCTGGACTTCAAAGCTCTCCAAGCAGGACGAGAGAGAACTGCCACAGGCAGTGTGGTGCAAAGTTTCAGATTACACCCTGGTCGAGAAGCTAATTAGCCAGTGGTGTGTTTTAACTTTAGTCTGCTGATAATTTAACTCCTCCATTAATTGGTGTTAGCTTTTACAAACCCTCCACAGTGGCAACCAGCTAACATTAAAATGTCCATGGAAATAGTGTACGTACACACATTGAACTTATTTTCTGAAATGCTCATTGTGAAAGCACGTTGTGTTCTGCGGCAGGACACCAACTTAACCCCTGATCAAACACCTGAAGCTGGGTGTTGGTACACAACTCCAAAAACATACAGGATTAAATTACGAGCGATGAGTCTAGTGGGAAATTAGAGGATTCTTCAAATACGCAGGTTTGGTTGCAGTGATGGAACAGCCAACCCTCAACATAGTGAGACATTTTAACAAGGAGCTCAGGTCCAATTATTGACTGAACAGATGTTGCATTCTTATTTCAGGGCACGGTTGTCATGTCAACCAACGGAACTCAAAAGGAACTCATCCATTTCATTTTTCAGACCGACACTTACTGAAGGACAAACTAATAAGCTTTGGGGATGCACTGTCTGTTCCCTGGGAGAGGCCCATTTTAAAGCTTTCTTGACTGGAACAGAACAAATGCCATGAAAAGAGAAACCAGATCAGGACAATGAGAGTGCATCTATTTATAAATGATACAGTGCCAACTTTTCAGAATATATTTGGATTTGTTCAACCATACGCAGAGGCGAAGATGGGCCGCTGGCCGGAGTTATTGCAGGTCAATTAACCAGTGATTTTTGCAGTCATGAGCACTGAGTTCAGCACAACATCAGTTATGATGTACAATGACGGCTGCCAGTGCAGCTGTCACACTGAACACCAGTGCAGCTCAGGTGGCCACTGGCAGGCCATGGCTGACTGCTACAAAGCATTACGTTTTACAAAAACACCATCACACCTCACTGAAAGGTAATTTAAAACAGATAAAACCAGAAGGCATTGAAGTAAATGTATTCAAAAATGAAGCCAACCATTTGCTGTTGCACACTTACTGTCATAAGGGCGCAACTTCATGTCGAAAATAAAGCACACACTTATGCAAATACTTGCTTTGTTTAATGTCTAATTCAGATTGGTGCCTGTATCCTTATCACATATTCATAGAGCCCCTCAACATGCTATAAAGTATTTACATTAAGACTCTCTGAAAGGCATTCTACATAGTGGGGCTCTTTAAGTTACGTGCACAACCTGAGGGGAGAGCAGAAGCAGGAGGCTTTTGCAGATGCCACAGACTCACTGATTACCAAAGGCCAAAAATCACTGCAGCCACTGAAAAAGCAACAACAACAAAAACTGTGTATGCTCTTCATTTTGCTACACACCTATTACTTTGCACTCTGTCTGTCTGGGCAGAATCTATAGGGCAACAAAAATTACCCACACGCAGATGTTTGAGTGTTTCTCCGAAGCGTTTAAGACTTGATGTATGCTATTATAAAAGCAGTGTGACGGCAGCTGCATTGTCAGCATTCTGCAGCTCTGCTGGCTGACGGGGGGCTGAGGGCTGATTGAGAACCGGCTGACTGAGGATATGACAAGATAAAGAATATTGAATTACACACTTGCAACAATAATTACATTTTAAATTAAGCATCTACGTATTAAGCGATATTGGTTAATTTTTAATGATTCTCTGGAGACAACTTACACTCCCCTTTTTCCCCCCTTTTATTTGACACGGTAATTGCAGATTTTCTACATATCAAAAATATTTCTTAATACATTATCAGCTAAAATACAAATTTCCAACAGGAGTTAATTGCTGTTGGGGAATCCCTGCATGCACTTACTGATCCTTTTGCATGACAGACAGGCATGATATCATTGTGTCCGTCACATTAGGCTTAAAAATCTGACCGGCTGCTTTTAATTCAGGATATGTCTGCAGCATCATCCATAAGCACATGTGAAGACTTTCTAATGAGGCTGAATCATCTTGTAATGTATGACTTCATCCGAAGCTTCTGTGGGATGGCGTCAATCTCCAGGAAAGACAGGATCAGGCTGTCTGTCTGCATCTGCGTGATGCCATGACAAGTTCACTCAACCCCTCGACAAATTTAATAGCACTCCCCTCCCTCCACTTTCATATTGAACTGTCGTCCATATTACAGAGGCTTGAAGAAACACGGAGCAATCAAGGCAAGAAAGCAGACACTTCTGAGGCACTGCTCCAATGCAGATCATCATTTCTGCGCCTCACTTCACCAGAGATACATACAGAAAATCACCCTGATTCGCTCAGCCTGCAGAGGAGGGGTGATATTCTCAAACTCAACGTCAGAGGTGGTTTTCTTAGGCAAGATAAATCCTCCTCTTTTTCTGATAAATGCAGCTTCTCAAGTGTGCATGAAGACTGAAATCAGGCGTGGAGAAGAGCACCAGGTCGCACTGTGCGGCTGAGCTGAGTTCACAGCACCATCACCACAGAGAAATTATTTAACATCGCTTTTAATTAAGTCAGCCTACACGGCAGCTCATTACAATGGAGGCTTGATTTACTCAGTGCATCTCGGGCTCGGTTCAGTTCAGTGGTCTTTCACGCTCACCCCCCACCCTCCACGCTCGCTGTTGTCACTGCAGGCCTACCAACAGTACAACATACACGACAGCAGTAATATGGGAACTGACAGCAGAATAAGAATAGCACTGGTCTTTGCAATGCATTAGTCTAAACGACCTCTAAAGAGATAGTGAGCGCGGGCAGCTCAGGCATCTTGTGCATGCATTTTCCGAAGGTAAAGCCTGCCCTTCATGGAATTAATTCATTCTTAATGCACCAGCCCATCCTGCAGAAAATGTTGTTGAATAGGGATGATGTACAACAAGTGAAAAAATTTCCACAGTGTGAGAGGATTAGTAGTGTAGGAGAAGGCGTGGTGTTCAGAGGTATGAATCAACTCGTGTTCAACTCCCAGCATAGACCATATGTATTTTATTAAGCCCCAGGCTGGTGTTTGGATTTCTTTTACTTATTTAACTCTGACCAAAAATTGATATCACTTGAGTCGATCTGTAGTAAATTTTAAAAGAGGCATGTAGGGGGAAAAGACACTTCATCAGGAGCAATAAGAAAACCACTCGATACAGTGTTTGACAGGTTCACCTAGTGCGTCCAATGGAACTGAAGTGAAAGCATGGGACAAAAATGTAAAGTGTCTTCACCTTGTCTGTGTGCAGAAACTTCAAGCATGCTTTCTCAAGATAATGAACAGTATATCATAAAATGAAGCCGAATTGCCCTCTGTCGCTCCTACTGTGGCTTCCATAGATGCTTGCATGGCTTCCCAAGATGCGCTAGTAACAACTCTAAATCGTCTATCACCTCCATCTAGGCAACTCCTTCCTGGCAGCTAGTAACAAGGACTGAAGGACTTGAGGTTGGAAAACACTGCAAGGTTACCATACAGTGAACCTTAACCTCAAGGTGATGCATCAGCATCTCCAGTTTGTTTATCAAGGTGAAATCCTTCCGTTTTCTAAATTTAGTTTCATTCAGGTGTGTACATTTACGTGTATGCTTGTTGTTCTGTCCACAATAAATTCAAATTAACTATTATCGCCTGTGTAGCTAATATGCTAAAGTTGTAACATTCAAAGGTGTATGATCAAATTTAAATCATTTTTTCTCCTGGTCTTAATGAAAGAAACACGGAACTAAAATCATGAATAATTGGGTCAGTGATGTATCTTGCATACATTTTTATTAAAGTAAAAAAAATAGTGTTTTTCATGTTCCATAATAAACAATTTCATAATTATTTATTATGGAAACAGTCACTTATTAATAAAAAATGAATGGATATCACTAAAATGTCAACTAAATAACCATCCAAATTGAGTAACAACCACCTTCTAATTAGCTGAACGATAGTAAAAAGAGCTTTTTCAAAAACTATTTTGATCGTCTTCTTTTTAAGTTGAGATAATCATGACAGATATTTCTTTTATGCCAATAAATCCAATTTTATATGGAAAATAACAAATTGTACCCGTGTCTGAGAAATCACTTGCAACTAAGTTACCCCATTACAAAAACATCTCTGAAGAAAGTGTGTTCATTCCAGCTCACATGACCTGCTCCACATGATGTCATTTCCTCCTGAAGAAAAGACTGGAAGACTCCAAGGCTTTCTGAGTTATTCAATATAAAGTAGTGTGTGAGTCAAGTGTGGACAAGTTTATTACAATATCTTTACAAATAACTTTCCATTTAAATTTTACTCAATTGTATATTTAATATTTAGAAGAATCTTTCTCTAAAAATGCCGTGTGGTGTTTGGTTATAGGCGGCCATGTTGATTTTAGGCCTGAAAACAACAAAAATCTCAACTATGTCACAAAAAGTCCTGCAATTATATGTTGACCCAACTATTAAAATTGATTTGAAAGAAGCATTTTTATCATGATAAATTTTCCACCTTCATTCCCCAGCCCTTGGCTACGTAACTCAGAATCATTCTGAATATTGATGGGATTTGTTTTTTTCGTTTCTCCATTGTCTTCAGTGTAATATATTTGTGAGTCAATTTTAAAGAGTGCTAAAGTAGAAATTCTGGAGAACATATTAAGAATCAGACTAAAACATGGATAACAGCTTCATATCAACCAAAATTTACAATAGCATGGCCTTATTCTTTGATTGTAATGATGATTATTAATGTGGAAAAATATTTTTAAAAGGCAGAAACCATATCTACATTTTCTCTGGTTGGCTATATGTCCCCACCGGTTCACACTTCCACATGACACACAGGTGGAAATGGCTTGTCCAATCTGTGTTGTTGCAAGCAATCTAATTTGTGGTAGAGGAGCGTTATCTTCACACAGTTCCTGTCCACGCATCACAGAGTTTGTGCTCATTTCACAGAATTTTATGAGACTCTTTTGGAAGCATTGACATTTAGTTCATTAAATATTGAAATACACATAATGTATTAACTCCCCACCTGAGGGCTGCATTAGCCACTTGCATTGGGATGCAGATAATTTAGGCCAACACAGCAAAACAGCTGCTTATGTAGTTGGCAGAGAAAGAGCTCTTAGTGGGGTAAAAAATACAGAATAAACAATCCCACTGGTGTAAAGAGACAGGTTTCACAGCAGATAAAGTTGAGAAGTGGTGGGCATTAATAGCTGGAAAATAAGCCGTGTATTTGCTGCTGTGGTTGTTGTTGCAAGTCTTAATAATTAACATGCGACACCAGCAGTGCACGGCATCACAGGGAAAGAAACAGACCAATTAGTGATTTATATCTTGACTGTCCCTCTCTATCACTCCTAAGTCTGTCTCCATCAGACTAATTCTTGCCTAATAAATTGGTCGTCATGCGTATTGCTGGCTAAATGTCACAACTTTCACAGATAACCATGGTGACAGATGCAACCAGCCGATTGGTAAATCATCTCTTCCTGAGGAAGATGCTGCTCTCCGCTCTGATCGGGTAATGGCAGCACTGCATGCTGGTCTTTTTATCTGCACTCTCTATGACTGAACATTAGATAGCCTTCGCTCGGCGCCTACAAAGTCGATTCGGTCATGCTGTGCATTGTGGCCTTTGTTTCATTGGCGGCCAACTTGCTGCCCCCGAGCAAACATACATACAACTCTCGACCTAATTAGCCGCAAATCACTGAGTGCATTTTAAAATCATCACTAACCTTACCTATAAAGAACACCAATAAAAATGAGCAGGTCTTCGATTAAAGCATTTAAAGCCCATATGAAGAGTGGGGCAGTGGAGTACATTAAGTGATTGTAGTGGATTTCTATTGACATTATGCTATGAACAGGGAGGAAAGCACACACACACACCCACACAACACTGCAACCATAAGGTCCTTGGTTTCTCTGCTAAACTGCTCTATCATCTATTGCTGGGCTCTTTGCCTCTCAAAAACAACTCTCAATCAAAGTATTTTTTCCATCCTTTTAACTTTTCAAGGTCCAGAACCAAACATTTCTACTTTAAGGATCACACATCACTCAGAGCTCTGCTTTGCTTCACCAGATAATATTTCCATAATGCCTTTTGAGTAGTGTCAGGACGCAGTTTTTATGCCTTTCAGCACTGCCACACAGCAAAAAACACAAACAGGGATAAACAACATTAATATAATCAATAGGTCACGAGCATGCTTCCCGATGTGATGCATCTTCACTCAGGCTCCGTTTCAGAGATCCCTGAAATCCTTTTGACTTCCCACATCCATGTACAGTATGTGTGAGACGCTTACTAAACAAATAACCGGTGCTGCTTCACAGCCTGTTAGCACGGAGGAAGACATGTAGGACACCGTCGCTCAATCTCCAAATGCAGAGAATATGTCTGGCTATTTGATTAATGCAGCAGAAGGGAGCGAGATCTAATTGTAGAAGCTGGATAAACACTTACTCAGAGAAAGGAAACGGTGCAAATCAGACCACTCCCCAGAGTATTGAGGAAGGAAATTGGTTTAAGGATGAGACACAGGCGTGCGTACCAATGCGGAGCCTGTCACCCCTCTCTTACTCTCTCTATGTAACCCTCTCCACCCCTCTGCGTCACCTTTGCTTCCAAATATCGCTAAAAATTGGCAAAGTGACACAGCTCTTTTTCTTTTTCCCTCCTCTTTGTATTAGCTATGCCTGTCCAGCGAGCACAAAGTCTGATCCTTGGATCTGATTGTAACTGATGACTTGAGGAGATATAAATCACACTTGAATTGCAGCCCTGAGATGTCAGCCATTAAAATACAGCGCTGGCTAAAGTGGGTACCCGGAATACATATGAGATGATTGGTAGTCAGCAATCCTGTATGACACTGCTGGATAACCTTATGCAAAGGTGCTCAACTGAATGTTTAATAACGGAGTCGGTTTAAATAGCTGTCAGGTTGTATTTCAAGTGTCACTGAGGGAATCCTAACACCTAAAGTAAGGAGTATTATATATTTAAAGCAGTTCCTCTGTAAGGTTATAGAAATCCACATCAGGAAAAAAAAGAGCTGAGGAGCTGATTGAACAAGTCCAGCTCAGGACACTGGATTTAGGTGTTTGCAAATAATCCACTGGCCTTGACTGAAGACAACACGGTGCCATGGGGAAAATCCTGATCGCCACAAATCACTCGAGCCCAAAGTCAATTAAAGAGCCAGCTAAAAAGCATTTTACATCTAATTACATCACACAAATTGTCCCAGACAGCACACACATGTTCACCACGGCCATTTATTTCCAATACACTGACAGCAGCCCTCACTGCAAGCCTTACAGTATTATGATTTTTTTTTCTCCCAAGCTTTCGTTGTGAAAGGAGTTTTTAACATAATTACCCATGTCTGTGCCACTGCTGATTCTATTACTTTTTACTGCCTTTTTTTTTTGTGATTCCTCGGGAGCTGATTATAAAAGTGACTTTAAATGAAAAGATAGTGCTCTTTTTTTAATGCTGGCACCATCCCACTGGATTACATAGCATCCAGCTCTACTCCTCAGACCTACAGCCACATGGAGTGAATACCCCGGGCCCGCACTCACATTAAAAAGAGGTGATTTTCGGATAAGGGTTTTATGTATGTGGTCTGTGGAAGCTGTGCCATGAAAAGGTGAAGATACGAAATTGTGTTTAGCAAGGCAACCAGGACTGTCTTTGTAAAGGGGGAAAGTAATAGATTTTCCAGCTAGATGAGGAACTTCTCTGATGAGGAAATCCATTTTCTTCCCTTTATGCAGGGGTCTCGTCATGGTGGCAGCAGGCTGAACAGGTCATTCCAGATGTGTCTCTTTCCGGTTTTCAAGCTCCTCCTGGGGGATCCTAAGGCGTTCCAAGTCCGGATGAGATATGTAATCCCTCCGGTTGCTTTCAGGGTTGAAGGAGCAGCGACTCCACTCTGAGGTCCCTACGGACGTCTGAGCTCCTCCCTCTTCCTTTGAGCTCAGCCAGCAATGGACAAAATTCATTTTGGCCACCTGCACTGGCGATTGAGGCTTGAAACATGGATCGACAACCATCCCAGAGGACTAGCAAAACCTACTAAAGATGTGAACTAGAAAATTAGTTTCATTCCTGCTTAAAAAGAACAACTTGTGAAGGGGTGGAAGATCTCATAGCTGAGTGTGACAATGGTGGTGAGTCTCCAGTTTGATTACCAGCCTGCTGGACCTTTACTGCAGGTCATACCTTTGCTATCCTACCCCAAATTTCCTGTCTCTCTTGACTGCTACTACCAAAGATTAAGGCAAAATAGCAAAAAGAAGGCTCGAAGGGTTCACTGATAATCATAGTAGTCAACTAATTGTCTGATTGTGCCTGAATGCTGGCTTGGAGGAAGGAAAACAAGCTTCTCTGACTAAATAGAAATCAGGGCGTTCTAGATGGATCAAAATGTTCCCAGGCCAGATGAGATACATTATCTCTCCAGGGACTTCAAGATTGAAGGTACAGCGACTCAGCTTCGAGCTTATTCCAGATGCCCAAGCTGCTTGTTTTTTTGTCTAAGCCCAGAGAACAATGGAGGAAACCCATTTTTGGACCACTTCTGTCGACGATTTCATTCTTCCAGTCACTACTTCAGTAGGTAAAGAATGAAATGTGGATCGACTGGTAAATTGAAAGCTTTGCCTTTAGGACAGTGTTGATATTATGGCTGAAAATCAAAAAAATAATCAGTGAAGAAGAAATACTGATCAGGCAAATAGTATTGGACACACAAACACAAATATATATAGTCAGTCTCTGGTTGCTATATAGACGATGGTAGGCTGGAAAATTAAAAAACATACAAATGATCAACACATTACCCTACCATATTTTATCATTTTTAAGCTGGAGCCAGTGTTTAACTTAATAACCATTGCAAATATCCCTTGTCAGAAGCCCAATTTTCTTCACATTGTAGATCTCTGTTGCCATTTTATCCAGCCCTGACAGGCTGAGCTGCCTGTAACACTGAACTCTACATTGTCTTTGGCGAACACGGCTCACCACTGGCAGACTCAAGCCTATAAAAAGACCGACCATAAGACTCAGCAGCCACAATAAAAAAAATCTCTGACTGGCCAGCAGGGACGGAATTTTCAAGCTTTATGAGGGAATGTTACAGAGATTGAATGCCCAGTGCCACACCACTAATTACACTTTGACAAAGAAAAAGCAAAATGAAATCCCCCCCAAAGGACAACACTTACATTAAACATGATAAGTGGGTTACTGTGCTACTATAAACCTGACATGGCAGGCCGATATACAGTGCAGTAACTTATAACAGCCACCATTTTTCCTGCTGGCCTTCAGGTAATTAATGGTCCCCAAAATTCCCTCCTGTCAGCCGTTACTTGTGGCTTTGAGGGACTTCTGGAGCCTTTTTTCTGGCAAACATAAAAAGTGCAGATATGATTACTAATGACGCCCTACAAAGGTTAAACTCATAAGGTCAGACAAACTGATGCAAGACCTTGAAACTGGATTAAATACATCCCATTTACCTCTCAGTTTTGACATTGCTCAGTAGCCTCTGTTGTTTGTTAAATAAAGAGGATATATTTGGATGTCTGTGCTCTCACTGACTCGTCTGAATAAACAGATTATGATCCGACACCTTGTACGGTTTGATACTGCGTGTGTGAAACCTTCACCTGTCAAATTATTTCACTACAAAGTAGCTCGGCACCAAACAGAAGAGCCTCCCTGTGTGCTTGCTGGCCGTGGAGAGTATTAAAAGTACAAAATAAATGACGGTCTCCCTGGGTGTCCTGTTGCAGTCCTGGATCCTGTGTAAAGCTATTGACGTTTTAGTGAGGGCTACCTTATTTGGCATCATTGCTCTCTGGTATCTGGGTGGTTTGCTTCACTGGTCCTTTCAATCAGTCATATTTAACATTTATACTCCAGAAAGTAGAGCCAAATCTGAGACTTCCACTGACAGATTGACAGTCCGGCAGCCTGTGTTTATTGCTAGTTCTCTCCACTTGGTTCAGGGCTAATACTTGTGAAGCCCCTCTGTTACTGAGTTTATGTACAGCACAGCTCAACAGCTATAAGCTCAACACAACCCCCTTTCCTCAACAAGCTGCCCTCCCTTCGCTCCCCTCGCTCTTTCCGAGAGCCAGGCACCTCTAGCTTTAAAGAATAATCTCAGGGAAAACTTACCCTATTGATTAAACTGTCATACTTGACCACCGTGATTGATAAAACCCCATTCAAACGTGTCATGCGATGACAGCAGTCTGAGTGAAACAGCAAAACGCAAATAGGGGGAAACTAGCAGCAGGGGGGCTCTGACACGAGGAGCTGCTCTGTGTTGTCAGCTTTGCATCATATCTGCATTTAAATGCCTCATGCAGCTGCACTGTATTGTTTTACTTTGCAGTGGGTTTAGGTCTCCTGTTTCACATCAGAGGAGAATCCGTCTGCTTATTGACTGTCAGCGCTCGAGTCGTCTCCTGGTGCCAGCCATATTTACACAGACGCATTTGCCTGAGGAGAACCGTGTTGGGATCTGGCTTAAACATGAGAGCAGCGAGACACTAAACCAGGTTTAGATGCATAAGTATAGCCTCATAGCCATGTGCAGAAAATTCAGGAGTGCCTCAAAGAGCTTTGAGGCTAATCTTGTTTTGTGTGACTACCATTTGGCTAATATCAAATCCGATGAATTTAGCACTGCAGTTTTTTAGGAAATGTCCTAATAATGTGTCCTGTTTAACTAAACTGCTGCAAATAATGGACTATAATAGACAGCAAAAGTTCAATACAATTACATGTAACAGTGTCAGAGGGATATATGTAGTGGAATCTTACGTTACAGTGACAGAGGGATAAGTGTAGTATGTGCAATAATGATAGGGGAATATGTGCAATAACAACAAGGAGATGTTTGCAATATAGTCATGTGTAAATGTTAAATAATTACTGCTTGGTAGCTGCCTTGGACTCCCAGTTTTTGTCTGTTATGTGCACCACGTGTTATTGTTTGTTGTTTGTTTTTCTTTGTTGCATGTCTTTGTTCGGTTATGGTTTTATGTTATTTGTAAGTTCTTTATCTATGATCTGCCAATGGGACTCGAAATGGAAGTTAGTCATATGGCTACAATCTCTCGTATTTATGTGGAAATGTACATCAATACGAACTGTCCCCTTTTAAAAAATAAACAAACAAATAAAATAATGTGAGAATATGGATAAAAATATGCAATTCCTGTTGAAAGTATTCCGCCACTTGGAAGTTGTCCCCCGTTATTGCTTTGTAATACTAAATCATAGTCAATTTACAAAAAAAACAAAAACTTTAACATCAAAGTGAAAACAGATTCATTCAAAGTAATGTCAATTTTTTTAATTTAAAATTCTAAATTTACAATAAGCAGCATAGTCACCCAGTTTGTGAGGACGGCCTGCTGTATGGATGTGCCATATGCCTCTCATTTCTTTATTAGGGATCGAACTGTACTAAAAGAGCTTTTCAGTGATTTGGAAATGTTCTTGTATCCAACCCCTGATTTGTTTATTTCCATTAACCTTTTCACAGAGTTGTTGGGACAGTAGTTTGTCTTCACTGTGTAGTTACAGCCAGAAAAATGAATAAGGAATTGAGCAAGGAGAGTCACTTTAAATGAGGTGAATACTTACACAATCACTTATTTTAAACAAGCCATTCTCCAGCTAAACCCCCAAATAGCGTCTGTCTGCTATTGTCAAGAGAAAGACAAAATGCCAAAAATAAAACAAAAAAACAACTTGACGGGTTCACTGATAATCATATTAGTTGAATAATTGACTGGTTGTGCCTGACTAACGCTGACTTGGAGGAAGGAAAACAAGCTTATGACCAAATAAAAATCAGCACCACATGAGGTGGACAGCTCCACCTGAGGCGACAGCAGAACAAGAAGCCGAAGGCGCGGCAGAAAAAAAGTCTAAATATCAGAGGAGAGATGCTGGAATTATTCTAACGCTTTCTTGTCCAGTGATTAAGAAATGATTATGAATATGTGGGGTCTATAAAAAGGCTTCAATAACTGATGAGTAGACTGATGAGATCTGACCAAAATGTTGCATTAATTACAGGAACACAGGTTTAGCAAATTTCTTTTATTTTTTCTAATCAAAGACAACAAATGCTCATCACAAAGACTCCTCATGTTGGTCTGAGTAATGAATAATAAGGCAAGAAATTACAGGCAAAAACACTGCTCATGCACTATTCAGTTTTGAGATTTTGGGATATTTTGTTTTCATTACATGTATTTTCTCAGACTAAAGGAAGGAAAACAGTGACAATACATAATTAGGTGTTGGTTCTACTAAACTTGCATCTATTTGCATTTGTAAATTTCAAGAATAATACATATTTTTAAAGGCTCCACTTCAGTAGCACTTACAGACATCAAATTTTACAGTTTTATTCTCATCTATATTACAGAGGGGCTTGTTTATATGACATCCACAGACTGATTTTTATTTCATTGCCTCTTTTTAATTTATCTGACAGTATTTTCTAATTTGTGAAGCAATGAACCATGTAAACCTATAAAAACCTTTGACTTTAGTGGCTGAGTTCATCCAGTGATCACAGTTATGCAAATTAGATTTCTAATACTAAATTTGCATATTTAAATGCACAGTTTCTGAAAACTTGTAATACAAAACCTCATTTCCGTGTTGTAAATAATTACGGGGGAAGTTTCATGGTGATATCTATTGGTTAGAAATTTCCCCCTCTTCACCTGTGAGAATGAAAAAGCATCAACGTGATCAGAAATCCAGCTGGGAATGAAGGAATCTTTGTGAAATTAAAACGTCGCTATTATTATTATGTAGATATTAATGAAAAACAGCAAAATGTTTTGACTGACTTGAAATAATATCTGTTGTTTTCTGTTATTTGTCGCTTTATTGTTAGTCCAGCTACACATTTCACTTGGCTTACTCCTCCTTTCTGCCTAAATGTTTTGTAAATCATTCTCAACATGGGGAACAACAACAACAACCTCCAAGGAGCAATTTTTCATAATAAAAATTTTGAGTTTTGTTGAGGATTTGTGTCGTGTAGTAAGGCAGCTCTGCAGTTTTGTTTTGTTTTCTGTGAATTTGTCACCATTTTAAGTGGAAACGCTGTTGCATTCTTTGCTTAGCAACACCTAAGACAAATGTGATTGGTTCAAAGAAATACAGAGAAGCCAGTGTTTCTTCCTTCCTATAGCAGAATGCATATGAGGTGGTGTCAGACTGTTGTAGTCTGTGGCTAGATTGTTGTAAACATGTAATCAGGGTCCTGTTGGAAATATTGAGTTTATATTTTGAGCAATCAGATTGGTCAGTATTTAAGCTGAAGTTCCAGAGCAGATTATCCTCGCAACATATGTTACCATGGTGATCCATCCTGGTTAAAAAGGGAAGCAACTTTGTGTTCTCAGAAAAAAGCCCAAGGACAAATGGATAACCTCCTGAGCACACCTCAAGGTACGGGCCCCAGGAGAAACACATGGGTAATCAATAACATTAAAATCCACTGCATTCCATTTAGAGTCCTGTGCCGTGCACGCCGGCTCGCTGTCATGACTTACTGGGACACCTCATGGAACTTAACTATTGTTAAAAAAAAATTGCTCCCCTGAGTTTCTCCTGCTATGATCTGCTTGCTGTTTGACTTCATGGAGAAATGGAAACGCTGGTGGAGTCGACCACAAGGCAGGAAAGAGTGCTTGAGTGTGGCTGTCCCTAAAATCTTTATTGTCTTATTAAATTGCCTCGGGCCCACCTGCATGGTTTTTTGTTTTGTTTTCTTCACGCTCTACGACGCTGCCAAAGGCTACATCAGCACACAGGACTCACCGAGAGTCATGTGAGATTTATTATTACCATAAACTGATGTGTGAAGCCTTTACAGTTTCAAACTTTACTGCTGCTGCAGACTAATTCAAACCACCCTGGATATATTAACATTGTAGGGAGCAGATTTACTCCCAACATGGCTACTCATAATAGTCAGTGAGGGCATACTTGGAGATAAAGAGGCAGAGTTATATTTTAAAATTCTATTTATAATAATGAATATAAGTAATATCAAATGGGTCTTTATGGCGCTCCAGTCCTACAATGAATTTGAGGTGCAGGCCTTAATACCACTGTGAAACATAAAGTGCTATTTATTAGCCGCCTTCTTCTTCTTTTAACTCTGTGTGTGGCACCACTGCCTTTATGAAGCACAAGCTCTCGAAGGTTGTCAATGTGACATTTCTGGATAGTTTCAACTTGGCGGTGCAGGCACTTTTCAGGTCAGACGCTTGAATACAAGTAACAAAACAACAGCGTTAAAGTTGTGGATTACAAGCCTTGCATTCAAAGTTTAACTTGAAGCTGCACTTACACAGCACTTGACTACTAAAAAGCAGACTGACTGAAACGCAGAAACATAGCTCTCATTCAGGGAGCACTGAGGAAAGTTACCACAGCTCAAAACTGCGTGTCTGCTCTTACATCTGACACGAGCTGTGCAACAGAGGAGCAACTTATACACAGGTTGCTGGACAAAAAAGGGAGCTAGCAGACATAAATACATCAAGAAAGGAGGATTGTAGTACACGTGGAATGTGCAGAATAATCTCCACACCACAGAAGCCGAATAATATCAGTGGTCAACATAAATAAAAGCAAAAAGTTTCACTTACCGCTGAGCGTGGGTGTCGACACATCTGAGGTTACCATCCCTGCAGTCATTAGTGCTCTTGCAGGTGATGTCAGATGAAGCTACCACTAACTGGCCCTTCAGTGTTAAAGCATGGCGTGTTGATGCTCATTGAAGAACTTTAAAGTCACGTTTCACACAGCGGAGGGAACTGGAGGTGTCGGAAGCCGGAGCAGTATACGTTTGATCCGTATGCACTGAAGGCCGAGCTGTGAAAACGCTACATTAGCATATCCACCATGACACTAGCAGCAGCTATTCCTGCCTCTCTGAGGCGTTGAGCTCCTCAGGGACAATTTATCATTGTGTAAATGGACGAGGTGTCAGCACCCTTTGGTTGGACAGCTCCGCCAAGCAGGGAAAGAGAAGAGAGCAGCTAATTGATCATGTGACCAGCGTCTGCTTTAGGTGTGAGCATAGACTGTATATAAAGATGGAAGTAGCATCTGGCTCCATCTGAATTTTTTTTTTTTTTAAATTAGTAAAAATCTTCCAAAAAATCCTAAAAATATCTAAAGTGATTACATATATATCAGTAAAACTTCTAAAATTTTCTTTAAGAACATTTACAAAAAAATTTTGATTTTTATGTGAATGTTCTTAAGAATCATTTTTAACATTTCTTTTTTCTAACAAAAAATGTTCAAAGATTTCCCAGAAATATTGAAAATGTGGACATAAGAAGTTTCACTGTGGAAATATATATTTTTTCCACATTTTTAAACTTTAAAACCTGTCAATTTTAACCCGCAGGACAACACGAGGGTTAATCTTATTTTGAGTTTTCTTGTAAAATTCATCTCAAAACAAGATAATTAAAAAGATTGTTTGACTTAAGATATTTAAGATGCATTGTCTTAAAACAAGTCCCTCCATCTTGCTGAAAGGTCACTTGTTAAGTGAATTTATCATCAATCAAGTGGGATGAGACATTTTGACTAAAAATAAAACAAATAGACTTGGTAAGATTTTGAGTTTTTGCAGTGTGCTATGCAATGGTCATATTGTGCCTCAAAAATGCTAATAAACATTCACAAAATATTGTCACTTTGCTTTTTTTTTCTCAGGATATCGCAGTTAGTTAAAGATTGGGTTGTAGCACCGGTTTAATGTGATTATTCACAGTGGACAATTTATAACTTTTCACCCACAAATCCAAGTCCAAGTCCTTGAGCAACTACTTTAATTACAAATCTTTAACTGACGAATGATAAAGGTGTGGTTGAAGGAGAACATTTCAGCACAATCTCTCTTCATAACAAGCATTTGTTTAAAGTACCATTTGTTTTTCCTCACATTTAGGAGTACTTGCAGTGCAGAAAGTCTGTGTAGTCTCAAGTGTTGGGCTGCATGTAGACGTCCATGAAGGTCGCACCCTTGCAGACGTAAAAAGCATAAATTATTCTGTAGAAGGAATGAGGCACTTGGTGTAGTTGGTGAGCTGTGCAGTCCTACCTGCCCATCATCAGCTTGTTTTCAAGGATGACATCTCCTCAGAGTCATAGCCGTCATATAATCACACCAAGGAGAACATAATAGCATGTAGCATATTAGCTGTATTGTACATTTTAGACCCTGACGAGAAAAGTTTGACCTGTCTTGTGTCCTTCCTGCAAAATCCTATGAGAGCCTGCACAAACTTTAGATCAGTGTAGACATTGCTTTAGATTTCAAGGGGGATGCAGAGAATACATCCCTCTGAAAAATGTAGAACACGTTCATTCCTTTCTTGATTTCCTAAATATCCTCAATATACCAGAATTTTGTGTTTTCGGTGACATAAATCAAAACATTTTCAACATAAATTGATGCAGAAAAGGAATAAATTGGTGCATATAAATACTCAAATGTCAAAATGAAACATTCTCCAATGGATGCAGACACTAAGCATCAAGTAAAAACCTCAGGTCTCTCATCTTTTCCTGCCAATTATTCCTCCAAGGAATGCAGTGGAGTTATGTGACAATCGGCGTACGTTGGTCTGTCTGTTTGCAACGTTACTCAGAAACGGACTAACAGATTTGGATTAAATTTTCAGGGAAGGTCAGAAATTACACAAAGACCAAGTGATTAGATTTTGGCAGTGATGCGGCTCATAGTCTGGATCCACGGATTTGTTACAGATTTCTGTATCATTGTGAGATACCGGTATGTCACTGTAACTATGACAACAAGTGAACACTTCATCAGTTGTCTGTTGACGATCACATGATTGCGATCCCACACTCCAAATCTACCACTAAGCTAACCTAAACACAGTTTTTATAAATGCTGTTAAAATGAAGCATATGGATGATGTTTTTCTTTCATTACACCAAACAGCTTCTCTATTTGAACGAACAGTCCCACATGCCAAAACTAGCCCAAGTAAATGTCTGTATGTATCATTAGTATTATGTGATGTGAAGCATGAAAATCACTATAAGGCAGAAAATTACTCCCTGCCAGTACGTTCAATTCAAAATTTCAATCCACCTTGGGCTCATTACTTACATTACATACTCTCAGCCATCGCTAGCAAGGACTTAAAAGTGAGGTCACAGTCAAGAGGAGAGCAATGATACTAAAGGTTTTCCATTAGACATGAATTCCCAACCTTTCAGCACTGGATTCAAACAGCTAAAATTATATGCCGACTGCTGAAGCATTAAAAAAAGAAGAAAAAAGAACACGAGAAGGTCCTCCTGCATGTAGCAGTGGACATGGCATGTACCAAGTAATTCATTCATTTCAATAATCTGGACTTGGGGGTTGTTCCTATTTCATTCTGGTGACATTGGCTGCACCCCAGAGTGCTCATTAGGTATGCAGACACAGCAGGGATGTACGGCTTTTCAATGCTAATGCTCCCAGCTAATATGTGAAATGCACCATCGAGCTATATGCTATTTGTCTGTATTACACAAGCCCACAGTTTTACTCATGAGTCGGCCCACATTAGTGGTGGCAGCCTCAAGTGTTCCCTCAGGTCCTACAGCAGCTCACCTCACTGCAGGTTTAGACTTTGGGGTAGCAAAAGGAAAAACAGTATGAAGTCATTTATCCTATAGTCAGGTAGTCAGCGTTGGCAGCCGCTCTCCTGACAATAAGCCCTCTTCATCACAGACATTTTGACTTGTTAGAGCCAGAAAGGTGCAGAATTAACATTAGTCAGTTTCAGGGCCGTAGTTCTGCGCTGATCATTCACTGACACGACTAGCTGGCACATTTTAATTGAATGAAGCCATTGTTAATGTTATTACTTTCACCTGTGCTTCTCCCGCTTTGACGTGTCAAAATGTCTCCACAGTGAAAAGGTTCTATTATGTTCTGGGTATAACTGGAACATCTCATTTGTAATTCAGAAATGAAAAAAAGAAAAAGAAATCATGGCCCTTTTCTTTGTTTCAAAACCAAAAATGGGACGAAAATAACAATTTTACTTGTCAGAGAAGAAAAGAAAGGAACAATCAAACACAGCAGGTCCTTTCTTTGTTCATTATTTGGAAACCAAAAATGGAGGTCATGACATTTTAGATAGATAGATAGATAGATAGATAGATAGATAGATAGATAGATAGATAGATAGATAGATAGATAGATAGATAGATAGATAGATAGATAGATAGATAGATAGATAGATAGATAGATCCTGCCCTAACAGTAGAAAAATTCCCTCAAAAGCTAAAAGAAAAACAGAAAAAAATGCAAATATCTTGTTTGTCTTTGTGTAATGTATAATGCTATGAAAAATGCCAGCTTGACTGATGCAATGTTTAGCTTTAAAAGCCCCAAACAGGTCCTTAACTTTAAGAAATAAGGATGAAAGCATATACTGAGTCAATATATAATTGAGGGACTTTTGAAGTTCATGGGATAAATTTTGCATACATTTTTTATTAAAAGTTAAAAAAGGGTTTTTTTATGTTTATAATCATGTCATTGCAAATTCCATAATTATTTATTATGGAAACAATCACTTATTAATACAAAATGACAGGATATCACTAAATGTCAACTAAATAGTCAAAATAATAATCCGAATTTAATAACAACCACCTTCTACTTAGCTAAGCAATAATAAAATGAGCTTATTCAAACATTATTTGGATTGTGTCCTTTTTACTAAGTTGAGATAATCATGACAGATGTTTATTTTCTCTGGCAATATATCAACTTTTATATGGAAAATAACAAATTGTATCTGTGTCTGAGAAATTACTTTCAACAAAGTTACCCATTACAAAAACACCTCTGAAGGAAGTCTGTTCATTCCAGATCACATGACCTGCTCCACATGATGTCATTTCCTCCTGAAGAAAAGACTGGAAGACTCCAAGGCTTATTTAATTGTTCACTTTATCTCCCCCTCTTGTGTGATGTAAAGTAGAATATCCCTGGAATTTTCCTCTTTGTTGTATTTTTGTGTAAAATTGCAAATAAAATTGATTTTAAAAAAAAGACTCCAAGGCTTTCTTAGTTATTTAATATGAAGTAGTGTGTGAGTCAAGTGTGAACTTATTGCATGTCAACAGGTTTACTACAATATCTTTATAAATAATTTTCAATTTCAATGTTACTCAGTTCTATACATAATATTTTAGAAGAATCTTTCTGTAAAAATGCCATGTGGTGTTTGGTAATAGGCGGCCATGTTGATTTTAGGCCTGAAAACAGCAAAAATGTCAACTGTGATACAAAAAGTCCCATAATTATGTTGACCCTACGAATTAAGACATTTTGTTGTGTTATATTTTTGCTACAGATCATGCCTAAAAGAAACAGCTGTGGTGTATAGCTGAGTTTAATTCTGACAAGCGGTACATTTGCAGCTTTTCTGGATGCCATCTTTTGACTAAGTGGCAGATAATTTACGGCCAAAAAACTTTTTCTGGGACACTTAATAAAAAACAGATCCAACACTAATGATAATTAATCATCATGTCCCTCAACATATGTTGTCTCTCCATCTAAACATGTATGTAGCAATGACCCAGTTTACTGGAAACGCCGGCATCCTTCCAATTCGCCACTCACTGATGTTTTTCTGCAGCTATAGACCAAGATATTGTTCTCTGAAGTAAGATAAAATACCTCTAATTGCAGTTTTAACACAACACTGGGTCACCGGGGACGTTTTGACCTATAATCCTGTTCAGGGATTTAGTAATATTTTCCCAAATGACATTTTTAATGCTGCACAATCCCTAACCATGTGGGGAAAAAAATGTGCCAATCTAGATCAACAGAGCCCATTTGATAGAAATGTAACAGGACTTACGCTGACTTACACTCTATTTAAAAAAGTTATATGCCTCCCAAGTGTGATTCCAGTTTTCATTTTCAGTTCAGTCTTTGAGTAGTAGTTTGACAAGTGTTTTCCAGCTTCCTCAAATTGCATAAATATGCTCAGTCTTGGGGGGTTTTCTTTAGCTTTGCCACCTTAATATCTGTCCTTACTTTTTAGAGCAAATATATTTACATCTCATTAAATAAACAATCTGGTGGCATGGGAATATCCTCATCCATTTTAGGTGAGATTTTCGAGATTAAGTTTTAAATGGATGCGAATGAAGCAGTAAAAATAATCATCACAACACTGCAAAGCCCCTGAAACTCAAACTGACCTGCGTGTGTGTGAATATGAAAAGGTGGATTTGCCCCTCTGTGATGACTCAGACTCTTACTCGTGATCGCTGCACAACTTAGTCCAAACTCTTTGTTGCTTCTCGCTGTGAGCTTCCTCGGGTCCCTTCCCTGCATTTTCTCCACAGGATGCCGTTAAAGATGCACCACCACGAGGCTAAAGAATGTGTTTGATGTTAAAAGCTGCACTTATTTTATTTTATTTTTTTTGAAAGAGAAATAACCCACAACAGTAGAGCAACCCAATTATACATGCTACAGCAGCTCATTGTATACAGCCCTCGAGCCGGTAATGAAGACAATATGGAGGTATGTGTATATAATAAAGAACATAAAATCATTTTACACTGTAGCATATTTGGCGCTGCGCTAAAACTCACTTTGCCTTTGTGGGTGAAAATGACTCTCTGGGGGCTTTTATTTTGCAAAGACTAAAATATGTATGTATAATAGCAAAACTGTACATGTAAGGAAAAGCACAGGTTCTAGTGAGGGGAGAACAACATTACTTCATTCTGCAGTACAGAACAGAGGGGGTGCTGTACTGAAAAGTATTTAAAGTTACAGTTCTTCTATGGCCTATACTGTAAAATATTCTATCATCAGATCATTATAGTTGGTTGAAGCAGATCTCATTTTGAACTATTCTGTATCCTTAACTTCGATAGATATATATTTTTGTTTTGCAGGGATTGTTAATTTGGACCCACCAGCGCTCGGCTCCGTCTCCTTCACAGCATCGCCAACCCACATATAACTCGAGAAATCCAATTTCAGAGGCTGTGTCGCGCTGAGCAAACAAATGGAGAACGTCGCCTTCTCTTCGTGGCATTTATTAAACGGCCTCATACAGCAGCAGCACAGTCCTCGTTCTCTTGGAAGTGAGAGAGAAGTTCTGCACATACAGGTGACCACGTTGTTTAATCTTCTGACATGTCATTGCCATCTTAGGTTGTCTTTCTACACAGAATCACAGCTTCTTTGGGTGGAATACAGCACCATTAGAGCTGTCCACGCAATTCTTATCTCGGGACTATTTAATTAGGTGGATATTGTGAATTATTATGTAGTTGTCAGTTAAATGTAATATTTGTGGCATTATCGCAAGCATGAACTCTTCAACAACCTGTCTAATAGTTAAAACAGTGGTCAGTCAGGTGAAGTCAATGCAAGCACGTCTAGTTTGTACGTACGGCAGGAATGTCTGTTTTTGGAACCATAAGGTAAATGCAAAATACACAAATGAGGAAAAAATGACGTATCACTGCAGTGTTTGGGTGTCTATATAATTAGAGTGTTGTATTACTGTCCTTCGTACTGTCGCAGGTGAGCGAGTTTTGCTTCAAAATGATTTATGTTTCATCTAAACTACCAAAGGAGAAGTATGCAAATAGAAAAATGAAATTAAAGTGAGAAGTATCTGGCCTTTTCTTAGTGGAAGTTAGATTCAGTCGAAAACTTCTAATTATAAATATTCATCATTCCACAAGGTCACTGTTGTGTACTTTACATCACAGGCTGCTGCTATGGACACTTAACTGCTAATTTTGCCAATTTTGTAAACTTCAAAGTCCTAGGGATGTGTGAGTGGGGGGGTGTGTGATTGAAAAAGTGTGGGTGTTTTCAACCTAATTGCCTTAATTTGATCCTAGAAATGCCATCACAAGTGCTCGAAACGATCACCAAAATAGTTTCAGCTGCACTTTCATCAACTGTTGGGTATTTTTTTTCCACATTTTAGAAGCTATAAGTACAACTCAAACGTGTTACGAAAAGAAAAACTGAATTCAAATACAAATGTTTAGTTAAATCCCACCATTAGAAAAAATAATAAAAAAACTTAAAAAATAGACAATGGATTGAAATTACTTTAATCGTTTATTAAGATATAAAGCCGGCACATTATTATAAGAAATGTGTGCACTAATAAGTCAGCTCTCAATAACAAAAAAAAATCCACAGCAAAGTCGTTTGATATCACTCGAGATTCAAATCCAAACAATACAGCAAAAGATGAACAGTGAGGAAATAAATCTACTGAAAAACACGATTCCATCGTAAAAATATTCACCTGTCAAATAACCGTACATGCCCGTCCTGCTAGAGTTCAAAAAAGCAAAAGTTTGATCCCCAAGACTAAAGCAGCAGGATTTCAAAGCCTTGTTGTCGACCAACTATGCAGCACAACGCTGGAAAGCACACTGCACAGAGCACCTCCATCCCAGATGCTTTATACTTGAAGTGAAAAAACAAGAAAACAACAAATTTTCATTTCATTTTAAAGCTCCAACATCTGGCAAATTGTTTCTAAGTTTTTATAAAGATTGTGCATGACATAAAAAACCCCCACTTGATTAGTGTTCAAGCTTCAGGAGAAAGAATACAAACAATAAACAGAGTTTAAAGGCAGTGAGATCGCCTCCCTTCCGTGCCAAACTCTGAGCTGTAAAGAGAAAACATATTGATCCCTCAATTTGGACACATTCAGAATGTGGAGGTGTTTGGTCTCATTGACAGTTAACGAAGCTTGTCGGCTTTAGACTGTACCGACACGCGTTCTACTCATTCTTCAGTCTGCTGGGTTCTCCACAGACACAGAGGGGTTGGCGCTAATTTACAAAGATTGAGTGAACTGGGTGTCTGAGCACTAGTTATGTAAGAAAATACAAGGGGTGACAGGAATAATTTATCCCCTCTGGTTTTGTGAACATAAAAAAACATGGATAATATGAACTGAGATGGCTAGTGTTCAGAAAACAAATTAACAGTCCAAATGTTTCAGGGGTGTGAATCATTAGTCATAGAACAGTGAATATACCCTTTAAAATCAGTTTGGACTTCTTTGCAGTGTTTATCGTGGCTTGAAGTATTACAACAACGCATGCACACATGGAAACATGTTTAAATCTGACCAGTCCGCCCAGCATCCGCATTAACTACACTTATTGCTCAAGTTAAAATAAGGCAGTTGAAATTTTGCATAGTTGCCATTTGCAGTACAGAAGGTATTTTTGCCATAACTGAACGTTCTTAATGGAAAACATCAGACCCCGTAGGTTTACTGTAAAACTGGTTAGAACACAATAATCAAAAGCTTCTTGGAATTAGTCCCTACATCTATCAAACCTCCCCTATTTTCTCCCATTTACATGAAAGAAAATGAGAAATACATTTAAAAAAACAAACAACTTTGTCCAGTTGATTTCCCTCGTCACTGCAGTTTCCAGAGAATAGAGTTAATTCTAAAGACTAGAGCCTTTTACAACTTATGGAATAAAAATGAGTCAATGTAGGAATATAATGGGTCAAACAGACAAGATGTCTATGGAAAGATAGAAGAAATATGTCGAAACATTTTCTCTTTGATAGAACAATAAGCTCCATCTATATATAAACTCATTGGTCATATTTATGTGATCTCTTGAATGGAGCTTAGATACTATCCATGGCTTTAAATTCACTCAGAGCCTGAACAGGGTTGATGTGCTTCTTTTGGGAGGATCTCTTGACTCTGTTGGTCTGCCCGTCATCCTGCTTCTCTCTCTTCACCAGAGGCTTCTTCTCAGGCGCTTTCATCTTCCAAGAGATCGCCGGCATATTCAGGGACTCCATGCCTTTGTTCTTTTGGTATTTAGTGGATGCAACGTAGGAGGCTTTGACCGTAGACACCACGGTGTTCATCAAGTTCTTCGCAGCTTGAATGAGGGACATGGCGCTGTCCAGCTGATTACAGCGAATAGAAACGAGAAAAGAAGAGAAAATCTTAGCATTGTAAGATGGAGAAGTTACTTTTAATGAGCTCATCGCTGAATTCACATGGAGTTAAAAGTAAACGCTATCCATCCCTCTCAAGTCCTCCAGTATTGTAGGGAGAATTTGCTGGGGAGAAACCGAGACTCAACTGTTTGTACTGCAGAGTTAACAACCATTCCCCTCTCTGGCATACAAACATATGTGACAAATTTTAGAATATGTAAAAAGGTCACACTAATTTAATCTCCACACTTTAATAGCCCCAGAGACACTGGTGACACTTCGCTGGAAGTGTTGGAAGCATATTCTCATTTCAGCCCCACAGAGAGGAAGGAGGAATTCATTATTTCGAGCACAAAGAGCCAACGTTCATTCATTAATTTAAATGGCAAGTAAGTGGTTAATTCATGCTTAAAAGGGTCTGTAAACATTGGCTGTGTACAGTGTTATCTTAGGTGGTAAAAAGGTTAGGAGACACTTGGGCAACATTAGTTCTTTCTAGCAAAGTCATTAATTCTGTTATCTGTTTACTCAATTTAAAATATAACTTACAAATTACAGAGAGGAGAATAAACCCTTAACAACAACCAAAAGCCAATGTCATTAAGTTGTCGCATTTTTAATATATTTGGCCAGCAAGAGCTAATAAAACTTAAGAACTTCTGAAAGTAGCCAATGTATTCTATTGATTTAATAATCATTCCAGCAAAAATATTAAGGGCACCCTGTGGAGATTTTACTATAAACAGTTCTGGTGACACTGAATTTTTCTCTCCAAAATACAATGTGTGTGTATCCATGAGGCTTCAGGAAAAAGACTGAATATCCTGCCTCACCACATTTTCTGATACATGCCCTGTTAGCATCACTTTTCACTCTTATTTCTCACCCTTTTCCTGGCACTTTGGTCAGCTAGTCTTACCTGTTCAGCTTATTTTAAATATAATTTAATACCTCTTATCAACGGCGCCACTACTCCTTAGCTAACGATGTACACGCAGAAAGAGACCAACAGAGACCATGTGAATGTCGGCAATATTACCTCGGTAACCACAGCCTGAAATGTCCACTAGTATTTGTCAACAATCAGCTACAAATAGGCGAGGACTGGATTGTTTTATCTGGACGAGGCTTTCCTGTGGGGCTTTAACATTATGAAGGCTGTAATTTGCAGGAAATATGTGCCCTGTGGCTAAAATGAAGCCGAACTTACCCCAGACACAACCAGCTCTCCTCCCAGGTTCTGAACCTCAGCCTTGACTTTGCTGCAGATGTTGAGCTGGTGGCAATACAAGGCGATACGCTGCAGGTAGGCGAGCAGGTCCTGTTTACAGGTAGAGTCTGGGCACTGCAAGAGAGACAAACAAAATGCATTAAAGCAACATGTCAGCATCAGTTAGTATGTAACTACGGTTTGTGGTAACAAGGCTACCTGTTCGCAGGAGGCATTATGAATCAATTTTTATCACTTCAGTCACTTGCTGGCACAGTTGCTTCTGAATATTTATGTACTTCTACAGAGGCAATGATCCCACACTTTATCAAGATAAGATAGTAGCAGTGTGACAGGTAAGGTAGACACCCACATTAGGAACGTGCTCAGAGCCAAAATGACAAACACACGCCCACAACCTGGTAGATTGCTAACTCATCTTCACAAGGTTAAGCATGATCAAGTCACACAGAATGCAAATTGTACTAGGGAGGCAAACAACGCTGTCAATCAATCGGTGGTGGTAATAATCTTGTGTGAAGTCTTGGAAATAAAACCACCTCAACAGAAGCGCTGCTCATCAATGGCCAATGCTTTCAATATAATCGCCCTAGTTGTCAGTAATCTATGTTTTTAGGACAGAAAAGTTTCAAAATCCTCCATCCCAACAACTAAAACAATGACCTTAGTTGTGAATGTGCAAATGAATTGCTCAGGGCTGGAAAAGCACTCAAACAGGCCTCAGTAAATACAATTAATTTTGAGAGAAAGCATGCAATGGATGAGAGAAAGCTTAAAAAGTGTGGCAAAACAATTTTGAGGTTTAGTTTCAAGTTGAAAAAGCCTCTTTCTTTTGTTTACAACGAGACATAACGGCACTGTCAAAAGTCAGCTAGGAACGCAAAACACAATACACTGGAGCCATAAAAAAAATCCATCAACTTCAAGAAACCAAATAAATTATCATAAAACCTACTTCAAAGTGGCAGTATGTGAAGAGCTTCACAAATGCAGCTCATTTAGCAATGGTAATCTTTCTGAATTATTTCATCTCATCATAATTAGGCTTGGGTTCTACCTTAGAATGCCATTTCCAATCCCTTTTCTGGTTTGCTAAACAAGCCCCCTGCCAGCATAGTAATTAGGCCACAGTACTCTTCTTAGCTGCTCATCAAGTGAAGGATGTAAACAGTCTGATGGGGCTCTGACGGTTTACATCAGATCAGAGTGACCTGAGTCACAAAAGGTATGTCAGCAATGATCAGCAGACTGACTTATGAATCGTCTGAGGCTGGCAACTTTTTAACATCGCCACTAAACTGTCTGCATAACTTCATAAAGAACTAGGATGACCGTGTAAGAGGATGAGCCAAGAGAAAATCCTGACTAAGACACCAGTATTTGCAGGTGCATGGCTGTCTGAAGGAGGAGTCCTTTGGTAGCTGTTAATTCTGAGTGCAGGTAAAAGGTGAAAGAGAAGTAATAGCAGCCAAACTTTTAATTGATGAAGTCTCTGCAGGACAGAGCTGAGGAGGTTTGTGCTGTAGAACCTGAATATGAAAGAGTGACTGTGTGTCTCCATATAAAATGAATAGGCATTTTGTCTTGATATAAGTGAGCAAAATGACACCATGAGAGGGCGTCACAGTATTCTCCACTTGTCAATCATGGCCTTTATCTCTACTTAAGTGCACTAACCTAACACAAAGAGACAAAATTCCTGTTTTCTTTCCTCTATGCAAAGGAAGGAAGAGAAAACATCTCAGGGATCAGGATTTTTGGACACTTCAAACAGACTAGGACTTATGATGCGTCTAATCCTGCTGAGCACATCAGTATCCCTGGTGGGAGTACAGAACGTTTCACTGAATATAGTGCACTCACTCCCAGACATACAGCCATGCATGCATGCATTTACACCATCTCAGCCAGCACGACTGTGCTCATTCATACGCAGCGCACATCGGAGTGATGGAACATTACAGCAGACAAAAATTAGAACCAACACATCCTTTCACCTCATTCAAGGATTCTATCTACATACATAAACCCAAATTATAGGTTACAAAAATGAATACAACTAAACCCAATAAGATTATAAATGTACTTATTGAGGGTTCTATATATATCATGACCATTTTTATGAAATCGTGTAATTCCCCTCTATCTACCTACCATCCACTCCAGATTAATAGAAGGACAGGCTAAGTAGGGAGGACTGAGATGTAAGAGCTGACGTTCTATTAAAGCAAGGTATGCAAGAGGAGATGAGGGGAAAAAGGGCTGGAGGGGATGATCATCATACAGGAGAGGACTAATACATGGCTGTTAGACTGGAGAAAATGGGAGAGGGAGGAAGGTTAAAAAGAAGAGGAAAGAACCAGAGAAAAATAAGTCTGAGAAAAGACATGGATGAAGTGAGCCAGAGGGGGAACAGTGTGGAGGAGTAAATAAGGGGGAGAAATCCAACTGGGGAAAAGGAACGTAGACAAGAGGATTCAACTGTAGTTGGGAGGGGCATTTAAGTCAGAGGCAGAGAAAGAGAGTGTGTGTGCGAGTGTGTGTGTACAGATGCACACATGCAATAGCAAAGACCTGAGATGAGGCTGAATGCAGCAGCCATGCTAATGAAGGCTTGGGGAAGTATTCAGACGGCTGAGAGCAGGGCACTGTGAAAGCATCACTTGTGCTCATACTCAGCTCAGCTGCTGGCTTCACTCGGCACTCAGGAAACTCTGCAAGGCTGCTCTGACTGTGACATGTGAATACATAAGTTGCACGGGAAGAGACAAGAACACCTTGGATTGTTTTGGTAATGCAAATAGAAGCCTGTGCGTGATTAGTGCGGGTGGTAGTCACAGTATGAGGTTGTTTCAGAGGCTAAGCTACTTCAACTGCATTCACTCTGCAGATTAAAATTTACCAGAAAGCATATGTATCAACTGTAACTCGCATTGTACCGAGACATCCTTTAAGTCTCTGCTTTTGTACTTAATGGTATGAATAATTAATGGCACAAACAACAAATAGGGCATGTAATTTAAGTGTGTTTGTTCAGCCTATATGTCGCTGGATCTGCAGGCTGTGCAAACGCCATTACTTGGCAGTCTAGTCTGAAATCTTGCCTCACTATTTAAACAATTCATTTCCATTTCACAAAACAGAATCTGCTCTTGCATGAAAAGACTCAGTACTCCAACTGCACATCATTACATTTTTTGTGTTTGCTCCGAGTGCTATTAAATGCCCACCAATCCTCCTCACACAGCCTCTTGATTTTTCCACATGCTGTGTGGCCAGTTACAGGCTGGGACAGTTAGCCTTGCCTGGTCAGCTACTATTGAGAGATGCCAAAACAGGATGAGGCGCACTACAGACTTCAAAACACAACTCCAGATGTCTTTTCAAGGCAAACTAATAGAAAAGGTGAGTCACCATTTTTCAAAAGGAGCAAGCGGTATAGACAGAAATTTCAGACTTTCTTGTGTAGTTGTTCTTGAATCTTCACAGTTTGCTTTAAGTACTTGCTTTTAAGAAAAAAAACAAAGATGAACCAAAAGGTAAAGTTGTGTCAAAGGGGAAGAGATTATTTTTCTAATTTGCTAATTGAATCTTTTAACATCATGAAGCATATTCCATTTTTACAAAGGTTTCTTTTGGCAAATGGGTAGCTCTTCCTTTGTTTTGTGTTCTTTAGCATAGAGGCTGCTGCTCTAGAGGAGTTCAGAGAACAGGGAAATCCAAAGCATTTTTTTTTCTCAACAACCCTTAGCCCACAAAAGACAAAATGACATACAACTGAGGATGACAGTGCAGGATGCTGAACAAAAGTACATCCTACTTTATCTGCTGAGTAACAATCTAAATGATCCAAGTGATGATCAGGATGGTCAGGTCCCATCATTGGAAATGCCATGCAGTTCCACTGAATTCCATTATACAGAGCAGAGACACTGCTGCCACCGTCCAGCACTGACCTTTCAGGACGCATCACCCAGAGGAAATGCCAATTTCCAATATTTACTGACAGGGCAGCCTTCTAATGTGCTGCTGCCAGCAACCTGTTGGGAAGAGCCATGGGGCAGTGAAGTGTTTTCTGATATGTTTGTTTTTCAGTCTCTTCCCGTCATGACAAAATTTACACTCCCCCTGTCCACAGAGTCAGAGCGAGGTGATTCTCAAGGTTTTAGCTTACCTGCATCTTTATTCTGTGACTTTGATCTCGTCACTAAAAGCATGACAAAAAGCAGTAACAACCTAAAGTTGAGCCATGCGATCGCAGTAGTCTTGTTTATCCTACAGGATCTATTTATGCTACATATTAATTACGATGATAAAGAACAGTGACAAACACATGGGGAAGAAAAAAAACAGAACAAAGTACTAATACCTATGAATAACCCCATATCATAACAAAATGACAGCCCAATTTGTTCTCCTGCTGCAGTGAAAAGACAAGCTCAATCTAACAAAAACCTTTATTCAGGTGAGCTTGGCTGTGTGATGTTATAAGTGGATTTTTTGAGTTTAAAGGGAAATAAAGAAATCCAAAACCTTAGCCCAGCGGGCATGCTTCCCCATTCGGCTGTATTGCTCTGATGTATACAGTTGTATACAAAGGTGTGTTCACCCCTGGGCAAATTACTATTTTGGTGATTTTTGAAGTGAAAATAAGTAAACATACGCAGCAGCAAACAGACATTAAACCACTAGTACACAGCCACTGTTCACTTCAAAACAAACAAAACATATAATCTAAATTTGACTACCGTGTTTCTGTGTTTGTGGCGAAAGGTTGCGGACAATTGGCCAACATGAGAAAGGACCTCCAGGACAACTAGCCACTTTTATCTGCCATCACACCTCAAAACTGCCACAGGGGTTGTAGGAGCACAGAGATAAATGAGAGATACAGAGCATACTTTGTACTGCTGGAGAAAATAGTGTGACTGAGATCCATGGCAAAGTTTAAGGAGATACAGGAAACAAAGCACTGGAAAGACCGTTCTGTTTCTTCAGGCAAGAGCAGAGAGAGGAGATAAGGCTACAGAGGGACAGGAAATGATCAATTCCAAGCTGTGGTCTGTAGACACCTCAAGATAAATACACAATAACAAACAAAATATCTACTATAGTAGAAGGAATTTAAAGCCTGTAAGAACGGTAGCAATGAGTACAACTGTGACAAACCATTCAGTTGTATATGAATGTAAGATGGAAGAAAGGGAAGTGAATTTTAAAAATTCATGTACGAAGAAATTTGATCAAGCTTCACTGCTGGATAAAACCTAGAATAAAGCAGACTTCCAACTTGCAAGACCTCTGACAAAGTTAGTATTGCTGCTAAATGGGCTTTGCAGGGCTCATTCTTTGAATTTTGTTGGTGTGGTGAAGATTCTGTTACTGTTGAGAGCTAAAAATAAATCTCCCATATCAATATCAATCACCATTAATTTCAAACTAAGTGATGATGGTTAGATCTCCTCACAGCGTCTGCTAAAAAGATGCTCCATATTTGGATCGGGCCAATTCAATCACACTGGCACTTGGGAATGTTAATGTGACATTGAAGCAGACAGAGAGTCTGGGTATGACAGGAGAAAATCAAGCTGGGAGCAAGCAACACTGTAGAGGTAACCACAGGGACCAATTAAATGGCCCTCATCAATTTTTAATGTTCGTGCTGCACCTGTCAGTCAGGCATTTTACCGTCGTGCTGGCAAAACTGATAACTTAACACGGCTGTTACTGAATGAGCAAGTACAAAGAGTCACGTTAAAACATTTACACTTTTGACTTTGGCATTTAGACCTCCATTCTTTAAAGCTTTCTATGTATTCTACAACAAACACTATACTACTTAGGCGGTGCAGATCACAGGCATGTCTGCTCCTGAAGTTTCAGCCTCTATCCACAAGTAAGGAACCAACAACTTCATGTGACAACACCCTATTATTGAGCCGTTTTGCTCTTCGGGATTAACAAAAAACACACAAGAATTAAATCAGAACGGATAAATGCTTTCAAAACAATTAGCTGGGAGTTGATTAAACTCAATTAGCAAAGCAAAAAAGAGGGCTTCGCTTGGTTGGTTTTGTGACCCTTGAACTGCTGAGCTGAGAATTTGTGGGCTCTCTGGGTGATTTTACTTCTCCGCTGCAGTAGGTAATTTACAACCCTGTCTGCTGTAAAGCGTCTAGGGCCAGAGCCGGGATTAGACTGTGACCAGCAACAGAGCCCATGGATCACCATAAATCTCTACTGATTGAATGCAAATTGGAAAAGCACACTATGTATGTCAGTATACATCATGAGAATAAAGCTTGCACAACAAACACACACACACACACAGCAAGTGCATGCCCATTCTCTAAATATGCAAGCCTTATTTTATGTGCATGTGCTTGTATGTTGACATGCAAGTGTTTATGTGGTGAGGAGGCAAGCAGGAGAAATTTATGGGCTACACAGTGGCTAACACATTTGCATTATAAATCTCAATTACACAGCATTATTTGTTTACCAGCCACTCAGATGGAATTCTCATAAGGTGCCCTGCAGAGGAAGGTCATAAATTCTTAATAAACTGCAGTGCAGACCTTTGTACAGCAATGACCTAAATCCTGCAGCTCATCTCTGCACAACACTCATTTCTTTAAATTTTAATGGGGCTCCATTACACATATTTAACCGTTTTTCAGAAACCCCAAACTAGACCAAGTCCACCTGCACACTCCTGCTGAACACAATCTTCATGTACCAAAACACACCATGACATAGTCTTGCTGAGGAAAATGTGGGGGTGAGATGCTGTGCTATCAGTCTGGGACCATCTGCCAATGTGTTTTATATGAGGAGCAAACCCTCATAGGCCCTGCAGGCCAGAGGCACAGAGTGAAGTGATTAATATGCCTAGGTTAATGAGCAGCCCCAGCATTGCCTTTGCTCCTCTGACTATCAGTATGTGTGCAGCCTCATAGTGGTTCACCTAACTATTGCTGTTGGAGAATGTGGACCATCCCAATGTGCTATGTCTTTGCTGTAAGTGGGCCTGTGGCATCTCCTGCTTTGTTAGAGAAATGGCCCTAAATATAAACCGCCTGCGTAAATAAATTGAAAAAAACTGCCACCTGGCAATTATGCTGCTAATTAAAAGGCGAAGCACTCTTAATGGATTCATCTCTCAGGAGGGATGTACCTCTCTCCACATAAATGCACTGCCCCTTTTTTCTGCCTCTCCTATCCCTCCATCATTCTCCTCCCCTCTACCCCATGTCCATCCCTGGGAGCCCTGGCTGATGTGTAGTGGGTGAGTGTTGCCTGGTCTGCTGGTGTTTTGGTCTCTGCTGAGAGAGAAAGGCTAAGAGGGACAGCTGGATGGGTTCAGAGGCTGAAGGGGTCCTCACTACTGGCAAAGACTTCTGTTCCAACAGCCAAAGCTCTTCATTTATTCATACTTTGAGTGCTTCAAAACCCAAATCCTCTAATAGTGTGTACACACACAAATGACACATACAAAACACATACAAAGACAAGTACCTACAAACGGCTGAGGATGGAAAGGTAAAATAGTCACTTAAGTTTAACACATCCGTACATATGTGCCTGCAGAGATGCATGCCAGTCAACAGACGTGTTTGTATGCAGGCCTGCAAACACAGATACGCACACTCACACACCTGCACAGTTGCCCATCTGTTTTCTTTGGGGGATAACACTGTTTTCATTAAAGTGAATAAGCATCTTCAGAAGCAGCAGTGAGGCATATAAAAGTCGCTTTCCAGAGCGGCTTATTCCCTATTCAGATGATTCAAATGCAATTAGGTCAGTACAGGTAAGACTGCTACTTTGTGATAGACATGGGTCTGTAGCATTAAGGATCTGTGAGGGCACCTTAAATAAAATATCAGACGTGCAGGGCTCTGGGAGGCCAGTAGCTCATTATGTCAGACTACAGGGGAGAGAAATGCAGATGTTTCCAGTATGTAATGGAATAACTGAAAGCCCTGCTTGTGTAGCAGATTGGAACAGGAGAAACAGACATATACCTCTGCCCCCCTTCAGTCAGAATCAGTTGAAAAAAAATAAAATCCTGGAATCTTTTATAAAGCGTGTGTAGCAATGATAAGAATTTAGATTTTTTTCTTTACCAGCATCAATAAATGTCAAAAAAAACCAACTGCCTTGTCTAATAACATCTTAACTAATCAGAGACTAATATAAGACTATTTATATGCAACTCTGGTTGCAAACCTGATAAATGTAATAATGACAAGTGGAAAGCATTCAAATCCATGTGTTGTAGTCATCCCTGAAACATTCAGTTTGAATGAACTCATTACTTAAACAGGCTTTATACTGTGAGAACATTTTGCAAACATGATATCACTTGTCAACAAACCAGAGTAGCAGAGAGACTTAACAAAGCCAACCAATCTTATCCAAACTGAAATCCTACAGCAAACATCTAAAGTCAATGCGTGCCTTACTGGCCGACTGTGTGTTCTTGGATATAAGTGGCAGAAATCCACAGCTGGCACATCTCAGGCAAAGAAACAAGCAATGTCTTTACGGTAGAGGACCTCAATCTGGCAAACATGTCTAGTTGTAAACATCACAACTAAAGTCTTCCACGATTTAACAACAAAATGTATACATATTGCAGACACAGAAGCAATAAGTGTCTGCCTCAGAGATAGCACATGAATAAGTTGGGGGACAAATCATGTACAGTGTCTCCCTGAGGAGCAGTACACTGCAAGTATTTAAGTGAAATATGAGGCCATGGATAATTGAATATGTGTTTCCCTATGTCAAAGACCATGGTCTCTGGGGTAAGGAATAGATGTGGAGAGATGATGGAATCGGGAGTTGGAGAGTGGGAGATGGAAGAATGAAAATGTTTGATCCTGAAAGAAATTGGTAAAGAGCAAGGGCTGTTTCATGGATAATACAAATCACAGTGGTTGTTAACATCTCAAGGGCTTTACAGTGTGAGTCTCTTTATTGAATTTGCTCCAAAATGGGTAAATGAGCACAAACAAAATGAAACAAAAGAAAGAGCATGTGTGCAGAAAGAAATTCACTGCACCAAATGTTGTTTTGATACGGTAGACGTGGCTTCGAGAATAATCCAAAAGAAATGTTTGCCTCCTGCTCTGCAAGTCCGCTTACACAGTGGGATGGTAAAGGAGAATTCTGGTTTATTTCAGTGTGGTGCATTTTTCCTTAATGTAACTACTGTGGCTATGCGGGTCATGATTACTCCACACAATTCACCTGTGTTTTAGAGATTCAGGGAAATAAGGGCCGCACAGAACAGCTTGGGAAGTCTGTTTAGCAGGTAATTTAGCATGGGTTTCCTGCAGTTTTCCAAAGAAAATGATTAAATCATTTTAATCATTTGGTTTAATTACGATGAAGTCAAAACACAGGAAATAGCTGTCTGGTATCTGTCGGGTATCTTCTTTCAGGGACATTTAACTGCTGAACTAATCGTATTCAACAGTGGACACCGCTTTGTTTGCATGTGAGACAGACTTCCACTGTGGTCGTACCGTCTTATGGACAATCAGCAGTTAAATGCAATGGCGAATTATTCCATGGACAATTATGTAGACGGCAGTAGGTCAATTAGGTTTGATGATCAGCTGTGTTTATTGAAACAGGAGCCCACAGATGGGGAGCAAAATCAAATGGAAGACGAGAATTGGATGACAGAAGGATGCATCTCAGGAAACTAGCTATGTTCCTGGACTCACTGCACTTTGCAGGCAGAGAGGATTTTTTATTATGAATGTATTTTAATTACAGTGAGACCTGCTGATGCCAGTCTTGGAAAATCTACATATGTCTAGGGATGATCCTACCTATGTAGCTGCAACTAATGAATCTGCAGCTGGGGAAATATTGTCATCCTGGAGATGGTTTTTCACTTCCCCAAAATCAGCTGGAACAAAAAACCAAAACCAGGGGAATATAAGTTCTGATCTCCATATGGTAAGAGCTGATGCAGTTGGAAAAAATATGACAGCTCAAGGAAGGTAAAGTCTGTGTTTACATTGGGTGAGACTCAAAAACAAATGTTCAAAATGATTCCTGTAAAAATCGTCTTTCTTTGGAAAACATCAGGGAGCTCATGCTAAATGGCGAGCTGTTTTGAGCGACCCCTCTTTTCCTCAAATCTGTACAACGGAGGCAAAGACTGCAAAGTCAGCATGACACTTGTAGACAGAATAACTACATTAACAGAAAATACACCTGGTTGAAAAAAGCCAGGATTTTCTTTTAGGGACATTACGTAATAATGAATGGAAGGGGTGTCAAGATGAAATCAGAAAAAAAATTAGCATTCAAAAACTCAATGTGAGCACTAGGAGCATGACGGTATATCAGTACACAATTAATTGGCATTTAGGTAATGCGAAACAGTCAAGAGCACTTGAACCCACAGTGAACCCATTCATGACTCAATGGGTAAGGACCAACTTCTGATGTAAATGAATGATCATTACAATAATGAAATGCACCCCTTATTGACACTTTGTGCTGGCTGGAGTAGCATTAGTGATGCAATATGTGTTGATATGTGCTGCTGTGTCAAAACAGTGTCAAACAAAAGTGTGATTTAATATAATGAGTTGATATTATACCATAGTGAGTTCTACACAAGAAATGACTCAATTTGTGCCTTCATTTGTTTAACACCAACTTTCATGTCAGTAAGCAGCTTGAGATCTATAAATTGGCAGGGCACATGGTGCTATTTAACATGTTTATGCTGAAATTTCCCACACAAAAAATTGAAGAAATTTTCCTGTTATTCATACTACATGCAAGTGCCCTTGTTACTAATTTATCAGGCCCTGACCGTGTCAGTGGTACATCGCTACAAAGCTAATTATATATTGGACTTGGTAGCACAAAGGTGCAGCAATCGTTGGGGACAGAGGTTCATTATGACTTACATTGTCAGCGATGGTGCGGCCCAGCTTGTCCATTCTTGATCCTGCCTCTGCAATTTTCTTGGCAGCGCTGATGACATCAGACGTATTCTTCAGTGGACCTTTCCCCCTGGGTAGAAAACATGGGAAGATCAGTCGCTGTTTTTGATCGAAAGCAGACTCATTCAAAATGCAGGAGGAGCATCGCAGTCATGGAGCGGCTGTTGGTTTTGGAAGGCTGTTTTTCGGTCGGAGGCATGAACGTATGGCGAACCATGGGAATAGTACAGGGAAACGCTACAGAAATAAAAGTGTTTGTTGGTGAACAGATGCCTCCCCACACACACCAAACATTAACACACTCAGGCACCATATTGTTCAGTCGGAGCTGAGAACGTTTTGCTATCTAGTTAATACAGATGGGCAGACTTCACTCTCTAGTCTGTCCTTAAAGAACTGGACCATGACGATGTACCATCACACCCTTTTGGAGCATCATCAAGCCTCTAATAAAACAGGGTGTTGCACCATTTTCTTCTTGTTATTTTAGCATAACAAAACCTGTTTGAGCTAAATAAATACACAAAATAAATATACAGCACACGACAAAATACAGTATATTGGCAACGTGCTTGAAACTGAAACTGGCTGCGCTTTTATTCAGGCATTCTAGGGAAAAACAGATTCAAGAGGCCATCATATTATAGCAGTCACTAGTGCCATATGCTTTCTATCACAACAGAAATTCTCAGTACAGTCTATTTGGGTCTTTTCATTCAAGCAGCTTTGAAAGGTTTATTAGAGGACTAAGATGCAAGTTGAGCGGGTTTATTGTCTGCTAGTGGAGAAATATTGGATGTCCTCAAAAATCACCAAACACCCACACACTTTTGGATGGTCATTTTTGTCCAGGTTTGGAACAAAAGAGAGACAAAGAAAAAGGGAGAGAATTGAGAGCAGAGATTAAAGTCCAATTCAATTTAGAGGCTCTGTTCATTGCCCCGACATAACACATCCATCCTTGACCCTTCCTGAGCCAAACGGAGCCCGTCCCAACACAGGTCAGTCCAGCCCTGACCTGACCCACTGTAAAGCTTGTCAGCCATTTGCTATTTTTCTGCCCCCTCAAGGGACTCTGGGACACAGTTGGCAAGAGGCACAAATTGGATTCAAAGCTGCTCTCTCCAGGCTAAAAAATGAGCCATCCAACCCAGAACAGATGGAATTTTGTGTTCTGTTCTCTCACTTCCTCTTCCCTCCCCTCCTCTCTTCTCCTGCTCTCCCTCTGCTGCTCTGATGTAAAGCAAGCCAGGGTCCTAGAGGAAAAGGCCACGCGTCAGAGCACATACTGGAAGCTCCCTGGGGACAAGTCAACCCCTGGAGACAGAGCTGCAGACACTGTGATAGGTTATGGAAAAAGAGCGTTATACTAGGATAAAGAGTGGTAATAATAAGTGTTGCAGCTTGCCCCCAAAACAAACAGAGGTCAACCACTGATTTATAACTAACTGATGATGTCCTTTCTAAAAAAATATTTACCGCTTCAAGTTAAAGAAATAAACTTAAATTTTTAGCTCTTTCTCGGTGGTTGAGTAAAAAGTAGAAAAATCACAAAGATAAGACAAACAAGAGGCCACCCTAGTAAGATAAAGTGGATTTATACATACAGCCTAGTGAGAACTGCACGCATCCAGATGTGTGTAAACCAAGCCCTCCACAGCATAGAACTGTGACAGGTGGCTCCCAAATATGTTGCATGATTCCAAGCCACACATGCCTTATTCATGAGAGCTGCCATACTGCCATAAGCAATGCAGCAGTCAAGAATCTCTCTCACTCTAGGAAGATTTGTCAGGAGAGAGGTCCAGATCAATTACCTCATACAGCATTAACCTTGGCAGGGCTTTGTGCCAGCTCAAGGTTGAGGGGGCAATAATTTGGGTGCGAGCTGAATTAGCCAGCTACTGACCTTCTGTGTGCTGCCACCGCATGCGAGTGTGAAGGCATAATGTGAAGATATATATTCTGCCCCACAAGTGTCCATGTGTGTTCCCTGAGGCACACACACCCAAGTGTACACAGAGTGCAATCCAAAGTTAGAGGGCCAAATAAGAAAAGTCATAATACTAAGATGCGCAATACGCCACTAAATTAACAAACTCTGAGCGCCTCATTTGGCAATAGAACACAGTATTTCTTCCTCGTGTAATACTTGCATAAAAGCCACAGTAAAGCAATCCTTAATTTAGCATTCGCTTAAGTATAACAGACTAATAAATTAACTTTATTGAATTAATTTTTCTTGTGGTTTAAGACGCAAAAAAATATTTTTGCAAATGCAGCAATAAAAACTAGTTTTTAAAAAATAGCCAAATCTGATAAAACCTGAATTCAGTTTATTCTGCACAAGCACCTCCCATTTCTGTTGTTCTGCATGTCTAGCTTTCTTGTGTTCGATTGGAAACATCTGACAGACACATTTTAAATGCATTTGGAATTCTCTATACTGGACACATGTATTTGATAGAGACTCTTAGCTAGTAATGGCAGGCATGTAACTTTTAATTGTCTGAGATGCACCAGACTCACACGACAGCTGCTGAAGAATTTATACCGCTGTACAATAGAGAGCATCCTGACTTACGGGTGTACAGTCTGGTACTCAAGTTGAAAAGAAGGACCTAAGGACCTACAGCGTGTCGTCAAGACGCTCAATGAATTGCCGGTCCCTCATTCCAAAAACTGAGTGATATCTACTCAAGTCGTCTCCACAGACAAGCCGTCAACATCAGGAGAGACCTCTCTCAAGCTGGTCACCCCCACTGTTCACCTCCCTCACCTCAGGCAGACTCAGAACCATCTGTACTCAGACTAAAGAACAGCTTCTTCCTCAGAGCTGTGGAAAGTTTGAACTCACAATCCATAATAATGCACTAAAAAACATGCAATAATTGCTCAATGGACGCTTTGTATATGCACCTTACTGTTTACTACATCCTCGCTGCTACCTGTGTACATACTTGCATATTTGATTTTATTTACACACACACACACACACACACATACATATACATATATATGTTTTTTTTTTTTAGATTTCCAGAGATTCCCAACATAATTTTGCTGTATTTTAACGTACATTGAAAGTAAAGGCATTTTATCTTATCTGAAAAGAAGAAAATGTAGTTCAGTAAATACAGTATTGAAAAACCTTCTATAGACAGTATTTTCTCCAATTTTAGTTCCTTGGATCTGCTTTATGTTGTAAACAATATGAGAGAGGCAGCCTTTATATTATTTTAGCCTGTATATTAATTTTATATCTATCTATCCATCCATCCATCCACACATTAGATAAATAACAAAGAAACATGACTGGTAGTCTTAGATGAAAGCAGTGTCATTTGCATATCATTTGCATGTGCATCTACAGTGAACATAATATAAAAGGTAGCAATTATTCCTTTCCTTAGTCCTTTGGGTGAAAAAGAAGCAAATAAATATCTGCTGGCTTCTGTGTAACCTCAGTCAGTTCATTGGCTGCGTTCGAATGTGAAACTCTGCTACAGCTTTCCAGTATTTTACTTCTTTCGCCAAGGAGACGTGATCTTTGACCCATTCAGAAGATGAAGACTAAGACACAGCATTTCATCGTCATTACGGATATGACTCAGAGTTAGGCACAAAATGTCCTCTGAGTAATACACTTGAAAATTTAAAAAGACACAGTCATACAAATACAGTCAGGCGCAAACATAGACAGCCAGTCAAAATGTCCCTTCGCATACTCCGACACACAAACGCACTCGCACCACAAGAGCTGGATGGTGATGTAGAGATAAAAGAGCTGTCCAGACGTAATCTGAAAATGTCAATATTACCACAACCAGCCAAGTTTCCAATATGAGGTACACACATGCATGCACAACATTACACAGAAAACATGACAGAAAGGCTGAGATGATATCAGACGGTTCATGTTTGTGTAGCCAGTGTACTGCCTGGTGGACAAACTCCTGCTGTTTGTGTATTTTGCAAGGGTCACAGCTGATACTGTTCTCTCAACACAAGGGGATTATACTACCACTATTTGTTTAAATAAAAAAATATAAAGAAAAACTGTTGTCTGTTCTATCCTGGCATGTTGCTGGCATTTAAAAATAACACTTAAAACACTTACAGTATTAACAAATCATTACATAAATGTTGCCTGAGCAAGAGTATCAATTATTTTGGGGCTAATAAATCTGTTCTAATCCTGCTTTTACTTTGGTGATGGTGCTACCTTTCTGTTCACATGTGGATTACTGATTTTCTATTATAATTCTTCTAAAACCTGTCTGACTTCCAATACTTTTTCAGTCCGTTTTGTGAGTAGTCGAATACAACAGTTTTCTGCAGAAATCAATACTTGTGAGGTAGGAACCGAGTTTCTGAGTTCAGCAAACATCCACAACCACACAAACTTTCAGACACAATCACCGTTTTCAGTAGAGGTGTATTTTGAAGTGATATTTACTTCAAAGATGTTTTGTGCGTTCCAGGGTATGTCATGATGCCTGAGATTTGTTTTGTTTGTTTGTTTCAACCGTCAACCATCTTTATTGCCTCAACAAGCCACTGGTGAGGGTGAATGTGGCCAACTCACAGAGGCTCTGCTGAGGGAGACTGTCCATTTAAGATTTTCCGGTGCACACACAGCTTTATTCATTTACCAGGAGAGAGGGAGATTTGACGCACTGCTTATGGCTGTGCATATTAAGATTAGGGGAGGTTGGAAAAATAATCAAGAAGCAAATCCTACCTACAGTGCTGCTTAAGGAAAATGAAGAGCGTTGATGCATGAACAGTGGTGTTAAACTGGCTGCGCAGTATTGTGCAGATATGGGCGAATGTTGGGGAAACAAATGTACGCTTACTGGGTGATTGTATTTGACACAGGCTTAACATAAGCATGCCTTCTATCTTGGAGGCATTTTGCTTGAAGTGCACAGCTACTGGAATATTAATGTGAGGAAAGGGTAAGAGGACATATGTATATCGGCCCTGTAAATGGAAAAAAAAAAAGCACTACAAAGACCAAAGACAAAAAATAAACAGGACACTTTGAGTGACACTAATCACTGATCAAATAGATTATATAAAATATGCTGCCATACTTCAGTCCATTTATTCAGCTGCCTACTGAGGCCAGAAAACGCATACAATTATAAAATGGGCCGTCATTAGCTAGGAAAGAAAAATGGCTCTGGGTGTGAGCCAAGCTGTTAGTCCACACTCACCTGGTGAAGTCTGTCATCTCCATCATGATCATGCACATCTGCTTAGCCAACACAATGATGTCATTGCCGCTGTCATCCCACTTGGACACCTCTGCATCCAGCTTGCTCTTCTCTTCCTGGAAGCTAGCCACCTGTTCTGCAATCTTCGCCTTCTGCTCCTGGGGCAACTGGGCCATGATAGCCTGAAGGCGGAATTATGGAAATTATAAAGGGTTAGCAAGCTACACCTCAACATACTGTTGCACACAACATTTCTTGGCAGGAAAGAGTACGGTTCTGTATGAAACCACACCACAGTGAACTATGCTGTATTACAGTAGTACATGACTTTTGTCATACATTACTGTATTGTATATATCCTTAAATGTTAAATATACACCTACTAGGAGTTTTTGTCATCAAAATTCAGAAAGGCATGTCTGAATAAAGTTTTAAGACAGGTAACAAACACATCAATTGCAAGAGCATCATGAATAATTGTAACTGCTTTAAGACAGATGCACTACTGATTGGATGAGTTCTTTTGATACAAAAGCTGGGTTCAAAATAGTGCTAAGTGCTACAGAGTAGTATGTGACATATTACTGAAAAATATACATTAACTGAACTCTGCTGAAGAAGAGCAGTATCAGGACATTTAATTTGCAGTACTTGACAACATACGCAAACATTATTTCTATACGTCCTTTTTGGGCTGGACAGTTAGAGGGCAGCTTCCAAACAGGCAATCAGACATTCAGTGAATGAGCTTGTCAGGCCAAAGTAGGCAGACACTTAAGCGCAGGAAATCGAATATCATCGCACGAGTGTTCATTCCATTACTGGTAAATAGGACTCTCTCTCTAGAGTCACCTAAGCTTGAATAAAGCCGTTTAAGCAGTGCAAAGATGAAAAGACCCCACCTAACAAAACAGTCAGATAATCTTTGGTGAGCAAAACAAATCGCCTGGAAATGTACTGATGGATCGCTCTGCCACGAGGGGGTTCGAAGATTAAGTTATTACTCTCTATTCTTTAAATAATTAATGCAGCTAGTCTCTAAAGTTACAATTGAGTTTGACCTTGAGACACACTAAAGTGGTGTGCAGTACAACCACAGACACAATGGCAATACTGGCATATCTAGTTGATCATTGTGCAGCATAATGACAGACACATTCAGAGCAGCTATCTAAAGCACGGGAGCTTGCATTCACATTTGATTTTTCCTCTCATATTAATAAGGGCATGAAATACTACACTTATTACCTGCTGAGTTATTTTCAGGTAGGAGTGAAATCTAATCTGAACATTTAACATATCAAACACCAACATAAATTCATTAGTTTGGACTTAGACATTACACATGTATACCAGATGGCAGGGCTAAGTGAAATTATGAAAAAGTCTACAAGAATAAAGGGAGAGTGGTAATTGTTTAAATTATATGCAACAGCCATTTCAATCCAACAAATTAGACTCATTTGTACACAACAACCGCATGAGCAGCAGTGCTTTTTTCAAATATTTGGGTCCCATTAATTATTGTGGTGCCAAGTCAACTGTGCAGCAACAGTAAGCATGGGGGCGGAGTGTTTGGAAAAAAACACAACGCTATTATTGAATTGACTGTAAATAAAAGTGCATTTGTAGAAATAAAAAATTGCATACAAAATGTGTAAGCTTATACACTTTTCTCTAAAGTTAAAACTTTGTGAAAGAGATATCAACCTCTGTCTTTGGATTAAATAGTACTGCAAGACACATTTCATTGTACCAGCCAAGTTAGAACATTTTTTCTCCAATGCATTGTCAAACATACCACATTAATTTACTCAAGTCGCACTGCAATATTCAACTCAGTAACTGAGGCATATAATGCAAGTTTGTAAGTCAATTTAACCACCGTCAAGTGTGTGTTTGTTCTGTTGGGAACCAGTGAATGTAATTTCAAAGATGGAAAATTCTCATTTCTCACTAGCTATTAATAATGTCAGCTAACAATCAAAGATTTTAGAGGCAGTAGATGAGACTCAGGAATGCTGGCAAATAGTATCAGAAGCAGAGTACAACGTACGCGTGCACTTTGGCCGGCAATAAGTTGGTCGTCCTCCGTCTGCACGCTGGTCCTGCTGCGAACATCAAAGTCTTCAGTCTCAAAGTCAGAGTCATCCAATTCCTCTGGAGTCTGTAATGGGACAACGGAGAAGGAGTGAGTGGCAAAGGAAGAGACAAATCAAGAAGAGACAAAAGTCCAGGCAGGGGAAAGAGAAATGGTGGACAAAGCAGAATAAGGTAGGAAAAAGCAGTTTGTAAGTGGAAAACATAAAATAATATTGGCATGCTACAACATTGTGAGCACTATTAAATAACAAACCTGCTTACTATCTATGAGAAATGCCTTGCTGCTGCCAGCCAAGGCAGCATCAGATAAATGTATCCTTCCCTATAGCTTGGTACAGAAAGTGTAAACTCCAAATGAATTTGTAAATCAAGTGTAATGTGCTGCCTGTGCATTTTGAGAGGGAAAATGAAGGTACGAGCTGGTATGAAACATATTGGGAGCAAAACGCTTCAGAGGCCCATCTGTCGCTGCTATCAGTAGAAAGGCGGGTGAGGCATGAATTGTGTTCTTCTGGAATTTTGTTACTTCATCTCTGATCCTTTAGCTCTTCCCTTGCCCTGAATACAAAACAAGCCACGAGCAACAATTTACCATAACTACTAATATTCAAACGAATTTCTGTCTCAACAGGTCGTGCTTAGGGCAAAACGCAACACTGACAGACAGGGAAATGTATTTGCTGGTGATATAGGCACAGGGAAGATTATGTGGACAGATAAAAGTGCATTATCACGCCTGTGCCCCTACTTGTGCTTATCCAGCTGTCTCAATACCTCCCTTCTGTAATGGATTTGGAGCCCTCACATCTAAAAATAGCCGAAGGTCTCTGAACAACCTTACACTGCTTTATGGAATGTAGAGATGCTCTTGTTCTCAAGGGAATATGGGTATGGTTTCAGATACAAAGCTGGAGTGACTCACAGGTATCTCTTTCAACCCAGACAATGCTGTTCAGTGGGGCAGAGATATCACCTGCTGTGGCCTGTGCAACAGATAACCTGCAAATGTGGGAGGCTTAGAAATGAAAGCTCATGGTGGGCACCCAATGGGAAATTACTGTAGAGAAGTGACAACAATAGCGTGCAGTTTAATAACAAAAAAGGAGCACAGTGAATTTACTGCTGTCACAGTGAATGAAATTTTAAATTTTATCTTTCATGCTGTGGTAAAACATAATAATCAATATTTAATCTAGTAATTTCCAGCGTCTCCACTGCGTGTGAGAAAGGTGAAATATCCCATTTCACCTGTGTCACCCGTACGAGGCGTTTGTGACCAGATGGTATCTCAAGTGCAATAATTAAGAGAAGACAGGGAGCGAGCTGAAATAACAGTATCATAACAAAGCTAGAAAGCAGGTCTATCCTTATCTACTATTTTTGTCTGCCCTTATACATACAGACGGGCCAGCTCAATAGTAGAATCCCACACTGTCATTCTTTTTGTGACATTTTGCTCATAGCCTCTGTGGATTGAGCAGATTTTTTTCGTCTTCTTTTAGGACAGAGCCAGCAAAATCACCTTGGGCTGTGATGCACTGCACAAATCATAAGGTAACGACAGCTGCCCCCTGTATCTAACTGTCAGCAGCTCCCTGACTTTGAGACAGTTTCATGTCTGGGAGGCATATTCTCTGATGTCACTGCAGGTAGGAAAAGGGTTCTATCCGCTTGTCAAATAAGTGAGGGACGTCCAGCATTGACTGTCTATGCACCACTTATAGAGGTTAAAGCCGTGTCTCTATCTTGAGGAGACCCGGCCACACACTTGTCTGTTTTGATTTAAGACGAGGCCACTGTGTTGTGCATGCACGTGAGGGCTTATGGAAAGATAGCCAGAGAGTGTACTTGTACATTTGACTGGACATGCCCTCCAGAGAAGTTGTCTCATAACCATCTTAAATCTGCTGATTTGGGGCGTTTCACATTTCTTTGGACTCAGAGATGAAAACGTCTTGCTTCTCATATAAACTGGACTTAAAATATAGGTCAGGAAGCGCAGGGCTCTTCTTGATAGGCATGAATGTTTTCTAAGCAATTCTAATAATCTCATTACAAACAGCAGCAATTAGTAACAGCTGTGTAGATGCTGCTAGAAATAAGATAACTACAGGGCTAAAAAGCTAAGCCATTTCCTCCTGAATAATAACCATAAATCCTGTGATGATTACCTCTCACACCTGATCAAGAAACCCATGGGAACAGGAAAATTTGCTTTTCCAGATAATGAATAAAGTTTCAGTTGAGTCTTATCACTCTCTCCAGCTGTCAGTTAATGGCAGAATGAATCTGACAGATAAATTATAAGCAAGCAAGATCTTTCATAAATCCTCTGTTCGTTTGAACACACATGCAAACCTACACACATCCATTCATCCACCTGGTAGCGTTCGGGCAACCCCATAGGCCTGGTGTTAACAGCTTAATCAATCTGGATAACAGGAGCGGAGCTGGGGCAGATGGAAATTGAATGTAGTTCTCAGGCTTGCAGTCCAACTAAAGAATGCCAATTAAACTCAATCCTAAATCAGTTGCTGATTATAATGCAAATGCTGCATAATGGTCCATCTCTCATTTGTTTTCTTGTCTATGTCTGAGCAGCATTATTAATGGGAGCCCAGGAACAGCACTACCATCAACACAAAATGTGATGTCAGGACTAATGATTCCAATTCAAAAGATTAAAGTGTTGAAAATAATGGAAGATGGCATAACACAACCAACCAGCACGTTGACACTCAACACAGCAAGTATATAATTAGGCACCGCTGTATATGAAAAGTGGTTTAAGCAAATCAGCTTACTTCCTATATGAGAAATTAAATTTGGCAGCTTCAAGTTGTTAAGCCCGTTACACTGTAAGGCCTTAAGAACGGTACTTTTCTTTCTCTTTACAGATGCAATGGGTTTTGTTGTCAGCTCATTGTCAGTCAATTAGGTAACGCTTCAATGGTACCCAACTACCATCTGTCGCAGTTATGGTTCTACTCAAGCAAAAGCCATTAACGCACAGACAACTAAGGCGGTTGTTACACTAGATTGCAAGTCTGGTCAATTAGGTCGGCTCATGCCTGAGACAAGTTAATCTCTGGCTTGAAGGACCGCACGTATACAGTTTCTCACATACAATTAAAAGGAGCATCTGGTGCAGAGACCACTCGCATGCGTTACACTACAGTAACCAAGGACTCCCACAATGTTGTGAAGTGTATGGCTACAGCTCAAATGCTTTACATTAAGCCACGTCCATTAATGTCTGTTAATGGTCGAAGAAATCTGAGCCTTTACACAGGATTTGTGTAGCCTACAGCTTCTTAATTTGATGAAAGGCAAAACTTTATGTATACTTAAAAACAAATCTTGAAGCTAAGTAGCATTATTTACTCCTGACATCCTGGAACTTCCACTGCCAGAATTTAATACAGATGGGAGACAATCATTAAATCTAAAAAATATGTATACTGCTGCTGCTACTTCAAGCTGCTAGCAGGGTGAACACCAACACATGACATGTTAGACCAGGGGTGTCAAACTCCGTTCCTGGAGGGCCACTATCCTGCATGTTTTAGATGTTTCCCTCTTCCAACACACCTGATTCAAATGATCAGGCTCGTTATCAGGCTTCTGCAGAGCTTGATGATAAGCTGATTAAGCAGGACAGTGGCCCTCCAGGATCTGAGTTTGACACCCCTGTGTTAGACCCTCCAGAAAAACGCGATTATGCGATCGCATGAATTCCCACATTAATCACCAAAATGCGGCTGATTATGCGGGGGTCAGTTATTTCCCAAAAGGCCCCATAATTCCCGCAAAACAGCACATAATTCCCGCAAGAATCTCACATTTCCACGAAAAAAAAAGAGAAATATGCGGGTCCCGCTTGATTTCACATTTCCGCATTAAATGAGAAAACTATAACCAATATAAATGGAGTTGTGAGTGAGTTTTCATGTGACGCCCGGCCTGACGTCATCAGTACACACACACACACACACACACACACACACACACACACACACACACACACACACACACACACACACACACACACACACACACACACACACACACACACACACACACACACACACACACACACACACACACACACACGAAGCACGAGCTGATGCGGATCGCGGCGCCAGTGTTGCCAACTTAGCGACTTTCTTGCTAAATCTAGCGACTTTCCAAAGTGTCTTTGCGGCTTTTTTTTGTCAAAAGCGACTAGCCACCAATCTAGCGACTTTTTCTGCCGTTTTGGAGACTGACAGGAAAACTCGGATCATTCTGCAGTTACTGTGTTTTCAACAAGCAGCAGGTGCTGCTGTGAGCTTCTCCCCCTCCCAAAGCACAGGCTGTCAGTCCAGTAACCCCGCAGCAGTCCCAGTGTCTGATTAGAGGACACATCCCTCCGCGGCCAGACGGCAGGTGAATCGCGCATATTTTTGCATATTTCACAACTATTCGCATACTTTGCAACTTTCCGCAATTTCCCCACATAAAATGACATAAAAACCCCGCATATTTATTCGCATAATCAAGGATTTTAGCCCGCGTTTCTCTGGAGGGTCTAACATGTACAGAAAAACCTGTGTAACTTACTCTGATCATGAGGACAGCCTTACGAATGTCCCGAATGCCATCATATACCAGGCGGGATGCATCAATGAACTCATTCTCATCCACAGGTTGTGAGGGATTTGCACTCAGGGCCTCCACTGCAGACTCCACTTGTTCTGTGAACCGTGGCATGACTGAAAGAAAGAGAGGCGAAGGGTGGAAGGAAGCATGGGAAAAGAGAAAAAAGGCAGATAAAAAAATTCAGCCCTAAAATACAGAGAGGAAAATAACATGACTACAGACAGCACAGTGTGAACAGTGTTATACCTCATCAATATCTGAAAAAGTCAGAACAACATGTTGCATAAACCCACTCTCTCTAGCTACCACCTCCAACACATAACCAAAACAGAGCCTGTGGGTTTATGAAATCATTAGCACTAAAGTGTGAGAATTCACCATAACAGTTCACCTTGGTTCAGCTTTGTGTTTTATGACATTCCTCTTGAAACTGCAAGTCATCAAAGAGTATTTGACATAAACCATCAACAGTAAGTCTACAGGAAAAATATTGTTTTGTGAATAATATCTGTGACCTCAAAGACACTAATAAGAACCAATTGTGTTCTGTTAAAAAAAAAACCTTAAGCTGAACTGAAGATATTCATCTTTGAATGAATAATTAAAAGGTGTAGTGATTAAATTAAACTGACAGATGGGAATTTGCTCTGCTACTCTACGTACTGCCTTCAGTAGTTGCTTGGAAACATTAAACCAAGCTAAAGAGAACAAATCTTTGATTTGACATAAGAGAAGGCTTCACAAAGCTGTCCCAGCGGATATGTACTCTTCCCCGCTGACAGTTATAATATATACAACTGCTCTGGACGGTTCTCTGGCACATCTGCATTATTATTATTTCAGATTTAGTATGTACGGTTTAGCTAGCACTGGATGTAACAATGTAGATGTGGAGAGAGGAAGCAGCTGGATCAAGAAAAATAGAGGATTTGATTGTGTGCTTACAGACTCTTTAAACCTGCAGGCTTCTGTATATAAATTATGTTATAAAGAAATGTGAATGTCTGGTCATGTTGGGATTTTTACAGTCAGACATTATTATCTTTAGTCTTTCACAAACGACTCAATTCACAAAGCAGTAATGCTGCATTGGTATCCATGTTAAATGGAAAGCTAATGAACTCTGCGGCTGTCACACATCTTGCAAACAGCTGCTGATGCAGAGACTTCAAGATGTGTTTTCACTGTGGTCAATATGTTGCTTTTAAATGAATTGCAACTAAAGGGGAAGACATTTGGACTTTAATTCAGAAGACATTCCAAATAATGAAATGAACTCAAGAATTCAAAATTCTTAATCTTATTTACCTTGATCACCTTATTGTCTGACTGAAGTGACAGCAACAGTCTGTGTGACCAGCACTTAGTGGCTCTCTGAGCCTAGAATGAAATGATGCTTGAACTGCAGCCTGCATTTCCTGATTGTTAATAGGCCCACCCACAAGAAGCCCAAACCATTTTCAAATCTGACAACTAACAATTAATTCTGCCATTTTGTTAGCTTTCTGGTGATGGAAGCTAACAAGCCAAAAATATTACATTATGTGGCTGTAATGACTTGGGTTAGTATATTTAATTCTATCTGAAAAGTGAACAGCTACTGCTGTGCAGTCTAGTAAAGTCAGTTGAGACAGAGATTGGATAGCTCAGTGTGGCATATTAAACAGTGCAAAGGCGGAAAATGGTCTCAGCTTGAATTCTAGCGGTGCTAAAGTTTGCTTTTTGAAATGCCACTAAAACTCAAATGTACAATAATTTGCAAGGTAACAACAGCCACATTAAGGGCAGACCTCTGAGAAACAAGTAGACATTTCAGCATGGCTTTGGTACAAGACAACAAAGCAGGTGTGAAGTGAACTACCCATCAAGATGGATGGGTCCAGGTAATTAAGAGGATGCATCCACACTAGTTTACAATGCCTGCCTCATTGACAGGGATGTTTGGCATCTTGTCTCATCACATTGTGCCATCACTCAAGATCCCTGGAGATCCCACCACATTATATTTTTATGCAGCATTAGCATTCAATCATTGACATTAGTTATTGAAAATAAAGCACAGATTCTTCCATTTTAAGGTATCCATGAACTTCCTTGTACATGTGCAGAATTAATATACAATATGCTACAAAAATTCAAAAGTTGAGAAAGTAATTCAAGTGTATCTAATTAGGAGAAGAAAGAGCTTTCATACGCTGTCCTTTAATGCAATTAATATTACTAGAAATAACCGATGAAGGCCAATCGAAATGTTGTATTTCCAATTAACTTCATTGCAAGTAAATGACAGTGTATGGGAGTTTTCTCTACTCTTAGCTACGGATATTTCTTCCTTCACATATCTACAGGTAACCGTATTTATACGTCTGCCTTGACGCTCAAGGTGGTGTCTAAGCTCCAACAGTCATTCTTATCTGAACACCTAACAGGTATTTCATAGCATTTAGGTATAGATGCCAACTACTAGCAGGATTTAACATAAGTGTTCCTTGGACCATTAGATAATTATGTTTCTGCGGTACCTGTGTCAGTAAGAAGCTTGGTAGCCTCCAAGACCTTCTCTGTGTAGACTCCAGGTTCGTAATTGTCCATTTCAGAAGTGACAACGTGGACAACTCTGGCAGCACGGCCTCGAATGGCCCCAGCAGTACGATCCAAACCATCGACATCCTTTTCTTGCAGAGCGATGACACACTTATTCACATCTTCCAGGATGTGGTTCTCTGGGGACATGAAACAATGTGCGGCTAGTAGTGCATACTTTGTAGTTAAACACGTCGAAAACAACTTTGAATAGCAAGAAATGTAACTAAAATGATATTTTAATTTCTTCCATCCACAGCATGCTTCAGCCAAAGATGAAACATGTCTATAACTAACAAAAAAAAAAAACAGTCATGAAATTTTCAGTCTTCATTCGCTGTTTGCATAGTCCTGAAACTAGAAGGGCCATTGTGGAGCTCCAGTACATAGTACGGAGGGCTGAAGACAAATTCTCACACTGCTTATTAATGGGGTGCCTGTAAAATGCAAATGTTCACTGTGTAAATTACAGTCCATCCTTGGCTCGAGGTGAGAGAAGTCACTCTGCTTAATGCTTAATGAGAACTCTTTAAGGGTATGCCCGACAAACCATTTGTGTGCTTAAACACGTGACAGGAGGTCAATTCCCGATGTAGTTCTGCTGATGCTTCTGTGCTTTGCTCCGTAGAGCCCAATCAGCCGTGGTACAGATGACTCTCATCAGAAAAAGACTAGCACTGCAGATTGTTTAAAGGTGTTTTACCTCCTACTAAGAATGGTCTTAAATTGTCTGAGCAATCGTAATACTGACCAAAGGGTTGTCTACCAATAAAACATGCACTGCCTGTTCTTACAGTTTTAAAGATGCAGATCATTCCAACAGAATGAAACACTTCTTTTGCACCAGCATGACTATGACATGCAAAATAAATACCACTTACCAGACACACAAAGGAAGTCATCAATCGACGTTATGTCATCAACGGCATCAGTGAGGACGCGGACCTGCTTCTCCCACTGCTCCTTGAACAAATCCATATTGTCCTGGGCCACCTTACTGTTGGGCTTGGCAGCAAGGGCCAACGCTGCATTAATCACCTGTAATCACCCAATTACAACCATTAAAGCTCAATTACAGCATAGCCCTCAGCCACAACATTAGCATAGGTTGATTGCACGAAACCCCCTATTCCCCCACCTCAACGTGAGGATTGCATCAGCAGGCAAATTCATTCCTTGGAGTGATTATAGACACAGAGTGCTCTGAAGGACTGAAAGGAACAAAACTAAGAGCTGCTTGTTTTGGGGGAAGAAACATCTGTGGATATCAAAGCTCAGGATGAATGGAAGTCATTAGATGAGATTAAAAGGAGCAGCAGCAGCACAGTGAAGAGAGCTGGCATGGCCTACAAGTACAGATGAGGGGCTGGTAATTAGCATGGTAAGGTGTGTGAAAAGCCAAGCTCAATGATCAAAAGATTGACAAGCAATTCAGATCTTTTATTTGCATTATGATTTATCTGAATTTAACCCTAATTTAAGCCCTAATTAAGGTGTGGTACTTGCTAAATGGCAATTTAAAAATGTGGTTATAGAACTAAATGCCTGCACAATAAGAAAAAAGCTAGACATGTGATTTTAATCATTGTCTGCTGATGCCTGTAGGCTGTAGAACGCCATGTTTTTTATATTTAGAAATTCCTTGTGCTAGTATTTAAAGACAATGGTGCAAGCTCTCAAAGATGTTCACAATCAGTGAGCTGGGTAAAAGCTGGGGCAAAACAGCTAGGTACCTGGGGGCACAGCGTTTCCAGTTGAGATGCTGCCATGCGGACCAGCTTCACTCCCTCCTCATTGTTGGAAATAGAGCATGCCAGGTTGGCCACCTAAACAGAAAACACAAACACTATTTTTTAGCCAAAGACAGGGGACTCTCAAACAGATTTATTCTGAGGAAAACAAAAAAAGCAAAACATAGAAACATAATTAAACTTGGATAAGTTCATTATGGTAGCCTGGTTTAGGGATTCTTCTCTATCAGAAATGGAGCAGCTCTGCAATACAACTAATCCCTGTGGAATACAAGCCCACTGCTGAGGATTAATTTATAAAGCTGCTAAAATGATACAATATGATGGCACAGAGGGAGGAACCAGAAAAGTAGGAGGAAAAACAAAAGCAAAGCTATTGAATGAATAGATAAAATAAAAGTTCTGCATTTCTTTCCCTCCCCACCCCCAAAAAGCAAATTTCACGACATGCAAATATACTGTATGTTGTAACCGTTAACTCAAGATGTGGTTCTTCTAGATTGCCTTTACACTCCTGGTGAAGAAAATATTCCTGACACTTTCAAAAACAGACCAGCAGAATGAGAACTGGAGCGCTGAGCTAAGCAAGTCTCGCTTGCAGCTGTCAACATTTATGGTTTGAGAGTATATTTTAATGTATTGACCAACAAATCAAGCTCTGCTACAATTATTTCTTCATATTCTTGCATCTTCCAGAGTAACATTATGCATGCACTCATATTCACAAAAATTTAGGTCAGAGACTTTGAAGATTCCCATTTGTTGGTTGGGATGTGCTGGCAACAATACTGAAACAGAATGGATACAAAGAACTGTGCCAAAATGGGATTATCCAATGGACAGAAAATGTGCTGAAACATAATCAATTACAAAGGCAAAAAACAACTCATGACGGCACTATATCAGGAACGGGGACTGCAAGTTTGTTTTTGTTTTTTTTAACAGCTTGGGTCTTATTTTCAGTCATCAATCTGTTATATTTTGCTTGCAATTTTTACAGAGATCTGGGTCACAAAACAACATCAGCAGTAAGACATCTCCCACAATGTAAATAAAATACTACTTTTACCATAATGTCTAAAACTGAGAGTGACAGAACTGTCAGTTATGATCATACACTGCACTTAAACACATACATTCACAGCCATATGTCAGATTTAAACAAAACCAAAGCAGAGAGTTGCATTTAGAAATCAAGCCAATGTTTTCGATGGCCAGTTTGGGCATTAATTTTAAAACACTTTTCTTACTTATTTAATTACTTTCAAGTCAAAATGAGACAGGTTTATTTGTAATCTGTGGGATATTTGCATTGCTTGTGTCCTTCTCAGGTATACTGGGTTCTGGAATGGGATGGTTTGAGCTGGTAGATAAAATACTACTAAAAATGTAAACATGCCCATAGAAGAAGGCCTGTTAAAAAAAAAAAAAAAGGAAAAATGATTTTCCATTAAAGAGCTGGTGGAGGAATGCCTCACTGCCTATAGGAGTGGAAGAGTGACAGAGTGTGAAAGATCCTCTCCTCCTCAGTCTCTTCAATTCCACAAGAAGATACCAGCCTCCACCTCAAATTTCCTGAGCAACTTTGCTGATGAGAAGCACTGAAACATTGACATAAACACATTACTATGCAAACACATGCAAGGACCACAGGGAGAACATTCAGTAATCCATGAGGAGGTGTGACAGAGTGGTTACACAAAGAAAAGCTGGCACTTTGTGGAAAGACCTGTTTTTGCTTTCATGATCTTTCATCGGCTTTTACTGACTCTCACTGTGAACCACTGGGAAAGCAGCCATTTCAGCATGAAGGGACAATGGAGGAAGCCCAACAATGAAATCCTACCCTCAAGTCAACAAATGACATTCTACTTGCAGTACAAAACCATTTAAAGAGTCAAGGGAGGCAGACTTTGCAGAGTCTATGCAAACAATTCCCAAAGTACACCTATTTAAACTCTCACTTTCTTTAGACAGAAAAATACAACAGCAGCTTTGTCAAGCTACAAAGACATGCCGCCCTATTATAATCTCAGCATGTCTTCACTAACACTAAAGATCCTACAACACAACCCTTTAAAGACAAAAGACCATCAATTGTATGCATTTTACTGACAACAACAAACATGCCTCGTCATTTAAAATAAGAAAGGACGAGTAATTCAGATATTCTATTTATGCAGATACACAAAAGACAGAGAATCCTACAAAATGTAACTTCATGGTCTTGTCATTCTGTACTATTCTCACCAATCCACCTCTGGAACTCCTTGAAACCTTGGCCATTTTCTTAAATTGCCAACCAAAAAAAAAAAAAACAATTTAGTCTATAAAGCTGCAAAACTAGAGCCAAATTGAACATGTTGGGCTCATTTGATAAGAGACACCTGGGAGAAATTAAGGCTCTATATTCTTATCAGACCAGAGCAAGAATTGAAAACAGCAGCAAAACTAGACTACTTCTGTTGATTTTTAATCTCTGCCTAATCAAAACCATAAATTAGAGAGTAAATAACAGCCTTACAAATAATGAATCAGTAAACACTGATGTTATTGAACCCGTTCTTTAAATTCTCAGCTGAAACACAGCCAAATGTGATCCAACAGAGATGATGCACAGAGAAAGCTACACTCATTTCAGTGAATGCGCCACACATGGTAACCTTTGGAAAACGTTGCCGGTTTCGTTTTTATAACAGATATGGCCTTGTCGCAGTATAGAAAGGTCCAGGGTGGAAGGGGATAGCGAGCAATCAGTGCACTGCCGTAGCAGAAATACCATCTTTGTGAGTCTATGAATAACATGATGGACCTTGTGTAGATTTTAAATGGAGGACATGACAAAGCTGGTTTGATCAAAACATGTTCCACGACTGTCTCGGTATAGAGACCATCTAGGTAGCAGGGGGCTAACTAGCAATCAGTTCACTGGCTTAGTGGAAATGCTATCAGTGAGAGTCTATGAATAAGATGATGAACCTTATGCAGATTTTACACACATGAAAAGACAAAGAGCAAAAATTAGAAACATGTACTACCGCTGCCTCAACATTCCAACAGTATGTAGGTTCAATAAATCACAGCATCTCTCATATCATGCCACACAAATCATATTCTTCTTTAGAAACATGTTAACAACCACTTTAAATGCTTAGAAGATCCAGACAAAAAAAAAAAAAAACTCAAGGAAGCAAAGCTAAACAGGGGCAGATACCAGATCATATATATTTCTCTTGGTTGCCAGGAGCAGAGAGAACACAGGAGGGGGAGGAATATAATGTGTTTTGGTAGCTAAAAATGCAATATCATCATCACATTAAATAAATCAGTGGTAAAAATGTGAGGTTGTATTCCTTTTATGGTTTCTCTCCTAATAAAAAAAAGGCTGGGAACTTGATCAAACTGTGTCCTGTGATTAAAAACTGACATGAAATTAGCTTATTCTACATTCTTGTTATAATTTTAACAGAAAAAAAGTCTTCCATTATTTTATTATCACAGGGAAGACATAACATTTGAACATCCATTAGTTAACAAGTTAAATCTTCTGTCCTAATATATTAGGACATATGTCTGTTAAAATGCATGGAGAACAATTTTAGGACGATGTTCTGACTAAAATACTGAGTAGGATTCCCCCAGTAAATTCTGGCAATGCTGATTACACTACTCCATTGGATCAGTGGCCCATTGAGGCGTCTCTCCACCTTGACTTGTCATGTTGCCCATCTTGGACTTATAGCAGCTTTTTTTAATCCCGAAGCTCATAATCACAAAAGAACGGGCACTCAAAACAAACATGAACTCATCGAAATAACATAAACTAACCCCCTATCTGATGTCACTGCTATCCCTTTGTCTGGTTGAGAAAACCCCAAAGCTTGATGCATCTCAAACTGAATCCATGTCTTTATTCCTTTCATTCTCTGAATATGGGTCAGTCATACTGTGGCTTTCAAACAAATGTGTGTGAACTAATGGGCCACTTGCCGTAGGGCAGCCTACACTTGCACAACTCATGATGTCATCCAGACAGAGCCTCAGACTGACAGCTCTTTGCTGTTCCTACCACTGAACAGAGGACATACTGCACATTCATTCCTCATGTGATAAAGAACCAAATATGTTGTTACCTTTCACTTCAGGCATTGCAACTCCATTTATTTGCATCTATAGTGCTTGGCAATGGCTCTCTTCCAGGGCAGTTTATAGCACAGTTCAGTGTGTACTTTGCAGGATGCATTAGCAGGGAAATGTCAACCATTTTCAGTCAGAGGTGAAAGCAAGGAGTTCTACTGTGAATTACCTATTGCTCAGTCGACTGCATTGATGTTGGCTTGCAGTACAGGAATGTTTTTCCTGCAAAATGATCGAATGCTTCACTGTATACTTATGCCATTCATATTAGCTTGGGCTAAAAAAAAAAATCGAGAATCTAAAATGACAAAAAACAACACTGGCTGCTCTGAAAAAGGTGACAGTTTCTTCCAAAATGCGTTAAGACATGTAGCTTCCACATGTCAGGGCAGATAAAGTATAACATAACTACATCAGCTACTGAACAGGTGGTGAGCTTGAAATTTGTGGCTGAACGCAATAATAGTATTTTATAAATGAGATTTTGGCTTTAACAATGACCTCTTCAGTACACTCAACTCACAAACCCATATACTAGCTTCAATTTAGGTTAACAAATACGCTTTCAACTGAGATTAACTCAATTGTGCATATGCTCTTGTCTCTACTTTGCTTTTGGATGTAATCTTTTCTCCTCTACAAATTACATTTAAACATAAATTAATTTGGTTGTCTGCATGTCTTTTCTGTACTGCCATTATCTTGAAATTCCATTAGAATGTGTTCATGACTTCTATACAGTTGAGTGGGGCTTTAATAGAAAACAGAAATGTGAACTTAACTGTCTCACCATGATTTTTTTTTTATCAAACGGGAACACATGCTTTTAAAAAAAAAAAAAAAAAAAAAAAAAAAAAGATACCTTGAGGTTTTCAAACTGTCCCCAGCACACAGTTTGCATTACAATGTGTGCTACTGCACTTGCAAGGAATCATAAAAGATCTGAGTTTAATTCATAAGAACTTTGCAGTAACAACTGAACTAAGGTACCAGGCAGATTTAGATTTAGTTAAATTCTTAAAACTTAACTACCAGCATGACAGAGGGGCGGTCTTGTTTTTAATTAACTCATGTCCACTATACCAATATTGGCTGCAGTCTGTTTTTCTTAATGAGTGAAAAATGACTTTATTTTGGCCCTAAGTTTAGTTAAAACTGAAACGAAAAAGCAAAATTGATGATGCATCACATTAAGTTAGTGGAATTCCAGTTTAATCAGTTCTAACAACAAACCCAATGCTCGCATGTTATTCCAGTGATCCTCTTTGGATATGTAACGGGCATTTCTAATTTATGTGACAAAATATTCTTTTACTGATGAATATTCTAGTAAAAATTAGACCAAGTAGCAGCTCAGTTCTACTTTGCAGATATGCAGACTGTGCAAGTAAAATATTTAGGTTTACGTCACACAGTGTTTCCTTTATATTCATTTAGGAGTGACGGACCATCATTCCTAGATGCTAGCCGCCGCTCCTTCAAATTTCTTTTCTTTTTTTATTGTCGCAAATACACCATCGCCGCATGTCTCCACCTTCGCAGCAGAGTCCTGCACTAGGTCGGGTACTCACGAGTACTGACGTAAACTACAGATAACTATGTTGCTCAGTATCTACTCTGATACGTCGAGTTAATAGGACGTGAATTACTCGCGAGAGCGTGGCCTTCAAAATGACATCATGTCAAGCACTCAGGCACCAGGTCAGAGTCAGAGGAGTGTCGTCTTGGAAAATAGGGCAGCGACTTACCAGAGAAAAGGCAGACTTAATGACTTAAGATAACTCCTAATAGATTTCACAAGTTAAATAGACATTCGCAAATTATTGAGTCACAAGAGTGAAAACTTTCACAATCAGCCACTACTTGAACTATGTGACAGTATTTCTTGCAGTGAATTTTTTCTTCTTTTATTTAATTTACTGAGTACAGTTGTTTTGTCACATATGCTGCTGAAAAGCAATTTCAAGGCCTGTGTCCTCCATGCTTGCATAGATGTCACACAAAATGCATATTTCAATGCAAACACCATCAAGTTCATTGAGAAAGGAACTCCAGTACATTAAGCTGTACTTAAAGACTTATTACTAGAATTTGTCAGTAAATAAAAATCCTCTACAACATGAGTGATTTTTAACCAAAGCTGTGCATTCTGTTCTGCCTGTACTTTAAGTGTTGGGAGCAGAAGTAGCACCCAAGCATTAGCAAAGTCCACCGATGTCATGCTCCAATGCCACATCTGACACTAATGCCTTCAGCAGCTACTTCAGGGTCTACTCCCCAGCGTGGTCCCCTTTTCCCACTGATGCTTCAGCGGTTCCCCTGGTGAATGCGCATGTTGCCCTGCTCTGGCTGGAATAACTGATCCAGCTACACTCGCAGCTATCTGCCCATGGTGAGAAGTGACTTTGAAATGTCAGCATATGACGCTGTGACACAGACTGTAAAGAAATTAAAGGAAGGACCACTAATGAGCACAAGAAATGTTTCTGTATGCTTGTTGCCTATTCAAGTCTACCCCTGCTTTGCTTTCTTGTTGCCATACATACATTACTACAGAATTTTAAAAAAAAGAAGAAAAAAATATTCCTAAAACTTGCTCCTCTGTGCAAAAATCACCTTATGGTAACCCAGAAGCAATTCTTAAATTACTTCTCCAGTAACTGATTTAACCATTAAAAATTAATCTCTGTGTTTTCTAATTCCCATATTTAGAAGTTTGGTGTCCATGCCATAAAATAAATGTCGTTTATGCCTCTAGGATAAGCAGATCTATGAAGTATTTGCTTCTCTCCAAACACCTATCCGTACTTACAGCGGTGCAAGCACAACCAGCTCACTTATGACGCTGTTGTAACATTGAAAAACTACTGTATGATGCACAGTTGCAAGCTGCAATACTAGAGGAATTAAGCAATAACTAAATTAAGCATACATGTCTGAGCTGGAAAACAGTTCAGGAAAAAGTATAATGATATGCAAAAACCCACTCTGCAAACAGACAGAATAGGTTCCTCAGATTTGATTACATATGAAACTTTTCCTTGAGTTGTGGCTGTTTCACTCCTTTGGATCTGCTTAAAAATTTGCTGAATTTCTCTATAATCCTCCAGAAGTGTTCTGTTTGTCAGCTCAGTACTGTATCACAGCATCCGATTTGATCCAGCAGAGTTCTGAAGTGTTTTGTCTGTGTCAGACATATGAACTGAAATCACTTAAATGTGCATGGTTTTGTTTTAATTACAGAAAAAAAAAGACCCAAAATTGTGTGTTTTTCCAGGCACTGTAATCCTAAAGTTGTATCACAAGAGTATCTCTTCGAACAAAGCAATAGAGAGAACGAGGAAGTAGAACGTAGAATGAAGACTGAAGCTTCCTGTAAGCTAAACTAAAATGTCCAGAACTGAGGAGATGGAAAGAAAAAATGTCACTGTTCTGTATTTGGGTCAGAGCCTGTTTTGACTGTGAAAGCGTAAAATATTACATTACCTCGATCAACTTGTTGGCGTGCTCACGGAACACCTGTGCATATTCCTTTACTTCTTTTTCATTGCCATTCTTGGCAGCTTCAATCAGGACCAGAAGGGGAACATTGGTCTCCAGGAAGGAGTCAGAGACATGGTCCATCACAGCTTTACGCAGCTGTGAAATGAGAAATTAAGAAAAGAAAGGACACTGTTAAACTAATATATAACCTGTGCATATGGCCTGATGTCTTGTTGTACAGCTTGTTGACGTGACTACATAGTGCACTTTATTTCTTATACAAAACAGATACCAGCCTTGAAAGGACAGCTGGACAACTATTTTAGCTGAATGGATAAAGTATTTGTTTTGGTAGCAATCTCTTTTGATATCAAAGGTTCATTGAGCACAAACATGGAGGTTTAGAGGCAAGTTGAACAAATAGTGAGGGGGGGAAAAAAATCAAGCTTGAGCAAAACAAACCTGTCTGCGAAGGTCTCTGGTCTTCTTTGTCATCCTGTCGATGGCTGTGTTCAGAGCATCACTCCTGTCCTTCCTTCCCGCCTGAAACATAAACAATGAGAGGAATTAGTGAGGAGTGCGGTGCAGCGGCAGCTATGTCGACAAACAAATTTGCTGCGGAAGCTCATATAACATATACCCTGATAAGCCTACGGATCAGATTGAATTTAATCAATCCGTGTCCCAACCTGAAAAGATTAAATAGTCTAGACTTGGCAAAATGGAACAAATCTGCAGACACACCATTGCATCCGATCTCATAATTAATAGCATCGTTCACAGCTTTAAATCATCTCTCTCTCACATGCTTCCTTTATAGTATAATTGCTCCCTCTTACTTGGTGTCTTTTTTAGTTAATTTTTTATACATTAATAAGCTTGTTAGATAAATCAAAATGTTTTAGTGTTATTAAGCAATCCATTTTGGATTTTACTTTATGTGTCTCTGCTTTCTAAAATGAAAATAAAAAGGCAAAAATTCAAGTCTGTTGTTCAAAAAAGATAAAAAGTCAAGACTGTTTCAAGAGCTTCATGTGGGCAATTTATTATGCTGTGAGATGCTAGTGGACACAGAATTTATACTTTGTAACTCAGTGGGTGAATAATCCCATGGCAGATAAATGAATAATTTGTTGATTTGCATGATGCAATCATCATGCAAATCAACAAATTATTCATTTATCTGTATGTACTAGGTTCCGGTGAGACCAAAACTGATCTGTGAATATAAGTGCAGTTACTGTTCTGCAGATAGTCAGTTTGATCCACGTATAATTTCTGTACTCTACATAGGCCAGCTGTCAAAAGTGCCCCACTGACCTCCAATAAACGCTGGAATCATTTCCCAACCCACAGCACAGTGAGCGATCCATGGAGCACAAAGCAGCAGCAAACAGTTACAATTAATAATATACACTTAAAGCATGCACTGGGAGAAGGGAGTTGGGTTAAAAAACAGCTGATTCGCAGTATATCAGTGCTATAATTCATGTGCACTACATCCTCTTAAGTGCTGCCGTTGGTTGCAAACTGCATTCAAATCCAAAATGATATTCATGCATGAATCGAGAAAGGCTAATTCTATCCAAGAATTCCTGCCACCACAGCTCTCTTGGTGGATGCTGCACACAACATTACATAATGTATCACATTAAACCATTAAGAGCAACCTGTGATGCAGGCAAAGTTTCTTATTTACAGAACTACAGAGCTGTCACACTTGAAGTCATTATAGTTTACATTCTGTTATATTTACAATTCTAAGCATTCAATAAAGACAAAATGTCATTCAAGGCTCCTAATTTGAAAAAAGGGGATTTTGGTGATTTCCACCACTTTTCATTTATACCAACATCAGCTCCTGGAAGCAGAAACTGTATAAAAGCCGTTTGGACTGGACTGGTTACTGTCAGAGATGGCTTACAACATTACTGCTACTGTATGCAAGACCATGTTTGGAAAGTCAGACAACCTCACAATCATGTCAGTCAAAACACTTGCTCTCCCTGTAGAGGTAAGTATTTTCACAATTCTCCATTCCTAGGGTGCAAACAGCAGCTTGGATGCCATTTTTGATTGAAAATGCACAACTGAAGTAAAAAAAAAAGCATACTCAATTGCATCTACATCAGAATGGAGACAGTGCACTGTTTGCTCATAAATTAATAGTAGCTGTAAAAAGGCTGTGACAACAACTAAGCACTAATGTAGAGCAACACTAAAATTAATATTTTAATCTCTCCACATAGTGTAGAGATTCTCATCTTCAAAGAGAATATGTGGAAGGTTACAGTTTCTTACGCATGAATAAATGTGTAAATAACATACATTGCAACAGTTTAGCCAGTAGTTACACAGTGAAGTGTTACGCAGTAGTCGATGCCCAAATGAGTGCAGAAATGTTCAGTTACATTCTGCAAACTGCTTAGGCATTAGTAGAAAATATAAAACTTGTAGGAAAGATGGAGAGATTGAGTGAGAAAGAAAAACAGAGAGTGACAGATGCAGCGATACTGGAGAATCATAAAACTCGAGCAAAATTAGATGAACAGCAAAGGGCAACAGAGAAAAGGCAAATAACCAGTTGGACTATGGGCTGTTCACCCCCTTTACAATGCTTAAATCAAGTGCAACAGAATACCAGGATGGTGGTGGCATTGACCTACCCCATCCTCCACTGCCCTTTGCCCATTGGGGGGTTGTGCACATAGTTAGGGGCCAGGGAGCTCCAACACCACTAATCCCCTGTGATTTTGTGCCGGCTGGATGCAGTGCTGTGTAGGGCTTTAGCCTGCTCTGCCCCAACTCTTTCAATCCTATTTCATTCATGCCTAGCCTATATTTCATTTCCACGCCAGAGGGTTCTAAAGCACTTCTTCAGGTGCTCATTATGGAGGCAGTTTCTCTGCGGCATCTTTTATGATACTCAGGTGAGTCTCTATCCATCTCCTTTAGGACAGTTTTAGGAACATCCCTTTCTACAAAACCACTAGTCCGCTGGATTATTTCAAAAATTCAATGGAAATAAAGTATGCTCCAAGTGTCAAATGATCACAGAGCTCCACAACATTGCTCTTTAATATTTCAGAAAGCTCAGTTAATTGAGTGTCCATTTATAATTTCACCTTTTTTTCCTTTCACATTTGCTTTTCAGAAATCCTGTATTGTCAATGAAAAGCCAGCACACAAACACAGGGAATATCTCTCCAAGGTTTAAGTGTTTTTCCCATGTATTCCTTTCACCCATTCTGCAGAATGGTCCACATGGGAGTCTACCACAATGCATGTGCAGAATGACAGCAGCTTGCAGGTCAAATGGCTTGGAAAGTCAAAGCCAGACGTGTGAAAGAGCTGGAAACTGCTGTAATGAAGTTAACTGAGGATTTGAAAAATGTCAATATTTTTTTAAGTTCGGCATGCAGTTCAGAGACTTTGTGAAACAAGGTAGATTTGCAGTACTCGAATCTGACGTTCTGAAAAATACAAAACCATTTTTTCCACTATCATTTAAACAATGGACATTCTAATACTGGATTTCAATACATACAACTGATTGTAACAGGTCCAACAGGATTCTGAAAAAATAATTTTACTGTAGGGAAATTAAATTAGCACATATGAATCACGTAGGGGAACCTAAGGCTGGGTTTTTATAAAAGATGTAAGAGTAAAATAGAAGGCAAAATACGACAGAGAGAAAAAGTTAATGACAATACTATCTGTGCGTCATGCTTTTTTCTTCTATGTAGTCTTCAAATCAAACTTACTGCAAATGCCCTCACAGCTCACACAGCACAGCACATTAAATAATTGAAGACTGTAAGGGCTAGAAATTAACTACAGACATCCCATTCTCCTCAACACTCTAAATGGTTCTGAAATATTGTCTTCTTTTAACAAATCTACAAATCTAATTTATTTGTTCAAAGTCTGAAAGAAAATAATTGTTTGTTGCTCTGATCTCACCTTGTGCTTCACATCAGCAACCAAGTATTCAGCCTTGTCCATTACATTTTAAAAGCTAGTCTAATTAAGCTTCAGAGCAGCTGGCCATACATTGGATGCCAGTGCTCAAAAAAGACACTGCACTCAAGATATGTAAATTATGAATAAAAGCTAGACTTAGTATGTTAATATTAACATAGTATAGCCACTCTTGTGCAGAGATAAGGCTATGCAGAACACCTTGCTCGTGTTTTTGTTGTCTAGAGCCACAAGTTACCAACTATACCCGGCACTGTTATGTTATTTTGTTTATGTCTCTCGCATACATTCATACATAGTGCCTGCAGAACAACAGCAAGGCGAGGCTGAGATTTACAGCTGTGGTTAATTTCAACAGCAAGCTGCCGCAACACGTTCAGGATATCAATATTCTGATGGTGACGAGCCAGTGGGAGGGAAGGGGGATGCAAGGGGGAGGTGGAGGAAGACTAAGGTGCACAAGCACTGTGTATGAAGCAGAGAGCAAGTGACTGAGCAAGAGAGTGAGAGGGTGTTTGTGTGTGTGGGAGAGAAAAAGAGAGAGAGAGAAACAGTAGTGATGATCGACGCCAGGCTGCCACCACTCTGTAGCAGTGAGTGGCTGCAACAAAAAGCACAGAATAACATCCCTGACTCCCTGCTCTGCTTTTTTCTCTCTCCCTGCGTCTCAGCTAGCAGACGAGGGCTCCGCTCACAGCTCTGCAGAGGCTATGCTGAGACTGAGCCGGCGTCGGAAGCAGGATCTCTGGCTGCCATCAACAAGTTAGGGTTGGGAGACCACAGCAATGAAAGAGAAACACTTGATCTTCAATTAACCGTCTGAGCTGACATCATTGCGGTGGAAGGGAAACAAAAGGGTAAAAAAAAGAAAAAGAAGAAAAAGGGAGAGGGGGGGTCTGTTCGCTGGAGTCGCTCTGGATGCAACTGATCAACTTAAAAAAATATATATAATTATTTATTTCAAGGATTTGTGGGTTGAAGGAGAAAGATTCAACCTTTTCTTTGAGCTTGGATTTTAAAGGACAAAAGCAACTAACAGGAATAAACATCATCTTGGGACATGGAATTTCATATTTTGTTTCAATTGGGTGGGTTCAGAATTGCTATATTTCCAAAGAGGCTGATTCCTTTTGTGCTTACTCAAAAGGGCTTTTTCCCTTTGGATTTTTCTTCCATCTGGTTGCTCCAAGAGTCTGCGGAAAAGGACAGTTGAATGCAGCCTCCGATGTGCACAAAAGAATGGGTAAGTTAGCTCCTTTTATATGGCAGATCTGGGCATGAATAGAGAATACAAGTAAGAGTGAGCAAGGCTGAGGACTAAAAGCTCCTCTGCCAAGTCTATTTACTGCAATGGTCCTTCATTTTCTTTGAGTCACCGGCACACAGCTTGGAAAGACATACGATTTAAAAACCGTTAGTATTTTACAGATGACCTCTCAAGTGATAAAAAAGCTATTTAAAAAAAACCCTAAATCAATTTTTTTATTCAAAAGACGACAGCAGATGCAAGTCATTTAAACAACAAGCAGCAAAAAACTGACAAATAAATGACAAGGAAATTTGTATTCAAGGCGAATTGCAGAGCACAAAATGCCAAAGAGGCTAAATATAAACAGTGCGAGCAAAGTCCAGCTCATGCATGTGACTGATCATTAGATGAATAAGTAAATGACATCTCCATCCAAGTATTATGTTTACATCAATTGTGAAAGTTGCCAATGCAAAATATTCAACCGCTATATGTATGGTAAAGACTGAGAGCATACACAGAAAGCACAATCGCCATCATAAATTAGTAATAAGTGCTCTGCAGAGATTAGCTTTCCCGCCCCACAGTTCATTTTCTTGTCTTTGAACCCACCCAGGTTTCCATTCAAGGTGGCCATTGGTGGGACTTGCACCAGCGGCCGTGTGTGTGATCAGCATGCTCCTAGCGTGCCTGCTGTCTCCTGCATCGTGCACAACCTGCCCTCAAAAATGCCGCTGTGAGGACCTGCAGTTCTACTGCGACACCCAGGGGCTTACGGCACCCCCAGATGGTGTGGACAAGGGAGCCCTGGGGTTGTCACTACGCCACAATAGCATCACTGAGCTCAGCCCTGATCAATTCTATGGCTTCAGCCAGCTCACCTGGCTGCATCTCGACCACAACCAGATTACCACAGTACAAGAGGATGCCTTTCAAGGGCTCTATAAACTGAAGGACCTCAATCTGAGCTCCAACCGTATCACCAAGTTGCCCAACACAACCTTCATCCACCTCATCAACCTCCAGATATTGGACCTGTCCTTCAATCAGATGACTGCATTGGAACCTGAACTGTTTCATGGATTGAGGAAGCTCCAGATACTCCATCTCCGCTCCAACTTACTTCGCACCACACCTGTTCGAGCATTCTGGGACTGCCGCAGCCTGGAATATCTGGGCCTAAGCAGCAACCGTCTACGGAGCCTGGCCCGGAATGGATTTGCTGGGCTCATCAAGCTTAAAGAGCTCCACTTGGAACATAATCAGCTGACCAAGATTAACTTGGCCCATTTCCCTCGTCTTGTTGCCCTCCAGTTCCTATATCTGCAATGGAATAAGATCAGCAACCTAACATGTGGCATGGAATGGACCTGGACCACTTTAGAGAAGCTGGACCTGACAGGAAATGAAATTCGTGTCCTGACGCCTGATGTATTTCAAACGCTGCCAAATTTAAAAATTTTGCTGCTGGATAACAATAAACTAAGCAGTCTGGATCCTCAAGTCATGGATATGTGGCAGTCTTTGGGTACCATTGGGCTGTCTAGCAACCTTTGGGAATGTACCAAAAGGATTTGCTCTCTGGCCACTTGGCTAAGCACCTTTAAGGGAAGGTGGGAACATTCCATTCTCTGCCATAGTCCTGAATATGCCCAAGGTGAGGAAATACTTGATGCCGTTTATGGATTCCAGCTTTGCCAGAATTTTTCAGCACCGGTTGTTCAGACCATTAGTACGACCACAGACGCTACTACAGCTGCAGAGATGACAAGCTCCTTGTTTGGAATTATGCAGCCGACCCCCACACAGGACTATGCAGAGGATTTTGGGAGCTTTACCACAGTCATTACCACAACAACCACGACACAAACACCACGCACTGCTCAAGCAACCACTGCTCCATTGGAAGAGGCAGCTGTAACGGATGATTTCTCAGCTATGGACAACACTGTTATGACTCATAGGGTTATCATTGGAACTATGGCCCTCCTATTTTCATTCTTTTTCATCATTTTCGTTGTGTATATTTCACGGAAGTGCTGCCCTCCCACCCTGCGCCGGATACGCCACTGTTCGGCGATTCAGAACCGCAGACAGATGAGGACCCAGCAGCGGCAGCCTATGGCAGACCTAGCCACACAGGTACCCTATAATGAGTATGAGCCCAGCCATGAGGAAGGGGCACTCGTGATCATCAACGGCTATGGGCAGTGCAAGTGTCAGCAACTGCCTTACAAAGAGTGTGAAGTATGAACTCTTATTTATTCCTAGAGCATATGGTTTGTCATTTGACCATTTCAGATGATACAGGGTTTGCTTTTTTGATTTTTTTCCAGTTTATGTAAAAAGCATAATTTCTACAAGTGAGATTTGAGAATAAGTGAGAAATGTTGAATGCTACAATGACAGAGGTTGGACAGTTAAGGAAAGATGTAGAGATAGTCACAAATTTATTTTTCTATGAATGCAAGGTTGTTCATATCAGGCAGGGGCAATCATTTTAAAGAAGAAAAATTGTAAACTGTGAGATTTGTCTCCACATTGTCTCTATATTCTGCAGCACAGAGAAACTACTTCGCCAAATGGCCCTCTGCTAACAGAATACATTAAGTGAAGAAATGTGATTTATGTCGTATTTCTTTTAAAAAGTAAATATTTGAAATCATGTTTCTAACTGCACCACAGGCACTGTAAGCCAATCACTCAATCACTGGGGAAATGAATTGGATCAATCTTTAGGATGTTTTGTTTGATAGTGTCATGTCTATGATACACTGAAGGGCACGAAGACCAAACACAAACTCTGACTGTAAAATAAATGTCATTATTGTTATGTTACAAATAAAGATAAATTCTCTATTGGGAAGAGAGAAACCCTGAAGTTCTATTCAGTAAACACTAATGATATTACTTTTACCAGATCAGACATGATTCAGTTAGATAAATCAATATTGTTCCATCAGATCAAAAGGCTCTTAGTGTTCCCTTCTTAAAGAATATATTTGGGTGGCCACTTAAAAAAAAAAAACAGCTGCACTTAGCCAAAAAGAGATTATTATTTTGTTTTTAGAAATTTGGATTCCTTCCAAAAGTTCTTCTGTGTGGAAATGCAACTCAAAGTGTGTACCGAGAATGGAGAATTTATGTTCAATTATATAAATTGAAAAAATTACCTCTTTAATCAGACGTTAGCTCGTAAATGCAATGCTGTTATGCAGCTGACTCAAGTTGTTGGATGTTTGAGCTCCCACCCACAAGGGCCAATCGCCACAAATAAATTTTCGACCTATGGGACACACTAAGCATTGTTCAACTGTGGTTAATCTTCAATATACCACACTGCTTAGCTTAGCAAAAACTCATGGTTGTCAACTTCACCTTAGACTTTCAGGACAAATTACTAGACCTTTAATGTACAATGATCCGTACATGGATTCTCAATTTCTCAAATGCCATACAAAATGTGACCACAATATTTCTTAACCTAGTAAAGTACAATTTGCTGATTTGCTATTATATACCAGGATCGATATACAGAGGAACTCGTGTGAAGGTGGCAAGTGAAAGGGCAATGAACAGTGCAAATGCATTTCATTCTGAAAATAAAACCTTTCCCAGTAGCCCACGCTCTTTACCGCTTCCACACTAATCAGGACTGACAGCCTCAAGATTGAACCAATTAAGGCAAGGCAAAAAGAATCTAATATTCTGTCACCCACACCAGTGATCCAGCAACATTTAGCTGTTCAACCACTCAAAAATAGTTCTAGTATAATCATCCTTGACACCAAACAAAAACATCACTGACCCTTTTTTTAAAGACATTGTTCTTGTTGGGGAATTATCATTTCAGTCTTGAAAATGCTTTTACAGAGAATAATAAATATTATGACAGTTCCTAGGTTAGCATTCGCAAGTGTCAAGTTAAACTGCGGTCAATACCCTGAGAGCAAATGGAGATCCACTGATAAGCAAACAGCAAGCCTGGGTCAGGACACATTTGTATGCAGCAGGGAGAGGATGTGCATTAGCATCAGACTAAAGCTGCTGCCGCAGCTTCGCACTTCTTTGTGTTCAATTTGGTAGTGGGGGCAGGGTGAGAGAGAGAGAGAGGGATTGAGAGGAATTGATGGGACGACGGAGAAGGGGTATAACTACGGGGTAATATCTTAGTTCATTAAAACCAATGAGCATCCTTTTGGGCAAGTAAAGGTAGTAAAGAAAGGAATAACCGAATAACAGCATCTTGGGCTTGAAATGCACACTGACCACACAGCAGTAATAATTTCATTCCTTGTCAACTAATGAGCCATCCAGTGTTTGAACGTCAAAAAATTCAAATCAAATTCTTAACACTGGAAATAAGAATGACATGTAATCATATTCTTGACTCCTAACACTCTTTTTTCCCCAACTTTTAGATATGCTTATCAAAGTCGGCAATTATGATGGCAGGATGCTTCTGAGAGTGTAGCACCTTCATGCGAGACGTTTGGTTTTGAACAATTAGGATGCAGTTTATTGGCTGATGCCCCCTAGAGGTAGGCAGAAGGTACCATTTGTGGCTTCGTCTCTATTGAGCTTGTCAAAATTTGGCTTCAGACTTCTAAATGAATGCTTGTTTGTCAATGTGTTCCAGCACATGCTCATAGGATGCCTAAAACAACTTAAAAAGTGCTTATGTAAACCAAAAATTGCTACACTTCATGTTTGAATTCAATGAAAACCCATTGCATACACTGATCATAACTCCAAAGCACCTCCACTTTCTAATTTAGTTTTCTTCCAGCTTCGCACTGCTTTTACTATTGCCCTTCTAAACTGTCTTGCATGTTCAAAAGTCAAATTGAGTTGAGTATTTCTGAATGTCATTCAGCAAACGTTATGGAGAGACCTCATTTTTTGATAACTCCAAAAATGGAGATATATATGGAATTCTTATAATGCTCTGTCGATCATTTGACATTTCACTGTTTAAGACTACGGTTGTACTAAGAGACTGAAAATCCACAAAATTTGTAGAAATATGCATCCCTTTGCACTCTGGCTCTTTGTTAACTGTTTTTGTTTCCTCTTGTCATCCTCTAGCCCTTGTCCCTACCCTGCCTAAAAATAATTTTAAAAAAAGAAAAGAAAAAAAAAAAACAAGTGAACCAATCCCCTCTCTCTTACCCAACCTCTTTGTGCAAAATGAATGCTTTTCTCTTCCCATTTTCCTTTTGTATTGTAATATGTACAATTTCATATCTGTATAGTGGATAAGATGTGCCAAACTGAAAAAAACATTGTCCCCTCAAAACATATATTTTTTAAATAAAATGGTTATAATTTACAAAGTGTTTGCCAACTGATGGATGCTCACAACTTGGTTTTGGTCTTTCATTACATTTTGGTTCAACGGATAAATCTTTAGCTCACAAGAAATCTTAATCAAACAATTAAATCCAGCCCTTGTTAAAATTACCATAGCATATATTTTTGCCCATACACTGTTTAAAGCACTAAAGGATGAGGGACTAATGTGATCCCAACATCTTTCAACCAAAATGTGAACAAAAACATAAAATCATTTAGTTCACAAGTCACTGAGAAATAAATTCCAATTCCGATGTTGTGCAAAAGTCCTGTTTCTGGGTTATACAAGGAAGAGTAGCATGAAAACCCTTGCTTTAAGCCAGAGTGATGCTGCACTTTTTAAAGATCAGAACAGGTAATTTTAAAAAAAAAGGTACATGCTATTTACTGTTAGATTTTGAAAGCAAACGACTTTAAATCCACTGTTTTGTTTTTTACTAAATGCCACAAAATAATTAAAACATATCTATCAGAAGTTCTAAGAACCCATGGCCATGTTGTGAAATTGCTGATTTTGTACAGTCAAAAACTAGAAGGTTTTTTAATTTGTAAAATTTCGTTAGAAAAGTGTTTGTTCACATTTGGAAACAGTAAATTATTGAGTTTTTTTAACCACACTAGATTGAATAATCATTTGTCCGTTTTAAGCCTGCATTTCCTATGTTCAATAAGATTTGGGACTAATAGTATTAAAGACAACTAATAATTGTAGCACCTTAGATAAATTGACCATTTGGTTAATTTAGTCCATTTCAATGATTAAATATTTTAACAAATGAGTATGAGATTTATTAGACGTGAGCATTGCAGAGCAAGTGCAATAATACCTACCGATTAGCAGAGGATCTCAGCAACTGAGTAAGATCAAAAATGACTCAGAGCACATTGCCCACTGGATTTTGGAAAAGGGAGCATTAAAAAAATAAGTACAAAACAAGCTTTGCACTGATGTGGGCACAGCAGAAACCATCTGCAGATACAACCTTGAGTTTTCAAACTAATTCAATTGTATACATACTAGAAAAACTTTCAAGAAGTGAAGGTGGCTGAAATGAAATAAAGAATGCCATATTTCAATAAATGTGCAGACAAATGTATACATTTTATGTAACCCAGACCTGACATTAATTGTTTGCAAGAATACAAAGTTCAAAGCCATCTCTTCCTATGCCAATAAGGGAGACTTATGTTTACATAAATGCATTGCGACAAGAGAAAAAAACTACGGTACCTGGTAAGTGGAAGTCACTCTTCAACTATCCTCACTTTTTAACAAGACATTTATATACAGCATATGACATCTAATGGATGGAATGCTTTCTAGAATGGATTCTAGTTTGTAGATTAGCTAGTTTACCATTCCATGAATTTCAAAAATTAAGTCAACTGTGTAAGGAACTGAGTGGCAAACCTTGTTAAAAAGGTCTGAATTTTCTGTTTATTAAATACCCTTTTTCGTTACGATTTGCTACACTATGACAGTTTAAACTTAACAGGAACAAAGCTACATGTACAAGATGGAATCTAAAGCATATAGGATTCACCACTGTTAATTGTGGGACCTGATTTTAATATTGTTATAGTCAGTCTTTTTATGAAAATGAATACAAGTTCTATTCAAGTTTTAGTTCTTTCAAGGTTTTTGCACACTGAAAACCTTTTACTTGAGCTGTCATCAGTGATATTCTTGTCTCATTTTTATCGTTTACCTGTTATGCGGGTCTAACGCTGTCACCATCTTTGTGTTTAGTTACCATGGTTACAGTTGGAAAAAGGTCTGTACTTTGGCAGTTGCCTAATAATTTATGACTCTGGTCAACTTTGTCAAGATATCTCTAATCCAAGCGTTTCCAGATGGACAAAAAGTTCCTATAAAACTTAATTTTCCTTTAAATGGTTCAGATAGCCAGTTTCTGATCGACAATTTTACAGAGACATAAACTTCATCACAAGGCAACTTAGTTTACGCCAAGTAGTTTTGAAAGATGCAAACATTGTATAGGAAGTATAGTGTGACATGACTATCCAACTTTAAAAGCCACTTAAATTTTACTTGCTCTTTTCTGATGAGGTCTACAGAAAGTAAGCGTCAGTAATTAACCTGCAGAGTGTGCCCAAGTGGGGGAGGCACTAAACTGATGAGTCTGACTGCATGGCCTCAGTAGTCTGCAGGGTTCAAGGACTCAGAGCCTATGTATGCTTCAGGTATTCATTATGAGGCCTCCAATAAATCTAGAAAATGCTTACAGGGAAGGACATATTGATCTGGACTCTCATCAGCAAATACTCCCCTAATGTATTTATTGCTCAACAAATTTAAAGCCATTCCCCAAAGCATATCCTTGGGCTGTGGAGGGGTTCAAGTGCAAACAATAGAGAGACTTGCCCACCAAAAATCCTTATAGCATTTGTGGACAAGATGGCAAACCACTAAACTTCCCTGTTTGCTCTAGAAGAAAGTGGCAACATCACAGCACATTTTTAGATGACTATGTAGACTCATGATTCTCATCCACATAGAATTTAAAGCTATAAGAGACACAATCAAATTAGTCTTAACAGCAGACTAAGGGTGTTAGCTAATAAGTCATTCAAAACATGTTATTACAAGTACTACTAAATCCAGGATCAACGTACATGACATTTGCCAGCACCAGGAAAATAACTTTAAAGATTTCTGCTACAAAGTGCAAATGAGTAGATATTAAGCTAACAAGGTAATATTTTAGGTAAAATGTATGAATGCAATTATAAAACCATATTGTTATTCCATCCTTCCGTGGCTCACTCCTCTCTATGAGCAGTTACATCACTCTCAGATCGCTGCTGGAGCTTTTGAATCCCTCTGTGTGTGTTCTTTCTTGTAAGGTTAAAATGCAGTCAATAAGAAAATTCTTAGCATTCCAGACAGCATGTCTACCATTGCTGTGTCCTACCCAGCAAGAGCTGATGCTATGTTTGGCAGAGAGTCAAACTGTTTATGATGTGATACAATACTAATGAAAGCTACAAACAGTCAAGGGGTTTCATTGTGGACATGTAGATTAGGGGTCAACCAGTTATTAGCCTGGCCATTTATTGGATTCAATATTCAGTTTTATTTCCAATTATCAGAATCTGATTTCATATCAAGAAACCAACATAATAGTCTGTTACTTTGGCCTAACGCAGCCACCTTTCTATAGGTGTAGATGAGATTTAGCACAAATGAGTTACATGTCATTTCTGTCTCCATTACACGGTACACACAATGTTGCTATTTGTCAACCATGTAATGTTCATATATTTCAGATAATACACATAAGGCTGGTTTCTTGTTGCCAACAGGTGGCAATATGACTTCAAATATCGATGGCGTAGTAAATAGGATGGTAGAAAAGTCACGGTTTTCCTAACTTGGAAAAACTTGTTCAAGCACAACCACTGGAAATGGAATAGAACTGTGAAGCAAATTCAAAATAGATCAAGAGTATGGCTTGAAGAGGCTTCTTTGTTACTCTGGACATGCTGCATGCACCTACCAAATTAGATACACATTGGTAAAACCTTAGGTGGGAGTTGCATCTTTGAAGTTTTCTGGCAGGTCAGACAGGTAAGGGCATTTGCTTTGAACAGTAGCACCAGTAATCCATCATCACCTCTGCCTGAAGCCTAGAATACCACCAAAAGCTACCCGATAAACACCACAGGTTAGCTTTGTTTTCTGACAGCTAGAAGATCTTTCGTTGCAATTCAGGAGGCGACATTTCTGTGTGGAATCTGCATGTTCTGTCCATGTCTGTTAGCGCTTCTCCAGGTACGTTGGTTCTAATATAGCTCAAAGACATGCGGGTCAGGTGAGGTGGAAATGACCACAGCCTGCAGGTGCTTACACCGGTGTGAAAGTGTTGTGTATATGTGTGGTAGACCTGTGACTGAGCGGTGACTTGTTCACAGAGCATTTGCTGTTTATCTTTAGGTAGACTCTAGACTCCTGTTAAATGTTATGACAAATAACAGCAGTAGTAGCAGTGAGTATATGCTGAATGTATAGTGTTAGAAAAATGAGGCAAGAAGCAGCATGGTGCTTAATTTAATGAAGAAAATCAGTCCCATTTCTCATTTGTCGTTTAATATCAGAGCTGTGAACACAGTAATTGTTGTTATGAAGGTCAGTAGCATGTCTTATGAAAACAAAAAAAAACCTACTGCAGTTGAGAATTTTTGCGAATGTGTGTGCACCTGTTGGATGGACAGATGTAGTCTGCCTTCCATTAGACACATTCATCACAGCTCAATTCCCTTTGACTCAGTCTACTTCACCTTCAAGCCTATGTAGTTCACTGGCTATGCACACATGCAAACTGCAGAAACACATTCTGATTTGGCTGGAGGCCAAATGTTTATCCGACTGTCCCTAAACAGATTCAAAAGGTGGAACAATATTTGGTACAAAAATGCTTTTGTTGATTTTATTAATTTCTACATGAAATGGATTACAGTGCTGCTATGAACAATATTTCCCTACAGAGAATTGCATTAGGACAGCACTTTAATGCATGTTTAAACTCACTGTTTAGGTTTTATAGCTCAGACGTTTTGGTTTCCTCTCACTACTGTGTCATCAGCATAAAAAATTAGCTAAAAACCCACTGTGCAAAACAACAAATTGCTCGCCAATACATTTATCCTTGCAGCGTAAAAGGTGATTATCAGTCACTTGCACGAGTTATTTCCCCTGCCCTTCAGGGGCTAAGAACTGGTATAAATGAAAGTGAAAAGATCAGACAAAAAAACTAGATCAAACTGAATGCACATGTACTCATCTATAGAGGAAATGACTGTCAAACTTCCCAGTTAAATCATGCAGTACCAAGAGAGAGACAAGCGTGTAAAAACAAAAAGTGTGATATTGGATGAAATTCATTCATACACGAGTGTCAAAAGGGGAACGTCGACTGCAATGGTAGTATCACAAAATGTCTCTTTGTGAAGCCACAGCTTTCTTCTTCTGTTGAATTGCTGCAGACAAAGGGTGCATCTCATCTACCTGCCAGCAAAGCCAATCAGAAAGACTCAAATTCACCAGCAAAAGATCAAGGGCCAGGTCTGGGAACTGTTTCCTGACAGGCTGTTCCTGACAGACCAGTGTTTTATGGAGGCTGTAAATATACGAAAAGCCTTGGGGACACTAAATCTTTTCCCTGTTACATTGTGGTGTGTAATTTGGTTTAATTATGCATTTAGATGAGATTACAAATAGATAAATTGAACTGCCTTTCCGCTGGTCTTACATTAGTTCTTACATCTCTGAAACGTCTTCCATTTTTTCAACAGCATGGGTTAAAAAAAAGAAACAAACACTTCAAACAAACACTTCAGACCATTTCACTGCATTATCTATTCAGTCCCTGGACACATACTGTAATCTCACCCTCTGAGCACAACATCGTGCCTAATGTTTTAAAAACCTGTTCAAGCACAAATAAGAGCCCATATAAAATGCCAACTCACATCCCATTAGAAGTGTGTACCAATTCTAATTTTTTTTGTTGGGTTACACATAGCTTATAACAGAATTAGCTAAGCATTGTGGAGAGTCCAAGGCCCAAACCAAAAATCTATCTAAAATGAGAGGCAACTGCAGAGGCACAGAGAAATAGCAATAAAGCACAATTCTGCCATTCACTTTAGATGCCCAAGGCAAAAAAGACAGCAAGGGTTGGGTAGAGTGAGCCGTCGAGAGAAAAAGGTACACAAACAGAAGAGACGACTGAAGGAGGAAGCTGGAAACAGGATTCAGCAAGGAGACTGCAAAGTGTAAGAGAAATGCAAAAAGTTCCAAGTGGGACGACTGTGTTGAGATACAAATAATAACGGCATGTGAAGGGAAAGGCACTAGTCTAAACTAAAGTGTCCTAATGTCTTTTTAATGCAGGTGAAAATGATAATGTATCTTTTTAAGTCAAAGGAATTTAAATGATCGTAGCTGTATATGTCAAAACAACAGAGCACCAATCTACGACATGAAACAACAACAGATGCTGGGAATAAGGGATGCATTACTAATAAAAAGTGTCAGAAACAGTTACACTCAACACGTGCCACGCCAAACTGCCATGACAATATGGAATAATTGAGGTCACACTGTGTGGCGGTGCTGGGACAACATTACCCAACCAGCCTTTCCACTTCATTGGCTTAGTAGACAAGCTCTAGTCTTGCTAAATGATCATCATTAACACAGCATACTAGTTCCACAAACAAAGTAAAAAACACTTGGGTTTACCCCAGTGATTCAGTAGCATGATGTTTTCTGTACAAGGAGCCAAATTTGTAAAGTCAATCTTCCTTTCCATGACAATTGTAGATAAATACTGTATCACAGCTTTTCCAGTCAATGTGCTATGTCAAAGTTTTATCCGTTCTCATGAAGATGTTGTATACATTTTCCAAAACTACATTCACTGTTTATCTAGTGATGCAGTGATTTGTGTCAGTACCTATTGTCTATTAGGGGTGTGTACTATAAAGATAACTCAAAAATAGTCAAATTAACTCATATATTACACTTTTGCCTCAACAGTCATGTCTTCAGCCACAGAAGTAAAAGTGCACTAAATCACATGCTGTGAAATCTATAACACTCGGTTTGAAAACTTCAGAAAAAGAGCTGAAAAGAACACATGAAAAATCAATGACTATAAAGAAAAAAGTTTTATTATTGGGAAAATATGGCCTCTTGGTCTGGAAATAAAATAGAAGGCTTCAGTCTATTAAACTGAAATTGTACTTTTCAACCATTATGCTAATTAAATTGATTAGTCTCATTGCTTTTGTATGTAAAATCATGCAGATGTGCATTTAAGACCAGATTCAAATCAACTTTCTTTTAATAATCAGTTTAGTAATCAGTTTCAGCATGTCTGCAGACAGATAATTTGTACACAAATACTAGAGTTTCACCACTTGTATTATGCTTAATTAAACAAACTTTTACACAATTCAATGAAGAAGATAAACTGTTCCCATGTGTTAGCCTAAGGGTTAAGCCATATACCACAGAACTACAAAGCTTCTGCTTTTATTCTACACCGCTAACTCTTGTTTTACATTTAATAGCCCTCCTGTCTATGTGTCACTTGTCCAAATACAGCCAAAACTAAAACAATTTTCACTCTACACAAAGGTGTTGGGGTGCCAGAGCAAATGTTTAGAATGTGGTCATACTAGATCACAATTCTTCTGTAATGCAAAACATTAAAAAATACTTGGAATTTCTTGTGTTTCTTGGAATGTTTGCTGTTAAATTTTGATTTAAAAAAAGCTGGTCAAAGAACTTGAAGAAATGCCATCATGAAGCACAGATGTGAGAAAGCCTGCTGTGAGCTAAAAGTCAATATACTGAGGCTAGTTTTAGTGTAGCATCGTAACAAGAATTAGATTACATATCACAGCTGTCAAAAGGCTTGTTCGATATTTGTTAAAAAAAAAAAAAAGATTGAATTACGGCAAACACACCAAACAACAGATTCTATAACAGTAAGTAAACAGATTTGACCAAAGCCTCAGTATAAATCCGTCATAATTCCTTACTGAAAAGTGGTGAAAATTTTTGTTAGAAGGAGAGCAAGAAAAATGTAGAAGGGGGTAAACAAGTAGTAGCTAGAGGGAATGAAGAAACATACGGGATGGGAGAGGGACAGAGAATGAGTTAGGAGTCTCTCCAACAGCCTCAGTTGTGAGTGTAAACACATATGCTGTAATGGAAACATACTGTTTATTGCCTTGCAGTGCCCTATCTACAGACTTATATGCAGTCAACATTATGACCATCAGACACAAAACATTTCCAGACAAATCTGTGTAAAGCATGGACCACATAATTCACTGCACTTCATAGTTTTGCCTTAGAATGACAGCAAACATGCATATTCATCAAGCCAATGTGTCATTTGTTTAGTCTGCCAAGATTAATGAAAGACATGGTCAAGACATCTGTCACACTAACACTGGTTTAAGGCACCAGGTCGATACTCTGACCCTCTCACTCTGCCAACTGCATGTCAGTTTTCTAAGGCTACACGAGGCAATAGATGCAAACAATGAACGACGACATATCATATCTCATCTGTTTTCTTCATCTGGCCAATTGAATAATCACATCCCTGTTGTGTCCCCCCACAATCACCACAGTGATGATGAGATGTGTCTCTCTGTAAATTTATATATACAAGTCATACAGGACTAACACGAGTGGCATCGAGAAGTCCAGCAAAGTAGAAAACTTCTTCTGAAGCAAACCAGAGACACTGTGTGAATGACCTGAAGCTTTAAATAAACTTGCTGTGTTCTGGTAGGGTAATGAGCAAATAATGGCTCTACTGTCTGAGCTAAACATAATAGTATTGAGACAGAACATGCAACCTTAGTTGACAAATTACTGCTTAACATTTGTCTGTCCATATCCAATGAAAATCTGTTATAGCACACAAAAAACAGTAACTTGTCAGTGGGCTGCTATCAAATGATTTTGTCAACAGTAACTGGCTTTGCAGCAACTGACATGTTGCCATTGTAATATCCGCCAGCTTCAGAGCTGGTTGGTGTGAAAATTGTCCACAACCCTTTTTGGAATGTGCTACTGAGGACTGGCATTCAGACATGTATACAACTACATTATTCTATTTCTGCTGTCCAATGCGTCACATGGATTTATTCCAGTAAAATGGACATCAGTACAGAGAGAAATTCCAAACACTTCTATGTGGAGCACTAACAAAATCCAGGGATTTAGCTATAAGTGTATTTTTTAACATCACATACTTGTCCCAGAGTCAACTGAACTGCATCACCACTACTAGCACTACAACAATCCATTATGTTACTGTACTGAACAAAGCCACTACTCAAACTGTCAAGTTACTGCAACTGTTAAATAAATATTCAAGTACCAAGCTGATATGTAGTTATTATCTCCGACAAAGAGGTTGCGCTTTTGGCCCTGTATGCTTGTCTGTTTGCAGAATCCATCAAAAGCTGCTTAACAGATTTCACAGATATTGCGTGGAGAGTTAGGCCAAGGGCCAAGAAGACACAGATTACTTGTGGGTACAGGCTGAATTTCACTATTTCCCCATTAAATATGCAGACAGGCTTAGGCCAGTTCTCTGCTATAGTCAATAACCTTGTTCAGCAGATAAACATCACATCTGAAAGTCCTAAACTGACCTTTCACAGTAACAACCTACAGTTTCCTAAAATAATGCATTTGGATGAAACGGCAACCTCCGGGGCTGAAAAAAATGAAGCAAACACAGAAATGCCAAAAACTGCAGCTCCTTAAATGGCTAGTTGAGGATGGGTCCAAAAGCGAGTCAATCCCTACAGACTCCCATGTAAAGATGCCCAATTCTTCAGCAGAAATACACCCATTTACAGCCTGGTACAAAGACAGTGTGCATATAGTCTATGATATAGATTATGTTTGGTTTATGTCAAATTAAGTGAAAACTTAATTTTTTCACAGATTTCCATACACTGGGCTCTTCCACATTAGCTTCAATTTTCAGATCCAGAGGCTGCCTCACACTGACATTCTGATGTCATAGGGAGGGTATTTGGAAAACAGAGATATGTCTAAACAGAGAATATACAAATATGAATAAGTAAGATGCTAGGGGGGCATAAAATAAAAGGAAATTTAGAACAGTAGAAAAGTAAGGCTGTTGTTTTTTCAGTTTGATAGTTCCTTAAGACAAGGCCAAATAACAGGGTGGTAGCTGCTGTAAAGACTTCTTGTACTAGTTCAAATAATAATGCTAACTTCCCAAAAATAAAAAATAAAACACATTTTAAGTCTTCAAATGTCAAGTTATTAAATTAATGCAAAATAAAACACCTTTTTTTTTTTTACACTGAATACATGGGCAACTGTGGCTATGAGAGACAGAATATAGAATACTGATCTAACAGGGAAAAAAGTTATTTGGTCTTGTTACCTCAGGCGGTTTAAAGTTTGTAACTCAATATTCATATGACAGGATTCTCAGTTAGACACAAAACAGCAGCTTTACTGCTACTGAAACTAAACTAATTTGATATTGGAAATGTTTATAAGAAATACTACAGTACATTCAAACACTATTGATCATTTGATTACACAATAAACACTGACCAATATTTCATAATGACGTGTATTTTCTGACCCACTGCATTCACTAAAATGCAACAGATGACACTTAATCTACACATAATCTCAATGAATTGAAAAGTGCAGGATGGATTCGGCATCAGTATCATTTTTGAAATATTGGATCGAATATTTTTCTGTCACACAATTTATCACTGCTGAAGGCAATGATCTATGTTCTAAAAAAATGTTACATTAGTTGTTTTGTTTTTTCAAGTGTAATATTCGTTATCTACTGCCAGCAAGAGACACGAGCATTTTGATTTTTTTGGCTGAATGGATGGAAAATGAAACCTGCGACAGAGAGGACCGCTGCCATTTTCGGTGCTAAAAAGAGAGCATTTTATATTTGAATGGCTGCCCAATTATTACTCACTGCCTGGAAAATTGATTTCAATGACATAATGGCTCATTATTTTTAAACAAAAAGTAATAGATTAGGCAGTGTTTCCCAGAATCACACCAACTACATTAAAGTTTCGCTAAGTGCATCTGTGGTGGGACCAAATGGCTATCGGATATCAAAAAAAGCAACAAGAAAATGAAATGAAGTTTTCAAGATGGACTGAAAACTAAGTGCTCAAACTACCTCTATTGGTGGTTGGTTATAATCTAAGTAGATGTGAAAAATGTGTATACACATTAGGCTCTTCAAGATATATACATCATTTTTATCTCCCTTTATTGCAACCGTCAAAAAGCCATCAGTAAAAGAAGTCATTGTCATATTTTCTGTGTACATGCTTTATTGGCTGTCTTCTTTCTCCTTGTGATAACGGCAGCTAATTTTATACAAAAAAATACAATGAAATTAGCTATTGTTCTCTGTCTCATTAAAGCAACCAGAAAAATCATTCCAGCAATTTCTATACAGATGAGAACAGAAAGCGTTTATCTGATCACTGATCAGATTACCCACTGAATGATAAGTGTGGCTGAAAGAGCACTGAGCTGTATGGGTGAGGGAGGTGTGTGACAGAGACCAGAAGATAAAACTCGTCTTGCTTCCACTTCACTCGCACACATTTATGTTCTTTTGTTCGGTTATGGGAAGTTGTTAGCTAGTTAGAATGTGATTAGCATGAAGGATGTGAAAACATATTCAGATTCTAGTTAAATTTGAAGTCTGGCCAACAGAGGTGTGACATTTAAAGTGTGCATGTCGATGCATTTTATCAGGATATGAGACACTTAAAAAGACAAGTCTAAGTGGAGACCCAGATTTTCCACTGAAAATTCTGTAGTCAGCTGGCCATGTAGACACCATCCAGTTTAAGAACACAGCAGCTTAAAATCCCACTAGATCTAACAATGTATCAGTCCACATCAAAACCACCAAACTCCTACTCCAGCACAGAGCGAACAGTCACAGACGGAAAAAAGAAGTGTGTCTGGGCTTCTGTTTCCCTTAGGGGTTCCCCAGGGAAGGTCTTGGCCCTGGGTTGAGCCTTCCAGTCAGAATTTCTTCTGTTTTGTTCTTTGTACCAAACCAATGTCTTTTTTCCAGAGGTAAGTTTTACAGCATTAACTGACTCAACAGAGATTAGGAAAAGCAAGTGCCTAATTTTTAAGTATTGTTCACCACACAAGAAAATATTGTGTGAGAACAGACTTTGCACAGAATTAGACTATTTGTCATTTTGGTCTTTAGGACATCAAGCAAGGTAGGTACCTCCAAAAAAGCACTTTCTTTGGAAGACTGACGGTATCAGCAATGCATGTTAACTCTGTTTCCCCTTCCATATAACCGACGAAGCGGGCCGCCTCGCTGGTATAGGCCAGCGCCTCATTAAAATTCTGCCGACATTGCCGCCTCACTGGTCCGCGGCAAAAAAAAAAAAAAAAAAGTGCAGCGCAAAAACCCGCCGGACCAACAAGACCGTCCGCGGGGGGGTGCGCGGCTGCGGCGGAGACGGCCCGATAGTATGTATAATTCCTTCCTTCCTTCCTTCCTCCCCCCGTCAACAACTTTCAGCTGAAAGTGACCCCACCACCTCACAGCCATTTCAACCCAGGGGAAACACTTAACTAAAAGTACGTAAGTTTATTAGGCTCAACACAGAAGTTAAGTTGGCTGAAATTATTTGATTTTGCAGACTATTTTGTGTCTTTTGACCTCTGCTGTCCTCAAAGTAAAAGGTGGTGATGAGACAAGAGAAAGGAAAGAGAAAAAGTAAAGCACTTACATTGCCCATATACTCAGACAGAAGGTCCTGGAGAGCCTGGCGCACAGAATTACATTCGGCCACAATGCGCTCCCTGCGGTCATCACGTGTGCATGAAGAGTCAGCCATGAGGGCAGCACCACTGATAATGCTCTCAAGGCGCTCCTCCAGGGACGGACGGAAGCGCTCCTCGCTGAACGCCAGGGGGTCCACAATGATTTGTTTCTGTAAGGAAAGGGTCAGAGGGGAAATTACACAGGGAGCAAAAAAATGCAAAAAGTCAACATGGTACACTAGTCTCTCCCTCTCCAAGCCCAAAGAGAGAAATCTAGCAGGAAAGGGGATGGCTGATTTGACAGACTAACAGGTCAGCTGGAAAACCAAAAAGGGTAGGATGTGCTAAGCTGTCTTTTTGTGTCTGTAGGCCATAGTAATGTTATTTTAATAATAATAAGTGTATTTGCATAGCATCTTTCACAATAAGTGTTACAAAGTACATGAAAACATAAGGACGCGTGACCAAAAAGAGTTTAAGGAAGAAATTTACAAGAGGATGGTGATTTGGTGAGTCTGAGCTCCTCAGTAGAGACTGTACGGTTCTCTCTAGCTGTAAATATAGACACAGCCTGCAGATTCTTGTCTGAGGACATCACTCTGTGCCAGGGTACGCAAGGGGAGATCAACACTGAAATAAAGTCTGGAGTCGAGCCTTGCAGAGCTTTGAAAGTAATCAATAAAATGTTAAAATCAAACCTAAAACAAGCTAGCAGCCAGTGAAGCGAAGCCTTAAGTGGTGAGATTTGTTTTCTATTTTTTGTAAAAAGTCTAGCAGCCACAGTCTGTACTGACTGAAGCCTGTCAAGTGATTTCACAACTATTAAAAGTACATTGCAGTAGGCCAGTTGTGAGGGGAAGATATCATGTAAACCAACTTTTCTATCTTGAAGACATAAAAATGATTGTCTTTGAATTTTTGCAGATGGTTAAATTTAGATTGACCTAGCTTGTCAATACCCAAGGCTGAGGCCAGAATCAAAAAATACAAGCGTTTACCACAGGCTTGATGATGAGATATTGTTTGATCTGTGTGTACAGGCTTTCTTTACTAATAACAAGCATCTCCGTTTTGTCAGAATTTATTTGCTGAAATCTTTCAGGCATCCAGTCCTTCACATCTGCTAAATATCTAACCAGGTGGGAGAGCACAGAAGGCTTTAAGGGGAGACATTATCTAGGTAGCATCTGCGTAGCACCACGTCTGCAAATGATGTGACTAAGTGCAAGAACACAAAACAAAAATTAGATTAGGCCTAAAATTGATTGCCAAGACACTGTTACCCAAGACAGCCCGTCCAAAACAAAAAAATGCGCTGCAGACCACTGTACTGCAGTGTCAAACATCTGCCCAATGCTGAAGTCTGTTTATGAAGATATCATAATGCACAAGTCATGAAAAATGAGAATAGTTTCTAGAATTTGCATTCAGTAAAGGGCCATTTGTGACTTGGGGGCATTTTGAAAGCTTCACTGGATTTTTTCCAAAATACAGTTATCTAAGAATTTCCAGAAGTTGCTGTGTCTTTTCCATGATATTGGCAGTAAACAGTCACTTTGAAACAGCCTGCTGATACTGTTGAGGCAGGGATTAAAGCTAGGATTCTGAATAGTTTGTTGTTTCTCCACCAAGATGTGCATGTGAGAGAAGGTATAACCACACTTTCTTAAATTTTGAAATTGATTTAAACTTTTTTTTAAAAATGCTAAATAATACTGTATATTATAGCTGTTGCAATCTAAATGGTTTATGTACTCTGTCACAAATAAATACTAAAGTCACTCTTTCATCTGTTTCGAGTGTGTGACGAGTAACATTACAAGCATGCAGCTGTAGTCACTGTGAGGTACACGCTGGCAGAGACATTTAAGTTACTGTAACCAGTCATAAAGTGTCTGGACAGGCCACATTTCAGTGTAACAGTTATCCAGATATTGTGTGCCAAGTTCGCTGGCCCAGAAAAGGAAATAAAGGCCTGGTTCATGCAACATTACGATGGTGAATTTCTGTCTCTCCTAATCACTGAAAAGTCCAACGTTATGCCAAGTTCTGCCTGCCTGCCGAGAAGCACACGCCTGTTGTGGGACTGCACTCATCTAACACAAAAACACCCCAACACTGCAATTATATCTAAGCCAAAGTGCTGTTTGAAAAAGATACAATATTCTTTGTTGAGTTTATGAATACAGCAAATTATTCAAAGGTTATAGTCGAAAGGTATTAGACTGAGAGTAGCATTGTCAATATGCACCAATAACATATCTGACTATTAGTGCTTTATGAAACTATAGCAGGGAATATATAGATGGACTCCACAGGAAAACACTCTTACCAAACGCCCAAAGGAGATTAATAAATTGTGATTCTGAGCAAGAGCAGTGTGAGGGATCTTTCTAACCAAAGACTGAAGTTTTTTGAAATAATAAGTAACGGTACGTTAGTATTTGAAGAATTTTTGATTTTCAAGAGCAACAGAGGTTGCACTGGAAAACGAAAAATTGGTATTTATTTCTTTTCGCTAAAATCAACAAAACTTGCATTTGCCAATTGGTGGCCAAACTTTTACATAGAACTGTAAAATAACTTTTCTGAGATGCTTCAATTTCATAGCCTTTGTTACCTTTTATGTGAGTCACAAAAGTGCTATAACAACCTTCTCTACTTCCTTTATATCTGCAGGACAAGAGAGACCACTTAAATGTCTCATTTCACAGGGGCAAGCAAGCCTGCTGTGGAAGGCAACTCGTTGTCATTCTGGTGAGGTGCTGTGGAGGGTTAAGGTGTCACCATGACGTCTGTGGCAGCTAAAGAAAGAAACCAACTTCCCCAATGACAGATGAACTCTGCAGTGCTTGGGCAGATGCCTTACTGCTACAAAATATTCCACAATTCAGCTGTTAGAATTGTGGTTTATTAGGCAGCCCGCCCTCGATCACAGCCACCTCCAGCCCCCTCCGTTCGGTCTCATCTGACCTCCTCTGCTTGCGTGTCATATCACCATGGCAACAGGCACACGAGAGAGACATGGAGGAGGAAACAGAGAGAGAGGGAGAGAGGATGGGGGAGTTGACTCATTTTGCTAATTTTGCCTTGCACTTGAAAGTAGGCATCAGAAAGTAGGTATTCTGGAAAAGGCCTGCATTTTAATTTTTGCAAGGAGTGACTTTCTGTGTGATTACCTGTACAATAATCACTGATGCAACACAGCTAAGAGAGGGCACTGTTGCCACTTGATTTATGTTAATTATGCATTCAGCATATCATTTGTCATTAAGAAATGCATTTACTGTTTGTAATAGTTGAGCATAAATTTCCATAGAGTGATTGGCCAGCTATTAATTCATTCCCGAATACAAAACTGTGCAAACTGGCATTTCAACACTACAGACAGGAAAATCTAGTGAGTGAAGCCAACTGTGATATCATGTACCAAGTTTCTCTTCCCCAGCCATCGGCCGACTCCTGCCACAAAAATACAAATTTACTGAAAGCATAAATGGTGAGGTTGTATAAACTCACAAGTGGGACTACTTTGGTAAGCAATGCTCACTTGATGACAGATGCAGTAAGAGGAATGTCTAAAGTACCACATTTGCTACTTAAAAAGCTTAGTTTAAGTAAATATTTTATTAGGGTTGCTGGAAGCTACTGACTCAAATGGAGAACCTAAAGGTAGGCCCAAGCAGAAACAAGGCAAAGCATATTGGAGCTGAAGTATAAAAATACATGATACCCATCTTACAGTGCAATATTGACCAGGTTTCTCTTGAAAAAAAAAAAACATAATGGATTTCAAGAAACCTTCCGCTCAAATAGAGGTAAGGCACAATATAAAAGATATCACTATGATGTGATATGATTGGATGTGATCTAATCACATAGGCTAGAACGCTCTCAAATCAGCGGTCAGAATAAAATACGATGCTGCAAATTACACTGGGATGCAAAATGTGATATTTGAGCATCCCTTTGTGAAACACCACTTTCACTGTCACACTGCGAAAGGATAAAAAAAAAAAACACTACAAGAAAACTCAACACCTTTTATTCCCCACAGCACACAATCACACGAATTCCAGTGGGAATATTACGTTAATGCAGGCAACGCTTCTTGCAAAATTCAGTGTATTTAAAAACTGCATTTTCTCCAAACAGTTTGCTTGTCTAAGTGTCTACTTAGATTTTGAAGTTTGGATCAGTCAAATTCTCTGACACTTCATCAACCATGACAAAATAGGCAAAACTCTGAGCTGTATAATTCATACCACAGATGTTGCTCACTTACTCCTATTGCATTTTTCAAATACGCTGAGAGTGTTCTGGCAGAATCTGATTGTGTAGTTACCCTTTAAAGCCACTCTGGACAAGGCTAACCGTTTTATTGAAGTAATCTTTCGAGTAACATCAACCAAAAAAAAAAAGAAGCTTCCATACAAATGAGAGGTCACGCAGGGTCCTGCCATGAGTTCATCGTGTCATTCCCAGAGGGTGCAATATTTCATCCAAAATCATGAATCTCACTGAACAGCAACAAACTGCTACGGAACCTCATTGTAAAATTTGTAGGCAAGTTCCATCAGTTTAAGTAGTTTTAGTAAGAGTAATTCTGGTTGATATGGAGCTGGAGCCATCATTATAAAGTAAGTGCAAGGCACAACTTAACTGTCACCAGGTGGGACCTCAAAACTTACAGAACGGTACGTGGGAAATAGGCCGCACTTTCACAGCACAGACCAAAGCAGTTTACAAAACCTTGACAATTTCTTTCTCTCATTTATCTATTCACATACACTAGCCAAGGATGACAGAGCAACTTGGAACTCAGTGTCTTGCTCAAGGACACTTCAGCACATGCACAAAAAGAGCCAGGGATTGAAGCGCCAAATCAACAATTAGAAGAAAGTCAGCTCTACAACCTCGGTCTGTTTTTCAGTAGCATCAATTTTGGTGCATCTTTATTACTTTTCCTATGTTACCCTTGTTCATTGTTACACATGGCAAACTCAAGTCATGTTATGTCAGACAGACCCAGCGCCTGCAGCAGTGATCTCAAAGTCCTGAGTCACTGGCACCAATACATACAGCCCTTACAAACCTGTCTGACCACAGTTGTGCTCAGACAAAGCAGCAGGGAGCTTTTTAGGGCCAAACAGCTCCCTGTTCTAGACTGGCAAAGTCAGTCACTTGACTTTAATCCAAGTGAGCATGTGTTTCACAAAAAGCCCCAAAACAAGCAAGAGTTGAATTTGGCTGCAGTGCTGGCATGGCAAACTATCATCAGGAAAGATACCAAGTGCTTTGTGATGTCAATGGGTCGCACACTTCCGACAGATAAATTTGTGTTTTCTTCTCTATATCAAACACATGTAAACAAGTTCCCAGCACCTCATGTTCCACTAGCAGAAAAAAACACAAGGCTTGCAATAAGCATGTGTAATTAAATAGTGCATCATATGGCCAGGGGAATGTAAAACATGAGCACGCAGATGGCATCAATCACATGGATAAACAGTGACACAGCAGGAGTAACACATCCAGTTAGACACTGTTACTAAATTACTAAATAAACTAAATCAACACAAGATGAGTAGCGCATCTAGCGAAACAGAAAACACAGTGGAAACCTGCACCTCCATAAAGCTCAATATGTCACTGTGGAACTTTTGAATGCCTTTGGAATTGGTCTGAATATCAGCAAATCTCCTGTAAATAATAAGGTGCTTTGCAAGTCTAAAAGAAGTCAGTGACAAAAGAAGAAGAAAAAACAAGCTAATCATCTTTGCATTTATCACCCCAGGTAACATTAGAATGATTAGCTCTACGTTTTATCCAGCTGTTACCTTGATGTTGTTTCATGTCAATATTATGAGTAGTGTGTCACATGTTTCGTATACCTTTTTATTTATTTATTTTCATTCATATGTAACAATCTATTATTGAGTAAAACTTTAAAAATTCAGCTTGAAGTCAAACTTGAACGCACTGTAATTCAATTCAAGTTGAGAAAGGTCTAGAGAATAAAGAATAGAGAAAAAAAAAATCAACCTAATTAAAAAAAACATGTTTCAAACCAGCTCATCTGAGTTTGCTGTGGATTGTAGGAATATCCTGGATACAGTCTGCAGCACAAAAACTGGATAACCTTCAATGACTATCAGAGATGTAAAGGTTTTAAGAATGAATGTGGAACAAGACAGCAATATGTATAGTGTATTAGCAGATTAGTGTTGCTCCTAGTACTAAATGCCAACTTTAAGAACACTTTTGTCTTCAAGGTAATATTACCGTTTGCAATGTTTCCTGAACAGTAATGCATCTACAATATAATTCAGCTGAATTCTTCTCAGCCAATAACAGTAGAGCAGTTACATGCAGCGAGAGGTTTAATGTTTATGTATGTAAATGCAATCCATTTAAGTTGAGTTGACATAGAAGCAAATCACAGAATGAGGTAGTAGTGACTCAAGAATATATTCAATATTCCCTAAAGCCACGTCCCAATTTGTCCACATATCTCGCCCTAATTTCCACGTCGACCCCGGGCCCCTTCAAGGGGTTTTGGTCATTTTATGATTTCACTGGGTTTCCGCTATAAACAAAAAAAATCAGGGCGAACTCTAATCTTTCTGAACAAGCTCTCAGATATTTCTAAATGTATTTGATAAACAAATACATTTTTACCATGGCCTTGGAACCGAGACTTTTTCGGGGAAATATGATCTCAGATTTAGTTCTTCTTGATAAGGATGATGCATGAATATCTGTCTGGACACACAACAAGGAAAGGAGTTTGTGACTGGTAAATCACTCATTTGACTTACATCAAAATTGTTGAGGGCATAGGCAAGTTCTCCACCCCCTGCTGGCTGACTGAGGGCAGAGTCTTCAGTGGATGTGGCCTGGGCAGCATTGGAGATACCAGAGACGGCATGCTGCAGCTGCTTATAGATCAGGTCACGGTTGGCCTTGTAGGCTGCCACGTCAGGATGCTGCAGGCAGGCACGGGATGCTGTGTACAGCATGGGGATGTTCCTTTGAAGCACTCCACGAGCAGCAGCCATTTGGTCCTTGTGATGGACGTCCTTTAGCTCCTGGCAGGGTGAGATGAAAAGGAAAGCAGAAAAGGGTTAATCTGGAAGATAGAATACTTACAGGGGGCGGGGTGGTAATGTACTTTAGATTCAAAATGGGCTTGTCATGCCCTCACGGAGACACTAAGTGTGACAGAGTTTGTTCTGGATGACCCAGATTTATTTCTGTCCCCTGCGGTAACACAACACAGTCATAATCAGGCCATTATAATGTGCCTTTGCAATTTAATGCGTTGCTATTCAGACCTCGGCATTGTATTGCAATTACATCTTCATAGGAGGGAGGAGAAGAGATAGTGATCTTTGGCACAGATTTATGGCATTAAAAAAAGCTTGCATACACAAAATCAAAGCCTTGTCTCCAAATGGAACACTCCCAAGACTTTTTTCCCTTTCTACTGCTTGTTGTTAAGCCCCATTACTTCCTGCATTCACTTAGGTTACACACATTTACCATCCATAAAAAAAGTGCAATTACAAGTAAATTTCTCTCCGTATCATCAGTGATCATTTTGTCATGATCATCGATCACTTGTCTATTAAAAGAGGGCGTAATATTAAGCACAAAAATTGTCTCGTCTTGGTAGATACTGCTGACAGAGAAGATACTTAAGGGTTTTTGAAGCTTGACGCTGGTACTCATCACCACTTTACCTTTCTGACATAGTTCAATTACACAATTGAAGCATCTTAGAGGATGAGGTGGCGTACTTCACAAATCACCGTGATATTCTCTCTGACCTTTATGCTCACTCAAGGTCTCTCTTTTATTTTCATGATTTAGAAAATGTGCACGCCAAAATGTTAAAAACTTAACAGTATAATCTGAGTTCTTGATGTTTGTGAAACTGCACTACTTGTTATTAAAGATTTAAGCCCTCCTACCACTTGCTAGGTCAAGAGACACTCAAACATCCCTACATGATGTAGAGCACAGGCCAGCATGGACGGACACATTATTAAAAAAATACAGCACTTCTTTTGTATGACTTAATTATCATTTGTCAAGCTACAACCAAACCATCTGCTTGTCACCTGTTGTCAAAATCTCTCAATAAAAACAGCATTTATGAAGACACCATAATTTACAGTAATTAGAAGGTGTGTGCGTTTTTCTGATATAAACAAAAGAATCTTAGAAAGCTGCTCTAAGCCCCCAAAATAGATCAAGAAATGTACCTAATTTCCACTTACACCATAGTAGAGAAAATACAATTTGACATTGGAGGAAATGTGTTGTCACATTTAGAGTCAAGCCCTTATGGTCTTTTCTCCCAGTCTGCTTCACTGTAACTGGTAGTAAGAAGAATGTTCATGCTTACTGCATCCAATCACCCAGATAAAGCATAAGGCACTCTTCTTGTTTACTCCACTCCATTGTTTTACTTCCTGTTTTCTATTTGAGTTGGAGAGCCTATTTTGTCTTAAGTTGCACAACCACTAACACTCACTGATGCACCTGATAACCTCCAACCAATTAAATCCACCGGATTTCTGTGCTCCGACAATCTCCAACTCTCTATTTGCTAACTGTACATTACCTGCTGTCTCTTGGCTGCCATGATGTTCAGCTTGTCCACCTCTGGTTTCAAGGCCTTGTATTGGATTCCCAAGTCCTGCTCTGTTCCTGCATTGCGCACTTTAGTAAGACTGTCCTCCACCTGAGTCAGGTAGATGATAAATGTTAGACAATTCTTAAAACAGGAACAGTGACAAATACAGCCCTTTACTGCCTTTAGAAAATGCAAAGAAAATGAATAATAAGTTTGCATAATAACGTGCGATATCTACAAAAAATATAACTCTTTAGGAAAATGTTCACAGTAATGTTCAGAAGTGGGCTAGGCTTGAATACACTGAGATTTCAAATCAGGCCCATTTGGTATTATTCCATTATTTATACTTAAGTGTCCCTGAGTGAGTGACTAAAGAAATGTTAGTAAGTACAATGGCCCATCTACAATGTGACCATGAAAAAAAACACACTGCCACAGAGATACAGAGTGAAATAAATCTTTGATATTTTTGATGGTTTGTTTTGTCTTAGAAATTTTTACTCAGAGAAATTATTTGCTCTTCTAAAAAATGAATTGAAGCCAATTAAAAATATGAACTAGAAAGTAACTATCTCACCAGTTTCAGCTGCAGTAGCAGTTTGTAGACATCAGACATGTCCGCCAGCACCAACAGATGTGTGACTGCGGAAAGGAGGGCTCTGGCAGCTCGAACCATATTGCCCCTCTTCACAGAGGAGCAGGGGTCTTCTGCAAATTCTCCAGAAGCCAGCCGCATTGACTCACCTGAGAACAGGAGACAAAATAAACATCTGTTGCACCTTCGTTTAAAATGAAATTTGAAATTAAAAAAAAGTTCAAAACAGACTTTCACTCTTTGTTTCCATGGACTGTTAAAAAAGTGGCTTGAATGTTTTTTTTCTTTTATCATATCTATGAGAGTCCTGAAATAATTTTCCAATCTTTGGTGAACACAAAGGAAAAATGTCGTACTATGAAGCGGCTACATTTCAATTACCTTGAGATATAGCCATGATTCCTGTTATTCATTAAGGCAAAATAGTGCCACAGCATTCTTTATTCATTAACTGAAACAATATTAGATAGATTATCAACCTGGCTAACTACTGAATTGGATATTTAATCGTTTTCTATAATAAATATTAATTGAAAAACGTGTTCCTTTGACTGATGCAGCCACTTCTCCTTATCTATAGTTAAAACTGTGTGGTTTCAAGCAACGTCCCACCCAGAGCACAACATGAGTAGTTACATGTCATGAGTAATATACAACCAACGCTAAACAGAATAAATGTTTGAAATAAACATGTACGTACAACATAAATGAACAAACGCAAAAAATGTACATTGGCTGGATAATTATCTGCCTCTTTGACTTTATCCCTTTACTAATAAGCACAATCTGCCATGAAAAAAAACCACATATTCACTGATCCATGGTCAAAAGTCTCCATTTGAGATTTAGAGAAGCATGTGGGAGACACAGCAGACTGATGCATTTTTCCTGCCTGGTCAGGGTCAGCATGTGTCACACAGACTGTTTCTGCTTGCACACGGAGATGCACACACGAGAAAAGAGGTCAAAACCACAACAAAAGGCCCTCTGTCTGGTTTGTCCAGCACATGCTTTGTCCCGCATTGGATGGGCCTGCACAGTTGACTAGGCACACAAATAGACTTTGTAGTCTCACATCATGAACAAGACAGTAAATCCAAAGTTTACTTCAGCGGAGGCACAGCCACACTCAAACTCTAAAAAGGTCTTTAAAACCACCAGGGCTGCAGTATAGATCCAAAGTCAACAAAAAGACATGATCTTGTCTACATTCCTAAGCATAAAAACAAAAACACAGTAAGAGATGACAAGCAGCATGACATTTCTCACCCCTGTGAGGTATGCTGTAGTAAGGAGGCATGTGAAAACTAATTTAGCAGTTCATACTTAGCTGGTACCATCTTGCTAAATACTTCTTCAATGACAATCTGTGTATGTAGAAGGTGCCACTATTCTTTGTGCAAAGCTGCTTATTAAAATGATATGACGTAATGACAGAGGCTGTACTTCCTCCCTGCATGCCCAATTCATGCTGGGATTATCTAGATAGACTTGAACAGAGTCTATGCTGTGGTATATAACGTATGGCATATGACGGTCATTGTAAACATAGAGAAATAAAAATACACACATAACTGTGACATGGTAGTAATTTACAGTGACATCTAATATCAATTATTTGGGTTTACTGGAATCAAATATTTCTACACTGAGTTGCAGTACTATGCAGAAAGTTAACTGCTGTTAATCGTAAAAAACGACCAGACAAAACTTTAACGTCATTCAAAAATAGGTATAAAAAAACAAACAAGGTTGAATAATTGTGCTGAATTAAAACTTAGCTCACAAGAAAAAACTATCATCTACTGGTTTAACATATGTCTAGTTGACCTGATCAGCCAGTTTGGCTTGTTTTTACATTCTTAACCAAAGAAACGAGCATATTTACACCAGCTTTCTTTAGTTGAGTGCACTGCGGGGTAACTGTGTTCCCCACTGTGCTGTATATTTATTCAGGCGCTACCTTTGAAGTGCTGTTCAGAGGTATGTGCAGGTCACTTTGTGCCCTGTGCAGTAACGGTCTGATGTGCTACCTGCTTTAGCCAAAAGCTTCTTGAGCTATTGTTGCTTGTGTTGGGTGGTTGACCTCTATTATGAGCTCTGAAGCCAACAAATTCCCAAGCCCATTGCCAGTTTTATTTGTTGATAAAGCTGCCCTTGCATCCCTGGCCTCTGCAATACAGAATGTTAATACTGAAGCTCCTAATACAAAAGTCTTAATCTCTTAAAAAAGTGGGGGGAAAAAATCAGGCTCTCAAAATACTACAGTATTCCTTAATACTATTAAAGCAGCAAAGCCTACCTCCAGCCACCATGACACTCACAGTTTAGATACTAGTTGGTGCTTTTAAAAAGGAAAAACTGACACATCATATTAACTGTATATGCGAGTGGCTCAGAGAAAGAACAGAGTGCTGTGGAGTGCTTCTTTTCAAAGTCAAAGTGTCAGTGTCCTCTCTCACTCCAAGATAACGAGCAAGCTGTATTTAGATACAAAGTGAAGTAACTTCTTGGCTTAGACATCGAGAATGTTTTCCAAGTATTTTCTGGCCACAGGCAGTCAATAAGTTCCCCAACTGACTGAACAAGAGGTGAATGCATGTGTGACAGCTCAAACAGCCTGATGCCCAAACTCATCAGGAACTAGGGTTGGGAAATGAGCACCAGTTCCAAATTGTCAGATCAATCAGAATTGTCTGCCTCCAAGTTTATCAATTCCTTTTATCAATGCGGGCATGTTTCTTCTGACAGCTGCACTCTGAAAAACAATGATGTCAACCTGATGCATCAATGCTACTGGAAATCTTCAAGGAGTGGTCAGAGAGGAAGAAACGCTCCAAAGCGTGATTTCATATTCATAGGTCTGTGCATACTGGAGCAGAAAAAGGTGTAGAGTTGAAATATTTCCACATATGTAATTTTGATGGACAGAAATAAGTCACTTGGGGGTTTAATAACTGCCAGGAGAAGGATTTTTAAGTCCAGGAATGCCATACACAAATATCTGACACTCTATAGTACCAGTAACTCCCACCTGAGCAGCATGTCCATCAAAGAGGGTAAGTATCATGGTTAATAACAATAGCACCATGAATGCAAGCTTAGATTTGTTTCCATGACTGAAGAAACTCCAATGAAAACAAATGCTGCACAAATATCTCATTTCATCCATTTTAGATGCTAAGGCTACAGCCAGCTCAACTCTAACAACAGTTTCAAGTCAGCAAAACCCTTTCAGGCTCTCTGCACAGAAAGAGAAAATGATGAGCGAAGAATGGGTGAATGAGTGTCACCCTGCAGTCACAAAATCTGAAGTGAAACGTTGGCACCTTTTCTCCGCAGTACTAGAGCCAAAATCTCTGAAAGTTATCTGCTTTCCTGGAGGATAGTTATGTGCCAGTTCGTGTACAGCTTAAGGTAGATGTAGAGATACAGTCTTGAGCTTTTACATACCTGAGTCATACACATGCCTTTCATGCACTGTGTTCAGACTCAGAGATAACATAACAGTTGCATTTGAAGTCCTTGAAAATGTAAGACAAAGTTCATGGCGGTTCCTGCTTTCATAACCATCCATCCATCCATCCTCTATACACCGCTTTATCCTCATTAGGGTCGCGGGGGGTGCTGGAGCCTATCCCAGCTGACTCGGGTGAAGGCAGGGGACACCCAGGACAGGTCGCCAGTCTGTCACAGGGCTACATACACAGACGAACAATCACACTCGCATTCACACCTACGGACAATTTAGAGTACTCAATTAACCTCAGCATGTTTTTGGACTGTGGGAGGAAGCTGGAGTACCCAGAGAAAACCCACGCATGCTCAGGGAGAACATGCAAACTCCATGCAGAAAGATCCCAGGCCCACCCCAGGATTCGAACCAGGGATCTTCTTGCTGCAAGGCAAAAGTGCTAACCACTACTCCACTGAGCAGCCCGCTTTCATAACCATGAATGGTGAAAAAACACATAATAATTTCACTTAGTACAAGATGTCTTTGAAACACTGGAAATGGCAGACATCGCAAAAACTGAATCTGTATGCTCTGTAACCTGCACAAAATAACATTTTTCTTGTATTTGATGGATCTTTTGGGGGATTTATAGAGTACATCCAAACTACAAAGAATCATGTTAAAGTAGAAATCTAATGCATTTGCTTTCAGAGGGGGACCCACAGGGAATGATGCATTTTCAAACTTATACAACTTAAGTCATAAGAAATTGTGTTAATTATTCAATAACAAAACCCCATATTAAATAGTGTTGCTCATTTTCAAAGATGTCAGCTGACAACTTACAAGCATTAGACAAATAACATATTTATAGTAAATTACAAAAAAAAACAGCAGTAAAAAACAACAACAAAGGACCCGAGTTAATTCCTTAGTATGAAATAAATTGGCTGCAGAATAATTGTCAGCAGAATGAGCCACACTTTGCCGCTGTGCCTTCTGCTGCAGAATATGCTGGTAAACCATGTTTTATCAGTCTGCCATTCTGTGGTTCTTTCTAAATGTTTTAAATTACAGATAAACACACATAGGTCCGTAAATCCTAAAAAATTGAAGATCATCAGTTCAACAATTCCTGCAATCTCAAGCTCTCTTAATACAGCTCCCTCTTCGAAGCAAATACTAATAATTCTGTTGGAGGCATTTATATAAAAGAAAACATTTCTTTAACCAGTGTGACATTTAGTGAATCATTCACAGCAGAGTTTTCAGAGAGCGTATTCAGGTTTTGTATCAGCTTTACCCACAATGACTGGATCTAAAAAAAAAATGTATTAGAATTTTTTTTTGGAGAAAACATTAGACTCTTATTTAAAATTTCAGCTAAGGTTTTCAAAAGAGCCAGAGCATAACGTTTTTCTGGGGAATGTGCTTTTTTCTTTTTTACTGTCTAACCACATTGTTCAGCTTATTCTTATAAATCATAGATTTTTTTCTTTCTATGGAGTGGGCTGTAAATAATACCTTATAAACTGTCTTTTTTCAGAAATAGCAGTCTTCGTGCGGCCATGACTTAACCAGTGTTTACTGTGCTAAACTGAAAACTAGATGTGACTTAAAATGGGAGAGATTTATCACTGCACTCAACCATTTCATCTAACAGTTTCAGCTTTGATGGGTGAAACCAGTTCAGTTCTTACCTTGCATAGTTGCTCAGAATGGTCTTCATTGCTGTATTTTTCAAGATAGATCGTGCCTTGGATAAAATCAATTGCTTGTCTTTAAAATGGAGCAGTCTGACAACAACTGTCCTTGGTTTTCTATTGTCTGATATGAGCCCACCCAATCTGGTGGATCGTTCAATTTCAGTTCATGGCAGCTCTGTTGCCATTTCTGTACAAGTGTGTGTGGGTGAATGAATGAAGGAGGCAAAACATTGTAAAGCACTTTGTTGACTGCTTTGAAACAAAGTACTATATAAGTGTAATTTATAGACCATCTTTTAGTCTAATTTTCAAGGTATTCCAGCTCCTCCAATCATCCACAGTCACTGGCAGGCTCTTTGGCAGTAGCTGAATTTGAGAATAATTTGTCCATTGGATATTTTAAAATCATCAGTTTGCATGAATTTTAAAGTGTTCTCATATTTGTTGAATCCATCATTTCTTAATAAAAACGGCAACTTTTTGCTCTTGCCTGTTGAATAGTTATTCACTGTTCCACTAGTTTAGCCACTAAAGCAGTCTTCTTCAAGAGGAATTTCTTTCCTGGCAAACATACTTTTGACCTCTGACAATATATCCGATTTTAAAGTGATTGTGTATTTATCAGGAGGCAATTCATCAGTGGATACAATGGCAGGCAAATTTCTGGTGAAATAGTCCTAAATGCCCCTCGCAATCTGTGAGCTACACTCAAACAACCAGTAGGACTTCAGACCAACTTTTTACGTTTGTTGCACAGGTGCCCCTAACATTTTTACTTAGATGCCACCAAAAACTTTAACCATATCTTTTAGCATCAAATAATACATTTGAAGCATTACCGGTTTCTAAATTCTCATACAGTAATGTCTCAATACATTATGTAAATTATTGCAGGGAAGAATAAAGGCCCAGTTAACCGTGTCCATTTATAGGTGATAGTTAACCTATTCTTTTTACTAAGGATGATCTGGGACATATAGTTAGTAAAAAGTAGCTCTTCTTTGGCTATATGATAAGCCGTGCTACATTTTCTACCATTTCTGATGCCTCACTGGCTTGGTTTGCCGCTGCCTGGCACTGACACACTGAGGAGGAGAGGCACACTGCTCACTCAGCCACACACCTGCCACAGCACACTCCAGGCCAAGTTTCTTCTTTGCAATAAAAGCAATGCATAATGTTGGTCATTTTATCATATCACAGTTTTTCACCACAGGGTGGGTATTGGTAGCAGCAGGTGGTGCAGCTTGTCCGATGTGCACAGAGACTAGTGCAGCTTAGAGGGATAGAGTGTAATCCAGGTTGTTTTCTGAAGCTATAATTTAGAGATGCCCCCTGAACGCCTCACATGCATGCTATCATTAGACAACAATTTACCAATGTTCTCTAAATGCTCCACATGCATCGGTAGATGCTACAAGGAAGCTGGGCACAGTAGCTTCCAGTCCCAACTGAGTAACGGCCAGAGCAATCTGACAGGTGTGTGGGCAGAAACTGTCTAGTTTGAAAACGGTGAAACAAGCTGTAGATCTGTGGAATAAGGGGTAAAATTTACCACAGTAAAATTTTGTGTGACTTCGTCGATGTATACTTGGGCACACCAGCCCCACACCCACACCCACCCACACACCCCCACACCCCCACACACCCCCACACACACCCCCACACCCCCACACCCCCCCCACACACACACACACACACAGCACTGCTAAATTCCAGATGCCCAGATGCACCTTCAACAACTCTGTGTGTATCTGACAGATTTTTGTTGCAAATGCTACAAAAATGAGATCATGCTGCAGCCTTGACAAGAAGAAACTATTAAAAAAACACCTAAAACTTTACCAACGGGCTGCGTTCCATAACCACAATGTTGTTTGTGCAGAATAGAATTTATACAAACATATTTAACCAAGCTGCATAAATGATATAAAACATCCATCCATCCTCTGTACACCACGCAATCCTCAATATCATCGAGGGGGGCTGGAGTTTATCCATGACTTAGGGCAAAGTCAGGGGACACCCTGGACAGGTCACCAGTCTATCACAGGCCTACACATACACACTAACAATTACACTCGCATTCAAACCTTTAGTTATTAATTAAACACGTCTTTAGACTGTGGGACGAAGCAGGATACCAAAATTAATATCCGGACAGTGCCGTAGCGAATGAATATTCGGATATTTGGGAAGTTCGGGTCCAGCCCTAATATTGAACTGAACTGAGAAACGTCCATGTTGTAACAAAAATACCCACTACGAGGGTTAGGAAATGAAATATTAAAAAAAACATCAATGGACCCCCCTTGGGGATAGTAAACTGACAACGTGTGTTTACAGTATCACCAGAACCAACAGAGTCCACGGTACCAAACCATGACACTAGAAACCAAAGTGCATACCAATAGTGCACTGTTGCACCATTAGTAGAAAGAGTTTTCGTCCCTTCAAAACTCAGTATGCCTTTTCAGTCTAGCGCACACTGCTGTAAACTGGGTGTGACACAGAAGCGATTGTGGCTTTAGCAACACCACATCAGCAGCAATTTTAATCATATCATCAAATACTTCATCTTTATTTTAAAAAAAACACTCCAGTTGCAGAAGCTGCTTCTTCGACTTTAACTATTTCAATTACAGTAAGAGCTAGAAATTTTCTAGCTACAATCTAATTAAAATTATTAAAATTATTTAAAAAAGATCTGTCCACACATTTTTTTCATAACTAAGGCTTGTAACTAAGGCTGGAGCCATTTATTGTCTTAATAGTGCTAAATTCTATTCTCTCTATTCATCATTTTGTCTAGAAATTAGAATGAGGTCAATACTATATTAAAAGAAACAAGTTTGGCATTTTTACATTTGAATATGGCTAAATCTACTAATAAATATTGACAATTATCTTTATTCAGCCACCAAACAAGCGGGCCAACTGTTCATCTCAGGTCTAAAACAGAACCAAGGTGAAGATAACCAAGTTAAGTACATTGAAAACTACTAAATTCTCAGATTAATACATGAAGTTGGAAACATTTACTGGGCAATTACTTCAAACCATTAATACCAAAATGTTAATCACTTTTTTGTTCATGAACAAATCAATAATTTGCTATATTACCATTCTAGGAAAGAAAGTGAATTTTTACATTCACATTTGGAGATGTCCTCCCAATTCAGAGAAGTGCTGTAACTCCCAATCAGACTCTGCAATGTTACCGATTTGTCTGATTTCAGTTTTGACAAAGAGCTAACGCAGTTTTTACAAATGATGGACAACAAAGACCTCCAACGCAGTCCTACCCCTCAGGCTGTTCTTCCCCCCGTGAACAAAATCAATAAGGCCATTTTCAGAGGGCAGATAGTGATCAGTGCTCCTTTAATAAACTTCCATCAATCTAATGCTCACCTGCGGCCCACCAAGTGCACGATGAAATGATTAAAATGTATATCACACAATAAGCCTTCCAAACAGCATGACAATAAAGACACAGACAGGGAGGGAAGGGCAAGATGGGGTGAACAAGGACAAGAGCAGACAGCAATGGCTGAGAAAAGAAAAACAGCGTAAGAAATATCCACTGATGTGTGAGACAACTGACTTATTAGCAATGCCAAAATATAATATCTGAATATATGAAATATTCCAAAATCATTAAGTGTAGAAAACTACACACGAGCATTAAAATAAGTTAAGAAAAAAATACTGCGTCCACTAGCCACTTCAATAAGCATTGTAAGCACAGTCATCCTTTATCATCGCGTCAATTTTTTCTCCCATTTTAAACAGCTGGTAAGCCACAGCTGGGTGGAAAATGCTCTCTGAATCCAGGAGTGGTGGGGGGGTGTTACCCTACTCAATGGCCGTATTATCAGTCCAGGCACGCTCCACTGAGCAGCATGGCATAGCTGACAGCCAGGCCTAGGCACCAGCTAACAACAGTCACTGAATTCCAGCCCAGTGACAGCTTACCACGACTACAGTAACATTCCTGGGCACTGAGCACTGCACAGGCTATCTAGAGACATGTTTTCCACCTCCCAACTACTCAGAGCAGAGCTCGAGCAGGAGCCATCTAACTCGCTGGGCATCTGGGGGGGAAAAAAAGACACAGTGACACAGATGTCACTTCAAAAGGTGATAACAGCCACCCTCGAGTCATAGCTCCCTGGTCTCGATGGTCTGCGAGTGTGTCAAAATACAGAGAGATATACGGAGTAGAAACAAGTAAATTAGACTTGTTCACATGGTTGTTACATGATGAAGCCTGCTACTGCAAGACAAATGGTAATTTCATTGGCGGGTGGTTTGATGGTTGATTCCTGTCTCGAGACTTGTGGGAGTCATGAAATTGAATAGGAAATGGACTGTGTGTGGGTGGACTCCCACCAGGCAGGTGGATATAGCCATTTAAATACATCTCACATCATTGGTGGCATCTGCAAACTTGCTTCCTGTATCGCTTCTTGCACTACCCAGTTGTGATCTCAGAGGCAACAGCTAAAAAGGGAAGTGTTTTGATTAAAAAGCAGGAACAGTGGCTAGCTTGTGTGTTACTTTTTTCACACAATGATTAGGTTCTCCACTAAGCAGCAAAGTAAATAATCTTTTACATAGAATACTAGATGAATTTCCACTACCATAACAGCAATCTTTAAATCATTTCCATAAACAAGACAAGGTTCCTGGCATGTGATGATAAAGACAAACGATTTTGGCTTCCACCTAATACAGTTTACAGACCTAAATTTATTTTTTACCACAGGCATGGCCAAGATGAAGGCCTAAACTTATTGAACCCAATTTTTTTTCCTCATGCAATCATTTGAAAATTTAAAATTACTGCAGAATGATACTGTTCCAACTCAATGTATATATCATCTGAATGTCAAAATCTAGGATTCAAGCTCTTTTTAAGCTTGGCTGAAAACCCACTGAGGGCGATAGCCAATAAAAGTCAGCTACTTGTGTAATGTGGCATGACATCAGTGACTCTGCGCTTAATCAACACGCACAGCATGGTGGACCAACTGCTAGATCTTGTCCTATCTACTTCGGTACGGTCTCCATCTTGATGTGCTTTTCATGGAGCGAAAAGTGACGTAATGGGAGTATGTTTCTTGCAACTAGCGATTTAGCATTATTCATCTTGTTCTTTATGACTCATGCAGCCAGAACAGGTCATAACTCTGACACATCAAGCTGACATATATTTCTGTTTCTGACAAGAGTGTATCAAAGACGTGACACAACTCGGGTTTTTATAATAAAAGGTTGGCTATTATGGAATCACTGTATATCACAGAGACTAATGATAAAGATAGGATTGGGCAAATATATCTGAAATTATCCTTACAGAATCAGCATGAGACAGAAACGCTTCCAATGAGTAAATAAAACAAAAATCTTAACTATTTAATCCATTACTTTATGAATTAGAAATAATTCATTACAGAACAATTCTGTTTGAATCATATTTTACTGAATTAGATGATAGAGAATAATTCTGAGTTACTGCGCAGCCCTAACTTAAGGAGTATTTTTCTCTTTTCTGGCCAAGACTTAAAACTATAATGTGTTCTGTATCAGGTATACTTTAATTCTACATTAATGGCAGTTAAATACGGCTCTCTACAAGTCACACCAACCGCAGCACAAAAACTAATTGAATGAGCGCACACACAGCCACAAACATGTTAAATCCTACTGTGTTGATGACATTTTCTCTGTTATACTAACCATTTCTTATTTTTTGTCACAGAAGCACACAACAGGGCAGCAACAGGGCATGGAGTACCACACAAAAATCAAGACTAAAAACAGAAACCTCCTGAGCAACTTTACACTAGACGACCATGATGCAGATTTCTAAGGGGAAACGTGCATAAATTGGATTTTGGCAGAAGGTGAACAAATGACAGTGTCTAGCCTGAAATTAATGTAAACTGTCTGCATGCTTAAATCAAAAGTCTATTAATGGGTTCCCTGAAAACCCCATAGCTGAAAGAAATCTATCAGGCTCAAGGCATATTTTTATGTCAAGGTCCTCTACTGTGGCAGCTCATATGTACATAGCTTATGATTTATTTATCAGACATCCTATCTTAAGAAGCACTCTGTACAAGCTGGAGATCACACACTGTTGCAATACGTATTTCCAATATACCTTGCTTGCGGACATCCTCCACAGCAGCAGTCAGCTCATCCTTAAGGAACTGACTTTCCTTGGCAATTTTTTCTCCCTTCTCAAGGAAGTTTTGCGTTGCGGTCTCCACTGACGCAGCCAAAACATGAGCCTTCTTGGAGCGCCCCTTCTTCTTGTTAGATGGACCTTTGTTGCTGGAGTTTACCAAAGTAGTGACCTACAGCAGTGATAAAAAATGTTTCATCAACAGAAACAGCTGCTTAACAATCTCTCTTAAATGTATTTGGAAGACTATATTTCAATAGCCCTTTTCACACACAAACCCTATGAAAGAGCTGCTTTAGCTCAAATAGTTAAAATGAAGGAAAACATCTCTGTTTATATAATTACCTTAATATGGCAACTTCTGTTGTTTGGGAAAATGTAGCAAGTGAGGAGCTACTTTTTGAATACTATTAATAGTTGCTACACTTTAGCATAACATTAAAGTTACTGTATTTTGAGGCATTTTAGTAACAAAGTCTGTGCGCCCGTTCTACCTATGACCTATCAACCACATAAAAATACACGTGTTTACATTACCTGGGTGACTAGGGGCTCCAGTAGCCTCTCCACTGCCAGAGTACGGATCTCTAGACTCTTTGGGTCCCATTTAAAGTTGATGTTAGCTGTGTTGATGCTTGTCATGATGTCTGGTTATCTGGGAGTAAAAATAATGAACAATGTCAAAGTAAAAAAGCTGAACCAGGAAACCAGGCTTAAAAAAAACAATAATAATTCTCCGAATGCAACAAAATAAAGACTATATCAAACATAACATCTTCTTTCAAAACAAAGAATATCGACTGTCATATAAAATTATTGTGGCTGTATATTCAAGAGGATAAGCTTTTGTTTTGCCATTACAAAAAAGTTTATTTCGCAATATTCAGACAAGTCCCGAAAACTCTGTGCAAAATTCTAAATATTAAGATCCCTGTAAGAGCCAGCAATGCTTCATCCCTCACAACATGATTGTCAAAGGCAGCGCACAGTTACACTGTGGCCCAATTTCGATTTCTCTTTTCATTCACTGACTGCAACTAAATTGATTAGCTATCAAACATGGAGGGGCAGGGATAATAAGTAAGCCCTGAGGGCCAGGGGGCTTCAACCAAAAAGTTGGTCAGCTGTGTTATGAGAACAATGTCATAGCCTAGATTGTCAACAAAGAGGCAAAAATATTAAAAGCAATGAAAGAGCATGTGAATGAGAACTTTCTAAAGTAATACTGACCTGTTAAATGTTGGATTATGTACTTTCTGCTTTGCCTTCAAGAATCCTAACCACAAATATCTTTTGTGACTAAACCAAAAGATACCTGCTAAAATAGATGGATGCAAATTGTCTGGCACAGGTGTAACTCATTTCAATGTCTGGTACTTCTCAACTACTCACCGACCACTTAGTATCTTCACATGAAGAAAGCTTTGGCTAGATTTTCAGGAGGCTTTAAAAAAAAGGCCAGAATACAATACAAGCAAACGGAATAGTTCATGATGTGAAAAGCACTGAAAAATTAAAATTGAAAAAGTCGGTTATCAAGGGCTCTTTGCACAAACACTGGAGGTAGCTTGTACTAATACACAAATATCAACATGGACCGTTTCCACTGAAACCACGTTCTACCTAAAAAAAAAAAAAAGAAAAAAAAAAAAGCAGAACAAAAGCTGCGTTTAAAAGGGTCTGATGATTTATCCAAGTAAGTGTAGGAGTGGAAAGGAAACTGCGCACACTTCCACTGTATGGGTGTGGCAGGTAGAGTCCCAGCGAGAATTATCTAAAATCTGGGAAACTGAAAGTTATTTGAAGAGAAACCACAACATGCATTTACGCCATTTAATAAGTAAAGAAAGTACGTATATCCATAGCCATAACACTGACTTAGAGAGAAGGGACGGCAAGGTGGGTCAAACACCTGGTTAGCGAATGTCGTATGCTAACACCAGCGTTAAGTAGCTAGTTACACCTGTTGTAGCGAAGTGTCGGTTTAACACGCTTAGGGAAACGTGGGAGTTTAAATAAAAGACACGCTTGCGTAAAGTTAGTCGATTTTCGACAGGTATTTTCGTCGTAACTTTTCGCAGGTAACATTTGAGCCAACTCCGCCTAACGCACGTATGTTACCTGCTACCAGATAACGTACAGTGATCCTAACACGGCATTTTGCTAAAGCTAATGCTAATCGACAAACAACAACAACGGTAACTGAGCTAGTCTGCTTTAAAGCTGTGGAAAAATACTCATCTGTCGTGATAATATGCTGTCCGGGTAACTTCTTCATGTAAAGACGGTTTAAAATGTACAGTTTGGAAAGTAATAAGGACACCTTTTAAACTTACCGACAACAATCCGCTAGACAAACGGAGTTTAAAAGTTCAAAATGGAGGAATGTGAATTACGGAATTCCTCGCCTGGAAAGTTTTCCTCCCTCTTCCTCACCTCGCAGACTCAACTGTGCTCCTCACGTCCGACTCCGAGGTTACTTCCACTCGAAAGTATTTCGAAAAAGTAAATAAGAGGGCAGTGAAAAGAAGTCTTGAGCTCGTACTGACCTAAAAAGTTTCGGTTCAGACCGTTTCGATGGAGCAGACTATTGCCTAACAATGGATGAGGCGGAGGGGGGCCGGGGCGGTGACCGAGTTCCTGAACTTCCTGGCAGAGGGGCAGGCCGACCACAGGCCGCAGCAAGCCCGAGCAGCGAGGAGGTGTTTCGGGCGTGGCGCTGACTGTAAGTGTCCATATATGGATTAATTATTGCTTAGGACCAGGCCAAGCAGTGGGATAACAGTTTAACCATTTTAACACAGAGTCTGAAGTAGAAGTTTTTAAAATCCAAATGACAGGACAGCTGAAAAAAGTAACACAGTTGTTTGGAATCCTGATGTTAAATAGTGGCAGTAACAGAATATCTTCATACAGTGCAATGTAAGTCTATGTAATGTCTTTATTTCTGCTGATTTCTTGTCCAGAAATGCCAAACATAGCATATGTGTATATATAGTTTATCCTGAAAGCATATTTAGCTACTGCAGTCTTTGTGCCCTGAGCAAACACTAACCTTCAGCAAGCCTTCAAACATTACTAGAAAGTTTTTTTTTTCTTGTAGCCTTCAGGGAACAATCTACAAATGCTCAGTAGATGATTGGAGACAGCTGCCATTGAATGTGTTTTGTTTGTTTGTTTGTTTGTTTGTTTTTCTAAAAATGTTCTGAGAATATTGTGCAAAATTGTAGTAATGTTTTCAGATGTAAGTTTTATTTTAGTTCCCAGAATTTTCCCCTTAATGGTAATATTATTTTTCTAAATCCAAATGTTGCATTGAGCATGTTCCTCCTTTTTTATTTTGCAACACGTCAGGGACATTTTATTGAAGAATTTTCTCAAAAGCAACATCCCCCTTTAATACGTTTTATAAAAACATTCTGTCATTTCAGGCCTGAGGAACATCTTCTTTTGTTATCATGGACTATAATGTCATAACATCCTTCACATATTCTCTGAATATTAAAACGTTCTGTCCAAGTTTACTTTTATAGGAACATTATTTTAAATAAATAAATATCATTGAACCCGTTCGAAGAACACTTAGAGGATGTTGTTAGGCACATGTTGCATGCTCACAATGGAACAAAGTTTTAACCAACATTTGAAAAATATTTTTCAGCATCAAGGCTTTAGATGATACATATATATATGTATGTATGTATATGTATGTATATATCAGGCGTAAACTAACCGTGACGTCACCCGTCGGTTTTAACGCCGAGAAAATGAAGCCTGGATTTTGCTACTTCCTGGTCGCCGTTTTGGATTTTTTGGAGCCAGTGATGTAAAAAGCGTCATCAAACAGGCTGGACCGGAGAGCAACTAGGGGCAGGATTGGCTGAGGACTCTCTTATCCCGCCCACATTTTACCGCACAGGCTTCTGTTGCTGTCTATCAAGTATAGCCACGCCCCCTGGCTCTGCCAACTTTAACAATTTATTTAAAATTCAGTATGGATTTATTTTAAGATCGGCCAACTGATCTCTCATTTTGACCATGAAAACTAACGGGAAAAAAATCCTGAGCTGTAGAAAATCAGTCTATCAAATTTTATTTTTTTCAAAAATGAATTGGGGTCTATGGAGCAAAAGCTTTTTGGAGCCAACCCTAGCGGACGGCGTGATATTGCAAGTTTTTGACACTTCCGGGTTGGCTTCAATTCTGGAGCCAGATGCTACGTCCACTATATATACAGTCTATGGTATGTATATATATATATATATATATGTATGTATGTATTTAGAAAATGCTATTCTAACTTTAAGGAGAACATTCTGGGAACGTCAGAAAAACTTTACATTACTAGAACTTTGCAGAAATTTCTTAGAATGTTTTTAGAGAGAAACAAAAATCTGACCTTGGCAGTAATCAAGTCCCACATGTTCCTGGGGAAGTGTGAGCAGTAATTGTTTTGTGAATGTTACCCAATCTGTTTTCTCCGGACACTCCGGCTTCCTCCCACAGTCCAAAAATATGCTGAGGTTAATTGGTTACTCTAAATTGCCCGTAGGTGTGAATGTGAGTGTGATTGTCTGTATATGTGGCCCTGCGATAGACTGGTGACCTATCCAGGGTGTCCCCTGCCTTCGCCCGAGTCAGCTGGGATAGACTCCAGCACCCCCCACGACCCTAGTGAGGATAAAGCGGTGTATAGAGAATGGATGGATGGATGGATGTTACCCAATCTACCGCTCTTAATATATGAGGAACGTTCCATAAAAATCCAGCAAACAGTCCAGGACAGTTTCACAAACCTTTCCTCAGGATCCGGTGAACATTCACTGCACCTTCTCTGCGGATGTTTGTCAACCATCATTTTATTTTAGAGAGTGTTCTTGACATTTCTCAGAACATTTCCCCTACAATCCATTGTTTGCTGCTCTGAGGGAAAAACAAACCTTGGGATAGCTTGAAAAGACAAAATAAAAAGCATTGTAACACCACAATGTAAATCAGCAGGATCAGGGTTTTTAGTTTTATTTGAATTCAATGTGGTTTTATTTAAAATCCACAGTCAAAATTATTGAGAAAAATAGTGTTGGTTACATACATAGTATGTTCATCTTAACTCTAAGTTCGGCAGTCTTAATAAAAAGGGATTTGAATCAAAGATTTTATTCTAAAACATTGCGTATCCACTGTTTGTCTGTTAGTGAACTATTTTAAATCATATGTGAGTGTAATCTTTTACATATTTTTTTCTTGACATGCAGTTTTAGTCAACTGGAAGTTGTTGTCTTTTTGTCTCACAGGAAGTTCAAATTGAAACCATCTTTCTGTCAATGTCAAAGTTGTCAGATGTGGCTTCAGTCATCTAGATTTTACAATTATTTATTCAGCAGTTTGTCTTAACTTCCTGGCTAACACGTAGCCTTTTCAGTTTCAGCGTTAATGAAATTTAGAGCAGCTTTGTGTCAGAGGTCTCTCGAACACTATTTTGCGTTCATCTCATGCCAGCTGTAAATTAAGATTTTGTATACATTTGCCTGTTTGTTTTTGTTTTATTTTTTTATGTCACCAGGTTCAAATACTAACACATTCAAGTCACAGATGCCCCCCAGAAGAAGACAACGCTCCAGAGCCAGCTGATGCAGCATCAGGTGCACATAGGCAACGAGCACAATGCTGCCTCGGTTTCTCATATTTCATTAATGTGTAATAAACATCTTACTACAGCGGCACTGACATTTCGGATGAGAATTTTTGTTCAGGTAGGTTGTACATGTTACAAATTTTACAATTCCAAGGTCAAGAAACAAGCATGGCTGTGATCAGTATGCTGTAGTCGCACTTTTATGGTTTGTTGCAGCTGTGACTGATAACACTGAGACATTTGATAAACATATTCAAGAGCCAAGTATTTTGGTTTGGGCTTAATGAAGTGTGAAATACATAAATAGATTATCTAAAGAGGCCAGGTGCCACCCCTCCCGCCTCACTTTTCCAAATGACACACACACACACACACATACACACACACACACACACACACACACACACACACACACACACACACACACACACACACACACACACACACACACACACACACACACTGTTGGCATCACGGTTACAGATTTTGCTTCTTGGTTCTATAAAGTAACTGGAAAGGTAGTGGCAGTCGGTAATTAAGTTTCAACGCTCTGCATCCTCCTATTATTGTGTGTGCTCAGTCAGCCTTGTTGGCCAAAGATGTGTCCATGTACAAAAGAAATATTATAACCAAGTATGACAAAGCACTGAAAGCAGATATGAAAAATGCTAAATAAAAAAAAACCACACAAAAGAAAGGGAAAAAAAATAGGAGACGGTCATCAGCTATTCAAAGCCGTGGACACAGAGAACATTACAAACAACAATAGTGTTTTGTTCTGCAGGCAAGTACAACTAACACACTTCTATTTGTTGGCTTGAGTAGGTGTTAATTAAGAAGCTCCACCAGTGCAGCATGAATTACAGTCCTGACGAGAATGAGCTTACAAATGTACTTACGAAGCTCTTAATGAAGGCCTCAGAATATAATTATCTTCTTGAAAGACACTCCTGAACGTTTTTTTCTCTTTTTTTGTGTGTGCAATAATAATTTGCGGAGTAATTGTTTTCTCCATTGGGTTTTGCTCATGCTGAAACTTAAGGGTCGTGCATTAAATTGCATATTAAATTCTCGCAGACGTAGATATATCAGTGAACTGTTTTGCGTGCAATATTAATTCAGTCAAGAACAGAGGAGACTGCCACATACATAGTGCAACAGAGATTTGTTTATCCAATTAATACTCTGCAGAGAAGACGGATTAGATGTGGTGCAACTGTGTGCTTGAATGATGAATGTTTGTCCAAGTAACAGCTTGCTGGGAGGACAAGTTTGAGTGTCCTTGAACTTCATCTTTTTGTACCTGTTGGGCTCGACAAATGATAAGAGCACAGCATGCTATAAATAATTCCTTCTCATAATGAGGAAGTGCACATGTTTGTCACACACTGAATGTATAATTGAGCAAATGCAAATCTGTCGTGTGTTGCACTCGATAAACAGAGAGGGTGGTGAATATATATTATGTTTTGCCTGTGTTATGATAAAACTACATTAAAATTACATTCGTGGTACCGTTATATTCTCAGCTTGCATTGATTTTTAAAGATTGCATTTCTATTCAAACCTACAGCATCTTATCGAATGACAGTCCTCGCAGAGCCCCGTGCTGATAAGAGCAGCACTTATGATTACAGCCACAGGTGAGCACCTTTCATGCTATCGTCTATTGTCTGGCAGACATGGAAGTTACTGCAGCCTCCTGTCAGAGCCGTTACTCATACTTTGACACTGAGTGAATCGGAACCTCCCTCACTGCAGGAGGATTTTGTTCCCTGACATGAAGAACACAGCGAATTTCAGTCTGCCCACATTCACCTGACTCATCCTGACAGCTGTCCATGGAGCTGCATGATGTCATCTGCAGGCTTTCCCTTCCTTCCTTCCTTCCTACGGTAAGAACTTGTACCTCTACGATCAGAAATGAACGTGTGGAGATGTAGGCGTCACTCTTCCACAGCAATACTCATGGGGTGGGGAGCAGAGTCAGCAGGCTAGCAGCGCTAATGATAATCCTTGATAGTAGCCATTCACTGTGACTTCCCTGCAGAGGTGAAAACAAACATACCTTGTCGGGGCGGATTAACGAAAAGTCCCTCGGGAGGACACATCAGACATGTTTGCAGTTAGGTGTTGGGACAGTGATGTCATGGTATCAAAAAGGCATCTGATTGGACCATCCAGAAGGTCACAGTTGTTATGAGTCAACTGCTGCGAAACCATTGTTGGCAGTCTGCTGAGCTCCACCTGCTGGTTTGGGCCGTGGTATCAGACTGATGCCTTCTGTTCTGGTGAAGTCTGTCTGAGTAGAACCTCTCCTCGGCTTTGGAAAGTAACTGTTTGATGCTTTCGCCTGCTGCTGGACCACGAGTTAAACTTTAATATTGTACCGCTTGTGTCAGATTGTATGTGTACAGAGTGTAGAGTATGAAACTTATCTGGAAGTGCCCATCTTAAGCGTTATTTTTAGCCTGGAGGAGTCTTCAAAGCCATACAAGTGTTTGTTGCAGAACAAGAGTTCCACTTGAGAAGGTTCTGCTGATATTTCTGGAAAGCAATGCTGCGGATTCTATTAAAAAGGTGTCCGCTATTTTTTGTCTGCTGTCCTATCAGTCATTTTTATGATAATAGTTCCACTGCAAGATAGGTTTCACAGATTAAAATACAATAGCATATTCATAATCTTTTTTACAATTACAGCCTGAAGTGCAATTACTGGGAGACCACCAACCATAAAAATTCTTGTCATTCACACTACACAGTACTATTTCAGAAACCTTGTTTTATTCCAAAATTCTCTCGGGACACGCTGCCCTAATTTTTAGCTTTCCAAGTGGGATTCAGGCTAAAAGGAAGGTGAAGAATGGGGAGGAAGCCAAGTAATGAAACATAAACGCATTTCAAAGCAGTAATGAGTCACAGGTTCAGATATCCTTCAAAGTGTTTGAACCAAACATACCCGTGAGCATCAGAAATACAGTGTGTGGTGCACACTTCGCTTTGTGCATGCGTTTAGTGCTTTATCGCCATTGATATGACAAAAGAAAGCTTATAGAACCTCAGATTGCACCTAATAGGATGGTTTTTAATATTTTCAATGAGTGCTGAGGAAATCTCTGCATCACAGCATGTTCATATTTGAATCTGTGACATTTGATAGTGCATTGTATACACAGCATGTGAAAAGATAGAAATGCATTTTTTGAACATTTTATCTGCCAGTTAAATTCACGCGAGTGTTAGATGAACAGGCATATTTTTAGGTGAAACTGGTATGAAAATGGGGAAAAAAGTGGAATGCAGGGAGGGATTTGGGCTGACAGAAAGTAAGACTTCTTTGAGGTTTCAGAATTAATCATGCTCATAAAAGTAGCAGTATAGCCTGGGGTTCCTATTAGAACGCTACAAAGCAACCTAAAAAAATAGAAGAAAAAAGAAAGAGTGTGTTGTTGCTTGCGACTTCGAATGTGCAATAATAGCTGAAGCAGGCATTATCACGTGCATAGGAAACATGAAAACAAATCAAGCAATAAAATGGTGTAATTATACTTACTCAGATTGAAGCTACATGTGGAGTTGGTATGGTGGATTTATTTTTTTTTGCATCTTTGATGGCTACACATTAAATCAAAGCAGGATTGTAACACATAATACAGAAAATGTAAGAGCTTTTTCATATATATATATATATATATATATATATATATATATTATATGCATGTATTGTGGGGATTAAGATGTCTTTTGGTAAGTTTTAAAAAATGTTCTATCCAAGAAAAATGGCAAAATGCCATGAGTCTGACAAGAGCAGCCCGTCCAAGTCAGGAGCTCTATAAGCAACCATAAGGGAAGTAATTTCCAGAGGAATTTTATAAAACTGCGAGGTTGTCTTCTCCCAGATAAATAGTAAGAATGACCCGGGGAGTCTTGTGGCAAATTGGAAATTGAATCCAGCATGTGATAGACACAGCTTCCATGTAGGGGAAATGACCTTTCAATATTAATGATGCAGAGCGCAATGACATCATCAGGACCTGATTGGGTCCATGTGATCCATAGGAAATGAATAGATGTGCCTGCATGAGAACACCAGCTCACCCACAGACCCATTCAAGCCATTTTGTTTTAATAAAAAAGTATCAAACCAGCTACCGTACTCGAAGCTTGAGTCACTCTCTACTGAATGCAGCAGCAGGAGTGTAGTAATTCAGTCGGCACTTCCTACCACTTTGCGCACAGATGATTAAAAGTCAAATGATGTGCTGTTGAAATGCAGCAGTTTTTGTTTTGTTTCTTCCTCATACCCACAAATATTTATTGGCTTTCTTTGCAAGTACTAAACATAATTCATTGTAGAATCTAATTTTCTCTAAATATAACACACACAATCACCTCCACAGATCTACAGAAGTCTCCCTTAGGTGACAAAAGAGCGAAAAAAAGGGGGTGGAAGTAATGTTGTTCTTTCTGTGTACTCGGCCGTGCCTTGTGTTTGCTACACTTCAAAGTACGGGTCACTGAAAGCGTAAAAAAATCTCACACATCACAGAAAATGCAGTGAGGAAAAGCGATGCTCCGTCGGTCTGACATTGATTCTTTCCGATGTAAGGACTCCTGGAGGGGACGATGTCACCAGCATCATCGTTTATTTGTGGTTTCCATCTTGAGCTGTTGTCAGTCACTTTCACCTGATGTGCAGCTGTGATTTGAATGGATAATGAGGTGCAGAAGTGAGTGAAAAGTTTTTAACGGCACCTGAGAGCGGTAAAAAGGCATCTCACCAGCCTCTTCAGGGCTTTAAAATTCAAGAAGCATTTCTCGCAAAAATAGCTGTGTTTTGAATAATGAATACAAGATTGAAGAAGAGCTGATCCACTGATATGCAAAAATCTTGTACGAGATAAAAAATACACAAACTACAAATGCGACTGAAATGATTATGCATTGAATGTTTTACGTGCCTACCATTTCCCAATACTAACACAGTAAACAGCAGTTTTTATTTCTCTAAGAGTACTTTAAAACCTGAGGGGAATTCAGTCAACATGTTGATCGTCAGAACACGAATGGATAATTACTCTTAAATTATTCAGCGACATTCCTTACTCCCTCTGTAAATGCAGCATACCTGCAAGTGCAAACATCAGTCTGAAGAGCACAGCTAAGGTACTGCAGTTTAGCAGTAAACCAGTAATGCTTACTTGGAAGTGTGTGGTTGCTGTGAAGCTGCTTGCTGATGGCTCGAAGGAGTGAGATACAATGTTGAAATACTGCTGGACCAGACAGCAATAAACGCCCAGTCGTTGCCAGGGTCCACAACAGTAAACAATCACTGGGTATCTGTCAGCTCGATGTCTAATCAATCATGAGGATGTGTCCACTTTAATGCACTGTCAAGAGAGGTTTATGGATTTCTATTTTGACACGTCAATGTTGCCAATAACAGGGGAATCCCATGCGTCTATTATCAAAGTTTCACGATATTTCATAGGAGGAGATAAATTCTGCTATGACACTTTTAATTGACTTATTTTGAACACCAGATCGCCGTATCCAATGCACAAGCAAAGAGGAGTTTTTATTTCCCTTTTAGACACTGCAGAGTGTTAAAAGTCGGCACACAGCTGGAGGGGTCAGACGATGGTGTTGGACGGGTTCAGGAACAGCACTCTGGGGCAATAAAAACAAATCAACTGCTTAATAACCTTCAAGCAACTGCAGAAAAGAAGTGGAGATTATAATTATTAACACTGACTTGACAAAGATGAAGATTTATGTCAGTAAAATATTGTTTTAACAAATATTCACTTCTCACATTATGACCAGATATGCAGGGTGGGCCATAAGTTTCCATTCGCAGGAAAATGTATGATGTGTATTTTTTTATGTTTCAGATACCCTAGAAGATGCGTTTGATGCTATCTTTGGGGGCACTTGAAGGCTGTGGTGTATCAGGTGAAGATACAAGGCATAAATCATCTCAAGGAACGTATCACCAATGCCATTACAAGCATAACTTCAACTGTGCGAATGCAAGTTCATCAAAGTTGGAAAAACATGTATTAATATGTGTTTTCGAAACAATGGTAATCATATAGAGCACATTATGTAAAGAAAAACGGTTGTCCAATATAAAATGTTTATTTTTCTTATGCATGGTCCACCCTGTAGAACCATTTAGATGATACAGGTTTTGTGTGTAACATTCAGAGACACTGCATGCTGCTAAAGCACCAGCATCGGTCGGTCACACCTCCCTCCTTTCACTTTTATTCATATCTAGAAAGGTTATGTACACAAAAGTCAACATAAAAGAATCTAGCTACCACCATTAGCTCGCACTATTATCGTAAAACACCCTAAATTCAAATAGCATTATCTTCATTTCACCTTTCTCTCCTTTCACGGTCTGTTGGACTGGAGCAGATCCGTGGACAGACTGGGTTTACTTGTGGAAACAGAAAAGTCCAGACTGCAGCAGAGAAGAAGCGAGTGTAGAAGGATTGAAGAGGAGAGCCTTAAAATAGCAGCAGATTCTCACATTAAGCCAAAATGAAACAAATGCATGAAAAGTAAGTGAACGGCACCAACACGATATGTAGTTTTAAACTCCATGTCTCTGGGGGGCACTAACTGAGAGCAAGGCTGCACTTTGGCTTTTCTATTGTAGTGTGGGGGGTCGCTATTGGTCTGTTTTGAAGGATTTCAAAGCCCAACAATTTCAACGGGAGGGACTCACCTGCATTAATGTAGGGCAGTTGGATTGGCTGCCAACACATAGAAGCACAACACACATATAGGAAGTGCGACTTTATTCTCTGCTAAGTACAGATCAATCCAGCAGATACTTGCTTGCTGCTATATCAGTGCATTATGTATTTAAAAAATCTTGCAGTTTTGCCCCTTTAAGTGTATTTTACTGAGAAGGTATGAGACCTTGTGAGCATGATTAAGCAATGACTCTTTAGAGATTGCCACTGATAATTAGATATGGCAAGCTATTACAGAGGAGAGTGTTTAGGTGTATTTTGTGGCCTTGATGTTGTTACAGATTTCATATTCTGCCTGATTGCCCTTTAGACACAGCGAGCAATCAAGTTACCTATTTGAAAAAAGAATCAAAAGAATCGTAAGTTGTTTTGGTTGTCTGGAAGCAATATATTGAGTTGGCTTCTTAATTTGGAGATATTTGTCCTGGAAAAACTGATAAACAATGCAAGTTGGCCAGGACCTTTATTTATTTATTTATTTATTTTTAATTTGTTGGCGTGTTTGTTTCTATTGGACGGGGACAGAGGAGAGAGACAAGAAATGTGGGGAAAGAGAGCATAGAATGAAATGCATCAAGGGCCCGGTTCCAGGAACCAAAATGGGGACTCCATTGCACCCAAATCACTTGGCTACTGGGACTTTATAATGGAACACTCCTATTGAATAAATGGCATCTTTTAAGACGCTCTCTTTTGAAAATCCTGGAGCAGCATATAATCATTTGTCATGTGTTGCTGTCTGCTGTCTTATAAGGCCATATGGGCTGGGTACCATTCAGTGCAGGACATATTGTGTTTTGTTTATATTACTTTTACTTCTTCATTGCGTGGGCTCCCAATAGACCACACTGCAGTGTAAAAATAGCAATAATGCTTGCAAAATCATTTTTTAAATACATCTTTTGCGAATCCTCTGACCTTTTTGAGCTCATTGCAGCAAAGTTTCAAAGTGGCAATCCATCCCTTTTCTACAGTCTGTGTAATTGCATATCTATTCAATACCACTGTAACTGCAAAGTTTGCACATTTAAACACCCAATCCTAGCGCTGATAGACTTTAATAGTTTGTTGGATTAGATGGGGTGTTTCATTCATTGTGAACAAACAACCCTAAACAGAAAGACAGCCACTTCTGTCCAGAAAAAAAAGATCACACCCTGTCAGTTTAGTTTGGTGTGACAAAGCGGCATACACACTGCAGCAGCACAGTGGCAGCAGGATAAAGTACGCGGCAGAGAAAAGCTAATCCCAGGGTTAAACTACAGTTGACTGTTGATGACAGTCTTTGAAGACAAAACAAGACAAAGTGATAATAAAAGACACTGTCACTTTGTGGTTTCATCTGGGAAAGGATAGTTGCTCCATTTAACATGCCAAGGTTATCTAGTGACAGGAGACAAGCCCGAAAAAATACAACAAGCCTGTGACAAATACAATGCAGCTTATCCAAAAATGTGTCATCTCTTAAGTATAATGAAACCATTAAGCATGAAGCATGAAGAGATGTGAATAACAAGTGGGATGAGAAAAATGACCCAGCTGTGTCTTTACAGAATCTGAGAGGGGGAAACGGGTTTGGAGGGGCAGAATAAAAGGAAAACAGAAAATGAGGAGCAGACCTAGTTAGGAGGAGACCGTGATCAAAGCACACCAATATGTAAGAAAATCTGCAGCCATTCTCAGTATTGCAGCATCAGGTCTTCCACTGCGTGTATGTCACAGAGCTTTACTTAGCTCTTTTTCTCACAGGCTGCACTTTCAACCAATCTCTTAGTGACTTCTCAGGTTCATTTCACTGATTGTGGTAAATGTTTCATACACTATTGGAGGGGGTGTGCCCATAAGGAGGGCTTCCTTATGAAAAATTTATCTCGACAGATGTCTAGGTCTGCCTAACTTGCCCCGTAATACTCATTTAAAGCAACACAGAATTGATTATAAAGCATCTCCACTTAAATTCTTCGAATGCTGCCTTGCTTCAGGCTGCATTTCAGCAATAGAACACTGACTCTGACAATATGATTTCTGCCATGATTGCAAGCTATTAATGTTGAAGTTATTCAGTGCCTTTAGTACTTTGCAAAATCACAAATTGGACTGGAATTATGCATATATTCAATTGTGAGTGAATGAAGACGTTTCTGGTCAAATTTCAAACTGATGAATAAAATTGAAGTGCTAGCAGCCAAACATTAGGCTGTTTTTCTGAGAAGATGATGGAATCCAAAACACACCTAAAGGGGAAAGTTAATATTTAATACATCACATGCAAAAAAATATCCAAATTAATTCTAATGTTGCCCTGTGTCTCAGAGATGTTTATGTGCCATTACCACTGACAAGCACATTAGTAGCAAAGCCAGCGTTACACTGTCTACATCTGTACGTACGCAAGGTTCCATGCAACATAAATTTTGTCATGTCCACAAGTCTGCCACGAATAACCCTGCACTCAGCTCAAAATTTGTGGTAAAAATTTGTGCCAAATTTTAACGTGGTTGTGCTCAGCAGTAGTGTAAAACAAAGAACATAACTTCCATCTTGGGTGTAGCTTAAAGGCTTATATCTCTGACCCCTAAAACACAAACAATGTTTATTGTAATTTTTCTGGTGACACCCTTTGGAAATCAGTAGCTGGACGGTGGAACAAAACAAAAAACAAAGCAGCACAGATGGCAGTGGCAGAAGCAGCACAGTCCATGAAAACTCAAATGTTTGTCTTCACTTCCTTGCAAAGAGAGAGAAACTTCAAGCTGGCGTGCTGTTGCTTCAGGAGAATGCCTTCGACCACACAGTGGCAGAAGCAGCTTTGAACTGTTGCTCCATGAACCTGATTCAGCCGATCTGCAGCATCTGACTTCTGTTTTACAACTGAAATCCTACTTACATGGCCGCCATTTTCAGAGTGATGAGAAGTCATGGATGCTGTTGAGGAGAATAGACAGCTTCTGTGAAGCTTGAATATCACAGGACCAAATGCATTAAAAGTGCATTAAAGGAGACTATGATGAAAAATAATGCAAGAACAATCTTTCTCCTGTGATGTTTTCTGGTTTTCAAGTCTTTACAAGAATTTTGTGAAGTACCCTTGTACTTATATACCACTTACTCTGCACGTATTGAACAGAGTCCTCCCAACAGATTGCAAACAGACATGAAAGTAGTGTAATCACAACAATGCATCTGTGGTTTCCACAGCGGTCCACATGTGTGTCAGAATGCATGTATCATCAAAGCTTTGTGTCTGTGGAGTTGTTTTATTTTAATTACTTTCTGCCCCGTACCCAAAAATGTCTCCTAAAAGGGGCAAAATCATAGCCTAGCCATGCTACACCCATGTTTCTGACGGCACAAGGGTCTAAGGAAGCTCGACAGGGAGGGAGGCGGGCTAAAAGGTTGTCTATCAAATCCCTCTGCAGCAATTGGGTAGGTATACAACCAATCAACGCAACGAATAGGCTGACGTAGTTCCAAGAGCATCGGCGGATTGTGGCTAAGTCCCATTATCTTCCCAACCAGCGGAGCCGCGGAGCCAACTGGTATATTAAGGATTTGCCATATCCCGTCGGCATAAGTCCAAATACGTCTTTCTTCTCAATGAAACACTTAAGTGCCGTCCTTTGTTTATCTTTCAAGTTGAATTTTAGCTTCAAATCTTTAAGGGCTGTGCCAAAGCCGAGTCGAAAGATAACTGTTTATTGTGCGCCGGTTGTTTCTGTCAGAATCGTCATGCCTCTGTCGTCACTTCGTTACGCCCGCCTTCTGACTCTACACTTCATGGTGATTGGTCCGGCCAGTTTTAGGAGCATCCAGCCTCGAGCCTTATGGAGGGTAACTAGACCCACCCTGGCAGAGAATTAAATTCGTTGCCGTGGGTTGTCTAGCGCGGCTAGGCTAGCAAAATCAAAGATCTCCATTTCGTTCTCTTTGATGACACCTATGGTAATTAGCAGTAAATGTTGCTGAGATTTTGAACCTCAGTTCCCAGTGATCCAAACACGAACTACACTCTGGCATCCATCGTACCATGCTATAGAGTATGCCCGAAAAAGCTGTATACCTCAATACATACTATGTCTACCAAAAATACCCAGATAGTTTGTTAAGCATGCAGGCCAGCATTGTTTTCTAGCTATTCTGACCCACAATCTACTGTGCAGTTACATCCCATATGTGGCGGCGTCAGCGCCCAAACAGATGGCAGCTCATTTCACTTTGCAGACTGCAACGGTCAAAGTTTAAGGCACATTTTTATGACGAAGTAGTATGTCCCAATTGCAAGCAGACTGCATGCATTAGTAAATACTTTTCAAGGGCAGCTGAAGCACATACTGGAAGTGTGTCATTTTTAACGCAGCCAGTGTCACCGGTGTGACATCGTCTGTCAGTTGGTTGTCTTCATCTCAATTCGAGGCCACAGCGTATGAACGCCAAAAGGAAATGGAGTCCTCTGAGATGAGGAAAAAACAGTGGACGAACAAACGGTAGGCCATTCCACAGTCTGTCGCATTAACTCCACCAACCCGCTCTGGTATAAAGATAACTGCTGAGTGATGGAACGTGTGTCTCTAACTGTGCATGGCTTGTGATTTTTGCACAGGATTGCTGATACAGACACCTAGCTCATAATATTATAAATGCAAGGAGTTTAATGTGATTTCATCAGTGGTTCAATGACTTAACAGACATTTATTTTAATGAAAATCTTAGGGATTGCGACTTTGAATTGATTTATGACTTTGCCACATAAGTATCTTCAATTTAATTTGTGAGTTCCATGCTATCATATTCCAAGTGGCAAATGTGAAGAAAATACTGATGCGTTATCATTGTTTAACAAAGATTACCAGCTTCAGTGGCAACACCTGTAATATACAATGTGTGAGTGTGTGTGTGTGTGTGTGCATGCGTGTGTGTGTGTTTATCTATACCGGTGGGGACTTGAACCTGACAATGTGCTGTATAGGTGGGGACTCGTATCACGGTGGGGACCAAAATGAGGTCCCCACGGGGGGAAACAGTGTTTTCTTGGCCATGTTGTTGTTACTGAAAAAAAGTAAAAGTGCAAAAAAGTTTCTTTAGGGTTAGGCATTGTTTTGGTCTGGGTTAAGGTTAGGGTTAGGGTAAGGGTTAGGGGTTAGATATGAATGGGAGTCAATGGTAAGTCCCCACGGGGATATTAGAACCAGACGTGTGTGTGTGTGTGTGTGTGTCTGTGTGTGTGTGTGTGTGTGTGTGTGTGTATGTGTGTGTGTCTTAAAGGCTGATGGTGTGAGTCATCATATTTTTCATAGGGAATGCCCTTCAATTGTCAGCAGATGTCGTTGTGTATAGAAAGATGAGCCACTTCTTAATCTCTTAATGACAAAAGATTCTCAAGCTATTTAATTATTTCAGTAATTTTGTCCTTCCACACTGTGTAAACTTTTAAACATATAACACAATATTGGAATTGTTCCAAAAACTGACTTACTTTTATCATCTTCACAGAGAAAGGTGCTGTTAGTGAATGTTGATCCAAAATCTGCGTCATTTGCTGCGAATCCAAGTTTTATTGTTAAAAATGTAGGCTTTACATAATATCAGCGCTCAATTTAAGGCCGAGAGGTCCGGTCGCCCAAATGACATTTTTTGGGCCACCAACATACATCAATGTAGACATTTTTAGGAGCCAAAATCAACTTTTAGTGGGCAAAAAAATTAATCCGCTGGGCAAAGTGTGCCTTTAAACCCCCCACGGCCGTGAAAAGTCACCCACGAATGAGCAGCGCATTGTCCGGAGCTCCTAGCGGGCGACTGGGATGTTGACAGCCGGAACAGGTGCGGTTTGTCCCGGGCAGATGAGCGGCGAGGAGCAGCAGGTGTTAACCGAGCGGCTAGCGGAGGATAGCTAGCCAGCCGGGGAGTATGAGCAGTCTGTGACCGGGGAGAGCAGCCGGCGGACCCGCCCAGTTAAAAATGACAGCTCCGGTGGCTTGGTGCTTTCCGTTCGCGGTGCTCAGGCTCAGTTGGTGCTGTCCTCCGGATGCCGCCACCACATTCTGGGCTGGTTCTGGATCCGACGGAGTCCGCGAGACGTTAACATCAGTGACAATAAAGTGTTCAAATTTTAAATTAAATCGGCGGACATCCGCGGAAAATTGCCATCCCTGAAACTTGGATTTGGAGGTCAGTAGCCCAAATCAAAATATTTGGGCCCCTAACCAGCGTGTTTTTTGTAATTTTGGTCGCCAAAATCGGTTTTTAGTCGCAAATGGCGAGCTGGCGACCGTCTAAATCAAGCGCTGAATATGCATGCTGCACACTCACATTAGTTCTTTTTACCATGTGGAAAGGAGAGCACAGTAACAATTGCGTGACAGTGAACTGTTTCGGGTTCATTTTTGTTCATAAACCAGTTTTACCATTTTCAGCACAGGTTTTCGGTGTACTGCTGAAGGACTGGACACTAGGTGGAGCTTAATATTAACAATCTTGTTCCAGAATTGCAAACTCCACTTTAAACATTTAAGTGAACACAACATCATGTATTTCTAAAAGATTTTCAGGCCATAACAAGCAGTTGGAGTTGAACAGTGAAAGTGGAAGGATATTTTTCAGACAGAAAGGCACAGTCTAGAGATATCAAATATAGTATGCAAGCCTAACAAAGTAAAGAAAAAAGTGCTCTGGGCCTGTTGCTATTCCTGATCTGTTGCCATGAGATAGCAATTCATTTTTTCCTTTACCCTGTTACGTTGATGACAATCAAATTTATTTAAACAATAAGCAGAATGACCTCTTTGTAACTCCTAATCTTTTTAATAGTATATTTTCTTCCAATAAATGTTTTCATTAGTATTGTTACATTAATCAGCCACAGGCTAAAAAAAAAAAGAAGCAAATATACTAATGATGTGAGAATGTGAATCTCAGTTGCTGATGCAGCATCTGCCTCTTTGGTTTTCCCAGAACAACATGATGACAGGATGGGATGAGGATTGTTGTACAGCACCTCCTCCTGAGCAGGCAGATGCATCAGCAGCTGTGGCTCATATTCTCAGATTAATAGTAATAGACTTCAGTTAGCATGCAGTCAATCAAACCGCAAACAAACAATAAACATGATGTTATGGCATCACATTATCATAATGTATTCAGCTGCCAATACATTGACATGGTTAATTACAACTACTAATTATAACCTAAGGAAAATAAGAAGACTCTTACCTTGTATTATGATTGCTTGTTGTGAGAAATAAAAAAAGTAGGTACCAGCCAGTGGTATTGACTATGGGCTAATACTTGCCCTAGTCTTGCATAGCCAGACCTATCTCCACAGCAGTGTATCAGTGCTGGAGAGTGGTCTGGATGCACCTCATTACCGTTCCACTATAGTGGGATAAAACAGGAAACATTATCTAGTGTGTTTGTCTTTCTTTAAACCAGTTACGATCATCTTGGGCAGTGCTAAGCCCAGGATGCAGTGATGGTGCCTCTGCAAAATAGAAGGGCTTGTTTTAGCAGAAGATTTTCACACAGGGAAATGGCTAATTCACTGAAACAACAAAGCAGGCCTTCCTTACAGCAAGAACCAAATATTCAGCAAAATTGTATATTTTCAGTATTTAGGTTGCTTCTTGCAGGTTGTTGTTGTTAGAGCAAACAGGATTTTGAAAATGGCCACATGTGGAGGGCTTGAAATGCCCGGTGTCTGCTTTTTGGCAGAACTGAAACAGAAAAATGCAGAATGTCGCACACAAAGTTATACGTTTCAGACGTTTTTCTTGCTTTCAATTTATTTCTGGTCACATTTAATTTGTTTATTTTTGTTTGTTTCATGGGAGAGTTCCTAAATTGCTATGACACAAATTTAATCCCATATTCCAGGTCCAAATTGACAATAGCAATTTTCTCTTAGCCAGTCATTTGTGAGCATCAGCATCTCATATCAAGAAAGCCTCTAAATGGTTTTTAGTTTCTGCCCTAATTCATTTTCCTGCAGAGTTTGCATCTTCCCTCAGTGCTTGTGTTGGTTTTCTCAATATACTTTGATTTTCTCTCACAGTCCAAAGACCTGTCATGTTCAATCTGTGCTCGGAGGTGATTCCAAAGTGCAGCTACAAGCTAGACATGTTACTTTAACATCATCCTATTAATCATAGCCTGTTGTAATACATACTCTGCTATGGGGGGTGATTGCTATCAATCAATGCCACCAGGTAGCAGACTTTACTCTTATGATGCGGCCTTTCTTTGGATTGGTCTTTCTGTTTTCTGTTCAGACTGACTTCACAGCCTGAGCTGAAAATGTTGTTTACTTTCACTGTAATGTGGTCAGAATCAGGGATCACACAGTTAGCGCGAGACTCTCGGTGCCTCGTAGTTAGCATTAGGTCAGGATCCTGCTGATTGGAATTGATTTTGCCTTTTTTTTTTATTCTCCCATTTTGTGTGTTTCTGTTGATTAGAATTTATACACTCTGATAGTGTAAATGAGAGCAGAGCATTCAGCTAGATGCACCTTCTCGCTGTGTGCGGTTGTCTACAAAACTCATCATGTATTAATTATGTTGCAGCGCTATTAACTCGGCCAGTGCTGTTGGAAACAAGGCATAGTTAATAATACATGTAGTGATTGACTAAACTGAGGCAATAGAGAGTCATGCTTTTAATAAAACTCACTCGTGTGCATATATGTAACAGTGGAAAGCAGGTGCAAACGTTGTATTTTACCTGCACACTTAAGTTTGCCAATTTTGGATCAGTCTTTTGCATTTTATACGTTGATCCTCTATTGTAAAAAAAACAATCCTGTGCCAATTGAATTAGAGCCAGATGAGCACCAGGAGCTGAAGGAATATCTTTGACACTGGTTTGCTCATTGCTAGGCTTACAGTATGTTCTTCCTCTGACCTTCCTTGCTGCACTGCACTGAAATGCAAATTTGGTAAAGGCAGAGTGGACAGGAATGTTGAGCAGCAGAGGACCAGAGTTCAAATACAGATATGATAGCCAGGGGTATGAGTGGGAGAAAGCAATACTTTTGTCAGGACTTGTGCTATAGCAGTGCAGCAAACATGTGTGCATGAAGGTAGATGTAAGGAGTCTGGCACATCCAAGAGTGTAGGAGAAAATGATTAGTGAGTGATTAGCACATTTAGCATTATGGAGAACATAATGATGAGGTGAAGTATTTTTAACCCGAGAACCGTCATGTTACGCAAGACTTATATAAATGTGAAAATATATCACTGGGTTTTCAATCAGTGCGATACGATGTGTTGTGAAATCTGTCGGGAGAATGATATGAATGTGCTATATTAAACCTGGAAAAAGCGGAGAGAAAGTGATGCTTTTTCTGTTTGCGCTCGGTTGTGCGTCTGCCATGTATGACATGAAGCTGTTTTTCTATCTCCGCATGGTGACTCGCACACCTGATGGAACTGCAGTTATACACCAAATTGCATTATCTCTGCACTGATTAACCATTCTGAAAATAATTACGGGCTGTTTGAAACTTTTCACAGCTGAAAATGAAACTCCACATCAGTTTACACAGGATACATCAGTGTGTCAGAGGCAGATAGAAGAAAAATTGATCAAAATGAGACGACACATGATCAGTCATAGCGCACTACTGATGCAGACTCTTTTTAGAACATTCAAGGCTGCTATCCGACTCCCAACATGGTCAAACCTGCACCATAAAAACTGTTTGAGCAAATATCTCATCAAAAATAATTTGGATGGCGAATCATCCATCACGAACTGACACAAGGCTATTGTGCAAGGCTATTGAATGTGTTTACCGCGGTCCATTTACAGTGAGTTAATGTCAATTGTATATCATGTCCTCTACCTGGAGGTTGTAAATGCATAGGCAATGGGCTGTGATCATTCTGCAAGTAGCAGAGGACATCATAGCTTGTCTCAGTCATGCCATTTACAATAATGTGCTGAGCTATTGTAAATAAATGTCTGGCTATAGATACTGGAAGCCATTCGGACATGAAAACACAGAACACAGACAGGAGACCACGAATCCAGTCACACAAATGAGTAATGCATGCAGAGCGTTCTCTTTTCCCTTGTGCTTTTTTCATCCCTTAACAAACAATCCGAGCATTTGATTGTAATGTTCTGGCCTAACAAAGCTGAGATTTGAATTTATTTTCTTTTCCATTATCTGCTTCTTGATAACAACAAGGTAAATTATTTGGTGATTATGGTGGATGGGGAAGCACTGAGTCAATCAGCTTCCAAATGGAAACTGGATGAAACAAATACAAATTGAATATGGAGAATCTGTCCCCTGGGACTCCGGCGATAGATAGACGCCTGGACGGATTCTCGGCGGGGCTAAACAACTTTTGGATGATTCTAATTCTCACAGCCCACCCAGCGGATGGCACCGACCAATTCAGCTGACAGTATAAACACCAAAGGTTAAAGCTATATTGAGACTCTGTGAACCAAAATAGCTGGGGAGAATTTTCATTAAAAAGCGACAGAAAACTCGTGACTTTGCATGGAGCCTGACTATAGTCATGGTTGAAATTCCCTCACAAAGCTTTCATCACAATGCTCCAGTGGTTTTGATAAATTTCATTCCACATAGCTTCAACCCACCGATGCACCAGCACACACACCCTGCGCACACATTAACACACCAGGGTGCACGATCGTGTAAACACACACGGGGAAAAGAAAAAGGAATGCACGAATTTGATGCCTTCAGGGAGATTAAAAAAAAGCGAATGAATCCAGGCGTCCTTGCTCATCATTTCATTACCAGGGAAAAATATACTTTTGTGTGGCATTTTTACTGTCACCTCCGGGAACTCACGCTCCCACGTGCATGATACTGTCTGTCCTATATTATGGCTTTTTAATACCAGGTAGGACTTCTCCTGCTCTGCACAGTGATGTGATAAGTTTTCACTATTAGCGTGTTCTTGGGTGAAATCTTCTCTTTCAGCCATTCTTCTAAACCCTCCTGAAGAGCTGGCATGCCATAACTCACACAGGCACCCATGCTTTGCAGCCAAGCCCCGGAGCTTCCTTGGAGGAGATTAAAGAAGAAAATTCTGAACGCATGGGGAAACATTTGCTACTCTGAACACTTGTCTTCACTGTCACAGGAAAAAACACATACACAATAACCTATAAAGGTAGAGGAAACTGTTCACACGCGCACAAATGCAAACAATGCAAAGTCGCATGCTGGCTTTTGTTCTGCTGTAGTGATCACAGCGGTCGCAAACTGCTGTTTTCTTTATGAAACTTGCACTGTACCTGCAGTTCTCTAAATCTATGATCTGTCTGCTCCTCCTGTATGAATGCACTTCCACCCATCAGCTGCCACTGTGGAGACACAGGCCTGCTAAATTAAATCTAGCCTGTTGAGAATAAAGCTATTTTTACCAGCATCATGAGACTGAGAGTCAATCCAAGCTGGAGCTGCCTATAAAGAGGAGAAGCAATCTTGGTTCTGAATGGGTCTGAACGCTCAATCAGCAATACACTGCACTCCAAAGGAAATAAGGCAACCACTTCAATCCTGACATTGATTTCTCTCTCTTTCCTCTCAAACATTGTCTTCATGATCACAGCTAGTCACATAACTCCACATTATACTCACAAGGGAGAGTGTCGCCGATGTTTTGCCGAGATGAAACATCGATGCTATTCGCGCACTTACCCCCCCACCACCACCACCCCTCATGAAATGCAGATTTCTGACACAGCTCGGCTTCAGCTTCAGGATGGTTATCTCTAATAACTGAACACAGTTAGAAGCTCTAACTAACCAATGCAATTTTGCATCAAACCACAAGAGGGGGGGGCACCACCTGTTTTATTCCCAATAGCTGCGCATCAGAGCCGGTCTAGATGACAGGCTTAATTTAAAATGCACTGCAAGAACGGCTCGCATGCTGTGTCATTCTGTTTGAGAGGAAAATTTGCAGCACGGATCAAGAAAGGGATGTCCTGGACAAATTACACGCAGGAACACCTGAGAACAGAGGCACAAATCAACTCAGGCCTGAACCAGCCTGATTTTATAACCATCATAAACCCCAGAGGCCGCCTCTGATATGCTCCACTGGCTGCAATCTATTATATAAATATGCTCAAATTTTACATGCGTGTCTACTATCTGCCCAAATCTCTATTTTGCAGCAGTAATTTAGATTTGTATCGTCGGCTGAAACATGAAAGGACGATGATGGCGTGCAGTGTTATCACTCGACCAGTAGGTGGAAATACATGCATATTAAGTGACTGAGTCAGTGCCAGCTTTTACTGCAGTGCCAACAGCAAGAGGAGCCTTTTATGTTCAAATGGATTCCTTTTTACTACAAACAATGTTAATTATGGAAAACATGCAGATTTTAACCGGTACTCTGCAAATATACAGACACACACTTATATGTACAGTGTTTATATACGTATTTACATCCACCGATGAACAAAAACCACCTGTTTTATATTGTCAAGGCTCCTCTTGTGCCACCAAAACAGCTCTGACCTGTCAAGGTATGAATACAGCTGCTCTGGGGGTGTCTGGCAAAGAGATTCTGGCAGCAAATCAGTTGTGTCCTGAGGGTGGATCAGGCTTGTTCGGCATGATCCTCAATCAGATTGGGGTTTGGGAGTTGGGTCACCACCTTGAGCTCTTGTCATGTTTCTCGAGCAGCTTTCTTGACCACAACTGTTGGGAAAAGCCAATGTCACGGTGGTTTGTGTTTGATTTGCAACACTGTTTAGGTGGGTGGTACATCAAAGCAACATCCAACGCAACTTTCAAAGAAGAACGTTGCATTTTAACGAGAAGGTCAATGTTACACACTCCATTAATGTCAATGCTGCGCCTGATTGGTGTTGATATAGATGTATTATTACTGCACAAAATATATTCACTCTGCCCCGAAAGCACAAAATAACATTTCTGTTATACACAGTTTTAGGTCATCGTATCATTAGTGTCTCCAAGAAGCATAAATAAATGCTAACATTTTGTGCAGTTGCCATGGGAATGTTTTGCATGTCAGTGTTTACTGCTCAGTTTTTATATATCTAATCATATTAAATAGAAAAGAAAAACATATTTATGGAGAGAATGTAAATTTCTGGTGCAGAAATGTCAAAGACTGATAACTTTGCTTATTGTTCCTTCCTATTTCAGCTCAGATAGCAACAAGAATACGAAGATAGTAACCCTGGATGTGAGATAACACACTGGGTGTGTTTTTTTTTTTTTTATTTCTTTTTTTTTAATCCATGCTGCAGACTCGGTAACAGAGACATTCGTTTTCGGGATATTTTGAGGTGGATGAATGACATAATTGAACAAAGATAGTTATGTGTCAGGTACAAACTATTCCTCTGTGATGTCAAAAATTGTTTTTGATTTCTCTTTCTCTTTGAGTTTAAGGCTTGTCCATATCTCCATAGTGAAATCAGCTAAGTGCACAGAGGATTATGTTTAAAAGTGGCTGAGATAGACATTATCCTGAATCACACTGTGCTCGACATGTTCATGTTTAAGGGGTGCACAGTCGATCGGTGGTTAGCAATGTCGCCTTCCAGCTAGAAGAACCTGGGCCTTGGATCTTCCTGAATGAAGTCTGCATGTTCTCCCTGTCTATGTGTGGGTTTTCTCTGGATACTCTGGCTTCCTCCCAGAGTCCAAAGACATGCTGAGGATAAATGGGGACTCTAAATTGTCCGTAGGTGTGAAAGTGAACGTGCTTGTTTGTCTCTATATGTAGCCCTGTGACAGACGGGTGACCTCCTCAGGGTGTCCTCTGCCTTCGCTCTTCCCTCCACAACCCTAATGAGGATTAAGCAGTGTGGACAGTGTGGACGGATGTTCATGTCTGAACACGTGAGTTTGAAAATTTCAGATTTACACTGTTTTATAATATAGAAACATCATCCAAGTGTAGAATATGGAAGGATGGAACTTTAGCACAGTATATTTCAAAACTAATCAAATGGACCCACTTGACCTCCTCATTCCATCTGCATCAGCACGTATTCAAATTATTCATTAAAGTTTACAGCTAGTGGGGAAAAAAATCTGCACAACCCCTGGTTGATTGGAACGACTGCGCTGGAGCCTGTGTATTACTCATAAATATAGCAATAAAGTATAGATCAACAAAGGGGTGGGGTGGCGGGGTGGGTGGGGGTTCGTGCCACAGAGTTATTTGCAGACCTGCAGGCGTGTGTGCTGCATACTGATAATGCTGAAACCCCAAAGACACTGTATGAATCCTCAGATGCCACTGAGAGGTGAGAGCTCTCCTTGTGGATATGGTGAGCACTAATTCTAAAAGCCCACTGGGCCCAGCAGGATCAATACAGCATACAGATTTTTATTTTATTTGAATTTTTTTCACAACTCAGAGGTGAAAATAAGCGGTTTGAATTGTGTTTATTTCTGGAAAGCTGACTGATGTGCATTTAGGCTCTTCACGCGATCATCAAAAGACCCTCTAAATATCAAACGCGTGCAAGCGTTATACGCTCTCAAATAAAAAACACTTTGATGATACTTTGAGTTTTGAATGCAGGGGTGCAGTTCGGCACTCGGCATGGAGGAACAGTAATGGGCATGGCAGGAAGACACTTTGATTTGTCGCTGGAAAAAGGCCGAACTGAAGGTTGTGCAAACTGCTCTTCACCTTAACACATCTTCATTCAGAAAATTTGCCAAACATATAAATGGAAACAGTTGTGAAAGCATGCTTAGCTGAGGCATCTATTTGTCTTCAGGATGTTAAAAGGAAACTAGGTTTGTTCAAAGGTTAAAATATAAAAAAAAAATCGATCAAACCTCTCCATCAGTGACCTTAATGGGATAAATGTCATAACAGAGCAACGGCAATTTATCCTCGCTAACAAATACTACCCTGAAAGACCTGTGATTTTCATGGGCTGCGCTTTTAAAATGATAAATGCTGTCCCTTAAAATCACTTCATCTGTCCTTTTACTACATTAACTCCATCTGCAAACGCAATTTTGCCACATAGTGTAGACAAACAACAGTTCTTTTAGATTTTCTATAATAAATCAATCTGGTTTTTGTTCATTTAGAGATAACATCTTTACCGTGACATCTACTGGGTTCCAGCTGGTCATAAGAGGTCATAATATGTTAAACAATTCCAAGGATTCAGCGTTAGAGTACAGAACAAAATGTCCTGTTCACAGTGAGTTCTTGTTCTCCTTTTAGCGGTTGCTCTTCTTTTGCTTTATGTACTAAGGGAAGGAGGGAAGAGCTCATGTTAATGCCTGAGTAGAGTTATGATGTCTTAAATTCTATTTGTGCACTTACGTTTGTAAATCTGCAAAAGAATCTGAAAATAAATGTCCTCCCAAGAGACAAGAGGGCTTAAGTCATTGCAACAAGTTTCTCAAAAACGTCGTAAAAAAAAAAGTCTGCAAGTTTGTGAAATTTTCCTGTTTCATTTGAGTTTTTCCATATTTCTGAAATACACAAAAATATCAAAAAATTACAGAAATTATCTATGAGTTTAAACACGTATTGTAAAATATTATGAAAAAACCTGTAGCTGTGAAAAAACATAAAATCTTCATTTTAATTTCACAAATATTTCATTACTATGAAATAAAAGTTTAATATTCCAAATATATTTGTATAATTAGATACAATTAGTGAAGTGAACATATGAAGATGTATTGATTCTATAATTTTATGGATATTTATTTGTTAATTTAGTGTTTTCTCATATAATTACAGATGCTCCTTCCCTCCGTCACTCATAGGGAATCCAAAGGCATCTTTGGATTGTTGGGTTTTCTGTTCTCTGTTTGTAATTCATCAGGTCTGTATCTTACTTTGCTAAGCACTGTGAGATGACACATTGAATGTTTTCACAACAGTAAAGTTGAATGTGTTTTAAACAGTGGATAATCACAATATTTAAGTTTAATTATACAAGTCACATCTATCTATATGAACATGATATACTAGAAGCAGTTTTATTGTTTTTACTCATGAAATTATCCTTCATTAAACATTAAAAAGTCAAAAAGTACACATGATCTGATGTGAAATTAAGGCTAGGTGAATTTTAATTATGGAAAATCACTGCATTGTACGTATCTTTTTCTTGAAGAATATTGCAGGGTTTTTTTTTCTTTGTTCGTCTGTCTTAACAGTGTACATTCCTGTGACAAAGTCCTCTAGTGGCTACAGAGAATTTAAAAAGAGCAACACTTCTACTATTTAAAAATGCTGTGCTTTAAGCTTTGTCTAGGCACAACAACAAGTTCAAGTTTGGGAAAGATCACTGTCTGATTTAAAATGAATACTTCATTAAGTTCAGGGGGCCTTCGTGGCTAAAATAATAAGCACCTGGTTAACCTTGGATTGTGTGAGCATCTGCATAGTAGCACAGCCACGTGGGGCTGGAGGATCTGCGTCCCTCCTGCAGTCCCTGATCTCAGTGACTCACACTATCAAAGCACGATTATGCAGCCACGATCCATTGTGGCTCCTTGATTAAATCTTGAGTATCCAGCGTAAGACCACACAAAATTTTATGCTCATCTGCACATGAAACAGGTTGGCTATGACTCAGCTTTCTTCATGGTCTTCTAGTTTACTCAGTGAGTAATCGAATCAAACGAAGGCAACATTTCGTGTACAATTAAAAACACCATTATGGAAATGTGTCGCGAACAAGTGAATGCTTAAACAGGATGATGCTTCTGTCATTAATAAGCCAGATGCTAGAGCTCTTTGTGACCTTCTCTGGTGAAAATCAAGCTTTTCTTACCTTCTCAATGTGTCCATGTGGTGTGTTTTACTCCATGGAAGACGTGAAAAATAAAAGCAATCAGCAAAATGTTGATAGTGTGGTGTATTGATGACAGTCTAAATAACATGAATTCAGACTTCCAACAATTTTAATCAAAGTAACCAGACCTAACAACATGCACGATGGGGCTAATTAAACACACACGTCTGAATTACTCCAGTATTACAATTTTATCACGCAGAAATGAGTTTTTAGTAAATTAAGGTAAATTAAACTCATCCCTCTGCCACTGTGTAAAACTACTCTACGCTACACAGTGGCAACTTGTAACACTGGAATCATTCTCACCCAAATATTTAGATAATAAACATGGACGTGATTGTTTATAGTACCACTTTTCAATTGGAAAACCAGGATCTTTCTTTTAACCCAGTAAGAATATTATATAACTCATGGTTTCACCTATCGTACCTCCTCAATGATTGTCCTAATATTGGCCATAAATGCAAAAAAAAAATCTTTAAAATTAACATTTTCTCCCTCATATAGTATGCATCTGATGGCACCATATTCTGCATTTTCAAAACTCCTCTTCGTGCCAGTCACAGAATAAACTACTCAGCCTGTTAAAGCTGCTGTCCGGAGTTTCCGTTTGTTTTCAATTTATGTATCATTTTTTAACAAAGCTTAAATGTGTTAGTCTAGTTCGATACTATAATATAAAGTTAGTATAACGCGATATGAAAATTTATTCCTGAGCTCCGCCTTCCTCTCATAGACCCCCATGTTATTCCAAAAAGCGCCGGTCGCTGCCGACCAATCAAGTTCGAGCTTCAGCTTTGTCATGCTGTCAATCAACGGTTACGCGCACAGCAAGCAAGCCCATGCAGAGGTGGGCGAGCTACGCACTACGCAACCGCGCGCACATTTGTTTTGCTTGTGGAGGAGAAAGCATCAGGGCTCAGCAACTTCCAGAAAAGTTACCAATCCCACGGCTTGTCAGGCCAAGAGACTGCAGGACGTTTTTTGGCTCGGGGTGCTCGCGTCGCTCCCCGACCACGGCCTCCATAGCCCGGCTGACGGCTTCGTTTAGATGCCCGACCTCTGGAGGAAGATGTTGGGGCGTCTGGGACATACTCTTCGTCAGAGGAGTCATGCAATTCTGAACTCTAGATAGAAATAAATAAACAATGTAACACATATACACGCGTAAATGCACTAAGTTTGATAAACAACGTCATCGAGAGGGATACACGAGTGTAATCACATATTGAAACTTTACTCGTTCGTCCTAGCAGATTCATGTTATTTTGGTATTAGGACAAGTTAGACTCAATACAGCATTCTAACGTAATTCCTTTATTATTTACTAAATGTACTAAATGTAGAAGAGGGGAAAACAGCAAAACAGGCGAGATGCTGCAGCACTCCGGGCACTTCTCTCAGGTACTGCGCGCGTGCACAAATAAAGGGGCGAAATCAGAGGGAGGGTGGGACCAACAGTGTTTTGGGAGACGCTGCCATTCAAACTCCGGACAGCAGCTTTAATGTGAAAAATGAAGGTTTTATGGTTGGTGGAATATCAGAATAGACAGCAACATTGACATTTTTTTGGCCATATTTGCCCCATCATAAAACTGTTTTTTATTATTCTATCAAAGCAGGTTTGTACATGTGAAGACCATACACACATATCAATGAGTCTACCAAATCCCAGGACTTTAGCTGCATTATTTCTCAAGTTATGGTACATTGTTCCACAGATTGGTGCATGGTTCCATGACCTACCCCTCTTTAAGAATTCAAAGACGAATGCTAACTTTCAGGAACGTTCAGTATTCATGAGTAACTGTATGTTTGAGTTGGAAACTGATTTATAAGAAAATGATAATAGAAAATGTCCCAACATGCAAATTAACAGACTTGCTTCCTACATACGAAACCCTAGAAGTCCGAATCCATATTTTAGAGACTGTGTTTCACTAAATGCTCAGCCATGGTGCTGACTGTTTATTTTGCTCATGATGTGTTATCTAGCTAGCCTAGCCGCGCTAGACAACCCACGGCAACGAATTTAATTCTCTGCCAGGGTGGGTCTAGTTACCCTCCATAAGGCTCGAGGCTGGATTCTCCTAAAACTGGCCGGACGAATCACCATGAAGTGTAGAGTCAGAAGGCGGGCGTAACGAAGTGATGACAGAGGTGCGACGATTCTGACAGAAACAACCAGCGCACAATAAACAGTTATCTTTCGACTCGGCTTTGGCCACAGCCCTTAAAGATTTGAAGCTAAAATTCAACTTGAAAGATAAACAAAGGACGGCACTGAAGTGTTTCATTGAGAAGAAAGACGTATTTGGACTTATGCCGACGGGATATGGCAAATCCTTAATATACCAGTTGGCTTCGCGGCTCCGCTAGTTGGGAAGCTAATGGGACTTAGCCACAATCCGCCGGTGCTCTAGGAACTACGTCAGCCTATTCGTTGCGTTGATTGGTTGTATACCTACCCAATTGCTGCAGAGGGATTTGATAGACAACCTTTTAGCCCGCCTCCCTCCCTGTCGAGCTTCCCTAGACCCTTGTGCCTTCAGAACATGGGGTCTAGCGTGGCTAGGCTATTATCTAGCATTTCTTTTTTTTTTAAAAACCACAAACCTTTACTTTTATTCTTTAACATTTACTTAACAAATATAAGCTGAGCAGCAAAATGGTAGTTTCTAACCTCGTCTGTCAACTGTAGGGCACATGCATTTTAAATCACTCAGTGCTTCACACTGTCAGTACTGTCAGTCGCCAAAAATCAAAACACTTCTAAGCTTTTAAACCTTTTTCTTTAAAAAAAAAAAAAGGAAAAAAGAGGTGGCTGCTAAAGGGATAATTAATTTAGAGTGTTGTACATTTTTCATTTTAGGAACCATTAGATGAGTGAATTATACCACAAGCTGTTCTTTCTGCAAAAATGGAAAACCTTCAAGGCCGTTGCTAATGTGGAATTGTGGAAGAAATGAAAGATCAATGAAAAAAATGACTGAGAATTATGGACTCTTTCTCTTTTTTTTCCAAAAGAATGGTGACAACAGGGAGAAAGAGGATGGTGAGCGACATGTTACATCAGGATTTATGAGGAAACACACAATACGGAGTGCTTCCTCATTAACAAACAGATGAAAGAAGTATTAAAAACATAAGCAATGATGACTGATGTCTGGCAGTTGTCGTTTGTGTTTCGTTTAGCAGTTCTTTGTTCACAATCATTCTCTCTAATTTGTTTGCAGCAGTTGTACTAAAAGCATCACAAATAGAACTAGAAGGACGTTCGGAGAGAACATCCGGCCAAAGCCAATGCCCTGTCTCACAATTTTATCAAAAGTGGTCCCGATTGGCAACAAAATGTATCGCTCTAATCCTGTGCCCACGCTTCACCTCATCAGGTTTCACGAAATTCAGCTACGTCGTTTTTCACGTCATCTAGCAGACAAACAGATTGCTGACGCACAGACAGACAGACAAACAGATGTCCTCAATCCCACACTTTCCCCTCGCCTTGACAGAAGAATAACACAGTGACACACTCATTTTTGAAAGGTTGTTGCTGCCTGTGAACTATGGATACGGCACTTGCCATTTGCCAATCAGATATGCGAGATCTGGTCACGTGACTCCCGGTAGACGCTAGCGGTACGGACCCGTAGCATCGGTACTACAGGTACGGACCCTAAACCTGACCCTAACACTAACCCTAACCTTAACCTTTGCTAACCTTTCAACAGTTTGCAGTGGTTAGCAGCTTCTTGACTCGCGAGACTTGCGTACGGGTCCGTATCTGTCTGGCAAATGGAAAGTGCAGTATCCATAGCCTGTGGGCTACGGATACGGGTCCGTATCTGTAGACACTACCTTTTTGAAAATACAACACCAGGTACGAGACACAAAAGAAAATCTATACTTGTTTTGCTTTTATTCTGAGATTCAGTATAGTATAGTCCAGTCATAGATATAGGTCAAAGTCAAAAAGCAGCTCAAGTTTGGAAGGTTAGTTGCGGGATTTGTTCCAGACTGTTGTTTCTCTTAGACCAACAGTGTCAAACTGATTTTAGTCCAGGGGCCACATTCAGCTCAACTCTATCTTCAGTCACAGCATAATAACATAAATAATGAAAACTCCACATTTTCCCCTTTTTAGTGCAAAAAGTACATTCTGAAAATGTTCATATTTAAGGAATTGTCATTTTTACAAAACATTGTGAACAATCTGAAATTGCTTATGAAAAATAAATTCAATTTCAGCAACATGATGCCTCAGTTTATCATTTACACATTACAATTTACAGATCACAGAGTGTCTACAAAGGAAAAAAACATTTAGTCACAGGTATCTGGAACTGAAAAATATTGTATGTTACTAATGTTGTTTAAATAATATTTATTTGGATGACAAAAGTCAGGCAAAAAAATGACAAAAAAAACAAAAAAACAAGACAAAACATTGCAAAAATGAGACACAAGACGACAAAAAAGGAGACAAAAGGCACAAAACAAAAAATGAGACGAAAAGTTACGCAAATAACACAAGACCAAAAGTGACAGAAGGGAGACACAAAATGACAAACAAGTAGACAAGCAACACAAGCGAAACAAAAATAAAATGACACAAACAATACACAAAACAAATAGAGCAAAACACGAAGTGACAAAAATAAGACAAAAAAGGTCTTGAAATAATTTTAAATTTATAGTTTTACAAATTTATAATTTGCAGTTGATGTCTTTTCTGTAATTTTTACACTTTTCAAAGTCGTCCCGAGGGCCGAATGGGACCCTCTGGAGGGCCGGTTGTGGACTGCGGGCCACATGTTGAAGAACCCTGTCTTAGAAAATGCAACTCAGTTATTGTGATCGGAGACACTTCATTTTCATTTATGCAGGCTCATATGTTGAATCTTGTACGAAGAAAGTAAAATTTAACATGACCAAACCCCCTACTGATGAGTTCTATCAAAGTTTAACATGGAAAGTTTCACATATGTCATTATCTTTCTTGCTTTTTTGTTATATGCTGTAGAATAAAGTGCACAGCTTCCCTCTCTGCTCGATTTAAAGTGTCATCGATGCAAAGAAAACATTGCCATTGGCGTTTCATTGTCACAAAACAGGCAACATACACAACTACTGAAAGAACACATTAGAAATATTATTACCGCCAAGGAGGTTATGCGATCAGGTCCGTTTATTTATTTGTCTGTCTGTGTGCGTGTCTGTGGACAGGATTTCTCCGAAACGACTTGTCAGATCTTCATGAAATTTTCACCAGAGGTGGATCTTGGCCCAGGGAAGACTCCATTCAAATTTTGTGTTGATCCGGATAAGGATCTGGATTCTGGATCCGGATTTAGATTTTCCAACTTTACCATCCACATCTTCCCTTGGCGGAGGTCAGAAATCTCGGATTGCTCTTGTTATAATATGTAATGATGTGAAATGTGTTCACATTGTCCACAAAAAGACGAGAAAATTGGCATTCTGAGAATTTCTAAGAGGCACCAGTTTGCCACTAATTAGAACTTGGCAAAAATAATTGGTTGTTGTTTTTATATAAAATCTATAAGAAGCTAAGTCTCGCAGAGAGAACTCTTTCATCTTTCATCGTTTTTTAAAAGCATTACACATCAAACACAAGCCGCATCAGGCTGCTGTCAAATCCCTGCACTCTGAGGAAAAGCAGAGACAAACTATATATTTATACTCTTGAAGATTTTTACATCAAAAGTATAATGAACACGTATTTTCTCTCAAGTAGTTCGATAACGGTTTTCTTCTCGTCTTCAAAGACTAGTGATTCTCTGAACTGACAGGCTATTTGAATTCAACAAATGGAAACATGAGGTGAAATATCAGCAAATCCATACGTCGTCAACAGCTTGTAGGAGAGCATGAGGTTATTTCGACTGCTAATTCTTAGAAATAGATGCCTCTGGTAAAGTGAAGAATGTGGAGAATGTTTGTGCGGTTCCTTTTTAAGGAAGTCGGTCCACCACATGTGTAAGTCACCCTGCCTGATGCCCTGAAGGAGTGGCAGACGGAGATCATATGATTGTCCAGAGATCCTCCACAAGATCTGTGTCATCCAGCAGGAAGTGAAGAACAACACAAGTATGGCAGGACCAAATGCTACAGTTAGACGCCCTTCGAAAAATGCCTGTCAAATGCATTCACTTTTCAGACCAAACAAACATGGAGGAGAATATCTAGAGCCGAGCATGAGTTGCATGACAGTACGATAATACACATGGCTGGATGAAAAGTTTTTCTGACAAGTGTTGACCATTGGCCATTTGTATTGACAGAACTGTCCTGCTGGGAGTAAGTCATAATCTGATCGACTGCCTTATCAGAATAAATTGCACATTATAATGACAACTTGTGTGGGACGGTTCATACTGGAAAAGCTATTTCTGTATGTTATGACAGAGGAAAATAACCTCAAAGCCGCTGTATTGTTGTGGATGTTTGTTTTGCAATGGTTCTGATATTAGGTGTTATTTAACCCTTTAAGCTTCAGTCAATTCCAGCCATTTTCAGTACAAAAAATCGCTAATATTCTATTTTTAAATTAAAAAATTACGAAAAATACAGGGAATATTGGACGCACATCGCGAGGTGCATTTCCTTGAAAACGACCGATTCGTGGATTTTATACCGACTTCAGGACATGTTTTGGACAAAATAGTTTACTGGCTTGTGTTGTCTGGATGTAAAAGGTTGGATTATGGCCGTTATTTGTGAAATCTTTTTTTCTGAATGTGAGTCGCGCTGTGTGCGTTGAAGCCGTGTATAGAGAACGGATGGATGAATATTTGTTTTTGTCGGACAAATGTGTTTTTCTCACCCGCTGTGGTAATCACATCTGAAAGTGGTTTATACCGGCGGATTCATGAGAATCTAAGCTTTCCATCGGCGTATAGTGTTTGTATAATCGGGTTTGCAGCCGTCGGACATTCTTGAAATTCCTATGCAAATTAGTAGGTGTACCGCCAGCGGTACACCTACTACGCACTGAAGCGTAAAGGGTTAATATATAATTTGTGATTGTTTCTTCTTTCTGTGTGAAAATTTGATCAATGTTTCACCCGGTTTAGCTTGAAAAGGCTCGGAACAAAGAGCCAGTAGTGTTACGCAGCTACTATAATGCCTGTACTGTGTAAGTGAAGGACTTCTGAAGATGAACAGACCATGAGAAAGAAACACAAACTTCCACTAGGCATGAATAGCCAGAGGAGACATTTTAATAAGGTTGTACATGACTTGGAATCGCCCAGAAAAAAAAAAGAGTAAAAAAATAAAAATAAATCAACAACACTGTGGGAATATTAGGCACCAGATCAGCTCATCTTGAGCTTTCTAACTGTATTCATCACGTTTCAAACTTCTGAACATTTTGTCCTGTCTTTCACACTTCAGGGCCTTTATAGGTTTACAGTGTCACAATTTAATAACTTGGAGTGCAGTGCTTCCATCGTACTACTGACTTATTATTAACCCCTAAGAACCCACGGTGACACCAGTGTAATAAGCACTTTGAGTGCCCCAGTCTCTTCCTTGTAAAGCTTTATGTCTGACCTTAACTCATCAAGTCCTTTAAGGAAAAATGGGTCTGGGTTCTAATGGGTTAATATTGAAAACAAAAAATACAAAACTGAATATGAAAACCCGCAAAATAGAAAAGATTCATAAGTACAGTGAAAATAACAAATGTACTTGAGAACTTGTGCGTTTTTGGTTCTCTCTTTTAGTACTCTAACAGTAGTAAAAATGAGTATAAAACAAATTGACAACAAGAATAGAGCATGGAAAAGGTTATTATTAATTAATTATTATTATTAATTATTAATTATTGTTTGGTTCTGTATTTTAGCAAATCAAACAAGAACAATGATTTTTAACTTTTGGTTTCTGCGATCATTTTTCAGCATTCAATAACTGGAGGTAATGTTCAATATAGATAGATAGATAGATAGATACAGCGCCCTCCATAATTATTGGCATCCCTGGTTAAGATGTGTTCTTTAGCTTCTAATAAATTCAATTTTTTTCTAAATAATATAGGACCACAATGAAAAAAAGGAAAATCCTCCCTTTAATTCAAGTGCATTTATTCAGTGGGGGAAAAAATGACACATTAAGAAATAATTCTTTTACATCAAATCATGTGTGCCACAATTATTAGCACCCCTGATGTTAATACTTTGTACAACCCCCTTTTGCCAACAAAACAGCACCTAATCTTCTCCTATAATACATTTTTCTACAATTTTCAGTGTGAGAGTATGTTTCTGCAATAAAAATTTCAGCACATCTTAACCAGGAGTGCCAATAATTATGGAGGGTGCTGTACTTTGTTAACCCGCCCGCGGGACACTTTGAGATCTGCATAAGCATTTCCTTAAATGTCTGAAGCTGCAAACGCGATTATACAAACACTACACACCCATGTAAAGCTTAGATTCCCATGAATCCGCCGGTATAAACCACTTTCAGATGTGATTACCACAGCGGGTAATATAAACACATTTCTCCAACAAACAACAAAAATTTAAAGGGCACAACTCACCTTTGGACGCTCTTTTACTGGTCAAAGATGAAAATAATCCACAAAAACCGGCCAGAATCCAAGCTTCGGCATCCAGACAATACTAGCAAGTATAATATTTTGTCTGAAACACGTCTTGAAATAAGTAAATAATCCACAAATAGCTCAGCTCCGTGCGCGCACACGCGGCGCATGGCAGCGCTGCGTGTTTCATATTCACTGTATTTATGTCCATATTTTTATTCAGCGTACAGAGATCCATGCGGTCTTGCACTCAAAATGGCGACTGAAGTCTTTCCTTTATGTTTACACCACGTTTCAACCAATCAAGTGACTCTGGCCTGCCTCCGAGCCCTAAATGGCCAACCGTAGCTGAGATTGACCGATCTGGACCTACCTCATTTCGTCAATAAATTCTGAGCAAATCACGTCGGAGGAAACGTTTGACTGACAGGGCTGATAGCCAATGAGCCTGCTGAATACCAGGATATAAATAGAGCCTCTGCCAGCAGGGTTGTGTGACGTTTCACACCTCGGCTCCGGCTGCAGCTGGATCGTTTCTGTCTCTCCCTCCCAGTCTCTGTGTCTGATCCACACTGGAGCTGCTCAGAAGTGCCTTTTTTGAGTTCTTTATGAGTTTTTGGAGTGAAAATAATGTGAAAACGGGCTGAAAAACGAACATATACCATTTTTGCGCAGGGTGTGCAGAGGATGTACAGAGGGTGTCCAAAATTGACAGCGCCTGGCCATCGCAGTACAAATACATGTGTGAAACACTCATTTCTTGTAGTATTGCTCTGAAATTTTGACCTGAACTACGTAAGACCCTAGGCTGTTGCCTTTTTGTGTTTTCAAGCTGTCACCGTGCTGCCACACTTATTTTCAGGTGTTTTATTAGGGAAAAAATTTAGGCGAGAATAAAGTTCATCCTAATTCAGTGTGTTCCAACATAAAATACTCTGTGTCAGTAGCACCTAGAGTAATTCTGACTGCACTGGGTGAAAACTCAGGTTGTCAGCTTTCAAAGGAGACCCCAACCATGCCTGTAGTCCAAACAGTTCAAGAACAGCATTCAATTTACTTTCCGTACATCTTCAGTAGAAATTTCAGGCGAACACTGACGGAAGCTTATAGTTAAAATATGTTATTATTAGTGTTAAAATAACATAACAGTATGTTAAAATATGTTGCATATTAGTAAAACTCATTATAAAGTTTGCTAATAATAACTTATTTGTCTTCTATTTTCGAAATGGAATTTATTTGAATGATATTAGAGAACAAGGTCTGATGGTAATAATCATTATATTTTATTATTACATTATTTTTGTTTTATTTTAGTTGTAAAGGACTTTGTGATTTTGTATCTGTGAAAGGAGATATCCAATGTAAAGGATTACAAATAGTTAGGATTGATAGTTTGGAGACTTGTAAGTTGCGAAGTGCAGGAAAAATAACTTTATCACTCATTGCAATGAGATATGTTTGTCACTTCTAACCCTCTTAACACTACTGCGCTTAAAAGGCATGCTTTCTTTGAAAAAATCTCCAAAATACAAATGTTTTTTTAGTCATGTGACGAATGTGACCAAAATCCAGACACTTTATGGGTGAAGCTTTCAATTCAGTTTCAATAAATTTTATTTACCAGTTCAAATGTGCCATCTCAAAACAGTTCAATGAGAAAAGTAAAGACAAAATTATAGAGAGAAACCCAGCAAATCCATAATTTCCTTTGGATTCCCCGTCTGAGCAAGCACTTGGCGACAGTGGGGAGGTAAAACTCCCTTTTTCAGGAAGAACCCTCCGGCAGAACGTTAGACCTGAAGCTGATCGTGCGACGGCTTCCAATGCGTTTCAGCTACAGTAATTTACTCACCATCCAGTATTCTGAGTCTGATTTGAAGAGAGCAATATGAGCCACCATCCTGGCCATCATGCAGCCTAACGACCAAACGTCGATGGCCTCTGAATATGGCAGGCCCAGGATGACTTCTGGAGCTCTGAATGTGGAAAAAAACATCAAATGAAGATGTGACACAGTAGACAGTAAGGAGACAGCGCTGAATTAAAGGTTTCTCAATGTTGAAAACTTATCAGTATTATCATACTTATATCTAAGTGGTTGGACTAGATCTCCTGCTTTGGCTTCGGACGTGTACTTGGCCAAACCAAAGTCAATGAGTTTGACCTTGAAGGGCTGCTTCACATGATCCACCATCATGATGTTATCCATTTTCACATCAGTGTGGATTATGCCAGCACTCTTTGTCGTATTCAAAGCCACGGCCAGCTGTAAGAAAAAACAACATTTATCAGGAGTTTGTTAAAGAAATCTGTCACATTACAATAAAAGTGGAGGTTGTAAAGGTTCCTGAACCACTGATGCTGCTTATAGCACCACTGTAGGAGGTAAATATAAGGAGACAATAGAAGGTCACACCTGTTGAATAACCGTACGGACGTCTTCCAGTCACATTGGTCCTTTTAAACCACGTACATAGTCCCACAGGGTGATGTCCAGTATGGATGTCTCTGAGGTTGGTTTTACTAAACTACTCAATAAACTAATAAATAACTCAGTAAAATAAAGTGAAATGGTGTCTCCACTCAGAGTTTGTGTTTGACATGAATTCTAGAATGAATTTAAAAACAATTAGAAAGTTCTCAGCATTGTTTATTTTTGAAAATGTCATGTTAAATTATCAAACTGCCGTTGTTTTTCTCATCTATCTGCATTTAATCATCTATAATGACATGCTCTGACTAATGTTGTTATAAATTGCTGACGTCTCTCATTTGTTAGAACATTTTCTGATCAACCGTGTCTCATTTGACAGATTTTTTCTAGCATAAAACATATTTTAAATATATTAAAAACACCAATATTTTTGAATGTTTTTGGATTTCTTATTTACAAATCCAGATATTTGAGATGTTTTTTAAAGCCTGTTTATCACATTTTTTTTTTACATATTATAGGCATCTGAGGTAATGTTTAAATGACAGTATCTCAAGAACTAATACAGATAAAACATGAATTTTTCACCGTCTTTTCTCCTTTCAACTACAGGACGAGTAGATGAAATAATCTCTGAAATAATCTCTTTACAGGAGTACTGGTTGGTTTTAGTTATCCAGTTAAGATAAACCTGAACACATCATTTACCTACCGAACTGCAGAAATCTTAGATTTGAATAAATGATGTTAAAAATTACATGACAAGCACAAAACTGAGTGCTACATCCTGTTCTGGCTGACAGATTTCATTACAAACTGGACAGAGTTGTAGAAAACAGATTTTAAAACTTCCTTCTGAATGTTTCCTCTGGTGTTTGCTTCATCAAACAGAACAGTGAAGTCACTTACCTCAAAAATGTTTGCTTCTATGGACTTTGTTGAAAGGTTGATGCTGAATTTAATCTCGATGTCCTGCTAGTTTCAGTGTAGTCCTGTTGTCCTGCTGTAATCTGTAAGACACTGTCCAGAACTGACTCCACACTGAAAATTTAAATGTGGTATGAATTCTAGAATTCAAACCACAATAGTCTCAGCACTACTTGGTTTAAACGTAAACAAATGCAATGGAGCAAATATGTAGTGTTGTTATTGTTTGAACTGTCATACTGACAGTTAAAAAAGCGCACTGTGGGTCTGGGTTAATGTGAAACGCTGAAACACTGGTGTAGTCTTTGGATACGAGGAATATGGCTTTCAAAAAAGTTTCCTTGTTTCAACTTCTGGTTAATTGAGCCTTTGGATAAAATATGTTGTGGTAAATTGTGCCATCAACTATGTTGAAGTAAAATAGAAACTTTTATACCTCATTTAATGTAAGATCTGTCTCCATTTGTTCATCTCAGACCTGGTGGACAGATCCTGTTCTCTTGAATCCTGTTCTGGTTCCTTATCTAATGTACAAAATGTAATTATTTACCAATAATAAATGAAATTACTTTTGCTGAAGCTAAATTTGTGTTGACCTACAAAGCAATCAAAACAATAAAACAAATAAATAACAAACTGATTTAATATTTATTTTTAAATCAAACAATTAAACATGGAAACTGCAGAACCTGTTTTAACAGTGAAATATTTCATCTCATCAATGCATTTAATCTACAGAAATGAACTCCCTCCACATTCAACTTAAAGTGTACAAATACGTTATTGAAGCTTAAAAACATTCCTTTGGGTGCCTCAGATAGCATGGTTCAAACCTTTAAAACGTCGATTTTGCATCTCTTTGAAGACATGATGAACTGCAACCAAGTGTTCATCCAGTTTGCTTCACAACTGTTAGGATTAGGATCAGTGGTGACCGGTGAATTTTTCTCTTGGGGGGCGCACTTAATTTACCAAACCGGCAACACCGGAATACAAGAATTGATGTAAACTATGTTCACAGCCATTTGATGTGCTATTACTATGCACCACTATGAGGGTACACCTAAGCACTACTGCTGAGTCAAATAGACAATTAAATGCAAGTAAATGTTACCAGCTAGTGAATTTGAATTTATCTCCCCAGTGTTTGATATTATTTGCTCCAGATAAGGTGTAATTGGTACACACAAACCCTTAAAATCTCCTTTTCTATAATTAAACAAATTAAGAATATATAAATATGCAAATCTATTTTTTACTTCAAAAGTAAAAAAAGAAACAATTCATTTTTCCAGCTTCAAAGACAGCCAAGTGCTTCTTCTGTCCAGCAAAATCTTTGGAACAACATATTTAAATTTACATACTCAAATAAACAAAAACAAATCCATACCTGTGAAACCAACAAACATTGGACATTTTGTTAAAAAAACCTAAATATAAGGCTTAAAGCAGACAGTGCTTCTGTGAGCTAATTTTTACATTAACAACCTTACATGACAATGAGAAAACAGCAAATCTGCATATTTAAGATCAAAGCAATAAACATTTGTCACTTTGCCTGAAAAAAAATACTGAAACCACTAGGCATTATACTATAACTGTGCATGTGACAAATAAAACCTATCTTATCTTATCTTAGGCTTTGAGCCCAAAGTGCTTCTGTCAACTACATTATTAAATGACAAAAAAGTAAATCCTCACATTTTATAGATTAAAGCCAGCACCTCTACATCTGTGTTATTTTTTGTACGCAAGTTTTGCTCTTCTGCCTTTGACACATGCAAATTTCTCAATGACTCTATGGTTAAAATCTGGGGTCTTCCTGACAAGTTTCTTTTCCATAGAGAGCATGGCCAGTGTATTAAGACGATCCTGCGACATCGTGTTCCTGAGGAAGGTCTTGATTCTTTTTAGTGTTGAGAAGCATCTCTCAGATTCAGCTGTCGTCATTGGAGTCGTGATGAGGATCTTCAGGAGAGACACAGTCTCTGAGTAGGTGTCCTGAAGATTGTTGCTCATGAAGAGCTGGTACAGAGCCACAGCACCGTTGCAACTCCTGAACTCTGTGTTGCTGAAGATGAGCGACAGTTCAGTTTTCAGCTTGCCCTTGTTCAGCATTGGATAGACCTCCATGGTGGTGTTGAGCGTTGCTTCAGGGAACTAGCTGTCATACTCCTGGAATCTGTCTCCTTGAAGCAGTGTAGCACTGATTAGGTGTTTGGTGAAGGCAAACCTCTCTTCTGCATGGTCTAGGATTGTGTCACAAACCTATAAAGAAAGACACACATTATATCACACAGAACCTACATAAAAGTGTCTTGTCCAATTGTTCACATAACAGCTTACTATGATTATAACACTGTAAAAGACCATACAACACACTCAGGTCATGTCCATATTATTGAATCTTATTTGGAAAATGTTTATCTCCAACAGAATAGCATATTGGAGAAATTGGAGGTTTGGGAATATGATTGTGGACACCCTCATGTCCCTCTTTAATTTAGCAGCTTTCAAACATGTTACTTTACAGAAGAAAATAACAGACTTCAGCCTTGAATACCAGTGTTAATTCAACACAGATAATCAATTATTGTTGCTGACATATGTGTATGCACTAGCAGCTGTTGTGCAGTTGAATTCTGTGTTTCATAAACGCCCTGCTATCTACATGCGGCAGTTTGTCCAGCAGGTTTATCAGCGCTACATGGAGCCATGTTGTTCAGATTGCTAAGGCTAGGAGGAACCGCTGCCACTTGATATTAGATTTATTTATGAAGCTGTGTGTCCTGATGAGTGGTGAGAAAAGTTTTGATTGTTCAGGTCACCACTCATCAACTTCAGGGAGAGACGACGTCCACATATATATAGAAAGGAATAACAACAGGAAGGACAACAGTCACAGACATATGGTAGGATGCTAAGTTACCAGAGCCTCAGCTTTGATCTCACCTCTGTAGCTATCCTCTGTAGTTCATCTGATCCCAGTGTGCGGCGCTTGGCTGCTGCTGAGGCACACAGCTGTGATGTTCTTCACTGTAGAGAATGCCTACATGAGGCATGATGCGGTGGAAAAGCTCCAGGAAGAAGCAGAAGGTAGCATCCTCCAGGAGTCTCACAAAAACCTCCAGCTTCACAGACAGTAGTAGGATCAAAGTCACCTGAGTCCCTGATGGTTTGAAGCACTGAAGGAGGTCGTCTTTGTGCTCAAACACAGTGTTGACAGCACGGCTGTGGAAGTTCCACCTTACTGTGCTTGCTCTTGGAAGCCTGTGTGCCACCACTCTGTCAAGCACACTGGTTCTCTTGGGGGATCTTGAAAAAAATCCTGAGAATCCAGCTAGGTCAGAGAAGAACTGACCAACTTTTGGGATACGGGATGTCACTTGCTGCATGATAATGTTGAGCTGGTGAGCATAGCAGTGGACATAGTGTGCATTCGCAACCCAGTCTCACATCAAATTGTGACATAGTCACGTTTGTCCACGATGCAAAACGTTACAATCTCACAATTTGGCCCTGAAAATTGTGAGATGCTCACGTTTTTTCCCCCAATTCTTTTGTATTGGTCTGACGAAGGGTCACGTGACTGCTTGCTGCAGGCTTCTCAAAATGAAAACATGGCGGCTATTCCTTTTATTTTCCGTGGAAAATGCATTATTTTAAGATAGTTTGGACAGAAAAAAACATTTTGATGACATTTTTAGTGAGAAATATATATAACACTTTCACATTATCCATTCAGTTATTGGAAATGATCTGTGGTTTGGTTTGTTTTTACGCTGAATTTCATTTCACGGCATTAAATTGTGACAGTGTCACATTTTGTACGTTATGCTGGTTGATTAGGACGCTGCCAAAAACGAAAACAAGCGGTGTGTTTATTTTTGTATTGTTGCATTGTGTAATTTTTTGAGTTGTTAAATCATTTATGTAACTCTTGGTGATTACTGCTAGTTACTGAGATGTCTTCCCCGGCCTTTCATCAGTTGACGCGCTTCGCTCCCTTGTTAACAAGTTGCATTTCAATGATCCACAAGTCTCTCGTTGTCAATGCAAACAACCGTATTTATTTCCATGAACGTGCTTTTACCGCAATCATTTGTTGAGCTCATCCATACACCAGTCAGCGCACAGCGATCTAAAACTTTATTCCTGCCCACAACAAGATTCCCCCTGTCTTTCTTTAGCCCGTGGAAGCGTCCATAGCAACCACCATAGCAACGGTGGGAAACGTAACAGTTCCACTCCAAGACGTGAAAGATTCATCGTAATAACAAACCAAAGATCACACACAAGAACTGAACGAATATTGTGAAATTAAAATGTATATTTTTTGGTGTCGGTGTAATGCCTGAGGCTTTGCTGCTGTCCGCTTCCTGACCGTGGTCGGCAAAACACAGGGGAGAACGACTTGCAGAACCTGTTGCACCTTTCTTCTTCGGTGGTGTCTGTGTAAAACAATGTCCAACATGCAAACAGCACACCTAGCGCCATGAAGCACAAAATGCAGGTGTAAATCAATGACATCTTACAATTACAATGTCCTGTCTTTAACTAATAAAGACACATATATAAAGAACTTTACATCAGTTTGTTTGTTTTATTAAGATCCCCTATTAGCTTTTACAAAGCAGCAGCTATTCTTCCTGGGGTCTTCATAATTTCATTTGTGACAACACCAAAAAGCAACATGTACACAAAATACATACAAATCAAATTACAAAATACATAAACAATGCATACAAAAATACACATATACAATACAAATAACATACATATACAAAACCTGTCCTAACCAAAAGCATACAACACATAATACTCCCACCTTGAATTATAAAAATAAACTTTTCTTCTTCAAAGATACCATGACCTAACAGTAATAATTAAAGAATAATCTACCTCAGAAACCAACCATAACATGAATCACATAAACAGTGACATTACAGTCACTACATTTAAGTTTAAGATTTAATTTAATGAATTATTGTATTTTACAAATTTCTATTCCCAAGCAACCCACTAAACTAATAACTAAAATGTTGTGCTACGTAATGCTCTTTTAGTTTTATTTTAAAGTTTTCAATATTCCCCGTTTTTGAGAAAATCCGGATGTTATCGCTCGCTCCCGACAAAAGCATCAGTTTTTTAAAATATTTTGGATTTCGATTAATTAGACAATGAACAAATTGGCGTAATTTCCTGGTGGGTGTGTTTATGCAGCCTATTAAATACTTTTTTCCCTATGAAATAAAGTACAATCCATACATCATGGTTCGGTGTTCATTGTTTGTTTTGTTCACTGACATAGTGCAATAAAGTTTTGTTTTTTAAACCATCCAGTACCGTGATGAATATTGAATGAATATGGTATCTCGTTTACATCTCTAATTAAGGAGCAAGAAATTTACTGACATTGATTTATGATTCAAGACAAGCAGAGGACACACTGTGTGCCCCTTTAATGTCCAAAAGGCCAGTTAAGGTCAAAATCTCACAGATTCTTTGACCAATTTGGACCAACCTGCACAGGTTTGATATTGGGTCCTAAAGCAATACTGGTGTACGTTTTCAGACCACCAGGACCTACAACGCCAAAATAGGAGCAAAAAAGACAATGGAACAGGGGCCTTTGTTAAAATGAATGAGAAACAGTGTGAGAACATCAATCAAAGTGCACCAAAGTGCATAAAGTCATAGAACAGGGTGTGCTAATTGCTCTGGGAGCAAGTCTGCAGTGAAAACACCTTTTATGGGGTCAAGGGTCACTAAATCTGAAGACTTCAAATGAAGGAGACATTTTGTGCAACATATCAAGTATCATAAAAGTCATTCCCAGTGGAATTCAAGTCTGATATTGTGTGGGCCTGTTCAGAGCAGTCACATGAAGCACTGTATCTGTTTACAAGGGTCTAGCCCAACGGGAACCTGCTTTTTTCAGCAGTGAGGCCTGCTAGTAGTGATGAAGCCTGAGGCCTTCAAACATGTAAAATACATTCCTGCTCGGTCATTTTTGGGTCTAGTGACACCAAATCGGACACACTCCTACTAGACCACCTCCTGACCTTGCATATTTTTTTCAGAGAGTTAGCTCAAAAGGGGCCCGAGCACGGCCCTGTTTCTGACTCTATGGTTAACCCTTTAATGTCCAAATGCTTCAAAAGGGGCTAAAAAGGTCCAAATCTCACACATTCCTTCACCAATTTGGACCAAACTGCACAGGTTCTAGATATAGAGGCTAATGTGAACGCTCATGCACGTTTCAGACCTCCAGGGGCCCTGAAGAAGGAATGAGGGCCAAAAAAACCAAAGTGCATTTTTTCAGTTCTCTATACTTCTATCCATGGTTGTGCTGTTTTCATAGAGGCACACAACTTTATATTGCAGTAAACACAATGAGCCCAGGGGGATTTAAAATACGACTGGAGCAACTAGAAACTACTTCAGGGAGTTAATGACACACCAGCATAGCAACACAACTACAGCAACAACAAATACCACAACATCTACAGAGAAAAATATCATTATTCCTCTCCTCATTATTACAAAATATACAGACTCTTTATATATAAGGAACCATAAACACGCTAAAGACACAATAAAGTAGCCAAAAAAAGGTAATGAATAAATTTTCACACAAACAGACCTAAGTTTTGTGTGTGGGGGCAAAGTGTTCTTTTCAGAGTCAGTCAGCGCAGCACAGTGAGGTGCACCAAAGAAAATGAATGATAAAATGATGACTAAATGCTGAGATGTTATGATGAATAAAACAAAGATTTTTCAGTGATGGAATATTCTTTTCCACTTGTACAATGACTGCAAGGAAATTGTGCTGCAACCAAACAGCAAACTCTTTGAATGAACAATAAAGGCAACATGGAAATGCAGAAAATTACAGTTTGTCAAACGTCTGCTTGAAGCTGCTTCAAAAACGAGTTAATCTCTATGGATCCCTGCTTTAAAATGTCCAAGTTTACAGCAGTCTTTTTTGCTCCTATTTTGCCGTTATAGGTCCTGGTGGTCTGAAACCGTACACCAGTATTTCTTTAGGACCCAATATCAAGCATGTGCAGGTTGGTCCAAATCGGTCAAAGAATCTGTGAGATTTTGACCTTAATTGGCTTTTTGGACATTAAAGGGACACATTTCCAAACTTCAACATGGTACCATCTGGCCCCCTGTTGACCTAGGAGGCTGATATTGTATATACCGACTCACAAGGGGCCCTAGTACTTGTGGTTAAGATTTCGTCCCATTTGGGTAAAAAATGAGGGTGAGGGTCTAATTCCACTGGCAGAAGGCTCTCAGGGTCAATGAGTCTAACAAGACCTGATTTTCGTAACATGAACATTTGGTCACATTTTTCTACTGGGACCCTGGGGCTGATCTTTTAGTATGTTATACTAGGCTATATTTGGAGCTGAACTGTGCTGGTTTGGTGTCTCTATGACCTTCCTGTGACCCCTGGCGCAGGGTCAAAATGTCACATTTTTGGACATTGAAGCCCCATAAATTAGTAATTTTTGCATCAAATGAGCTGAAACTTTTAGGGGTGATTTAGGTGACCTTGGTGAACAATTGATCTGAAGCACAAGTCTCTATGTCGTTCCTGGAGCTACTTCCGGTTTGGGAGGGGCTAGCAAAACAGTTCCAGTGGATTTAGATTTTAGATGTTTCAGAGGTACCAGATCCCAGGTTTCAGCTCTCTGAGTGTAACAGAAGTGAAATGAGAGCAAAAGAGGGACAACTATTGAAAAACGTGTTTTTTTGGCCCTCATTCCTTCTTCAGGGCCCCTGGAGGTCTGAAAAGGTGCATGAGCGTTCACATTAGCCTCTATATCTAGAACCTGTGCAGTTTGGTCCAAATTGGTGAAGGAATGTGTGAGATTTGGACCTTTTTAGCCCCTTTTGAAGCATTTGGACATTAAAGGGTTAACCATAGAGTCAGAAACAGGGCCGTGCTCGGGCCCCTTTTGAGCTAACTCTCTGAAAAAAAATATGCAAGGTCAGGAGGTGGTCTAGTAGGAGTGTGTCCGATTTGGTGTCACTAGACCCAAAAATGACCGAGCAGGAATGTTTTTTACATGTTTGAAGGCCTCAGGCTTCATCACTACTAGCAGGCCTCACTGCTGAAAAAAGCAGGTTCCCGTGGGCCTAGACCCTTGTAAACAGATACAGTGCTTCATGTGACTGCTCTGAATAGTCCCACACAATATCAGACTTGAATTCCACTGGGAATGACTTTTATGATACTTGATATGTTGCACAAAATGTCTCCTTCATTTGAAGTCTTCAGATTTAGTGACCCTTGACCCCATAAAAGGTGTTTTCACTGCAGACTTGCTCCCAGAGCAATTAGCACACCCTGTTCTATGACTTTATGCACTTTGGTGCACTTTGATTGATGTTCTCACACTGTTTCTCATTCATTTTAACAAAGGCCCCTGTTCCAGTGTCTTTTTTGCTCCTATTTTGGCGTTGTAGGTCCTGGTGGTCTGAAAACGTACACCAGTATTGCTTTAGGACCCAATATCAAGCATGTGCAGGTTGGTCCAAATTGGTCAAAGAATTTGTGAGATTTTGACCTTAATTGGCCTTTTGGACATTAAAGGGGCACACAGTGTGTCCTCTGCTTGTCTTGAATCATAAATCAACGTCAGTAAATTTCTTGCTCCTTAATAAGAGATGTAAACGAGATGCCATATTCATTCAATATTCATCACGGTACTGGATGGTTTAAAAAACAAAACTTTATTGCACTATGTCAGTGAACAAAACAAACAATGAACACCGAACCATGATGTATGGATTGTACTTTATTTCATAGGGAAAAAAGTATTTAATAGGCTGCATAAACACACCCACCAGGAAATTACGCCAATTTGTTCATTGTCTAATTAATCGAAATCCAAAATATTTTAAAAAACTGATGCTTTTGTCGGGAGCGAGCGATAACATCCGGATTTTCTCAAAAACGGGGAATATTGAAAACTTTAAAATAAAACTAAAAGAGCATTACGTAGCACAACATTTTAGTTATTAGTTTAGTGGGTTGCTTGGGAATAGAAATTTGTAAAATACAATAATTCATTAAATTAAATCTTAAACTTAAATGTAGTGACTGTAATGTCACTGTTTATGTGATTTATGTTATGGTTGGTTTCTGAGGTAGATTATTCTTTAATTATTACTGTTAGGTCATGGTATCTTTGAAGAAGAAAAGTTTATTTTTATAATTCAAGGTGGGAGTATTATGTGTTGTATGCTTTTGGTTAGGACAGGTTTTGTATATGTATGTTATTTGTATTGTATATGTGTATTTTTGTATGCATTGTTTATGTATTTTGTAATTTGATTTGTATGCATTTTGTGTACATGTTGCTTTTTGGTGTTGTCACAAATGAAATTATGAAGACCCCAGGAAGAATAGCTGCTGCTTTGCAAAAGCTAATAGGGGATCTTAATAAAACAAACAAACAAACAAACAAACAAACTGATGTAAAGTTCTTTATATATGTGTCTTTATTAGTTAAAGACAGGACATTGTAATTGTAAGATGTCATTGATTTACACCTGCATTTTGTGCTTCATGGCGCTAGGTGTGCTGTTTGCATGTTGGACATTGTTTTACACAGACACCACCGAAGAAGAAAGGTGCAACAGGTTCTGCAAGTCGTTCTCCCCTGTGTTTTGCCGACCACGGTCAGGAAGCGGACAGCAGCAAAGCCTCAGGCATTACAGCGACACCAAAAAAATATACATTTTAATTTCACAATATTCGTTCAGTTCTTGTGTGTGATCTTTGGTTTGTTATTACGATGAATCTTTCACGTCTTGGAGTGGAACTGTTACGTTTCCCACCGTTGCTATGGTGGTTGCTATGGACGCTTCCACGGGCTAAAGAAAGACAGGGGGATCGTGTTGTGGGCAGGAATAAAGTTTTAGATCGCTGTGCGCTGACTGGTGCATGGATGAGCTCAACAAATGATTGCGGTAAAAGCACGTTCATGGAAATAAATACGGTTGTTTGCATTGACAACGAGAGACTTGTGGATCATTGAAATGCAACTTGTTAACAAGGGAGCGAAGCGCGTCAACTGATGAAAGGCCGGGGAAGACATCTCAGTAACTAGCAGTAATCACCAAGAGTTACATAAATGATTTAACAACTCAAAAAATTACACAATGCAACAATACAAAAATAAACACACCGCTTGTTTTCGTTTTTGGCAGCGTCCTAATCAACCAGCATAACGTACAAAATGTGACACTGTCACAATTTAATGCCGTGAAGTGAAATTCAGCGTAAAAACAAACCAAACCACAGATCATTTCCAATAACTGAATGGATAATGTGAAAGTGTTATATATATTTCTCACTAAAAATGTCATCAAAATGTTTTTTTCTGTCCAAACTATCTTAAAATAATGCATTTTCCACGGAAAATAAAAGGAATAGCCGCCATGTTTTCATTTTGAGAAGCCTGCAGCAAGCAGTCACGTGACCCTTCGTCAGACCAATACAAAAGAATTGGGGGGAAAAAACGTGAGCATCTCACAATTTTCAGGGCCAAATTGTGAGATTGTAACGTTTTGCATCGTGGACAAACGTGACTATGTCACAATTTGATGTGAGACTGGGTTGGCATTCGCATACACATCGCTCACTTTCTTCTGTACACCACCTGTGGCTCCTCTCATGACACTCGCAACATCATAGGCCTGGCTAGGAGATGAGCTTGCTCTTCTGGTCATCAGGGACAATGACGCTCAGCCTCTCCAAAAGTGCTGTGGCAGTGGACTCAGCTGTGACAGATTGCAGAGGTATAAACTCAAAAAATCTCTCCTGCACTTCATTCATTTTGTCGATGTAGCGGATCACAAGAACAAGCTGAGACTGGGTGGAGATGTCCATTGTTTCATCAGCCTGGATGGATATGAAGTCTGCACACTGAACTTCCTCACTAATGGACTCTCTCAAAGCTGCCAGCATGCAGTCAAGGAGTTCATTCTGCACTGTTTGAGAGACAGCAGGTCCCATTTGTGGCACTGGCAGCTAGCAGTGACACTTTTTGTGGCACCGCCTGATGCCACAGTTAATATGCCACTGTTTAGGTGAGATGCCACTGCCGCAGCGGCATTTCCAGTGGCCTCTGGAGATGCCAACAGAGATGCCACGGTTAATGCCACTGTTTAGGGAACATGCCACGGTTAATGCCAGTATTTTTACCGCTGTTTGGGCGACATGCCACGGTTTATTCCCGCTGTCTGAGGGAGATGCCACGGTTAATGCCACAGTTTGGGAGAGATGCACGGTTAATGCCAGTACCAGTACTTATACCGCTGTTTGGGGAAATGCCACGATTCATGCCACGGTGCACTGGGATCCAGCACTCCAGCAACTCTGCTATGAATGGCAATCAGCGTTTAGCCCCCTCCCTCGTCTCCATGCTGTTCTGAAGAATTCTCATCAGAGCCTCGCACAGAAATAAAGTTGTGCAATTAAAAGCAGATGAAATTTAAACTGATTAAATTGAAAGTAAATATTAGTTACTATTAAAATTTAAATACAATACAGAATACTAAAAAGTAAATGAGTAAATACAGTAATAAACGACAAAATATAAGGTGTGTGTATCATATTTTTCTTGAACAACTCAACCATTTTAATCCTGAGGGAAATGTAAGTGTTCAACAGCTTACATACAACATAAAGTAACAAGAAAAGATAAGGCAGGTTAGTAACATTGACAGTAAAGGTTAGTATATAAACTATTGTAATTTAAGATCAATAGGGTGCTAAGTGAAATTTAAAAATTCAGTATACAGTATATACTTTTGTCAAACATTTGGGCAATATTCTGTTAGAAACATGGAACAGCGAAGACAAAAAACTATTGACTATACTTTTGGCAGCCAGTAAGAAATCTGTTACGAGAAAATGGTTGAGAGTAGAACGACCCACCATGGATGACTGGATTGATGTTGTGTATGAAATATATGTCATGGAAAAAATATCTTACTCTCTTAAGGTTGAAAAAGAAAAGTTTTATAGAATCTGGTCCAAATGGACTGGGTACGTAAAACCAATCAGATCTGAATTTACTTGAATAAGCTTTTGTTTTGTACAAACCTGTCCACTGTCCTTTTATGTATATTTGGATATTTCGAAATGGTGCGCTCCCTAACTTTGTTTTGTTTTGTTTTTTTTAATTTTTTTTGCTTGTTTTGTTTGTTTTGTTTTGTTTTCTAATTTTTCTTTAACAAAATAAGGGTTAGTCTGAGGAAAAACGAAAAACTAGAAAGGCTATAGGGAAAATTCCTGTGAACGGTATATTTTCAAATTTTTTTTTCTCTTTTCTTCTATCGGTTCTTGAACATCTAAGTCTGTAAGATGTATTTGATGGAAACTTGCCTTTCTAAATAAAAAGATAATTTAAAAAAACACAAACATTTGGGCATATTTTCTCATTCAAATGAATAAGAAAATGTGTCCAAACCTTTGACTGGTAGTGTACAGGAGACAGAGTTTACTTGAAGTCATCAATCAGCTCAGATTAAATGTGTTGGACTGCAGAGAAAACAAAATGCACAAGAAGAGCACTCAAAGAGCACAGTAGTCCTCAGTCTTTGTGTTAATTCTGACGGATGAAATCTTTAATAAAAAAAATGACCTTGCGCTGAGCACAGGCGTGTGTTATGCATGTGTACGTTATATATGGATACCAACTCACGTGACCTAAATATGTCGCAGGTGGTGGGAATTGATTGGACTTGAAAAACACCCCCACAATTTAATCAATTGTTCCTTGTATCATTTTCGACGGGTAAGTACTGATAAGTCCGCAGCGTCAGATTGCAATCATGTGATCGTCAGCAGGCAGAACGCAATGTTGACTTGATGTCACAGTTACAGTGATGCTATCTTGCAATGGGATATCCTGAAGAAATCTGTGGATCCAGACTATAAGCCGCATCACTTGTTAGGATTTGCCCCAGCTTCTGCCATTTTGTCACTTTTCCTTCCTTTTCTCATTTTTGCCCTTCTGTGTGGTTTGGTTTGTGTGTCTCTGTCTCCCTCTGTCTGTTGTCTTCCTCTTCTGTCTCTCTCCCTGTCGCTCGTCCCTTGGCTTCATCACTTGATTACTGCATTACTCTCAGCTGCTGCAATCTGCTCAACCTCATTCACCTGGTCCACTCCTCAGCCATTTAAGCCCTCTGTTTCCCTCTGCATTTGCCGGTTCATTGTTCACCAACCCCACACGCTGCCACAGCTCTGTTTTCCACCTGGACTACGCATGTTTTTGGACTCGAGCTGTTTGTTCCCCTTCATGGAATTTCCCCACTGGACTCTGCTGTTGGATTACCTCAATTTATGTTTGCTCCTTTGTTTGAGTTCCCCTGTTTTGTAAGTACTTCCCCTCTGCCTTGCTGTTTTGAGTCCTACAGAGTCTCCACACTAGTTAATTTGGTTTTTGCTTCGCCGCCCCAGTTCTAGTCACCGTATTTGTGTATTTGGAGTTAGTTAATTTGGTTTTTGCCCTGCTGTCCCAGTCTAGTCGCTGTAGCTGTGTTTTTGAGTTTTGTTAAATAAACCTCTTTGCTAAATTACCACCATCAGCCTGTCTGTTACCTGCGCTTGGGTTCTCCACCCCCCCCACCCCCCGTAAACCCTGACATCACTGCCAAAATGTAATGAGGTGGTCCTTGTGTCATTTTCTTACCTTGCCTGAAAATTTCATCCAAATCCGTTATTCTGTTTTTCCAGTAATGTTGCTAACACAGACGGAGTCACATATGCCTTGTATAATTTCCGATAGGTAAGTCCCGGTAAGCCCGCAGTGGTAGATTTGTAGTAGGGTTGCAATCATGTGATCATCAGTAGGCAGCTGATGCTGTGTTCACTTGTTGTCATAGTTACAGTGATGCTGTGTCGCTATCTGGCAGTGATTCAGAAATATTTAACAAATCCTTGGATCCAGACTGTAAGCTGTGTTACCCGCTAAATCTAATCAGGTGGTCCTCGTGTCATTTCTGACCTTTCCTGAAAATTTCATCCAAATCCAATATTCCGTTTGTGAGTAATATTGTGCACAGACAGATGGCTTCACAGAGAAATGTATACTCATGGTCACATAACACTGCCTCGTTCCTTGGCGTAGCAATAAAATAAACTTATGCAAAAACATGCATTTTGTTTTTTGCAATAACTCCGCTCACTTTGTCTTGAATACATGACCGGAGCTTCCTGGTAGTTATTTTAAATCAAGGGTGAAACAGCATCAGGAGCCCATTAGATTCATTTGTGTCTGCTATCTCATTCAAAGCAAACTGCATCACAAACAAATACATTTTCATTAACATAGAGAAAAAAGCTACCTGAAGGTTAAACCCAGACACTCCTCTAAAATGTAGTTATGCTGTTCCTTGAATGTGGCAGTGAGGAAATCTTTTTCTGAAATCCTCAAATTCAAAGCAGTGTTCCTACAAGTCATACTCTAAGAACTACGCAGTAACCTTCTCCCAAATTCAAGACAAATATTTCTCTTGACAAGTATGGATGTGTGTTGCAAACAGATGACAACATAAAGCTATGATCGACTCTAACTGGTGGCCTGGCATCATCACGTGAAACATTTCTGCTGCAGTGGTCATCCCTGTGCATGCAGGGTATAGACAGGAAAAACATTATCCACATGATCACGCTACTCTAGATCTAGATAAAGCATAAATGACATCTTTGTGTCACTTTGTGCTGCAGAGTTTTCTAGTACAAGGTGTGTCTTCTTCTCCTCATGATTTCACTGCCCCTGAGGCAACTGTTAAGAACTGCCATGGTAGTGTCTGATTTTTACCCCTATTTACGTCATATACAGTGCCGATGGAAAATATTAACCCACTCCTGGAAGCTTTTCAACATTGAATCATGGTCAATCATGGTTTTTTGACATGGATTTACAAAAAAAGACTCTTTAATATCAAAATGAAAACAGATCGCTACAAATTCATTTATTTAAAAATATGAATATGTGGTTGCATAAGTATTTACCCCTTTAAAGTTAGTATTTGCCACCTTTAATGACAATTATTGCATCTAGCCTGTGTGGATAGGTCTCAGTCAGCCATTGACATCTGGATACTACAATTTCACCCTAAATTTCTTTGCTAACTTGTTTCATTGAGGTTCCCAGTAAAGAGTCCTTTTCAAGTCTCCCCATTAGATTTAGACCTGTGTTGTTAGAAAAACAAACTTTCTCCAAAGTTGCAGTTCTCTTGCAGACTGCATCAGTCAGGTTGTCCTCCAGGATTTCTCCAGAGTTTGCTGCATTTATTTGGCCCTTTGCCTTTTCAAGGATTCAGGTCCCACTGCCGAAAAGCATCTCCACACCATGATACTGATCGTGCCACCACCATGCTTAACATGATACTGCCACCACCATGCTTCACATTATAATGCTGCCACCATCATGCTTAACATTATAATATTGCCACCACCATGCTTAACATTGTATTACTGCCACCATCATGCTTAACATTATAATACTACCACCACCATGCTTAACATTATAATACTGCCACCACCATACTTCACATTGGCCACGTTTACATGAAATATTTTAATTTGGAATTATTAATTCGGAACTAACTCTTTTGAAATTAAAGTTTTATGCTTTGTGTTTCCATGGAAATATTAATTCCGTATTAAGGTTTACATGGACCGCACTTTTATTCCCCTTCCTTAATTCCGCTTTAATGCTTGGGCGTTGGAAAGGATTCTGATTGGACAGGGAGTAGACATGACATATCCCTGTTTACCTCAAGAAAACAAACTCCATTTGCCGCAGCATTTCTTTTCCCCAACAACATGAAGGAACAACTAAAAAGTACGTTTTTCGCTTTGCTTTTAATTGTCGTTTTGAAACAGCAACTCAACAATGGCGTACTACTTCTGTTGTATCAGTAAGGTACGGCTTACTGATAAGCTACGGCATCGCTAGGTGAGGAACCAAGCATGCGCAGAATGACCAGAAATAACTAAAGCGGAATTAACTATACATGAATAGAACGTACACAGGAATTAGTCTTTTCGGAATTAACATCTGAATAAACCAGGTAGTTTATTCATAATTAAGTTTATTCAGAATTAACTTTTTGATTCGGAATTAAGTGTTTACAAGGAGTGGAATTAACTTTAATTCCGAATTAGAGAGAAATTAAAGGTCTCATGTAAACGTGGCCATTATGATACTGCCACCACCATGCTTCACATCATGATGTACCACCACCATAATTAACATCACGATGCTGCCACCACCATGCTTAAAGGTGAAGATGGTGTTTTTGTGATGATGTTTAGTGTCTGCCAAACGAAGCATCTCGTCTGATGGTCAAAACACTCATTTCTGGTCTCATCAGACCAAAGAATGTACGTACACATGCCTTCTTGTGAACTCCAGCTTTTCAAAAGTGATGATCTCTTTGCCTCTCTCCCATAAAGCTTTGACTGTTGAAGAACTCAATGTCGGCTGTTGTAAAGTAGTCTCTCCCATCTCAGTTGCTGAAGCTTGTAATTACTTCAGTGAAGTCATAGGTGTCTTGGTGGCCCTTTCATTGGTCTCTTTCTTGCACAGTCATTCAGTTTTTGACAACAATCTATTCTAGGTAAATTTCTGCATGTACCATATTCCTTTCATTTCCTAATGATGGATTTAATTGTATTACAAGGGATATTCAGTGACTTTGAAATTTTCTTGCATCCTACCCTTAATTTCTGTGTTTTTAACAACCTTTTCACAAAGTTGGTTGTTCATTTGCTTTCATGGTGTAGTCACAGTCAGAAGTACTAATTTAACACACTTTAATAGTGTCATCCACAACAGCACATGGACTTAATGTGTATGGAGTTCATCCAAAGCATGACTTCTGTGGCTGATGGACATTATGATCCTCCACCTCTAAGTAATGGAAAACATTTCCCATGTTAAGGGGATTTTGAAGTCAGGAAATATGCATTGAAGTGATGCAGTAATAACAGGAGCCCTGCAGTGCGGGTTGTACACATCAAAATGATCCTCACCAGGAGACTTTCTTATGCTTCATTGTATCTATATATTATATCTGTCTAAATATGCGACAGGTCTGAATGAAAATTATTTCTGACGGGAGGCCCTGGAGAGGGGACAGTTTTATTATGGTGGAGTAAAAAGAAAGTAGGTATGAATTCACTGTCAAACATATCACATGACGCAGTGAAATTATTATAAACTTCAACCATGCCACATTTAATTAGTGGTGGGAGCAGTGGGGAGGACTCATTTCTTGGTCCTGCCAGTCAGCGATTGCACCGAATGTTCTGGCAATTAACCAAAGCTTATTTTTATTACTTATGGTCATAGAAAGTTCAGGAGAAAACCAGGAGCTGGATGTGCTTTAATCTACATGCTTTGCAAGGAACATGACAATCAGCAGTAGTAATAATGTAGCAACAGAAAATGTTATACTGAGGTTTGAGTGATATAAAGGAATGGTTGAAATTTGTCATTTTAACACATTTTGATAGGTTGGTTCTTTTCAGAAAGAAATTCAACATCAGGTATCATGCTACATATTTATATTTATGAGAGGGCAGTGTCTACAGATACGGACCCGTACCCGTAGCCTGTGGGCTACAGATACGGCACTTTCCATTTGCCAGACAGATACGGACCAGTACGCGAGTCTCGCGAGTCAAGAAGCTGCTAACCACTGCAAACTGTTGAAAGGTAAGCAAAGGTTAAGGTTAGGGTTAGGTTTAGGGTCCGTACCTGTAGTACCGATGCTACGGGTCCGTACCGCTAGCGTCTACCGGGAGTCACGTGACCAGATCTCGCGTATCTGATTGGCAAATGGCAAGTGCCGTATTGTAGTCCACAGGCTACGGGTACGGGTCCATACCTCTAGCAACAACCTTATGAGAGACTGAACATAGGGCTTCCTGTTAGTAAAAAACAATATATGGTAATGGGTTTTCTTCTTCTTCTTCTTCTTCTTCTTCTACGCTCAGCCTTGTCTCACCTGCTTGAATGTATCTTATCATAATAATAATATTTTTAAAAAACATAAGCAAAGACCCAGAGCTTAGATTGAGATATTTATCTTATCATTGCAGAAAATCATATGACATCTGAGGCATGTGATGTAATTAACTTTGAAGCAGATAGTGCAGGCTCCTGTTTTGTCTTTGTGTTTTCGGTGTTCCTCACTGGTTTTGAGCTCTGCTGTGACAACAACAGACACTTTCAGATTGGTTCAGCTGAACATGCGGAACAGCTAACGTGGATCTACGGCCCACAAATTTAGCTTCATATGCACAATAAATATTAACATATTGGGCATGTGGCATCCTCAGGAAATAAGATATATAATCTTGACATGTTAATGTTATGGGTGTAATTTTTCTCTAATACACACAGACAGTGTGGCAACCTCTGTGGTATTTCAACTCAACATTGGCTTTATGTTGTTATAGGCCTCAGACTCAGCAGAATATTGAATTTTATGATGCTCTTATCAGAGTATTTAGGCACTCTGTAATGTTTTACCACTTATTATAAGCAGCACTTGCCAGTCACTGTGTTCAGTCCCATGTCTGTGGAGTGGCCGCAAAGTACAGGATGTTCACACATGTCTTGATGTGATAGAAAAGGACTTGTTGTGGGAAGTTATTGATCAGTATAAGTGTGTCTGCTGAGTCGAAAAATGGGTGTTGCATGTCGAATTACACACATTTCTGTTTCATTCATATGTTTATTTCTCTTATAGCATGATGCTCAGTAAATACACACCCATGCTCTTTTTTTCTGTATATTCTGCACATTGAACTGCAGTTGGAAGTCATACTTTTGGCATCCAAAATACAGTGTTGTGTCATTCCACCTCAGTTCACCAAATCTGAAAAAGGTCATGCCTGATCGTTTTAATATTTGTCAGTTTTATTCTGTGCCCATGCATGTTGTTGAGTAAAACGTGTCAAATCTGGGGTCATACATAACATTAGTTTTTAAATTCTTAGAGATCAGTGATTTTTGCATTGCTTTCTTCCATCAACCAATCTGTTCAGCAATGTTAAAGTACCATAACTTGAGAAATAATGTGGCAAACTCATTCATATGACTGACATTTCCCCAACCATATAACCTTTATTTTTCCCCTTTAGAGGCAGATTATACTTTATTTTTACAATTATTATTGTGGGATTGGCACCAACAGGAGCTTAAAAAATGTAGATTATGGTGCAAGTTAAAGGCATACTTTATGACAAAATAAATATTAAAAATATGTTTTTTTGCATTTATGGTCAGTATTAGGATAGTCACGGAGCAATTTTGACAGGTGAAACCACTTCAAAAGTGGTCCCAACTAGAAGAGTTCTATAATTAGTCCACCAAGGAACACGGCTGACTTACACTCAACAAAAATATAAACGCAACGCTTTTGTTTTTGCTCCCATTTTTAATGAGATGAACTCAAAGATCTAAAACTTTTTCCACAAACACAATATCACCATTTCTCTCAAATATTGTTCACAAATCTGTCTAAATCTGTGATAGTGAGCACTTCTTTGCTGAGATAATCCATCCCACCTCACAGGTGTGCCATATCAAGATGCTGATTAGACACCATGATTAGTGCACAGATGTGCCTTAGACTGCCCATAATAAAAGGACACTCTGAAAGGAGCAGTTTTGTTTTATTTGGTTGGTCCACTCCTCTTCAGTGGCTGTGCGAAGTTGCTGGATATTGGCGGGAACTGGTACACGCTGTCATATCCAGAGCATCCCAAACATGCTCAATGGTTGACATGTCCGGTGAGTATGCTGGCCATGCAAGAACTGGGACGTTTTCAGCTTCCAAGAATTGTGTACAGATCCTTGCAACATGGGGCCGTGCATTATCCTGCTGAAACATGAGGTGATGTTCTTGGATGTATGGCACAACAATGGGCCTCAGGATCTCATCACGCTATCTCTGTGCATTCAAAATGCCATCAATAAAATGCACCTGTGTTCTTCGTCCATAACAGACGCCTGCCCATACCATAACCCCACCGCCACCATGGGCCACTCCATCCACAACATTGACATCAGAAAACCGCTCACCCACACGACGCCACACACGCTGTCTGCCATCTGCCCTGAACAGTGTAAACCGGGATTCATCCGTGAAGAGAACACCTCTCCAACATGTCAGACGCCATCGAATGTGAGCATTTGCCCACTCAAGTTGGTTATGACGACGAACTGGAGTCAGGTCGAGACCCCGATGAGGACAACGAGCTTCCCTGAGACGGTTTCTGACAGTTTGTGCAGAAATTCTTGAAATTTCTTGGAAAAAGTTTTAGATCTTTGAGTTCATCTCATAAAAAATGGGAGCAAAAACAAAAGTGTTGCGTTTCTATTTTTGTTGAGTATATGTGATGATTGGCGTACGTGAATCAGCCTGTGCACAACATCACTCAAAAACAGAATAATGGATTTGGGTGACATTTTCAGGCAAGGTACGAAAAATGACACAAGGACTATTCATTAGATTTCGGCAGTGATGTGGCTTATAGTCTGGATCCACGGATTTGTTCAGGATTTCCAATTGCAAGATAGTGACACGGGATCACTGTAACTATGACAACAAGTGAACACTACCTTTTGCCTGCTGGCGATCACATGATTGCAATCCACCGCTGTGGACTTATTTATCTGTCAGAAATGATACAAGGACCAATTGATGAAATTGTGAGTTTTTTTCTGAGTCCCATCAATTCCCACCACCTGCTGCATATTTAGGTCATTTGAATCAGTATCCATACATAACGTACACATGCGTAACATACTCCCGTGATCAGCGCAAGGTCATTTTTCTTGTGGGTACATCTATATTAAATGGCCACATTCTATGTTTCTGTGATTTCTGATCATCACTAATAAAAAATGCTGCATTTCTGCAAACATGTGCTGCATTTCTGACAATACCATATGGGTGAATGAACAGTACTGAACTCTCTGAGTGCTTTTCTTGTATTGTTAATAGGCTAAGAACAAAAATCATGATTTTCCAACTGATTTAAGTTGTTTTATGAAAAGTGTTACCATAAGCAATCACGTTACTATTTGAATATTTGAGGTGGAATGATTCCAATATTACAAGTTGCCACTGTGTAGCATAGAATTGGTTTATGGAGTGAAATTTTGCAGACTCATTGATACGTACATATGGTTCTCAACAGTACAACGATGCTTTGACAGAATAATACAAACCAGTTACACAATGGTGCAAATTTGCTGAAAAAAATTCAGTGTTTCTGTTGATTCCAATTTTCTACCAACCAAAAAACTTTGATTTTTCACTCTGCAAGTCAGATTTTTTTTTATTATATTCTGTGATTAGTACCAATCTGAGCTTTAAACATGAGAGCATGGTGCCAGTCAGAGCTATAATTTTTGCATTTCTGACCAATATTTGAACATGTATTCAGCAGGTATGACAGGTGAAACCCATCCAATAGTGATCCTAACTGAAAGAGTGACATCATATTGTTATGGATTGAAGAAAAATCATAATTTTCCAACTCATAGTGCTTCAAGTACTTTTAGGAAAAGTGGTGCTGTAAACAATTTATCAAGTTATGCTACATGCTCCACAGATTGGTGAGGAGAAAACGGCGTAAAAATCAAAATCACCTCATCTTTTTTAGGAATTTTTTACTCAAAAACTAATGTTACTTTTGACACCAGATTCTACACAGGGCCAGCTTAATCAATAATCGCAAGTATAAAAAAATCTGTCAAACTGAAGATAATCTGGGGCATTTTGTGTTATTTTTCTACATCCTCCCTGACTGAACACCTGCTACCATGAAAACACTTGTACCCAAATGCTGAACGCCACAATTAAAAACCGCTCTTTTCACCTGAGCAACATCAAGTCGATCAGTTCTCTCGCCAAGGACAGAGCGATGATCCCACTAGAAATCAGAGCTTACTCCTAAGCGCTTCTGTAAAATAATTTAACGTCACAGGCAATTATGCCCTCCGCCATAATGACTTCTCATCAAGACTGATGAGAGGAATATGAGACGAGGAGGATGTCGAGCTATGAGACCTTAGAGGACCTGTATTGAAAATTCAGTGTATTGTGGGAAGGAAACATCTTTTTAAAAATGTAACGTGGTTCAGTCTTCAATTAGAAAACAGATGTGATGTCTTTTAAACCTTTAATAAATATAATATACGAGCACACTCATTCAAACACGCTCTCTCCAGGCTTGAATTAACTAGATAAAGAGTGTTTGCTACATGGATGGCATGCTAATGACTTTTCTACGTCAGTGAACCCCAACAAGACAAGTTATTTGTGACAGGAATAACCCACATGACAATCGACATTTACTTTTATTACGGTAGAAACCGCTGCAAATATCCCCTCTTTGTACTCTCATCACTGCAGTCTGAATGTCTGGTGCTTACTCTTCCTGAAACGATGTTTCGCTCTTCGTATGATCTGTTCCAGTCTTTACCATCCCCTTCAGGCAAGCAATGTGCTCAAGTCATCTCATGTCATTTGTTTGTTAACGTCTGGAGCTGCTTTTATAGTTCATGGGAACCATTTCAAAGCATCGCACGTTGTCATTGTGTCATGCATTTTAAGGGGGATAGACACAGATTTCCTCATGTGCTCACTTGAAGACCTCAAAGACGGTGCTTCTTAGAGTGCAATGATGTTTAAAGTCAGAGACACAATCCAAAATATCATGATCGAATGCTTGTATGAGGTGCAAATGTGGGGAAAACCACAAAAAATGGAATGATATTATATAAAAGAGGTAGAACATATCTGTTTAATCTAGTTTTGGATGACATCGGTGTTGCTTTTTCAGCCAATGACGGCCAGATTTGGTGTTGATGAAACTTTGAGACATAGAGAACATGATCAAGTAAGATATACTTGAAATGAGTGAAAATTAAAATAACAGCAGAATCAAAGGACAGTAAACAAGCTTTTACAAACTAATGTGGATTGTACTTGGGATATAAATTATCGTTTTCTGTTAAAGACAAGAATCTATTTTCATTCCCTTAAAATGCAAAGTGACTGTTTGTGTTAAAACAATGAGCTTATCTATATAATATAATATAATATAATATAATATAATATAATATAATATAATATACACAGATGAAAACACAATTATTCAACATTTTTGTTGTACATTTTTATAATAATATAAAATATCTTTCATTTAACAAACAAATCTATGTAAAATTACTTGGTTATATACTTGTTTTACTCTTAGTTTTCATCAATTATATCAAATTTAATTTTAGGAATACATTTATATTCATCAGTTTTGTTAAAAACAAAGTTAATATTTGTGTAATAATGCTACATTTGCAAATGCAGCTGAACAGTCTTTTGATGTTATGAAATGTCCGTTGTCTAAAACTGTTATGGTTACTAACAGCAACTGTTTTATTTAATATTACAAGTCACAATGTGTTTTGTCATTTTCTTGATATTTCAAAAATGCAGAAATAAAAAGGAAAAACTCGATGAAATTACTTTTTTATTTTCATTTTTTTACAGTGTGTTGTAGGTGGTTACAGTGAAGTAGTCCAGAACTCTATTATTCAGAGTAAATCTATAAATTATACTATATTTAAAATGTTTTGGATCCAGTTTTCTTGATCAGGACCCCCTCCTGGTGTCATTCACACTGTGGAGTTTGCCATAAACGACTGTACTCGTTAGCAAGCTGCCATTTATTCCTCTCTTCATCCAACTTTGAGTTTTATTGATCTCTCTTGCTCTTTTTTCAGAAGTGAGTTTCTTCACATTCACGCAGGTACAAACCTTCACACTTAGGATCTGACCGGGGCAAACACTGTCCTCTGCTGTCAGCCCCTGAGCAGATGGGAGGTAAGACCCTACTAACCCCGTCTCGCATCAGCACTCACAGTGGCAGCTGCGGAAGGAAAGACAAGAGCACAGCTCAGGTTTGGAGATTTGTAGTAACCACAAGCCCAAAGCTTCAAGATTTGGGCAACTTCAGCCCACAGCAGCAGTATTGATCCCAGGAGTATAATGTGGGGAAGTCTGTGAGTCCATCTAAGCGGGCTTCCATAAACCATGCATCTTTTTAGTGTCATTTTTCAACTGTAGCTTTAAATAACCAACATATGTTTTCAAAATAACAACTCATTCACATAATGCTTGTGCATTTATCTAAAGAAGGGCTACCTACTGAAATAAAAAACATGAAGCATACATCTCTGTGCAAATGTGTTAGATGCTGAATCCATCATGCAGTGCCTTCAGGGAGGTGCCTGATCGGTTCCACATTCAATCTGCAGCATGACAATGAGCCTACACATAGAGCTCAAGTCATAAAGAACTCTCTTTAGCAAAGAGAAGAAGAAGGAGTCCTCATCTCAACACCATGGAGTCATTCTGGGTTTAAACTTAGACACAGAAGAAAATAAGAGAGACTAAATTCACAGAAGAACTGGGACAAGTTCTCCAAAGTGCCTGAAACAGCATAGCTACCAAGAACCCTGAGAAACTGTGTCCATGGAAAATTTGTGCTCTTTTACAAGGAAAGTGTAATTTGTTCTGCGGCTGTACAAACTTCAATGATAAATAGAAACTTTTAGTCATTATCATTGCTATCTTCACTAATTTTAGCATCTAAAACTTGACATTAATAGGAAACCTTACTTACCTACTGCAACAAGCCAACATTTTCCAAGAGATGTAACATTTTACTAAGTGTGAATCTGACTGTCGACAGTAGAATTCAACATTTCATACCTTCGACAACCCGATGAGTCCCTTCATAGTAGAGTTTCGAGCCATTGTTCTTTCATTATCTCTGTTCTCTGTCACTAAGGAATCAGCACGAACTTTTTCCAGATGTAATTGAACAAAATCACGTCTTGCTCAGCTCTCATTAGTTCTTATTTTCTAACTGAAAAGCCACGACTGCTGCTTTGGAAAAGTATTAAACTTTCTCCATATTTTATTTATCTAAATTGGTTTCTCTTTTTATCACCATATTATTTCAACCAGGACAAGGAATATTGTTGCCAAGAATGGGTTTATTTAGCCTGCAACAAAATCCATAGGTATCAAAATAACATCCACATGAATACCAGGACCAAAGTTTACCAGCAGAAAACTGCACTGTTATATGATCATACACTTTACTGGTCTGTGGTTATCATGTCGTGTCTGATCAGTGTGTGTTTTTATTCAAAATTTAGATTTAAAAATATGGATTTAAAATAAAGTTTTTGTCAGTTCCATGAAGACTAGAAAAGAAGAAAAACATCAACTGTACTACTCTTTGTCTGCGGGGGGTGGGGGTGGGGGGTGGGGTGGGGTGGGGTGGGGGGGACAGTAAAAACTGCAACACATTTGACTTTTGTTTACCTGTAGGTGGCCAAATGGGCATGTGTGTCTTTCACTAGTGACTACCACAGACTGTAAATAAAAAATGGACATGGTCTCCAGCGCCTACACAGAAGTAATCTCGCTTTGCCAGCCCATTCTGTAGAACACAATGGTCTGGCTACACCACTCTGTATTTTGGTGTAGGGGGGAAAAAACGCCCTGGCTTGTTTGTATTTCTGTAAATCAATGAGAGTCATTGCAAATGGGGGAAAAAAAACGAATGTGGCCTCGGTTTTCTCTCAAAATAGCGAAGAATGGAACTGTTGTGGAACATTTGCTTGCAGGGAGAGAGACATACACTGTTATTATTAAGCTAATCCACCTAAAAAAAAAAGCTAGCAGGGTTGCCTTTCATTTGTCAGGATGGGACGTTGCTGCTTGGAGGTTGTCGTTGAAACCATGGCAAAGTGAAATGAGAGGTGGCTGATACATGCATCCGTCATCCTGTGAGTCACAGTAACGCGTAAGTGACTGAAGTCTACATTCATTTTTAATTTCCAACACGGGGCGTCTCCTCAGAGTAAGCTTTGACTGTTGCTATGTGTGCTGTCTGTCCATCTGATGTTAAAGAGGATGTGTTTCATCAGACCAGAACACTTACTTTCAATGCTTCATGGTCGAGTTCTGCTGCTCTCCTGCCGATTGTTGGAGCCGTCGTTGGTGGACAGGGGTCAGCACATACACTATGACGAGTCTGCAGCTACACAGCGGTACATTTCTATCATAGCAGTATTATCTTTTTTTAGCAATTTCTGCTAGTGTTGTTCTTCTTTGGAAACCGTCACTGCGTGGACACTGAGCTACCCTCCACCCAGTTGTCAGTCACCATTTGTCCTTCCTTTGAGTGCTTTTGCTGCATACTAACCACAGCATACTGGGAGAACCTCACCAGATATATTGTCTTGGAGATGATCTGACCCAGCGATCGCAATCTGGTCCTTGCCAAAGTCACTCAGATGCTTCTGCTCCCCATCCACCCTGCTTCCAACACATCAACTTCAAGAACTGACTGTTGAGCTGCTGCTAAATACATCTCCTGTCCTGACAGGACAGGTGCCATTGTAATGAGATAATCAGTGTAATTCACAGAAACTGTCAGTTTTAATGCAATGGCCCATCGGCGTTTGTCAGTAATCACAGCACTGATATGAACATACACAATAAAGAACACTAATACACTGTTCTTGAGCAGGTTAAAGTTGGCTCATGGATGTGTCCTTTATCTTCCAGGTATTCTGCCCCAAAACAAAGTGTTGGACAAATTGAAATTCTGACATAATGACGGCGATGGGCAAAAAAAAAAAAACTCCGGGGATCACAAAAGTTATTAGAATTCATCCTGCAGGCTACATGATTATTCCTACAAACCGTGAGGCGATCCATCAAGCTGATATTTGACAGAGCAAACTAGGAAAGGAAAGAGAGGAGAGGAAAATGTGGATTCCTCCTGAGGCAAACATGAATTTCTGTATAAAGTTTCATTGTAATCCTTCTAATAGTTGGAGAATATTAAATAAATACACACATACACATGAAAAAGTGAGCGAAAGGACATTAAAGCAAAGCAAATGACTTCTGATATGAGCGACTTAATTAAATCTTCCTTTTGAAAACTGGTGTCTGAAAGTACCAGGCCAAAACACGCTGGGCTCGCCGGTAATAGTCACTCAACATGTCTTTGACTTGTAGATAGAATCAGTCGTGATGAGGCCAATTACATTCATTTCTATCTCTGGAGACAAGGAAGGGCGAGAGGGAGGCTCAAGATAATAAAATACAAATTATTCATGTGGATTTCATTCTCAGAGCAGAGCTCATCGAGGCAGGTGTGGACCAGAAAGAACAGTGTGAATGTATATTTTATAACAAGGCCAGCGTGTAAAAATAATTATATCATGGTGCACTTTGAACACTTGCTGGAAGAGAAAGGAGGCGTGCAGGGAATGAACAAACAGCACTTGTAGCCAGCATGTGGAAAGCTTAAATATATTGGGGCTGACCTGTGGTGAGATCCCTGCAGAGTTCTGTCTGCTGAGCTGCTTCAAACTCTGGATCAGCTGCTGTCCTTTAAAGCTGCTCCCGAAGATGTCAGAACGAAGCTCCAAAGAAAATCACATCTTTGATACCAGGGTTACACAGAAGCCTTTAAGGCACATTACAAAAAAAAAATAAAATCATTGGTAAAGATGGGTTGATTCATTTGTTAAAGCTGAAACCAATCATAATTTAGCCAGAACAACAAAGGAGGTGAGTGAAAGAGCCTCTTGAAATTATTTTTTTAAGTGAAATGTGAAAAGGAATAACAGTTTTTGTGTGCAACTGAAACAAGAAGTGGCTCAGTGGTGCATGTGTTTCTCTTTTCCTCAGATTTGTTATTTTTCATCTTCTTGCCTTAAAGCATTTGAACTAACCTGATCGATGTATCAGAAGCCTTATTGATTCTACAGCTTTGCTATCTTCATGCTTGGACATGGAAGTCTTTGTCATCTTTGTATTGCATGATGAAAGCAAAGTGTAAACGTAACGAAAACGGCATCAGGAGGCATCACCAAATGTTTGTTTACTCTCCTCCCTGATTTCCATTCGTTGCCAAGACCTGCTGCTGTCAGTCAAAGAGCTTTGAATCCATTTTCTTTTCTGATCACACAACACTTCAGATGATTTTTGTAGGGACGGAACAGTGCATGCTCGGGCCACCGCTGATGCGCGCGTTAAAGAATCAGATCATAGTTTTGCTCCTAAAGATAAACAGTGGAGGAGGCGTCACTGCTCGTCTAGTCAGCCTTGATTGGATTGTGGATTAATCACATAAAAAAGGGGGAAGTCCGGGTCTGCTCCAAGTCAAGGAACGAGATCCGTGCGTCTTTGGCCGCCCTAAGTTTGGAGAGGAGACGCCGGCTGCAGAGCGCACGGTTTGCGCGCTTCGATTCCAACCACACAGAGGCGACTTTTTTTAAAAAAGAGGATCTGAAGATGAACCACACCGGCGTGCTGTGCAAAAACAACCAGACACACAACTTTACCGATCAGTCGTGCCAGAACCCCACTGCACCGCCTTACAGTCACATCGACATCACCACTTTCATGCACATTTTCCCTTCGATTTATGGCATCCTGTGCTCGGTTGGAGTTATCGCCAACGGGCTGGTGATCTACGCGGTGGCAGCATGCAAGAAAAAGATGGTCTCGGACATCTACGTGCTCAACTTGGCAGTTGCAGACATGCTGTTCTTGCTCGTGATGCCCTTCAACATCCACCAGCTGGTCAGAGACAGACAGTGGGCTTTCGGAAACTTTATGTGTAAGGCAGTTGTGGTGGTGGATGTCAGCAACCAGTTTACCACTGTGGGGATAGTCACTGTGTTGTGCATTGACAGGTAAGTCTCAAATCCATCCATTTCACATATATTTTATTGCTTGTAGTGCAGGAGAGGTACCAGAAGTTAGATAAAAGTGCAGATTTTCACAGAATCTTTACATTATTTGAATCAATCTTTAAACGTTAATCAGAGATCTTTGAATTTAGAAAGTCAAATCCATTATCATAGGTGCAAAATTCATAAATTAAGAGCCTCTATAGATATATATTAAAGGTGCCACCCTAAAAAATTAAGCAAGTAAAATCACAAATCACTCTCCATCTGAAAATGCATCACTTGGGTGCTCTAATCATCTGTGTAACAATCCATGAAGGCACAATGTTCCCTTGCGTAAATGTTACTCGTGTCCTGTTTATGATCTGAATGCTTTCTAGACAATTAAAGGATGTCTTATGCCATAGGTTGAGCTGATAAACATCTCCATTTCAAGGGAATATCTGGATAGGAGAGCTATAATATCATACATCTGTACCATAAAGCACATCATGCATTTCTATAAGGTCATTAGACCTGCTAATTGCAGAGCTACATGTGCAGAAAATGATCCTTTATAGGCTCCATAACAATCAGCAGTGGCCTTGGCAATTTTGTTTTGTCAGTTGGAGTATCTGGCCTTGACATCGTGACAATTCACTATCTATCATCTCAGTTCAATCTTCTTTTTTCTTTTTAAAAAAAAAAGTTATAAAGGTTTTCTGTGGCAAATAGCAAAAAAAAAATACAGAGCAGCACCGTGAAAAACTGCAATCTGATGTTGAAGAAAATAAAACTAAGAAAGCAATGACTAACAAATGAAAAAAAAAACTCACAATGAAAGGTTTCAACAAACACAAAAGGCTAGATAATTTGAGTGGTGAATACCTTTCACAGGGCTGAATACACGTTATTTATCACCTTAAATAAATCACATTATTGGGATTAGAGTTTTCAATTTAATAGCCCCAATGACGTCTCTCACCCCTGACTTCTAAGAAATCTATATCATATTTCTTTCTAATTATCTGTTTAGATCACAGAATGAAGTCACAGTGATAGAGTTCATTTCTAACATCAAGTGTTGTCAAATTGCACTTGTTAAAAAAATTCTATTTTTCCCTAATCTGCCATTAGAGAGATCCCACCCTAAGGTTACAGTGTTTTTTTTCTCTCTTTCTGTATTCACTTGTTTAAAGAAAGACACAGTTATTTTTTTTAAAGAAAGGGAAAACTTATTTATACTTCCACTAGTTTATGTCAGTGTGCTGTGGAATTTAATTTCATGGGCAATCAACACGATCCCGTTTCCAAGTCACAACAGAGCTAAATACAAGAGAAAAAAAATAGTTGCTGAAAAGAAACTTTAAACACATCAGCGTCTATTAGTACATGCTGGAGGGTGTATTGAATTTTATTATGTCCAGACTAGTAAAGGAAATATCTAAATGCTTTCTGTGGTTGTAACATGGTGTTTGTCTACATCCTTGAATCAGACAGCTCAACTCACTGTGCTGTAATAAAAACAGTGTGAAACATTTAGTGCTTTGACGGATGAAAGTGCACATTTTTCACCGTATCAATATTTAACCGAAGTCGGGGGCCAACTCTGGATCTCTACACACTGATTACTAATAGAAGACAGACTTATAACAAATTTATCTTGCTTCAGTTGAGAACAGCCGCCCTTGTTCTCAAAAATGTGAATGCTCAACTGTTGATAGAAGAGATAATTACAATTTTGCAGGAAGTCCAGGAGAAAATTACAAGTATGCTGGTCTGTTCACGGCTCTTAAATGTCAGCAGACAGGTTGGGGACAAACAGAGTAACATGAAACAGCAACTGAAAATATGTAATTTGCTCCACTTAAGTGGCACTTAGGGGTAAGCAATGGCAGAGTGATTGGTTTTCTCCAGCTCCTTAAACTGAAGCAAAATTAAAAACAAAATCCAAAGGGAAATGTGTTTATATTCTTCTGCTGAGCCAATCTGACTAAATTATACTAATTTGTCAGTGCATTCATCACGTAATATATTGAGAGCGTATCTCGGACATGGCTCCTCATCAAATCATCTCCTTCTCGCCTGACATGATTCTGAGCTTGTCAAGGATGAAAATGACCTCTTCAGCCAAGTTGTTTTGATTGTTTGTGTTTCTGAAGCTTTAAAAGGGGTGAATTCTTCCTCCTAGGTACATAGCTATCGTCCATCCGAGCTCAGAGAAGAGGACCGTGCAGTGGACCATCATCATCAACATGCTGGTGTGGCTGGGCAGCTTCCTGCTCACCGTGCCGGTCATGATATACGCCAAAGTTGTCCGCAGGCAGCATTTGGAGGTCTGCATGATGTACCTGGACGGGCCTGGAGACATGTACTGGTACACCCTCTACCAGTCCATCCTGGGTTTCATCATACCCCTCATCATCATCAGCACCTTCTACTCGCTTACCCTCTACCATGTCTTCAGCTCCATCCGCCGGGTCAAACGGAAGCAGTCGGTGTGGGCCAGAAGAGCCACCAAGATGGTCCTGATGGTCATCACCTTGTTCCTGATCTGCTGGTCGCCCTACCACGTCATCCAAGTCATCAACCTGAGCATCAAAACGCCGACCATCGCTTTCGTCTACGCCTACAACGTCAGCATCTGCCTCAGCTACTCCCACAGCTGCATCAACCCGCTCATGTTGCTCATCTTCGCCCAGAACTACCGCGAGCGTCTTTGCCGCAGAAACGCCCTGTTCAGCTCCCAGCACTCGTCCAAGGTCACAGTGGTCAAAACAGACGGCTCCAGTACGACAAATGACCCCAACTATCGCTGTACTGTCATATAATCGGAAGCTTTTTGTACAAAGCGCGAGTAAATTGTCGCAGCTTGAATGAACAGTGATGCTCGTGATGGCGGCTTCGACGTTGATACCACACAAAAAAAGAGCCTGAAACATGAGCAGCGCTACTGAAGAAAGCCAAAATAAATGCAGGTGATGTGACTGCATTCATTACCCTTTATCAAGAGCCGGTTACATCCAGTGTCATGCTGCTCTGCGAATACACCGAGGCGCAGCTTGAGAGATCTATCACAGGCAAACATTAGCATGTCGAGTGCGTGAAATGTTGCGATCCCTTCACTATAGGTGGGAGTGGGAGAGTTTGCCAGCTTCCAGAGGTTTTGTGAGTTGTTTGATGGACTGAACAGATCAACTGCAACTAGACAAGTATCACTTTCTCATTAGGAACGTTTCACAAGGGTGTGGGATTTAAAAACAATTGCTTTAATAGTGGTTCATCCATAGTTTACTTCATAGACCAGTTATGACTAATTGCATTTATTAGTTTGTGTTTTGTAATAAAGGAGTTATAAATGTGTGTAATCCGTTATAGTTCCCACTTTGACGTTGCAGATATTGAAGTTAATTAATTTGAGGTTGCACCAGTGAGAAGTAGTTTTGACACTCGCAACCCAGATTTTTTGTTGTGTTGTAAAGCCGACTCGATCATTTATTAACCATTTATAAAGTATTAGTCACAAATAATTAACCTTTGTTTTATATGATTGTGAAATGTGACAAGTAAATGTAATATTTTATGGCAATTTAGTGGTTGTCAATCACAAAAGAAACCGCACAGCTGTTTGTTTTTCTTGGCTTTGTAGTTCTCGGTTGGCCCGTTTAAAGTCTGTCAACCTAATTGCAAATGTCTGACTGCTGTACAAAGTACTGTGTCTCATGAGTATTCCATAATGACATGGCATGCAGCTAATGATGGCAGTGAACAGTACACAATTTGATAAGATGCATTTGTCGTAGATGTAGTGTTTGAATTCTGTTTGTTTGTTATGGATTCTAAGTGTGATACTTTGCTGTTCCTGGACTCTGCACGAACAGCCGATGCCTCAGAATGCTGGAAAATGCAACATACGTGACAGTGATAAAACCCAAAATGTCTCACCACAAAGAATCCTTCAGTTTATCAAAGGCAGGCCTGCTGTGGTTACAGTCTTTATGGGTGGTTTCCTAAATATTACTCATCAGCATTCAGTGCTTCATTTCCTCTTATTTATCCTCATCCTTAAGCCCGCTGAGCTGCTATAACCATAATTGAGCTACACGCCTCACCACCGCCGTCCCGTTATCAGCTGGAGGTCAACTGAAAGAGCTTTGAAAAGGCACGAAAACACTGCTAAATTTGACAGACTTTTTACTTGGCAGGAGACTTGGTGAAACTATTTCATGATGTCGATGCTATATATTGATTTATAAGCTGATGATTGTCGTAATTTGAGATGTTCTTTCTTCTGTCCTTCTGTATGTGTATGTACAGTATTATCTCAGTCAGATTGCAGCTGTAAAGTGAATTTTTGTGATAATGAGTTTGTTTTTTAAGCGCTCAGAGGTCACATGCAGTGACATTGTGGGACAAACACAGCATGAAGGTAATTTCCTCACACCAGTGTTGTTTTCCTGATTTTGTATAATGAAAAAATGAGAGGAAATGTACAGAAACATTATGATTGGCTCATTTGAATGTCTGTGGTGACACAGAGGAGGGATCAGGGTCGACATGATAATTAATGAACTGTCAATGAAGAGTTTCTGAATTGAACTTAAGACTGTATAGTAGATAATGAGGGATGAGTAGAAATCAGACTGGAAGATACAGCAGTAATGAATCAAGGTTACGTGAAACGTAACTTTCTTCATGCTTCTGATTTCTCTAAACCAGCAGTTAAACAGCACAAATTGCTAGTTATTCATTACTAACTACTTAATCATTATCAACTCATGAAGTATGCCATGCTGATTAACTGTTTCCTCATTAGTTTGTATTATCTGACCATTAATTGGCATTTTTGTACCAGTGGAAGTACAGTAGAGCTTCATGGTAAAAAAAAAAACTAACAAGAACATGGTTCAACTGAGTAAACAGTTCATTCCTCAATAACAAGCCAGACAGAGTACATTCTTTAATTATTAAGTCGGTCCTGTTTCCTCCTCACTCATTCCTCAGCAGCTAATCACATTTTTGTGCACTGTATTGTAAAGCCTTGTATTTTCAGTGGCGCTGGAGCACTAAATGTGATACGGATCACTTCTGCATCACTTTGTCACGTACAGTTCTTCTGTGTTGTGTTTCTTCGATCAATTACTAGCTGGGCCCCGGGGCCGTATGTTCTGTAGAAATTAGTTTGTGGTAATTTGATAATGTGAACATTTCTTTGGTACTTATCGGTAACTCATTTAAGCTGACCTGGAATGGGTTTTTCAGTGGTTTTAGCAGTTTGACTCAGTTTTGAAGTACCGGATTCTAAAAGGGAGAATGTGTCACCTTTTAATGGGCCTGCACAGACTCACAACAGCATTTAGATCGTGGTCATGTTTCTATGTATGAGAGTATTCAAAAAGTCTCCCGTCTAAAATAGAAAATACCACAAGAGAAAGACTATTCTTGCATTATTTTTCACTTCAATGCACTGGGTCCACCAATGTTTCACAGAAAGTAACATCTTGAGTTTCCAGACGCTTCAATTGCATGCATGACCTCATCATCATTCTAAAAATAGCGACCACACAAGTGAGATTTTCAGTTCAGGAAACAGGTAGAAGTTAGATGAGTGAGGTTCAAAAGGCAACAGTTAAAAGCCAGATTTGGCTGCTTCTATTCATGCCAGCTCAAAACTTTCCTCTCCTTGCAAAGAAATGCTTACCAGTGTTTGAGTGGTTGTGGGCAGAGTTTTAACCTTTTTAGTACTCAGTTATACCCCAACACAATACAGGTGTTTCTCGTGTTTCCGGGTAAGATCAAGAACTTTTTGAAATCCCCTTGTTTGTACGTACATTTACACTACGGCTGAGCAAACACACTTCTTCCAAATTTTGGCACAACTTTTTAACACACATTTTGGCCTGTGGTCCATTCAGGGTCCTTGTGGACTCTTTCAGGCTTGGGCAAAGGACAACATTGGGTGTTAAGTCCAGGCGAACTTTTTGAAGTAACTTCGTAACTGTGAAGCGAATTTGGAGCAAATTTTCTACAAAAGATATGAAAATGTACAAGCAAAGTACACTTGTTTGCATTAACTGCTTTGGAGCAAGCCAACTAGTCAGTGCAGTGAGATAAGAAGGTGGCGCTATAGGCTACGTTTTACATGGCTGTAACAAACAGAGTAGAAGAAGCTGCAAGCAAAACTAGCACCGCGTTCTAGATCACACAATTTTTCTTCAGTATGCAAACAATGGGGAAAGACTAATTCCTCATATGAATACACCTAAAACTTTGTCTGTCACAGCCTGTAGTGCAAAAAGAGGTCATCTGTCTGTGCAGTCCAGCTTGTTTATACTCGAGCAAGAAACCGTGATGTATGTGAGAAAACTGCAAGGAGAAACCAGCTGGCTTGCATACTGCCAAATATGACCAGATCTAGTAGGCGTATTTTTGGCACATTACATTCAACATGTTGTGTATTGAGACATTATCATTTTTTGCATACGATATAGTTTAGAAGTATGGATATTGGAATGCATCCTAGTTTTAAACCAACTGACAAACAAACCTGAAAGAAGAAGAAGAAATAAATCCAATTTTGTCCATTTGAGAAAAATGGAAAGAAGTATTGAGGATTTGTTTTCAATTAGGCAATTTATAATTATTCTTCCAGGTCAGATTCAATGTGTTGGTGATGTTTCATGCAACTGGACAAAAAGACGACAAAAGAGGAAAAAACAGCTGATCGGTCATGTGAGTTAAATATCCGTTATGTCAGAACTTACTTGGAGAAGGGGCTTTCATCTCGCAATGTACATACTTAAGGGCAAAAACCAACTCATGCAAATCTAGAAACTTTCTAGCGCAGTTTTATTTCTGAATGAAAATGCACAGAAATTCTGTTGTGGAAACATGTCTCTAGACATCCTGACGGTTAGTCCTCTAAGCTTGAAACCTGTGTGTCATATATTTCTTGTAATATAACTTTCCATCTCTTTTTTTGGATATTCCATGTATGTTAAACTCTCACATCTTTCAGACTCCACACTTATACTTTACATTGGAGGTTTTCTCATCCAAATTTAAAGCCTAATCCAACATAACTCCTGATAAGCGTGACGGTGAACTCACTACAAGCTCCTCCCGAGTCCAGTAGAACATTACACAGTAGTCTTCACCAACTTGAAATAGAGGCAAGACCCTACAAGTGAAAGGGTAGCATTTTAAATTAATAGGTGGCTTGCAAACACGTGACTTTAGCGGTGGCATTAACTTCCGGTTAATTAAGTGGTGGTCAGGCCAACCAAAATGGCTGCCGCAGAGCAAGGAAAACGCGACTCTTTTTCGGAGTATTTTCGTGCTTTAGATTCTAATTCTCAAACTCGATACATCGAAAAACTCAAATTTTGTGATGGCATAGATCCGTATGCGTTATCCACGAAGGATTTGACCTACGAGTTGGAAAACATCTGCCAGTTCAGTTCCCTGATATCTCAAACTATCTGGTGCTACAAACAAGCTTTTGCACTGCTAAACAAATGAAGGCTTGGAAAAGCATGGATTCATACAATTTCTTTGTCTGTGGATGGGTTAAAGAAGTCGGAGTTAAGATCCTGAAAGACAAATCCTGCATCATATAAAGCAGTGTAAGTAACGATTTATGTAAACTTGTACTTGCTAGGTGTGTTAGCTCGGTGGATGCTAAAACGTGTTTCTGCTGTTCTTTTCAGGTGAAACATTCGCAATGTTTATCAATCTGCTAAACATCGGAACTCTGGACTTGCTGTGTGTCAAATCTCATGAGTTTGTGAAAGTCTAACAAGGCCTCGGCACCTTCTGAACGTTTCCTCTTTTCATCCCAAGTGTGCAATCGCTCACTCCAGCGTCTCTGCAGTTGGCTGTTTCACTTTCTCGTGGCCAAGTTTCCTCGTCGGAGCCCAGTCTATGTCCTCCTCATCATATAGATTGCTAAGACGCCCTGTTGAACAATGTGAGAATATTACACGGGTTAAAATCGTACTACTCTGACTGCTTCGTTTGCCTATCAACAGAAACCGTCATTTTGAACGAGAGTAAACAAGCTAAAAACAGCGAACGTTAGCTCGTTAAGTGGGTAGTTAGTGTTACCAGTCTTTAAAGAATGGGTCCTAAAACCAACACAGAAAGGCTCTAAGCATGTATATCATAATAATTCACTAACCTTTAACGAAGTGATCGCCACAGACTCTGGCATTCTTTGACTCCGCTCCCTTCAAACTTAAGGAAATGTTAGCGAGCCATTTTTCTCTGCGTCTTTTCTTAAAATCCTTAGTGCAAGGCCCTTTATTAATCTCTTCACGAGGAACCCTGAAGTATCCTTTATCAATTTCGCAATTTGATCGATTAGAACAACGTAAAACAACACACGCAAAAGGCATTTTTGACCAATGAGTGAATGTTAGCCACGCTCGCTGCAGTCAACAATCAGCTCCGCTGACCACCACTTCATGATATGCATAGGTAATGAGGCGGATGTGACGTCATTTGGAAGCCACCTATAGATATCACCATGAAACTTTCCCAGTTAATTACTGACATTAAGACAATCATTTGTATTTTTTTTTTTGCATTACAGGATTTGTTGAATGTTTGGAAATGTTATGCTTAGATGTGCAAATGGGGTATAATCTTCACAAACTTCAATAAATTTCCAGAACAGGTACCTGAACATTGGATAAAGCCTGACTGTAACCTTTTGTTTTACCTTTTTGAGTCAAATGTTTTTACAGAGGAGATTTGGATACCTCTTTTTATTACTCCATCAGTCTGAAAATACTGTCAACATCCAGAAAAAAAATCAATTTTCACCACATTTTTAGAGATGAAATGCTATCAGGCAGGCTGTGGACGATACATAAGAAACCCTTCCGTAAAAACCTTCGGAGCATTGATTGAAATATAATTGGAAAGTTTGGTGAATGTACGCTCTTCAAAAGAGGAAACTTCTTCCTCAGAGTTTAAGAGAAAACTTTCTTTGTAAAACTCTTCATATTTTAATAGAAACCATGAGACATCCCCCAGCTGATTACTTACTGGTGTGTACTGTGCCGTGTGCACAATAGCCAAAGTCTAGTAAAAAGCAAATATCTGAATGTGCAATTTTTTTCCCCCATTTTCTTTCAAGTAGTAGAGGACAAACAAGAAAGAAGCAGAGGCACAAAATCTTAAAATCGAACACAGCCTGAAAAAGATGCTTTTGCCTGTAATGTTCCACCTTGAACAACAAAGTGTGTCTTTTGTCGTTGCTCTCCGGAAGCAAGCATTTTCTGATCTGACACCACTTTTGGCAAAGCGACATGTTTTTCTGTACCTTGCGACACATCTTTTTCATGATTTGGCAGCTTGACTTGAGATACAGAACAACTTGATCAGGGTAGAGCATGGTTTGGATCGAAATTGCTGCCTCATTGAGGACTTTCATTGTGATAATTACAGTAAAATCAGCCTGTTAAAAGTTTGTGAACGACTGCTTTTAATGATAAAAGAAACCGCCTAATTGTAGTTTTTACTAATTGTAGGAAATCTGAGAGTTGTCCTCTAAAGCCTGATGCTTTGTGGACCCATTCATCTACCCTGACCTCCTCTCCCAGTGAGATTAGTGTCTCTATAACATCAATTATTTGCACTCCTTCAACAAGACCTACCAGAGTGCTCTGTTCTATGCCATTTTTGCAAATTTGTTGTTGATGGATGACTGTCTTTTTTGCAGATTTATGTGTAAAATTAATGTCATTTCCCTTTAAAGTTTCTATCAATAGAAGAAATCAATTTACTCTACAGGTTATTTTTGTCTCACTGGAGCCCCATATCAGATTAATTCAGCTCTGAATTTGTTACAGGCTTCTCAGTGTTTGGTATAAATCGTTTTTGGTTTTTGGGAGGTTTTTTGCTTATTGTGTGCAGTGATGGTGCTGTGCTCAGAATAAAATGTTTTTAAAGCTTTTGTGATTATTATAACTTATTACAATACACTATATGAGTTATATCTAAATGTAAGCATCCATCCATCCATTTTCTTATCGGGTCGTGGAGACAGCAGATGAAGGAGGTCATTCCAGACGTCCCTCCAGCTCTTCCTGGAGGATTCCAAGGCATTCCCAGGCATCCGAGATGTCCAAACCACCTCAGCTGGCTCCTTTCGATGGGAAGGAGCAGTGGCTCTACACCGAGCTCCCTCCTGATGTCCGAGCTTCTCACCCTATCTCTAAGGCTGAGCCCAGTCACCATGCCGAGGGAGCTCATTTCAGCTGCTTGTACTCGCCATCTCATTCTTTTGGTCACTATCCAGAGCTCATGACCATAGGTAAGGGTTGGAATGTAGATGGACTTGTAAATCAAAAGCTTTGCCTTGCAGCTGAGCTCCCTCTTCATCACAACGACTTGGTACAACGTCCGCATTACTGCTGACGCCGCATCAAGCCATCTGTCCATCTCTCGCTCCATTTTTCCCATCACTCCCGAACAAGATCCCAAGATCCCCCCCCACACACACACACACACACAGCTGCAAACCACTCCAGTGCTTGCTGAAGGTCGCAATCTGATGACGCCAGTTCCATTTAATACATCAGTGCTCTTTTTTCATACTTCTACAACCATAAAGAATATCCGGAGGAGATGCAGGCTTTTAATCAGTTATTGGTGCAGTGGTTAGATATCAGATGCAGAGATTGTATTCAGAAAACATCAAACTAAAATATGAATTGGCTTTTTACAGTGTTTTTTTATGCTTTATGGCGCCAGCAGGCTGTCACAAGTGTGGCAGTGAAGTGGGCTACTTTAGAATGAGGAGCACAGTCAGATACTGTACTGTGAATGGCTTGGTTTTGTGACACTGTGGTAAATGTCAGTCTGTGTGACCTTTTTGCAGGCAGGAAAAATCAATCCACTGTGGTGATCTTGCATGAGACCTTTGTCTTATTTCTAGTTTGATGTTACTAATTGCGCAGTAGAGCTGCAGAAGATTTCGTAAGCTGAATTAAAGTCGCTGTAGCAATTTTTATGGACAATTTTTTGTTTGCTTTCTTTTCGGGATCACCGACGTTTTGGTGGCTTTGGTGGTTGAACAAAAATCATCACAGATGCCAAAACAGTAGTACTGCAAAATTTATTTTTCCCCCCTGTTCAAGGAAATCGCCTCGGGTAAATCTTGAGGATGAGGATGGCACAGAAATATGTGATGCTATCTTTTTCTTTGAGGAAAACAAAAAACATACTTGCTGAATTACAGGGAGGAAATTAGACCAGAAAAATTTGTGTGTGAGTGTGGGTGTATGTGTGTGTGTGTAGAGGAGATTGGACTTACAGGAAAACCACTGTCATGTCTGTCTGGTTAGCTTAGGCTAATATGAAGGCTGGGAAAAAAGAGACACAACTTGCAGAGATTTAACACAATTAATTAGTGAGCATTAACAAAACTGGTGGGCAGACCCAGACGAGCTGTTTCTGCCTACTTCTAGCGGTCTGAGTGTTGTCAATTTGGAGTCTCTATATTTGTTAAACATTTCCTTTAAATCCCGCCAAGACATAATTCGCCACTGAACTTTCAGACCTAATTAAATGGACAGGACAGGGTTAGCTGATGACAATCATCTGTCAGAAAAGCCAAACACAATCAAAACAAATGGTCATATTTAATATTTACTTTTTTTTAATTCAATGAAGCTTTTTGGAATCTCACAAACATAGGCATAGGAAAGAAGCAGCTGAGAGAAAAGACATTTCGTATTGTAGTGTGTTCCTGAGGAAAATGTTCACTGCAGTTCTCAATGTAAAAGTAAAAACAAAACTAAAAGTTATAAAAAGGCTCCTCATTTCTTTTGTGTGTGTGAATTTGTCTCTGTCCACTTTTGAATGTGATTTTCAGCTCTTCACAGCTTATTATTAAAGGGCAACCAGTTAAACATGCCAGTCTGCCCTCCTCCTCACATTATCATGTACAAGCAACACCTGTTCTGCACCAAAAACACATTCCAGCCTTGATTGAATAAATGGCAGACCACATCCATTTATATGAGCTGGGTTAACACATAAATCACATGATTCTGCCCACACCTCTCATCTGCTCTGACTTCTCTTTCCTATCTCAGTGCAGCAGAGTCAAATTATGGATTCTTCACACTTACGTCTCCTGCCTGGAAAAAATAAAAACGGAACTCCCCACCCCCCCACCCATAATTACAGGAATAGCTGTCATCATGAAATAATAAAAGATGCGCATCTGATAAATTTTCCACTCCACTACTTAAACATTAAAGAGGATCAGTACAATCAGAGCGAATGGGCTGGTTTTACAGTCCTTAAGAGTTACTGGAGTTTCAGCTGGTGAGCCTGCACAGACCATGAAAACCTGAGGTGTTAAAAAAAATGCTGCAGTTGCACAGGGCTGTTGCAATGTGACGTTGATATTACACTTGAAAATAATGCCCTGTGGAGATGGAAATATTGTCCGGAATTCCAGAGACTCTAAATTAATGGTCCATCCACCGTTGCATCTAAACTTAACTTAAATATTACCCAGCTGCCCCGCAACACTGACATTTCAATGCTGCCAAACATAACTCATATGCTCTGATGACTAATATGGGATGATTTTGTTAGCAAACTTAATAAACGGATATTGCTGGTCATGTACTACACTGGCCGAGTTGCCATAAACAGACCAATAAATTACAGTGACAAGAATTGTCTCTGTTGCCAAAGTCTGATAAATCTAATTTCTCTGAGGCACAAAGATGCTTCCATGTTCTCTTATTACAGCAGGAACTAAAGTTTATTTTGTATTAGCCCCACATGAACCCTGACCCTGCTGTCAATAAAACATAATCATATCAAATGCATATGAATCTGTTGTGCAGCTTTTTCCAAATGCCACAGTAATCAGTCGATTTGGTGAAAGTTACTGAGCCTTTTTTCAAAGTAAAGCTGCATATTTGAGATCCATATCAAAGTACCGACCTGAAAGATTCATGGAATTTGTTGTTGATCAGTAAAACATCAAGAGAAGAGTCCTTTTTCCTTCAAAGCGTAGACAGAATTTGAAAGGCGGAAGGCCAAGAAACATATCTTCTGCATTTCAGTGAGACAACTATTTTATGAATGCAGATTCACAGTTCTGATGTTTGCCATTTGACCTTGTCGTGTCCCACAAGTGACAACATTTACTCTGGCGCTCAGTAGGGACTCTGAATACTAAATGAACAGTCCCATCATGCTTTTCAGGTGAGCAAAGTGGCAGCAAGCATGGCGGTGCAAGAGTGAGCAGAGCACTGAAAGCCTAAGTGCTCCATCATGTTTAAAAGAGTGCGATGGATACGTTGCAGTGAGAGGGAGTTTACACTGCAGCAGCCTGAAGCTCACGGGCCTCACTTTATGCCTGGTAAGTGAATCTGAACGGGACTGGTTGTGTCGGTGGCCGCGGGTGCAAAGTAAAGTTTTTCTGCAGGTCCAGCGGGTGATAAAGAACAGCAGGACTTGATGCCCATCTCCAACAGCTGTTACTGCTCAGGTATAAAATAATGATGAGGGCACTCACAGACCCTAAGAGTTTGGACTTCAGACCCTCAAGCAGCAGATTTTATCAAAATTTGATGAACACATCGAGCAATATCATGTAGGCAGCTGAATACGTGGCGGATAAAACTGAGCACCTGAATAAAACACGACTGCTGTTGTCAAGACTTTTTCCAAGAATAAAAGACACTATCAAGGCCACATTCCACCCCTACACAAAGTTTCATGTCACTTAGCCATGGAAGTTTTTGCGTAATCTTGCTGAATAACAGGCGGCGATGAAAACATTTCTTCTTGACTTAAGCCGGCAGCATGCAATCACTTCAGTTTGTGCTTTAGAAAAATCTAATCAATCATTACCTTTGATTGATATTTTAGGCTTTCTAACACAAAGAAAGCCTGGCTGTGTTAATTTTGCTCTGTAGTGCACCCCCTTGAGAACAATGATTGTGTTTGCATGAACACTGGTATTCTAATTAAAAGGCTTTTATTGTTTTGATTATATTCAGGATATGGTGCTAACATGGAGCACAGAGAAATGTAGTTATTCATTTCTTTACATTCACTACTGGTCAGAAGTTGTAGAACACCCCCATTTTTCCTGTTTGTTTTTATAAAAAATTATGCATGTTAATGTCTCATTATACTCTGGAATGAAAGCATAGAACAGATAAACAGATGCAGTTAAAGAAAATCAATTTAAAAATCAAAATGTATTCTAAACTTCTGACTCATCAAAGTAGCCACCTTTGGTAAATGTAACAGTTGAACACACTCATGGCATTCTTTCTACAATGGAAATCAGAAAATTCTTCCCAACTCTGTTGCAGAAATTTCCATAAATGTGTGGCACTGGTAGGTTGCTTTACTTTCACTCTTCTGTCCAGTTCATCCCAAACCAGCTCTGTGGAGTTAAAATCTGGAGACTGTGCTGCCACTCCATGTTTTCAAGCTTCCCATCTTGTTCTTTTTTCTAAGGTAGTTCTGGCATAGCTTGGACTTATTCTTTGAGTTATTATCTTGCTGTAGGATGAACCTCTGACCAACTAGGAACCAGTGGCGACTGGTGAATTTTTTTTCTCTTGGGGAGGGCACACTTAATTTACCAAACCAAATAGCAGAGTTGGCAACACCGGAATACAAGAATTGATGTAAATTATGTTCACAGCCATTTGATGTGCTATTACTATGCACCACTATGAGGGTACACCTAAGCACTACTGCTGAGTCAAATAGACAATTAAATGCACGTAAATGTTACCAGCTAGTGAATTTGAATTTATCTCCCCAGTGTTTGATATGATTTGCTCCAGATAAGGTGTAATTGGTACACACAAACCCTTAAAATCTCCAAACAAATTCAGAATGCATAAATATGCAAATCTATTTTTTTACTTCAAAAGTAAAAAAAGAAACAATTCATTTTTCCAGCTTCAAAGAGTGCCAAGTGCTTCTTCTGTCCAGTAAAATCTTTGGAACAACATATTTATATTTACATACTCAAATAAACAAAAACAAATCCATACCTGTGAAACCAACAAACATTGGACATTTTGTTAAAAAAAAAAAACAACTATAAGGCTTAAAGCAGGCAGTGCTTCTGTGAGCTAACTTTTACATTAACAACCTTACATGACAATGAGAAAACAGCAAATCTGCATATTTAAGATCAAAGCAATAAAAATTTGTCACTTTGCCTGAAAAAAAATGCTGAAACCATTAGGCATTATACTATGTATAACTGTTAGCCTAGCCATGCTACACCCATGTTTCTGATGGCACAAGGGTCTAGGGAAGCTCAACAGGGAGGGAGGCGGGCTAAAAGGTTGTCTTTCAAATCCCTCTGCAGCAATTGGGTAGGTATACAACCAATCAACGCAACGAATAGGCTGACGTAGTTCCGAGAGCACCGGCGGATTGTGGCTAAGTCCCATTAGCTTCCCAACCAGCGGAGCCGCGGAGCCAACTGGTATATCAAGGATTTGCCATATCCCATCGGCATAAGTCCAAATACGTCTTTCTTCTCAATGAAACACTTAAGTGCCGTCCTTTGTTTATCTTTCAAGTTGAATTTTAGCTTCAAATCTTTAAGGGCTGTGGCCAAAGCCGAGTCGAAAGATAACTGTTTATTGTGCGCTGGTTGTTTCTGTCAGAATCGTCACGCCTCTGTCGTCACTTTGTTACGCCCGCCTTCTGATTCTACACTTCATGGTGATTGGTCCGGCCAGTTTTAGGAGCATCCAGCCTCGAGCCTTATGGAGGGTAACTAGACCCACCCTGGCAGAGAATTAAATTCGTTTCCGTGGGTTGTCTAGCGCGGCTAGGCTATATAACTGTGCATGTGACAAATAAAACCTTCTTATCGTATCTTAGGCTTTGAGCCCAAAGTGCTTCTGTCAACTACGGTAACATTAAATATTTACAATGAAAATAAAGAAAAACAGTAATTTCTTAGATTTCAGAACATATGAAAATCAACAGGCTTTCAGTCTAAAGTGCCACTTGTGTCAACTAACATTTCTATTTACATTATTAAATGACAAAAAAGTAAATCCTCACATTTTACAGATTAAACCCAGCACCTCTACATCTGTGTTATTTTTTGTATGCAAGTTTTGCTCTTTCTGTCTTTGAGACATGCAAATTTTTCAATGACTCTATGGTTAAAATCAGGGGTCAGAGGGAGATCACTCTGATCGCTCAGCAGGGTGCAGTCAGCCTGCGCCCCGCGGTCTCCTGTCTCTTGCATTGAAGAGGAACGAACTGCGCATGTCAAAGTTATAACGAGAGTCAATGGGGAAAGATGAGTGTGCCCCAGACGTTTCTAATCTGACTTTTTATTACAAATTATACATTTTAGTAACTCTCTACAGGCTCTATTATCCATTTTGCTTGTTAAAAACATATGATATACATGTAAATGTAATTTTAAAAACGTTTTATTAAAGGAAGGGCTGTGACTCTACATGATGTGAGACAGAGGGGGCGGCGCCCTAGTGCCCTTTATTGACCAGCCGCCCCTGCTAGGAACATACCAGAGGTTACTGCATAGTGCTGCAGAATGCTGTGATAACCGTTTTGGTTCAGGGTTCGTCTCACTCTGTACAAGTCACCGACACTGGGTCCAGCAAAACAGCCCCAGACCTTCATGTTTTCTCCTCCATGTTTGACAGTTGATGTCACACACTGAGGAACCATCCTTTGTCCTACTCGATGGCGTACAAAAATCCTGCATTATGAACCAAAGATTTCAAATTTTGATTCATCAGTCCTTCTTTCAGTCCTCAGTAGTCCATTGGTGGTGTTTCATGGTCCAGGCCTTGTAGATGTATTTCTATTTGATTTTCTTACTCTGATGTCATAACAATGGCTTTCTTGCTGCAACTCCAAGTCTTCTCTTCACAGTTGAAACTGAGACTTCTTACTGTGACCACTATTCAGCTGTGCTTGAAGCTGTTGTCCTGTGAGCTCCTATCACCAAGCTGTTCACTCTCAGAAATTTGTCTTCTGATTCTGTTGTGGCTTTGAGTGTTCCAGACGTCTTCCTCTCAGAGTTGCCTCCAGTGTCTGAGTGCCTTTTGATGGTGAAGAAAACTATACTCACTGACGTTTTGACTTTTTCACAATTTCTCTGTAGGAAAGACCTACATTTGTAAGTGTTATGATGGTCTGTCTATTGTCTATTCTATTGTTTATTGCCTTTTCCTTGAGATTTTTATAGCAGCACACTGCTTTCTGCAGTACAGTACTGTTCAAATAATGCTGTGGAGTGTATGGTGCCATGGTGTGTTCCAACACTACTCTGATGCAGACAGAGGGTTGTCAGGAATCAAGAAAAGGTGGGACACCTGTAGGATTTGGTAGCAGCAACTTTCAAGGCTTGATCAACCTCCATTGCTGCAGAACAGCTTTAAGTTTTTAATTCATTTCTTGTTCCCTGAAAAAGGCCTTTTTGTATAATTCTGAAATGTATATTGTTTTTCAGTTTTGTATTACCTTACCTTTTTTTTAACCTCTGACAGTTCACCATTTGCCTTTGTACAATTTCAAGCTATTCATTGGACTTCAACTACTTGAATTTCATCAAAAAACTGGAAAAATAGGGGCGTGCTAAAAGTTTTGACTGGTAGTGCACCTCATAAAGACTTGTATTCCAATTCCCAGTGACAGTGTGTGTTTGCACTGGTGCCAGTGATGTGTGTGATGTAATGTAACACAAAACAGCAATTTAATCTGATGTCCCTGACATTAGCCTAACTTTAAATTAATTATACGAGGTTCCTTATTACAGGCTTAACTCTACTGAATGCCAACATCACATTAAAGTTTTACCATATCTGCCTTTACACCAGCAATGGAAGACGAGAGTGACAAGAAACATTGAACAAGGTAACAGTTTCCCAGTTTCTTACACCAGCTTGCAAAATCATAACCAGGATAAGAACTTATCCAGATTTCTGAACTCAGGATGTGATGTTTACATGTGCAAATACAAAAACATGATACTTAAAATGCCCAATCATAATCACAAAGTCTGTCAGAAGTAAAGGTTAAATTTAAATAAAACATTTACAAACAGTCTTAATCCTCTAGAGTCATGTGGATACATCTGAAAATGATCTTTCCATCTCAAATCTCATACCAGCCCCCCTATGTTGGCCTTTGTCTGATGGCAAATAACAACAGTGTGGATTACAGCTATTGTCTGATAAGGAGAGTAGACAAATCAATAAAAATACGCAACACTTGGTCTCAGCAGGTTGAATGTGCATATTGTCACCTCAGATTCTCTATTATCACTCATTTGTCCTAATCTCTTGTAGAGATTAGAGTTCTCCTTTACCAAGGCGAAAAGTAACCCCTTAGCTGCTGCACTGAGGTCTCAGTTGAATTACTGCTTTACACTCAAAAAAAGATAAATACACACGTGGACAAAATTGTTGGTACCCCTCAGTTAAAGAAGGAAAAACCCACAATTCTCACTGAAATCACTTGAAACTCACAAAAGTAACAATAAATAAAAAATTTATTGAAAATTAAATAATCAAAATCAGCCATCACTTTTGAATTGTTGATTAACATAATTATTTAAAAAAACAAACTAATGAAATAGGGCTGGACAAAAATGATGGTACCCATAACTTAATATTTTGTTGCACAACCTTTTGAGGCAATCACTGCAATTAAACGATTTCTGTATTTGTCAATGAGCGTTCTGCAGCTGTCAACAGGTATTTTGGCCCACTCCTCATGAGCAAACAGCTCCAGTTGTCTCAGGTTTGATGGGTGTCTTCTCCAAATGGCATGTTTCAGCTCCTTCCACATATGTTCAATGGGATTCAGATCTGGGCTCATAGAAGGCCACTTTAGAATAGTCCAACGCTTTTCTCTCAGCCATTCTTGGGTGTTTTTGGCTGCGTGTTTTGGATCGTTGTCCTGTTGGAAGACCCATGACCTGCGACTGAGACCAAGCTTTCTGACACTAGGCAGCACATTTCTCTCCAGAACGCCTTGATAGTCTTCAGATTTCATCGTACCTTGCACACTTTCAAGACACCCTGTGCCAGATGCAGCAAAGCAGCCCCAAAACATTACTGAGCCTCCTCCATGTTTCACCGTAGGGACAGTGTTCTTTTCTTCGTATGCTTGGTTTTTGAGTCTATGAACATAGAGTTGATGTGCCTTACCAAAAAGCTCCAGTTTGGTCTCATCTGTCCAAAGGACATTCTCCCAGAAGCTTTGTGGCTTGTCAACATGCATTTTTGCAAATTCCAGTCTCGCTTTTTTATGAGTTTTTTTCAGCAGTGGTGTCCTCCTTGGTCGTCTCCCATGAAGTCCACTTTGGCTCAAACAACGACGAATGGTGCGATCTGACACTGATGTACCTTGGCCTTGGAGTTCACCTTTAATTTCTTTGGAGGTTGCTCTGGGCTCTTTGGATACAATTCCAACGATCCGTCTCTTCAATTTGTCATCAATTTTCCTCTTGCGGCCACGTCCAGGGAGGTTGGCTACTGTCCCGTGGGTCTTGAACTTCTGAATAATATGAGCCACTGTTGTCACAGGAACTTCAAGCTGTTTAGAGATGGTCTTATAGCCTTTACCTTTAAGATGTTTGTCTATCATTTTTTTTCGGATGTCCTGGGACAATTCTCTCCTTCGCTTTCTGTTGTCCATGTTCAGTGTGGTACACACCTTTTCACCAAACAGCAGGGTGACTACTTGTCTCCCTTTAAATAGGCAGACAGACTGATTATGAGTTTGGAAACACCTGTGATGTCAATTAAATGACACACCTGAGTTAATCATGTCACTCTGGTCAAATAGTTTTCAATCTTTCATAGAGGTACCATCATTTTTGTCCAGGCCTGTTTCATTAGTTTGTTTTTTAAAATAATTATGCTAATCAACAATTCAAAAGTAATGGCTGTTTTTGATTATTTACTTTTCAATACATTTTTATTTATTGTTACTTTTGTGAGTTTCAAGTGATTTCAGTGAGAATTGTGGGTTTTTCCTTCTTTAACTGAGGGGTACCAACAATTTTGTCCACGTGTGTACCTCTCTTATGTGATCCGCTATAGGAGAATCAGAAATCACAGACAGCTGGAGGCAAGAATAAGCTAGATGAAGGTAAACAACTACACGAAATACTTTGATCAGTCTCATATCAAGTAAACGACATTGATTACCTCACAAAAGTAGCCCATCTGGATCTGTTATGCTTTAGACTTTAAGTGAAGGCATTGAAGGTGGTGTGAAATGGGCAGATGTAAAGACTTAAGTGACAAAGGCCAAATCATAGTGGCCAGAAGAGGAGCATGAAGATTCTCCTGTTCAGCGGTGTTGATATACTGACATTCGTATATGAACAGATAAACCACAAACCATGATGGGGTGTTGGTGGGATGTACCAGCACAAGTGGGATCCACTCCAGCTTGCAGCATACCAGACATAACTGTCTGCTGCTGATGTCGGTGCCAGATACCGAAGAGCACTTTCTTGAACAGTCCCTGCCTCTGTGGGTTGGAGCTGTTTTGGGACTGTGAAGGCAGGGAGTGGTTGGCGTTGTAGCTCAAAGCTCAGATTCGTCTACTGTGAGGAGTGCTCTCAAAAAGCTCAATTTTAAAGCATGAAAAAGAGCAGTTTGGTGTGGATAGAAAGCCAAAAGGGAGAGAAAAAATGTGTTTCAGATTTATCTCCATCAGCATGGACACAGCTAAAACCCCAGATTACATGCAATTGGTCACTAATCAGATTTTCCGCTGTGCCTCTGCCACAGCGATAGTGCTCTGGGTCTTTAAAGCCCTCTCACAAATCTGTGTTGTTCACCGTTTGCCTTTATCGGAGCTCACTCTCTCGCCTTATTTTTGCCAACTTTTTCACAATTTGAAAACCTACATTCCTGCTGTCTTTCAGAACCTCCTGGGGAGTGTCTTGTGATGCTGTCTGATTTATTTTCTTCCCCCATTCTCAAATGTCCTTGAATGAGCTCATTGGGGTTGAGGTCTTGTGACTCCTCGCCATGCGATTAACACTTGTTATTGTTCTCTGGACTGGAAAGTTACCAATACTGAATTTGCTAAACACCAGCCCTCCCCCAATGACCCAAGACATGTTTTGTCAACTTGTATAAAAAGATATTATTTCAGCAGCTGGTTTTTAGTACATTGTCATTGATTGGGAAAATGCAATTCTTTCATTAAAAGCACATCTTTTGCTTCCTCTAAAAGGAGCAGGATGTTTAGTTAGTTTGCGTTGTGTCTTGTCACCTTGACTTGAATAAGCAACTGTCGTGTAGTAATTTGTTTTTCTGACTCTGTGTAGATGAACAGGAATCTACAAACATACAATAATGTAGCTATAGAGAAGCATTTTCCATTTTTTCTTGTTTTTCCTCCTCCTCTCCTGCTTAGCTTCAGTTCTTCTGTTCTCACAGTTACATTAGATTCTTTTATTGATGCTCAGAGGCAAAACTAGTTTTGTAATCTGCAGTGGGACATAACAAAAACTACACAGGTCCCAGCAGAAAACAAGGTAGAATGCATCCACTACAGTACTAGTAAGTAGCATTAGAGCAAATAGATTCTTTATGATCTTTATATTAGTCATCGAATTCTAAAAAAAATTAGTCTAGTTTTGGTCGCTGATGTTTTAGTGTCATTTTTGCTTTTTTTTTTAAAATTTTTAAATCACCTAAAAGGTTGGAAACCACAGCTGTCAACTTTTCTGTATACAGTTACGATGGTTGCATGTGTTTTTCTCATCTATGGCGATGTTAATGGAAAATGCTCTGTGTCCATCTACTCTGCAGCGATACAACAGACAGACTGTCCTCAGTACATAAGTAAACTCTGAACTCTCTCTGTCCAGCCTCCTCACTTAACATGACCATTATTGGGACGACATGCGCTCTCCGGTGAAGAGTGGCAGTTTACTCTGAAGATGGCTCAGATGGAGAAGGGAAATCTGCGTCGTCTGTGTTAAATTACAAGTGTTGGATTAATGTTGGCTCACTTTTTGCAAACGTCAACGGCTGTTTTCATGTTTGTAGTTTGTCTCAGCTGCTTTGTTGCCACTTTGAATTGTAAATTTTGCAGTTTCAGATTCTGCCTGATATTACAGAATATAACAAGCTTCTGAATTAACAGCAGAACAATAGACTAATAAATCTACTGAACAAGAGGAATTTGTGCTAGTGGGGGAACTTGGATCTGGAGCTACAGTGTTTTATTCTGCAGATGTTGCATTTTACTGCAAAATACTCAGCATTAAAACAATGCTAAGTTCATTTATCCCCTTTTCTGTCTTGGACTTTAAGTTTTAGAAAAGATAAAGCATCTTCTCATTCCCATCTTGAAAGGTAACTTTGTATTTAGTTTTGTCTGTTTTGTGAAAATTGGCTGTCAAAGAATATTTTTGTCAGAGTTTTCATTGATGAAATGAACCAGGTTGTAAACATGTTTATTTCTGATGTGAAGTTTGACATTTTAGCATGGAGATCAGTAGGGATTGAATAAAGTTCGGGGCCAACCTCTAGTGACTGTTTAAGAAACCGCAATTTTGTATTTGGCTAGATTTTTCACCTCTGAAAGCTGCCATTTGGTTTCTAATCAAACTGAAGCCCTTCTTGACTTTTCTCTCTTACTTCTTCTCATTCTCCCTTGCAGTTATTCAGTTCTTGTACTTCCATATATCTATTAAATCATTAATCAGACTGCTTTACTATTTCCTAAGAGGTAAAACTAGGTTTGTCATACAGGTTAGACTGACAGACATGCTGCCTCTACAGCACTAACACCAACACACACTCTAACCATATTCTAAGAGGATATAATGGCTCAACATCAGTAATGGAGGCAGTACAAAACTTTCAAAGTATGTAAAAAATACAAGGGCATATCACAAGCCTTTCATTCACTTCATAGCTGTGGGCACAGAAGGCCTTATGAATCATTCTTTAGAGCATCTGAAAGTGCTCCCTCAACACACTTTTTGAACTATCAGAAGCACCAAACAGAGGGTGAACTTCAAACTGAGGCCTGATTTGAACTCAAGTCCACATTGACAGACAGATAAGACCAGCAGCATACGAGAATATGATGTTCTGTTACAGGAAACCAGATATATTGTACATTGGCAGTTACATCTTCCTATATTTGCACAAAAACATAACGTGAACCTTTTTACTGCATAACAATGAGCTCAAAATCAGGTGCAAACATTAAACTGATACAAAGCTTCTTTTATCGTGTCCTAAATAGAAAAAGCTCTCACACTAATCATCTCTTTGTAGTTACTACAAAACATTACTTGGGATTAGAGGAGCAAACTTGCTGCTGGAATGTGGTTAATTGTGTGCATTGATGATCCTCACTGGAAGCTGATTGTGCACTGAACTTGGCTCATAAACGTGAAAGCTGAAGTCATGCCCTCTGTCCATTTGACGTAATGACCGGCCTCATACAGGAGTAGACTGGCCATCTGGCATACCGGGCACTGTCCCGATGGGCCGGTGTCTAGTGGGGCTGGTCAACAGGTTCCCCCGGACCTGTAATCAGTAAAGTGTAATGATATTTTAAATTTCACGGGTCGCTTCTATTATCCCAGCGCAGCTTTTCCAGTGTTTACGTCGTTATCAGCTCAGGAAACACACAGACCAATTACATACAAATTCAGGCATCCCACGTGACGCTACTCAATCAATGAAATCTCTGCATTGTAGCCACTAAGCAAGCTCAGCGTTCAGAAAACAGTTTAGAGGCAAAGGATAGACAAGAGGACAGAATGGATAGAAAGACAAATAACGCGACATCAACGAAGAAAGTAGCCCTGCACATGCTGATTATGTTCGACTAAACATACAGCTGTGAGGCAGTTTTCTCAACTTTGAATATAATCCAAACTAAATATCATACCAGACTGACCAATGAGCCCCAAATGTGTCTGAGAACGACCCTGACATATCAGACCACGATTCAAAATACTGACAGGACAACCTGCAGCTCAGTTCTCCCATTAAGCAGCAGGGAAATAAGGTGAGAGATATAAGACGGGAAAAAAAGTGAAAGTGTTCAATCTAGTGGTGGAGCTTCCGTGGGGGCACGGGGCGGGGAGCATTTACTGATCTGTGCCGGTTTTAATTAACTTTATGTTCAACTTCAGAGTCAGATATAATGTGAGCAGTGAACCCCAGGAGTTGGTGGAGTTTATTTGTGTGTGTGTTGACCAGAGAAGAGAGTTAGCATCCAGTGAATATTAGCTTTAATGTGAATTAGTGATGCTAACCGATCGAGCTGACCAGTCCTGATTAGCAGCTAAATGTAGCATCAAGCTAACAATGTTTGTGTTGTTTCCTGTCAGCAGCTGAAGTGTGTTGTGTTCCTGTAATCTGGTTCATTAAGTTCATAAAACTGTGGCTGGTTGATGTTAATGTAACGTTCAGGAAACTTAAATGTGATTAAAACAGTAACGTTAATGTTCTAGTTGTCAGTAATCAGCTTTAATTTGACACTAAAACAGACTCTGATAGTTTTAAATGACATCAGTTTCATGAATTTGTTGAAAATTGTCTCATTTGTTGTTGTGATGTTGCTGCTGATTCATAGCCTAGCCGCGCTAGACCCAGGTCTGAAGACACAAGGGTCTAGGCACTCTCGACAGGGAGGGAGGCGGGCTAAAAGGTTGTCTTTCAAATCACTCTGCAGCAATTGGGTAGGTATACAACCAATCAGTGCAATGAATAGGCTGACGTAGTTCCGAGAGCGCCGGAAATCAGAGGATACGGGAGTTCGGTGAAGCCTTAATTATACAGTCAATGGGTGAAGCTCAAGTGTATTACAGACATGTTAACAGAAAGATTATTCAGAGTCGGTGCTAATGGAGCTCAACGACTGTTGTCGACCCTGGCAGAGAATTAAATTCGTTGCCGTGGGTTGTCTAGCGCGGCTAGGTTAGTTGTTTCCGGTTGTTTCTGTCAGAATCGTCGCGCCTCTGTCATCACTTAGTTACGCCTGCCTTCTGACTCTACACTTCATGTTGATTCATCGGCCAGTTTTAGGAGCATCCAACCTCGAGGCTTACCGAGGGTAACTAGACCCACCCTTGCAGAGAATTAAATTCGTTGCCGTGGGTTGTCTAGCGCGGCTAGGCTGGCTGATTCATTAAAACCAGATGATCCGTGTTGAAGACACGTTTAGTTCTAGTATCAGAAGTACAAGAAGGAAAATGAAGTTTAGTTCTGCGACATCAAAGATTTCAGGAATAAAATAACTAAATGAGTCTTTATGCCTCCAACTGTATTTTACAATAATGAAATAATGACAGATGATAAAAATATAAATAGCAGAGAAAATCTTTTTTTTACATTTCAACTGACACAGTTATGTTGACCAACTCCTTAGGCATGATAATATGTCAAAAGTATTACTTCACCTATGAAAATCACAGCAAAAAGAGGCCTCATGTGAGGAGTAGTTTTGCTTGTGCTAACTTCCTGTGAGCAGGCTAACTTGCTCTGCATGTTATTTCAAAACAAAGTGACATCTACTGGACTTTTTTAGTATAATTTACATTAGTTGAGTGGTAGAGATGGCTGAAACAGGTGGAATTAAGTAAAACACATTTTTCAATAAGATATAGTGAGTCAAAATGTGCTCTACCAAATGGTTGAGCAGAACGTTAAAGGGATATAAAGAGGAAATGTTTGAAGAAACAACTTGATGTTTTCATTTCAGACTAGAAAACACTTTAAGACCTTTATCTATTTTTGCTCTTTTTGATCGTTTTATAGTCTCTTCTGTTTAATTAGATCTTCTAAAGTCTAACTGGTGTCTTTTCAAATGTTTTGTCTTTAGTTTGAGTCTTCTTAAATGTTTAGTTTTGCTCTTTTCCAACCTTTTATTGTTTTCTAATGTCTGATTTGATTTTGAAATGTTTTGTCTTTTTAATGTTTAACTGTTTTTTCAAGTGTTTTGTCAGCTTGTTTGAAAATTTTCCTTTTCTTTCCCAATGTTTAATATTTAGATTAAATCTTTAAATTTTTTCTTTTTAAATGTTTTATCATCTTTTAATGTTTAATTTTCTTTTTAAATGCTTCATTGTATTTTCTGTTTAATTCCTATTTAAAGTGTTGTCTTTAAGATTTAATTTTTGAATTAAACATTTAATTTTTCAATGAAATGTTTTATCTTTTTAAAGGTTTAATACTCAAATTACATTTTTTGTATTTTTTTGAATGTTTAATATTCTTGTTTGATTGTATTTTTTAAAATTTGTTTCATTATCTAGAATATTTCATCTTTAATGTTTAGCATTTGTTTTAAAAAAATGTTTCATTTCATTACATGTTTCATATCTTCTGTTTAATTATCTAATTAAATATTTTGCCTGTTAAATATAATTTAATTGTATTTAATGTTTAAATTTCTTTGCAAATTTTAGTGTATAAATTTTTACCTCTGATTTAGTTGCCTTTTTTAATGTAGTTTATTTCTTTATTCTTTTTTCTGTCAAGATTTTAACTCCAACTTTAAAAATGAAACAAACCCTTAAATCACAATGAAAATACTTCTGTTGTCACAATCATGAGTTAGTCAGTTATTCAGTTTATCAATTCAACTTCATTTGTTTCACACATGACAAAACTACACAAGCAAAGAGAAAAAAATAACTATGTTAAAACTATTAAAACTCAAAAACATTAAAAAATAAATCAATTTAACATGGTAATAAAATATGTTGTGTCCAGGGGATGGAGGGAGTTTATTGAAGTCTTCTTGGGCTCACACGGTAAATCATTTAAAATAGAAACTTGATACTCAGTCTAAGGAAACTGCAGAGGGACAGAAGAACCAACAATATTTCCTGTTTTCACCTTTAATGAGTCGACTCTTCTCATGCTTTCAGACTAAAGAACTTCAGACTCTTCAGAACTTGCTCAAACTCTTGGTACAGGACCTCACCACACAGGTCAAGAAGGTTTCCGTCTCATTTCTACTCTGAAGCTGAAGCTCACCTTCTCCTGCTCAAACTGCTGACAAATGTTTCTGCTGCTCTAAAGTCTGGTCTCCAGAACTTCAGAAGTCTCTTCTACTGCAGGTTGCTTTGTAGAACTGTTCCAGAAAACCTCACTAAACCACATGGAGGGGCCTCAAGATAGTCGTCCAAATGAAACCATACAAAAACCAAACTAGCACAACCCAAATGCTAAAGTCTCCTGCAGCCTACCAGAGAACCTCTTTAAACAGAGAATCAGGACAGAAACTCTTACCTTCTGGACAACCAACACTGGTTCACAAACAAGAATACAGAATGTGTCTGACCAAAACCTCTAAAGACTCACTACAGCCAAGATAAAGACACAACTCAGCTGCACCAAATCCACTAATCACTGCACACATTAGCACCATGTGCTAACTGTGGCTAAATAACCACATTTACCAAGACAACTATCCAGTACAAAGCACTAAAACACACCAAGAAACACATTAAAGACAATTTTACTGCTGGAAGCTGCAAGCCAACGCCTGAAGAACAAACTAAAGCAACAGAGCCAAACCCAGTTCAGTGAAGAGAAGCAGATGAAATGTTTGACTGCAGACATAAAGCAGGAAGACAGTGAGCTGCTCAGGTGTTCCTGATAACACCAAGCAGCCACCTGGACAGCCAATAGGAACACAGCTTACTGGAAGTCCAGAGGGCTGGCTTAGTGAAGTAAATTTAGTTTAAAGTTGAAGCAGAAAGTAAACAAAGAAAGTTGAAAACCACCTTCTGATACCTGAAATCTCTGAGTTTTCACACAAAGAACGCCTGAACATGTCAAACTGGTTCCATAGTAGAACCATCACTGTAAAAACATCATAGTATGGTGTGTTCCTCAATAAACATTACAACTGGCTGTCTAGGGTCACCGAGGAGCGACACAAAAACAGGACAAACACTGGTTTCCAGGGGGTTAGGCAGATATTTATTTGAAAGAGTAAGTTTACAACAACACAACAAGTGAGCAGAAAAATCACAAAGTCTGACTTTAGTTCAGCTGAAAGTATTAGTTTTTGTCTTTTTTATTGACCAAACTTTTCAGGAAGTAGATGAAGAATAACTAAAGCTCTTATGTAGAAGTCCAACTTATTTTGGATCCTTGTGGAGAGTTTAATCTTAGAGTTTGTAAAGCTGTTGAGTTTATAGAGTCACAGGGATTGTTTTGACATTTAATAACCAAGTCCTGAAATAAAATTACAGTTATGGATTTCTGCCATTTAGTCTGGACTAAACAAATAACAGCAGCATAAATCTCAAACATCATTATGAAGAGTCTGGATTGAGGTTTCTCATTTGATAATGATCAAAACATGAAATTTAGGTTGGTTTAAAGGAATATTCCACCTTAAATCTTTGAATGTTGACCTAAAAGGTTGGTTTCAGGAAGTATTCCACCTACAAGGTCTTCACACATCCACCATAAAGGAACATTCCACCAAAAATCCCTGGACATGCACCTAAAGTGTTGGTTTAATCGAGTATTCCATCCAAAATCCTTAAAGAGACCTGAGGGGCTGGTTAAAAGGAATATTCCACCTATAACCTCAACTAGGGCAGTATGTGTAGCAGCGACAGTAGAAAGAGGTCCTCTCTGGATGGAAGAACCACATCAGAGTGGCAGCTCCCTTTCTGCTCTTACCTTACTCACTAAACTCAAGCACCATGGAGGACTTGAGTACTTGACGTTTCCTGATGCAACCTTCTCTTTTTCAGCTTTCTTCTGCGTCTGATCACTCCCAACCCGGTTTTTGTTGATGTTTTTCACCCTTTTTCCGAGCTTTGACCAATCTGACAACATGAATTACATAATCGGCATCGGCGGCGTAACCAATGGAGGGAAAACCTCCCTTACCAACTGCCTCATCAAGAACCTGCCCAACTGCTGCGTGGTCCATCAGGATGACTTCTTCAAGCCCCAAATTCAGATTGAAGTTGGTGAAGATGCTTTCAGCAGTACGATGTCATCACTGCTCAGGACATGGACACCATGATGAGTCAGATCTATGCGTGGCTGGAGAACCCGGTGAAGTTTGAGAAATGTCATGGCGTTAATAACACCCTGGACACAGAGATCGTCCCGAGGTCCAACCACAAAGAGGAGGAGGAGGGCTTCCTGCTTTAGACCTACAGGCCTTTGATGGACGTGCTAAACCAACGTTACTTTATTTCCATCCCATATGAAGAATGCAAAAAGAGGAGGCGCTCCAGGAAGTCCACGGTGCCACATCTGGACCATGGACCTGCAACACAAGAACATCTGCTCACTGTGAAAGATTATTGAGAGCAGCTTTTTGTGATTTCTGTGCAGAACACTATGATGTTTGCTGAGCTGTGCACTATTAAATGATTTAAGAATATGGAATATTGCTACTGTTTATTATTGTTCTCAGGTTTATTATTAAATGTATAGAGTGCTACTTACTGTATTTTAAAATTTACATTCCTGCACAGAACATTTCAGATTATGTTACCACAGATCAAGGGTACAGATTGTTGTTGTTCACTGTGTATTGGGTAGTACTCATTTTGATTTAGACTGATTCATTATTCAGAACTGTATGATGTTTCTGGTTTACAGCTGAGAACTAGTTGCTAAAAGTACAGAATATTATTTCTTATTTTAGGGGCAATAATCGTTAGTAAACATTCTAAGAAGTGGAAATTGACAGGATTGTATATAGTGCCGTTCTTGCACAATATTTGTCACTTAATTGCCCTCAGGATACTGTCATTGAGCTTACTAGTTTTATATAACAGGCAGATGCTGCAGCTATTGATGCTGTAATTCATATAAACAAGGAAACAAGTCCATCATAATTTGAATGTCAACAGTCCAAAATGAAAAGGTCATATACAGCTTTCCTATTCTGTTAAAGAGCCAAAAAAACATGAAAAATACTTTGTAAAAGCGAGAGGTCGGTAGCAGCTTTCATTTTTTCTTACAGCTTTTTGATGGCCCCCCAAAATATCTGTTTTACCCCCCTGTGCCCACTGTTTCAGGTTGTCAAGTTCTGCACTTAATTTTAAGATCTACAGTTATATAAAAAGTTATTTATAAAAAAAATGTTGCCAAAATGTTTTTTGAACCGCACTGAATTTATTTGGTTTTGATAGTCCGTTATTGGTTACATGCAGACGCTAATAAAGCTAGTAGGTTACATCAACATATAGCTATCGCACTAACTCAGGTTTGACATTATGATGTTCGGCACCTTTGCTTTAATGCATTTTCTCAGACTGGACCGCTTTGAATTTTGGTTGAATACCCCTATTCTACTGGATTGCAATTGTTTTTTTTCCAACTTGTCAACAAGTTTGTATCAGTCTCTAGGGATGTTTTTGAATTTTTGATCTGAAAATACGACCTCTCTGTCAGTTTTTTGTCATTCAAAAGTTAGTGCTTGATTCAGTGAAGCGATAATGTTGTGGGCCAGTCAGGGCCAAAAATGCCAGAGCTGATTTTTTGCCCCAGTCCACCCCCGGCCTCACACTTTAAACACTCTCCCTCAGGCATTGCCTAAAATGCCACAAAGCAAAGCCTGTATATGTTGTGTCCATACACTCTGCAGTGAAATATTACAGAACTCTATGTTGAAAGAACATTTTGTGCAATTCTTCCATGGCCTAAGGATCGATAAAGAGTACTGTGGTCTCAAGAAGGCTTTTAAGAGAATCATACTCACTAGTGTGAGTCCTCAGTCCCTGTTTCATACAGAGCACACAGTGAGGAGTCAGCCGAAGTCAACAGCAAATTGCAAAGCACCGTTTTCAACCAAGGTCAAGTAAACAAGGTTCTTAGATTTATCATAGCACAGAAATATAAACAAAGAGTAAACAAAACATGGCAACATTGCGTTTGTCCCTATAGAAGGCTGTTTGTGAACTATATTAATCACTTTATAAAGCTTTTGGGAAGCTCTTCTCTGTGACCCTGAGTGCAGTGCAGCTTCCTGTTCTTGGAGATTTAGTGCAGTACTTCCAAAGATATATTTTATCTTTTGATTTAGTGCTTACTTTGAATATACTATATATAGAGTACAAACATGTCATTGCACTGCTGATTCACAGCATGGCATGGCTGAGTAGATGGTTGATGTTGGTTTAAAATGGTAAATCAGATAGTCTAATGTTTTGGTCACAAATGTTACTATTTCAATGGGAAATTACAATAAACAATGAATGGACCAGAGGTGGTTTTGTTAGGTTCATCTGTGAGAGAGCTGGAACAAATGATTATGTTGGTATTTAGTGAATCGAATCTCAAACAGAAACGGTGCATTTAAAATGGAACTGCATTTTTCTGAAGATGCAGCAAACATCTGAGCTTGCTTTAGCTAAGAGGAGGGTGTCCCACAACTATGTGTCCTCTTGACCTGCATGTCAAGCATTTCTCCTGCTTAAGTCAACACCTTTTGAAAAAACGAAACTGCCAAATGAATGTAAATATGCAGCCACGGTATACGGTGGCCTACATGCAGCCTCACAACCCACAGAGGAATAGTTCAATTGTAATAAATAAATAAATGAATACAAAATCTGGTGAGAACAGATAGAGGAATCAAAAGCAGAGAAGTGGAGTGCGTTGGAGGAGAAGCATCACAGGTTTCTAAAGTCATTTTCAAGGCAAATTTGTTGCTAGTGGAAGCCAGTTTAACTAAAGTGTCTCCAAGTTGATTCAGAGCGATTATTCCACTTATCACAGCCTTGTAGAGGTATTTCTATTTGATTCTCTTGGACACATATTTCTGTTATTGTTTTTAAAAATCTGCACGACTAAAAAAAATGCTGCCAAACCAAGGATAATAATCACGTGTCTAAATGACCAGAAGGTAGCTGGAACAAGTAATAAGTGACTGTTAAGTAGCAAAAAATGTAGAGACAAATTTCTGATTCCTTTATGTTCATCTGAATCATGTAAAATGTAAGATATGCTCACTGACTGAAGCACTGTTCTGTCTGTGTACTCAGTGCCTTTGAAAATACAAGGTCGTATTTTGCAGAAGTTAACAGGTACATTTTTTCTTTACCATGCAATGGCGCAGGGTCATTTCTGCTTTCGACGAAATTCTTAAACAGACTGAAGAAATTCAGTAACTTCACAAGGACACTTTCTATCACACCGTCCATATACACCGATCAGCCACAGCATTATGACCAGGTGAAGTGAATAGCATCGATCATCCTGTTATAATGAACTGTTCTGCTGGGAAATCTTGAGTCCTGACATTCATGTGGGTGTTTGAAATGTACCACCCACCGAAACATCACAGGTCAAGCAACTTCTCAATCCCCCATAGCAACATCAGTCCTTTATTCCAGTTGCCACCCTCAGCAGGACAATGTACCCCGACACACCACAAAAACTGCTCAAGACAGAGCTAAGCTGGTCACCCTGGTTTCATATTCCCCAGATCCACATCTTATTGACTCTCTGTGGGATGTGCCAGGATAGGGCTGATCCAGGAAGGTCCCACACTGCAACCCACAGGACCCACAGAATTGACTGCCACCATCCTGGTGCCACAGGACATCCACAGAGCTCCTGTGTTCATGTGTTTTAGCAGCATAAAAGAGAACAACATATATATATATGTCACTAGAAAAAAGTTGCTCTTCTTTAATGCACAAGCCTCAAATGTGTGCTGTCATCTTCTTACTGATGTCTTTCCCATTGATCTAAATACAGATTTCATCTTAGTCACTGTTCTGACACCAGCCGTTGAGCAGTCTGTGTTACTGAAGCTCATGCCATCTGTGCCCTAACAATAAACGCATTTTCAAAGTTGCTTTGTTTTTTTCCTCTCAAAATCTGGGTACAAAATTTAAATCCGCTTGGCCTTCTCTGCACTTTATTTAATGTCATAGAGCACGATCAGACGTAAACTGCTTAATTGTACCACCCATGTGGAAGCATTTGCATTTGTTTTGTTTCTTCTCTTACTAATTTAGGTTTTATTTTTAAATTTTCACCAAGATCTTTCAGATAACTCTTCAAGTGCTTGATATTACCCCTTCTGTGGCACATCAAGAAGCAAACTACAACCCTTTCCCAGACTGCTTTCATTTCAGCCGCTTTGGTCACAGACGTTCTTCCCTTGCAGATATTTTCATGTCTGCTATCCAGCCATCACCATCAACTTACCCACAAAATAAATAGACACAACTAATGTATCACACATCTATCCCCGTGACTGGCACAACTACTGAAATGATTTTTCTCATATCCAGAGGGCGTTGAAGAATCCTCTTCAATTTGTCATGCTGCTTCAAGCGCTCACCAGAATATCTCCACCTGCTTTACACACAGCATGCGCTTATTGACGCTACAGAATCTAGTTACTTTCTCTGATTAAGCGATTCTCAGTCTCATTGAGCAGGGCCTTCCAGTCATCGAGCAGCATTGTGTGGGATGGAAATGTGGAGTGAAATAACTGAGATTGAATATTGATCAGGTGCTTGTGTACAGCCCTGAGGCACCTCAATATAATCACTTCCACACTTGTTCTGTCTCCTTCTGAGCATGTCTGATGGAGTGATGACAAAGGATGCAACCACGTTGTGCGAGGTGTGATTTGTCACAATTCACACAGACACACGTGCACCCAAAATTATGCTTCCATGACTTCAGAGGACGCTACATGGATTTTCACTCATTTCTTGAAAACTTACTTAGGCATCCAAGATTCAAGAGTTTTATTCGTCACAGGCCCGTACAGTATTTGCAGTGAAATGCAATGTGTTACACAAGGCTGTGCAACAACAATAAGACATGATATAAAAGCAGACTTTAAAAAAAATAGAAAACAGTCAGTGTAAATAATCAACAATGAGGAGGTAGAGATTGTGAAACTAAAGTGCAGCATCAAACTTTAACCCAGTCTGACTCACCAGATGCAGGCTGCAGGTATAAGCCTGCCACTGGCCACACATTTTTCTCCTCTCCTTCCACTATCCATGCATTATCATTTTCAAAATCCACTTTGCTACAGTGAACAAAAACAACAATCTTTGGACTAGCAACCTACCACACTAAAAATTAAAAGTTTTGCAGAGGATTTACATTGCTAGCTTTTCAATGCAGTATCCACTTTGATGATGGCGCTTGTCTCCCTGCTTGCAAATTTTCCACCAAAACAATTCGTTCTGTCACTGTTATGAGAGAACACCCAAGCTGTATTCTTTGCTTAGCTCTACCAAAGGCAAATGTGATTAGTTTAAAGAAATACTAACAAGTAAGATGATTTTTCTCCAGCAGAATAATAAGTAAGTGCATCCAGACCATAATGTACTACAGAATGGGCTGGATAAGTGAAGTTAACCTTAACTTGAGGCGTTATGTCCCTGTAAGGAAGATAAGTTCCCATAATGTGACTGTGAAAACACATTTAGGTCCCCACATCATATGCAATACTTTGACCACACACACGCGCAGATATACTAGTTATTAGAGTGAGATTAGGTTACATTCACAAGCTGATCTAGATGTATCAAGACTTAATCGTTTTGATCATCGATATTAAGGAAGGTGTGAGATGTAGAATAAATGGCAGGGAAATGATTGAGTGTAATGAAATTGAAACGAGTTAGACTCAGTTCCATCCACTGAATCCAGCCTGTTTTTTTTTCATCGGCAGTACAAGTTTAATTGAACTGTGTCAGCAGTGTTAAAAAAAAAAGAAAAAAAAGTGGTGCTCAGGCTGAAAAGGAGAGTGTCTGAGAGGCATATTGATTAGCTGCTCCTGGAGGAAAGGATCCTCCTCATCACACTTCCTGGCAACACCTCCCACAGGGCATCCATCTTAATGTGATATGACAACCCTCAGCCATATCAAAACTAAATCTGGACATTGATTTCGACATTCAATTTCAGCGCTGAAAAACACTTTTCCGCTTTCATACGCACAGCCAGACGCAGGGGTGTTTGTCTTGCTGAGAGGGACTCCTGCTGCGGCCTTACACAATGCAGCTCGAAGCCCAGGCCTACTGCCAGTAAATACACATTTCACAAAGTTTCTTTCTATTGCTTGTATGCTATTTTCTATATCAACTGGCCACCACAGAAAGCCATAGAGATTTAAAGAAAGAAGCTTTTCAGAGTCGAACAATAAAAAGGTCAACTTCTGTTTGTCCTAAACACCAACTTAAGATCCGGTGGTTAGCATTTCTAATTGTAATATGCTCACTTTGAATCGCAAATAAACCTGCATAAAGAATCCCCATGTAGTCCTGGTGCTGCAGCGTGCCTGCCAGAGAACGTACTGTTCGAGTCATGATGCTTAAAGAACAGAATATGGTTTCAGCTATTGGCTCAGACCTGAGGAGGCAATAAAGCCCAGAAGACGAGAGTTTTGGCAGCAAAAAAACCCAGCAGACCAGTTTAATAGGTGCAGACACTCAGCGCATAAATCTGCCCTGAAGCTTGAGGAATAAATACAGCCAAGAGTAGAGACACGACCGAGGCTGATGTGCTCATGCAGAGTACAGTCGTGTTTGCATCTCATGGAAATTCATGGCTTTTTGACATATTTAGACAAGGAAATTTTTGGTCCTCTTTGATGCACTGCCAACAGATAGAGATGGTATGCTTGAACACAACTACAAGGAAAATTAGCCTTTTTTTTGTCATTTATTTTTTCTATAAAAATGCAATACATGTAATAGTAAGCCTCAGGAGTTAGTATTGCCCCCTTTGTGCAAAAATAAACCTTGTAGGCCTTGTTGCAGAAAATCTTTTACCGCTTTTCCATCCAAAATTCCTTCAGCTGCAAGATAGTTGAAGGGTTCCTTGCATGTACTTCCCGTTTCAAATCTCCACACTACATTTCATTTCAATCTGGGCTTTAAGTAGGCCATTCTATAACCCTCCATTTTTTCCTTTTTAGTAATTCCTTGGTGGATTTGCTTGAGTGCTTATAGGATCATTACCCCGTTGAAAGGTCTACATCTGGTTCAACTTTCAGACAGATGGCCTCACATTATCTTCAAGCACCCACTGATATGATGCAGGATTCACAGTCGAATCAGTGACTGCAAACTGTACAGTCCCTGAGGTAGCGAAACGACATTTCCACCACCATGCGTCAGAGTTCCTATGAAGTTTTTTTTTCTTAAAATGCTGTCTTTGGATTGAACCAAACAGGGCTGCTAGTAATGTCGTCTGTCTGTGATTGGTACGTGAACAACTAAAGCTTTTTCTCCTGGGACATCTTCAATGCAGGTCAAATCTGTGCAATGACTTTCTGATTGTACATGCAGAACTTTGACACCAACAGATCTAGTAATGAAAGTTTGGTGTTCTTGAAGATTTCTTTTGGCCTAAATTTGCTGGAACAGTCAGTCTTGCACAGTTTGGTAGTTGTTTGAAATCTGTGCAACTTGTAGAGGATTATTTAATTATTTAAAATAATTTGATGATCTTTTTAAATCCCTTGCCAAACTCATAGGCATCTACAATACTTTTTTTCCTGAAAGCCTTAGAGAGCCCTTTAGATTTTGGCATGATGACACCGTATACTTTAATAGCAAATTAACACCAGACCCTCAATGTTCAATCAAGACTGATTCCAAAAAAATAACATAACATCAGTTTGCCTTATGTAATGTTTAAAGGAGCGCCATAAGTCAGCAATTTACAAGTGCTCTCTTTTTCACCTCACATTTTTCAAACAGTCTTTCAAGGCTGATGTTACATATGTCTGTTAACTCACCTGTGCTGAATGTTACATTAAATGAGAGGAATGATATTACCGATGAACCTTTTACCTCTGATATATCAACTTTTGTCCTGTTTCAAGAAAAGCTGCTGTAAATTCTTGGTATTGATTGCATTCTAACAAGACTTAACAAGTTTAGCCAATCAGAGAGATTCCTCAGTCCACAAAAGGCATGTCATGCTTCAGCTTAAAAGGCGAAAACGGCCACAACCTTGAGAAGCTTTACACATTTGACAATGGAGAAATATAAAAGATTTACAGGTATTAGTCTGTTGTGTGTAATTCATGCAATGTCTAGTCAAAGATCCTGAAATGCACTAATAGATTACAAAAGTATATGTAGTATAAGGATTAAAATGCATGCATTATTGCCCAGTGTTTGGACCGTCCAAACTAAACTATATATACAGTATATAAATGTTAAACACACATATAATCTGACTTTACTGCAACAAACAACATTATGACTCATTGTTGGAGACTGCAGACTACTACTGAGAGAACAATCCTACCTTAAGGTCCATTTAGTACCTGTTCTGCAGCTTTTGATTATATAACATGATCTTCATCAATAGAGAACATGTATACAAAGAGCACAAGTTGTAAATGTTCAAATTTCCCTTTTAAATCTGTGCAGCTTAAAGATGTTTTGTCCTTGTCAGTTTAGACACTTTAACAGCTGCTCAATCTCCTGTTGAAAAGTACGTGAGAAATTTGAAACCTACAGCACAGTCACTAAATGGACCTTATGGTGGCACAGGATGCCATTTTGCAGAGCCTTTCAACAAGGTGGCCTCAGTTTTTGGACACCTGTCCCACATGAGAAAGACTGGCTCTGTTTAAATAGTTCTACAGGAGCTATTTGTCCATTACTCTGTTAAAACCAAACTCAAAAGGTGTGGTTAAGTCACCTTGTAGTAGCATATACAGCAAGTGGGAGGTAAACAAATCTGCAGGACTAAAGAGGTTGAGGAACAACTCGATAGTACTGAAGCACCTGTTTCTCACTAATGTGCTTAAGTAAGACTTGTTGGCAGCTGCATGTGTTACGTAAGCCTGCCGTGATCACACATAAAGGAATGATGTGATTATAAGCGTACGGCTGTGTAGATAGGATTTCATATTTCATGCCAAATAAAGCTTAAACCCTTTGGTACATGAAGTGTTTAAGGAACGCTTGCAGCGCTTCACTTTTAGCTGTTTTCATAGTGCCATTGGCTGAATTGTTCATGCTGGAGTTTAACATGATTAATATTCTGGAGGGGCAGACATTAACTTGTTCATTAACATGGTTCAAGGCCTTTAAAAAGCTTTACATTTGCCATCTAATTTTTCGGCATTATTAAAGTGAAATAAGACTTTTAAGCACTTAGAGGGAATATCTTAATTTCTGTGTTTAGGAGAATTATGGGCCTCACAAAGACCAACAGTAAGAGCTGTGAATAAAGGACGCACAGTACTGGTTATGCTTCGTACCTCAGTCAGTTTGGCATAACTTCCTCAGTCTTGTGCAAAACATTAACATGGTCACACACATAAACACAAACTGTGTTGTCATGCACTCATTAAACTCTTCCCTCCTGATTTCAATCATAATAATTGGCATATAGCAATCAGTATATAATGCAGTATAATATAACATAATATGATGTATAAACACAGTGATGAATGAACTGTATTCAGTGTGAATTTGATGTATCTGGATGATTCTGAATGAGCTTACTGAGTTTGGCATCTAGTAGTTTTTTTAAACCAACAAATGTACTTTCTTCCACAGATTCAGATGAGATGATTGATTAAACATAGGTCCGTACCTTGAATATGACACAAGGGAGCCTGTCAACATAAAAAATTCGAAGCAGAGAGAAAAAGCTCCCCTGTTTCTGTTCAAAGTTCAACCAAGTCTGGCTTTGAACCAAATGCTAATGTCAGCATGCTAATAATGATAACATGCTAATGCTAAGAAGGTATATCTTTAGAGTGTTAGCATGTTAGTATTTGCATACTCAAAATACAGCAGAGGCAGATCAAAATGTCTCATACTGACACAGAGATTGCAATTATAAAAACAATCAGACGCACATCCTAGGCTTGCTAATTGGGGTGCATTCAGACACCTAAAAATGTTCATTGTCATGTTTCAATACGTCTACAACTGCTCTTACCAGGATCAAGTCGTCCTAACATGCAAATAGACACACATATGTGATGTTAGTAAATGTATGTCTTTATGAAAATTTCATTTATTTTTTTCATTTATTGTGATGGTGAAGAATTCTCTTTGCAGTAAACATTCAGCTCTCAGGCTGAATTGGTTTGACTGTCCAGTGCTGGACAGATTAGCAGATTAACCACTCAAACGATTTGTTTCACAGTGGAATGATTCACTTGAAATGATTTGATTACCTTTTTAAATCCCTTCCCAGATGCACAAACATCAGCAACTGTTTTTCTGAAGGCCTTCGAGAGCTCTTTAAATCTTGACACTTTATTAGCAAAGACAACAGCAGAGCTTAAATATCAGATAGTAAGACATGTTCCACCCGTCACTCCCTAATGAGGCGCTAAACATTGGCCCCTAATTGGAAACCCCTGATTGTGTGATAAATGTTTCCCATGTGACTGATCAGATTGTTGATCATTTGAATTCTAACAATGACAGCAACACTCAAAGATGACTAAATAGTTCAAATAGGCAAAAAAAAAAAAAAAAAGTCAGCAGTTCTCTATTTATATACGGTGACAGGTCCTTCTGTCTGGATCAAACACATCTAGCATTGCAAATAAACATAATTTTATGATCATCTGTGGTAATAGAAAAGGTACACTACTGTTCAAAAGTTTGGGGTCACATAGAAATGTCCTTATTGTTTTTCAATGAAGACAACATTGAATTCATCAGAAATACAGCCCAGACACTGCCAATGTGGTAAATGACTGTTCAAGCTGGAAACGGCTGATTTGTAATGGAATATCTACATAGAAGTACAGAGGAACATTTTCCAGCAACCATCACTCCTGTGTTCTAATGCTACATTGTGATACCTAATGGTGTTGAAAGGCTAACTGGTGATTAGAAAACCCTTGTGTAATTATGTTAGCACATTAATAAAAGTGGAAGTATCACGGAAATCATGAAATTGCACAGGCACTTGTTGAGGTTGAAGCTGTGGGGGTGAAACAAGCCTTGACTGTCCTCGGTGTCGGCAGGAGGAAGCCGGTGGTACTGGGTGCTCAAATTTGACAAAGCTTTGACTGGAGACTTTATCATGACTTTGCTGCTGGTATTGTTACTTTGTTCCCCATGATCCTGTTGCTGCTTGTGTTTGATTTCACCCTCAACAAACATTTCCTAATATCCATTTATTTATATCCGAACAGTTAGCAAACACCAGCAGGCTGAAGTTTGTCTAGTTGTGGTTCAATGGTACACAAGTGAAACTACGCAGACTGATTTGATGGAGCAAACCTGCATAATTTCATTTGCTGTTTTGCCTAATGGTTAAACTAAACAGGTAGTGTAGTCAGCAAGAGATTTCAGAGGATTTTTTATTATTATTACTATCTCACTCATTTGTTTATCATTTCACCAATGGTAAAGAGGAAGTATGAGAGAAGAGAGGACCTTCAGTTCAATGCAGATGTACTGCTTCAGCAAGGAAATCCAATTGATTTCATCTGACTTTACATCTACACGCAAGAGTATTTTTTGCTGGAGCGACAATGTGTGTCTGTACAATTCATCATTCCTGAAAGACCTTTAGAAATAGGGGAGTCAGATTCTCAGGCTGTACAGATAATAGTGAACATCTGTTTGCAGCTCTATCCTTTATGCTATCGTTTGCATCTAATGCATAAAGCTCCATCCAGTCTCACACCTGTGAAAGGGGACACAATGACCCAGCTGCCCGTTAAAATACTCACTGGAGAAATCCACAGTATTCACATTTTCTTTTCAACAGTAATGAGGCTCCATAGCATTCATACAGAAGTCATCTGCACACCTGCAGACTCCCACATTTTTCGCCTTTGTGGCTCATAAGTCACAATAATTTACTCCTCCTCACCGATTGTAAGGTGTAGGTATCAGCTTGCCATACGTTTTCTCCTCTTCTTTGGCTATCTACGTGGTATCATTTTCAAAATCTGCTCGACTACAGGAAACAACCTCCAGGCAGCAGCCTAGCAATGAGAAAAACAGAAGTTGTGCAGAATTGGGACATGCAATAAAGCAGCTCTGCAAGTCATCTTCAGTAAATTATACTGAACAGCAGTACGGATAATAAAGTTCAGGCTGCACATTGAAGCTAGGCTATGTGAGATTAATCAAGAGGTCTAACAAATACAGTCACAAAGCATGATGAACCTCTCGTTCTCACAATTAAAAGACAACATCTTTATCTCGTAAATGTCAGCTGAACAAACCATCCGACTGTCCCCTTATTTTGGCTCCACTGACTTACGGTGATTTTCTGCAGTCTAAGCTTAACAATAAAACCCAACTTTAACCCATACTCTAATGAAAAAGATATCAGCTTACATCAATTTAAACTGGTTTAATTTGAAAAATGAGTCCCCACGTATAGCCACACATGCTCACATATCCCACTCCTCTTGCAAAGCACCTTGAAAGCACTATAAATATATATAGCACAGGATAAATATTCCAGCTAAAAAAGGGTGACATGCAATTAGCTCTTGTGCGATTCTGTCTTTAAAGCAGAGCCATTGTGGTGAATTATGGTTGGCCTGAGAAGCTCCCTCTCCTTCAACTTAGCCCTGTGGCTCGCTCCTGTGACCGAGGCAGCAGCAGATTAATGCATTGAGGGATCTTTCTCTCCAGTATTTAAAATGGGCTTTGAGTTAAGCTAATTTTTATGTCAGTGTAAAAACAATCGCATTTAATTACACCATCAAAAAGTCACGTCTGTTTGATCACATCTCCACCGAGCTCAGACAACAGGACGTCGTCTGACATCTCCCTCTACCTGTTTTATCTTAATGGAGATCTTTGCATTCTAATATGAAGTAGTGGTTGGTGTCATTTTTAAAACAAAAAATGGGAAGATCATTTCGAAAAGCCACAGCATTCACATTTTTCCTCCAACGTTTCAAAGATCTTGTTTTTCTAGCAACTGCAATATTTGTCAATAACTCCCTCGTGCCTCTCTATCTCTGACTTTCAAAGAGTGCCTTTTAACACACCACATGAAAAAGCAAAGCGCTGTCATGTGATGTGTGTTTCTCCAAGCCAGCTGACGCAGATGTGACGTCGCCTGCTACTGAATGGGCGCCTTTGACAGTTTGGTGGGGCTAGATCGCTCCGAGGCACGCATCAATAAAATCAGTTGCTGTCCAGGTCAGCGGGACTAACAGGCCGAGGTGGAGGCTAACATGACCCTTCCCTTTGTGGAGAATCGCTGGGATTTTTCCCAATGCCTCTTAAAGTTATTACTCTTCCTTGATGACAGATGCTTATTGAGGTCAATCCGTGTGCCTGAGGAGGTTTTAAAGCTTTCAAACTATTATTCTATTATTCAGAATATCATTCATTACCTCGTGAATCTTTTCAAAGAGATGCTGTGCTTGTTAAAATATCTTTGATCGGTCCAGCTGATTTCTGTTTGCTTTGTAACAATAAAATGGCAGGATTGCATTTGTTTTTCACAACTTCTAATTGATCATTCTGAATTCAAAAGTCTGATTTGTTCTCACAATTTGAAACCAAACGCAGTGTTTTGAAAGTACTAATTATTTATTAACCTTGATTTTTCCCACTTTGGGTAGAGCTCGTTGTGACACACATTCAGGACCAAAAGGCTTTTCATCTTTGAATGTCACATCGAGGTCAGTGAGTTCCTTTTAGATTGCAAGCGATGGCTCCAAAGTGCTCTTTAAAAGGCTAATTACAGACTGTGTGGATCCAACTTAGCTGCTTAGACAAGGACAAAACCAACTTAAGCACAAATTTAGGCACTTTTACACTGATGGGATGCAAAATTGTGGCCTACATTATACTGTATCCTCTTATAGAGCAATGAAGTGTGGGGAATCTAATTCCTTATTCCACAAAATAGAAAAAAACTCACCAGAATTTCTGTACAGATTTAACAAAACAACTGACAAAACTGTTGTAATTCTACTGGACAGCATAATGAAGACTGTAAAAGATGGGAGGTTTATTTAGAGTTTACTGCAGTGTAGGAGATCAACGTATACTTAAATTACAATAAAATGAAACAGTTAATGTAGAGTATCACTACGTAAAATTGCAATAATGTTTAGAATGCTATGCACATCCAGGGCCAACCTGCCAATCAAAAAGTTTTATCATCTATTTTACTCTAAGTGAGACCGTAAATTTCAAAATGAACATCATTCTGTATTGAATGAGAGCAATTAAGACCATAAACTCAAAAAGTTCAGATTTACTGAGGAAACAAATCAAGTGAGAAATAGATTCACTGTGTCATAGATTTCTCGACAACTGGATTTCTTTGGAGCCAGCAGAGTTGCCCCCTGCTGGCTGTCAGTAAAAAAAAAAACACCTGTTTTTTTTGGAAGATACACACGTGGACAAAATTGTTGGTACCCCTCAGTTAAAGAAGGAAAAACCCACAATTCTCACTGAAATCACTTGAAACTCACAAAAGTAACAATAAATAAAAATTTATTGAAAATTAAATAATCAAAATCAGCCATCACTTTTGAATTGTTGATTAACATAATTATTTAAAAAAACAAACTAATGAAATAGGGCTGGACAAAAATGATGGTACCCATAACTTAATATTTTGTTGCACAACCTTTTGAGGCAATCACTGCAATTAAACGATTTCTGTATTTGTCAATGAGCGTTCTGCAGCTGTCAACAGGTATTTTGGCCCACTCCTCATGAGCAAACAGCTCCAGTTGTCTCAGGTTTGATGGGTGTCTTCTCCAAATGGCATGTTTCAGCTCCTTCCACATATGTTCAATGGGATTCAGATCTGGGCTCATAGAAGGCCACTTTAGAATAGACCAACGCTTTTCTCTCAGCCATTCTTGGCTGTGTGTTTTGGATCGTTGTCCTGTTGGAAGACCCATGACCTGCGACTGAGACCAAGCTTTCTGACACTAGGCAGCACATTTCTCTCCAGAATGCCTTGATAATCTTCAGATTTCATCGTACCTTGCACACTTTCAAGACACCCTGTGCCAGATGCAGCAAAGCAGCCCCAAAACATTACTGAGCCTCCTCCATGTTTCACTGTAGGGACAGTGTTCTTTTCTTCGTATGCTTGGTTTTTGAGTCTATGAACATAGAGTTGATGTGCCTTACCAAAAAGCTCCAGTTTGGTCTCATCTGTCCAAAGGACATTCTCCCAGAAGCTTTGTGGCTTGTCAACATGCATTTTTGCAAATTCCAGTCTGGCTTTTTTATGAGTTTTTTTCAGCAGTGGTGTCCTCCTTGGTCGTCTCCCATGAAGTCCACTTTGGCTCAAACAACGACGAATGGTGCGATCTGACACTGATGTACCTTGGCCTTGGAGTTCACCTTTAATTTCTTTGGAGGTTGCTCTGGGCTCTTTGGATACAATTCCAACGATCCGTCTCTTCAATTTGTCATCAATTTTCCTCTTGCGGCCACGTCCAGGGAGGTTGGCTACTGTCCCGTGGGTCTTGAACTTCTGAATAATATGAGCCACTGTTGTCACAGGAACTTCAAGCTGTTTAGAGATGGTCTTATAGCCTTTACCTTTAAGATGTTTGTCTATCATTTTTTTTCGGATGTCCTGGGACAATTCTCTCCTTCGCTTTCTGTTGTCCATGTTCAGTGTGGTACACACCTTTTCACCAAACAGCAGGGTGACTACTTGTCTCCCTTTAAATAGGCAGACAGACTGATTATGAGTTTGGAAACACCTGTGATGTCAATTAAATGACACACCTGAGTTAATCATGTCACTCTGGTCAAATAGTTTTCAATCTTTTATAGAGGTACCATCATTTTTGTCCAGGCCTGTTTCATTAGTTTGTTTTTTTAAATAATTATGTTAATCAACAATTCAAAAGTAATGGCTGTTTTGATTATTTAATTTTCAATAAATTTTTATTTATTGTTACTTTTGTGAGTTTCAAGTGATTTCAGAGAGAATTGTGGGTTTTTCCTTCTTTAACTGAGGGGTACCAACAATTTTGTCCACGTGTGTACATCAATCGTTGCAATTTTGCAATCATTGCACATATACATACATTTTATATATATATATATATATATATATATATATATATATATATATATATATGTACTGTATATGAAGAGTTTATTTGCAAAAACAGATAACTCCATTTTAGAAATTTTCAGAAAACTTATTTTTTTATTGTTTTCTTGAGATAATAATAATAATAACAATAATCATTTAAATTTTCTCTATTTTGTCATGTATTTTTCTACTGGGTCTAATCCACTCAACTTCAGTTTGATTGATATTATCTAAAGTAAACAATGAAAGAAAAAGTTTTCTGAAAATTTATCAAAACGGAGTTATCTGTTTTTGCAAATAAACTCTTTATATATATATGTTACAGGCGATATTAGAATCCAGCCATATTTTAAATCCGCCTGGGCGGAATTAGAATTTTGATTTCGCCCAGGCTAGATTGATATTTGAAGGGTTTTGAATATAATATGCTCTGTTAATGTGATTATTTGTTTTCCCTAAAATTATGTACCTTGAAATTTGGTTTTAGATACAAGGTAAATAATTACTTTAGAAGTAATGTCTACTTTTGTCCTCAACACTTGGCAAACAGGGAAAAAATTATGTTGTCAAAGTAGTTTCTGGGTTGTTTTTTTTTCATATACCGTATACCAAAATCCTGTTAGAAGGTTAGGGTTAGGGTTAGGGTTATTCTTTCTAATATACAGGCTATTGATATATCAAGATTGAAATCCATACAACAACCGTGGTAGGATTTTGATTTCGCCTAGGCGAAATCAAAATCCTCATTCTGCCTAGGCGGATTCTAAATCTGCCTGGATTCTAATTTGGCCTGTGACATATACATGTGTATGTACACTAAATTCATATTCATGTCTTCCATGAAAACTCACACTTTTATTCATAATTGCACAAGGGTTTTCTAATCATAAATGAGCCTTTCAACACCATTAGCTAACACAATGTAGCATTAGAACACAGGAGTGATGGGTGCTGGAAATGTTCCTCTAAACCCCTATGTGGATATTCATTAAAAATCAGCAGTTTCCAGCTAGAACAGTCGTTTACCACTTAATAATGTCTAGACTTTATTTTTGATTAATTCAGTGTTAACTTCATTGAAAAAAAAAAGTTTTTCGTACAAAAATAAGGACATTTCTAAGTGACCCCAAACTTTTGAACGGTAGTGTATATATAAAACATTAACCATATCATTATTGTCCAACATTCTGCCTGGAAAACTTGGGTCCAGCGTTCATGTGAATGTAACTGGCTCATACCACCTTACTTGAACATTTTTCCACTCCACCAGCAGGACAATGCCTCCTGGCACACTGTAAAAACTGCCCTGCAGTGGCTTGAGGAACACGACCAAGGCCCTGACCCAGCCTCCATCTTGGATCCAGATCCCACAGAGCATCCATAGGATGCACAGGAACTCTGTTCAGACTGCACTAAACAACTGACAGGACACAAAGGATCTGCTGCCAATGTCCCAGTGCCAGACTCCACAGGAAAACCCCTGAAGTCTTGTGTTCTCTGTTCAACAAGAGCTGATTTGGCTGAATGACGAGGACCGACACAATATTTGGCAGGTGATGTTAACGCTGTGACTGATCAGCACACAGTAATTAATGACACTAATTAATCTTCATTATTTAATGCATGGCTTAATTTATTTCCTCAAAGGCTCAACTCTAAGATATAAAGGAATAGTTATACATCAACAACAATACTACTTATTTATTTCCAGACACCAACATAACTTCCATACTTATAATATTTAGCAACAATGGGCATATAGAGAACAAACCAATAGAATTAAATCTGTGTTCTTCCCTGCAGAAGATCCTGTACCAGATAACACAGCTTATTTTGGTAGTTTAACATTTAAACGTGATCCAGACACAAACAAACAGCTGGTAAAATAAAGAAAAGACAATTAATGCTCCTATTTCCTTGCAAACAGGAGAACAGATTAGAAAACCTTGGAGTTCTAGAGATTTAGTTGAATGATAATTTGGTGTCTGAGGCTGATTTCAGGTGATTCATTATTATTATACATCAATATTTTACCATCAACTAGCCTGCAGGTAGCAGCTAAGAAGCATTTTTAGATAGATACAAATAAGCTCATACACATCAGATTTTTTTATAAGCCGTTTTACAAATAAGATCTTCAATGAATGCATTTGTTTGAGCAGCAGCGTTGAGGTGAAGTTTTCTTGAGGTGAGCGTCTGGTGGAGGTGGATAAGAGGAAGAAGGGTTTTTTTTTCCTCAATGTTATTCATCTATTATTGATCCAGTGTGATATTTCTGTTGAGCTGTGTTAGAGGGGGGTAAAAAAAAAAAAAACCTGAAAAGAAACCCAAAGGAAAAGATCACTGGATATCAGATGTTTTTCCATTTTCATGTCACTAAAACACTTGTAAAAGCCAAATGCTGAGAGCGAACTCTTCACTTAGCTCGTATAACCATTAACCGCAACACAGAAATGATGATCGAGTGATGAAACATAAAATTACACCCCAAAGCAAGAGGTAAAATGGAATTACAACAATCTCACAGATCAACAAACCACCAACACTGATATGACTTTCTGGCATGTCAGCCATCTTTCAAGTGAATGACAAAGTACCAGTGGGACATGTGGAACAACAACTGCTCTGTTTGCACTAAGGCCGGAAGTGGAGCAGTGATATCTCTGATCTGTGCCCTTTAAATGATATTAAATGTTCTGGTTTTGAATGATGAACCCCTGATTGTCGGTGCTTGCTGCGCATGACGTTTCCTGTGCTGATAAAAACACAAGGCCAGTGATAGTTCCTAGAGGGATGAAGCTCATGGCAGCAGATGTTTTAAATCAAATCAGAAAGGAGTCTCGGCGGCACAAGATGTCCTTCCTGCCACAAAGCTGCATGCTTTGTGTAAACAGCTACGACGCCAGATTGACGGACTTACGGGTTTACAAGTCATTATTCACCACTCTTCCTGGTGTATAGAAACTGTAACGTACGACGAGAGCAACGACGCTTGTGTCTATTAATTCTGTTATTCATTAAGGAAGCTCCACTTTGTGCATCATGCTGGAGAGTTTCATAGTGTCTGTGGATTGTGTTGATTCCCTTTTGAATGGACTTCTACTCTTCAAAAGACACCAACAGGAAGAATAGAACACAAACACACAGCTTTTTCTCTTTTTATAGGATTAGAAGATGAAGTCACAGCTGCAGCGTGTCGATATCTGAGCTCTTTGTCACTGTCTCCCTCTATTGGCACGCTCATCTCTAATATGGTCAATTTAAGCAGAATTCTTTAAAACAACACCCCATTGTAAGTGGAATAACTAGTGTAGCTGCTATCCTTTTCCATTTCAGTCACTTCTGACGGCTGCTTCACTCTTTTCCTAAGAGAAAATATTCATATCCAAAGCGATATCAGTGAAAATAAATTCTGTAATAACAACTAACACTCTATATAAAACACAAGTCGGATTTGTTATCTGGAAAATGTACTCAGCTACAAAGTACTCCTAACAGTTCTGCTATTCTTAAATTATAAATATGTCATTATTGGGTTATCACCAATGCTTTATCATACAAACTGCATTTTAATGTAGCGGCTGGTTGAGACGGAGCAAATTTGAACTATTTTATATGCTTTTTATATAGTTTTCTGTATATTTTTGTTCTAAAGTAAATCATGATATAATATGAGCTGCTCACATGCATTTAAAATCTTAATCTGCAAACTAATCAGCCGTCAAAAAGATAAAGCGGAGCGGAAAAGTACAATGTCACCCTAAAATGTGAAGTACGCAACAGCGTCCATGAGTTTCTTCATAATAAACAAAAGAGGACAACAATGCTGTAATCATTAATCCTTTAATATATGAAAGAGGCATGTTTTAATAGAATATACAGTGTAACAGACCATGTCCCACAGTTTTCATTTACAATATCTCTTTACAAGGCCGCCCCCTCAGAGTTGGCAGCTACAAAGTCAACGATAGATTATATGGTTCTGTTTGCTGCAACTAAAAAATAAACTTTCATTTAGAATAACAAGCTATCTTCGCTGCCCTGTTGAATAAAGACATATCTATAGTGGTTTATGTTTGGTTAAATCATCATTTACTGCGTCCCTGTTCTTCATCGAGTAAATCTGTAAAAAAAAAAGTCACCAACGTAACAAAATGTTTTCATAGTCCAAATCACGCTTCTGTTGTAATCAAATGTCACAACCTGGTATGGAGTTGTCCTCACTAATAAGTGTGGTATTGCTGTTAATAGCCTCACAAACAAGTCAGTTATGCCGCTTGTCTGATGTGGCCACCGTGGGCACACCGTGAGGTAAGACGAGTTCACATCTGATGAGCTCATCTTCGCAAAATATAACACGAAAACGAACACCATTAGCCTTCTCGAAACCTTGAAAGGGCTCCCGGGGTACATTATCAGGCACGACGACAGCCACTTGCATAAAAGAAATGTCAAAATCAAATCATTCAAACGTGAACAGTCAAAATAACCCAAACCTGGACAGAAGTGATGATTTTTAATGATATTTAGAAACCATCCACATTTACAGCTGCTGAAGAAAGATTAAAACCCGAGACATTATGGAACTGCTTGTATCTGGTAGTTGAAATGTTTTGTGATTATTAAATGTCGGTCTGCACACACACATTCACACACACACACACACACACACACCTGGAAACAGAAGAAATGGAATGCTCATCTGCTTTTCATGCCCACGACAACACATTTAAAAATGCAAAAGACTAGGATAAAATCTAAAACATGGCTAAATACAGCCTTGAATTCACATTCCTTGACTTCATTTGTGTTGTGCATTGCGCTGCATAAAGGGTAAAGGGAATTTCAAACTGGATGTGGAGCAGTAGGTCCATGCTGATACAGACTTATACATTCATGGTATGCATAAGGCTCCTCCTCGGGAATGATTTAAGTGCCCACGGGGAAAGCGGAGAAATTAAGAAGGTGTTTCATGATGCAAGGCCATTAAGATAAAGGACAAAGCATAATTAGCATTGTTCTCTCCCTTCCGCTTTGCCCTACATTAAAAGGAATACAAAAGCAGGATCACCCAAAGCTGTTAAAACAAACACACGCCAGTAAGTCACCTCTGTAGTCTGCATATTCAAGTCCTGCCAGGCTGCTACTGCAAATTATTATGGCATTATTATCCTTATTACCAAGGTGACTGTCTGATTATTGGCACATCCATCCAAACGCGGCGGTGGCTGCAGAGAGAGAGCAGCGGCGCTTTTCGTTTAAGAGCTGCAGATCTGTAGTGCAGCACAACTGACACTCATGGCCTCCAGATCCTCAGCATCACACAAAAGGTAGCACCTCTCCATTTCATCGTGTCCAACACAGGGTTTCCTTGCATGAGTAAGCAGTTAGGTTATTCTCTCTCTTTAGGGAAAGGTGCGTTTAAAACCCTGAGCAAACACTTCAAATTAAGAGTGGTTTCTGAAAACATTTTTCAGATTTGTTAATGTGTCATTTGCTAATTAATCGCACATTATCTGCTCCAACCCACATGTCAAGAGATTAAACTTGAAACATGTGGAGGAGAAAAAAAAACCTCAGGTTTTATCCAATTCTAGACTCGAGTGGGACGGATTGATTCACAACAGTAAGTGAAATCAAAGGAGCCCACACACGTTTAGAGGAGGAGGATGAAGAAACAAACATGTCATATCAGGCAAATGGAACTTTGGGAGAGGATTCATAAGCAGCGCAAATTGCGTTTTATCCTGTAAATGATTCCGTATTTGGTCGAAAAGAAATCAGTTCTCTCAGATTACTGGAGGCTCTCACTCATTGATTACACCTAAAGTGCTGAAACAAACGAGCTTCTCCTATAGAAACATCCATTTGAACAGAAGTCATTAGGGCTCCATCGCTGCGGTACAGATGTATTGTGCTCCACTGGCGAGGTTCTACTTGTGCATTCGTGACACCTAAATTCAAATGGCGGTTTTGTCTCGCGTCTCTCTTTTTTTTGTGCTTTTTCAAAAGAGCCCAGTGTTTAAAAATACATCAAAATGGCAGGCTCTGAAACGGATGCACTCACATCAGGTAGAGTTTTGAAGAGGGAGCGTGTGGGCGAAAGCAACATGTGACATGTACGCACAGCCGACGATCATACGGTGCCGTTACTGAATGAACTCCTCTACACACGTTTCACAGACAGACTCAGCGAAGCAGGAAAAGTTTTGGTGTAGTTTTCACAGAATAGTAATGCTACTCTTTTTTCATCTTGTGTGTTGCAATTAAAAACATGTTAGCATGTTCGTTTTTTTTGGCTTCATCTATATATCTACAGTGCCCTCCTTTATTATTGGCACCCCTGGTTAAGATGTGTTGAAAGCCTTCAAATAAATTCAATTTTTAGTGCAGAAGCATACTCTCACACTGAAAATTGTACAACAATGTATTATAGGAGATTAGGTGCTGTTTTCTTGGCAAAAGGGGGTTGTACAAAGTTTTAACATCAGGAGTGCTAATAATTGTGGCACACATGATTTGACGTAAAAGAATAATGTGTGATTCTTTCCCCACTGAATAAACACAATTGAATCGAAGGTTGGATTTTCCTCTTTTTTCCCATTTTGGTCCTATATTATTTAGAAAAAAAGATCTGAATTTATTAGAAACTAAAGAACACATCTTAACCAGGGGTGCCAATAATTATGGAGGGTGCTGTACAGATATGTGTGTACATATACATATATATATAAATATAGTATGCACTGTTTCAGTGCTGTGAATAATGCACAAATTTATCAAGTGAACCCAGCTGTATCAGAAACTACATTCACGACAAGATGGAAAGCTTCGAGGGCAACTTATAATGAGAGCCAGCAGTTGTTGTATGATGGAAAATAAAGGGCAACATGAGCCGAGTACAATGTGTAAACTTTAAAACGAACAAATAATCGTGATATTTCCTCAGCCTGCAAAACAAGAAAAACACTGCAGTTTCTTTTTCGAATGCCATCGTGTGAGACTTTTCGTTAAGCTCGATTACTGTACTACATATCAATATCTAGACAAAGTTAAAGCAGCATTCATGTTATATTGAGATTGTTGCTAATTTCAAAAAGGTAACAGCTTGTATTTGCTATTCTATTTTTTAAAAAAAAGTTCCAACCAAAAAGACACAACATTGAATTAAAGATAAAAGCGATACTGTAACATTTTTAATTATTGTTTGATTTCTCAGTTCAACTGGCACTTCCCACATAAAGGGACAATAAATTCACATTTTGGCTATCTAGAAATGCTAATTGCTATTGTTGGCATTCCTAATAAAATCAGAATTGTAGCCAGACAAAACCTTGGCAGTCAGCTCATGGCCAGCTGATATTATTTGGTCTCCATTAGGACTGCTAACAACATCAACAATAAGGAGCTATTTTGCAGTTGACTGATGAGTTAGAGGTAAAACAGGTGCCTGGTGGTCAAACAATAAACCAAGAATATATGAGTCTATAAGAGGAAAAGAAATAAAGGATGAATAAAGGACATCTTCAACAACAGACAAATTCTCTGAAGTGAACGACAAAAATATAAGACAAATGTGGTAGCATAAGTCAAGTAAAAAGGCCCCAAACCAGCAATCCCGTGTGCCTGAAGGGATGCTTAGAGATAAGCAACAATCTCTATCATTAAACTCTTTCCCCTGTGTAGCACAGAGCTACCACCCCAGCCACACCAGGCCATTCCATGTAATACGATACAACATCCTTCAGTGAATCAGGAGATAATACAATCACTACAGGGAAAACAGGCCGACTTTCAAGGAGCTGTCACTGTTTTTCTGCATTAAGTTAGTCCATCTAAATTCAACAGACATGGATGGAAAAAAATAGACATGCTTCTAACCAATGGCAGAAAGCATATATTTTTGGCCAGGCCCTGAGGTATTGGGGGGGGGGGGCAGAAATAACATATACAGAACAGAGAGAAGACAGAAATATCACTGGAAATTAATGGCACTTTTTTTTAAACATTTAAAATTATAATGTTAATCTCCTGTAATGACTCCTAGTTGCAGACATGACCAGCCAGTGTTGAGAGTTTTTTTTTTTTTTCCCCAGTGGTCATAAAAGGTCACGATGGAGAAAAACGACGCAGAGGAATCCGTGCGTTTACTAGCCGGCCGGCCAGCCAGCCATCGTCCTCTGGAGCTGGAAGTGGGAATAAGTGCATTAAAAACAGGCTGTTTTTAGGAGGAGAGGGACAAGGCTCTGTGACAGCATGTCACTTGACCTAAAAAGGAGATTTACTGTCACTTTTCCTTTGTTTTGTTTTGCTTTTTTCTCTTGCTGTTGTTGTCTCTTTCTTTCATCCATGGCTTCCAATCTCCCAGTTGACAGGAGTCGTTGTGCAACTGCGTGCCATAAATATATTTGTCCAAACAACAAAACTCAGTGGAAACAGGGGAAAAAAAGAAGAATCTAACTCTGAAGTAGGCAGGACTGTCCTCCGTATATTTGGGTTAAAATCCCAGCTGAGTGGTAAACAAAGTTTTGACTGGTTTGGGTGGAATCACTTCTTTCCCCCCCCTTCAAGTGTCACTGATAAATGTCTGCACATATGCAACTGTGAGAGTGTGTATGTGCTGCTTAGCTCAGTGGCAAAGAAGACAAGAGTTGTTGGCTCTCCGTCCTCAGCCGGACGGGTCTGTTCGTGTGCTGTGTTGACTTGGCGAGGCTCGACGGGTGGGGCCGCCCCACTTCACTTTTCCTGTCACCAGTTGGCTTTGACAGCTTTGACATCACTCACCAGGTTTTGAGCAAGGCAGATACCGAAAATCTGGACAAGAGCCACACAGGACATCGGGTCATTAGTGCGTTATTCTAATGGAAAGATCACTGAGGATGTTAGTGTCAAAAAAACCCAAAAACTGCTGTAATGCAGGGGGCCGCATGATGTTTGATATTCCCACCACTAGATGGCAATGACTGCATAAAATCAGAACACACATATATACAAACAACTATTTTCAGACAGAGCAGGCTGTTTGTAAGAAGAACTATCTCCAAAAAAGAACCTATTACCTGTAAAAGTGCAATTCCAACAAAGATTCCAGCTACAATTATCAGGTTGTCTTGAAGCCACTTCTCAAACTGCCCCACACAGCCCTTGGTATAGATGTATTTCTGCCGGTCCAGATCCTTTTCACAAAGAAAGACAGATCAGAAGTAGATTAATATTTGGATGGAAGACATATTTTTCTTAACAACTTTAAGTAATCAGCTCTAACAGGAAGGACACTGGCCTTTTGTGTCATTTAAACCAACTACTGAACTCTGGCCTCTGACTAATGCGGGACGAAGCAAAAAAACACAGTGTTTTGCTCGCTGACTCTTTCACTGCTGAAGAAGGCACGAAGACTGTGTGATAGCTGAGTCACAACATGTCAGTGCTGGGACATTATAGAGAATATTCAGGCAGAGTATTGAGTTCCAATGAGGACAGAGTCTAGGCTGAACAAACAGGCAGAAACTATTTCCTGTCACCGGACAGACGGCTGTTTGAGTTGTCAGATTCAGCTGATGATGTACACACTCTATTCAGAGCAGAAAATAAAAAAGTGTATTTTACTGCTGAAATGACACCAAAAAGAGGGAAGAATGAGGGGGCCTCTAAACAATGCTTTCTTTGTTACTCTTCAAGACAAGTCAAGCAGGCAAACCCTTTGTTCTCTTGCAAAACCTGAAAGCTAGCTTTCCGCCAATGAGAGGTAAAGAGAGCCCCTTGGTAGCCAATAAAAAAGCAGGAAACACAATGTTGTTCTGGCTGTGAACTTCCTCTGAAGCTATTTCAGCCCTCCGCCTTTGTTGTGCTTCTGTCCTCCCCATGTCTCCTGCTCTTCCTCTTTCCCACCCTGCACTCCATAAACAGGCTTTGCGGGAACTTACCGCACATCAGTGATAGTTTCAGCAAAATGTCAGCGGTTGGGGCACGAGCACACGAGCACGCAGAAAATTAATTCATACCAACCCTGTGGCAGGTGGTTCACTGTATTGCAGTTCGCCTAGCAACAGCAATCTTTCTGACTGCAGTGCAGTGAGTTGTAACCACCACACCCACACACAGAGGAAAAGGAACGGACTGGCATAACCCACTGAGTCACCAATTACAGAGTGTAGTAAGGTTGCTCTCTAGGCTATAACTGGAGCCTAATTATCCCTGTTAGAAGAACAATCTGTTATTAAGGCAAGAAGCACGCAGAGTAGTCTGTGTGCTTCTTAACCCCATACGCTCTCTGTGTTGCCCATCTGTTTTTAGGTTATACATGTTATCTGGTCGGACATTTTCTTTCTCATTGTGAATGCGAGTGAAGATACTAAAAAATCTCAAACTTGACTGGAGTTGATTGGTATTTCAATGTGAACCCATTTGGTAAAAGTAATCAAGCTCAGTACAAATGAACCCAATTGTTACTCCGCCCTCAGCAACTCAGATCACTTCGACTGTTTCAATCAAACTGCTTTGCAGGTTGTCAGACAATTTGCCCTCAGGTGAAATTTCACTCTGCAGCGTTGCATCATCTTAACCAAAGAGGTTGGCAATCCCTGCCATGCTCCACTTCTGCCGATGACTCAACTGTATGAAAACTGGTTTAAGGTGGTATTAAAATTCTGTTACAGTTGTGTTATTTGAAAACATCTTACATGCCACAGTAGGCTCTGGAGATTTTTAAAAAAAAAAACTGGAGGTTGAAATAAAACAATACAGTTAAGAATACAGAGGCAAGTGGTAGAGAAGTAGTCTAGAAATACCAACCCCTTGAAGGCGAACATCATAACCGCACTGCGTGTTGATGACATCCTCCTGCAAAAAACAAGATACAAAAACATATTTAGTAAATATAGTTTTGGTTTTGAAATACTGACTCTTTGAACTAACAAGTTAATTGAGAAGTAAAATGAACTAACTGCTTTGGAGAGTAACAGTAAAAATATGCAAAATATACAGATGAGATCAACAGCCATGGCTACAAATAACTGTCAAAAAAGTTGAGTTATTCCAGAGCATTTTTAACATCTTTTATCCTCATCTTGACAAATTTCACCCATAATCTGAATTGTATCCGAATGCAAAATACTCTGAATGCTGACTCCAGTTCTGATGTTGCATGACTCCAAGACAGTAAATTCAAATGCAGGTTTTCATACTGATAATGAGACACTCACTGCAGGGTCTTTGACGCAGCAGGAGAAAGGGACTCCGCAGCGTTCCCTACTGGGATTCTGCTCACTGCAGTTGAAGTAGATGTTCTGATTCCAGTCGTCGGGCCCATGTGCTCCACAGCATGACCACTGAGACAGCAGCAACAACGGGACGAGATTACACACAGATTTACTTTCTCTGATCTGGTCTTGAAACGGCTCTTTAGAATCTGGCTCAGGTCAGCTTGGGTGCTTAGCCAGCTTACTGTGGCGACGAGCGACTACAGATAGTGAGACTCAAATCGTCGGACAACAGCGGATCTAATCGCCTTTAGAGTACGTCACGACAGAGCCTGGCATCTACACACAGAAGCCAATTATCTAAACTGCTTCATTCATATAATTAGATAATCATTTGAAGGGAATACAGTCACATTAATCGTGAGATTTACTTCACAGTAGCGGGGGTTGACTCATTCTCCACTCTGCCCGGTACTAGTCTGATTCAGCATCACACTTCAGCATTTGTAAGTTCAGATGAACAATGTTTCATAAGAAGGGAGTGTCTTTTATGCCCAAAAACGCACGCATCTGCTAGTGACACAAGAGTTTCAGTCAGTAGGTGTTGACTCACATATTCCTGGGCGAAGTCGATGAGATTTTGCAAGTCGATATCATCGCGGTAGGCCTTGACGTTATTGTTGATGAAAAAGTTAAGCTGGTCTTTGATCCAGTCTTTAAAGACGAAGGCGAGGATCCCCGCAGTCAGCTCCAAGAAGAAGATCAAACCCAGGAACACGGAAAACTAGAAAAAGTACACGACGCGCACACGGTTATACACACACACACAAACCAAAAACAATACAGTCTGTCATTTCAATCGAGAAACTGGGTGCGCCCAAAGAATGCTTGACTTTTTTTTTTTCCCCGCTACTGTTATTTACAGAATTAAAAGGACAGCTCTGATGTAATGCCTCTGTGCAGGTCTGCTTGTAGGGCCTGTCCTGATTTGCTACTGTAAGTGGGAGAGTGCCAACAAAAGCCGCAGTCCCACGAGTACCATTATATTATCCCTTTACGGTAAATGTAGGCGGAGACGAGGTTAATCATAAATGCACAAAAGCCACATTAGCTCCTCGGCTCTGACGCCCGACTTTCTGCTGCTAATGGACATCGGCTCGAGTTAATAGCTACTCAGAATCGCAGCCAGCAACGAGGCAAATTTGTCTCTGTAAATCACATGTTGTTATCGATACAGCTGATCCCAGATAAACTTTCTAAAACGGTGGTGTTGTGGCTTTGGGCTTTGGGATCATTCTCTGGCTTCTTAGATCAAAGGCAAAAAAAAGTGTAGCTGCAGATAACATCAGTTGGCAGAAAAAAATGCTTCAGTGGATTATAAGGCAGGTGTCTGTGCTCATTGCTGTCTGATGAAACAGGTTTAGTCATGAAATAACACATTCACGCCATATAACCGTCCATAGCATTAAACTCGGGTGAGTCAAAGTGACACCTGCAACACTTGACAGTCTCAGCTCTGGTGTGAACTGCAGATCCAAGGGTGTGAAGTGGATAAAATTGGGGATGAAAATCGGGAGCCGGCTTACAAATTTAAGCAGGAAGGTGTTCTCTCGAAGCGCTCCGATGCAGCCAGCAAAGCCCAGGACGAACATGACCCCTCCTACGACGATGAAGAGCCACACGGGGTCGAAGCCCCCCAGATCTGTGATGGATGACAGATTGGACAGCACGCCCTGAGGGAAAGGACGACAAAAGAGTAGTTAAAATTCAGCCCATAATACTTCCAAAATCAATCTTTCACATCCCTATTACAAGGTCTCAGCAAAATGTCTCACTCTGCAAAAACACACAGCTGACCTTGAAGAGAGCCTGTGATATCAAAGAGAAATAGTGAGAATTTGAATAATGTCACAGCTAAGAGGCCAACCGGGGTTGCTCTGCTCAGAGACGAGGACGTGCAGCTGAAACGTTATTTCATTAGATTGGTATCTATCAAGTGAATGGAATAACAAAACCCCAGGGGGTATTTTGCATACATTTCAGAACAACAGTTTGACTATGACAGCTCTGCACCAACGCCATAAAATGAGTAACTTTAACCGTAGAGGCAAAGTTCAGAGCCTCCATGAAAACATTCACAAACAGACATCTGTCTTTCCTCTCTGCACATCCTGCCCTGCAGCCCCAAAGCCACAGTAAGCCCAACGTGTTTTCCTGTCAATCTCTGCTGTGCAACGTGCCTTACAAAGAGACGTTTCATCTGCAGCCGTTTCCCATTTCTCAAATATATCGTATATTACACCTTGTTGCCACACAATGGGCTCAGGTGATGTCACAGAGCAGTACATAACAAGGAGGTAGAGTTTGTCAAAGCGTTTTCAAATATAATGTGTGTTCTGGTTCATGCACGGCCTTTTCTAAATCCCTCACCCATCATCAAAGGCTATCCCCTAGAAAAGTGAGCACCAGCTCTCGGATTTGACATCCTGTTTGCTTCTCACATACAAAGCACATGTCAGACACTCGCAGCTAAAGCTGAGAAAGCTGAAATCTCATACTGCTTAAGCTAATCTCCCTCTGCTTCGACCAAGGAGAAAACTATAGGAGCAGGGCAATACTGCATTCTTGTGTTTTTATGGCACTGGTGCAAAATAAACTGCCTTCATTTGAATTTTAGCATGAGGCCCTGAAACAACAATGTAGTCTGGCTGCGCGCAGTGGGCTTGAAACTAATCATCTTAGTCACTGAGACCCAAACTCACCATTACGCCTTTCCAGCAACCACTATTCATCAGTCGGCCTAATCCTTTTAAATTATTCACGCTGTTCCACAAAGGTACTCGAGTGCAGGCCTATTTGCACAGAGTTCATGGCCAGACGTTACTAATCAGAACATGCCTCCACGCTGGTGCAGCATTTACCGAACCGACTGGTACAATATCTTGCTAATTAAAGAACAAATTGAGTGTTAACTCGATTGGAAGAACTTTTTGAATGTTGCTCTGATTCACTGCACACGGGAGGTTAATGGCAAAACCTGACCTTTGCAGCCTGCACAGTTTGGACAGTAAACTGGGGCTAGTTTCCATGCACACGAGATCCAATTCATCTACTGATAGGCTCTCTTACAACACAAGACATTCAATTTCTGATGGCTGCAAGTCAAATGAGTTTGTAATTTCAGCCTTGTGGCTTCTTATTAGTAGCCACAGCTATTTGTAGCTCTAATTCACCTACTGGAAAAACAATTTGACCATTAGCTAGACACTGGCACAACAAAACTTAGTTAAACATTATACTGGAGCTGCAACAGCATAATACATTTCCTAAGGATGTTTTTATCAGCGCCATTATCAGGTCATATGCCTTTAAGTGCTACAAAGTGTTACAGGAATGGTGCTTCTATTTTTCACACCACTTTTCTCAAAGGTGCTGTCCACATCGAAACTCTTTCCTGCAAATCATACTGCCAGCTTATTACGGCCAGAATATCTGGAAGAATTTTTGCTATGCTGCTGTGTGTGTGTGTGTGTGTGTGTGTGTGTGTGTGTGTGTGTGTGTGTGTGTGTGTGTGTGTGTGTGTGTGTGTGTGTTTATACATACCTTCTCCGCCCATGCCCACAGGCCTATGGCCAAGAATGCTGCTCCTACTAACTGTAAGACAAAGCACAGAGAAGAGGCTGCTCTGTGAGATAGAAAGCAACAGTACCCAATGTGTTACCCACAGTAACACATTTAAATTCATGGAATAGCATGAAAGAGTTGTGACTAAATAGCATCAAACAATGTTAACGACAGAGGAAACATCTGCAGCTGTAGATTTACAGTGGATCAACAAAAGTTTCTTCTATCAGGACTGTTGCGGGTGTGGTATGATTTACAGAGGTGTCTCCCTGACAACATATGCAAACAGCACAACTATCTTCACAGTCATATCTTTATTTTGTTAACTTTGATCCACGGTAATCCATGACATCATCTTTTCCCTGCGTAGTCATGCAGAGAGGAGCACAGACAAACAAATACAGACACTTCTTATTTCAAACTGCCAGCGTTCCTCTTCAGGCCCTACCACCTATTGAAAGAAGCTAACTGGCTTTTAGAGTCTTTTAGTAAAACTGAGCGTTCAGAGGATGTCTTTCAACTTGATGTGGACAAAGTGAATGATTGCATCTGCAGGTTACTCCAGGTTAGGGACATTGCATTGGGCAGCTTAAGAGGTTTGAGGATCTGAATCATTGAGAGTTAAGTGAAAATCCCTCCGGTTTTAGCCTCCCATCCTAGCAAAGGATGAATGCAGGACTCAGGGTTTAAACATGCCAAAAAGGCAATAGGTGATTGCTAGAAACACCAACATTTTCAGACCATCCTATGCAGAGATACTAAATTAGACAAAAACAACAGCAGACTTGAGGAAAACACAAATTAGACTGGATGTCAAAATATTCATCAGTTTCTGGTAGTGTGGGTTTATTCATATAATGTTGTTGTCTAATCAACTGCTTAGCTGCCACAACATGTCATTCATAACAGATTTAGAGTGGCAATGAACTGAACTGAGACACACTCATATGGCAGACGCTGGAATATAATAGCTCCATTGAAATTGTGTTATATCATTTTCTTGGGAAGCTGATTAAATCCGGGTAAGCAGGTAAACTGATGGCAACCCTTTAACAAAACACACAAGACCAGCAGCGTGACAGAAAGCCAAACAACAACAGTGAGGGGTGCTGCCGGGTCACCCTGATGGTTACATAAGCGGCTGTAGTGGAGGGTGGAGGGTGTGGTGGTTTTAACGGCGAAGTGGCATGCAGGAGGTGTCCAGGTAAGCAGGTGGACATCACGTTAAGGAGATTAGACTGAAAGAGCAAGAGTGTCTCAGCATTCAGCCTCTGATTGCGAGTAATCCCTGAAGATTAGAGAAAACAAAGAAACTGCCACAAAGGAAACAACTCTCATTTTGCAGCATGAAACTGCAATTACAACACCATCCAATGTATAAGGTTACAAAGTCGTGCTCAAAGCATTAGCAGGGCACCAGACTGCAACCAAAATTACTGCAGAGAGTGCGGGAGTTAAAATTACAAGTGGTCACATTCTGCTACAGGCACAGGAAGCTAGTCTAGAAGCCAGAAGTAGTACTTCTATGACTTTGATGTATCGTGGTATTTACACTGAAAAATACGGTGCTCTCATGAAATGCGGAGCGCACCTAAATGCGCTGGTTATTTTCACTCACAGAAAAGACCGCATGCCCTAATTTATGTCTTTTTAGTGTCATTTTTGGCCACACACCTGTCTGAAGACTGCAGCTACCAAGAAGCAGCCGCCGCAGCCTGTAATGTGGGGCGTTAGAGAACAATGGTAAATTGTCGCGTCTATCAATAAACAAATGTTCAGCAAGTGATGCGTTTTGCCCGTGACAAGGTGGGAGGTGCAACCAAATGAGAAAGTTAGTCGGGAGCCCTGCATTAGAGATAATTACCAATTCATCCTTTAAAATCAAAGAAAAATGTGAACATCAGTTCATCAACGTGAAAAAAAGTACAACTATAAGACAGACTGAATTTTTGACACCAATTCTAGGGAGTTATAAATTCAGGGATGGGATCAGCAAGTTCTGATTCTAGCGGAAAGTTGTTGGGGGGGGTGTGGCGGCGGCGGCGGCGGCGCGGCGACTTCCAATCGCTGGGCCGTTTACAATCGTCATTAACAAGCTATCGTTAATGTCGTTAGCATCGCGCAGGAGTATCAGCGACAATAAAGTGTTCAAACTTGAAATGAAATCCGCGGTAAATTCCCATCCCTGAAAAAAAGCGGAATTCCGCGAATTCGCGGAAAAATCACATCCCTGTAAATTCTGATATCGATATATCAGCCCATAATGTTTGCACATATTGTACTGAAAAGAGAAAATGATAAAGTATTTGTTAATTAACTTGGCTGTGATGTATTTTACAAACTAGCTAGCAACTTGTGAAGACAAAGCTTGACTCTGCACCATCATCTGCTCAACTGTGATGAATTCTCTGCTGCATGTGCTGCACACTTTTGAGAGTACTGTAAAGAATAGAGTCAGAGCTTTAGGACAGTTTAGGGTGATACATTTTTTAAAACTCCCCCAGCACCCTTTTCTGTATTATGCTCTGTAAAATATATATATTGGACAACATATACACCGATACAGAAATATGTGTGACAGGTCTGGGTTTGAATAACTATAATTCGATGCACCTCAGTCAAGATTGACCTCAATCATATAGTGTTACTACCTGAATCTATGCTTGTATGACAGTTACTTGATTTTTCCACTACACTGAAATGTCAGTACAACTTTAGTTAAAACTTGAACTTTGTCAGTATTACCACCAGGACTTTATAACCCAAAAAAACATTTTTTAACTTTGCTGGAAAAAGAAGCAAATGTTGATGCTTTGTGTTAAACCACTGTGTTCTTTCCATCGCTCAATAACCAAATCATCATGTTCTCTCTGACAATTCGCTCAAACTCTATGTGAAATGTGAGTTTGCCATGTCTCTAAACCGTCCAACTGTCTGCTGGGGCTGCATAATACGTAGTTTCAGCATCGACACTGCAATGTGTGCATGCACAACAGATGTAATAGACAAATGCGAAGTGGCTCAAATTCACTCAAGCACATCATGTTGCAACATTTTTTTACTGCTCGATACAAAAAGAACACGTGGTTCTCATTTTCCATGACTAATCTACAAGAGGAGTCTGTTTGAAAGAACATAAATTACTACGATTTAGGGGTTCTTGGATAAACTGAGGGTTTTTCTTCATTTTGAAGGCAGTTTGTTGATATGCAAGCTAGATATGTGCACAGCAATGTGAGAGAGGAGCAGGAGGGAAACACTGAAAAGAAAGATTTGGTTGCAAAAAAGAAAAGTAACATCAGTTTTCAGGCTGCACAATTAATGGAATATGTATATACATGTTCATCATGATTTTGGCTTCCCACAATTAACCCTTTGCGCTTCAGTGCGCTTCAGTGTCCCGCCGGCGGTACACTTACTAATTTGCATAGGAATTTCAAGAATGTCTGACGGCTGCAAACGCGATTATACAAACACTATACGCCGATGGAAAGCTTAGATTCTCATGAATCCGCCGGTATAAACCACTTTCAGATGCGATTACCACAGCGGGTGAGAAAAACACATTTGTCCGACAAAAACGAATATTCATCCATCCGTTCTCTATACACGGCTTCAACGCACACAGCGCGACTCACATTTCCGGGTTCATTATTACACACAGAAAAAAAGATTCCACAAAAAACGGCCATAATCCAACCTTTTACATCCAGACAACACAAGCCAATAAACTATTTTGTCCAAAACATGTCCTGAAGTCGGTATAAAATCCACGAATCGGTCGTTTTCAAGGAAATGCACCTCGCGATGCGCGTCCAATATTCCCCGTATTTTTCATAATTTTTTTATTTAAAAATAGAATATTAGCGATTTTTTTGTACTGAAAACGGCTGGAATTGACTGCAGCTTAAAGGGTTAAATGAATTTGATCGACTGTGATATTGACATTTAAAATGCTCCACTCTCAGAAAACAGCCCCTGTACATAAAATCACTTGGTTTCAACTTCGACAAATCATTCATTTTCAATATTCCCCATTTTATTGTTTTCAAAGTCATTCTTGATCACAGATGTCCGAGTTGCCGCGTTGCAGTAACTGAGTAGATAGTAGAGGCTTCTCTGTGCAAAACCCCCATAAAATTGTCTCAAGCATTCTATGAGCACTTCTTTCCAAATAAAGCTATTGAAGTCGTCTTGTGAAAATTCTTGTATGTTTAATACTGACTATTAGGGCTGGGCGATAAATCGAATTAATTCGATTAATTTGCGTTTTTAAAACCCGACGATTTGAAAATTGGCGAAATCGGAAAATCGAGGCGAGCTTAAATATATAACAATACATATTCTTCTTCTGCCTTTCACGACTTGTGCACTGGCGTTTGCTTCCGCCTCTCATCTCCTTCCGCCAAAACACTCACACCCCCGTCATGGCGGACACAACAGCAGACGAAGAGTTGGTCGCGAGAAAAGGGCCTCATGTTACATCGATTATATGGAAGTGGTTCGGCTTTGACCAGACTGACATAGAGCAAACTACAGTCATGTGCAAGGTTTGCAAAAGTACTGTGAAAACGAAGAGTAGCAGCACAACTAAGCTCTTTCAGCACCTCCGGCAGAGGCATCCTAAAGAATGGGAAAAGTGCCCGCAGGTACGGGGTGCGGTATGGCTCGCACTAGCCATAGCAAACAGACCGCAAAGAAACAACAAAAAAATCGATAAAAAAATCGTAATCGTCCAAGATGACTAAAAAAACAAAAAAAAACAAATCAAGATTTTATTTTTTGGCCATATCGCCCAGCCCTACACTGTAGATATTTTGTTTGACAGCGAAAGACATGAACAGACATATGACAGTGACGCTCAAAGGGCGCACTGTCCAAGGCAATTTCATGCCAAACAGAACTTTGCATATCAAACAGTTCAAGATAAATTCAGAGGTCATTACACACCTTACTGGCGATTTTATGCAAATTACAAGCACTTAAAATGAAGAAATTTTGCTACATAAATACTCAAATCATCAATTATGAGACGTCCTGGTGGGTCAGCACATCCCACACTCTTCTCATCTGTCCTGTTGTTTTTCTACTGTGAAGTATCCAATAAAGCAGAAAGAAAAACCATGGCCTCTTCACTGTGGTGCCTCTAAAAGTGAAACACCAGACACCAGGAAAATACTTGTGTTGTATTGCCAATTTTGTTATTACTTCCGGTCAAGAGTACTCTAATGCATGTCAACTTGTATTTTCTCCTGACACAGCTTGAAGTGACCTTGAAGGCAGCATTAAGTGAGACAGCCATGGAGGTATCCATGCCTGGTGGCCTGTCATTTTGGCTTACTATTTCTTCCACCGTTTCTCATTTCTCTTTCAGAGTCACTGTCGGAGGAGGACAGAATGCTGAACAAAACCACAATCAATCAAGACACTTGACTAGATCTGCTCACTAATATTCAACCCAACATTGGACAAAAAGGAGAGTCCTAGTAGAAGCCTGATTAGTCATTTGGTGGTATATTATTCTCTACGTGGCTGGTGTCTGCAGTTATTGGATACAACTCCCACATGTTGGGAAGGACATCCAAAGTGTGGAATAATTTCAGAGGGTAAAGGACGACCCCAACAAGGTGGCATGCAAACTTGGGGCTTCTGCCAGAAAAGTTGTTAGGCTCGGCAGCTGGAACTGGCTCATGGGCCAAGTCCTGGAAGACATATTCAGCACGCTTTCATGCATACCCCAAATGGCAGTCACACTGAGAGGGCAGGTAAAGAAACAGACAGGGCCGGTAAAAACTTTATGGATTTTTTGACGCTCCACCACACCACCGAAGCAGCAGCCAAGTGTCTTTTTTGACAGAGGGCCGGTACGGGCCAACAACAGACTGATGGCAGCATTAGGATGGGGTCCTATAGTTTCTGTGATAAATTACCAAGGAGGAGGTGCTCGCCAGCTGCGCTTTGTCGACCCAAGATGCACTAGAGTATTACGCTTATTAACAAAATGTTCAGTCTTCTTGTTGGTTTGTCCCGACACATTCAGAATCATTGCGACTTTTGCAGGTGTTGCTGTGGCTCACAAAATCTATATTTTAAGGGCATTTTTAGCTGCAGTTTTGTATTTCTCTGTAATGTGGCACTATGTAAACAATGTTAGCCTAATATTCACTCTCCACCAACAACTGATCAACTTGGAAAGTTTGTTTGGCCCGAGGCTTGACCTACAGTATTGTGAAGCATCTGCTACTATGTAAACCAAACACATAATATAATCTTGTAAGCCATATTGCGATAACCCATCTACATGCTTTTGCTTTTTGCATTCTAAACCCTATCTGCAAATCAAACTTCCCCCATGGCACAATGTGGTTTGAACTGAAGGGATTTTGACTCAATGAGTACATTGATGCTGAACATTCCTTTGCAGTGCTCGCACAACTTCCATTATGTCTAACTTTAGTGTAATGTGGGCAACCAAGGCCAAATTCAGGTGTGTGTTAGTGAAAAACACTACTTGCGTTAAACTCTGTCAACACCACTCTGACACAAAAGGCTCGAGGGGCGCTCAGTGTTTTCACAGAGCAGTAGTAGGTAAACACAAAGTGAATAATAAGCTCAATATGCAAAAGTTTATCTCTCAACAGTTATGCAAATAAATTTTAAAAAGCAAAGAACTGTGTAGATTGCTTCTATTTGGGCGCAAGGTTTTTCAGAAGTACTTAGGATCTCTACAGCTAATCTCACTTGCTCTTTCTTCTCATTATTGTTATCCTATCTAATCCATATGCGTTATCACTGTACTTCAATATTTTATCGCAGAGCAAACAAAATCTTGAACTAAATGTCCTTATATGTGCCTTCTTATTCAAATCAAGGTTTTTCCCCTGTCAAGGGTTGCTGTAAGACATGTGTGTTCCAGAGCAAGGTTTTCCTCTCCATGTAGACCGAGAGATTATCAACACTTGAGAAGATGCCTCCTTAAGCCAGCTGATCCCATTAACCTCAACTAACTAGCAGCACAAATCAGGCTCTTCACTTCCTGGACACACAAACACAAATGCTCAGGGTATAGATTTACTCAAGCGTGACTGCCCTTTCAATGGCCCCCGAAAAAAAAAAAAAACGGAATATCTAATGTGTCTGACTGTGGGAACGCAGTCATTCATGATGGGATGATATCAACGGCACTGCCAGCAGGGTGATTAGATTGTTAAGCTCATCCAACTCCTCAGCAAGGGAGCACTTGCAGGTATTTTGTACTTTCCACCTGAGGTCAGATTTAGGTTTAAAATACATCAGACTAGGAAATAGGGAAGTCATAAGAGTCCATATGAAAATTTGCAAAACACAACAGCACATATTTTCTACTGCTCGGAAAGCACCACAGCCAACATCTCCGGAATAATGCCAGCAAGTGCAGGTGGAGGTTGTGCAACAGGTAGCCTATGACTCGTGTGGAAAAAAACACCTCAACAGTTGAGATCGAAAATATTTAGTGTTTGAGTCGATGAGCAGGGAAAAGTTAAAGACAAAGTCGATAAGGGAGGAAACACTTTAACTTATCAAAGTAGCTCAAAGGCGATCATTCTGATGTGGACACACACAGACTTTCCAGCTCAGAAACGTTCATTTGTTGCTTCAAATTAGCAACAATCGTATCAGGCCAATGTAGCTGTAGCTCATGATGTGTGTTGGGTGCCACTAATACCAAAGGTACTTTACAGACATTTCCGTAGTCTGTCACCTTATAGCGATGTGTGTGTGGTAGCATACTCTATACAGCAGCCTCTGTGGTTTCCCCAATGATTTTTTCGCAGTATCAGCATGAAGAGGATGCTGAGTAGCATATCTGAAACTTCTCTGCTGCTCAGAAAATGTGGCAAAAAAAATATTCGCACAAGAAAACAATTACTTTTTAAACACAGCATTGCTTGAAGGTTACGTTCCACCCTTTTTTCATATGTTTACTGCATGGAGCCTATTTGTTATTATGTGCATTCCTTTTTTCATGTGTGAGGCCGCTGCACTGCAGTTGAGATGCTATGCCTTCATAAGTAATGTTTTTTTTTTCTCGGTATGGTTTAAATAGCAGTAATGTCATGATTACCTGAAAGTTAATTTTTCAAATAAAAACTGAAGTCAAAATACTTTCATTACAGTCTTTTTTTTGGAGTGGTATCAAAATCGGCATGGCTAATCATAGATTTTCTGTGGTTTTGGCACCAACTACCAAATTACAGACACTGTGACATGCCTACTAGAAAACACTAAAAACTCAGACTATAATCAAGAAACATTTATGCTCTGTTCAGAGACATTACTGAGAAAAATTCCCCTGTGAGTGGACTCTCCCTCTCTGTACACATTTTAGTTGATATCTGTGGAAAAAGGCAAATACTGCTGAACACAAAACACACAGGAGTAGAAGGAAAAAGAGCTGTTATCTCGGTATCTTGTCCTACATAGAGACATTAATTGTATTCAGGAGGTTCATCATGCTTTGGCTGTAATTACAATTTTTTTTTTCAATTATACTGCAGATTATTGGAGATCAATTCACCACAAAAAGACTGTACGCTCCTATTTGTCAAAGAAAAGACAGAGCAGAAGTCTACTATGGCGCTTTCTCTCAATGCAAACCAGACACGTGAGTCCTTGACTAACCCTCAGTGCAGCTCGAGCGGTGTGACCCCAAATAACTGCATTCACACCTGGCTCTTTGCAGCTGTCCACCTGCGATGTGGTCATCCAATGTGTATTTTAGCGTCAATTGTGCGCAGTCACTTAGAACTGTAGCTGGCTAATAACACTCAGACAGCATCCAACCAACTCAGCAACTTGGGTTACAGCTTAACAAGCTCTTAATTACAGCATGCCGAGCTTCCAAACATTTCAGCAGCTCGGGCAGAAAATGTGATTAATTAAGTGGATGTGAGGAATGTGTCTATTCTAAGGACGAGAGAAGGTGTGTTGTTCTTGGGTGAGAGTGTCTGGCTGTCAACAGCAAGCTCGGGTGTTGGAGGAATTCGCGCAGAAAAGAGGCACTAGGCTGTATTGCTTCATTCTGTTGACAATATTTACGGCCGTACAAGCATTTTGTCTCAATTTAGGCAGCGTTTTAAAGGCTGACACGATCACTATGGGAAAGACAAATGGGTTGATTTGTGGAGAATAAACCCCATCTCTCTCCATTTCTGCAATGCTCCGGCTTGTCTGTCAAATCCAGTTCCGCAGAACACAACAAGAGCAGAACATCTTCTAGTGATTATTAACGGAAACAGCCAACGAGCTGGAACTTGTTCCATAGTTTCACACAGAGCTCAGACACAGGACTGTGTCTCACAGTCTGAAAGAACACAATATGAGTTAGACACAACACTATATGCCCTATGACTCAATATTTCCTGGTTGATCATTCAGTCCAATTGAGTTGCAACCCACTCTATTTGTGAGACCAATTGTAAGTTGTATTTGTGCCTGTAAACTTTGGCTCCTGTGGCATATTTGTCAGTTCTTATTACCTGCGATTTAATAAAAAAATACCACGACAGATGGTGTAATCACATACATTTTGAAACGGGGTGTTGAGAAATGAGGAGGCGGTGACGAAAGGAACAATTCGCATGTGGATCTCGTGTACCTGATGACTCCAACAGACCAAGCATATGACGGGCAAAAAAAGGACGATCACACCCGTTCACCCCCTTTGCTCCCCTCCATCACCCTCTTTATGCTTTTGTGGGTGTGTGAGGGGAGAGAAACAATGCCGTCCCGCAGAGCCCGGGCGCTATAGTCGTGAAAGGGATGCTTGAAAAGAGGAGGGCTGGGCTGCATTCATGCCGTGTGGCCTTTTCCTTACAACTGCGTGTGGGAAGACCCTCTGGGGCACAGACACGCCATTCCTTCACCCACGGACATTATACTTCAGCAGCCGCACAGAGGCGACGCAGACGGCAGAGGAGGGAGGGATGAGGGAGTCTGAACAGAGAAACTTTTCAGACTGAGGAGTGATGAAGACGGAGGGGGGCTGTTGGTAAAGGGGACGTGGGATTACTTGCCATGGCCCAAACAATACAAATCATGTCATTTCTCAGACTCAACGGTACCAACACATGTCAGACCAGGATCCACTCCAACAGAAACCCAAACCACCATCAGATGTTTGTTTACACTTCCAGAAACTTTAAAGCAATTGAAATGAAATGAAAGAAAAAGCGGCCAACAGACTAACAGAGTAAAGAACAAGTAGAGGCATGAAAAAAGAAATGAAAGTTAATACTGTCAATTGGTACAAAGAATACTAACTTTAAAAGTGTTTTGAAGGCCGAATCACATCACACATGAACGCTGTCCAACGTTTAAAAATAATTGAACACTTTCTCAACTAGTTCAATCAAGGTAATATGCAAATATGTTACACAAGACACCATAGACAGGCAACTAAACCAGAACACGAAAAACACATTGATAAATAAAAATGAATAATAATGCCATACATTATTTAAACAATTCTATCTAATTAAAAACATTCACTAATGACACATTAGTATCATTCATTTAAGGACAGTTTTCCAACACCAACCGTCCCAACGTTAAGCTAACTTCAGCAGAATATTTAATGTTACTTCTAATTAGCAATATCAGCGTTGTTTTTTACACAAAACAGAGAAATAAAAGACACAACAACTACGTGAACTTACCCAGAATATAATGTTGAATCCAAATAAGAAGTATTTCACGCAGCAGCTGACTTCGGCTCCTTTAAAATGATGGTGTTTTCTACTCATTCTTCCAAGGATAGTGGAGGCTAACTGGCAAGCTAGGTAACTACTACGACTGGTACTTCAAAAGCTCAGCCAAAGCTACACTTCTTGAAAGACTAAAATCGAGGTTAGCTGGCTCCATTAGCCAAACAATCCAGACTTTACTCTCCGGACAGCGCTGAGTCTGTTAAATCAAACATGTGTGGCTAATTATCCCCTTCTTTCTCGCGTTAACCATTAGCTTGCTAGGCCAGCTAGCTCGCAACTTCTACAGTTAGCATTAGCGGCTAACAACAACAAATCCAGGGCCACTTAACTAAAGGCACAGACATTCATCTGCAGTTGAGTCGATGTCCAAGTTGCCTGGCGTCGGTTTCGCTGCAAACACCCAAAGATCGAGATAAAACTGGTGTTTTTTTTTTCTTCAGCTAAACCTCCCTAATGTTGTCTGTGTTACTGCCCCGTCGCTTGTAGTCTTCATCCTTGTTGTTTTGTGCTGTAAAACAAGCCCCTGCTGTCAAACCAGAAAACCACTGCGCTGCCTTTCGCCCTTTTCACCTCAAGAGCGGCCTCTTGTGTCTCAATGAAGGTTTTCACTGAATTAACAGCAAAACAAAGAGTAATAGTAGAGTATCATAATGTTACCCATTCAGCTTGATCACACAGAGAATAAATGATACACATGTGTAACAGGAACTGCTAAGGATTATTATTTAATTCAGGAAAAAATGTGGGAAATTATCTGCAGAAGTATTTTATTCACATGGCATGCAAGCCACGTTGTTTATGTCACTATCTACAACAATTCGGCTGTATTTACCACCTTAACATATGCTATTTCAAAGATTAGTTATGCAAAAATATAACAAGAAGAGTTGTGAATAAGACACTGTGTGTGCAGCTGTCTTGCATATCCTTTGAATGTAATATGTGTGACACAGAGATGTCACCTTTTCCCCCAAAGAAACAGCAGTGCAGACGAATGTTAGACAGCACCCAGATTATGAGTCTGCACAGTGCTAACAACATTACTGTGAGTGGCTTTTTGACATAGGTTTTTTGTCATCTCAAGTTTTTAGTTTGAAATATCTGACATGTCCCAGACAGAGATAGTCCATAAAAAGGAATTTTCTACTTAACATTTATTACTTGAAAAATAATAGTTTTAATTGTTTGTTCATTTTTTAATTAAAAAACAATCAAATATTATTAACAAAGCATGCATAGTTATGCAAAATCAAACACTGTGGCATTATAATTTATGACTATTATTACTTATGTCAGTGCTTTGCTGTCATGACATGTTAAAATGCCTGTGGAGTTTTGAATAGGAATGACATGCAAATGACATGCAAATAGAGGACACAAAAGAGCAATTTACTTTTTTGAAAACTGTATTTTCTCATTTTATTGCTTTGATAAGTTATTTCGAAAGAAAATAGGTAACACCACAGAATATATGAAATTCTTTGAAGTGTTTTTGATTAGTTGTACAAACTTTGTTCAAACGGAGCTGCTTTATTTGAACTTCTGTCTGGAGTCCTACAGATGGCAGTCTATGAACCTGTGATGAATATGGCCTTAGTTTCCTTTTTTTCTCCCCCCTGGGTGTTGCTGTTTGGGAAATGCCAGTCCCCTAACTATCACCACAAATATGCAATATGTAGCACTGGCAGTGAACACAACAGAAGACTGTAAAACCAACAGAATACGCTTGCAAATGTGGTGGTCGCTGTTACATATGTAATTGCAGTGGACAATAAACAACTTGTGACAAAATGCATGTGTAAGTGGCATGTAAGTACATGTAAATTATATATTAAAGCTAATTATTTTTGATTTATTACTTTGTATTAGAGGCTTCTTAATATGTCTAAAAACAGAAGCTCATTCCAAGTATTAAACTGCATCAGAATACATTTATTACATCGTCATGCAATTTTAATGGAGGGGCAGTTAATGTTCTTTAAGAGGCCAGATGAAATATGAATCCCTGTTTAGGTGGCACCGTACAGGGTTACTGTAGCCTTGCATATGTTGTTCACCTTAATGCTCCAAGTTCACTGTGAGGGCAAATTTAATAAGTAACGTAAGCAATAATTTAACTGTATAAATGTTAATTTCTTGTATGTGAATTATTGTGGATCCCATGACCCAGTTCACATTTTATTTAGATGTCTATATTTACTACCAGTCAGAAGTTTGGACACACCTTTTCATTTAATGATTTTTATTTATTTTTCATGACTATTTACATTGTAGATTCTCACCGAAGGCATCAAACTAGATTCTTTAGATTCTTCAAAATAGTCACCCTTTGCTTTGAGTACTGCTTTGTACACTCTTGCCATTTTCTGGATGAGCTTCATGAGGTCATTACCTGAAATGGTTTTCCAGCAGTCTTGAAGGAGTTCCCAGAGATGCTTTTGAGCACTTTTTGGCCCTTTTGCCTTCACTCTGTGGTCCATCTCATCCCAAATCATCTCCATTGGGTTTAGGTCAGGTGACTGTGGAGGCCAGGTCATTGGACGCAGCACTCCATCACTTCACTTTGTGATGAAACAGCCCTTACACAGCCTGGAGGTGTGTTTGGGGTCATTGTCCTGTTGAAAAATATATGATGGTCCAACTAAACACAAACCGGACGGGACAGTGTGCCTTCAGTTTTAAATAAATCCTCAAATAGTGTCACCAGCAAAGCACCCCCACACCATCACACCTTCTCCTCCATGCTTTATCCTCTGTATACATCTGACTTCAAATACAGCACCGAGTCCTGCCACATTCAGAAATACTCTGATGACACTGCTATTGTGGCATGTATCAGAAATGGACATGAAGCTGAATACAGAGATCTGATAAGTGCCTTCAGTGACTGGAGTCACAAAAACTGCCTGCTACTCAACGCCTCAAAGACAAAGGAAATGATCATCGATTTCTGCAGATCCAAACCCCCTCTTCAGCCAGTGAACACTTGTGGCGTGGACATCGAGATGGTGACATCATATAAATATTTAGGTGTCCACCTTGATAATAAGTTGGACTGGTCTACAAACGTAGACTTCATCTACAAAAAGGGCCAGAGCCGACTTCATTGCCTCAGAAAACTTCGATCACTGGACATCTGCAGTAAGATGCTGCAGATGTTTTATCAGTCTGTGGTAGCAAGTGTCCTGTTTTATGCTGCAGTCTGCTGGGAAGGCAGTATAAAAAACAAGGATGCAAGGCGTCTGAACAAACTGATTAAAAAAAGCTGGCTCTGTGGTTGGAATCACATTGAACACACTGGAGGATGAGGTGCAGAGACGAGCACTGAGCAAGATGGAGGCCATTCTGACAAACATGGATCATCCACTTCACATCTGCCTCAATGAACAACATAACATCAGTGGACGGCTCCTATCCCTGCGCTGCAGGACAGAAAGATTTAGAAAATCTTTCATACCATCAGCAGTCAGGCTATTCAATTCAAAATTAAACAGATAAGAACCCTGACAACTGAATTTCCCTTCGGGGATGAATAAAGTGATTCTATTCTATTCTATTCTATTCTATTCTATTCTATTCTATTCTATGCTTTATGGTGGGAATCATGCATGTAGAGACCATCCGTTCATCTTTTCATGCGTTCTTAAGCAGCCATTTGACCATAAAGGCCTAATTGGTGTAGTCTCCTCTGAACAGTTGATGTAAAGATGTGTCTGCTACTAGATCTCTGTGTGGCATTTATCTGGGCTCTAATCTGAGGCTTTGTTAACTGGCAATTTCTGAGACTGGTGAGTCAGATGAACTTATCCTCAATAGTTTTAATGTGAGCCAGTTTCATTGTAGCGCTTGATGGTTTTTGCGACTGCACTTGCTGATACATTCAAAGTTTTTCGCAATTTTCTGGACTGACTGACTTTCAGTTCTTAAAGTAATGATGGACTGTCATGTCTCTGTACTTAGCTGATTGGTTCTTGCCATGATATGGATTCTAACAGCTGTCAAATAGGGCTGTCAACTGTGTACCAACCAGACTTCTGCACAACACAACTGATGGTTCCAACCCCATTAAGAAGCCAAGAAATTCCACAAATTAACCTTGACGAGGCACACCTGTGAAGAGAAAACCATTTCAGGTGACTGCCTCATGAAGCTCATTAAGAGAATGCCAAGAGTGTTCAAAGCAGTAATCAAAGGGTGGCTATTTTGAATAATCTGATATATAAAACATGCTTTGGCTTATTTCACACTTTTTTGTTTACTGTATAATTCCATATGTGTTCATTCATAATTTTGATGCCTTCAGTGAGAATTTGCAGTGTAAATAGTCTTGAAAATAAAGAAAAAAAAATTAAAAGAGAAGGTGTGTCAGAACTTTTGACTGGTAGTGTATACTTCCACTATTTTCAGTTATATCATTTTCTTGTGCAGGATACTATGAAGGAAAAATAATAGACAAATGAAAGGTATTCAATTTGGTGTGTCGTCTTTTATTTTGCATTGATTCATTCAGAAATCATACCGTTACAAAATGCAACATGAGCTGTATTAATGCGAGGGCAGCATGTAATCACAGAACCAGAAACACCTGCTTGCAAACTCAAAAATGTAATGATTCTTTTCTCTGTTTGAGTCTGTCCAGAGGTAACCAGGGTTGAAACCGAATCATGACAGTGATATTGGCAATCCTACAGAAGGAACCAGGTCACCATGTAGCAGGAGTCCCTGTCACTCAAAAGACGCACCGAGTAAATATTAAAAATGTGCTGATGCTTTTGGCCGGCGAGTCAGGGAGCGAAGGGATGATCTGTTGTGCTGGAACAGAACTGGGCTAAGGTGGGAATGGTTTTAAATGGTTCCTGACTTGAAACAGAGAGCTAGTTCTGGCAGCACATACACCCCCTGTCAAAAGTTTTAAGACACTTTCTATTTTTTTTGAATGAGAAAGTGTCCTAAAACTTTTGACAGGGGGTGTACATTTGCAGCTAATTGCCATCATCATTTGAACATGTTGCATTACACAGGGCTGATGTAATGTTGTTTTTACAGTAATCAATGTATTTTACACATTAAATGTGAATGACACCTGTTTAAGCAAATCAAGTTTTAAACAATGCCGTTTTAGCCATTGAAATGGAATGAGCAGAAGTGCAAATCAAGTATAAAAAGAAATTTTAGAAGTTAAACAGAATGTACATTGGAGTTTTGCATGTATTTGAAACACATATCACTTCACCAATCTTCTTCTAACAGACACTTTACAACATGCAACATTCTTCCAACCTTTTTTCCACAACATCTTACACCTTCTTTGCTTGTGTGACAAACAACTTCATCCACACAGACACTTTGTACAACACATTTGAATCAGTTCGTCTGGAAAGATATGAAAAAAGACTATTCATGGTCCACAAATGCAGAACAACAACTTTGACGTCTTTCTCCTGAAACATGGAAACAGTGTTTGATGGAACAAATCTGGCAATGCCCTATTTCACCTTCACTTAACTCTTCCCCTTCAACACTCCCTTTGTTCTGTCATTCTTTGTCAGTCTGTCTGTAAAGCATACATTCATCTGAACAAATTCAGTATTCTGAGCAACATATGTACACTGCGGTAAAATGATTATTGCACTGAGACAATTATACATATGATTTAGTGTACACTGGTAAACCTTTCGTGATAACATGAATAGCATGTGTCCTATCTACCACTGTGTTTGTGTGATGAAAAATTATGGAAAAACATTATACCGAGTACTTAATTCACTGTATAGTTGCATTTGATCACTAACTAACACAATACAATAAGCCAAAGCATTGTACAGTCCATTGAGCTATATATTTACATATTCCATGTGTCCCTTGTATGTCTTAAAATGTTAAAATATCTTCCCATTTTGACTTGCGTCTGACCAGCAAATATAAAAATTCATTCATAGCATTTAAAAGTGATTCTTCACTGAACAATATTTAACTGTAATAGTGATTGTGAAGGTATGTTTGTGAGGAAGAAAGTGTAAAAAGTGTAATATTTTTTTAAAGTGAATTCAAATATCTTTGGTTATTTCGAGTCTTTGCTTTTTTGGTATGTAAGAAGCGTACAAGCCAGCAAAATGCAATATGTAAAAAGCTTGTTCTTGTCAGTCCTTACTATGAATGCGAGTTATATAAAATACTAAAACTACCTTGATACAATATTTACCGTTGTCTAGAATCAGCAATCAAAGGCACAGAAATATAACTTGTGTAATGTTAATCTGATGAAACTTCATCAGAAAGTCTTTTACTGAGCCATCCAATGCCACAAAAGTCCATGAAACTGAATTAATGCTTTAATTAACATTCAGTGACACCCTCACAGGTCAGTGGAGACGGTGCTTCTCTTCACCCTCAGGCTACCTCCCCAACCACGTGGGCAGGTGTTGTACGAGTGCAGGCCAGGTGAACGAAGGCCCGAATCCTCAGACTCCACAGAGGCATCAGAGTCTGTTAGGGAGCGAGTGTTATAGAGCCTCACAGGTGAGCAGATTCTCTGAGTTGGAGTGGGAGGAGGGCTGGTAAAAGTTGGGGACTGGGAGCCCAGAGCCCGCGGCTGGAATGGGCTGATGGGTGGTTTGTGACAGTCATAGCCGTGGTGGGAATTTCCCAGAGGGGAGATGGGGAGGTTGTGGCCACTGAGTGCACCAGGGGAGGGGCTGTTTTTACGTTTGGCTGCATTGATGATGTTCTTGGCTAGGAGGCGATGGTTGGCTTTGGAGTCCAGGTTATTAACAATGGGGGACATGCAGCGACTGTCCTTAGGTTGGAGAACAGGAGAGGTGGCAGAGGATGTGTACAGAGGTTTGGTGGCAGGGAAGGACAAACTGGTTTGAAAGGGGGCGGGAGACTGGGAACGTGAACCCCATGGAGGAGAGACAGGAGATGTGGCTGTAGATGTTTGGGAAGGCCTGGATGTAGAAATAAAGGCACTGGAGGACCGGGTATTTTGGCTCACCAATGGAGATTGACATCTTGATCCCCAAGGAGGAGAAGTAGCTGTAGAAATTTGAGATGGTGGGGATGTAGGAATGGAAGAAAGGGTGGAAGACTGAGTTTTGTGGCTCACCACTGGGGACTGGCATCTTGATCCCCAAGGAGAACATGGGGACGTGGTTGTAGATGTGCGGGAAGGTCTGGATGTAGAAAAGGAGGCAGAAGTGGAGGACTTGTTATTCTGTGTCACCACTGGGGACTGGCTTCTTACACCCCAAGGAGGAGAAAGAGGAGAGGAAGTTTTAGAAATTTGGGAAGGTTTAAAAGCAGAAGAGGAGGAAATAGAGGAGGACTGGCCAACCATTGGGGATTGACTTCGTGAACCCCATGGAGGAGAACATGGAGAGGTGACTGTAGCTGTTTGGGAGGGTCTGGATATGGAGGTGGATGTGGAGGTTACAGTGGAAAAGGGGATATTTTGACCTGCCATAGGGGACTGGCATCTGGTACTACTTGGAGAGGATACAGGAGAAGTGACTGATCGGATGGAGCTTGAGATGGTGGTGGAGGGGTGGCCGGATTGGTGGCTGGATGTCCAGGTTCCTGTGGAGGGGCCTGCTGGGCTGCTAAAACGTCTGGCCAGGGTGGGGGTCCTGGTTGGTGTTGGTGTCTCATTGGGAATTTCAGCAGGTGAGTACTCCGTTGGTGTCTGTTGAACCATGAAAAATAGTGTTTTTTTAATTCTTGGATGCACATACACATGCAAAAAGACAACACATACATTCATATACCTCCTATAAAACTATAGATTAAATAAATCCTAACATAGCATTTCAGTTTGACCATGACAGGATGTTCTGTTAATAAGAGAACACATTTTGTTGTGAAACTTTGCCGAGCAATTTCGTAGGGACACTTCAACAATTCTAATAAGTAAGTCTGGTTTGATAAAATAGTGTAGCCCTCATAGCATTCAGGTCATCTCTGTGTATTCCCTTCTCCTCTGTGTGTTCCTTCAGCAAGCCTGGCTACCAGAACACATAGGCCCAGTCTTTAGTGTCTCTCTCAGGTTACTGTCATGTGGCCTTCCTGAAGTGGGTAACCTTTGCAGGGATATGAAATTACTTGACTGAAGCGAGGGCTACATTCCATCCTATGCCTATACTAATTAAAAACTAACTATCCCTGCTTGGAATAATGATATGAGAACAGTCTGTAGTGCTGTACGGTGAACTCATAGAAATTCGTATAATCTTAAGATGAATTTTGATAGTCACATTTCAAAAGTTCAGAGCTTCTTTGGAAGAAACAAGGCCCTTTTCAAGGGTGATAATAGTTGTCTAGATAAACAGTGCCAAGGTTTAGGTCCTAACATGAACACACAAACCTAAAATTCTTCTGTAACTGTGAAATTTCTTGTAAAGGAAAGTTTAAATTATTATTTCACAACTTGACATTTCACATACTCTGTTCCAAGTTAGATCTGCCTCCTGTTGCAAATTATCTGTGTACTTGACGGAGGCATATAATTTCTAAGCATTTTTAAGTATTCACAGTGATTTCATGAAAGGCAGGAAAATGAAATAGCAAACATTTAAGAGTGAAATGAATGGCTAAAAGAGGCCAGTGGAGTCAGAAAACAAGAAAAAGGAGAAAAAGGTCATTGCGGAGTGTTAGCATAAAGCTTTAATCAGGAAAGGAAAGATTCAGTCTTACACAAAACAAGACACAATAACAGCAGAAAAGAGCAAGGAGTCAAGATTTATGAAAAGAAACAGACACAAATCTTGCAATATGAAACAATGGGGATTGACAGTGAGGAAAACAATGTAAATGTAGGTCCATAATACAAATTTGTATGCAACCAGCAGATTTGAGACCAAAGAATCCAAACACAGCGTGTATTTAGGTAGAGCATGCTGCAAAGCAGAGTAAATTACCCTGAAGACATAAAGACATAAAAGGAGTTCTCTTGCTGCAACTTTCCCGTCAGTGAGCAGCATTAAATTGCAAATCGTAGATCATAAAGCAGATGCTAGACCATCTGTTAAAGTGCTTTGTGAAGCAGCATCACCCTGGCGCCCCGTGGAAAAAAGTGTGAGGTTGGTTCTCATCATATTTTAAAAATGTACTGAAAATGGATGTTTTTGAGTGCTGATGTGCTTAGCGGCTTTGGGAATGGAATCTGATTTTGATTACAACAAGGCACAGTTTTTCATTTTCTATGGATGATTACTGAATTACTGGGAAAATAGACAGCTGTATATTCTCTGAACAGTAAAATACATTCCTTTAATAAATCTTCAAAGATGCAAATGAAGTCTGGCCCGAGCTGAAATTACTAGATAATCTATCTTCTGCATAATGCTAGGTTAGCGATTACAGCATTTCTAAATTTTGCTGTTTTAAATAACAATGCAAAAGACAAAGAGGCACAAGAAAATAAGAAAATGAAGGCACAATTTAAAAGAGAAAGTGCAGAAAAATTTAACTTTTAGCCCAACTAAAATCTGTTTCAATTTTATCACCACGTGTTTTATCTCTACAGAATTCTTCTGACGTAAACAAGCTTTCTAAAAATGGTACAGAGAGGGTCTCCACACCTGTGGGGCAATCCCTGCCTTCTTGGCAGAAAATGTGGGTCTCGGTGCTTGTACTCCTGACCGAGGAGAGGACACTCTCTGTGGGGAAAGGGCCGACATTGAAGGACTGATCTTTGGATGTCCAGGGACTGGACTGGATGAATACTCTGTTCCTCCAGTGGGACTGAGAGGCAGCTGAGGAGACATGCACTGGAAGTGAGAGGGTGAGCTGGTAGGTAAGGAAGTCTGTCTGGAGAAGGTTTGGGAGCCCATTAGGTTCTTGGCCTGTGGTGCTCCTCTGGGAAGAGTACTAATGGGGTCCTTGATCGGGTTAAGGATGAAGAGGGAAGAGTTAAGCTGGTATGGGCGGTGCCTCGACAAGTCCATCTCAATCTTGGAGCATCCGTTCTCTAAAGGAGGCGGCTCTGGAACTGGCTCTGGTGCTGCAGCTTTTGGCCTCGGTTTTTGTTTGACTGTTTGTTGGGCCTTTAGATTCTGTGAAAGCTGAGCACTGATGTCAGAGTTTTTAGCAATGGCCTTGACCCTGCCAGGCATGTTTGATGGATAGACCCAGGATGGTGGCAGAGACATTGTGGGAGAAGGAGACCTAATTTGTCCCGGATTCTGATTTTCAACAACATATTTTTCCATCCTGGACTGACGCTTGGCAAACAGCTCAGCCCCTTTTCCTGACACATTGGTGAGGGTCTGCTCTGGCCGGTGCTCTGCCCTTGGTCGGGTCCTCGAGCTCTTCAGAGAAGAAGCCCACTCTGGAGCTCTTGCTCCTTCTGCCTGGATCTCTTCTTTGGCGAGAAAGTTGGATGCCTCTGCACCCAGAGCCAGTAGCTCTTCTTCAGATTGTGGCTCAGGCACAGACCTGAGTCCATGTTTCTTCCTTTCATCTGCCCCCTGCACCAAAGAGAGCAGCTCAGGGTTTGGAGCTATGACTGGCTTCTCTTTAAATGTGAACATTGACTTTTTATTTGCCCTCCTGGCAGCACTCTCCTCCAGTACTCCTGTTTTGATTGGTGTTACCACTTTTCTCTCTCCAGCAGTGGGAGCAATACAGACAGAGGGCTTTGGGGCTGTGGGAGGACCATAATGTAGCATAGGTGGGTACTGAGAACTAGGGAAATGTGGTGGTGGAGGAGAGGAAGGGGACATGACAGGAGACATCGTAGGTGGATTGGAGTAGTGGGTCTGAGGGGGTTGGTTTGTGAATGCTGGTAGAGGAGGTGTAGGATATGAGGGAGGCGGAGGCGGAGGTGGAGGTGAGGCCACGATTGGTTGGGGGACAGTGAAAGCAGGTAGAGGAGGAGTGGAGTATGAAGGAGGAGGGGGGATGTCCATGACAGGACTGCCTGCCTCTGGGGATCGCACTGTTGGTGGTGAGAAAAACGGTCTGGCAGTTCTGTTCATGATGGTGGCCGACTGCTTGGATGTGGCTAAAGATGCTCTCTCAGGTCCAGAGGTACTGTGACAGCCATTAAGAAACTTTGCGGCAGGAACTGGCCCTGTGTGGCTCCCATTTATCTCTGCTTCCCCTTCAGCATGTCCCATCACAACTGGATCAGCGTGATTACCTCCTGGGGGAATCTCATGCTTGACATTGTCCGCTAGCTCCTCGTGGATTTCATCTCTTATCTCTTCCTCCTGCTCTTCCCTGACAGGGAGGAAATGTCTCTCCTGGATCACATTGCCCTCCGCATCTTCCTCTTTGTGGAAATCTCTACCTGGTGCATCCATGATATCATCTACTGTATGTACCCTTGAGAAGAGTGGCTTGGTAGCACTATTCTTCAAGTTCAAGTCTCTGTCCTTTTCCTCACTGCTCTTCTCTGCCCATGTTAGTTTGTTGGACAAGGAGTTGCTGTTCACATCTTCAACTTTATCTTCCTCTGATCCCTTTCCACAACTTTGAAGCGTGAAGGCATTGACTCTCTGCTTGCGGCGGTTGAAGAGCTGCACGCCTCTGGAGCTTGAGTTGGAAGGGATGGTGAGCTGAGCGGCGATGATCTGACTCCTGACACGAGCCTCCTTAAGCTCCTTCTCTGATAAACTGGCACTCCTGGTCAGATCTGAATTGAAACAGACAGGGAGACAGGGGACAGACAGTTTAATGAGAGCAACAATGGAGTTTGTCTTTTCATCTCACTGAGATGTCTGATAAATTATAAAAGGGGCTCAAACTTTGGTAGACTCAGCAACGTGCCTTTTTGCAAAGACAACTCCCTCAACATCTAATTAAAGCTTACCAAACCGCTTTTATGTACAAGTAAGGAGAACCAGTAAGGACAAATTTTTAACAAGTCTGGGATTGAATACTCGCTTTAAAAGCCACATAATTGTTTGTGCACCATATGGTTTTGATTCTTCTTTGCAGTACTTCTTATTCCAACCAATCTAGTGAGAAAAATGAGGCTTTGTGGACATTTGACTCAGCAGACCAAAGAGTTAGACAATGAGCTAACAGACGTAGGAGGAGAAACATTTTAAATAAACATGTTAATAAAGAGACGCAGCTTGTTGTGTAAAGTTAATTAAAAGATCTGGGTCAATGTCTGCTACAGAGCGAAAACAAACTCTGTCAGTCTGTGTATTACACTGATTCTGCAGGTTTGCAGATTACTTTGAAATTATGAGATGAAACATGTCTATGGTAAAACTGATAGTTTGTTTTCTGAGCTTAAGAGCTCCCTTCCAGGCAACAGAGCTATTTCCTCTGCCATCTGCAGTAGTCCCTCCCTGAGCATTCCTCCACCACTGAGAAAACTCCCTGCCTGTGCTTCCAGCATGCCTTTGGTTTCTCTCTGTAGTTAATTTGTACAATACTGAAGCTCAAACCCTTAATAGACCATTTTTTACAATCTAAAGCTTCCAAAAGCGACATTTTTTCACTGCTGTCTATAAACATACTATACAATCAAGTGTTCTCATCTTAAATATAGTGACTACATCATACTTCAAAGATCACAAGAGGAAAATCAAACCAGCCTCTTTGCCTTTTTTTTTTTTGCTAAATAAAATCCTGCAGTCAGAGAGTGTTTGATGGACGTTTTCAAGGAAAATGAGTTGTTATGGTGACACATCTGGTAGATTATTCATCTAATTCGTGCTGCTCTCACTGACGGAAGATAGTTAATGTCTCTGTAGGATTTTTCTCAGACAGCTGGCAAAGCCCTGACTCTACATTCATTTCATAAGGTGATGGATCCAGACTGCTACATTATTTGATGTAATCATGTGCCAATCACAATAATGATGTGTAAATCAATCACTTGTAAAGCTGTCCTATAGAGCTGATTGTGCATGCAGTTTTTCCTGGCACGGAGTGTAAAGCTAACGTGCTCATTCCCCCAGCAAGAAGGAATAATATGCATCTGTCACTGATTTTACAGACTTTAAGTCTGCCTTCACAGTAATTGAATTAACTCTTTGTGAGGCACCCTTGAGTTCCTTTTACATACACTCAGCTAAAGTTCAAGAGCATGACATCTCTTCCGTATCTTTTTGTTTATATGTATAAAACATGCATTCTGGAGCCAATTTTCATTTAAAATGTGTAGTATATTTTCATATACAGTGTTACAGCCTTTGTTGATGGTATTGGTTATCTGCAAAGAAATGCATCAATATGTCATATTACTCAACCTGACACCCAACAGAGACATATGAACCACATTGCATATTTGTGGCAGTATAACAAGGAAAAAAGCATTACCCCACAGCCCTTTAAACAAGCACCACTATTGGCATGAGCATAAATCACCTTCGTTTATAGACTAGAGCAGAGAAATGAACCAACCTCTCACACAGGTACTTACTGCACAGTCAGTGCTTTTCATCAATGTTGTCAATATGGGTGGGAGCACCACCACCGGTCCCAAATGAAGACTTTTATTAGCTATTTACTGTTAATAATTCACGCTACCTGAATGTACCAGAGCAGCGGAGCTTGAAATGAAATGTCCTCACCATAAACATCTAACTTGAGCTGGAGCCAGATTGGTTATCAAATAACATGCAGGTGCAAATCCCATCACCGAAGCAGAAGTGATACTTGTTGAATGTGGACATTTGATTGGATTTTTTTTTTCAATTATTGTCATCATACCATAAAATGTTCAGTTAATTTTCTAGTGATTCATAGAAAACGGTACATTATTAAATGTTACATTACATGAAGATGGTAATAATCAACCAAGAATTGGAAATAAATCGGCTATGAATTTAAAGTTACTGTGTAGCTTATAAATCACGGATCGCATGATGAACTGACTGCACAAAAATCTCAATGAACTTTCCTTCCAACTTTTTCAGTTATGAGCAAAAACTAACATGACATTTATGGACAGTGGTCGGTGTCTTCTGTTACAAAAACAACACAGTGCCACTAAGTCATATTTCTTAACAAAGTTGAAAAGCACAAGTTGCTTCTCAATTATAATTCCAGACTATAAAACATCAATTCTCAAGTTCTCTGAAAGTTTGCTCATCTCCTTGGATCCATTTTACTGCCTGGTCCCTTACCTTTTTCGTGTCAAAACTCAGAGCTCCGCTGTTTTGTTGTACTTCCACCAGAGGTTTCAATTTAACTGCGTCTGATAGCTTCACACCCCCTTTCTAGAGCGAGACGCAGGATCAGATTTCTTTTCCTGCACAGTCCAGCACATAGACGAACAGGGAGGGAGGGGGTCTGAGGCTGGAGGCTGTGCTGTCTGTCAGTCAGCCTCCAGCTTTCTTTCACTTTAAAAAAAAAAAAAAAAAAAAAATCTGCCCTCACAACCTCCACAGGCTTTTGACTAATTATAAAAACTGAGACATGCCTTTGAGAACAAAAGCTCAGTGCTGCTCTTGAGAAAGTACTGATGCAGCAGCAGCTGTAAAGAGACTGCACTTTGTTTTGACAGTTCTGGAGTGGTGTCCAGTCAATGGTAAGTATTGAGCAGCTTATCTCTGTCTAATGTCTTGCGATGGCAGGGAGGCATCTGACCCTTGTTACATCCTTTGAAGTGTAACCCAGAGATACTCCAGCTTATGTTTATATGGATTAGACCACTGAGACTCCAGAGCTTGAGCACCTGACCCCTGCTGCCCTGCATGTCAGCTGGGATATCACCATGTGTGTTTATTGTGCACTCTCTCCAACCAAGTGTCTGCCCTTTTTGAACTCTCTGGGCCCTGAGCTCCCGCCTGTAAGGGCAAGAGAGGAATTTCCTGTCCTCTAGCAGAGACATAAACTCCATCTTCTACACTGATGCAACAGCCTCTACATCATATTATCTACCACCTCCTTTCTCTACCTCATCTTTCTGTCCTGCGTCCCATCCCCTCAACCCTGCGTGGGTGAGAGCAGACAGGAAAACTCCGCCTCAGCAGCAGGATTTAAGTCAGGGGGCCAGCCCTGCATTTGTGTATCAAAGGTCAGATTACCCTGTCGGATGTTATCTTTCTCCGGGTGATGGCTGCGGGGTGAGCGGGATGACAGCACCGGCCCCCGTGGGTGATGTGTGAAGCGGTATGGAAAGACAAGGATTAACAGAGGTCCTGGGATCTCACCAGACTGAATATGACCTCAGCTCTCGGTGGATCCCATGGGAGAAATAAAAGCCCCGCAACAGAGGTGGAAACCAAGTGGAAACCAAGCTCTGCTGCTTATGTTGTTACTTTTACGAAAGGTCTCAGCTGAGGAGTAGTCGACTCCAGTCAGAGCCTCGGTGTTGTTTTTGGTGATCTGTGTTCCATTTGAGGAAACTAATTAGTGAGTAATGAGTGATGGGAAGGGTGTTGGAAGTACAGAGGCTGTAGATCTTTATCAGGTACAATTATTGAGTGGCCATGACCTTTCTATTACAATGCACAATGTGTTTTTACTTACTTTGAATAGTGCATCTGACTGACTTGTCGCCACCCAGAGGTAGTTAAACCGTCCAGCACTGTTTTAGTGTTTTCCACATTGTAATTTAACAACAGTTTTGGTGTTATTATGATGTGTGAACTCTTTTTTTGTACGATCTTGGGAGTTGACATCTGTGAAAGTAAAAAAGAAGAGCCTAAAAAAAGTTTCCAAACAGCTTTTCCCACAAGTTAGTCATAGTCAGCGGCTGTGTTGTATATTAAGACAGCCCTTTTGCAGTGATGCATGATTGCATTTCCACTGCTGCTTCGGCAGACTGTATTTTCATGCCATGGAAACAGATGTTTCAGGGAGCATTTCACTGTGTCAGGTTGCACTGATGAGTCTGGATTGCCTGTTTTCTCTATGTGCTGTCTGCCCTTCTCAGCAATAGATTTCTCCGCTATAATGATCTACTGTAGACACACTGTAGCAGTGCAGCAACGTACAGCAAACAAGCCTCTGGAAATGTATTTACAGCCACAAATCTGTGTCACGAAGCAACAAAACACTTCCTTGCTGCAGCTCAGACATCCCAAATAAGGAGCAAAAATGCCAAATAAACAAACACTTACTTGTTTTCCGGCTCATGTGCTCTTTGTTGAGTCCCGTCTTTTCCCATGATGCATTGTAGTCTGTCTCAGGGTTGTGCACGTCTTGCGTGAGCTGGAGAGGCTTTCTCAATCCTCCAGGACTCCAGCTCACCCCTCTCCTGACAGACATATGTCCTTTCTCCATTGCTGCTCACAAAAGAACACTTCTGTTTCAGTCTGTCCTGCTAAGATGAAGCCGTCAGTCCGGTTGAAAGATTGAAGTTTTACTCCTTACTGGCAGACAGTGAATAAGCTTAAAAGAAAACACGCAAAAAACTGAAAAGTTGCAGCTCTGCTTTCCAGGTTGTTGCTTCCGGTCGTGGCTCCTTTTCAGCAATAATCCTTTCAAATGTTGTCCCGTAGTCGGTTGAAATTTTGATGGAAGAAGTGTGCTATTGCTTTGGTCTTCCTGAAATGTTGCTCTCTGTCTAGCAGGACCTCCCAGGAGGGTCAGCTCCAATGTGTCTTGGATGAGTTCCCATGGACAAACGCCACGAAAATTGCACAAGTTTGTTGTGCTCTGTTGAAAACCTGGCAAGGAGTGCTGAGAAATAGTCCAGTTTTCTCTTTGCGCATCTCTCTAATACTCCTTTCTTTCCCAGATGTTGCTCTTCCTCCTCTTCTATTTTGGTCACCAAAACATGCTTTCTGTCTGCATCCCAACCTCCTGCCCGCAGATTACTTTTCTTTCGGAGAAAAGGATCTGCCCTTTATCTCGGAGACCATAACTCTATGGTGACATGAAGGGGAACTGTGTGTATATGGTAACTTCCTGCTGTTAGGTGCATGTGTGGAATAACATTTCACTCTGGAAAGGTCATTCCAGCGACTGGTTTCTATTCAGTGTTCAAAAGCATTCAATTAGAGTTCCTTTATTCCAGGATCCTGTGTTATTTCTCATACATTAAAGCCAGATACAGTCTCTGAAAGCAGGATAATCAATTCCTTTCTTCTGCTTTTTTCAGGAAACCGCGACGGCAAGGCAAACTTTTTATTTCTTTTAGTGGTAACCTTGAATAATACTGAAATGCATCAGCACGATACAGCAATGGAGTGGTGGTGAACTTCAGTAATTCTGTGGTCAACAGCTTCACTTCTGATCCATGTAGAAAAAGATTTGATGAGTGAGTTCTGTTTGTTCAACCAGTCAGTTGAAAAAACTGCTTAATCTGCTGGTGCCTGCTCTTTAATCACTCTCCATGTTCACTCACTCCCCAGAAAAATCTGCAAAACAAAGAAACGCAGGTTACAATGCAATTATGTAAAAGTCAAAAGCATTTGAATGAACTTTCCTTTAATTGTGTTATGCAAATTTGACATTTACAAAGATAAAAGCAAGATGTTCCATCTGCCTGTAACTACTCCATCATTGCTCTTTGAGTAATGGAGTTTGAACTCACTGCTTTGCGCAGGGTTTAAAGTATTGTCTATGATGGTTTCAAGAAAGTAGTACAAAAGGCCTGACCTTTTATGTCGACAGAGAGTCTGCTGTTTTCATAGAGTTTTGAGAATGTGACCTGAAGAATGTTTTAATATACTCTGCCCCTGCTCATCTAACACTTTGGATGAACACCAATTTATTTCCAGGAAACATAAATCTCAACTTATGTCCACTTTTGAGACAAAGATACAGATCAGACTTCTCACTTTGAACTGTAGTCTGAAAGGGTGGAGAAGGAAATGAGAAGTTTCTATAAAACTGTGATAAACCCAGCGTTGTCTCCAGTGAAGTGAGGAAGGTTTGAGTGTTGGAAATCTGTTTGAAACCTGCCAGAAGATTTCCATTCATCTCTGTCTGTGATGTGATACAGTATGTTCAGAAAGGAGATTGAGAGATTTCCATGAAGGAAGAGACAAACATGAATATCCTACAGTTGCCCTCCCTCTTATCCTGCAAAGTATTTCATTAGATCAAGAGTGTCATGTTCCCTCTTCAAAGCCAATAAGAGCCACTGGCAAAGTTTGTAATGATAAACCAGTGTTTGCACATGCTTGTCCTTGATCAGACTTGTCTCTCATTGAAGCTCATCCAGGTTGCATTTGTTTTTACTTGTGAGTCACCACTAAAACACTGAGCAGTGGGAGAACGACACACATAATCATTATTTTCAAATGCCTTTTCAGACATTCCTTAAAAGCGTAGACACAACGCTCACATTCATCTTTTTCTCAGGTGTGCGAGCGCCAGTTGCATCCCTTGAAGAGACGCTCGATAAACCAACAGCTGAGTCATGACAGCATATAAGAGGACTTTCTCATTGGTCCCTGAACACAATCAGCCCAAACAAAACTCTGCACCAACAAAAGGCTAAAATCCTGCACACAAAAGAGAAGGCTAGTATTGTTTAGATGCTCTAACAATAGTTCTTTGATTCCCCCAGATGTGCGATCCGTGTTTGGATCCATCTCATTTGGAAACTGACATCGGCTTTTATAGGTTTGTCTTCACCGTGTCATTTGGCCACAGTGGTTTTTATGATATTTCCTACATTCGCAGTTGTCTCTGTTGTGCCAGAATTTCATCTTTACTGTAATCAGTGGAAACAGAGGTGAACACATGTCGAGGACGTGTCATAACGTTGCTGTAGCAGATTGATTAAAATATGGCTTGATTTCCATCTTTGATCCGATCTGCAAATATTTATTAAGCGCCAGACACGGAACAGATGTAGAATACTCAAAACTGACAGCAGCGGAGATGCAGATTTGACTCTGGGTCAGAAAACAAAACACCAACATATGGAGTGTTCAAATCTGCATCTGCCACAAGCTTTTATATTCTTTTTGTTTGTCCCAGCTTGTTAATGTGCAGCTTGGGTGTTGTATTTCTTCCAAACTAACTTGTGATATCAGCTTCACTTCAACTCTTATCTACTTGCCAAACTTGATGGTCTGATGTCATTTCCATCAACACCCTGTCTCCAGTCGCCTTGGAGTACATAAAGTATTTTACACTTGGCTTCTAGTTTTCCAGTGCCACCCTTTAACCTTGATCACAATCAAGGGTCTAATTCACAATTTGGCCCCTGGGTCACCTTAAAGTCCCTGTACATGGTCAATGTCTCTCTGCAGCATGTCTCGAACGCTGATGACGCACGAAAGAAATTACTTTGGCAGCCTCACAATCTGTAATCATTCATTTGTCCCCAATGACTGTTGCATTGTACATTTATTACAGATCTGTGTCAACAGACAGCTCGTAGAAAGCATGTCAGCCACCTAATAACTCACATTCTGCATGCGTTTTCACCTCAGGTATGACATCTGTACATCATCAGTTGCTCTGGGCGCACATGTGTTGAAGTGAGTGAGATGTGTGGATGTTGGGTGAGCGTGCATTCCACCTACTGTAAAGACTCGAAGGTGTATCAGTTACTGAGCTCATAATGAGGCATCTGGTCACGACATTGACTGGTGAGCCTTTATGACTGAATCCCTTCGGGGACAGAGATGCTGTGTCTGCTATCTTTCGCCTTCTTTTTTTTTTTTGCCTGGATCCTCTACAGTTTGGCATGCACTAATGATTCAGCTGCAAATGCTAAAGGCTTCAGCAGGGCCCTTTGCTCCCTGCTCAGACAAAGAGCCATTCAAAGGCCCTTTGCAGCCACTACAAAATCATTTGGAGTAGTGCTCCAAAAATGGGCATTCCTGCTTCATAATTCCTCGGGAGGCTGTGATAGTTGACATGCCTCAGCTTGTGCGGGCCGATGAGTGACATCTAAAACACCGCGAGGCACCGTCTCCAATGAGACTCACAAATGTCTCCTCCTGTTTGTCTTTGCTTTTTTAAAGGGATTTCTGTGCGTGCACTCATAAATCATGCAGTGTTAAAAATCGTAATGAAGCGTCTGCCTCATGTGCAGCTCATCCTGCTCTCGTAGTCACAGGTGGAGAACGTCAAGAGGCAGAGATAAATACTTGAAGTAGGTGCGTATGATCCTGGGCCAAGAGGGATGAACCTTCTAAAACAATCAGAGTCATAATCTGAAAACTGTTACACATCAAAGACAAAGAGAGCAGGCACTTTTTTAAAAATGTAGAAAGTATTATCAAGACCGCAGGGATTATTTGTACAACGGCAATGATTTCTTTGGCACCGGAAGACATTTTACAAAGCAGTTTCAAAGCATCTTCTGTCACGGCAAAAGTAAAAGGGTATCATTTACTAACATATATACTGTATTGTAACATGTAGCAGAACAAAGCCCCCGTTGCTCCCCTGTAAAGCAGTTAATGGGCCTCACCTGTTGTGTTAACAGGAAGCAATTACTTATATATGTAAGTCAATACAGTCTCCAGCCAGGACTTTAATTGGATACACCTTCTAATGTTACACAGTGCACAACAAGTCTATAACCTGGCTACACAGCAGGCTCCACACAGGCAGGACAATGGGCCTGGATATCAGTGACCACAGTGTTAATGCAGTCAGGCAAAAAAGAAAAAAATGGAAAAAAGAAAAACCCCTCTGCGAGCCTGCAGCCTGCACCGAGGGAAAAACAGCAGCCACAGATGTTTGTCATCTACTCAAACAAAAGACTTTCAAAGTTTCCCTCCGCTGCTGCTCATTGCATCCCCATTCCCTCTGTTTCTCTTTTGCAAAACAAAGATTGTGTCTTACCCCGTGAAGATAAGCCTAACACTCTGCAGGTGACAAGAATCTGCAGAGTTTTGTAGCGGCAGATGGGATCCCACGACTCCTTTCTTGTTTGCTGCTCACCTGTACTCCGGTGGGTCTGGCTGAGTGAAGCAGAGAGGGTGTGTACTGCCCCATTTCAGTCCCTACAACTCTGCACACACACCTCCCCCTTTTTGCCTCCCCTTTCTCTCTCTCTCTCTTTCTCTTCCTCCCTCCCTCTCGCCATCACTCAGACGAAGGATGGGGTTGGGAGGGGGGTCAGTTGGAACACAGAAGGCTCTTTGTCTGGGATCTTTTCATATGGTTTCCTTCAAGCTTGCATACTGAACACATTATGCTATAATATATTTTCATATTCAACACAGGGCTGTGGAGGCCCCACTCTGTTCTCTCCCCTGCTTCTTGACCCATTTTCCCGCCACTGGGCAGAAAAAAAAATCTAAATAAAGAGAGGAAACTATGTGAAAAAAATGTAACACCAGGTTCCTGATAAACTTGCAAAATTTGTTGCTGCAGGTCTCCAGTGTTTTGGATTAATAACGCTCAAAGATAGAGAATGATTTCCTCTTGAGAAGCATTACATTACCAAGACCCTACGGAGCCTTTTAGCATGTGTGCTGGCTGCTCAGGATGGTAACTCAAGAGTGTTTGAAGTACAGTAGAAGCTTTTCCTGCAGGGATGCTCATCTTAATATCATAGTCTTCACTAATATTGCAAAGATTGGCGCTCATAAGGTCCCACAGGTGCCATAAAATGTCAGTAACATCTGCTTCACTCTATAGTGTTTGGGGCTTAAGATGATTAGATATTTAGATTTATAGATCTTAGGGATACTTGGAGTCCTTTCTCTAATCTTTAACATCTTTAGCATTGAAACCTGAAAGCCCTCAGTGGCCGGTTGAGGATGCACAGTGGGGCCTGCATGCCTGAGTCATTCTGTATGCTGAAAAAATGTATCTTGAACAGCTGCCAGGCTTTAGGAGCGACATCTTAATCACCCTTCAGCCATCAAATAAACTAACTTTAACGGTGCAGCTATTCTCCTTGTGGTTCACCACTCTTATAAAACAAAAAAAACAAAACAGGTCACACAGAGTTTCCCCAGATCAATTTGAACTAAAAAACCGCTCCAGCATCTTTCGTGATTCTGAAAGTGTCTTCATTGGTGATTCTGGTGTGACATGTTTGCCTGAACTTTACTTTTCACCACCTTTTCCTCACCTGATGGACGATCCTGTCAGGCGGCTCAGACAATCCATCACCCCACGGCTAGTTTCAGTAACGTCTCAGCGCTGCGACTTCTCCTCCTTCAACACCTCCTTCCCTCCTGCCTCCATCCTCCTGCTCTGTATTTTTAGATCATTTTCCTCACAGATCTGCCACAACAGATTGATTTTTCTTTTCCTTTCTTTACAATCCCAACTTGAGGCAGCTCATTCCCGTTTTTCCCCTCTTCTTCATCACTGTTCCCTTGTGCTCTCTCCTTTGACCCAGCCTCTCCTGACATGTTTATATGTGTGAGACCCCATGTCGCTGAGGAGACCAGCCATTAGCTGCTTTGTCTAGCTTTCTTTCTTCTCCCTCTTTGCCTGTGCTCGGCTCAGCTCTTCTGAAGGGCAGCTGTATGTGTGTGGGAGCCGAGGGGGAAATGCTAGCGCACATTCCTTCAGCAGAGGGGCATTTGCTGCAAACCGAGCGTTGTGGAATTTCCTAAGTGATCTGGTTTGTATTCCCCCTCAAGTTGGACTCATCTACAGAAGTTATTAGGGAGCGTTCGCTCTATAGGGCCGAGCTGATTAGAATCATGCACAGGCCTCCTCTATGCTTTCTTGCTCACCAACCCTCAGTACATCCCTCTAAATGTAATAGGATACAGCCACGAGGCTGTTCAAAGGCACAGCTTCAGTGTAAACACAGAGAAAGGCACAGAGAGAAAGAGAGATCACTCAGTGCTTGTTTGGATGGGTAGATGTTCTTCAGTGATTGTGAGGTGCAACTCATACGAGAGTCTACGCGAATTTGACTGATTGAGGGTACGGTATGTATGCAGGGCTAATTCGGTTAAGCACACACATGCTTGAGCGCCGTCTCTGTTTATTTTCACTCAATGAGACATCTGTATTTCTCATGAACTACCTCAGAGGGTGTTGTGGTCTGAAGCCGGGATGAGAAAAGCCTGGTAGAATCAGGGTGTGTCCACTTGCGGTTCAATGATGTGTACTACTGCACAGCCACATTTTGAAAGAGACAGTCCAATTCCTTGTGCAGTATCAGCCCATTGTAGGCCCTAATACACTGATCTCACAATTTAAGTGTAAGCAAGCTTGGATGCCAGCCTGGCGCCTTCCTAAAAGTTCACACAAAGTTTCCAAATCCAATATGTACACTAAATATACTAAATGGCACAAGTTCCACTTCGACATCTTTTTGTGGTTCAAATTGCTTCCACAGACTGGGCAGGGCATCTGAGTCGCTAGTGGACCCCGGAGTACTATTTTGTTGTTGTTTGTGTGTGTCTGGAAGTGTGTGTGTTCATGTATGAAGCATGTGTGTGCTCAGACTTGGACTCACAGCACCATAAGCATATGGTGGGAGCCCTGGTGCACTAATACACAGTCTGAGCCCAAACCACAATCAGCTGGCTGCATCTGCCTGTCTGGATAATGTTGAAATCACACAGAGCCAATGGTGCTATTTACACATTACAAAAAAAAAAAAAAAACCTGAATCAGCTATATGGCAACATTACTTTGTCTTTAATAGGCTCTTGGCAACAATACGGCTCAGACATGAGGGAATCAGAAATAATTGCAAATGAATCTCAGGGACTAGTCCTGGACACAATCACTGTTTTCACCACTGCCAGCTCGCCTGGTTTTAATTTGTAGTGTTTTAATGTAATAAATTTCGGGTGTTATCCAGTGTAAAATCCCACTCAGTGTTCACATGGATCTGGCAGCCAAAATAAACAGACACCGGATGTTGGGGGAAAGTATTGGCCACTTTGATTTAGTTTGGTAGCGGAAGAACAAACAGGCCTTCTGATTGCTTCTTTCCCCATGTTTGGACAATGTACTGCTAAACAGACCATGGATGTCCGATTTTACAAGCTAACAGAGTTGCTATTGAGTTTAGTTAAATCGTAATGGAGGTCTTTGTCACAGGTCAGAGGTTTGCGTGTGCGTACAAGAGGTAGAAGTCTTTCACATGCAGTCCAAGTTGTAATCTGCACAGGACATTACTTAATTCAATGGAATGTCTTGCAACACTTTTACTCTTTCTTCATTATATTGTCGGGTTAAGTGTTAAAGAATTAGGGGAAATGGGTGGGAGGGGGAAGTATTTCAACCCTCCACAGGCACAAACTGTGACTCTGCTGCAGTCACATTTTATCTTCTTCCACTCAGTCAGCTTTAAACACCAAAACATGAGAACTGAGCTATTCATAGCACCATGTCATTCATTAAGCCAGCTTGTGCGCAACATTATGGATCAATTGACGTGACATCCTGTCCCGTCTGATTCTGTTTGGCTCAGCCCATTTCCATCTAAATGCCTTTCTGCTCACTAGCCGAGCCTCTCCGCAGATGGTATAGGAACAAGGCAGGAATTATTCTCCTAACAAGAGGCTTGCTCTTTGTTTGGATCAGTGCTCTGCAGAATGTAATCAAAATTTTATCCGGGAGACAGAAAAAACAAAACAAAATGCCAAACACTGATCTGGTTCGCCGCCACGCAAGCGGAGGACTTAATCCGTGTCACACAATGCAAGGTCCTGACAAAATATTTATTCGTCTTCCCTCCTGTAAATGACATTAGCTCAAAATATCTGCCACCGCCACTGTGGAAATGTAATGTGGAGAAATACCAGGAAATCAGGGGCCTCAATGTGAGAGAGAAATGACAGAAAATCTGTTTTTGTTTTTTTGTGCACTGGCTTTTTACAACTTCAGACTTCATGTAATTAATTGAATTGTTTGCTAAAACAGTTGCACCACACACCGTGTACTTATATATTTGTACAGATTATAAAGGCATTTATGCCATTGAGACTTCCATTTTACATTATTTTCTGTGTTTTTGGATGCAGACTAAAAGATTTAAATGATGCAATCCACTTCAGTAAATCGAATGAAGCAATCAGCAACAACTTAAGAAGCACTTTCTATGCAAACTCAGCGGTGGATTTATGACTAGTTGTTGCAAGCCAATCCTGGATTTTGTCATTTGTGGTGGCATCAGTAGCTGGCTGTCATCACGCTGCCACAGTTTGACGCTTCTGCAGATCAAACTAAATTTTAAAAAAAATCACTGAGGGTGCAACTTACAACTTTCTTTTCTGTCTTGACCTGACCTCGTTTTGAACAATTAACACTTTCAACAGAGATTATGAGTCAGCGCTCAGATTGATGGTGCTGCCCATGCTTTGCCCACAATTAATTTCACTCCAAACACACTGAGGTGACTTGTAATAATATTCATCCCCATCTCCTGGAGTGCATTTCTGCAGCTACAGTACCTTATACACCCACCTCCAACTCGCATCCAGTCTGGAAGCAATTAAATTCATGCCTTCATACCTCCTGCCATCTGTGCTCTGAATGGTGTTCTCACTTTTTTACTCTCTAAATTAAGAGACTACGCTGAATCCTTTTTCCATTCGGAGGGCTCATATTTATTCTCAGTACACTAGAGGCTTTGTTGGTTCAGTTTTTTTTCGTGTTCGGTGAAAATAAGCCACGGGAGAAGCTTTCAATCTGTCACCTGGGAGAAAGTTACTGTAACAAAATTTGCCCAGTTAATGTACAAATCACGCAGCTGCAAAAACATTCGTGTTAAATGATGTTGTTACTGTGATCTGTCCAAAACAAAACCCAAAAAGTGGGGCACAGTCCACAGGTCTTGGTCAGAGAGAAATGTGATCAAAGAGCTAAAGCTGCAGCTCAGTGTCGTTTTAGTTGCCAGAAGGTTTGCCAATCCGGTGAGTGTATGCAGTCTCCGCTGTATGCTTTGCTCATCACCGTCACTCCACAGGTTTATGCTCTTTCACCAGCCTCTAGTAGATCCTATTACTCTGCCGTGAGTGAAGATGCTGGAGAGGACATAACTTTTCCATTAAAGAGAAAGTGCCAGCCGGCTGACAGACAGGTTTGGTGGAACAGCTTCGCTGGAGATTGGACGTGGTTATTTATCTTCTTTGGCCGGGCTCAATAGACCACAAGCGATAACCACGGTTTCTGACGAGGACCCCGCTAAGCTGTCCGCCATCCGCCTGACAGATGGGACAAAAAGCAGCTCAGACAGTAAAACTCACCCGCATCCAGGGAGAGTCACTCAGGGGCTGATAATGAGCAGTAACATCTTTCCTTCTCACCTGCTTCTCACATCCTTCATGAACAATGATGAATAGAAAGTTTTTCTCGAAGGCACCTCATGCTGTAAGTCGATTAAACACGATACCACATGAAAAGTGGTGCACATAGGATGACTAGTCTCGGAAGTGTTGTGGAACTTACCCACAAGCTGTGAGAGCTTTCTCTTTTATGGTTCTCAATGACTAGTCCATTTCACCACAGTGACTTATTCAATAATGGCTTGTGCCAGTAAAAGAAATTCAAAAATCCCCAAGTCAGACCCCAGAAAGTCTTAGGAAAGAATTTCCTCTGTAAAAGTTACAGGCAACTTGATCACACTTGTACGTAAGGGAAAGTCCTGACACATTCATTAGAGTTCACATGCAAAGCAGATCTGTGTGAACATCAATCTGAATGAGGAGGACTGACTCAGGTTTTACGGGGCTCCTATACTGGAGCTCTTTGTGGAAGTACTATGTGTGTTTGGATGCACTGAAGACCGGTGGCCTCATAAAACTCTCATTTATTGAACTTTGATTGGTCCGTGTGAGAATAACGTTCTTCGTGGTGGGTTCTGGCTCAAACTCAAAACGGGTCTGATTGAACAGACTTTAGTAATTAGCAAGTGAGGGCTGCCAGTCATGACCATGAACTGAATTTACTCAAGTGAACTCCATTACGGGTGAAGAAAATTAGGATACGCTACTGTAAATGTGAATGAGAGCAAACTGGTTCCACTCGGTTCAGTTTATCCTTCAAAGCTGGACAGACTGTTCCACCCCCAACTGAGGGGGGATGTATGAAAATTACAGTGATTATCTTTGTTTGTAACTGTTGGCTCATGGTCTATTATTTCATCCCAGAATATCTATTTGGCTAATCTGATTTATTAGGTGGCTAATCAGCTTTATGTGCCTTAGTGTTTTGGGAGGTGATATTACTGCCGGTTCATGCCGAGGGGGATCAGCTGCTGTGGTGTTCAATGTCCTCTGGATCTCTGTCAATGCCAGTCACAGCTCGCTGGTCATGTACGCACTGCATGGCATTGTAATTGTTTCTTAAAGATACAGGTTCCAGATTTATTTGCTTGTCCATGAGCTGCGGAGGTCCTGAACTCGACATAAGTCTGAGAGATGCTCTAAAATGGCCACTGTGCATACAATGAAGGGATATGGTTTAATCCGACTTGTTTTTTTAGTAGTACTTTTAACATAAATGAATTCTATAAAGCATCTTGAATTGTAATTGGCGCTATATAAATAAAATGGAATATATTGAATAAATGCAGCATTAAGCACGATGTTACGATCCAACCTCTTGGGGGTGGCTGGATGTAACAAAAATAACCAGAATGTTGTTGGTTTAGGTCAGGGGTGTCAAACTCAGTTCCTGGAGGGCCACTATCCTGCATGTTTTAGAGGTTTCCCTCTTCCAACACAGCTGATTCAAATGATCAGCTTATCATCAAGCTCAGCAGAAGCCTGATAACGAGCCTGATCATTTGAATCAGGTGTGTTGGAAGAGGGAAACATCTAAAACATGCAGGATAGTGGCCCTCCAGGAACGGATCTTGACACCCCTGGTTTAGGTGAAGGGATTTATTGCTTAGTGGCAAAGGAACATAAAAGGGACAACAATGAACACAAGACTGGTGAGTGTTGCTAAATCAAAGAATAGAATATAATGAAACGAAGGCTAACGGAGTTTCCCAAACTTATCTAAACCCAAAACAAAGAAACTGAACTCCCTAGCCAAACATAAGTACAACAGCAACACCAACCACCAGTAACAGAAACTAATACAAAGTTTCCAAAGGCAAACTAACCAAAACTGGTGTCTCACATTCACACATTTGACCACACAGGTCACAAACACACATTAGTCACACAGGTAACGAAGACTCAAAACTCAAATGGCTTCTTCACTAAGCCCACAGCATCTGTAGCACTCACCAGGAGTGTCTACAGACTGAAGTGGTCTGCGGTACCCACCAACCCAACCACACATACCTACAGACTAAAACTCATCAAAATGCTAACAAATGATCACACACACAGAGGCACCAGGGTGGACTGGTCACAAATACCAGCCACCCTGACTAACAGCATGGTTGCAGGTATATAGTCTGCAGGTGTGGTGCTGTCTGCTTCTGGTTGGTCAGAGGTGGAGGGGAGCTGGAGGGTGGCCCAATCAGGAAGGTCGGAGGGCGGGGAGAACCGGATTACTGTGCAGATCCTCAGCTCTGGTGTCATCAGCTGGAATGGCTGTCAGCTGGGGTTCCAGAGACTCTGGAACAACCACAGCTGAACCCACACATGTAATTTTCCCCCACATAAAGGCCCAACAGGACATCACCCCAGAAACCAGACGGTTACACCAATACTGGTGACCGTAACATGTGAACATGAAACAACATCAACGTAGCAGCAAGCAACTACCTGCTGTATAAAGATGGAGTAATTCAAAGGAGAGAGTTAATTTGTACTCCCTTTGTGTGCTTCCAGATTTCCAGATTTTTCAACCAATCCAGGCACATGTGCATGGTAGTGCTCTTTGAAATTGTTGTCCCTCCTTGCATTTTTAAACAGCCCCAGAAATGACCTCCCATTGAAAAAGCAAGAGTGCAGGCCAGTGTTCAGCTAGTCCCCAAAAAACAAGGATTTTTTTTTCAGAAAAGGTTAATATTGTAACTTATGTGCACTTGTTTTATTTGAGCTCAGTGTGAGAGTCCTTGCTGCTGTTTTTCAACTCTCATTTTCCGCTCATGTCTGTTAAGCTCCAGTCGTTGTGTATCAGTTTCCCTACATGGGTTTGCTCCAGTCTGACAGACCGACAAACCAACAAGGAGAGGCAAATCAATTGAAAATAATGTTACTGGAGTGGCCAGCAACTCCCTGCAGCCATTTAATGTATTTTAGAAAGCTAGCGTGAGGGCATGGTTGTGTCTGGGTTATTTTTTTCTTGCTGGTTATCAATCAAAATGAGAGAATAAAGGATGGTGGTGCTCAAGCAACATGCAGCGGTTCTGACAGGTTGAATACAGAACCTTTAACTGGTTGACACAGCATTGTATTCACCACAGTTACTGTTGAGGTTTGGGAACCTGAAGGCAATGCTAAAAAATGAGACAATAAACATAAGCTGTCAGACAAGAGACAAGAAACATAATCTGCTAATCGGTTTGCCATATTTTGCTATTTCTTTATTTGGATGTAAAACAGAAAATGTATCTGAGATTAAACTGATAATTCCGCATTAAACAGGGAAACTATGACTATAAACATCTAGAGTAAGTATGATGGGTCAAAATTCAACCTAAGAGTTCATCAGTACGCCATGTATTAGAAAATTGTTGTTTTTAAATGTACAGTTTTAGAAATAATTTGATTACTCCTTTTTTCCCCCTCCCCATTCTGTGAGTTTGCCTTTAATCTCTACAGTTAAGTTTGGATCCCTCATGGTTGTTGTCCTGTTGGAAATGATTAAATCCTACTACCTAGGCAGTTAGTTTAGTTTGCACAGTATCATCATAACTGCCACAATGTATTGCATTAAATTTTCTTTAATTCAGGAAAGAACTACAAATTTTGTCTAAAAACTTGACATACTGAATGTGATGGAACCACCTCTTGGTCGGCATGTCTCTCCAATTACTAAGATGGTACTTCCTTTTTAAAAGACAGATACTGCTAGCCACACCTCCCTTTGTTTGAGCCTGGGAAGGTTTGGTTTGGCAGCCACTTGAGACCTCACTGAGATAAATTGCCTAAATCTTTCTGTTGAGAGGATTACTATATTCATATGTAGTCCAGAAAGTATTTGTGAGTTCACTACTTAAATCACTTCTATGTTAAACTGAAGGCTGTGAAGTATACGCCCAATAATTTATGGATTCATTTTGCTTTATTCATTTTTAAAGTTACCATTGAAAATAAGTCCCAAGGAGGTGACCATAAGAGAACTTACTCTGCCCCTTGGCCTACTGTAGGTCAAATAAAGGTAGAGCTGCAAATAGATAACTGTCCCCTCTGAGGCAAATACGTTTTCATTTAACTTGTATGCACTCACCTGTATCGTGCTTCCTATAGTCCCAGATGGCTGCTCTGCTTTATTGCTGCTTTGTGATCTGCTTCTGTTTCATCATTGAGGCATTCAGACTTCTCTGATCTTTATTAGTCTGACGGATTCTTAAAAGAGCATTTAAAGTGTACGCTTTATTCTAACTGAAAGCTCTGATGTTTTTTAATTTGAAAGAATGTGTTAATGAGGTGTTTGAATATCTGTTGTCTTATTGCATGCAGCTATGAGTTCTTTTCTTTTATGTTTTGCTCCTGTGCAGGCCAGACATCCTCACTGCACACTGGGTGGGAAGACTTGTGGCCACAGTCACCAGTGTTGCTATGAATCTGAAGTGTGCATTGAACTTTAAAGTGGTTCTGTGTTTTTAGCATGTGTGGTGAATCCTCCATTATCTCCCCACAGCAAGCTGCTGACTGATTTATGTACTTTAGTGGTACTAGGCATTGAAATGAACAAGAAATATATATATAGATATATATTTTTTCTTTGTTTTAAAGTTATATATAAACCTTAAAGCCAGTTTAAAATATTGTTTATACATACATTTAATGCATTGTAAAAACCATGAACACTTAAAAAAACAACATCAACAAAATGGAATATTCTGGCAAGTGGAGAACCAAAAGGAAAAAATGAAAATTAATGATCTTTTTAAAAATATTGTAGTTTTCCATAGTTAAAATACATTTTCAGGCCCTAAACTGACATGAAATCATGTATTTTTTTGTGTTTTAATCTGCACTAAAGGATATTTGAATAAAAACAGTGAATAATAATAATAGCAAAAGATTCCTCTTTTTCTCTTAATTGTCATAAATTATATCTAAGAAATACAGTTACAGTAATAAACTTAAATGTACTATTTTTATCGATTTACTAAAGAGGACATATGTGTGAAACTGCACTAACTTCTTAATATCTTTCAGCAATGTTTTAATGTAGACATTCACAGTTATTAAACAGGTTTTTAATCTTGTTTTACATCAGAAATGTAAATTCGGTGAAATACAGTGAAAGATCTGTAAAAATTACAGGGTTTCTTTGGTGGTATTTATTCTATTGAATACATTTCTTGTGAATGCCTGTCTCTCACTTTCATTGAACTTAACCTGCAGTTGAAACTCTTCCACTGTACTCGGTCACATGTCCATTTCATGCTCCACTAGTGGGAACAATGTAAGAACAGCGTCTTTCCAACTATTCTTGTGTGTAATGAGAATCACGTTCTCCGAGGGCTGCTTGCATGGTGACAGATTTCAAGTCTTATTTGACTTTTTTCATGTTCTTTTTTTCAAATACAGCAACAGCAAAGACGCCACTGAAGCTCTTTCTTCCTCCTACTCCATCAACTGTTACTGTTAATGACGCATAACTCTTAAAATTGCTCCGATGGGAAAGCAAATACCAGACAGGACTGAAAACATTCTTTAATTCCACAGGTGGGTGATTCAGTTTGTGAAAACACGCTGAGTTAATGTTGACTCTTTGAAACTGGTGAAACATCTCTTCACTACACCCATACGAGCTGCTTCACTTTGTGGCCAGGTGATTCAGATGGCTGGAGCCTCACTCTGCACCCTGCAGGTGTTTAAATACACGTGTACTTGCTTGTACATGCACACACGACATTACCAGAACTGTTAAATTGTCCTCAGGCGTCTCCAGCCTGCTGCCCCTCTTCCTGACAGCTGACGTGGCCTTAAGCGGACGTCTGGAGGAGATACTGACAATCGTCTCATCCCATAAATACCAAATCCTCCATTATGTCTGCTCCTGCACCTGACCCCTGACAGGCCCTTAGCAAGGCAGGGCAATGTGGAATCAATACCCAAATTATTCGCACAGCGAGCAGAGGAAGTGTCCTTTCCAATTTAAAGTAAACTCATTTGTTATTGTAAAGAGGAGGCTGCTCCTCAGGCCATCACGTTGTTTAGAATTGCCTGAGAATACCGGTTGGGTTTAATCCCATCTGCTCCGCATATGGAGGTTCTGAGAGGAAAAGGCTCTTTACAATGACCAATTACGAAAACATGTTTTTTCACCTGACACAATTTGTAATGGAAAACCCATCGACGCCCCGAGAAAACTCTCTCATCCACTACTGTTACCAGCCACCCACCTGGAAGATACCACCGCGGAGAAATGCAGCATCGGCTAAATAAAAGCAGACATCAGAGGCTCTTTATTTAAACCATCCCACACAGGCTTGTTTTTAAGCTTTTCGCCCCACTCGCACGACTGAGGGAGAAATATAGTTCATGCAAACTGCCGAACACCCATAACCTCTCTTGTGTGGATGCCACAGCCTGCAGCTCTCTTGATTACTGCTCTTCCAGTCGCATGCAGGCATTCCAGACAGCAGCAATGAGTGTGTTGTAAATAGACAAAACATGCTTCGACAGGCTTCCTGCATGGTCTCCTATTTTAAAAACTGCTTCTTTTCTATTGCCTCTCCCTTTTTCATTTTGCCTTCTTTTCTTGGGTTTTTCCTAGTCCCACTTTATTAGTACCCTCGAGACCACAGATATTATCTGCAGACCGAGCCAGTTTGGTTCAGAAAATGGAGCGCGGTGGAAATGTCCTTTTATAATTGAGCCCAAGCTTGAGCAGTATAGAAGGGAGCCGAAGACTCAGTGCTGCTTTCCCATGAGCTCTTTGTGCATGACCCAGGGTTATTTTATGTTAATGGGAGTTGAAGTCACAGCTGCCAGAGCTCTGTGGTTTGTCTCTCTGTGAGAGTTATCTGTGAGAGTTCAAGCTTCAGAAACAGTAAAAGTCACGGAGGAGGGACCCCAACGGCTGGCAGAGGAGTGAAAATCAGATATACGGCACATTCAAGGGGACGTTTGGAAGCCATACATGTGTGTAAAGTGCACTTTTATATCTGTGTGTTGTGGTATTAGACTGTGCGCCCTCACAAATCGTGCCTTTCTGTGAGTGAGCGTGTTTAGTCTACAAGCAGAGGAAAGGAGCTTGTGGTTTGACAAAGATGAATAGCTGAGTTTGTTCCTCTCCTGCGAGCTGAGCGTGTATCAGCATATGACATCACCACTTCTATTTCTATGCCGCCGGCTGCCTGGTGGTCAATGTGCTCCAGGGCAAGTTCAGGCATTCATACATGCAGTATATTAAGTAGGATGCACAATTGGAAAACAGAGGGGAGAGTGAAAAAGACAGAGCAAGGTCGGGTGCAGTGGCTGATTAGATAGGCGGAATGCCATTGTCACAAGCCACTGTGGTAATACCGGAGTGCTAACAGCATGTGCAACATCAGCGCAAAATTATGCTGAGCAGCAGTGACGGTCGCTTTTGTGTGGAGAATATTACCAGTCTGAAGATATAACTCACACATGGTAATAGTAAACAGATTCTGTGAATGTAAACATTCATTCACATCATTTTCATACTATTTTACTCTTGCTTTATTGCTTCATAAAGGCCTGAGAACTACAAATTAAATGTGAAAACTGAGACTGTTGTCTGCCGCGGCTTAAAGCACTGTCACGAGAACCATGAGAGTGCACTAGAACATTAAAGTGAGCAACAGTATTGGCCAAGAATTAGCACATTTTTGTGGGTTTGATGCATATCGTGTTTGCACTGGTATGTGCTGCCACCAAAAAATAGTAAGATGCTCCCACTGTCACGTCCTACTCAATTTTCAGATATACACCGCCAAACTAATTTCCCAGCATATACATGAAATTATTGCAGCTTCAGTGTTAAAAACTCACTGAAAGACTGAGAAAAAATATACCTTCGACGTGACTGAGGTATTTTTCCCTCTCAGAGTTTGCCATATGACCTGTGGTACTGTATATACTCGCTGCCCTCAGCACTTCTCGTCTGCTACCTGCTGAACTGCAGCCCGTTTGCCAAAGAATACAGAACAGGGCAGCTGGCAGGTTTAGAACTCGCCAGATTTGTTCACGAGTCCAAAAATAGACTTGGTGTTTGTTAGCCTGTGGATATTACTCTTGATTTCCTGCAGCCGGTGGACTTTGAAAAGACTCCCTAATACGGTTTGGCCCCCTCAGTTGATTGAATTTCCTACAGACATAAAATTTTCCATGGAAAACAATCCTTCCTGTTTTAAAATGATTTAAATGTCCCACTGTTTTCTCCAGGTATTTCTTTCCACTTGTTGCAGCTTGAGCACACCAGCTCACATTCAACTCTGCTTTAACCACTGTAGCACCACTCTGTGCCATACAATGGTAAGTTGCAATATCAGGCTAATTCAGCATGCGTGTTCAAATCAAAGACTAAAATCGAAAGGGAATAACAAATGCAGGAAGGTGCATGCTGCAAATTGATAGGATTGGCTGCTTCGGTTTGTGACATATGAAACCTGGAAGTCTAAATCTGTGTTTTTCAGACTGTCACTGGTACACTGCAGTTTCCAGGTGAAACATTCACCCATGGCGTTTAATAGCGCTAGTTCATTTCTCATTTCTGCTACTGCCTAGCAAGATTAATTCTTGTTACTGTAAAAACAAAGAGACTACAGATGCAATGCCAGTCAATGTGTTGATGTCTCCACCCATGAGCACTCAGTCTTAGTCATTACTACATTATTCTATCTCATGGGGTGGACCACACCTATTTTCAAACTCGGCCTTCATTTTCATCTCAAGCACACACGTGTAAAGTTTCGTGACTACAACTTGCACAGTTGTGATGCTGTTGTGTTGACAAAATCTGTCGACAGACAGACAGACAGACAGACATGTAAGTGCCTGCAAAAAGTATTCAAAACCGCCTTTGTGGTAGCTTCGGCTACAGTAGGTGTCTCAAGGGCGACATTTTACTATGACACAAAAACTCAAAGGGTGGAAATGCACCAGATAACTTTTAATACCACTGTATGTTACCTAAAGCTTTAATCGTTGCAAGAATATGAAACATATTGTCTTAATTCCACTGAGCACCGGCAATGTTAGTTTGACCTGCACTCCTGTAGTATCAGAGGTGCACTATACCTCAAAACTTGAAAACACTTGATATATTTAAAGGATATAAATGTTCATTATAACATTTTGTAGATTTTTATTATTAGAACAGCAGCTTTAATTTGCCTGTTACATTAAGAATATAAATGTCTATTGCCAATATGCATGATCACAAATGTTGCAAGCACTACAAAAAGATCTACAGCCTGTTCTTGGTTTACAAGCTAGTTTGTCCTTAACTCCCATGATGTACAGCACCTCATAAATAGCATTTAACACCGTATGACCACGTTCACAGAGGAGGTTAAATCAGCTCTAACTCTACACTGAATTTGGCTCTGAAGTCAAGAAGTGTCCGTGCGTTGTTGTCGTTTGAGTCTTATCACAGTTCCTGTAGTCCCACATCTCCTTGCTTGGGCTCACTAACATTTCCCACCATATTCCTTTGATTAAGAACCACATCTGACTCCCATTAAAACTTCCACATCCAGATCCAACGGCTGCTTTGGAGCTGGATGGAACAAGTTTTTTTTTTCTTCTTCCCCTCTTTTCTTCTTTTTTTTCATCCAACCCAAGGCCAACTCGAGCATTTGGTAAAGAAAGCAGTATCTCCCTCACAGCGAAGGTCTGATTTAGGGTTTCTGGAAGAAAGTGTCGGAGAAACTGTTTTCTCATTAACACATTCCAGTTTTAGTGACAACGCCAGGCTTTTATCACTCAAAGCTGAACTCGCCAATCAAATCAGAAAGTACAATCAACTAACACCCATATATGGTTTGTTGAAAGACAGCTGGACGAGAGCTGTCTGCCCTGGGCCTTGCAATAAAAGTCTTCAACCAAATGCATTCAAAGCCAGGGAGTTACGTAAATGAATGACAAGTTCCAATGCACTCATATTTCACAATTTAATTTTCCCGACAGTTAAATGGGGGGAAGGAAAGAGAAAAGCAAAAGGAAATAATGTTCCTGACAGTGTGTGGATATGTGCAGACTGTGGCTCAACCTGGTCATAAAAAGCAGACAAAGATTGAGCTGCAGCCATGTGGACCACAGCCTGGCAAGGACAATAGAAGTGATATGACTAATCCACAGATTCCAGGGAGGAAATGACACACTGTGGACCGCCTCGGAGGCCTTGAATCCCACAGAACATCGGGCAATGTGGAGTCCACCCCTGAAGAAGAGGAAGTTGTTTCTCCAAGCGGGCACATATTCTTGAATGCCCGTGTATTGTCCTCTGGCGAGATAGCTGTGACAGCAGCACAGAGTGTAATACAAGATGAGATGAATTCTGACGGACTGGAAGAGATGAAGACGACACAGCATGTTCACTCAGCCGGGACAACTCCTTGAGCTGCAACAGTACAAGTGCCTTTGCTTCTCTCATAGGCTCAAGGGACGACTAGCACCACTTTAGCAGCTCACTTCTTGTTGTACACTTTGTTGTCTTGGGTACAGAAAAGCTTTTTTGCAGTCTTCCAATGCCGAAGCACTGGGGGAAGGCTACAGGACTTCTCTTTCTGGTTGGTGAAGATGTTAACTCTCATCCTGAGGTTTCTTTCATTCAGAACTAAATAAGCCGCTCAAATGAGAAGTGAAACATCTTCAAGAACCAAAAAGAAAAAATCCAGTTGTTCTCATACTGAAACACTTAGCATTTCCATGACCTTTATGACTGAGAACCTACACAAGCACTCTTAAACAATTTTGATACAACACTGGTGCTTCCCAAGCTGTCCACCTACCACTTTGGTCATGTATCTGTGCTGGAATCGATCCCCCACTTGTGGAGTAGAATATCAAACGATCAGATACTTCTCTAGCCTTGTTGTTGCTCACACTGCATCAGAGGGCATCTAACTCACTTTTGCTGCTGGGAGCCTTTTGATTCTGTATCTCAATAGCCAGCACTGACCTGTCACATCAGGTCCCATTCACAGTGAATAATAGTCTGTGACTTTCCAGGCTTGAGTCGCACATCATCTTGTTAGATTCAATATATCTAAAATTGGGGCCAACAAACAGTCAACAAAAAAATAGAACGAAGAATAGAAAGAATTTGAAACTCTGATTCCTGGCACTGCAAGAAGGCTCTGAAACGCCATGGAAGGAAATAGAATTTACAGAAAATTTAATTCAGCTGAGCAACTAAAACATAAAAGTATAAAAAAGCTTATTTTATGGTGTGCCAGAGCTAAAATTACTTTGTCTACAGCTCTGGTATGTGTTGAAGATAAAATCTGTGTTGTTTTTAATTGTAAAACTTATTGAATAAATCTGAACAGAAGTCTTGAAACATTCTGAACTTCTGTCCAGAAGTCTGATCTAAGGGTGGAACTCATATGGGACGTATTAGCAGTCATGCCCTGTTTCATATTGGCTACCAAACCCTTTATATTATAGCAGATCATGGTACTCGACAGACCAGCTATTTTTGGGTCATGCACCCCTGCCCAACACTCCAAGCATGTTGTAATTGAGCGTGTCGCAAGGAACTAATTGTCTACTTTTTTTTTTGCCAAAAACCATCAATCAGTTGTCTGCATCCCTCTCAGTGTCAGGCCCCTTTATGCAGCTGCGAGAGGCTGTCTGGCTTGTGGACTCCTGGCAATTACAACACTGGGTGGGCCATAACCAACCCGTGAAAATCAGTTTGCTCAGGATGCTCAGCATTTAGAGATACTAGAGAGGTAAAGGTGAAGTTCAAAACCCTCTCTCCATCTAGAGCAAGCAAAACAAAATAGGAGCAGATGGAAAACAGCAGGAAAACATTTGATACTATTTCCCCCAGATATCATTCTGCCCTGTTGATTACATCTCATGTCAGTGTACTCAAAGTGACATCTGATAACATCTGGACACTTAGTCAATAGTAACATATTTCTAATGAATGAGTTGAACTTAATAATAATAATGCTGGACTGGCTGCTTGTTTTCATAAGTCCTTATTTCCTGCATGTCTGACTCGTTTCTGGGATTAGCTAAGTGTTTGCAAGGTCCAACTAAAACAAAGATGACGTTGGTTGCCCGAGTTCTGCCCTAAACCGCCGTCCAATCTATCTGCTGATCTCGGCCCAGATCCTGTCCAGACAATACCCCGCTTCCCCCCACTGCACCAATCAAAACACATGCCATTATACGGCGCTGGGCCTGTAGACGACAAACAAGAAGAAAGGAGAGAGAAGGTGGCAAAGAGAGAAAAGCAGGAGGAGGAGGCATAAAGACAATGACAACAAATGAAGAGAGCTTTTTGTGTAGTCTATTTTGTGTGACCACCCTCTCCACCTTTGTTTAGTCTTTTGTAGTTTTCTCACACCCATGACTGCACTGATTCTACTCTTCAATGCTCTTAAAAAAAATAAAAACTTGTGTGGGATGGAGAGCCATCCTCAGTTGCTGGTTCTGTGCTCTGATGAACAAAACGGACTGGAAGTGCTGGTTGGGGGCAGTGAACTCGGTCCTCCTCTGGTGCTCTCTAACAGAGTCTCTAATCCATTTAGGTTGAGTCCTGGCAGAGAATCTGAGGTCTGACAAAGCCCAGCTCTGTCTCTGTGATCCAGCCCACTGAGTCTAAAGCTTTTACAGATGTGTGGAGAAAGTGGGCATGGAGTTGGCTCGAGCTGGGATGGCTGACTAACTGGACGCAGGGTGCTAAATCTGCCTTTCAACAACAGCCTGATGAATCTTTCACGTCTGCTCCCCATCTCTCTGCAGAGCAAGCTCACACCAACAAACACAATGAAATCAGACAGCCAGGGCCTGGTGGGTATTTTTCCAAAACCGATATGGCAAAATTTGCATGTGAGGATATCCGAGCCTGATGCTTTTCTCTTTTTTTTGCTGCTGTTGTGTTTAGGGCAGGCAGCCAAGCGTCTTATCGGCCCTGATGTTGTCTTTCTTGTTTTCTGTCCCAGTGTGCTCCAGAAGGAGAGGAGGGTCTGATGAAGAATGTAATTTCTTTTGACTCAGATTTCCACTTGTGAGCGATTGTCACGCTTTCGCCATCAAACAAACCACTGGAAAATCTGGAAAAATGCAACATCTCTCCGATCAGACAAGTCATCGCAGCCATTAAGGCGAAAATGATACGGAGCACATCAAAGCAGGCAGGCCAAGTTGTCTTTGATGAAGGGGTACTCTAGATTATGTTATGGCAGATGAATTCCAAAGATTGATTCAACATGATGCTGAAACAGATGTCAGCAGTATGCGTTGCCATGTGAATGCCCCTTTGTTTCCTTTTCCAGTCAAGAAAATAAGTTACGGTTCTGTCATGGTAAATCACACACCCCGCCCCCCAAATACTCTTTGAATCAATTTTCTTTTGCGCTGATCAAGGCCAAATGGAAATTCAGAAAGACAAGACACATCATGACTCTATTAAAAGGTGAAGAAATGAAAACAGCATCCTCTACTGTTCTACTGTATATTCACACCAGATACACGAGCCGGAGGAGCAAATAATTCTTTGACGGAAAAGCTGCACCCGGGAGCCAAGAAAAGGGTTGTTAGGGGTGAGCTGAGGTGAGATATGAACACACTAATTTGACTTTGACAGGAAAGCATGTAGGTCAAAACCAGGATGACAGGCCTGGGTGTGTAGAGGAACATGAGGATGTGATAGCCGGTTGAATAAAAAAGGTGTGTGTTAAATGTGAAGGCAGCACTCTCCCTGTGTCATTTCCTGACCACCTGTTTGCCAGCCAGCATGAATAGGAAGGTACTGTGCTTCTCCATGTTAGCATCTCCCACAGCTCCCTTTCCTCCCTCTCCTCCCTTCAATCTCACACAGACTCCATTTGAGAAAAACAGTAACCCACACTAGTCAGGCGGCCAAGCATTTCCATAAAAATGGAGCAAGGTTTGGAGGATGTGTGGGCTGTATTTTCAGACTTTTGGCCGAGTCCAGGATGTCTCATAACCCTGATATATTCCATGCAAACCATAAATAGCTGAAATGTCGAGGAAGTCACAAAAAAAGAAGTGGAGGTTTATCAGGCAAGTAAGAGCCAAAGAAAAGCAAAAATCCCCAGTTAGGCACTTTGGAGGAATAGTTGGACATATTTGGAAGTGTGATTATCGAACGAGTCTCACTTCCAGTTCGTCAGTAGACAAAACCACCCTGATGTCACAGAAAGATTTCCTGAACAGCAATTTTGAATCTCATTGTGGTGACTCCAACTGTTGTTATACTGACAGTGCCTAACTCCTTCTAACTTCCAGCTAATCCAAAAATGTACAAAGAGGTGAAATATGAATTGAGCAGAGGCATGCCATGCAGACCCACCTGTCACTCAAAGCAAAAACACCTTTAATTATGCATAGCTTTAAGCCATAAATGATTGAAATGGATGTGTTATATAAAAGTTCACTTCCTGTACAGTTGTCATGAACAGTAAAATTAGCTGTAGAGACCAAAACCATTTTTGTACCAAGCTGCAAACGTATTGATTTCTGCTGTACAGTTGGACATTTTAACACTGGGGTTGATGGGGGTTAACTCATTTTTGGATCTGCCTCTAGTGACCATTGGAGGAACTGCAGTTTTTGGCCTTTCTACTTTGACATCACTACTCAGCCTTGAAGGTTGCTGCTTGGGCATCACATTTGAACATACTGGGTACCATCCATCCATCCATTCTCTATACACCACTTTATCCTCACTAGGGTCGCGGGGGTGCTGGAACCTATCCCAGCTGACTCGGGCGAAGGCAGGTGACACCCTGGACAGGTCGCCAGTCTGTCGCAGGGCTACATATACAGACAAACACTCACTCTCACACTCACACCTACGGGCAATTTAGAGTTATCAATTAACCTCAGCATATTTTTGGACTGTGGGAGGAAGCCGGAGTACCCGGAGAAAACCCACGCATGCACAGGGAGAGCATGCAAACTCCATGCAGAAAGATCCCAGGCTCAGGCCGGGATTTGAACCAGGGATCCTCTTGCTGCAAGGCAAAAGTGCTAACCACTAGGTCACTGTGCAGCCCAAATACTGGGTACCTTTAAATGTGATTTTTCAATGTGCAAAGTAGCACGACAGACCAACCGAAATCCATGAACATCAGAAATAAATACCACGATTTTGTTGCCAAATGTTTACACAATAACTGTGACTCAAGTAATGACAAATTCACCTTTTAACATGGTTATTATTGACACAGGGTTTATTTTAGGCCAATACTTTCCCTTATTCCAGCTAAGGGCCTAAAATTAACCAAACACTGAGTGGAAAACAAAAGCAAACAGTGAGAGAAAACTAAACTCACAAAGAAAGGTTTTTAGGCTGAAAAAAAATCTTTATGTCGGTCTGCGTTGAATATTGGCACAAAAGGCATCTTGTAAGATTAGTTTTTGATGCCCTACAAATGAAAATTGGCTGGCACTTTCTTGCTTAGGCTAAAATGACCATTACTGCTTTATTATCCGTTCGTTAAATCTGAAGCTACCACTGGCAGCCACTTTCCTTAGTGGAGCACAGAGACTAGAAATAGAGAAAATGAAGTGACAACTACTGGAATTTAGAGGTGGAGCTAAGCTATATGTTTCTGCAAAGCTGAGCTGCAGCTTCACATTTTTCCTACAGATGAGAGTGGTATTTATATTGTCTCTTAGCAATAAAGGCACATTTCAAAACAAAGTGTATTTCCGGTGTGGTGTGGCTGCAACACAACAATGCAATTATCTGTAGAATCAAAGAAAGGGTTGGGCAATTTTTTTTTCTGGGATTTAATCCAGACCAACATTCTGCTTCCTAAATCTGAGTCAGTGTGTGCTTTCCAATGGCAAGTCTAATTACTGGCTGCAGGCAGGGTTAACTGACAGTTTGGGCTCTCCCATATTTCCCCTCATAAAGCCTCAGTAATGAAAGGCAACACCGCAGAAGCCATTAAAACAAGTGGAGAAAAAAGTATGTGACAAATACCTCTTTTTGGAGAGACTGCACACCCATAGGTTGGGAGGCTGAAGGACACATTCCAAAAAGAAACGGGTTCATCTCAGGTTATTTCTGTGCAAAATTAAAGGGATATTGCTGGAATACAAGGGATTGCGAAAAATACGTGAAATCCGGAAAGTTCTCCCACCAATGGTCTAGTCTATCAAAGTATTTCTGAAAAAAATAAACTAATTATTAGAATGACTGTAAAAAATGACCCTATAAAGCACCTTTGGCATCGCACTGGTATGTGTAAACTCATCAGGCGTTGATATCAGAGCCATGAAAGTTACGAAAAGTATCCCTGGAGACACGACCAAATATAAACAGCCTGAAATACTTGCCTGTCAATCTAGCCAGCAGCAGCCATCTGGCCCTATCCAGTTACAGTGCTGAATAAGAAAATGAGAAAATAAATAGCTAGCAGTACCAAGTTCCTGTCTGGGCTGACTGTGAAGAAAACCACCTTCTTCTGTTCCAGCCAAAAAGGTGATCAAGCCGGTGTGAAAGCTCGCTAATAAATTCAGCACCACATTCCCCGAGGTGTCTGGGATTTGAGGGTTCTGATTATAAGGCCATGTTTGACCTTCGCGTTGGAGTCTTTCTCTGGGCCCGCAGGTCTCTGCCTCCAGAGGGCTGTTTTAAGCACTAAAAAGTTGCAATGAGTTCCAGCTCCATGACCCATTTAAGGGCTACGTGCTGGCAAATGTGCCAAAAAGGTTTCTCATCTGACGGCAAACCAGGTTTGCTCAACTCCCGCTCTGCGAAACTCATGAGCTTAGTTGAGAGAAAGAAAGAGGGATGTACAAATGGAAATACAGTCAAAGAGATACAGAAAAAGGAAGCATGAGGAAGATGTTAATAGGAGGGAGGGAGGACTGAGAGGCAAAGATGTGGGTGATTTTTATTTTCTGCAGAAGGAGAAGGAATGTTTTGCTCAGCTTTTCTTGAGGTTGTGTTATGATAACCCTCAGCATGAAAATATTTATGAACTCAGTGAAGTGAAGGAAAGAAGGAACTTAATAACAGATCATGTTGGACTGTGCTGGCACAAGTCTCGGCGAACAATGTTGTGCAAGCTTCACCAGAAACATGAAGTCACTGCTGTCCCGAGGCTACACCCGCATGTTATTTCACTCATACTTTTAGACTATCTCAACAGCAACATGAAATTGTCCATGTGACTCTAATCTATATGAAACTACACCTCCAAGGTGGTCCCCCTTTCAACACTCGACCAAAGGAAAGTTTTCCAGCACCGAGCAGCGGTGTTGATCCAGGAGGGGGAATGTGTTGCTCTGGCTTCAGGGGGAACAAGGTCAAGCACTCAGGGGTCGAGCTCATCCATCCTCCAAGCAAATGGAAAGATGTCAGGCATGTATTACTACAGCAAAGCCCACAGTGTACTCTCATATCTGCAGCTGTGGGTGAGCTGCTGCGTGCAGATAGCAGCCAGTCATGGCATGACTTTCCACTCCAGTGCCCTGCTAATGCTGATGTTATTGTAGATCAGATGTTGCCCGCTGAATCCCATGTGAGTTTGGGTTGAACATAGATGACAGTTTACAGACACATGTGGAAAGAAATTCTAAAGAAGTGAAATCCCTTTGAAGAGTTCCCATTGCTAAGTCTTAATGATTATCAGAGGATGTCACACAGGAAAGGAGTGACAGATGCTTCAGATTGGTCCCAGACCAAATATTCAACCTCCTTTGAAGACATATTTTCTTCCCTCCAGACCCCCTCGCTCCCTCCTCTGTCCTCAATCTTCATTATTTCTCCTGTTTGTCTTTGACCTTTTTCATCCAGACTGAGACACTTTCACTGCAATATCTGTGGTACGTAATGTCAGAGATGTATTAGATGTCAGATATATCAGACATATTAGATAGAATCAGGTTGGTATTAAGTTGTCAGGGGTAGTTGTAAAAACTGAATGATATTTCAATTATGTGGGGTCACTCCATATAAAATAAAGCAAGTCTGAAAGAAGTTACCATCTGACCTCTTTGGCATCGGATGATTTTTTCTTATTTGCAATATCTTTGGTCTATAAAATTAAGCTTTGCAAAATTTTATTGAGTTTCAGGCCCTTGAAGTACACTCAACAAAAATATAAACAACACTTTTGTTTTTGGTCCCATTTTTTATGAGATGAACTCAAAGATCTAAAACTTTTTCTACATGCACAATATCACCATTTCTCTCAAATATTCTTCACAAATCTGTCTAAATCTGTGACAGTGAGCACTTCTCCTTTGCTGAGATAATCCATCCCACCTCACAGGTGTGCCATATCAAGATGCTGATTAGACACCATGATTAGTGCACAGGTGTGCCTTAGACTGCCCACAATTAAAGGCCACTCTGAAAGGTGCAGTTTTGTTTTATTTTTATTTATTGGGCAGGATAATGCACGGCCCCATGTTGCAAGGATCTGTACACAATTCTTGGAAGCTAAAAACGTCCCAGTTCTTGCATGACCAGAATACTCACCGGACATGTCACCCATTGAGCATGTTTGGGATCCTCTGGATCGGCGTATACGACAGCATGTACCAGTTCCTACCAATATCCAGTAACTTTGCACAGCCAGTGAAGAGGGGTGACCCCCTCCCCCAATAAAAAAAAAACTGCACCTTTCAGAGTGTCCTTTTATTGTGGGCAGTCTAAGGCACACCTGTGCACTAATCATGGTGTCTAATCAGCATCTTGATATGGCACACCTGTGAGATGGGATGGATTATCTCATCAAAGGAGAAGTGCTCACTATCACAGATTTAGACGGATTACATTCACAATCTAAAGCCAAAATCATTTAAAGCATGATTTTTTCTATCACTGAAGCATCAGTATCATGGGATGTATCATAGTTTCAGTGGCAAACCTGCACCAGTTAAATGTCTGTCACATAAAATCATAGAAATAAGCATTAGCACCCTGAGTTATCGGTTCTCTGATCATTCACAGGAGAAACCTTTAAAACATGCATTTTTGGTCAATTTTAAGTGTCATAGCAGCATGTGGGATAGGTGGCTGGTCCAAACAAATTACAGCAAATAAATCTCTCACTTTTCTCTACATTTAGAAGCAGTGATTTCATCTGTGTCGAGACATTTTTCCAATATAGGTGTATTTTTCAAATTATCACGTGGTTATGTCCTGCATTTATGAAGATATGAGGCCTCAAGGTGTGTAGAAAAGTAATCACTCCACTATGTACTTCAAGGGTCTGTAACTCGTAAAGTATTTATAGTAAAGTTCTTGCACAGCTTCAATAACTTTATAAACGATATCATACAAAAAACGTCAGCTGATTCTGATGGGGTTAGATAGGAGGCACAAATTGATTTTACATGGAGTAATTGTCAGATGTATTCTGTACTCATGCTTCAGTCTCCCATATACACACTCTCCCACTAAGCCTTGTCAAAACTAAATTGCTGTGGAAATCCGGTGAGGCTTGAACTCCTTCAGTGACGGCAGTGGTAGTGGTGGTGGTGGTGGGAGTTTAAAGATAAACTCCTTGTAGGTGAATGAAGTGGAATTCTTTCCCATCAAAGTCAGCGAATTGGCAACAAGATTATCTCCCCGCGTAGGCAGGAAATCAGATCTGTGAGTCCCATCAACAGGAAATTAAAGAGAACAACATGGTTCAGACAAAAGCCAACAAACCTCCAGATCCTCCCAGCAGCAGCAGCAGCAGCACCCACCGGTGACAAACCCTGGATGTCCTTACCAGTCTGTACGTAAACAGCGACCTCCAACTGCAGACATCCTTGAATAAATCATAAATATTTGCAGATTTCTACTTTAAACACTATTGAATGCTGTGTCCATGCTTTCTTATTTCTCATTTATTTTTGCTTTGGAAAACACTCCCTGAGATTTCCCCAATGGCACAAACTGTATGTCATCATGATCCGATGATAGTTCCCCTGTTTTATTGCTTCAGCAGTGATGGCAAAGTGTAATTTGTCTTAAATTCCTTGAGCATGACTAATATTTGTAACGCAGCCCTCTGTTCAGTGCCGTCAGTCTCTGGGGGATCTCTGGGCCGTCTGTGTTTCCACAGCTGAGCTTGAAAACCTATGAAACTCTTTTACAGATGATGTTCTCTTTAATTCTGCGGGGTTAGTAGTGTGCAAGCTGGAAATCAAGATCAGTCGGGAAGATAATCAATAATTAATCAAAACACAGCCTACATTTGTGACTGCAGCAAAGTTGGCCAAAAGTAAACTTGTACAGTGTTATGCAAACTCAAATTCACACCCAAGATCCACATTAAGTTCCCATATAAAGCACAGTACATTATTTAATCTAGTAAACATAGAGTCTGAGTGGGTAGATCACATTTCATCTGGGGGACTTTTATAGGTGCTCCTGTGAAATGTGCCACGGATAGAGTCGCAAATCCACCATCCACAGTTTGACGTTTCGTAGTCTCGTACTGTAAATCCAGCGACGCTCTCATTGATTCCATACATTGATTTAACTTTGCCTCTCACGGATGAAATACAGCCCTGCTCGCTGTTGGCCCTGTGTGAGTGTACCTATGCACTGGATGTGGATATACCGTGTTTGTGCAGGGTCATGTTGGGCTGGCTTGCTGCTGGTTTGGCTGCTCGCCCTAAGGCAGCTGCACAGTGGAAACCTGCCTCCTCCATCTCTCTCTGCACACTTTCTCAGCTGCCAGCACGCTTTCATCAGAGCCTAATGGGGCTTAGCTGCCCAAGAAGCCTGCAGCTATACCGTCCACAGTGAGACAACAATGGGACATGTATTACAAGTGTGCCCTAATTGAAATCATCTATTTACTTTACTGTAGTTATTGCTGCTGTGTGGCTCACTTTCTCCAGGGCATGTAATTCAGTTAATTAATGGAACCCTGTTTGGGTGAATACTTGTAGAACACGGAGGATATCTTGTGCTCGGTATTGCTGAATTAAGATCCAAGCGAGGCAGGTGCAGAGATGCATGACTCTTTTCATAAAGTGTCAGGGGAAGTTACGTTGTGCTCTGTGCAGATTTAAGCAAATAAATGAGTGCAATTTGTGTTCCAGGGCAAAAAAGTGCTGTGGCACAGCGAGCTTGGCTCCTTCCAAAGGTAACACCTTCGATATTTTGCTTGTTTAATCTGTTAATTTGTTTGCATTAGGGAGTCTGGCCGTCAGATTACCTTCAAAGTTACCCATTTCCAGTCTTTGTTCTAAGCCGAGTGTACCAGCTGGCTCGAGCTACACAGACATAAGAGTTACATTGATCTCCTCATCTATCGATTTGTAAGAAAGCAATTAAGCATGTTTCTAAATAATCTAATTAAGCCTCACCTGACATTAGTGCTCCCTATGCAGTCTGAACCATATGTTTTTGAGTTTCTTCTTAATTCAGCAGTAAGGTTCAGCTTCAGCAACATTTCTGTGATCTGATTTTTTTTCCTTTTCCAGAATAATGAAATATTTGCCTGTGGTGAAAACCAGTGATTAAACCTAACGTAAGCACACTATTTTTCAATGGAGTCTGTAGAGAAGATCAGAAAACACATTAGAGCCTGTTAACTTTAGAGGTTTGCATTGAGGGTAACTAGATCATAAATAAGAAACGCATAGCTGAACTCAAAGATTGTAGCTATAAGGTACTATTTCTCTTATAGTATATTCTACATCAGTTTTCTTAAATGAGAAGACGTCCAGCTTCCAGCAGCCCTCCAGTGGTCTCTCAGGCACCCCATAAGGCCTCACTCTGTGGCACTAGAGGTCCTGACACACTTGTGCCCTTACAAGCATAACACACTCACTGAGCAAATGGACAAATTATATATGAAAGCACAGACTGGAGCTGCGTCTCTGTCAGTTTAAGTCAGACAGGGTTTCAGAGAGACTGTTGAAGGTCAGCTGCTTTCTCAGAGCGATCTTTTTCAACCACACATCCAAAGTCAACATTCCAACCAACCTACAGCCATCAGAATGCAGAGGGCCTGAAAGCGAGAGGAAATGGAGAGTAAATTTGAATTACCGACAAAGAAAGTAGTTTTTTTTTTTTTTTGTCCTAAAGAAGCTAAGGTTTCACAGGTTTGGCTTCCCCCAGCTTTGGAAGCCCACATGCCTACAGTTATTCATCAGGGCAGACATCATCAATTACCACTAATTAACCAGATGATGGTCTGGTGAGCAGAAAATGAAGGAGGCGATTAATCACTTCAAGCACCTCCAGGCCAACTGCTTGACCTAAAATAGGAGGATGGTAAAGAAAAGAGCTCAGGTCTCGACTGTAGAAGCAGGATCAAACAACTGTGGTCCCCAAGCGGAAGAAAGTAGAGATTCCTCTCAGGATTACATTGGCAATATCCATCCATTTGTTGAGAGGAGAAAACACACCTTTATCCTTGAGCATGACAGTTGACCTCCCTTTAACCAACTTTGAGCATCAATAGTATGGGATATATCATAGTTTTAATAGCGAACTTTCACTAGTTTAATGTCTGTGATCTACAGTAATGAAAACAAACATTGGCACTGTGTATTTTATGTAACATTTTAAAGATCATATCGCCATATGAGAGAGGTGTTTGGTCAAAACAAGTTGTTGCAAATGAAAGGTCTCATTTTCACCCATATTTTGATACCAGGCTCATCTTCAGGCCATAATTTTATCTGTGTCCAGATATTTTTTTCTTAATAGAGGCATATTTTCAACAGAGCTCAAATCTGTTTTCCAGCACTGAAAATTGAATGTTGTTAGCTCCTGTGTTTGTTTTTAAAAAAAGTAAAGAGCAAAATTTCAACTCACCCCTGTGTACTGTAATGGTCTATAACTTCGAAAATATCCATAGTATAAAGGCAAAGTTGGGCCCAGTTTAATTAAAATTGCAAATTATTTTACATAAATCAGCCGAGGGGGTTCTCAGAGCACCTCCAGGCTAAATGCTCATACAGATAGTAAAGAAACTAGCTCAGATATCTACTCTAGAAACAGCTGGTCCCCAAGCAAAAGAAAATAGACATTCCTCTGAGGATTACATTGGCAATATCTATCCATCTGAAAGACCTAATGGAGAAAATATGCCTTTATCCTTGAGCATGTACAGCTGACCTGTAACAGAAACAATAGTCGTGCGAGCTGCTATATCCTATCTTTCATTAGATGGAGGGAATTTACTGCCAGTGCTGCTTCCTTTGCCTGTCTGTGTCATTGCTTCCTCTCCTGGTGAGTTACTGGTGGTTTGGGTGGTGACGTAGTTGTGGAGAGGTCCTGGGTGCAGTCAAACTTGTAATTCAGCGAGGAATTTCTCGTCTGGTCAAGGCTGGCTGCGTGCGTCTTTATAAATAAAGAGGTTAGTCTTCAAAAGAGGCAAAGGAAGAGGAAGAGGAGAGACATGTAAAGAAGGAGTCGTTACCTAACCTACTTACTCACTCAACACCACTGCAAAACCCTGATATGAATTTCAAATCCCCCACAAACATGGTCACAGGTCAGATTTCTGTGCTGTTTACAGTGAGAGAGGTTCTGCAAATAAGAACACGCTGATGCTGAGCAAGAAATAATTCTAGTCCTGATCCAGGAAAATATTATCCTGACCGGTGGAATCCAGAATTTGTCTTCCAGAAGGGGATTTCTGGGGATCATTCAAGGCCTGCTCATGAGTCGGTTATAAGGTTACTGCATAAATCCCCACATGCCGCTTGTGATTCGGTCCTTTCTAATCAGTCTGTTGAGCTGAATTAAATTACGGACAGTCATGATTATGTATGCAAATTTAGCACAGCAAAGCATCTTTGCAAATAAAATATGGGCCCAGCAAGTGCATGTTTAGTCCACTGCTGCTACGCACTGAGAGTCAGCTGCTGCTATCATCCGCTGTGCTTGAGGAGGGAGTCTGGGCTGCTTCAGTGGCACCGACTCGCCCCATGTGTGCTTTATTACCTCATCTTCGGTGGTGATTTATGGCTCCTACACAGGCCACTTTTCTGGGCTGTTTATATCTGCTGAAGATAAAAGAAAATCATGGCTTTATTACCTAGACGGAGTGGGTCTGTTTACACAGCAGAGGGCCTCATCGGGGAGCTGCTACATAACTGCATCACACATATCTGATCGGCCTTCTCAGAGGCAATAAACTACCCGGTGTGTGCAAATCATCGCTCAGCAGGACTGATACGTGTTAAATATAAAGTGGTATCTGTGGGAGCATTACTGTCTGCTCCTAATGCTGACAAGTAGACATTTCATCCTCATGACTCATATCCTGGAAAATACAGCACATACAGCTTTGTTTGGATTATTATTGAAACGTTTGTCTGGATAAGAACTGCTTGTGCTTTCTCAGTTGTACATATCATCCGTCCGTGTACTGTTTCAGCGCGTACAGTAATTCAAGATTGCACTCAAGGCTGCATGAGTGTGTCCTTATGTCTTCCCAAAAAACCCCTCCCATGCAGCTGCTGTCTGAAAACTGTTTGACTGTGGCTCCATCCAGTGGCAAGAATAAGAAACAGGACAAAGCTTGACACGTTATATGGCCGTGTAAGACCCACAACAAAAATGACTTTAAAGAAACTACAACAGTCTTATTTTTAAAAAACAATTCTTGAATCTGTAGCTTCCCTCTGTTTTATTAGCTAATTGTTGAGCAAATTTTACTGCAGAAGGGAATTTCTGGGATGATTTAGGAAACTCACCAGAGCCACAATAAGAAGAATTGAGAATAAAAAAAAATACTTCAAAACAAATTGTTAAGGTTTCACTTGCACACACATTGTTTAATTTTTTCATCAATCTGTTAGAAATAACAGGAAAAGCAGATTTCTGACACTGCCTTTACTGTTTGTAGACCAATAAGGCTCATTCTCGTGCATAGTCACCAACTAAAGGCCTCCTCTGAGCCATGAGTAACCCCGACAACTTCACCGTTTTAAGCTCATTGCTGTGATAGCATTGTTTTCAGCCCTAGCAGCAGCTGTTTTTTTAAGTGAAAAAGCTCTAAAGCCCCACTAAACACCAGCTGCCTTTCAATTTAAGACAAGCTGGAGAATATAAGGGAGCATGTAACAGCTAAAGAGACAGATATTTTCCTCAGGTGTTGATAGAGATCAACAATTTAGCAAAAAAAACAAAACAGTCTCAGTAGTTGGCATTCACCAGGTTGCCAGAAATTCGATTCCAAATGAATGGTAAAGTTATGCTGTGTCTGCTGGATTTGTAGATAAGCAACTGTTTCTGAACACATTTGCCAAATCTACCTTAAGTCTCCCTCTGGTCACTGACTAAAACACTAAAACTCATCTGTGTACCAAAGCTACATTTTTTTTCATGAAAATCATCAACTCCAACTCTACACTGCCGCTTCCTTTTTATAGTGCAGATCTATGACGTCCCACCCTCCTCCTACATCCTCCTTCCACAGTTTACTGCAGTTGGAGCACACAAGCTCACTTATGACTCTGCTAAAACACAGTAAAACTACTTTAAACTGCACAATGACAAGCTGTAATATTACAGGAATGCAGCAATGCATGTTGAAACAGATTCTGAAGAGGGAATATCATAAAGAGAACTCCACCCAAAAGGTTTGAATCCATGTTTTTGAAGTGGAAATGCTCAGCCATGATGTTGACTGCCTCTATCATTCACAGTGTGACTTCTACTGTATAATAAAATACCATATGGACACTTAAATACGCAAAACACTTGAGCATCATTGGATAGGGTCGTTAAAAAAATGTTTTTTATCAACTCTCTTTCCTGCTCCCGTGGCCAAGAAAGTCTGGATGAATTGCTTTAAAAATCGCATCAGCACAGGACATAAAAAGTCTGGAGTTCTTTTACAGTATTGCATTACTTTATTCGCCAGTACAGACAATTAACCGCAATGTAAGGCTGTTTTTGTTTTGTTTGTTTTTTACACACTGGAGACCAAAAAAATGACAGCAGCTTACGATACACACTGACAGGGAGGTCAGCAACTTCCACAAACCAAAAAGTATTCAAATCAGACGAAATGATAGTGTCTCAGTACATATAAATGATTAGCATTTTGTACTTTATGTAATTTACAAAGCTTTCCTATACATCCTCTTGACAGTGCCAATAACAGTCACCGCAAGCCTTCAGACGATGGTGAAACTACGGCAGGAACATCTATTCAACAACCTTCATGGTAAGAAAACAGTACAGAATCGTGATGGCATTGTCTAACGTGTGTGGTATTTACTAGAGTGGAAGCATGCAGGTTAATACAATACTATGCTTTCTGCAGGAAACGCCGTTGACGGGGTTACATTAGCTAGAAGCGCAGAGAGGTGTGTGTGTGCTGCACCGCTGGGACTTGTTCGGATTGTTCTCCATTCTGATTTCTGGTTCTGCTCATTGACGGCACTCATTTAATCTCAACAGTTTCTATGATCTCAGTGGTGTCATAATAATGTATAACTGTTTGCTCTCATCTTTGAGCGTAACCTATTTTTTTTTTTTTTACAGACAGCAAAGATAAATATGCCACAAAAGAGTTCACAGCTAACACATTTAAGAAGACAAAAAGGTATAGGCAGAGGCTGAGAGGTTATACCTGCTTTGCTATTTAAGAAAATACTGTATTTAAACCCTTTTTCAAAATAAAACTTAACACTTTCATAACTATATCTATTCGTAAGGTTGTGTCCTGTAAGTTACCACACACTAAAACTGCTTTATACTGATAGATGGTACAGTGTTTATGCTAAGAAAGAGGATGACACAGTGAAATACAGTATGTAGTTGTTTATGGTGCTGTGTTTAGCAACATTAATGTGACGAGCAGCACATGGAGCTCGGCTATCTCATGCGATTACTGTATTTTCCACAAAGCATCTGCTGTCGAAACAAAGCAGAAACAGCATCTGAAAACTTGGTGCTAAAACTGCCTGTACACGTCAATGAGCTGAATCAGAAATCAGTTCTAAATTAAATTAATCCAACAGTTGTAAAGAAATTAGTTCAAGGAGCCCAACACTGGTAGACGCAGTACTGGTGTTCAGGGAGCGAGCGGCCCCAGCCTCAGCTCCACGTTTTGAACCAGCCAAATGGCCTCAGCGGCAGCGTCGCCCGTCTCCTCGCTTGGCCTGATGGGAGCTGCGAGGTTGCGGAAGTCGTGCCGGACCTTAAACGAAACGGTGACATCCGCGTCCTCTTCTTTCTGAGGGATCACTTTGATGAAGAAACCAATCTTGTTGGATTTCCTGAAGGCAACAACACTGCAGAGGAGACAAGAGAGAAAAGGGTAAGAGTTCCCCTCACTCTATTACTTCTGTGTGAAAGTGTGTGAGTGCGCTAACTCACTCTGGGTCATCCTGGAAGTCCTGAGGTTCAGCCAGTTCATCATACTCAGCAGCAGCATCCTTTCCTGCCAAGACCAGCTCCTTAGTGGGTACTATAACCTAGACAAACAAACCAACAAAAAGCTGTTGAAACATTCGGTGACTTTAAATCTAAGTGAGGGATCAGTGAGATTGTAAATGTGCCTCCTCCATTTTAAAATACTCAGTAATGTAGTGTTAGAATGTCAAAGAGAAAAAGAGGTGAAATTATTAATATTTATCAACACAGCTTTACTTCTTCCAGACTGCTATATCTGGCAAAGTGTTAGCCTAGCCAGCTAGACCCATGTTTCTGAAGGCACAAGTGTCTAGGCACGCTCGACAGGGAGGGAGGCGGGCTAAAAGGCTGTCTATCAAATCACTCTGCAGCAATTGGGTAGGTATAAACCCAATCAGCGCAACGAATAGGCTCCTAGAGCGCCGGAAATCAGAGGATGCGGTAGTTCAGTGAAGCCTTATTTATACGGTCAGTGGGTGAAGCTCAAGTGTATTACAGACGTTAACAGAAAGATTATTCAGAGTCGGTGCTAATGGAGCTCAACGACTGTTGTCGACCCTGGCAGAGAATTAAATTCGTTGCCGTGGGTTGTCTAGCGCGGCTAGGCTACTTGTTTCCGGTTGTTTCTGTCAGAATCGTCGCGCCTCTGTCGTCACTTAGTTACGCCCGCCTTCTGACTCTACACTTCATGGTGATTCGTCAGCCAGTTTTAGGAGCATCCAACCTCGAGCCTTATGGAGGGTAACTAGACCCACCCCGGCAGAGAATTAAATTCGTTGCCGTGGGTTGTCTAGCGCGGCTAGGCTAGCAAAGTGTAGAATAATTTCTAACATCTAAAAATCGGTCTCCAATTTAAGGTTGATGAATGAACCAACACAGATGTGTATTTTCACCCCAGTTGAAAAGATTTATCACCTCATGTCTGTGTTACAAATGTATATCCATACTGGTATATGTATCTATACAGATATATGTGTGTGTGTTAGATGTAAGAGGTGAGTGAATCCAGCCAAGATAGCTGGCTGATAAAAATCAAGCGAGCATGACTTGACGTGGTTCATACTGCCCTTCAGGTGTTTGAATATCAGATCAAGCAGAAAGACAGGAGTGCACACTCCGTCAGGCCATAAAGTGAACGGAAATGGGTCATGAAGATGCTCCCTTTTTTGGCCAGGAGCTCTTCCTTGCCCAGGCTGGCCCTGATTTCATCACTAAAGAGGCCAAGACAAAACAGCCTGTAGTCACTGAGAGCCTGGGAGCAGCTGCTGGCAACAGGCAGCTCAGCAGACCGTTACACAGCGCTTTTAGCGATGCGTGCGACAGCTAACAGATAGTACGAGATGATGCAAAGTCTCCGAATTCTTTAGGAAAGACAGCATAAAAAGGGTGATCGTCCTGCACTGAGGGCTGTAATAATGTAGAATGCTTTCAAAAAAAGGCAGATGCTGAACAACAAACACAAGATGTCGCATTTTTCTGTCTTGTTTAATCATTTGATTTCTGGCAACAAGCAAAAAACCTCCAAGAACAGGTTGTTACTTCATGACAGTTGATGATGATGCTCAACCATGTAGATATTTAACCATAAACACAAACAATGATTCAACAGAGATTTAAAACCTTAGTAGAGTTGCAAAGCTTGAGATAAATCTGTAGATTACATTTAACTTCAAAAATGCTGACTCAATCTTATTAAAGAAAGTACAAACAGCATCTTTTGTCTGGCCTTGGTGTCACTAGAAACTATCGAAAAATACCTTGGCAGTGCTGTTCATGCCGTCAGGATCTTCGTCCTCACAAGCAGCCAGGGTGACGTGGGTGATGTTCTCCACCGGGTTGGTGAGGGTCAGCAGCACCTGGCTCTCCTAAATACACAGGGGAAAAAAAAGTTTAACTTCAAGTACCACTTTGAACTCAACCTCATGGAGACTACTGGAGCTAAGTTATTCAACGTTTACGGTTCCTGAAAGTTGACTCACAGTCAGCTACAAAAAAAACTGGCACCATGTCAAATAAGTCATCGGTGTGGCTGCATTTTGTTCAAACAGACGGCTAAAATGTTAGGAATAAATGCGGCAGACAGCAGTTTGCATATCACAGCTCAGCGCCAACATGGCAGATCATCTAAGAACAGTAGTCTGACTTGTTTGTGTTACATGACTCAATGGATCTTGTGTTAGGATCACTAGCTGATGTAGCTCTATTTTCAGAAATCATACAAATATGGTTAGGTGCATGCAGGTAGCCTGTTATCATTTCAGTATTAAATAACTTGGTTAAAAGGATTTATTAGGCTGCAAGAATAGTTATTTTTGTAATTTATTGAGGCTAATAAGGCTAGAGGATAGGGTGCTGTCTGTACTCTGTGGCTGATTGAGTTAATCAAGGGATAACATGAGGATTTGTATTTTCCTTCTCACAACCAATCAAGTAGTTAAACAGTAGGTAGAGTTTTAGTTGAGGAAGACTTTCTCTGGTTGACTACAGCTCCACAGCTTAGTGCTTTAAGTGTAGCTTTGGTCTTCTTCTGATCCCAGAAACAGGTCTGTCCCAACATCTCAATAAAGATTCTAGAACCTGGGAGTCATGTTTAGTAACAGGAAACAGCATTTTAACTTTCATAACAATGTTTGGAAGAAGCTCCTGTACTTGAATGAAATGGACTTTTGTTATTTTGATGTAATTTCATTTAATCTGTTTCACAAGATAATTAAGGACTATCTTTAATGGCATACAACTTTGTATGGTCTGGATATGAGATACAGTTTTATATGTAGTTTGCAAAGTTCATTTATCTGTACAACAACAAAGACTGAGAGCTACTTTAGCTCAATAAACTTATATACTGGTGAGTTAGCCTAGTTTCTAAAGGCACTGATGGCTAACAGCATATTAGAGACCTAAAACACTGAGGTTAAGAATGTGAGCAAAATAAAAAAGTGTAAAAGATCTATTCAACAGGCTGAGACCAGCGCACACACTGACCTTCATGTACCGGAGATTTGGAATGGACATAATTCTCACTTCAGGGATATAACTCCTGCGGGAGGAACGGGCAGAAGGTAAATCAATACACTCTAAACACATCAATAGTGTTCAGCAAAGCATTCATCTGTATTCACTGAAGGCTGAGAGCTGATCACTGAACTCCTGGGAACATCTTCAGGTGCAGAGAGGAGCCAAAACATTATGAGCACACCTGACAGCAAAACGGTTTCATATTATGCCGCCTCTGCATGAATAATTTCCTGAACCTGTGTCAGACTTTGAAGTGATTAAACTACACAAGGCTTATAGCCGATTAAAACTCTTCATTAATTAAAAAAGGTCAACATCATTAGGAAAACACAGCATCGGATGATCAGATGATCTACTCACACAGCCACCAACTGAATTTTAAACTTGATTGAAGTAGGATTGAACTCTGGCTTGCTCAAGTTGTGCTCGCATTTCTTGAGGAAGGAAGGAAGAAAGGACACCGTTATCTAAATGGAATCTAGAGAAAAAAAAGAGCCTTTGATTGATACCGAGCAGTAAAGTGGTAATGACCCTGCATCGCAGCGAGCGTTTCATCAGGAGGTGCTTGTGTCGAGGGTGAAGCTGCGACGCTCCTGCAGGCTGGAAGTCCGGCTGCAGGAGTCGCTGGCGCAGAGTGGTCACTGCAAAGACACAAAAAGATGCAAATCAACCTGAACAAGAGAAGTTAGCAGTGCTGTTTAGAAAGTTCTGGACAAAATCTTACCTTCTGGTAAACTGATGGGTCTGGTATAACAGTCCTCAGGTAGAGGCTCCACTTCATCGAGGGCCTGGGCAGGTTCAATGCTGATCTCTTTCTGGTCCTCACCCTCTTTAAGGCTAGACGAGGTACACAAACGCTGCTTAATGATGGCACTTAATAAAACTGAAGCCTAACAGTAACAGCTCTGGTGGTTTTGGAACCTCCAGCATATGAACTATAAATAATCTGCTGACATTAAATTGCACTGTTATACAGTTAGCAAAAATCACTTGAGATGTTAATGTTGATGCCCTCAAGGACACTTTAGCAGCCAAGATTTTTAAACTTGGCTACTGCACGGCGACCTTTTGAAACAACAGACAACCAAATTCACATTATTCTTTCCTTGCTGTTCTTGCCTGCTTCACATTTGTCTCCTGGACGTGACAGGACACTTTGTCAAAACACTGCCTTTTGTCAGCCAGTCATTAATTTTAGGATGTTAAACGGGGTCCTTGAATGTATTCTGGTGAAGAGATTTAAAAATGATCCCAGCTGACAATTATATTACTACAATGCGATGATGCAACTTGAGAAAAAAAAAAGAAGAAGAAGGGTGACGAACAGTTCACTATGATGAATCACCTACACGTCTCAAGCCAAGTTTCAAGGCTCTGCAAATTGATTTCAATGGAAATGAATCAAAGCAACAACTGCTGGAAGGTCGAATATCTATTCATCTATGTCACCAGTATTATGTACGTACACAATGTATAGTTAATGGGCTGAAGCATGCAATACCAGGTAACTCCTTAATACTTTAAAAGTTTTACTTGGAAAAAAGTGTTGCATCTAAAGAGTCAGAAGCAGTAGTAATTATATGTGAAAAGACAACTCACGAGAGGCCAGCCAGGCTTGATATGGGAGCTCCAGACCTCTGTTTCTGCAGTCTGGTTCCAAGGCCATATTTTTCCTGAGTGAATTTAGGAGGAAAAAAAACACAATTAAGCAATTTATCAACTGAAAATTCAGGACTCAAGATGATTTTTTTTAACTTAATCTACAGCTACACTTCTACGTGGCTATTTTAACACAGGGATTGACCCATAAAGGAATTTACGACAACGTTTTGAAATGAAAAAGGAAAAAAATTCTGACATTTAAATAAACAATAAATACGCCATAAAGAGTATAATTTGGCTTGCGGTAAGAGACAAAAACAGAAGCCTTTCAGCCCAGAATAGCGGGAGAGAATCATCTCAGGATTCAATTAGCATGAAACCTATTTTGATCTTGTTACACAGACTTCAACAAAGTCTTCAGTTGCCTCTCTCCCTCTAATCAACACAAAGCCTCCTCTTGTGTGGTTGTCATTTACCCAAGGAGACATTCATGTGATCTGTGAGGCCACTCAGTAACAGATTGGACAGAAACGGAGATAAAGAGAAGACAGTGCTACTGCAAAGACGACACTACCCAAGTTGTGAAAAATACAACTCACCACCACATGAATAGTGTGTTGCTGGGGGGGTAAAAACCAAAATGTCAGAGTGCACAAGCAAAGGAAAAAAAGAGAGAATAAAGAACAAGGTGAAACCCAAGCGACTTAGCAAAACATTAGTGGCATTTGGTGACGTGCAACAGCAACAGAAATGCATCAGTGATGGAAAACAACCGCAGGACATCACAGATTAAGTGGGTCCAAATACACAACAGCAGAGACTGGTTTGCATTAACGGATGTTAATTATTGTAAAAGCAGAGTGTAGGAGGTGTGACCAATGTGCCGACAAGCTAAAGAAGCATGAAGACCATGTCCACACCGGGGCACATTCTCGGCTGCGTTTTGGTTTTTCAAACACACTAAGTTTACGGTTAATTTGGGATTTCAACTTCTGACGCAGCCTGAAAGTATGGACATGGTGTCAGTCTTGCACTTTAAATGAAACACAGCAGGTAACAATAATTATTCAGTCTTGCTTTGGCTACAGGTACGCTAATCATATAAAATCTCCTAAAAGGTACAGACTTTAAATGCACCCCTGGTAATGTCACTGAGCTTGAGGTAAAATGAATCTCTTAAATGGAAATAATTGTTGACCTAAGCTAATAGTAATGCTGAGACAACAGCTGTTTGGCATTTAAAAAGGTTGAAGAAGAAGGTATGATATTTTTGAAAAGGCTGAGTGTAACTGCTGGGCTCAGAGGGAGCAGAGTACCGAGAACGCCAGGGGCATGCACTGTCGTCTCCTGGCCAACTTCTTCCTGTCTCGCTCTTGTTTCTCTCGGTGAGCCAGCTGCTGATAATACTCTATCAGCTTGTTGATCTGTAGGGAACAAAAAAATGAATCAGTGCTTAATGCATTCTTCTATAAAACAAGACTTTTTGTAACTAAATAATATATTATGGTTTTATCAAAAGCTGATTTGTCCATCTTAACAAAAAAAACTTGTGCAAATGTATAGTCTTGTAGAAAAATGTTTTCAAAAATTAATAAAAAATGAAAAGCTGAAAAAAACAACTGTTCAAAATAACTTTGTAGGAAAACTGAAGGCATATTTCACTATAAAGGTTAAGGGAGGGCATTTATAGTTAGTTGTTTTTGCCAAATGTGTTGCCTAAGTAACTGTGCAGCTGCTTACTTGCTGCTCTGTGTCTCTTATTCAGACACACATCTATTCAGAAGCAAGCAAAGCATAACAGGGAAACATGTGAGCAACTCGAAAGAATTTAAATGACCAGAGGGGAAAGCTTACCCGCTGAGTGTGAGGGTTCTCCGGCTCTTGCCATCCGCCGCTCGCTGCAGAGAATAAAATACACCAAAACATCAGACTGTCACAGATGACGGTTTTGACTTAAAACAACTTTATTCATGAGCTGAAGTAATGACCAGCTGTTCAGTTACTGCAAAACTTTTGACACAAGGGAGGGTTTTGACATTGCTGTTGCTAATTAAGGCCAGAGAGCTTAAATGTTAAAACTAAATCCTCATTAGCATGTGTACACTCACCAACTGATTTGTCAGCCATTCCCACATCCCGTGAGGTCCAGCGACAGAACCCACAGGCCAAATAGTAGGCCTTCTTCATAGCCGTCTTGGTCGGATCATCGGGCAGAGGAGCTGGGATGTTAGTGGCCCGAGTAGACAGTGTGTGCATGCAACATGGGCAGTCGAAACAATTTGCACACCTACAGCAGACAGATAATCAGGTATTAACACATGGCTATTGATGACATAAGTATGATGACATCAGAAGACCAGACAAATACAAAGTCAAGACGGACCTGTGTAAGTACTTAACATTTCTTAATGCAACTGCACTTCAGCCTCACCTGTTCTTCTTAAGTTTGGCCTCTGCAGAAGGCATGTTCTCCAGACAGCTTGGACAGTAGTGTGAGTCCACCTGATCACCGCAGACAGAAATGTAAGAGAGGTGCATCCATATTTTAAAGCCGATCTTTCACAGCCTTCCCTACTGCTGGATTATCAAAGTGCTTGACAACTGCAACTTCAATAAAGGTGATCATCACTGTAAATGGTTAGCATTTGTTTCAAGAATGTGTTAAAGCGACTTAGAGGATAAACCACTATTTTTACAGGGGTAAGATTGATGTTTCATAATGAACTAGCTGGCAACAAAAGTCCTGGATTCGTATTATGATGTTGCTACAAAAGAAAAATCTAGCTAAGTCGTCCTGGGTGTGGTGTCTCTAACAGTTAGCCATGTTAGCAAGCTACTCTGTAACAGTAAGGACGTTGAATGAGGTGGTTTATTGATAAAACAGATGTGTTTTAGCTATCCAGCAAGCCGCTCATGCCATTATTTTGAGATAAGTAGATACTTTAATGTTGAAGTACAGCAAGAGCTAGCTAGCTTGTGCTTCAATTTCTGTTGTGTACGACATAACGCTAATTCCAACGGAAGTGAAATCGAACAGCCAATGACATAAGCAGTCTGCGTGGCAAACACTTGATTGACAAGCGGCTGAACCATACAACACGCGAGAAGACAGGACAAATCCGCCTACCTGTCACAGCTACTAGCAAGTCCGCTAACAACAAAGTAGCGAAACAAAGCTAACCGCTAGCTTGTCATAACCAGAGGAGAAGAAGGGAAAACACGCCACTGTACCTCGTGAGACACACATTCCAGGGACCGCAGTTCACTACAGTAGCGACAAAAATAAAGCTGAGATAAAGGTGCTCTGATTCTTTTCTCCCCACGAACCAGATAGGCAACTCTATCTGGCTGCAAAAGGGACGCCATCTCTGCCCAGCGAAGCCGACCAGGATGCTCACTGACTGCACTTCTAACGTTGATGTCTCCGATGGTTGTCTACACAAACAGTCCGCTCGTTGTCGACCTCATGTGGTGAATATTGAAACTGTCAGACCTAAAACTTTTCATATTATGGGTTCTGTTCCCACTATTTTGTTAAATGCAAACTTGCAAGGTAACAAAAAAACCCACATTAGCTGCTATGTGTGTTCCACGCATTGTTTTTATGAGTTATATTGATTTAATAATGTTGCTAATTGCATCAACTTAATAGTGTTAGTATTTTCAACTCAAATATCGGAGTTCATTGATTTAAAACTGAACTTCAGTTGTAATAACCAAATGAAATTGACTTAATAGCTTCATTTTACTTCACCTTGAAGTCTCATCTCCTACCTACTAGACTGGACAACGTAAGACCCTGAGGATAGGCACTAAAGTAATTAATCTAGGAATATTTTCAATTTTGATATGGTTAATTTATTTATTGTATTACAGTTGATGGTTTATGTTGTACTACAGCTAATATTAGCTAATACTAGTCATATTTAGCAGTGACATTTGATCATCCTACTCTTCAGATACCAGTCAATAAAAATTTTCGTTTCATTTCACAAATCGCTTAGCTTGAGAGGGCTGTTCATGTTTATTACTCTGCTGAGGAACATGGCGGAGCTATTTGGCAATCAGCGTTGGTTTGTCTGTTCGCAGGGAAGGTTAAAAAAAATGACACAAGGACCAAGTGATTAGATTTTGGCAGTGATGCAGCTTATAGTCTGGATCCACAGATTTGTTAAAGATTTCTGTATCATTGCGAGATAGCGGCACAGCGTAACTGTAACTATGACAAATGAATACTGCCTACTGATGATCACATGATTGAGATCCTACTACAAATCGACCACTGCACACTAATCGGGACTTATCCATCAGAAACGATTAAAGGAACAACTGATTAACGACTGAAGAAACATCTAACTGGTTTCTTTTTTAAAGGTTTGTCAGCTTAAAAATCTGTTCATAATTAAGATAATTAAGTACATAACACAGATATTATTTAAAAATAACATGGAAATAGAATTGCCTTTATCTGTAATCAACTTAAAGACTTGTGTTTATGCAATCAATCATTAAATAAGCGGTCATTAAAAATGGTTTTGACTGAAGAGGAAAAGCTCTCTGGGCTCTCAGACTGACAGTGTCACATGTTCTTTCCCACTGAGCAGCTCCTTCATTAACACATTCACTTCACATTCATTTGCCAGAGCGCTGTCATTTTCTCCTGAAACAACGTTATCAAAGTCTTAACTACCAACATGTTTTCTACCTTTGTGATCGTTAAATGATGAGTATACATTTGTGTTGTAATTGAGCTTCTTATATGGACGTGCTGCCATCTCATGCTTCTGTAAATGACTTCTCATGTGACCAAACACATTCGCCTCAGAAAAGGACTGCTTACAGTTACACATGCAGCATGAAAGAAGAGCTTATTCCTCTACTTCTCTTTCTAATCTGCCTGTATTGTTATTAGAACAGGACAAAGGAGTTTCTGTTACATTAAATGATTAAAACGTACAGACACAGCTGTCATATAGATATGGCAGAAGGCTAATTCTTAAATAATGGCAACGTTGCAAACAGTAGTGACTAAATATTTAATCATTTTACCTCAAGTGTGTAAGGATACAGAACATAACTTGCATTTCAGTGTAATCACCTTCACTCTGAAATTTAAATAACAGTTTTTGAAGTAAGCAGGACTTAACTCTGAACAAAATCTTGACTTTATGACCACCCTTAAAGAAAAACTTCTCAGATTTAGTTGATTCACAAAAATCAACCAAACTGATGTGGAAAAAAGCAGCATTTGCCAAAAAAGGTGAGCAGTTTGCATCCTTGTCTTGAACTTTCTCAATTCCACTGTGCCAGTATAAGATCAGAGGATGCTTTGTTAAACTTTATTAAAAGGACACTCGATTAAATTTATGACTCCAGTTGTTGTGCAGGAAATTGCACCTCTTTTCCCATGGATGGAAAAGCAATAGCATGTAGTTGTGTTGACTTTGTGTGCATCAACCACACTTAGAGTAACATTCTGGTAAAGGTAACAGTGTAGTTTGTTTGGTCTAAAGACAATCTGAGTGTACAAATCTACCTTTTGGGTTTCTTCCTCTATAAAATTCTACTTTCTGACATTTTTTGTACAGTTTAACAACTTGTGAGTCACCACTTAGGATGCCAGTTGACTGAACGTTTGATTTGCTGCGTTCTCTTCGAGTATCCAAGGACACACACTGCGGAAGATGTCCAACTTATTGTAACTGTCACATCAGTACACTGGATGCCTGGGAGATTGGATTTTCCAAAGGAGAAGAAGGAAGTAGCGTGTGAATCGCCTTGTACTCGCTTCAAAAATGTCACCAAGATAAGAGACAGTGATGAGAGGTGGCACTTGGGAGCTGTGTGTGACAGAGTATTCTTTGTGTCTGTGCCCAGCCATGTCTCATTAGGAGTTATCAAATAATACTAGGTTTTATCTTAATATACCGTGTGATTTTAAAGCATCATTGCATGTCCAGGGATCAGTTCACTACCATATGTGAACTGAATTTTAAGATATTTTACCCGTAATACCCTCTAATTGTCTCATTATTGGTCATGTTTCATTGCTGTATAAATATAATTTATGGCCTTGTGGGACATTGCAGATCTGAAGCAAACAGTGCGCAACATACAGTCAATGAGGTGCTCTAACAGGCGCGCAAAGAGGCCTGTTAGTCACCCACAGGGCATATGGCCAAGTACCAGCTCACCATGGCAACAGCTGATCCCAGAGAGGAGAAATGATCCATGAATAAAATAACACAAGAATAGCTTGTCTCTGTTTGGGGAAGCTGGTGCCTATTATCCTGCTTTCATTAACATTCAGTCGACTTGTCACTCATTTAGAGTGTTTCATTTGGGTATTTTATAATGATAATTCTCGCGTATGACCTCGCTAAGTGCTGTTTACGAATGTTCACAATAGGTTAAGCAGCTGGCATGCACACCGAGGCCTGTCAGCTGTGTTTGTTTTATTTCTGACAGGTGGTCAGATTGTCTTAATTAGGGAAAATTAATGTCAAAGGGGAGCATTTTTAGTTAGGTAACTACACTACGTTATATAAAGGTTTAAAAAATAATGAACAGTAAAAAGTGCTGCTCCATTGGTTCCTCATCATGTGAATACCAGGTTGATAGAAGGGAAAATTATCTATCTTTGGACCGATATTGGGGTTGGCATTTTTCTGATTATCTGCACTGTTGTTTTTTCTTAACAAATTATGATAAATTAATATAAAAATTTGCTTATTTGGCTATGATGTTGCCACGATCTATCACTGTCTATCACTGTGGTCCATAGTAATGTCTGTTTATGACTGGTTAGGATACATTCTGAAAACGTCTGGGTGAAAAAAAAAATCTATCTTTACTACTCCACCAAGGAATGCGGCGGAGTTATGTAACGATTACTGTACATTTGTCTGTTTTTCTGCCTGTTAGCAACATTACTTATAAACAGAATAACGGATGAGGATGGCAACACCTTTGACCAATTGCACTTTTTGCACTTTTTGCACTTACTACAGGTTTTTCCCTATGTCTGAATTCTTGCTTGTGTTGTACGTCGCTTTGGACAAAAGCGTCTGCTGAATGAAATTGTAGAATTGTAGAATTGTAGGATGAATTTTCAGGGAAAGTCGAAAATTACACAAAATAATTAATTCACATTTTGTCCCTCAGGGAGCCAACAGTAACTAATGATTCTCCTCAAGAATGGGAGGAGGTATATGATTCATCTGTTTCTGAACTTAATAGCAAACAAGAGTGGTTTTGTTTCCATAATATTTTAAGTTGTTTATATTTTGTGGAAACTCTGGTGGTCAGCAACCATAAAAAGTTACTTAATCCACATTTAAAGGTGTTTTAAGCCCCTCAAGTGCACCAACAACAAGTAATATTCTGAAAAAGGCCATTTTTGACCTTGCACCGCAGTTTGCATATTTTGGTCAGACACCTGACAATCGACAGGACACCCAAAGACTCCTGCACACATATTCATTGTTGTCTCTGCTGCATAATAACAATAACTGTCATTTCTCAGTTGCAAGAAGATGTAGTGAGTGGACATTATTTCTAAAAGATACTGTAATTTGAGATTTTCATCAATGAGTTAGACCAGAGAGCAAAGTTCTACAGTTGACCCTTGGCCTGTTTTAAAGTACTCCTGCCCTCGAAACAGCACAAGTATCAAGATGAAGAAGGGTGAAAGTATAGCAGCTGTCTGCATGACGCCACTTATTTGGTAAAGGCTTCTGGATCCATTAGGCAAACAAGTTCCCCTTTGCATTGTACACATGACAGAGATGGTAGAGTGATTGTTTATCTGACCTCCTGGGCCTTCTCAGCATTTCTCAGAGTGTTAAATGACCCAAACATAATGCCTTCAGATGTAACATTAGCCAAAAATGTGAGCAGAAAAATGTATAGCTGGAAAGCTAATCAGGGGAACAGTAAAGTCATGAGACAGCTACCTACTAAATCACAAAAAACACTACTGATTTTATCAGCTAATGTTACACCATATACTGTTAAATTTAGCTAGCGAGCATCTAGTAACAAATTGCCTGCTAATTAGCTGGTTAATAAATGGCAAAGAATAATACCCACTAGCCACAATGATCCAACAATGTATTTTTGCCATGAGTTTTCATGTTTGGTATGTACTAATTTGACCCTAAACTGTAACGCTTATGCATCAAAGTTAATCTGCACTTTTCAAACTAAAGTAAAATCTCATTAATACAAACTCTGAAAATTCAAAGTACCTAGATATTCAGTGTGTTGTTACAGACTTACGATATCAATAGCATTGAAATAACTGCTGTTAATTCAAACTTGGTTCAAACATGTTTTCTATTCCATCTCAACTTTGAATTTTTCTGTATTTAGAAGGCATGGATAATTTATGTTGCCAGAATTGAATTCTAACATTCAAAAAAATGCATGAAACAATGTTAATATACTAAACATTGGGTAACTGGGTTAAAAAAAATGTTTAAAATAATGTAAAAATACTAAGCCAATGGCCACCATCTTGAAATATGGCTGCCACTTTGGCCTTTTAATGTGGTTATTGTTTTTTTTCTTCAAAATTTGTGGCCTATAAATGCCAAAAATGGGAATATGTGAAGGATTTTATAGTTATGTGCTCAATTAAAAGGTTTAATAGTGGATTATGAGAAAATGGGTCAGAGTAAACCAACTTTTAGAACCATTTTACCCATCAGAAACAGCAAAATATGACCCAGCATTATCAGCTCAACTATAAGTTTACAGCAATAACTCAGCACTTTTTTTGAGTGTAATAATGCAGAAAAATGAATGGTAAAAATGACAGAAAAATGCATAACCAGGCACTGGCTGGCACCTGATTTCCCCACAAAAAATGAGCAAATTTGTTAAAACATGGTCAAAATAAGCTTCATAGGCGCAGCTGTCACAACCACACCCTACATAGCTGACAGATTTGTGCACCCTTTGCGGATGGGTGGACCAAACTGGATGGATGGAATAATGCCTGGTCGTCTTTATTTAAAAACTGACACCTGGTTTTCTATAATTTATTAATGTGTTATTTTTTCCTTCTCATAATGGATAAAGCATTACAAACACCCTGTTTATAAACACCTTTGTCAATGTACAACCCCCTGTTGACTTTGTAAAATTGTTTTTTTTATGACTTGTTTGAAATGATATCATTAAAAAGGATAAAGAGAAGAAAAGATATTCAAGTTGTGCTCTACATGCTGAATACTTCTGAAAAGCTAGGTTTGGATGTTTTTAAGTGTAATTTGCTAGTCTTGAAAGAATTGAGATGAAAAAGACAGACAACCAATATTTTCAAAAGATATTTGCAGTAAAATTGTAAATATTTCTGGAGAACACAAACTTGATTGAAAGCTTGATTGAAGTGTCAGCTAACCTGAAAACCACATACTTTACAGCAGCTTTCCTCTTAGATGCTCCGTCTATTTTCTTGACTTTTAATGCACTTTTAATCTTGACTTGCATTTTTATGTTGTATTTCTATGATTTAATTGTGGGACTTGTAACATAGTTGACATTTTTGCTGTTTTCAGGCCTAAAATCAACATGGCCGCCTAAAATATTCTAAAATATTATATATACACAATTAAATACAACTGAAATTAAAATTTATTTATAAAGATATTGTAGTAAACCTGTTGACATGCAATAAATCCACACTTGACTCACACAATACTTTATATTAAATAACTCAGAAAGCCTTGCAGTCTTGTCAGTCTTTTCTTCAGAAGGAAATGAATGAATGAATGAATGAATGGATGAATGGATGAATGAATGAATGGGTAAATTAGTTGAAAGTAATTTCTCAGACACAGATACAATTTGTTATTTTCCATATAAAATTTGATATATTGCCTAGAAATAAATATCTGTCATGATTATCTCAACTTAATAAAAAGAGCACAATCAAAACAATTTTTGAATAAGTTCATTTCATAATTGTTTTGCTAATTAAATTCGGATGGTTATTTAGTTGACATTTTAGTGACATTTTAGTTATTTCAGGCATTTTTTATTCTGAGTGTTTATATAATAAATAGAGATTTTTTAAAGACATGATCATAATGAACTTTTTTTTTTACTTTTCTACTTTTAATAAAAATATATGCAAGATATATCCCGCTGGCTTAAAAAAAATCACTCACTTATATATTGAATCATATGATCTTTATGTCTGCTTTCAAATCATGTTTGTAATTAATATTCTCAATGTATTTTTTGTCATTGTAAAGCACCTTGAATTGATTTGTGTATGACTTGTGTTATACAAATAAATTTGCCTTGTCTTGCCTTGAAATGCCTGAGTTTAAAAATGTTTAACATATGATTAGTAAATGTAGCTGTTGATTACTGACAAAGGTTATGGAATTAGCCCTGATAAAATCCTGTTTTCCTGCAGCTACTGTCAGCTACTTCATTCATTCATTCATTCCATCATTTATTCATCCATCCATTCATTCATTAATGCCTGCCGTGTTTACGTCAGCAGATGGCGACATGTCATCCAGCTGTGTGCCCCTCCTGCTACGTCTCCTGCCACCAGAGCTCATTTATACCGAGGTGGAAACTGACAGGCCTCCACAGAGAGGAGGCACCGTGTCGGGCAGGATGTTGTCCCTCGTACCGCTGCTGCTGCTCGGTCTGCTGCGACCCTGCACCTCCGGAGCCGCGTTCACTCAGGTAGGACCTGTTGATTTACCAACAGATTCACTGCATGAATGCAGACAGCAGAAAGAAACGTCACATCCATGAGCGTTTTTATTCCTAAGGCACACTTAGGCTGTGATAAAACCCACTGCAACAGAGTCTGCTGCAGAAAATGATGCTAAAAACACTGCAGCCATCGTGTATAAATCATCTGAAATGTAAACATAAGGCAGATAAGTAATTATTGATTACAACAGTGTTTGGGGTGTTTTACATGCCAGTAAACAGAGATCCGTCATAACCTCTGGTGGTCAGATTGGTGTTTTCCAGAATATTCCTTCTGAGTATTGTAATAATTCAGCTGCCTCTTTCTTGTCGGAAAATTTTTAGCACCAGCCAGTTTTCACCCTTGCTTATGTTTACCTACTTCCAAGCCTTTTTAAACAGAGACCTCCTCAATAGATTGTTGATTTAAACTAATGGATTCACAGTGAGACTCTGAAGAATTAGATGGATTTATCTGTGTATTCTGAGCTTTACAGCGCAAAAAAAGCACAGCAACTAAGAGCCTTTTATTTCCAAAGCTATAATTGTTAAGGTGTTTTCATTTTGTGGAAACTCTGGTGGTCAGCAACTATAAAAAGCAAGTTAATCCACATTTAGAGGTGCATATTTTTGCCCCTCAAGCACACCAACAACAAATGATCTTTTGAAAAGGGCCATTTTTGACCTTGCCCTGCAGTTTGCATACTTTAGATCAGACACAGGACAATCGACAGGGCACTGAAAGACTCCTGCACACGTATTCATTGTTATCTCAGCTGTATAAAAATAACAGTTGTCATTTCTCACTTGCAAGAAGATACAGTGAATATTATTTCTAAGAGATCATGTGAGAGTTCTGTCACTCAGGTAAACCAGAGAGCTCCTGCCTACATAACAACATATCAAGAAGAGGAGGGGTGAAAGTATCGCAGCTGTCCGCATGACGCCGCTTATTTGCTTAACGCTTCAGGATCCATTTGGCAAACCAGTTCCTGATATTTGCATTGTACACAGGCCAGAGATGGTAGAGTGATTGTTTATCTGACCTCCTGGGCCTTCTCAACATTTCTCGGTACATTAAATGAACCCAAAGTGTTTTATTTTGCCTGAGTAACACACCATAAACCAAAGACAGTCAGTTTAGCAAAATTTACACAAAGAAAAAATAACCACATATGTCAATTTGAGGAGTAAACATTTCGAATTTTTTGCTTGGAACATGAATTTCTGTTGATTGACTGTTCATTACTTTTAGCTCTAGATTCAGTTTAGAGTCCAGGATCTAACACAGGTAGAGTTATTACCAGTGGCGTCACTATGCCTATTTTAGGGGGGCTTCAGCCCCCCTAAAATATTCATAAGCCCCCTAAATAATTTTATGTTCATTTATTTTTTTAAAAAGTTGTTTTTGTTTTGTTTTTTTTACAAAAAAGTGCCAAAAAGTTCCATATAATGTGACCAGAATATGAGTTTAAATACATAATCACATAACCAGTCATTTTTAACTTAGATACGATCATAAATCTTAGTTTCTCTTCACTTCATAGTGGAAGGTAGAGAGTCTGAGTCGGTGCGTCGTTATGCAATCTATTCCACTTGTTCATATGGAGCACGCCCACATCACTGAAATCCAGTCCACATTTTCCCTGCAACCTAAGCTGCTGGTACCTGCAGCATGTGTTTATAGGGAACGAGCACACAGAACGGAGGAGACCTAGCCTAGCCGCGCTAGACAACCCACAGCAACGAATTTAATTCTCTGCCAGGGTATGGCAAGCCGTTTTAACATTTAATGCCTAGAGTGCACTATCCAGAATTAAGACTGCGGATATCCACAACTCCATTCTGACTAGGCGTTCATGAATTTTGGATATCCAGAATTTTCATTAAAGATATCCATAACGTAATTTTGACTATCCTAAAGGACAGATAGAGATATCTAAATCTCAGTTTCGCCTAGTGGAAACTGAATTACGGATATCTCTAATGACATAACTGAAACGTCATGAAACGCGTCACATATCCTAAATGAAAATTACAGATATCCGTAATTCAGTTTCCACGAGGCGAAATGTGAGTTAAAGATATCTTAAACGTCACTATGACTCGTCGGAATGACGTTGCTCTATTTTAGGCGGGGGCGGATTGAACGTCATTTCATTTGGTCGTTTGGGTCGGTGCGCTGGTATTTATTAAATAATTTTACTTACAGGGTACCTGGTAGTTCCATGTATAGCTCACTGGGTTAAGCAGGCGCTCCATGTGCAGCGGCTTGGGTTCGATTCTTAACTGTGGCCCTTTTCTGCATGTCTTGCCCCTACTCTTCTCCCTTTTACCTGTCACTCTTCACTGCCACCATCACAATAAAAAGGCAAAAATAATAATAATAATTTTGTTTATTTATCCATATGCGGCCGAATGGGATGAGCGGCCAACCATCATCAGCCCTGTACAGGCACGCAGGCACGCAGGCACGCAGGCAGGCACGCAGGCAGGCACGCAGGCAGGCACGCAGGCAGGCAGTCACGCAGGCAGGCAGGCAGGCAGGCACGCAGGCACGCAGGCAGGCACGCAGGCACGCAGGCACGCAGGCAGGCAGGCAGGCAGGCAGGCAGGCAGGCAGGCAGGCAGGCAGGCAGGCAGGCAGGCACGCAGGCACGCAGGCACGCAGGCACGCAGGCACGCAGGCACGCAGGCACGCAGGCACGCAGGCACGCAGGCACGCAGGCACGCAGGCACGCAGGCACGCAGGCACGCAGGCACGCAGGCACGCAGGCACGCAGGCACGCAGGCACGCAGGCACGCAGGCACGCAGGCACGCAGGCACGCAGGCGTCACACCACAACCACGCTCATCCCATGGGGAGATTGCAGTGTTTGGTAAAGGTAAAAATGAAAACAAGACATGATACATAGATCGATCAGGTTGATACTTTATTGATCTCCAAGAGAAATTGGCATTTACAGTAGCTCAAAAAGGGGAGAGATAAGTATGGTAAAGAGGCATGTAAGTTTTAAACTAGATGAAGATATAGAGTACAATATAAAGCAAAATAGAAACACAAAACTTACATTTCCTATACATAGAAGATGTGCATAGTGACAGTGTGCACCATACAGTGGTGCAAAGGGCAGTTCGTACACAATTAAAAGACATTTATATAGATGTGAATGCAACCCACACAGTAAACCAGCAACTCAGAACGCATGTTACTGTCCCTTTAAGACGCTAGACGCAGCACCTAGGCAACCGCAGAAACAGAGACCTGAGGGAGAGAGCAGAGAGCAGAGATCAGGAACTTTGATTGCTATTTATTGAATCAATTATAGCCAGAAAAATTAAATGAATTTAGCCGCGCTTTTGCTACTTTGCTAGTTCGGTGGTATGTAGCCTATGCTGGCAACACTTACTCCGAAGGAGTTGGGGTTGACGGCGAAATAGCCGCCTCGTTGCATCCACAATATTATCCGTTTCTCTTGCTGCCAGTTCCTGTCGAGCACGGGTAGTTGTACTGAAAAGTCTGTCAAAAAGGGAAACGTTGTCCAGCCGGGAGGCCATGGCCGCGACAGACAAAAAAAGGCGTCAAAAAAAGGCGTCAAAAGTTCAAATCACGCATTTCACCGCTTTTCGCCTCAAAGTGGGAGGACTAATAGCACGACATTACAGATATCTGCAATGTCATTTCGTCTCGTCAAAACTGTCATTCAAGATATCTTTAATTACATTTCGCCTAGGCAGAATTGTAATTACAGATATCTCCAGTTTTAGATATCTCTATCAAAATCCATTAAAGATATCTCTAACATAATTTTAGATATCTACAATCAACACCATACACATGAATGGCAAAAGTGACATCATTTCTCCTAGGAAGAATGTATTTGTGGATATCTGAAATGATAATTACGGATAGGAGAAATAGAGTTGTTGATATCTCTAACGTTCTTTTCGACTAGGAAGAACTGAATTACAGATATCTGCAGCGAATATCCAGTCTGGGCATTAAATGTTAAAACGGCTTGCCATACCAGGGTGGGTCTAGTTACCCTCCATAAGGCTCGAGGCTGGATTCTCCTAAAACTGGCCGGACCAATCACCATGAAGTGTAGAGTCAGAAGGCGGGCGTAACGAAGTGACGACAGAGGCGTGACGATTCTGACAGAAACAACCAGTGCACAATAAACAGTTATCTTTCGACTGGGCTTTGGCCACAGCCCTTAAAGATTTGAAGGTAAAATTCAACTTGGAAGATAAACAAAGGACGGCACTTAAGTGTTTCATTGAGAAGAAAGACGTATTTGGACTTATGCCGACGGGATATGGCAAATCCTTAATATACCAGTTGGCTCCGCGGCTCCGCTAGTTGGGAAGCTAATGGGACTTAGCCACAATCCGCCGGTGCTCTCGGAACTACGTCAGCCTATTCGTTGCGTTGATTGGTTGTATACCTACCCAATTGCTGCAGAGGGATTTGATAGACAACCTTTTAGCCCGCCTCCCTCCCTGTCGAGCTTCCTTAGACCCTTGTGCCGTCAGAAACATGGGTGTAGCATGGCTAGGCTAGAGGAGACCAGCATTAGGAGAAGAACGTGAACAAGAATGGATATGCGAAATGTTTTCAGGAGAGTAAGTATTCATCACTGCTGATAGTAACAATAAGTTAGCTCCAGCCCCCCAGCTAACAGCAGAAAGTCCCATGTAATTAATAAACCAAATGCTCCCTGTTAGACAAATAAAAACCTGGCTTGTTCACTCTGTAGGAGAGAGCCCCCTGTAAAGGAGGCAGCGTGAGATACTGCTGTATCTCTGTGCACGTCTTACCTTTGTTGTTCTGCGGTCAAAAGTTACATTTCAGCTCTAAAAGAACGCTGCTACTTAGCTAGCTAGTTAGTCTGAAATGCACTGTCAAGGTTCTGGTTGTTCATAGAGTTGGATGTGCACTCTTATTTATTTTATTTTATTTTTTACCATATACTATCTTTGGGGTGACTTCCTTCTGGAGCATCAGCTCCAGCATCAGATACACACTGTGCAACAGGAGCTGAGCTCATTCACGTATGATTATGTGAATAATGATGATAATAATAATAATAATAATAATAATAATCATAATCACTCCACCACCCATATTGACCTGTAGGAGTCAGGGCAGAGGAGCAGAGAGAGTGAGAGGGGAGAAACCTCTACTGGAAAGGTGAGTCTAAAGGATTTTACAGGAGAGAGTCATTTGTGATGCAGACAGTCTTGGATTTTTATGGAACTTGATATGAATATGAAATATGAAACATTTCAGTCCAGGTGCACCAAATAAGACTTATTTAACTTGAGCTTTTATTTATTAGAGTAATGATTGGAAAGTGGAGATAGCAAAGAGAGAGATACATAAGCCAAATATACGACATAAATAAATAAATAATTTTGCTAGTTTTGGACCTAATATGACTCTGTTTTCACTGGTTGGACTGAAGAAGACTAAGACCAGGAGCACTGTGGCTCTAGAGGGAACACTCTCCTCTATTATGACTATTAAAATGGCTGGTTTGGAGCCATGCAATAAATGGGAACCCACCCCAGAGATCATCAAGGGTTCAAAAAAAGCCACCAGGGAGTACAACATGGCTCACAAAAATTCATTTTTCCCTGTTCTTTTCCTGTTCCTGTTTACAATTGTGCCATTTATTCTGAGTTGACAGTCTTTATTATTTATTTTTGGGCCTCGTTAATAAGTTATTCATTCATTTAGTCCTGGGTTTAGTCCATGATACCCTGCTCCTGTGATATCCAGTCAGATCTGGTTTAGTCCTGATTTTAGTTCATGTCACCCTGGTTCTGTGAGACAGAGTTTAGTGTGTGATTGTAATTCTGTTCAGTGAATAGATCATTTAAGTTATAAAGATGTTTTGCTTTTGCTTAAGCACTTTTTATTGTTTAGTTGCTGATGTGGTCAAATTGAAGCTGTTGTGCATTAGAATCCTCCAAGACAAACGTTACAAGTGGTTGCTGGAGTTATTTCAGTTATGCACATATTTATGGAAAATACTGAAATGTGTTGTGCTCATCCAGCCACAGAACTTTCATCCATATTTTACATGAAGAACTATTTTCAATACTGCCTGCTGTTGCAGTTTGTTTGTTTTTTTGCCTTTTTTTTTAGCTCAATGTTGTTGTTTTTTATTATCCCTCTATAATAAGATTTTATCAAAATGCTCATAAAATACACCAGAATGCAGGAAATAGGATCAGTAATTTTCAAAATTTTCTGGGGGAGGACCCCCAGACCCCCCATCAGCATCCTGCACAAACCAAATCTCTGAGGTCTGGTCACAAGTTGGCAGCTCTGAGTTATTGTGAGCAAAAGTCATGGCCACTGTGGTGTAAAACATTTACGCAGTAAAGTATCTCTGAATAAATCTAAATCTTAATGTGGAAAAGCAATTTCTCAGTTTTTGTTAGCTGTAAAATTAAATGTTCGCTCACATCCTGTGCATCTCCTGGGGGCTAAGCCCCCCCTGTCCTTAAAACCTAGTGACGCCTCTGGTTATTACTATGTGTAGTCAGTTTTTGTTGCATTAAGAGAAAATCTTACCTGTCAAATACAGGATTAAGCTGCCTGGAGTGTTACAAAACAAAGTAATTCCATCTGAAATCATGGATTTTTTGGAACATTTTCTGCTCAACCATCTCTGATTTGACAAATGTTTATAAAAGAAAATGTAGATATTTCTAAATATATTGTTGAAATTTGAGATTGATATATGAATCACTCATTTCTTTTAGCAGAAATTACTTTGACAGTTGAGGTTTTGTTTGCATGACAATATTCAGGAACTTACAAAAATAAAAATGTCATCTTCACTGTTATTTCTCATCATGCCATTGATTCTGAATCTGCAACCTTGGACAAGTAGCTCAAATAAACTCTATCATGTTGAATTATGGAAAAAATTGATCCCATCTTTGAGCACACAAGAGTAAAAGATTTTCTAATGGTAAATTTTCATAGCTTGACATATGTTTAATGGTTAGCTAATGTACTTGAGTGGTTAATTTATTTCGCTTCATGTTCGATTGGGAACAAACTTAAACTTTACGACCAAAGTCCCAAGCTGAACTATACATAGAAAGTTGAAGTGTGAGTACATGTGCTGTTACGGTTTTCCAAGGGAGTTCAGGTACAAAAAATGAGCAAGCAGACAACTGGAGCATTTTAAGAAGGTTTATTACAGCGTATAGTACTAGAACTACAGAAGGCTCCGGAAAACTACAACCAGAAATACCAGACAGACAAAGAAACGAACTAATACTGCAACTAGTGGTAGGGAGGACAAACTGACTCACGTAGGGTATAACCCAGGTAAGAACAGTAAAACTCTAGACAGAGAAACAAAGAACTAACAGAGCGAAGCCCACGAAGGCTTGATAATACTAAAGCTAAGACTACAGATCCAAAGGTGAAGCATACTAAGATTCTAAACTGTTGAACAAAAAGCGAAGCACACTAGGCTCAAACACTGATATGAAAACTAAGAAATATTAAACTAGGCGCAGTGAGAACTATAAACAATATATACAAAATGTAGACTCAGACTGTCTGATGCTCGGACAGGGCTGGGCCTCGATTTGCAGGGAATCCAGGTAGTGTTGCAGCGGCTGGTCAGTGTGTGGGGAACGCCAGATGGTGGGAAGCGGCTCCGGTGGGTGAATCCTTTGAGGCAGTCGGCAGTGGTGAAGGAGACAGAGAACCCAGGTGAATCCATAACTATGGCAGAGGAAGACAGTCAGATTTAGTAAAAGTTTAAACACACTCAGAACTAAAGAACACTAGTTAACCATTACAGGTTGTGTCTCAATCCTGCACTGGGAGAAGAGTGTCGCCGGGTCATATAGTGGTGGAGAGAGAGGCTTGATTGGGTGTGTTTCCACCTGCTCTTGATGATTGTGATGAGGCACAAATGCCGCTGCAATTAATCTATGAAGGAACCTAAGGAGGAAGAAAAAAAGGGAAAGTGAAAGAGAGGGAGCACCAGCCAGAGCTGGCAGCTGCCTGCCTGACATGCATATTTGTAACAACCGCTTAAGAGTCTAGCTTCATGTACCTACCTCTAACAAGTAGTTGCGCAATGCATTGAGCTGAATAAGTGATATCCAAAGTCACTAAAGACAACATTATAGGGCCTGTATTCACAATTATTTTTTCTTTCTTATAATTTGAGAACCATTTTGAAACTCCAGAGCTTTGTTCTATGTGGATTAGGCTATCTGGCAATATTTTGTTTTTATTTTTGTGGTACAATTAGTCATACCTGCTCAATCAGTTATTAAAGTTTAGCAAAAATAATGATAATAGTTTCTGATATATGGTCGATTAACATTGAAATGTGCAAAAAAAAAAAAAAGGGCTTTAAGTTGGTTATGGTGCAATTTAAGAAAAAAAGCTATTTCAGAAATTACTTGATATATAAAAACATAAACTTCATAGATACCATTTTAAATATCCACAGTTATTGATTAAAGCACAGTTGTAAGTAAATCAGCAGAAAACCCCTGATGATTTGAGATGGAGTAACCCTGAACTCATGGCCACCATTTGTCTGTTTGTGCTGTACAGATTACAAAGTGTAGGGCTAATATTCTAGCAAAGTTGTTTGCCAAAGTGTTTAAAGAGTTGTGTGTCAGTATATCGACCTGTGTGCGTGTAATCTGATTTGTAAATAGTGTAATAGAGTCTTTAAATGTGTACTAGGATTTGTAAAATCTGAAAATACCCATACTGATATGAAAGGCTGAAAGGTCTTTAGATCCAAAAGCTGGAAATACAGACGAGATTTAAGATTTTTTGCTGCACTTCTGCTATAATTTAAAGGAACTCAAGTCCTTGGTTGGAATCAAACCAAGTATGTAGCAGCGCTGTAAACATTTGACAGCCAGGTTGTTCCATTAGTGCACAAATCATTGTCATTGTGTACTCTGCAGGACAAATCCACATATGAGTTGTTTGCTGTCTTGCAAACATCTGTGTATACATTTTGGTACAATACTATACTAAAGAAGTAATAACTGTGCTGACTGTTTGCCAATCAAAGTAAGCACAACCTTTGTCTTGTCTCTCCAGCGATGTGACTCATCCACAAATGGCACCCTTTACAAATACCAAGCGAGGACTCTAAATGGTAGTTGCACTGTCAACTTGAGTGACTACCAAGGCAAGAGCGTCCTCATTGTCAACGTGGCTACATACTGAGGGTACACCTATCAGTATGTGGGTAAGAAACGCCACCGCAGGCTTCTTTAATGGGTGAAAAACACAGCCTTCTTCATCTCAACTTTTTCTGCTCTTTTTACCAGAACTGAATGCACTACACGAGGAGATGAAACCGTTTGGCCTCACTGTTCTTGGCTTTCCTTGCAACCAGTTTGGGATGCAGGAACCGGGGAAACGACATGAAATCCTGCCAGGTTTGAAGTGAGTCAGTCACAGTAGAAACACCATAAAGGCCACCCCACATCTTATCTTCTAGGGAATTTGAAAGGACTTTGTACTGGATGCTTGTAGAAAACTTGAAAGGCTTTGGTTCTTATAGAAAACATGAAGTTAAGAGAATTCCCTAAATTGGAGCCAACAGCTTCTCACACAGCCGGTATACATTTTGATGTGCTGTAACATAAGAACTTTTAAAGCAGGATGTAGACAGGAATTTGCCGTATTGCTAAATCCTGTCAATCAGCAAAGCTTCATTTAATCAGGGAAACATCCTTTGGCAATGAGATCAGTTCCTCTCAGTGGCCCCTCTAACACACGTAGAACTTATGTCTCAGGTTCCATCAGTCATCGTAGATCCGTAGCAGAGCCTTTGCAGTGCGCTGTGTGGTCTTGGTCAGCTCACAGATGAATCTAGGGCAGCTGCCAAAGCCGTAAAGTGCTCAGAGGCACGTCCAATGATAAGCTGCCCTCTCTCTGGATTCCAGGCATGTTAGACCGGGCAATGGATTTGTTCCAAACTTCCTGCTGTTTGAGAAAGGTGCTGTGAATGGAAAAGACGAGCAAGAGGTTTACACTTTCCTCAAGGTAAGATGTGGCCTGCTGGTCAAAGTGAGTGATTTAAAAGTTCTTTGAATCACAAAGATGTATTAAAAATGCAGCTGTGCATAGACTCCTTAGATAGGAATGCAATTGACTCAACATATGAACATTAATGTAGAACTGGATGCTCTGCAGATCTTCTAACCAGAGTGTCGACAATAGAATCACACTTTTTACGTTGTAGGTCACACCGGAGCACAGAGCACAAATGTGTTTACACCCAGAACTACATGCAGCCAAACTAGAGATTGACCGGTTGTTGTTGCAGATATTTAGCATTTTTCTGATTATCAGTATCTGCATTTTTATTGACTGATTATTAATAAATTAAATGTACTATTTTAGGTCTGATGCAGCCACCTCTCTCTCTGTGGTCTCTCAAGCAGAAACTGCAAAAAGCTGAACAAGAAAAATAAGTCGTTGCAACAAACCAGGGCGTTAGTATCTCTCACAGTGGCTACGGCTATGCTAGCGCCTAAGTTAGAAGGCAGCAATTAATTACCCTGAAACAGAGTCTGTAAAACAGTCATTAATAATGCTTTAAGATATGGGGAATGGAAGTGATAAAACAGTGAAAGAATAATAGAGAAGAGCAGCGGATGTAACTGCAGGATCAATCTCAGTCAATGCCACATAAACAGAGGAAAGTGTCCTAATTTAATCACTGCTGTTTCTATTTTACATATTCAGTTGGTTCAGTATATAGTTACGGGACGTTTTAAAACAGTTGACAGGTATCATAGTTTACATTTTTGCTGTTTTCAGGCCTAAAATCAACATGGCCGCCTATAACCAAACACCACATGGCATTTTTAAAGAAAGATTCTTCTGAAATATTATATATACAATTATATGCAATTGAAATTTAAAGTTATTTATAGAGATATTGTAGTAAACCTGTTAAGATGCGATAAGTCCACACTTGAGTCACACACTACTTTTTATTAAATAACACAGAAAGCCTTGGAGTCTTGTCTGTCTTTTCTTCAGGAGGAAATGACCTCATGTGGTCATGTGATCTGGAATTAACACACTGTTTTTGTAATGACTCATATAAAATTTGATATATTGCCAAAACAGAAATATCTGTCATGATTATCTCAACTTAATAAAAAAGAACACAATCAAACATTTATTTTTGAATAAGCTCATTTTATTATAGTTTAGCTAATTAGACGGTGGTTGTTAATAAATTTGAATGGTTGTTTAGTTGACATTTTTGTGATATTCAGTCATTTTTTATTATTAAGTGATTGTTTCCGTAATAAATAATTATGGAATTTGTAAAGACACGATCATATTAAACATTAAAACTTATTTTTTTAAACTTTTTATAAAAATGTATGGCAGATATATCCCATGGACTTCAAAAGTCCCTCAATTATATATTGACCCAGTTATACTCACCCTTATTAATGAAGAAGCCTAGTTATTAATGACAGGTTCTCTGCTGTCACATGCTGATAAAACATTACATTTATTGTATATCGGGCACAGATATCAGTTTTCGCCTTTCTCAATCACCAATAATCGGTCAATTCCTAAGCCAAACGCAGCATAAAGTATTATCCAGATATATAAATATATCAGGGATTAGAGCTTAATTGTTTCCGAGTAATTTTTGAATAACATTACTGATAAGCTGCACTGATCTCAACAAGATCTTTAGGATGGAGGTTATGTACTCGATGTGGACACTTTCTTTGCAGAGCTCCTGCCCTCCGGTTGGAGGCGAATTCGGCAACATCATCGGCAGATTGTTCTGGGAGCCTCTGAAGATGAGCGACGTCAAGTGGAACTTTGAGAAGTTTCTGGTGGGACCAGACGGCAAGCCGGTGATGAGGTGGCACCCGAGTGTGGCCGTGTCTGAGGTGCGAGCTGACATTCGCAAGTACTTCCTCCAGCTGTACACGCAGGACGTTTTCAACTAGAATGTGATAGCAAGCTGATGTAACAAATAGAGCAAAAGTAGCACATCGAGTAGTGTAATGGGACAGCTTCTGACACATGAAGATGGCATGCTGAATGAAGAGGAGGCTTGAAAACAGGAACACTGTGGTGCCTCTTCGGAATCTGGGGTTCGGGCCAGCTTTTCAGTGCATTCAAGCTGCCCTGCGATCCCACAGTGCCATGTCATCTTCACACCCCAGGACCTGTTTGCTATTACAGTTCAACGTTAATTACTTCCAATAAATCCTAGAGAACACCAAACTGATGTGTGGAACTTTCTTTACAGGCAACAACTGCGGGTGTTATGTAATTGAAGGGGTGAAAATTATGCAGCAAAAAAAGTTGTGCCCCCTTGAACACAGGGTGAATAAGCAGGGGAAGATACTAACAGACATTTAGAATAGATTTATTAAGCCAGTCAAATACAAAAAGTCTCACATGTGCTTTTGCCTACAGCAAAAAAAAAAGAGAAGAAAAAAAGGCTACAAACCAGGAAAATACAACTGCCAGTAATTACAGCGTACCTTTCAAAGTGCAAGTCGGCTCACATCTCATTTCAGCTCTCACCCACCGTTATTTTGTTCCCCGTTTGATAAAATTGAGCTTTTTCCCCCCAAAACCGTCTCCACACACATATTTGAAGCCCTTCATCTTGACTACTTGAAATAAACTATACTAAGGAAATTGTAATTGGGATTCAGGTAAAACAGGCAAGGCTTGATTTTAAGTTTAGATTTACCTTCTTAAAAACGGTAATGATCTCGAGGTGTGGATCCTGTGTCTGTTATCGGGCCTCTCGACTTGGTGTTACAGCAGTTCACAGGTCAGTCGGCAAGGCATGGATTGCTGGTTGTTGGAGTGGACAGAAAGCAAAGCCAGACATCCTGGCAGAGGGGGTTTTGTTTTTCCTCTGAAGAGCGGCTGTACTGCTGTAACACGGGGTCTAGGGCCTTCTGAGTACTGATGAAAATCTTCCTCCTGCTGCTGCTGCTGCTGCTGCCTGAGCAGAGTTCGAATGTTCAGTCGCACTAAATTAAAACTCAGTAAGTTCACAAGACCTAACAGGTATGAAGAGGAAGGTAGTCATCAACGTTTTGCTGCCGTGACCTCGAGATGACGCGCGCTGGGGCTAAACTGAGCAACAGTACAGGATGCAGCAAGATGAGTGTAAATATCGGAATGAGTGGTCAAATCAAGTAGAAGTGTTGTTTAATGAGATTAGGTCCATCATCATGGGGAAAAGAAAAAGGTTGTGTATGTACTGTGCATTGTGTATTGTGTCTGATACAAACATACAATGTCAATAGCTACAATATATTGGGATTACACTAACAACATAGAAAGAACAGCATTACTAAAGACAATGATTTACACTTAGTCAATGCAACTATCAAAACAGCAGGTTATAAATAAATTATCATAATCACAATCAATGTTTTTGGTATGATACCATCAAAATTCATTTCCCAAAATTTTTGTATTTCAACAACCACTTTTGAACAGTTACACATATGGGACAGTTCTATAACATCGATGGTACTGAAGAAACCCTCATAAATCAATTAACATTCACATTGTAAATTCTATGATTCAGTGTACCTATATAATCATTCATTGTTGGAATGAGTATATGTAGTCATATTGGGGAATGGCTTCCTGTAACCCTACAAGTAACAAACCGAGTGTTAAGTTGTTACGTACTTGCAGAGAAACAATCACATAGGTAATATTTTTCTGGAAAAAAAACCCAAAACAACTGAACAATGTTAATTATTCCAACCTATTTAACAAATGACTTAAGTTCCCGATAAAAAAATCTAAATAATATTTCATGTATATATTCAGAATAGCGAAGTGTTTCACAAATAGCCTTATAAAACGCAAGTATAAACAACATTACAATAGGATATCTACAGTTCAGTAGGAAAATTATAGATCAAATCACACCTTGTCAACTCAAAAACAAACTGATTTCATGCTACTACCCAGACTGTTCGGTGGGTACGGTGACGTTTTAGTGCTTTCCAGGGTCAATGTTCTGTCGCTCCCTTTTTCCGAATCCTGCTGCTGCCGCGGCCGCCGCTGCTGCTGCTGCTGCTGCTGCTGACTGATCTGCAGAAACAAGTTCAAGATTACCTTCACAGTCACGACCTTTGCTGCTATTTTGATTTCTTTAATCTGAATTTAGGGCTGTTTTTTGGACATCGTCAGCCCAAAATCCCAAAATAATCTTTTAACATTTTGTATTTTAAGCAGTCTGAGAGGAAACAGAGAGGACTTTAGCAAATTACAGGCCTTTTCACACCGATCAGGTAAGATGGTACAAACAAAAACAAACTTTACAGTGGGACGAGGCCGTAAGCGGCACAGCTGGGTTAAACAGAGGACTTTGACATATACATATAAGGTCAGGCTTTAGAGAGAAGAGAGAGGACTGTCGTTTAAAATTCTGATGTTTATCTTTTCATTTAGCTTTAAATTAAGCTAAACATGAGCGACTGTTTCAGCTTTAATTAAAATACAACAATCGGGGCATCAGAGATGATTTGCATTAAAGAATTATGCCAATAATATTCTATATTTTCTTGACAATTTTCATTAATAGAAACGATAATTTAATCCAGATTACGAGTATCGTCTGCTTTAAGCCTGATGTAGCTTAAAGTTCTGTGCTAAAGGTCTCCAGCCAATTGTAGCAGGGACAAAAACACCTCAAAGCACAGTGAGTCACACCATGGTGCTGTGCAGGGGTCGTCCATTAAAAGGTACATTTCAAGTAGGGTTCCAACTAATGAGTAATTCCTATATTAATTAATCCATCAGTGATTTTCTTGATCGTTTGATTAGTTGTTTGGTCTAAAAAAAGTCAGAAAATGTTTTAAAAAAAAAAATTGTTGAGCAGCAACCCAAAGATAATCATTTTAATGTCACAGAGGAATAGAGAAACCAGATAATATGAACATTTAAAAAGCTGGAATCAGAGAATTCAGAATAATTGCTCAGACTGTATAATTGAAAATAACTGAGAGAAAATGTGATAGTTGACAACTAATCGATTAATTGATGGATTTTTGCGGAGTTCAACCTGTCCTATTGGCATTATTGTGTACTACTAAGTATTAAAAACAAAGCTGAAATAAACTGAAAAACTGTCGGCAACACATGCAGCATTTAGAAAAATCTAAAAGCATTAGTTGTGGCCCGTTTTTAAAGAATAACAGCTTTAGCTTGAGCAACTTGGCTTGTGACTGAGAGCCACACACAATGTTAGAGTTTGAGGAATTGGATTGTCTTAAGATTGACTACTTCAAGAAACACATGGTTAGCTTTGGTAGCTTTACTGGAGTTTTACTAACAATAAAAACAAAAACACAGCAACACAACTTGTCCCTGTAGCAATAAAAGAGCGTACAAAAAAAATGATTTATAAGAATCAAAAAGGTGTTCTTGTCTGACTTTGCCTTACCTGCATTCTCTGGTGGTGGTCTCGAACTCTCTCCTACTGCTGCTCTGGCCCCTCTGGGTTGAGGGAATGACATCTGCCAAGGAAAACCCTGACCAAAGAGAAAGCACCGTCTAAGTTAAACTCTCTAAATGTCCGGAATCATCAAAGCTAGCAGCCCGTAAGCCTTTGCCGTAACCTAGCAATGGTTATTGAATGTAAGCGTGCGGCTCCCAGCAAGTAAGGGGAGTACAGGCAAGAGAAAAGAAGAGCCTTGTTTCCTCAGTGAACCAGAGTCACTCCAGAGACAGAGACAGAGGGGCCTTAGAGCACCCTTACCGGGGTAACAGGCTGGAAGTCTCGTACAGGGGGTGGTGCTGCGGCGGCTGCGGCTGTGGCGCCTGCTGCATTGGGCATCCTGGGAGGGAAGTGTATGGGCCAACCCTCAAGGCCCTGCGGTCCCACCTGCACAAAGGGACCACAGTAGGGAGGGCTCAGCGGGCCGTTCACTGAGCCTGACGTGGGGTCTGAGGTACGTCTTTCCTGCTGCTGCCCCTACGAGGGATCACAAGTACACATGTGATCCCCAATCAGTGCACGGCTGCTACTCTCAGCGAACGCAGCGGCCATGTCGTGGCATGGGCCGCTGCTGACCTTCAACCCTGCTGCAGCTGCCTCCCACAGAGGACTGGAAATGTTCCACCTGCTGATCCCGAGTGCACTGACAAACAAGCTAGCTGGAGGGAGGCTCTTGTGCTGGAGTATTGATTTGTCCAGGGAGAACTAAAGAACAGTCAGTCTAGTCGCTCAGTCATCTATGACTGCATTCTGTCACAAGGGGGCGCTAGTCTGCAACGTTTACCACCATTGGCTCATCCCAATTCATTCTAAAGACTTAAAGAGCAACTTTCAGTCAAGTTTTCCCTGATTTAATGCACTGCCAAAATAAAATGACGGCACCATTTTATTCAGAATTTCAATATATTTGCAATACTCTCAAGCTCAGCCCTGAGCTGTAGCCAGTACCTGTTTGTGATGCTGCATCTGCAGTCTCTCCAGTTTACATCTCTCTGTTCGTTCTCTCTGACACTCGTTCTGCGCCTGATGAAGCTAAACCACAAAAGGACAATAAGCAGATGAGCAAATCAGTCGTACAGACATTTTGTTATAATAGCTATTCACTACAGCAGACAAGAGCAAAGACTTCCTGATTTCCTCATATATGGGACAAGACTGTGCACACTCAGCTTACCTGATTGGTCAGATTAGTGATCTGACCCTGGAGTCTCTCAACTTGCCGCCTTAAGTCCTCTTTTTCCTCGTTCATTCGCTCCCTGTCGCTCCTTTCTTTTCTGAAGTCCTCCTCAAAGATTTTCACCTGAAGCATAAAACAAAAAGTTCAGGAAATGCATGTGTAATTGCAGCATAACTGTGTGTATTCATGCATTATGATTTCTTAAGCATCTGACCTGTTCTTTTAGTACGGCAATCTGAGTGAGCAGTTCCTGTTTTTTCAGGTTATTGGCTGCATCTGCAAAGTTGCCCTGGCCAGGAGGTTGTTGGGAGGATGAAGGGGAGTGCAGGTTTAAGGCTTCCTCCAACGCCTGAAGTAGGACAAAAACAAAGATTACACAAAAACAAACGCCTGTGTGTTTGATAGCTCTTTTTGCATGTTTCACACTCACCCTGTTGAGGCGCTGGATCTCCTTCTCCTGGTACTCTCTCTGTTTGCTGAGCGGCAGCAGCTGATCCTGAAGGTAGCGAATCTTCTGCTTCAGCTCAGTGGTTTCAGAGTTTAAACACTCCTTCTCCCCCTGAAACACACACACACCCAGAACATTAACATTTCTCCTAAAGCCTTTTGAAACTTTTTCTCCTTGTGTGATGTTGAATTTCACCTGGATTTGGCGTTTTTGTATCCTCACCTGTACATTTTCAATCTTGGACTTGGCCAGCAGCAGCTTCTTGTCGTAGTCGCGCTGCCTCTGCTCTCGCTCGGCTTCCAGCTCCAGCACCGTTTTCTGGGACTCGGCCAGTCGTTGTCTGAGGTCTGTGATCTGAGGAACAGTTTAAACCATTTAGGTAGGGACAGCATTCACAGAGTCTGCTAATCACAGCTCTGAGGCACAATTTTCATGAACACAAACCAAAAAATAAAAAAAATAAATATGCGTTTCAGCGATAACAACTCTGGTGAAGATAAACATCAGCTGGTGCATGCGTTAAAGTACAGCCCTGGAAATGATGTGTTATCAAATTACAAACTAAGCCGCAGCAACAAGGACACATTTGCAAACACGCAGTGCTGTTTTTGTGTAAAATATGAACGAACATAGTGACGCAAATGGATATATCTAGGGTTCTGTGGTTTAAACCAAAGGCTGCATGGTGTCTCCGTCTGAACAAAGTGTGAATACAGGTTTCTTCATATAACTGGGTGTGCACAGGCAGAAGTGTGTGAGTGTGAGTGTGAGAGTGTGTATATGTGTGTGTCTCTGCTGCCCTCTGACTGCACCACAGCAGGAAGTCAGCGGGTACCAGAGAGGTGAGGGGAATTCTTGCTGAAGTGTGACAGGCCTTGTGGTAAGTATGCTCAGATAGCAAAGCTATTGCAAGATTGCACCTTTTCCACTGGACAAGCACATTAAAAAAAAAAAAAAAAACACAGACAGCTGCCAAATGATGCACACAAACTTCAAAATCAGGTGTTTTTCAAAAGACATTCAGAAGAGTTACGAAATCTTTGACTATTTCACTAACAGAGTGCAAAAATGTGGCGCCAATAGGCTACAGTTCTTCTTAACAATAATAGTGTTCTGTATAATTTAGCAATGCTTATCGATTTCAAGGCTCAGTTTATCCTTGTTGGGGAAAATAGTGAAGACAGAAACTGGAAGCAAAATTTTACAGCCACTTTGAAAATGTGTGTAATTCATGAACTAAAGTGACACACAAGTATTTAAAGCAATACCTTAAGACAATAGGGAACATTCAAAGAGGTGTAATTAAGAAAGTGGAAGTCAGCTGATTACTTTTGTTTTGTACATGTAGATACATTCTTGTACAATTTCCAGTCGTATCTGCATGTGCTTACCTGAATCAAAAAAGAAGTCTTTGCATTTTAATACAAGCACAAGGGAACATTTTCAAAAGAAAGCTAATAAAAAAATGAGTGAAAAACATCAGAAGTAGACTGAACAGACTTTATACACCACAGAACCCATAATAAAAAGTAGCAACTATTTTAAAAACTGCATTCAAAATTAAAAGTCTGAATGAAAAGAAATTGGACTGAAGAGCTCAGCAGCATCAGTGAAGGACACAGCGATGTCTTCCCACACCCTTTTAACAGTCGTAAAGTCATTACTGTACCTTCTGCTCAAACTGTGACTTCATGGAGTTCCACTGAATGTCCCACTGCTTGTTCACCTCCAGTACCTGTAAGCAGCAGCAGAAAGTAAAACAAATACTGAACATATAGGAAACAAACTACACAGAGAGTTTCCCCTATGGCAAAAGAGGATGAGCAGCAAGTAAGCAAATAAGTAAGTAATACTCACATCCTTTCTCTGCTTCTCCAAAAGCTTGATCTTCTTTTCGTACACCTCTACATCACAAGGTTTAGTTGGGGTTTTCTCTGCAGCTTTTCCACTCTGGGGGAACACAGAATATTCCTAAATCCACAACAATCCTCTGTTACGCACACTGTGTGAGCTTACAAAAGGGAAAGTTTGAAGAAATGAATCAGCTGAAAGTATTTCTAAAAGAGAAAATGAAATGTACAATGAAAATATATTTCGCACAACGAAAAGATTCAAATAAAGCCAAGCTACACATTGTGCCTGTACAGAATAAGAGTATACATTAGTGATGTAATTGAATTCCCACTACCTTCTGCGGTGTTGAGGCCTCCATTTTAGGTCGGACAGCAGCAGCTTCCTCCTTAACTGGCTCCTCTTTGGCCTCTGGCGTTTCGGTGTCAGATGGCGACGTCGCCGATGCCGCTGTTGCTCCTCCTGTGACCAGCTCCTTAAGTTTCTGATTCTCCTGTCTAAAGTGGCAAGAAAATGAAAATGATAGCGCCAGAGGAGCAAGATCCCTTATCCAGCGTTTGTTGACATGTTGCGCTTCAAGAGGCCTTTTGGGAAGAACCTACAAAACCCACTGTGTGCAGTCAGGGCAACAGAAAGCACTGGAGTAATCCCCCCCACCGAAAGTGAAAGCACTGGCAATCGTCCACATTTATGACACAGAATGTGTAATGTTTCTTATGAAAACAGTTTTCACGCTGCAAACAAAAACTTCCACATGGTTAAAAAAAACAAAAAACACCTCGACCACAAGAATGAAAGGCTGGTGTTGTCTGTAGTGAAGTGATGCGCTCCGATAACACGTTTTGTTCTTTTTGGCTTCACTAACAATAAAAGTTTGTGCTCCAGCAGAAACAACACAAAGCGCGGCCAAGTTAAAAGAAAAGGAGAAACATTACCTCAGCTGTTCCAAGTCTCGATTCCTGATATGATGATCCTCTTCCATTTTCTTTCGAAGCTCATTGTTCTCCTGTCTGAGCTGCTCACAGAGAGTCTACAGAAACAAAAGCAAAAGAATCCATGAGTCTTAACAGTAATATGGTCACTATGCAGCACATTTGAACTGTCTTTGTTTAATGCAGCACACAAACTATAACGGTTTAAAGTAAAATGTCAAATAAAGCAGAGAGGTCTGGTGTCAAGTGCAATCAGTGCAGATGCCTGAGTGACTATTCGTCCACTACCAGTGTTGTGTACCAGTAGCAGCATTTCTTTTTCTGTATATCAAGCACAAACATGTGTCCTCTCCACACATACTACTTAATAAGACGCTGAAAGGAAAGAAAATTTTAAAGAAAATCTAAAAAACAAAAATCAAATTCTTACATGTGTATCTGTTCAAGCTCTCCTCTCTACACCTACCATCCATAAAATCTGCCACAAAAAGGCTTTTATAAGTCAGCAAGAAGCTCCAAAACTATCTGGCAAATCAGGCATAACACAATACAATATTTAAGGTAAAACAAAATGTGTAAATGGTTTAGAGTTAATATATTAATGACTCAAATGTATACACTACCATAGAGGGAACTCAGAGTAAAAACTTCAAGTTAAAGAGTGCGATGGTGAATTGTCATTTATTACTTTTGTTAAACTGTTGTGTGTCGTACCTGTAGGAGGGACGTTCTCTGTTCATTCTTTTGGACCTTAGAGGAAAGATGGTGGAACTCCACAGCCATGCGGCCAAGGTGAGCCAACAGCTGGTTTGGGTTAGACTCCTCTGCAAATATGCTGAAAGAGCTCTCTAGCCTCTTCAGCTGGCTCGCGAGCTCGATGTTCTCCTGAGGAAGGAGGGGGATTACTCCTGCCACTGACCCGGCCTGGAGATACCCACATAGGTAAAAAGTCAGTCAGCCTTTCCCCTCAAACTGACTCAGTAGGCGAGCCCACAATTACACACAAATTTAGACCAGCACAAAGCATGGCGTGACAGTCATCATGCTATTACGTCTGTGAAAAGCAGCAGCTGATTTATCTGAAAAGTCAAACCAGTTTTCCTTGTTGGATTTAAATATAACCCGCACAGACTATAGGTGGTTGTGGGGACACTTTAACCAAGATGCTATTTTTAGGCGTGGGAACGGTGTCAAAAGAATTTTACAATACAACAAACATGAAAGGCCAGTCGATAATGAGGTTTGACACCATGTGTGTCTGAAACGTAATGGCACAGAGTCCTATTAGCACATCCACTAGGATGTGAATGAATCAGCTGTGTAATTCTAGTCAGTAATAATCCTGGACTTTCCCCCGATTGACTCAGGCTGGAGCTACCAGTATTGAGTTTGTTGGTGAGTCAACACACCAAGGATATCTTTCCAATGCTGAGGAAATAACTACAACAAGGAAAGGTTGAATTTAGCCTTAATAGGTTAAATTGCAATTTTAAACTGGTCCTAATTTGGAACAATCTACACGATTTAAAAAGTTTGACCTCCTGTTAAAGCTAAGTATTTATTGGGTACGTACAGTCAAGGCATCTGAAGTTTTTCCCTCCACATTCACCACCTCAAACTCCGATAAGGCCTCCTGTAAAGACCAGAGAGTCACGGTGTACTTTAATAAATGCAGTGTTCAAAATTGTAGCAAAAACATGTAACGATAAAGTAAACAATCTCTAACTACAACATATTGCACATTAGGCCCCTTTAATATCTGCATTATTTACAGTTTTACAATCATCACAAAATCTTTTCTACCCGAACAGAGAGCTCTAAAAAACAAATTACTTACATTAGGCTTTTCAGACTGAAGGGTCTTCCCTAAACAGCTTGTTTGCTCCTCCTTCTGCTCTGCAGTGGTGTGCAAACAGGGTTTACCTGAGAGAAACCACAGCAAAATCAGTGCCAACTGGGAGTAAAGTAGAAAACCATGCCACATCGTTACCACCCAGAGAAATAATCCACAAATAAGAATACAATTATACAAAATGAACTTCCTCATCACGATATAATCTGTGGGACCTACTCTGTGTCTCAGTCTGAACAGGTCCTCCCATACACAGACTGGCAGCAAAGCTGGAGGACTTCAGGGCTTCGTTGTCTCTCACAAGCTCCTCCACTCGCTGCCGAAGCCTCGATGCCTCCGACTGAGACTCTTCCAGCAAATCGCCTGCAAGTTTCAGAGAGAGATCTTGTCTCTGTCCGGCAGCACTTCAGCCGAGTTTCACTTAAACCAACTTCACGTTCTCTTTTTTATCCATCAAATGCTGCTAAGGCTACTACTATCAGCACGAGCAGTCATCAAATAGGATGTGACAGAAGCTCAGTGAGACATTACGTGTCAAACAGCACTGCTTTGGTGAGTCAGAAGAGAAGCAATCAGGACACTCACATTGGTACGCGAGCCTTTAAAGAGAAAACCAGCGAAGACTATCAGGTTTTACTACATACCATCTCGAATTCCTGTGTGTCAGCCCTGCTCTGCGTTTGTGTCGTATGGTTGTGTTTTGAATGAAAAGGCAGTCATGCAAGCTGTTATGGAATACATCATATGACTTTTGTATGGCTGAATCAAGTTTATACTCAGTAATAATCACGCGCTGCTGAAAAAAATCAAGCAGATATCTGTTCTACATGTTGCAGATTACAATAAAGAAATGAGCGTTCTTGTAAATGTACAAATCTGGAAGCATAAAATCTTTCGTTGAGACACACAGCAGACGTGCAGTGCCAAAAAGCAGGTGGCATTACCCTCAAGTCCACAGCCTTCAGATAACCATGTTCTCTTTAGGAACTTACCTAAGCTCTTAAGTCCCTTCATCCGCTCCCTCAATATGCTGTTCTCCTCCAGTAGCTGTCGATAGCTGCTTCCCCCTCCAGCCTCCTCCCTGGCCTTGACCTCACTCCCACCTGGATCATAGATGCGGTACGGACCTTTCCCTTCCATTGCCGTCGCTTACTTCCTATACATGGTCCTCTGAACTGTGGGGAGAACGCACAAACACTGTTATTTTTTTTAAACAATGTAAAAAAAACTGATATAAAGTGCTGGAAATTGCTCAGCAGAAGATAAAAGAACACATAAAGAAGAAGTCAGAAGTAGCTGACAATTACAGAATACAAGCAGTTCAGATTGCTTGTGTCTACAATAATAGTCCACGGTTTGCAAGAAGAGAAGCAGCTGGAAATTTCTATTTTTGCACTACAGGCAGCTGTATTTGAATCCTGACTTAATGGTAGAGGTCATCAGAAAGAACAAAGTACAGAACAACAGCAACAAAATGAATAAATATTAAATCAAGTGTTCATGTAAGTGAAGACCACAGCTGAAGCATTAGCTCTTGGTTCTGTGACCTAAACTACTAACCCTGTTGAACATATAACACAGGAATACAACAACCACTAAAAAGCAACCTCATATAATGTTTCTGACACTTCTCGACTGTGGATGAATTAAATATCACCCACTCAACCATCCCACTGTATGGTCTACTGTAAAACCACTGGACCAACGCTGTCGACCTCTTACTAAGCCGTATTTTGTAGGAGGATGAGTGTAAACTAAAGAAAATAAAGACCATCCGATGGCTCTAAGAAGACAAAAGCAGCAATATTACCATGAAGCTACCCTGCCAGGGAGAGACATATGGCAAAAGTGTGCTAGCGTTTGTGATGGCTAAATATGACAACTACAATCCGAGGGAAAAAAGACAAAAGAAGAGGGGAAAAATATATAAAACGTGACGTGAATCCTGCTAACAAACCTCTACCCGACAGACGAGAGTCAAATACAGCACAATGTAGCTAATGATAGCTACCTTGATTGGCTGAAGAAAGCTAATATTAGTTTTCGCTGTTGTCATGCAAATTGCTAGCAACATCTTCGTTAGCTGTCGGCTAGCTAACACTAGATGACAGTGCGGGACGGGACGCCGCTAGCTCCTCTCATTTACCCACTACTTTTATCGGTGCAGTAAGTCAGTCGGAATGCCGAGTTAAACGACGAGCCAGAAAACAAAGAGGTGTCTTTTGGCTGGGTACCTTTCTGCTCGCAGTGGCCTCTCGTCTCTCTGCCCAGACATCTATTGCGGAAGTGGTGTACTGAGTCTATGCTGTAACCTGGGAAATTCCACCTCGCAACGTTTGATGTAAACAGCGATGATTGACAGCGCGAAGGGCCAATCAGAGCGCTGCTATCGGTCAGCGGGGGACCAATCGGAGCCGCTAGCGGTAATGTAAACACTGGAGCCAAATGCTTTACATATCCACATTTCATTATAGACATTTTATGAGAACTGAAAATCTTGTTCACATGACTGACTTTTTGATATGTATATTAACATCTAAATTTGGCTCACGTTATAAAACAATATGCCTGTGAACACTGAAAATCAAAGAAATCCTGAGGTTTCATTTCAATCAAAAATAATTTTAATATAATAATTTATTAACCCTCCTTTTCTTTTTTTTTCTTTTCTTTTTTTTTACCTCTTAAAAGTCACCTCCCATGGCCCTGGGAGAAACCCGGCCCTGTTCTCTGAATGATTTTTTCCTCATTGATAAAGAGAAGGGGCTGGTGGGGGTTTCTGTGATTGCATCACATATTTCCTCTGAACTGAAAGGGTCATGTTACACGGAGCTTTTTTAGTTCACACTTTAGGTTAACAGAAATATTTGGCAATAGAGTAAAAAAAAATTACAATGTTGTAAGGGGCTGCAACCATTTCTTTAGAATTAATGCTTACTATAATATATTTTGTCAATTAACTATCTGTCTTCTTGTCTATGAATATATAAAATGTAAATAAAAAACTCTGAAAAATCTCCATCAGAGTTTCCTAAAAATCAAACTGACATATTCTTATTACTTTCTTTGTCTAACTGAAAGCCCATTCAGTTTTTAACTGTAAAGGATATCTATTAATTAAATATGATTATGATAGCTCAAACAGAGATATTCCAAAATTACCTAGGATTTTGAAATTAAAATATATGTTTGTATTACATTTAAGTCACATCCTGAAAATGAAGCTACAAATAATATACAGATCTCATTTGAGAATTCTGCCTGTGTACAGTGAACATCATCTAAGTGTTCTACATATCTATGTATGTACATGATTTCAGACAAATGACATATACCTCATTATGACTGTCATGAAAATATTCAGAGCGTACACCATACTTATAATATGATCAGCTGATCATATTATATTTCAAATCTACAGAATAAAATTATGTTGAGCACAATAATTACCTGATACTGTGTAATACTAACACATTACACATTACACATTACATAGGCCACTGCAAAGAAATACTGTATTTTTTTTAATGTTAATTGTAAGTCAGAGGTTGCGAGGTGTTTGCCGCGACTCACTGTGCCACTTCAAGTAAAAACTATGTTTTGACTTATTTATCAGAATTTTATTCAAGGCCCCCAGCGAACCAAAAACAAATCATTCAGAGCAATAGTGACATCTTGTGGGAATTAACAAACAGATAATACATAAAAATATTCGCCCCCTTAACAACGGTATTTAGTAGATGAATCTTTGGCTGCAATTATAGCATTGAGCCTGTATGAAGGAGTCTCAATCAGGCTTCTACATCTGTACACTGTAAATTAACCCCGTACTTCTTTGCAAACTGCTTCAGCTCTGTCAGGTTGTACAGGAATTGTGAGTGAACGGCCTTTTTATTTTTTAATCCAGCCACAAATTCTCAGTCGGATTGAGGTCTGGGCTCTGATTAGGTGTCTCTAAAATCTTCACCTGCTTCAGGTCGTTGTTTGGCTTCAAAAAAATGTTTTCCAAAGTTGCAGTTGTCTTGTAGACTGCCTCAGATTGCCCAATTCTTTGTATTTTACCCACTGCTTTGAAAACCTTCCCGTGCCTGCTGCCGAGAAACAACCCGACATCATGATGCTGCCACCACCATGCTTCACGGCCAGGATGATATCTTTACCATTTCAGTCTCTGAAGATCCTCCTTCAGAAGAGTCATAGGGGTCTTTGTGGCCTCCCTAACTAGTGTCTTTCCCGTATAGTCGCTTGGTTTTTGAGGACAGCCTGCCTCAGGTTGATTAATGTATTTGCCATATTTCTTTAATTTCCTAATGATGGATTTGACTGAACTGCAAGAGATATTCTGTGACTTGGAAATGTTCTTGTATCAATCCCCCAACTTATGTTTTTCAATAATCTTTTAATGAAGGTTTGACTGTTTTTTAATCTACTTGGTGTACTTACAGTGTGAAGTACTGATTCCCCAGTGGCTGGACTTTCCAGATACAGATGTTTTTATATTATAATCACTGAGACACATTCGCTGCACTCAGACGATCTCCATTTCATTAACTGCGTGACGTCAAGCACCAATTGGCTGCACCTCTGTTGAAATGGATGAGTCATTTTAAAGGGGGATAATACTTGTTCCGTTATTTATTTTACATTTTCAATTAATTGACATGAATTGATAAAAATCTCTTTTCATTTTGAACATGACAGACTGTAAATCTCTTTTAAAAAATGTTACATTATACTGATCGTGATTCAGTGGTGTAAAACAATAAAAGAGGAAAACTTCCAAGGGGGTGAATACTTTTTATAGACACTGTATGTGGTAACAATTTTTCCACAAGGAGTGTCACCAACCATTGCTGTGTTGACTGGAAGCATAAATATGATACTGTATAATTCAGCTTCCATTTAGACCAAACCACACAAGGGTAGTCCCAGCTAAGTAGTGCGTGTTTCTAAGACTCTAGAAAGACAAACAATGTTTAATTTCACTATGAAAGACATATCACTGCTTGTCAGCCAACACAATTAGAACAAAGACACCTAGAGACTCAATTTTAGAACATTGGCCTTGTCGATCTTATCAGGAAGCAAGCTGTAATAAAACAGGAAACACCCAGTTTGCAAATAATTTTATAATTATATGTGATATGATTAATGATAAACCCAAAGTAATCAGAATCACACCTTTGTGTTTCTCTTTATAAAGCCATCCCTGTTACTTCCTGTAATGCAAAAATGTGCCCCAGTAATACTGAAGTATTGACGTATAACTGTCGTAATAAAGTAACTGGTTCAGTAATAGCTGTAATGAAAAAACGTCATCACATCTCGACTTTAAATGTCTCAGTCAGTCATTGTAAATAGGATTTCACTATACTAGTCATTTGTGTCTTAACCTCACTGTAAAAAAAAGACGATGAGTGACAAAACAAGAGCGAGTGGGTGTGTGGACTCTGTAAATGGTGTGTGATTTAATAACAGTAAGCCTCATTAGAAAATCCTTTTCATAAATAAAAACTATTCTTTGACTCCGTTTATGAGAGTATTCACATATTTCAGTCCAACAACAGGCGCACACACCCAACTCAGTGTGTCCCGTTGGGCAGAAAATGCTTGGAACGTGCGAATGCATCCCCCAGAGACCTATTTGTTCACTACAGGAAAAAGCAAACACACAACTCATGTGGCTCACACACACACAAGTTGTTTTTCCTTAGTCCTGTCCCTGCCACCAAACACCTTGGCCGTATCTGCTGGTGCACAACGTTTCCACCGCAGGCTGCTGTGGTGTGCTGAAATAACAAACAGGGTGATGACTCTCAGCCTGCCGGCACAAAACAAAAAACAAAGGCCTGAGGATACAGGAAACATCACCCAGCATGTAGTCCTGCTGCGTAACAAAAACTGCAAACTTTGTTTTCGCCTCCCACCTACTTTAAACTACATTTTAAAGCATTTTCCTCACAAGAAAGTGAGCAGGAGACGTGAGAAAGAGTATTCATCAGACTGAAGGCCCACTGTGTCAGTGCTCTAAAGAACATGCACCTCACCCTGCTGGGACAGTCCAGTCTCCCATCTCCTCGCAGCAGAAATTAGCAGCTGATAGTCATTAGATCTGTGCTACTTAGTACAAAATGTCCTTTTGTTTGCAGAGAGTGGTGACTTCAGCCCTCCTGAGGCATTAAATCAGAGACATTATCGCAACTGAGTCTCTAGCACAATGCAACAAAACTAAACAAGACATGCTCTGGCACCAGATCTGCTTCCATTTCAGCCCTTAACAAATTACTGATCTTATTTTTATTTCAAATCTAAATTTTAGACTTTATTAAGTGTGTAAAACTAATGTACCAGTTTGTCGAGTAGGCGTTGAAGAACAAGTTTCTTTAAAAGCTACACTTAAGATGAATTTATCATCAGGTTTTATAATATTTAGCTATATTTTAAATACATTTAATTACAAAATAATGTAAAATAAACAACAATTTACTTCTTTAGACTTTTTCCTTGAGATTAGATATAGAAGCAACTGTACTTTTGACCAAAAGACCACACAATTATAGAACTAACAGCAGTTTTTAAGCTTAGTGAATCTTTTTACTGCGCTACATTTGCCTGACATGTAAAATTCCAAACAAAAGGCTACACCAGTTGCTTAAGTAACTGCATAAAAAGGTTGCAACCCACCCAGACGTCAAGAAAAGAGAGAAAGTACAGACAAAAACACCTCTAAAATAATCTATACTTACATCTCAACTGTTAAAACAAATAAACAACAACTCACCCACACATTCAGCTTGTTTCGGAGAGGCACTTTTTAAGGAAACTGGTGAATAGGGGGGAAGCAATTTCACTGTGAGACTTGGGGAATTCCCATAACCCAGTAAAATGGCCTGATACTGTAGGCTCAGCCTGAACAGAACCTGGTGTGTGTCCAACCGTGTGGCCTGCCTTCACTGAGCAACACAACACAGGAAAAGAAAGCTGGATACATTTAAATAATTTTTTGTAAACACGTACGCCAGGCTGCAAACATGGATGCATGCAAAGAAACCTGAATGATACAGAAGAGCACAAAAACATGGCAAATTTAATGGTGAAGTGAGTTAAAATGCATGTAATATATTTTTAACTTGCATGTTCAGTACCAGTCAAACGTTTGGACACATTTTCTCATTCAATGGTTTTTATTTAATTATTTTCTACATTGTAGATTAATACTGAAGACATCAAAAGTACAAAAGAATACATATGGAATTATGTTGTAAACAAAATAGTGTTGATCTCCAGTATTAATATACAATGTAGAAAATAATACAAATAAATAAAAGCATTTAATACAAAGGTGTGTCCAAACTTTTGACTGGTAGTGTATAGTACTGTAGGCCTACATACAGTACAGAACATGGCTTCTTCGCGTCACGTAAAGAAGCATCTATAACAGAGAGGCTGTAGACAGTAAGTCAAAGGCTAAAGCAACCAAAGACTCTCTCTGAAGACGCTGCAGCTTTGAAATATGTAAACTACAAGCTGTTTAATTCATGCAGCACAAGCTGAACATCACCAAAGTTCCCCCACCTATAAAAAGGGAAATTCAAGAACAGTGTATATATGTTGATATTAGCAAAATGCTATTGAAGTAATCTCTTAATCTCTTGTAATTATCATCAAATAGAGCAATTTCAGGTTGGGTGTGCCATTAAAAGCAGTGTGACTGACTGCTGCAGACTTTATTTGTTGCCTTGGATTTTGGCGTAGTGCAGGGGATTTCCTCGCCACATACATCTTTTTTCTTCTTTCCTCTTTTAACTCGAAATGGCTTGACAGCAGCTGCACTCACACATACGCAGTGAGCTGAGACACCAACAAGAACAGAGGCAGCTGTCGTGCACTTTTTTCTTCTGCATTAACAAGTGTACGAGTGCAACTGACACACGAGAAACCAAGTGTCAAGTTAAGACAGAAAAGTGTCAACTACATATTTCCTCTTTGCTCGTTGTAATATATTGATGTATAACAGTTCTTTAGTCATGTTAAACCTCTTTCTTAATATGAAGAATCAAAGTGACTGGGAGTCCTAATAGAAGCCTGATGTGTTAAGATTGATTGTATTTCTCAGCTACTATCCAATAAAGAACTGTTTTCAAAAAATAATGAATTGCTTTTATTTTGATAGTGGAGCCTTTATTTACATCAGTTCACCTCCATGAGCTCACTTTTGCATATTTTTGCTAAGCAGAAGAGGTACCGAATTGGAGTGGGAGTTTCCTGATGTCAACTATTCTAGTTCCCATTTTGCTCAACCCAATGCTATTACCAGGATCAACATAGTTAATCATTTAATTACCCTGCTAAATGCAAACCAGGAACTCACCCATTTCAGATACTGTAAAAAAAAAAGTACAGAAAGAGAACTTGCGGTCTGCTGATATGCAACAAACAAAACCTAATATCTCAAAAATGTATTTATATATTAGAAGACAAAGAAAAAGAAGGCATAGTTTGATTTAATTTACTTTATTCAGGTATATGTGATACCTAAAAATCACAGTATTGACTGGACGTCCTACAGTCTGAAGGCACTACTAGTCTTACACACGTTGTACATGTGAAGCCCCTTCTACACTAACGTGAACGTCTTCATATAACATAGGACACTGTAAAAAAAAAAAGAAAGATACCGTCCTGCCACACAGGAAGATTAGATGTGAGAGCAGAAAAACTGGCTTGCAAGGCTGAGAGGTCACAGGTCACTTGGTTTGGCTGAGGAGTGGCAGCAGTTGGGAACACTGACAACAGATACTGACTTTAACCACCACCCGTTTCACTCTTTGAACGAGCTTGTCTTGTGGTCACTGAAGTCTGCGAACAAATCTGCAGGGACGTGACAGGTTTAATCCTCCCCTCCACAGAGAATCAGCAGGGTTTTACGGTAGTCTCCTGAGGTATCACCCTGAACATGGACAACAAACACACACAGAGCAGGAGCTTGAATGAATGGAAAATACTATTTTCATCACGTTCATGTCTGCTGATATGTGGTCATCACAGAGCTGACGCTGGAAAGCAGAGATCATTCAAGGCTCACATTGTAGCAACACAGCAGAACAAAAGGCAAGAAATCAACTGAAATCGACAAGGGAGTTAGAAGTGGAAATACCCTCAATGTCAGCTGACACCTATAAAGATTTCTACTTTACGATCATCATTATGTCAGACAATGTGGTCTTAAAGGGATAGTTCCTCATTTAGGGAATTACACCTATTTGCTTTTATATTTAGAACAGGTCAGGCTGTCTGTTACCCCGCGTTTCCAGTCAGTATGCATATATATCAGCCATCAGATAATACCGTTTCAATGAAAGGGTGTACATGGTCTGAAACAATGCTTAGGTAGATGGTACGTGTCACAGATACATCCACATGGATGGCAGGACACAAGGTTTCCCAGCAGAACATTGCCCAAAGCATCACACTGCCTCCCTTCTAGGTAGCCCCATACGTAACAAACTGCGATGCACTGTGTATTATGACACCTTTCTATTAGAACCTGCGCTAACTTCTTCAGCAATTTGAGCAACAGTAACTCATCTTTTGAATCAGACTACACGGGCCAGCCTCATCAATAAGCTTTGGCCACCCATGACCCTGTCACCAGTTTACCACTGTTCCTTCCAAGGACCATTTTTGATAAATACTGACCACTGCAGTACAGGACCCCACAAGCTCTGCAGTTTTGGAGATGCTCTGACCCAGTTGTCTAGCCATCACAATTTGGCCTTTGTCAAACTGGATCAAATCCTTATGCTTGCCCACTTTTCCTGTTTGTAACACATCAACTTTGAGGACAAAATGTTGACTTGCTGCCTAATATATACAACCCGCTAACTTTTACTTACTTCACCTGTCAGGGGTCATAATGTGAGGATACGCCGACACGTCCGCAGAGACAAATGAAACATTTCCTTCATGGAGAAAATATGAGGAAATAATTGTTTTGTTTTTCCTGTTTTTCTTTCTTTATGCTTAAAATTGAACCATTTATGTTCATTTTATCACCGTTGTCCGATCACAGAACTTTCTAACAGACCACGGGCCGATTCTTTGGATTTAAATTTAAAATGTTTATATGTAAACAAGTTTATATGTATGTGTGTGTGTATATATATATATATATATATATATATATATATACATACATACATACATATATATTGGATTTGTTGGGGCTCAGTGCATAATTTAGGGAGGTCTTCATCTTACTATGTGACACTAAAGAAATAAAATTATTTGACCCAAAATTGATTTTTAAATGTATATTTTATGAAAAACAAAACGTCTAAAGGACTAGTATACAATATCAGTGCATGATAACTGGAAACAATGGGAAACCACCCTGTCTTAAGGTAACAAAATCTACCTATCAGCACCTGTAAATCTGCTGCTGTTGACTTTAGAGGTGCTGATAGATGGATTTACAGTGTAGTCTTGAGAATAAGTAAATAAACATATTTCCTAGAATGTTAAAATACTCCTTTAAATAGTTTTAAGCATCTGTTTGCTCCAGTACAGTTGTGATACTAACATTTTTGTATAGTGGGTTAAATTTTTAATTTATCAAATCATTAATTACACTTTTCTTAAATCTCAAAACTTTTTCTCAATTTCTTCAACTCCAAAATGTCTTTTGTAATCGAAACTGACAACCTAAAAATAATTGTTATTAAAATCACCATCTTGCCAAACTTGACTGCACAACTTCGAAAACTTATGCAAGACATTTTTTTTTTTGCTATATACACACTTCAGAATAAACAGCATATAGCAATCGTTGCATCTGTTGCATAATCTGATAATATTTCTGTGAAGGGCACCCTACTTGCTTGATGGTGATTTCATCTGTAAGTTATTATAGAACTGCTTTTAGGAACTTCCTGTCTCTGTGGCTTCCAACCAATCACACAGCAGATATAGAGAGGAAGTTAAGCATGCAAGGGGAAATTCCTAAACAGCTGTGTGGTAGCCACAGATCCATAGTCCACCGCACAAAGCTATAGAAAAACGTACCCCTCCGCCGCCGCTGCCCCACCACAGCAGCAGCAGGAGGATGTGCAACACACGCTCACACGGAGGCACACAAACAGCAAAGATAAAAAAAAAAAAACTCCGTAGAGACACACAGGTCACATGAGAACACAACAAACCACTTTGTTAGTAGACAAAGACTCTGACTTACAATCATAGTTTCTACCTGGATGAATTCATGGAGGGACTCGTCATGTGTTTCCTTGAACTCTTTACGAATGTTGAAAAGGTCGACCTCGCTACGGGACACCATGATTCGGATCAGTGCCCTGTCGTCTGTACCAAGACCCTGCAGAGGAGATCAATGAATGCTCTGTTTATTCTCATTTTAGGTTAGGCTATTTATTTTCTAAAAAGGACACAAAGTACAACATGAGCATATCATTGTTTCTTCTGATAGTCAACACTCCAATGACATGAATTGCGTAAACTTAGAAAATACCTTCATGGCTTTGTACAAACGGTCTGCAAAATAAGAAGGCTGGTTCTTCACACTGCGAACTGGAGAGCAAAGAGATAACAAGAAAGAGCTCAGAAGGAGTCACAGAACAGATCCTGTCAGCATTAGCAACTGTGCCAAACTGAAAAGTAAAATATAACCAGACTTCAGGTCAAAAACAGTCATTACCTATCGCATAAAAGGCGTTTTTCACATCTCCTGACATTTCCTTCTTGATAATCTGTTCTATGTCCTTGTTAGTGCATCTGACAAACTCCTGGAATACTGTGAAAAGTAAAGATTACAATTCAAGTTGATAAATGAAAGAAACAAACATCTTGATTCGTAATTTATTGATTTATTTGAATCTCTACCTTTCCTGAGATGGGGGAAGCTCCTTGTGCACAGAATGCTCATGAACTTCATCTCCATGTCATCAGAGTCTGCATTGCATGCATCGGCAAGTTCCTGAGAAGTTCAGGAAGAACAAACATTAAAATCCATTCTTTTTTTTCATATTTTATCACTTTAAAATTGTGGAGAACACACTAAATCACCTGAGCGTCTGCATTAGCTCTTTCTACATCGGCAGGACCCTCCTCTCTAGCACCCTGAACTCAGAAAAAAAGGTAAATGTAAATTCTGTTCTATTATATGTCAGTGGTTAACCAACAACATGCTTTGTTCTTTAAAAACGTGGGTCAACACATGAGAAAAAAGACTTTTGAAGGTGATTAAAAAAAGGCTTTCTCGGCTACAGTCAGCAAAGAGCACAAACCAGACTGCAACCAGTGAGTGGGCGTGGAAATTAAACAAAGACTAAGTTCTCATGGTGCTGATGAACGTTACCTGCACGAGAGAAACAAGGATGCGACAGAAGTGGCCTGATGTGTCTGACTGAATGGCTTCCTCCAGAGTCTTCTTATAGGCTGTAAAGCGTGGGTAAACGATAAATTGCATGAACTGCAAAAGACTTTCAGGACAAGAAATGGATTTGAAAGTCCTATTGTGGTGTCAGACTCACCATCCTGATAGGCAGCATTCATGGCTTGTATTTCCTCGTTGCTCCTGGTCACCAGGATCTCGATAAGAGCATGCTCATCTGTACCGGCTCCCTAAAATAAAGATCATAAAAACAGCCAAAAAAGACATTCAGATAAGCAAGAGCTGCACCACACACCTAGGACGAGGTTAAATGTGAGCTGCACCCTGACATTATGAAATGACAGTGTCCATGTTTTAATATTTTGCTGCCTGGCTTTTATAATCTGTGAATCAAGAATGATGGTACACCAGGCTGTCAACTGATCACAAGGTTCAATCTGTAGCTTCTCCCGATGCTTCGCTTGGAAGCTGAACGCAAAGTTGTGGTGCATGAACGAGCGAATGCAGAATCTAGTTAAGGTTAAAAAGTGCAGACCATTGATTCGGGATCAGGAGACAGACGCTCTCTACTTTTATGCTATGTTTACTTAGCTGTGCTGCTATAGGCCTAGACTGTTGGGGGACTTCCCATCATCCACTGAGCACCTCTCATCTCATCTCCTCTCCTCTCCTCTCCTCTCCTCTCCTCTCCTCTCCTCTCCTCTCTGCATACGGTTATACGCCACCATTGCATGCTACTAACTTTGCTTCTTCTATCCCTGTTATTGGTATTTTGCTCTCTCTGCAGGTATCTCCCGATCTGGAGCCACACATATCTGATCTGCATTTACCGACCTCACCCATCTGCAGTGTTTTTTGTTTGTCTGTTCTCTTGTCTGTCACACTTCTCCCTCACCCCAACCACTCAAGGCTGGCTTCCTGAACCTGGTTCTGCCAGAGGGTTTTTGCTTCAACTTTGGATTTGTTGGGTTTCTCTTTACAAACGTTCAAAGGTTGACACCGTACTAAGTTAAGCGTCCTGAGTTGACATATGTTGTGATCTGGTGCTAGATTAATGAAAGCAAATTGAATTGATCTGAATGGAATTGTCCAGGTCATGTTTGCAAATGAGAACTGGTTACCTGGTAAAATAAAGGTCAAATAATCAAAATAAATAAATACAAAATATTAGCGTATTTTTATTGAACTGAACTGAACTAAACTGAATTGAAATTAACTGACTTAAACTCAATTCAGTTGAACTGAATTGAATTGAATAAAATTGAATTGAATTTATGAAATATACAGACGTGGACAAAATTGTTGGTACCCCTCAGTTAAAGAAGGAAAAACCCACAATTCTCACTGAAATCACTTGAAACTCACAAAAGTAACAATAAATAAAAATTTATTGAAAATTAAATAATCAAAAATAGCCATTACTTTTGAATTGTTGATTAACATAATTATTTAAAAAAAAAAACAACTAATGAAACAGGCCTGGACAAAAATGATGGTACCTCTATAAAAGATTGAAAACTATTTGACCAGAGTGACATGATTAACTCAGGTGTGTCATTTAATTGACATCACAGGTGTTTCCAAACTCATAATCAGTCTGTCTGCCTATTTAAAGGGAGACAAGTAGTCACCCTGCTGTTTGGTGAAAAGGTGTGTACCACACTGAACATGGACAACAGAAAGCGAAGGAGAGAATTGTCCCAGGACATCCAAAAAAAATGATAGACAAACATCTTAAAGGTAAAGGCTATAAGACCATCTCTAAACAGCTTGAAGTTCCTGTGACAACAGTGGCTCATATTATTCAGAAGTTCAAGACCCACGGGACAGTAGCCAACCTCCCTGGACGTGGCCGCAAGAGGAAAATTGATGACAAATTGAAGAGACGGATCGTTGGAATTGTATCCAAAGAGCCCAGAGCAACCTCCAAAGAAATTAAAGGTGAACTCCAAGGCCAAGGTACATCAGTGTCAGATCGCACCATTGGTCGTTGTTTGAGCCAAAGTGGACTTCATGGGAGACGACCAAGGAGGACACCACTGCTGAAAAAACTCATAAAAAAGCCAGACTGGAATTTGCAAAAATGCATGTTGACAAGCCACAAAGCTTCTGGGAGAATGTCCTTTGGACAGATGAGACCAAACTGGAGCTTTTTGGTAAGGCACATCAACTCTATGTTCATAGACTCAAAAACCAAGCATACGAAGAAAAGAACACTGTCCCTACGGTGAAACATGGAGGAGGCTCAGTAATGTTTTGGGGCTGCTTTGCTGCATCTGGCACAGGGTGTCTTGAAAGTGTGCAAGGTACGATGAAATCTGAAGACTATCAAGGCATTCTGGAGAGAAATGTGCTGCCTAGTGTCAGAAAGCTTGGTCTCAGTCGCAGGTCATGGGTCTTCCAACAGGACAACGATCCAAAACACACAGCCAAAAACACCCAAGAATGGTTGAGAGAAAAGCGTTGGACTATTCTAAAGTGGCCTTCTATGAGCCCAGATCTGAATCCCATTGAACATATGTGGAAGGAGCTGAAACATGCCATTTGGAGAAGACACCCATCAAACCTGAGACAACTGGAGCTGTTTGCTCATGAGGAGTGGGCCAAAATACCTGTTGACAGCTGCAGAACGCTCATTGACAAATACAGAAATCGTTTAATTGCAGTGATTGCCTCAAAAGGTTGTGCAACAAAATATTAAGTTATGGGTACCATCATTTTTGTCCAGCCCTATTTCATTAGTTTGGTTTTTTAAATAATTATGTTAATCAACAATTCAAAAGTGATGGCTGATTTTGATTATTTAATTTTCAATAAATTTTTATTTATTGTTACTTTTGTGAGTTTCAAGTGATTTCAGTGAGAATTGTGGGTTTTTCCTTCTTTAACTGAGGGGTACCAACAATTTTGTCCACGTGTGTAAACGTTAAAACTGACTGATTCAGTTCAGCCTAATTTAAAAGTTTAGTATTAGATTGGACATGTCAAAACTTTGATAGATAGCAAACAACTGTTATCTATGTCGTTCTTGTGCCAAATTCCTGTTTTTCCTGTATGCCTTCAAAAAAACATATTAAAAAAGTCTGACTGCTTCCAAATCTGTAAAATTGTGAAACACTACTTTGCATTTTATTCTTGCGCTATACGAGGAAATATAAAGTAATCTGACAGTTAGCTACACTTTCTGTATAATTGCCATCACATCTGTGCACCAACTGTACCCATCTGTGCCTAACATCAACCACCAGAGGCTTGATACGATCGGCCACAACATTAAAACCACCTGTCTGGTGCTGACAAACAGTTTTCTTGGATCAGACTTCCTCCAGAGCATCTCACAGATGCACATTTGGATTCTGATCGGGCAAATTTGGAGGCTGAGTCAACACATTGGCCTTGTTGTCAGGTTTCTTGTGCTATTTTCTCTGCTGTCAGTGAGTGCAACTGCTCTCGAGAGTTTGCTTGCTCTGTAACAATGTTTGGGTGGGTGTCATACGTCAATAGAACATCTGCCTGAATGCTATGACCCAACGTTTCTTATTGTAATAAGACAATTATCAATGGATGTATTGGTGTGGAGTAAATTAATGGAGGGTGTTCTTACCACACGTATAAATTAAATGCACCAGCAGATCACTTGGCAGCACCGGAGTGTCCCTCAAGGAACAAATCTAATCATTCTAAGCTTCGTATCAACTCCTATATTACCTCCATGGCCTTCCTCATCATTTTGGCGTTAAACTCAGCAGGGGTCAACATGAGTCCGATGATCAGCCTCTCCAAGTTCTTTGATAGTTCAGACTTCAGGTCCTTCATCAGATCCTGAGAGACGATGGAGAGCGGTAGGCGTTAGACAACATTTAATAACTAATGAGATTTAATAAGCATGTGTATCAAAAATGAACAAAGATAAGAAATACTGTATGTTCCAACATTCATCTTTTTATTCCAGGTTTATTTTCTGTATTTCACTTCTCTCACCCGTCCTAGTAGGGATTTGAAGGCCTGTCTGATCTCTTGCCTCTGGGCGTTGCTTCTTCGTGCAACAATATCAATAATTGCATCTTCATCTGTTCCTGTGGTTAGGAAAGAGGTAATAACACTTGTAAATATGAGTTTTGTAAAATTGTACAAGCGGCATCAATGTGCTTTAGTTTTCAAGGTTGCGTACCGAAACCCTTCATAGCTTTCCTCAGCGCTTGTGCATCAGCAGCAGGGTCAAAGTCGGGAGCGGGACGGACTGACGGCCTTAGCTGAGGGAGTAGAAATCACAAAATTAGAAGAATGAGAATCAGTGACACAAACATGATGTGAGGTGGAAAAGCTCACACTAATGACCTTAAATTAAATACACCAGATCTGTAAGCTTAAAGAAATACACACAGGGGTTTGCATGCAAAGTGCAAATTTCCATACAATGGTTTGTTGTTCAAAGATTATTTTGCTGATAACAATTTTGAAACAGCAGATTAAGTTTTATGATAATAATCTCCTGACATTTGAGGGGGCGGTGCCTTCTTGAGGTTAGAATTCATGCCACCACCAACAATGAAAAGGTTGGTAGACAGAAAAACAGCTCTGCTTTCTCAAGCGTTAGTGAGACAGCCCTTTGTTGACAAAAATGCTGAGATCTTTTTGACATTCACTCTCCATGTTATAGTGCACCGTGTGGAAGCTGCATTATAACAAAAACTATTTGTACTTCAGCATTCTGATCATATCCACAGTTAGACAAAGGCTTCACTGTGCAGATACAGCAGCGTTATCAGCACCATGTGTGGCACATCGTCGCAGGGCCAGCAGGTAACTCAGATGGAAAGTGCTGCTAAGCCAGACATGCAATGACACATCTACAGTGGTACAGATGAGGCCCAAACCTGCACTTTGGTCATGGCACTTAATTCCCACATCTTGTAGGCTATCTGAGCAGCTTCAGGGAAGAACTCTCCAGCTAAGCTGTAACGATCAGTTTAACACAAGACAGCACATTCAGCAAAGCCAAAATCTCAAGCATTATCCCATCTGTGCACGTCGAGGAAGAGGGACCTGTTAGAAAATGAACTCTGTATTTTGTGGCAATATTCAGATATCGGCTTTATCTACTAGTTTGTATTTGTCTCTGCACAATCACTATGACAGCAAGCTTTATCCGTTAAAGCAATAAACTTCTCTTGTACTTCCTTAGAAAGCAAAAACTCCTGCAAAAGTTGTGCTCTGTCACCCCCAGCTGGTTGCTGCTTTTGTCTGCAGCTGTAACTTACTCATCATCTCCTCCACACAGGTTAAGCAGAGTCCTCTTGTAATCCCCTGATGTATCATCCTACATTACACACATAATGTACACAAAGCCACGTTAGAGAGGGTTGTATACGATTTATGAATGTGGGAAAAATGTGTTAGCTTTGTTCTAACCTTTATCATGTTGTAAAGTGACTTCTCATATCTGAGACGGAAACACTCCCGAATGTCCAACATGTCGATTTCAGAGCGAGAAATCATGATCCGGATCAGAGTGTTGTCAGCTGTACCGAGACCCTGGAAAGACAGGAGACGTGTTGAGAGGCGATTCAAAGTGGCAGCAATATACAGTTCATCACAAATTTGAAATATCATTTAACAGAAAATGTGTTATAATGGTTATGCAGGTATCAGACGGCACTGAATTACAGTGAACGGCTACTTAAGTTTACCTTCATTGACTTGTAAAGGCGCTTGGCAAAGAACATGGGAACACTCCTTATGCACTGGACTGTGGGAAAACACCAGAAAAGAACAGTAGGTTAAATAAACAGTCTACATGTTGCCGTTAAATGCTGTTTTCAGTTTATTTCTTACCAACAGCCAACATCAGTCTCTCAAAGTCTCCGGACAGCTCGTTCTTAATGCTGTCCTCGATGCTCATCTCCGCGATCTTCTCATATGCATCAAAAACTAAACAGGGGACAACATGTCACACAGTTACTAATCTCATCTTTACTGGAAATCATCTTGTTCAGTTCTTTTATTCTACCAGACCAGGCTCTGATGATTCACCTTGTAAAGCGCTGAACATCAGCATTATGTCACTGTGAGCATGTTGACATTCAACTCAAATTGCCACTGAGCTGTCAGCATTGGCTGACTCTTTATCAAACCAACTGTATCACAAGTGACATTTATCTGGTTCTTCCTGTTCTGTAATGCTCTTTATCTATTCAAAGTTCAGCTGTGAACATCAGTTTCAGTAACAAAAAGCAGTAAAAAAAGTTTTACTGGGAAGGTTTATTATACTGACACACTGATAACAGCTGTAAAACATGGAATATCTTGAATGCTGTGTTAATTTGACAAAAAAACGTGCTCACCCATGTGGAGGTGGGTGACGCTGCGGTTTCCCAGGATCATGATGAATTTGGCCTCATCGGTGCCCCACTGCTCCTCTCCGGCTGCATACAGATCCTACATAGTGGAGAGAAAACATGGGTAGCACAGTGCAAAAACAAGATAAACACTCAGAGAGGGCATATGGCATTGTCAGAAATGCAGCATATTTTTCGTAGAAATGAAGCTTTTTTTTTTTAGTTATTGATGATCAGAAATCTTGACATTATAGAATGTGGCCATTTAATATAGATGTACCCACAAACACAATGATCTCACACTTCTGATCGCGTGACCTAAATATGTAGCCGGTGGTGACAAATGATAGGACTCAGAAACATCCCCACGATTTAATCAGTTGTGCCTTGTATAATTTCCAATGGATAAATCCCGATAAGTCCGCAGTGGTTGATTTGCAGTAGGATCACAATCACGTGATTGTCAGCAGTCAGCTGATGTAGTGCTATCTCGCAATGATACAGAAATCTTAAACAAATCTGTGGATCCAGACAATAAGCTGCATCACTGCCAGAATCTAATCACTTGGTCTTTGTGTCATTTCTGACCTTCCCTGAAAATTTAATCCGAATCTGTTAATCTGTTTTTGAGTAATGTTGCGCACAGACAGACTAACAGACAGACCAACGTATCCCAATCATCACATAACTCCACTACGTTCCTTGGCGGAATAATAATTTATAAAAAATACATGTGACATACGAGATCCAAGCTCTATCACTGGATTGAGGGTATGCCACATTGACCCTAGTTTATAAGCATTAAACCCAGCGCAAATAGAAACTCATGTGTGCACTAATGTCCAGTACGGTAACATCTCAACTATTGTTGAATAAACTTCCCGGAAATATTGTTCTTGCTTGCAAACTGAATGAAATTTCCATCAACCTAAACTGCACTTAGTGTTTAACCCTGATTAACAAAACTTGACCATGCTAGCATCTGAAACTAACATAGTTATTATAGCTGCACAATGCCTGCATGCTAGCTCTACATCTGTTAGCGTGCTGACGTTTGCATTGTGCATTGCTTGAGTTCAGTCAGTATTTGGTTTCATACTTTTTTGAGATATATTTTGATTCCTTTTATAATATATTGTATTATAAAGACTCGATGTATTGAAATCAGGCTATTCAATGTTGTCGCCAACGTGTTATGTCTCCATATCGAGTGCTACCCTATCCCATTGGATGACTGGTTTCACTGAAAGTCACTTAAAATGTCGTTTTTAAACAGATGCTGTATAAAGTCAAAAAGTCCAAGCACTGTATACTTTTCTATTACTCATAAAATGTTTTGATTCTCACCCACCTGTGCGTCCTGCTCCACCAGGTCTGCATTCACCACTCCTGACTCATCTCTGGTCCCCTGAAACCATCAAACCAAAAAATATATAAAACAACCTATCTGCTGATCGGTCAGGGTTTTAAAAGGCACCGAAGCTCAAGCATCACTGCGTGGTTGATAGGATGCTTCACTTCTCGTAACATCAACTCCAGTTGAACTGACCTGGAGTAAAACAATCAGCATCTTCTTAAAGTGACCTGAAGTGTCGGCGATTACATCCTCCTCGATATCGCTGCCGTAAGCTGCAGACACAACAATCATAGTGAGATGCTGCCAGATGCTAACACATTATCTGTTGTCTTGAAGTGATAGAAGAACTTACCATCTTTGTAAGCTGCAACCATCTCATGTATCTGTGCGTTGTTTCTGGATGCCAGGACTTCAATCAGGCATCTCTCGTTTGTTCCAGCGCCCTTTAAAAAATGAGTAAGTATGAAATAGTTGAACATGACTGGTGTCAAAAAGATGTGAGTGTGAGGTGAAGTCTTACTTTGATTGCATCATGGATTTCCTTGGCGTCATGGTAGGCCCGGGTTCTCATCAGACTGACAATGAGACGCTCAAATTTTCCGGTGAGCTCATATTTCAGATCCTCAATCAGGTCCTGATAAGACAGAATTGTAAATTTGCAAAAATATGCTAGACTTAAAGCAAGCGCCCAAAAGTTTAATGTATAATTTGATATTCAGAGGATTTCTTTGGCATGGGATATGAAAAATGCATTTGTGTACCTTTCCAAAGCTGCATTTGTACGCTGCAATGATTTCCTGCCTCTGTGCGTTGCTCCGAGAAGTGACCAGATCCAAGATGGCCTCTTTATCGCTACCTGAGGAACACCAGGAATAGTTGAAATCATTTTTGACATCTCAGACACAGACCCAAAACTGTGGAACATTCCTTCTGTGATTATTCAGCCGATAAGTGGGAAGGATGAAAGAAGACCTTTACACCCCCGTGGCCAAAAATGACAGGAATGAGACACTCACCGATGCCTTTCATAGCATTGTAAAGCGTCTCAGCATCAGCGCTGGCATCGAAGTCCGGAGCACCTGTTATTGTGCCTCTGAACACCTGTAGGGAGAATAATTCAATTTAATATTTCAGGTATGGTTATTCAAGAATAAAGTGTGGAGATGAAGTTGCATCTCAGGTTTGACACAACACTTTGCACACTTATACTAGAAATACAGATCAGCACATATGATGCTGTTATCTCTTAATTCATCCCTCTTTAGTCTACATCTAAAACAGGATCTGTTGGTGTTTGGGGCATTTGGGGACATAAATCTTTAATGTCCCATATTATGCATCTTTTCAGCAAATTATTGGAAGTCTCACATGTCCTTTGTTTTTTTTGTTTTTTTTTGTAACTCAAAATAATTTCACCTTGACTGTACAATCCCTTGTTTTAGGGTAATTCTAAACAGACTGCATTGCTCTGAAAACCAGTGAGCTGCTGCTGGTTCACCCCATCAAGGACGAACACACTGTATTCATAACTTTACAGCAACGCAAAACACAACAAGAAAGAGTTTTCACCATGTGGCAACTTTAAATCTGAGTGTGTGACGTATTGATGATGGCAGTGGAAAGCTGGATTGTGGGTACTGAGGTAAGGTGAGATGAAGCTTCTAGTTGTATCTCAAAGAACTCAAGAAGTGATAGCAACAACAACAACAATGGCTGGAAAGTACAGTTAGAGGAAACAACAATGGTCTACAATTCCTATTATAGCTTTACTGCCCTGTATCACCTGCAACCCTAATGAGGATTAAGCGGTGTGTGGACAACGGATGGACGGATGGACGGATGGATGGATGGATGGACTAACATCGGTGACACTTTTCATTTGTGTAAAGCAAAAAATGCAAAGCTAATCACATTCTTAGGTGCCTCAAGTGAATTTTTGAGTATTTCTGTGCAAATTCATTAGCGAATATTAGCATGGTGATACACTACACTAAGATTCTCAACATTAATCTTGGTACACATTAGCGTGTTGACGGTGTGCTTCTGCTAATCAATCCAAAGCCCCAAAATTAACACAGAAATCTGTAATGTCTAATTTAAAACTGCAGCTTGCAGGCTGCAAATATTGAGAAATAGGCCCCTGACTGGGTCTGTTTACGGTCTGCTCCTTTAATGTAACTTTGCAGATGCTGCTCACCTCAATCAAAAACAACTTCTTTCTCAACTCACTTATAAAGGTGGGAAAGAGACTGCATGTAAATCCTCCTAACTAAGGATTAATAGGATAGGAGTTACAATACATTTTGCTTTTCCAGGATCGCAGGTCTGCACTGCATATCCGACAGTGGATTAGTTCGACACGCAACGTCTTGCATAGTTTGAATTGTGTTAAAGTAGCAGCAACGGGACTCCGGGAGAGGAGGAGCAGCCAAGTCTGCCAATACAACAGCTGACCTTTGGCACCTTTTTGAACCCAACAGATCAGAGTAAAACCTGCAGTGTGTGTGTTAGTGTGTGTGTGTGTGTGTGTGTGTGTGTCAGGGAGTCAGGTTGCACACATAACACGCTGCATGGCTTTGCAGGGGTCTGACGTACAATAGCTCAAATACAATGAAAAATGTCAGAGAATTCAACTCCATATAAGGCTCTACTCACAATGACTGCATTAAAATAATCATAGTTGTGTCATTTAGCTCTACTGTGTGATAATATCACCTCGTTCACTGTGGAAAAAAAAAACAAAAAAAAACATTAGGTATGTAAACTGCAGCAGCTGCCATATAGATTATTGCTGCAGTGAGGCTGTCGGCCAAAAAAGTACGCTCCACCCATCTGAGGGGCCACTGCACATGCTCAGATCCTCCTCTTTACAAGAACGACCATCACTCTTCACGACAGCTGGAGAGCTTCGCCCACATAGCAACAGCACCACAAATACAAGCCCCTAGCAACAAGCTACACACTAAACTAATCCCATTTCTTTTGTCGTAAAGTGGATTTAATATCATAAACGATTGTCCTACCAAATCCTAGTCCACTGAGTGCAGCCAAGGTTTGAACTGAGCAGAGTTATAATTAAGACTAAGTGCGTGTTTCTCCTCAATGCAGACCACGATAAAGCTGAATGCCTGCCGCCAGTCGTAAACAATCCAACAAAAAGATGCGGCCAGGTGTGTCTATCAGCTGTGCAGGCAGAACAGGTAGCGATGACACCCTACACTGCTGCCTTTATGATGCCGAGGCTCACATGGTGGCAGGTGGCAGCTGATGACCTCACTCATTCATGTGGCACACAAAACCACTGCTATCACACATGACACAGAATCTTTCTGAATAGTTTGATACAGTCCTCACCATACTTACATAACACAAGATGGCAGAGGTCCTGTCTACTCACCATGTCTATGTTTGGTCTTGTGTGTCAACACTGCTCAGGAATCAATAGTTTCAGGCCTGAAGAGAGAGAGAGAGAGAGAGAGAGAGAGAGAGAGAGAGAGAGAGAGAGAGAGAAATGCTGAGGTAGGACTGGATAGCAGAAATGCAAATCATCCCTGCTCTGTTGAAAGTGTCATTCTTGAGAAATTATGCTGCAGAGACAAGAGGTAGTCTGTTCAGTGTGCTGCTTAAAGCTGTTTGCTACACCTACTAGTAACCCTCAGCAAGAATATAGCACCAAAAAAGAAACAGGGGGACTGTTTTCTATAGGTCTGACCTCATGTTCACCCTGTATGGCACATTAGTGGATGGAATTTGTATTCATCTGGCTGCCAGGGAAAGTATTTAGTCACATTTTCCATTCTGCTAACCTATAATGCAGCCATTCAGACAGAGGCAAAGTTCTGCTAACTTTCCCCCTTGGTACATTTTTGAATTTAGAATCACTGCACTGAATAATAATGGATTTCTGTCTACAAACTCAGATTGCAAATGCTTCATAAACTTTATATCCATTCAGTTTTTTGTTTTGTTTTGTTTTGTTTTTGCACAGAAAAGAAATGACTGCTTGATTCCCCTGTACTGTTTGCTTAAGACAGGAGTGAAGCTCTCCAAAAATAGCATGCACAGTCTAACTTAATGTCAGAATTAAGGTCTGGGTGGGGGAGACTGGGCCTCTCTATATAGACAGAGACCACACCCTTCTCTGCACCCCACACTAGAATAAACTTCAATCTACACACTGTTTTTCTAATTTCAACTTTAAATCAACCTTTTCACTTACATTTGAAGCTGTGAATACACTTATTTCACTCACAACTCTTCAGCTGTGTGCGTGCAAGTCACTGGCACATTTAAAAATGACAAATCAGTAAACTTCTCCTGACGCAGTCTCTGGAAGAACTTGTGTTTTACCGGCAAAAGAAGCGTCCAAACAACAGAAAGCAGCTTACCTCCTCTGCGCAAGAAGTATCGGAGTTGGGTGATAAGGCCAGTGGTCCTGTCGTCTCCCTCTCTGTCCCCGCTAACCCGGTCTATCTGCCTCCGCACCGGTCAGATTCAGGCCGTACCGTTACGTGTCCTCTCTGTGACGCAGCGACTGCAGCTCTCTCTCCCGCAGCTTCTCCAAAGTGTGGTGTGTGCGAGACAGCGCGCACGCGTGGGGGGGTGTGCGTGGGGGGTGTGAATGAGAGCTGAGCAGAAACGTCTTACGGTAAAGAAAATGCTAAAAATACATCGGTGTTACGTCTATGTGAGTGCGTAAAATCCCCGTAGCGCAAAATTTGGGTTGTTTTACGCACGTCTTCATTTGGAAAATGCAAGCTTCCATTCGAGCATTTCTTATTCTGCAGCCTAACCAAACAACATATGAATCTGTCTTCAATAGTAATAATAATAAAATCACTTTGGAGCATTTGACACACGTAAAGTGTCAATTGTGACGTATAGTTTCTGAACTTTATCGCATGACTGGGAGTTAAGTTAGATTGTAACAGAGGGCAGCTTGCTGGCACTGATGTGAGACATTGCCTGCTCTATTTCTGTCCTGTCAGGAGTCCATTCCAGTAAGAGGGGGAGAGAGACACCAGCATAGCTAAAGAGGGAGATGGGGGGAGACAGAGAGAAAGCAAACGTTGCAGCACACAGAAATTAAAGCGTCCAAAATATGAAATAAATGAACTGATAACAGAGGAGGCACAAACACTAGCAGCGAAAATTATCTTCAGCCTGACTTCTGGATGACCAGGTTTTGCTTCTACCTCACAGAATTGTGTGTTCCATGTGTATTTTCTGTGATGTTTTAAGCAGGTTTGACTGTGTTCCTTCATGGTGATATTGTGCCGCTAAATATGGAAAGTGGTTTCTGAAGGTAAGATGAGAAACAAGAGGTGACTTACAGGAAGAGCAGCGTGCCACAGACAGTCCACTGCCCCACATAGAATAAACATGACTCAGCTTGTTTCATCCTGACTGGGAGCTGCTGTAGGAAACTGTGATGTTCGTGTAATCAATACTTGTTCTGATACAGATAGGTGACATATTAAAGGAAAAACACACAACCCCTGACCCCTACAGCGAGGGGATCAGGTGCCCTTTTTATGCTGTGGAGGCATTTTTCTGCCTGAGTTTGAGTTCATTCTGTCCTTTAGCAGGAACATTCACTGCAAATCAATACAAAGCTGTTCTGACCGTTCACCTTTATCCTGTGATGAAACATTTCTAGCCTAAAGAGAGTGGTCCATTGATGAAAATTATGTGAATCATATGCTGAACTGAAGATCTATTTTATGGGGGTATTATTAGAGCTAAACAACTAAGCAGCTGTGACAACAGAATTTGTTGTTGTAGAGAAAACTTCACATATTAAACACATCAAAGTTGTTAGAGAATTCTGCGATGTCAGGTGAGGAAACCAGGAGGCGAACTCAGGAACACTCAGGAGACTCAGATGGTTGATGTTGAGAAATAAAGCTTTACTGAATTCAGGAGAATTGATACAACAAGTAGCACACATGCCAACATTGCCAGTATCTAATCTGTGGAGACTCTCTGTCCTTGGGGGTTTACACACGTGGACAAAATTGTTGGTACCCCTCAGTTAAAGAAGGAAAAACCCACAATTCTCACTGAAATCACTTGAAACTCACAAAAGTAACAATAAATAAAAATTTATTGAAAATTAAATAATCAAAAACAGCCATTACTTTTGAATTGTTGATTAACATAATTATTTAAAAAACAAACTAATGAAACAGACCTGGACAAAAATGATGGTACCTCTATAAAAGATTGAAAACTATTTGACCAGAGTGACATGATTAACTCAGGTGTGTCATTTAATTGACATCACAGGTGTTTCCAAACTCATAATCGGTCAGTCTGCCTATTTAAAGGGAGACAAGTAGTCACCCTGCTGTTTGGTGAAAAGGTGTGTACCACACTGAACATGGACAACAGAAAGCGAAGGAGAGAATTGTGCCAGGACATCCGAAAAAAAATGATAGACAAACATCTTAAAGGTAAAGGCTATAAGACCATCTCTAAACAGCTTGAAGTTCCTGTGACAACAGTGGCTCATATTATTCAGAAGTTCAAGACCCACGGGACAGTAGCCAACCTCCCTGGACGTGGCCGCAAGAGGAAAATTGATGACAAATTGAAGAGACGGATCGTTGGAATTGTATCCAAAGAGCCCAGAGCAACCTCCAAAGAAATTAAAGGTGAACTCCAAGGCCAAGGTACATCAGTGTCAGATCGCACCATTCGTCGTTGTTTGAGCCAAAGTGGACTTCATGGGAGACGACCAAGGAGGACACCACTGCTGAAAAAAACTCATAAAAAAGCCAGACTGGAATTTGCAAAAATGCATGTTGACAAGCCACAAAGCTTCTGGGAGAATGTCCTTTGGACAGATGAGACCAAACTGGAGCTTTTTGGTAAGGCACATCAACTCTATGTTCATAGACTCAAAAACCAAGCATACGAAGAAAAGAACACTGTCCCTACGGTGAAACATGGAGGAGGCTCAGTAATGTTTTGGGGCTGCTTTGCTGCATCTGGCACAGGGTGTCTTGAAAGTGTGCAAGGTAAGATGAAATCTGAAGAGAAAAGTGCTGCCTAGTGTCAGAAAGCTTGGTCTCAGTCGCAGGTCATGGGTCTTCCAACAGGACAACGATCCAAAACACACAGCCAAAAACACCCAAGAATGGCTGAGAGAAAAGCGTTGGACTATTCTAAAGTGGCCTTCTATGAGCCCAGATCTGAATCCCATTGAACATATGTGGAAGGAGCTGAAACATGCCATTTGGAGAAGACACCCATCAAACCTGAGACAACTGGAGCTGTTTGCTCATGAGGAGTGGGCCAAAATACCTGTTGACAGCTGCAGAACGCTCATTGACAAATACAGAAATCGTTTAATTGCAGTGATTGCCTCAAAAGGTTGTGCAACAAAATATTAAGTTATGGGTACCATCATTTTTGTCCAGCCCTATTTCATTAGTTTGTTTTTTTAAATAATTATGTTAATCAACAATTCAAAAGTGATGGCTGATTTTGATTATTTAATTTTCAATCAATTTTTATTTATTGTTACTTTTGTGAGTTTCAAGTGATTTCAGTGAGAATTGTGGGTTTTTCCTTCTTTAACTGAGGGGTACCAACAATTTTGTCCACGTGTGTATACTGTCTGAGTCTGAGAGGCAGGCAGGATCTAGCCTTGTTATTGTTGCACTATCAGCAAATAGTTGTCTGGTGTGCTTCTGTGCGTCTTCAGAACAACAACAACAAATGGAAATGCAATTGGGGTCAAGGGATGACCTCCTGTATGTTGGTTCGGGGTGACTTGGTACCTACAATTTTTCCTTCACAAAAGTGACAGAGAACAGTTCTTTATCTTTTGTCAAATGTTTTCCCCTAGAAAAACAACACAACCATTCTCAAATTCTTCATTGCTAGTGGACAAATACTATTTTTCAGCTCCTCTAATCAAGGAACTCAATCACTCATATTTTTGCTACAATTATTTGTAATAAATATGAAGTAAAAAACATTCACACACCTGTGTCAATGGATAAAATCATACATCAGTATGTGAATTCATGCAGTGAGAGTAGTGCAGCATCAGGCGAATGTTTTTTCACAAATGCATTTTCTCTTTAATATTTTTCCTTCACAAACACAAGTCAGTAACTAAAACTGTTTGAATGTGGCGCTATGGCTTGTTTTTTCACTCTCAAATCAAACACCTAAATTTTGTGGAGCAAAAGTGACTTATACATCTGAAGAGCACTGCTGAAAGTCATTTGTTTGGGGATATGACCTTTGGATGTTAGCACTCTTCACCACTACCCAGGGCCGGCTCTCCCTATACGCGAATTAAGCGGCTGCTTAGGGCCCCGCCGCCACTAGGGGGCCCCCGAATTGACTGTGTCTGGTCTGACCCACAGACTGCCATCTAACATTACTTGCTTCGGACTAACCTGGCAACCACGGTGGTTGCCAGAGGGGCCCTCTGTCCCCCCGCACTTTTTTCAGCCGTTACAACTTACAACAGCTAAACCCGTTATTAGCATCCAGTAACGTGTTTTCCCGAGCCGTCTTTGAATGCACCATGAGCGCATGCTAGCGCAGGTGTTCCACAGGAGACGTGCTGCTGTGCTGAGCTGTGCTGAACGTGCGTCTGGAGTAATGTTTAGCAAACCAGCCAGAGCCAGCAAGAAGCAAAAAACTTTACAGTTTTTTCCAAACAAACCGTGTAAGTTGTGTGACCTTGTTGGATGCAAACAGTGTTAGACTTGTTAGCTAAATGATGACAAGGTAAAACGTGGCAATATATCAATATGTTAAGCTAGTTAACAATAATTCAAATGTGGTTGCCTCTGTTACATTACTGCTAATTAGTTTATTCTTGGAATAAACCCAGTCCTCTTTAATTTCTGGGTAGAAGATGTGCTCACAATTGCTCTCCATGTATTTAAGTCTTTTGGTCCCAAAAGAGGAGAGTCAGGGAGGAGAAAAAAGAAAAGGCTATTTATGGTATAAAAGTGGTTAAATTTACAACTATTTTTACTGCTTCTCTTTCAAATTCTATCTCAGAATTTTGATTTTCAGATTTTTTAATGATTATTTCCATAACAAAGAGCAGAGTCAGGCAGGAGATGGACCAGAGGCGGCGGCCAGCAGTAATGTTAACCATGCAGGGTCTGCAGAGGTGGAAAAAAATATATATATAAGTGGCTGAGAAAAAAATATGTATCTATGGGTTAAAGTGATTTTGAGGTTAAATTCTACTGCAATTTTTACTCTTCCTAATGCTATTTCAGAATTTTTCTTACCACATTTTTTATGTTTATTGCCATAACAGAAAGAGCAGAGTCAGGGAGGAGATGGATCAGAGGCCAGCAGCAGGGACAAGGATGTCGGGTCTTTACAGGTGAGGAGAGATTATAACTTCCTGAAAATAAGATACCGGTATCTATTGCAGGGAGAAACCAGGCAGTACTGATCATTTCATGTTCAGTGTTTGGCACCTTTGGCTACTCGTCCAGTAGATGTTCAAGGGACATTGTTGTCAACTCAACTAGAGTTTGGCCACTAAAACTTTAGATTTTATAGTTTAAAGTTTTATACTTTATAGTTTAAAGAACTAGCCTAGTTGGTCCCCTGGTATTGTACTGTGGCTGTTAGGGATTATGTGGTTCTTTAGCCACTAAGGACGGTGCAATTAAATGTAAGAGAATGATAAATCGCTCTGAAAAATTTGTCCCCTTCATTTCTGAGATGGTGGTTATGCCCATGTCTGTCTTCCAATAAAACATAAATCATCATGGTAACATATCAATTTAAACTGGCTTATTAGAAAACTATACGGGAAAAATACAGGAAAGAAAAAATAAACCAGCAGTCAGTTGGTGACTCCATGCTTCGTGCGTAAGTTAGGCTACTGTGACACCACGGCACCATTTCAAACTTGATCGATTACACTCCATTACAAAAGGAAGTTCAGGAGTGGGCTGAATATTTGCTGTTAATCATGTGCATGTGTGTTTTAACCCAATTACAAGCTGGGCACGTGATTTGGTAGTTGCCCTGTGCATGTTTTGGGGCCACAAAAAAAATCTTGCTTAGGGCCACCAAAGTCCTAGGGCCGGCCCTGCCACTAGCATCAGAAAAAAACAAATGCTGAAACTCTTGTGGAAGAACAGTGTTCCAAAAGAGACTGTAGCATTAATGCAAAAGAACACTGAAGATGTTCTGGTGGCCCAGAAGCTTACTAAGACAATTCACGTTGCTTTTTCTTTTAATTTGCCACCTATATGTATTGTCTAAAGCACATTTCTTACACTTAGATACATGTTTATAAACTTTATACTCTGTTATTTAAAGAATAAAAGTTTCATGAGTCAACTAAAAGTTCTATTTGTCTGTCTGTATCTCTGGTCTTCTTCCTATTAACCCTGAAGTGGGTGTTTTGCTCAAACCAAACACAGCAACGTCACCGCTTCAGTTTTGCTTTTGTGGTTACTATCAGCAGTTCCCTGACATCACCTGACCTCCATTCACTGTATCAACATGGATAATGTTGTTAACTCATGTTTCCATTCGAATCATATCCGGTCGGTGAGAAAAATATTGTTGCTCTGCTCGTTTTCCTTTATTACCTAACCATCTTTTAATCTAGTTCACGCTCTATGTTTTCCCTGCTACTGTGCTGAAAGAGGGAGGAGGCCATGTGAGGTGAACACTGATGGAGGTGGGAGGAACCAAATGTTATTGTTGTATACTGACCTCTTCTGCTTTGAAAAGGCACTGCACACTGATCATGGCTGTTGCAAAATGTGATCTCTTACAAACTGCAAATGCATAATCAGTTCTGAAATTGAATGCATTCCAAAGATCACAAATTAGTATTTTAACTTACAAAAATGACGCTGTTATGCTTTTAAAACTTGAGATATTCAGTCAGCCATAAAAGTTTTAAATACATTCATGACTTAATAGAGACTAATAGAGAATTTCCCCAAATATTTCCCAAAGCATTTCACTGTAAAGCAGGTTATGTTCCCTAAAATCTACACATGCATCCGAAAAATTCATAAAACTGGAATTACGGGGTAAAAATGCAACAACAAATGAAGCGAGCACAAAAGCATTTTTCACATTCTGAATAGGATTTGCTGTTCACAGCTCTCACCCGTCGCCTTCCATGCAATAATGAGCACATTATGATCCAAACTGGTCGGGAGCGAGAAAGGCTACTTTGTGAGTAATTCCATTGAGTGGGAGGGTCACACTGGCCAGTCTTGTATATATCGCCGTAAAAATCATGCTTCCTTCATCCAAGTCAACAGCACGGATATTTTTTGTTTCGTTGCTCTGTTTCAGTCACCAGTTACTCCTTGTGGAACAGAAGACAAGGTAAAAGAACTGAATAAAATTACCATTCAAATCCCTCATCTCTGCTTCGATTGAAATTAGTATGTTTTAATGCATTTATCCAGTTTTGCATCTTTCTACAAAGTTGTACTGCTCAAAAAAAAATGCATGAAAATCTTTTTGCATTGTTTTTTCCATAAAAACAATAGTTGCAGTATGTAAACAAACTCACAATAAAAGGTATAATATGCAGAAATTTGATGAACATTTGGTATTTATTAAAAATGATGACAGTGGAAACTAATATTAGTATGCATGTGTCATTTTCGTTTCTCATCCCTGTGCATGTTGTTAGTATTATTACTGTTTTATTATTATTTGATTACTATTACTGTGTTTTTTGCTAAATAAGCTTGATGCAACAATGTGAATTTGCCCTGGCATGGGGAACAATAAAGGATTATCTTAACATTTTTATGGCAGCTGTTTTAATGAGAATATTTTGCCCTTAAGATCTTAATCTTTTTCAGTTAAATCAGATATGCACACAAAATATTCATACATCAGAGTCAATGTTGCTAATTAACGACGTATCTCAGACTGTGGAGATTTAAAAAAAAGGAATTTTCCACCTTTTATATGAAAATGTATTTTTTATGTTTTTTTTTAATTAAAAAAACAACAGCAACAAATTGGCATATAAAGGTTAAATCCTAAAAATCTAATAATGTTTGGTAGGTATAATCAGGACTGACGTTGGTTAAAAATAAAGCTTAGTAAAGGTAGAACATTCTATAACTTTTTTATGTCAGTTTTTCTGACGAGGACGTTTTTGTCCTTAATAAAATCTGTGTAACGTCTTTAAATAATTCAATTCAATTCAATTTTATTTATATAGCGCCAATTACAGTCAAATTGTCTCAAGATGCTTTACAGAACCCATATGCCTGACCCCCAGAGCAAGTCCAAAGGCGACAGTGGCAAGGAAAACACCCTTTGAACAGGGGGAAAAAAAACCTTGAGCAGAACCCGGCTCAAATAGGCACCTGAGGGTTAAACGCATCACAGATAGCCATAAAAATCACTTTAATGAGCATTACTCGAGCTTCAGTGTGATCATAAAGCTTCACATCACGTGCGTAGTCGCTGATATTTAGTTAAGCATTACCCCCCATTGTCCTTCTGGAATTGAAACGCTATCTCAGCTGCAGAGATGTGCAGATAGGGAGTCTGAGCTTAAAGCATGTTCTTTGACCTTCCACACAGGCTCGCCTTCCCACTCCACTCCAGCCTGCTGAAGTAGATGCCAGGAGGGATTAGGAAGCTGAAATCCCCCCTGATGGGAGATGAGAAGGTGAATGCTACCTCTCACGGAGTAAGTGTGCAGACCTGCTGCATGTATAAGCCATGAAAGCTGCTTTGTCCTCCTCTGTTTCGTTCACCGGCAGGGCCATTAGTCTGGCAGGCGCACACCTTCAGGCTCCTATAGGGAGGCAGGAAACTCCAACAAAGCTGCAGTGAGAAGTTCACAGCAACACCGACATGCTGTGATCACACTCTGAAGAGATATTGTGTGGTTTTTGTTGGTATGCACTAAAAATAAAGTTTTATTCGTAAATCCAGGTCATTTGAAAAGTCTAGTTTGTAGCTATTGTGAGTTCCCATAGTTGTCACATTTAGATGTTTCACTTTATGGTGAAGGACAGATTCTTAAATTTTGCAGAATGTCTTGTTTTATCTTGAAGAAATAAACATGAAAAGATGATCAAACTCAAAAAGAAATCTATCCATTTTTGTACAAAAAATCAAAAAATAAAGCTATTCTTGTTTAATTTTCTTCATATAGGCTAAATATTTTTCTTAAATGTTCATCCCTAATGTGTCAGAAGAATTAAATGTGGACCAATTAATGACACTACTCAACATTTATTCAAAAAGCAAATGAAAAAAATGAAGTGCAGTCGTTTAGAAGATTGACCACCAAGTGTCTGAGGGGCGGAGCTTCTCTCTGTCACTCACGTGCAGCTCTGTGCAGGTGAGTTTGGAGGAGAAGTAAATGTCTAAAACTATGATTAAACTTCAACGACTTGATCAAACTTCAACGGAACACAAACAAGATAAAACAGTAGAAAATTTCAAAGTCAATCACATACAGAGCTCGTAATTCATTCTTCAATAAAAGGTACATTATGTTTCTAAGGCAAGTTACTGAGTTAACTAAATTGTGTGAACATTAGATAATGTTTTGGCAAGAAATAAATAAATACATTCCTGCCATTTGTTGAGCTGTGACTGTATTCGTGGATTCAGAGTATCAGTTTAATTTCATGGTTTGGTGGCTGCGAGTAAACTGAAATATTTTCAGCTTTTCTGTCCCTGAATGTTGTAGTCAGAGGTAGAAGTACTTCAGCTGTTTTCTTCATTAAACTATTAAAATCACACAGTAAAAACAGTCAAAGTCCTGCTTTAATTTTCCACTTAAAAGCAAAAAAATGGAACTGGTTTTATTAGCACAAGGCACTAATAGTTACTTAATATCTGTTCAAGGTGAAGCTCTTAATTTTGATTATGATGTCATCAACACAACGCTAATGTCTGTATACGTTTAAATTCTTACACAGTACAGATGACAAAATTCAGCAATCTTTATCCTGATCTTAATTTGTTTAGTTTCCTCTCTGATAAGAATACCTTTAAGAGTACTGGATGGGTAAGAAGTTTCTGTAAAAATAGCGTGTTGTTAATATGCATTGGCACAGGCCGTACAAATAAGGACATAAAGGTCTCATCTTTACTTTTGAAGTGAACTTTTACTTTGTTGTCATTCATTTTTCAGCATTTGATTGATCAAAACTGAGAGGAGACATCATCTCTGACATGATGTTGCACTACTGAGGTGAGAACGCACTTTACAAATGACATTACAGATACATATTTTCCATCTTCTGTAATCATCTGAGGCTATAGGACATAACTGTGTAAGGCTGAGTAAAGTGCAGTCCAGGAGCAGGGCGTTGTTTTCGCTCAGTGGCTGGCAGTGAAACCTCATACATCAGCAGAGTGATATCAAGGTGCTGATAAAGAAGGACATGTATAAAGCAATATTGTGAATTAGGTTGGTGAAGGATTCTTTTTATTGTCTCTTCAAAGCACATCTGTGAGGCAGAAAATCACACTGAAGCGGTGAGTGGATTGTTATATTTCTTTTTAAGTTGTGTGAGTCATCAGAATCACGGCTCATTTGTCCCGTGAAGGCTGTTACACTTTAACCAAATAGATTTTTCTTTTAGTTTAAATGTGTAATTTGATGCCTCAGATTTAAATACAGCAGCTTTGAAAGCAAACAACACATTTTCTCTAAAACAAGAGGCTGCTGTTATAACAAAAATAGATGATAATAGCGTTTCTTTGAGTAGACAATGTTCCTCTGTGGGGCTGACCTGACAATTATTCACTGACACATTCGCTGATCTGCCCTCTCCTCTCCCCTCACCGTTTCTCCTCATTCTCAACAACATCAAAACCTGCACTCCCACCTGTCTCTTCCTATATAATGCCCTCATCTTTTCACCTGTAACCAAACCCTGTAGAAGCATGTCGTGCAGCCCTGTGAAGTCCTTTCTGAGGAGTCTGTCTCGGAGGAAGCCCCTGGAGCCCGAGGGGGAAGAGTCCACCTTTAACCGATGCCTGACCACCCTGGACCTGGTGGCCCTCGGTGTGGGCAGCACCCTGGGAGCTGGAGTCTACGTCCTCTCTGGAGAGGTTGCCAGAGAAACCGCCGGACCCAGCATCATCATTTCTTTCTTCATCGCCGCCATGGCCTCCATATTCGCCGGTCTGTGCTATGCAGAGTTTGGGTCCCGGGTCCCAAAAACAGGCTCGGCATACCTTTACAGCTACGTGACGATCGGAGAGCTGCTGGCTTTTATCACTGGCTGGAATCTGCTACTCTCCTATGTCATAGGCAAGTGTGATCAGTTACTATATTTTATGTTGTAATTCATGAGAACAAGCCCCTCTTTGAGTGTTATTTTTTTATTGAATCAGGGCTGAAATGTGACAGAAATGCGCAAGTTAATTATTAATCAAGTTTTTTGCCATTTTCTTCCCCATCATCATTATATAAACTGTTGATTTTCCTTTTTTGTGGCATGCTGACTCGCAAAGAGTATAGAAATTCATGAATGATCAACCATCCACAGGAGACTCTTTAACGTCGCTCTCCGACCTTTCATCTGCTGGAGAAGCAGATTTGAATGACTATTACAGTACAAGATTAGTAATCTTCTGTCCATTTGAAAGCCTGTTTTGCTTTTCCACACGGCCTATTAGGTTCATTTTTATAACACCACAAAGTGGCTGCAAATCACCCTGTTATAAAGTGTGAAATGACCAGAGAAGGAAATGGCCCCATCAGTATTTTCTGTTTATGACAGCAGTTAATGGCGAGCTGATTGGTTTATTGCATGTTTATCATGTTCTATCTGTTTAGGGACATCCAGCGTTGCACTGGCATGGAGTGGTACGTTTGATGACCTCATTGGAAATGTTATGTCAAAGTATTTTCAAGAAAATGCATCCATGGGTCTCCCTGGTCTGGCGCCGTACCCAGATGTGTTTGCTGCTGTTCTCATCCTGCTTCTGTCAGGTAAAATGGTAAAATTGGTGCTGTTGACTGAAAAACATGGACACAGTAATAAATAACTCCAAAAATACACCCAAATTCTAACAGTACTGTACATTTGCCAAAATACAATTGAAAATTATAAAATCTGATGCTCTTCTTGAGCCAAAAACGAGAATGATCACTAATAGCAGGAAACAGTAAAACCTAACGGTGTGAAGTGAGCGAATGATTTGACACAAATCAACACAAAACGGCAAAAACAAGATCTAAAGTGATAAAATGAGACAAAATGATATAAAGGACATAAAAAACTGTCACAAAGACACTTATAACAACAGACACAAAAGAAAAATGACACACAAAACGACACAAGCTTGACACAAAATTACAAAAAAAATTGATGAAACAGCACAAGTGAAGTATGACAGTAAAATGAAAGACAAAATGATGAAAACGAGACACGCAACAACAACAATTAGATCACAAAATGATGAAAACGTGAAACAGAACGAGACATAACGTGACACATACAAGACAAATGAGACACCAAATGACAAAAACAACAGGAAATAATACCAAAATGAGACACAAAATGACCAGCTGAGACAAATTATATCTCAAATTGACAAAAATGTGACACAACGCAAACAAGAAAAGCACTCAGAGAGCGCAGTACTCCAGCAAGGCTGCTCAGTCGTTGTATCACTTCTGACAGATAAGTCCCGATAAGTCCACAGCGATCGAGTTGTAGTAGGATCACAATCATGTGATGATCAGCAGGCAGCTGCTGTAGTGTTCACTTGTTGTCATAGTTACAGTGACGCCATGCTGCAATCTGGCAATGATACAGAAATCTTGAACAAATCTGTGGATTTAGAGAATAAGCCGCATCACTGCCAAAATCTAATCACTTGGTCCTTGTGTCATTTCTGACCTTCCCTGAAAATTTCATCCAAATCTGTTATTCTATTTTTGAGTAATGTTGCACACAGACAGACTAATAGACATACAAACGTACACCGATCGCCACATAACTCCGCCACATTTCTTGGCTGACTAAAAAAGCAAAACAAAAAAGTACAGAGACAGTTGATGTTCATTACAGCAGCAACACAATATAAACACAGTACATCACTGGAAAGTCCAATCACAGCATCAAACAGTAAAATTCTACTGCGTTGTGCTGCGGAACAGCGTCTTTAAAATGTTTTCCCTGAAGGTCTGCTGGCTTTTGGAGTAAAAGAGTCGACAACAATCAACAAGATCTTCACAGCGATCAACATCCTCGTGCTGCTGTTTGTCATCATCTCTGGATTCATCAAGGGAAACATCTCCAACTGGCAAATCAGCCCAGAGGAGCTCTTAAACGCCACGCTGGCTGGGTGTGTGTGCAGAATCCTGTCTTACATAAATACAGTAGAGTTGTTGTCTCACTGTAAATAACTACAAGGTGATGCTCTTTCTCCTCCGCTGCAGAAACCTGAGCTCCACTGGAAACGTAACAAACGAGTTCGGAGTGGGAGGATTTTTCCCTTATGGCTTCAGTGGAACCCTGGCGGGAGCTGCAACCTGCTTCTACGCTTTTGTTGGATTTGACTGCATCGCTACAACCGGTAAGAGGACCGTTTGTCTCATTTGACAACATCAGTAAATACATAATTATTTCAACAAAATTGCATTTAGATATTTAAAACATGAACTTCACAACTTTGGGAATATTTTTCGTGTCAGTATTGAAAACTATAACAGAAGGTTCGGGGATTGTATTTGCTGTGCAATGGTAAAAATAAAATCATAATTCAACTAATTGTAATGAGGGAAAATATAATGATGCATTATATGGAATAACACTATTATTATTAAAATTATATACCAGCATGATTTTGCACTTGACTTCATGCACTATTTGCATGTTACTTTGCACAGTGGTTTCCTCATTTTAAATATATCAATATAGTGATGAATATAATGGCAATTAATGGTAACTTTACCATAACGTTTTTACAGCAGCACATACATTATTATTTCTCAAACCTGCTATTGAAAACCACACAAACTCAGTCTCTTGTTTGCTTCTATTTTCTAGCTTCCAATGAGGATTGTTGTCTCCAAACTACATACACGCTTATTACAGGTTTTCATGTGTTCCCTAACTCCTCCTGACCTCTTTGTTTCTTTCTTGTTAGGTGAGGAGGTGAAGAACCCCCAGAAGTCTGTCCCTGTAGGTATCGTGGTGTCACTTCTTATCTGCTTCCTTGCCTACTTCGCCGTGTCGGCCGCCCTCACCCTGATGATGCCCTACTACATGCTCAGTGAGAAAAGCCCCCTGCCAGTGGCCTTCGAATATGTCGGCTGGGCTCCCGCCAGATACGCCGTGGCTGTGGGATCTCTGTGCGCCCTTTCAACCAGGTATAAAACCACTGGTAGTGTAGGTACGCATTATGGGAAGATTAAAGCTGGAATAGGCAAAAAGTAGGAAAAAGAACAGACCACCAATCAAGCTCGAGCTTTATCAGAAACACAAGCATCAACATAAAATTATAATAGTCATAACAGAGTTTTGGGTACA